>NW_026521822.1:4800859-7201289 GCF_021234435.1 Artibeus jamaicensis
TGGGCACCTAGGTTGCTTCCAGCTCTTGGCTATTGTAAATTGTGCTGCTATGAACATTGTGGTGCATAGGTTCTTTGATATTGATGTTTTAGGATTCTTAGGATATAATCCCAGCAGTGGAATTGCTGGGTCAAAAGGCAGGTTGATTTTTATTTTTCTGAGAAAATTCGATACCGTTTTCCACAATGGTTCTACCAGTCTGCAATCCCACCAACAGTGAACTAAGGACCCCTTTTCCCCACAACCTCTCCAATATTTGTTGTTTGTTGCTTTGTTTATGACAGCCATCCTGACTGGTGTAAAGTGGTATCTCATTGTGGTTTTAATTTGCATCTCTCTGATAGTTAACGATATTGAGCATCTCTTCATGTGTCTCTGAATGTTCTGTATGTCCTCCTTGGAGAAGTGTTTGTTCAAGTACTTTTCCCATTTTTTAATTGGGTTGGATGTCTTCTTAGAGTGGAGTCGTGTAAGTTCTTTGTATATTTTGGAGATTAAACCTTTGTCTGAGGTATCATTGGCAAATATGTTTTCCCATACAGTTGGTTGTCTTGTTAATTTAATACTGTTTTCTTTAGCCATGCAGAAGCTTTTTATTTTGATGAGATCCCATTTGTTTATTCTTTCCTTTACATTCCTTGCTCTAGGGGACATATCAGTAAAGAAGTTGCTGCGTGAAATATCTGAGATTTTCTTGCCAATGTTCTCCTCTAGGACTTTAATAGTGTCATGACTTACATTTAAGTCTTTTATCCACCTTGAATTTATTTTGGTGTATGGTGTAAGTCTGTGTTCAAGTTTCATTTTTTTGCACGTAGCTGTCCAGTTCTCCCAACACCATTTGTTGAAGAGGCTATCTTTACTCCATTTTATGTTAGTGCCCCCTTTGTTGAATATTAATTGACTGTAGAGAGTTGGGTTGATTTCTGGGCTCTCTGTTCTGTTCCATTGGTCTATGTGCCTGTTTTTATGCCAGTAGCAGGCTGTTTTGATTACAGTGGCCTTGTAATACAGTTTGATATCAGGTATTGTGATCCCCCCTACTTTGTTCTTCTTTCTCAAAAGAGTAGCTGCTATTTGGGCTCGTTTATGGTTCCATATAAATTTTTGAAGTGTTTGTTCTATGTCTGTGAAATATGCCATTGGTCCTTTAATAGGTATTGCATTGAATCTGTATATTGCTTTGGGTAGTATGGACATTTTGATGATGTTAATTCTTCCAATTCATGAACAAGGTATATGTTTCCATTTGTTTGTGTCTTCCTTGATTTCTTTCTTCAGGGCTGTGTAGTTTTCTGCATACAGGTTTTTTACCTCCTTAGTTAGGTTTATTCCCAGATATTTTATTTTTCTTTTTGCTATATCTAATGGGATTTTTTTCTTGATTTCTGCTTCTGCTGATTCACTGTTGGTATACAAAAATACCTTTGATTCTGGATATTGACTTTGTAACCAGCTGTTTTGCCAAACTCATTAATTAGTTCGAGCAGTTTTTGGGTAGAGTCTATAGGATTTTCCATGTACACTATCATGTCATCTGCAAACAGTGACAGTTTTGCTTCCTCCTTTCCTATTTGGATGCCTTTTATTTCCTTTTCTTGCCTGATCGCTGTGGCTAAAACTTCCAATACTATATTGAATAGAAGTGGTGAAAGTGGACAACCTTGTTTTGTTCCTGATCTTAGTGGAAAAGCTTTTAGTTTTTTCCCATTGAGTATGATATTGGCTGTAGGTCTCTCATATATGGCCTTTATCATTTTGAGAAATGCTCCCTGTATTCCCACTTTGCTGAGTGTTTTTATCATAAATGGGTGTTGTACCTTATCGAAAGCTTTTTCCGCATCTATTGATATGATCATGTGATTTTTTGTCTTTGCTTTTGTTTATGTGATGTATTACATTTACTGATTTGCGAATATTGAACCATCCTTGCATCCCTGGGATGAATCCCACTTGATCATGGTGTATGATCTTTTTGATATATTGTTGGATGTGATTTGCCAATATTTTGTTGAGGATTTTAGCATCTATGTTCATCAGCGATATTGGCCTGAAGTTTTGTTTCTTTGTTCTGTCTCTATCTGGTTTTGGAATTAAGATGATGCTGGCTTCATAAAAAGAATTTGGGAGTGTTCCATCCTTCTGGATTTTTTGGAATAGTCTGTGGAGAATAGGGGTTAGCTCTTCCTTAAATGCTTTGTAGAATTCTCCTGTGAAACCATCTGGTCCGGGGCTTTTGTGTGATGGGAGTTTTTTGATTACTGCTTCAATTTCTTTTGCTGTTATTGGTGTATTTAGATTTTCTGCTTCTTTTTCACTGAGTTTTGGAAGATTGTATTTTTCTAGAAATGTGTCCATTTCCCCTTGGTTTTCAAATTTCTCGGCATACAGTTCTTCATAGTAATTTCTTACAATCCCTTCTATTTCTGTGGTATTAGTTGTAATCTCTCCTCTTTCATTTCTGATTGTGTTTATTTGTGTCCTCTCTCTTCTTTTCTTGATGAGCCTACTTAAAGGCTTGTCTATTTTGTTTATCTTCTCAAAGAACCAACTCCTGGATTCATTGATCCTTAAAATTGTGCTTTTAGTTTCTATGTCATTTAATTCTGCTCTAATCTTGGTTATTTCCTTCCTTCTGCTTGCTCTGGGCTGTCTTTGTTGTTGTTCCTCAAGTTCTTGCAGGCGTAGGGTTAGGTTGTTTGTTTGAAATGTTTCTATTTTCTTTAGGTAGACCTGTATTGCTATAAACTTCCCTCTCAGGACTGCCTTGGCTGTGTCCCATAAGTTTTGGGTTGTTGTGAGATCATCTTCATTTGTTTCCAGAAATGTTTTGATTTCTTCCCTAATTTCATTCTTGACCCATTCGTTGTTTAATAGCATACCATTCAGTCTCCATGTTTTTGGGTGCTTTGGGTTTTTTTCTTTGGGGTAGGTTTCTAATTTCAGTCCCTTGTGGTCAGAGAAGATGCTTGGTATGATTTCAATTTTCTTGAATTTTTTGAGGCTCGTTTTGTGTCCTATCATGTGGTCTATCTTTGAAAATGTTCCATGTGCATTTGAAAAGAATGTGTATTTAGCTTCTTTGGGATGAAGGGCCATATATATCTATATATATATATATATATATATATATATATATATATCAGTTAAAGTCCATTTCATCTAGGGTGTTGTTTAATGCCACAATATCTTTGTTGATAATTTGTTTGGAAGATCTGTCCATTTTTGATAGTGGGGTGTTCAAATCCCCTACTATAATTGTGTTGCTGTCAATATCTTTCTTGAAGTCCTCTAAGATTTTCTTGATATATTTGGGTGCCCCTATGTTTGGTGCATATATGTTTACAATGGTAATGTCTTCTTGGTGGATTCTTCCCTTGAGTATAATGAAGTGACCTTCTGGGTCTCTCTTTATAGCCTTTTTTTTTTTAAGTCTATTTTGTCTGATATGAGAATTGCTACCCCAGCTTTTTTTTCTTGTCCGTTTGCTTGGAAAACTTGTTTCCAGCCTTTCACTTTTAGTCTGTGATGGTCTTTTGTCCTGAGGTGGGTCTCTTGTAGGCAGCATATGTTTGGGTCATGCTTTCTTATCCATTGAGCTATTCCATGTCTTTTGATTAGAGCATTTAATCCATTTATGTTTAAGGTTATTATTGATAGGTACTTATTCATTGCCATTTTTGTACCTGTGTTCCTCTCTGTCTCCCTCTTATCCTTCCTTCCCTTAAAACAGTCCTTTTAGTATTTCTTGTAGAGCTGGTTTGGTGGAGGCATATTCTTTTAGACTTCTTTTGTCTTGGAAGCTCTTTATTTGGCCATCTATCTTGATTGAGAGCCTTGCTGGGTAAAGTAGCCTTGGTTGTAGGCCTCTGGTTCTCATTACTTGAAATATTTCTTGCCATTCTCTTCTTGCTTGAAGCGTTTCCATTGAGAAGTCAGTAGCTAACCTTATTGGGGCTCCCTTGTATGTTATTTCTTTTTTCTCCCTTGCTGCCTTTAAGATTCTCTTTGTCTTGGAATTTTGCCATTTTGATGATGATGTGTCTTGAAGTGGGCCTCCTTGGGTTCCTCTTGGTTGGGACTCTCTGTGATTCCTGGATATGTGAGACTTTTTCTCTTATCAAATTAGGGAAATTTTCTCTCATTACTCGTTCAAATACGTTTTCTATCCCTTGTTCTTCTTCTTCTCCTTCTGGTAATCCTATTATTCGGATATTATTACGTTTCATATTGTCTTGCATTTCTCTTAATCCCTCTTCATTCTTTCTGAGCCTCTTTTCATTTTCTTGCTCTTTCTGTGAGATGCTTTCTACCTTGTCCTCCAACTCACTAATCCTATCCTCCACTTCATCTATCCTACTTTGGAAACTTTCTACTGTGTACTTCAATTCGGAAATTGTATTCTTCATTTCTTCTTGTCTCTTGCTGATAGTTTCCGCTTCCTTTTTGATGTTGCTGTATTTTGCAGAGAGATCATTGTAGTTCCCCTCTAGTTTCTGGTAGTTCACTGTGAGCTCTTTGAACTTCGTAATAACCAGTGCTTTGAATTCACTGTCTGATAGTTGATCAGCGTCTATTTCATCTAACATTCTTTCTGAAGTTTCTGCTTTTTCTTTCATTTGGGGATTGTTTCTTTGTCTTCCCATTGTTTGAGACTCTTCTTGTTAGTCTCTGCTTCTAAAATTGATCTGTTCTGAAACCCTGGTTTTATGGTATAAACTTCTGTGGTATGATCCTTGTGAAGTTCAGTGGTGCAGACTCCTTGAAGTTTCTTGATGTTCTTCGTCTCCACCTACACTCACGCTGGTCCTTGCGCTGGTCCCTGCGTTGGTCGCCTACCACTGCTGAATGTCCCGGCTCTAGTAGCCGCCTCCTCAAGCACCCAGGCCCGTTACTGCGGCAGCGGCACAGAGGCTGGGAATGTCCCGGCTCCCGTATCTGGCTCTCTCTGCTGCCCAGGGCCATCACAGGGGTTTGGAGTGTCCCGGTTTCTGTACCTGACTCCCCGGAGTCTAGTCCTGTTTCTATGGCAATGGCACAGAGGCTTAGAATGTCCCAACTCTCATACCTGATTTCCCAGTGTCCAGTCCCGTTGCTATGGCAGCAGCACAGGGGCTGAGAACGTCCCAGTTCCCGTAGAGGGCTCCTCTGCCACCCAGGACTGTCTCAGGGGTTTGGAGTGTCTCGGCTTCAGTACCTGACTCCCCGGTGTCCAGTCCAGTCCCGTCGCTATGGCAGTGGCACAGGATCTATGAACTTCCCGGCTCCCGTAGCTGGCTCCTCTGCTGCGTAACAGGGGTTTGGAGAGTCCCAGCTTCAGAACCTGACTCCCCGGCATCCAGTCCAGTCCCGTCGCTATGGCAGCAGCACAGGATCTGTGAGCCTTCGGGGTCCCATAGCTGGCTCCTCAGGACCCAGGCCTGTCTCTATTGGCGGCGTCACAGGGGCCTTTGGTGTCCCAGCCCCTGCAACTGACCCTTCTGTTGCCGGGACCAGTAGCTATGGCATTGTCCCCGCTCCGGTTCCTGACTCCTCTGTCTCCCAGGACCGTCACAGGGGCTTGGAGTGTCCGGCTTCCATACCTGACTCCCCAGCTCCCAGGCCTGTTGCTCTGGCGGCAGCACAGGGGCCGCGTGAGACCCAGCTCCAGTAGCTGACTCTGCCGCCGTCTGGTGTTTCAGCGTCGGTCACAATCTCTGGTCTTTTAATTTCATAAATGCTGGGTAACCGATGGTTTATTGTGCTGTTTCTCTATAGATCTGCCAGGATTTTCACCCATGAGTACAGGAGCTAGTATCAGCTCCATCTTACTCTGTTGCCATCTTCCCAGCATCTCCGAAAAAATATTTCTTCCTTTTCAGTATAGTTCTTTCCATTAAAAAGGCCTTCATGGTAATATCTATACCACTCAGACCAATACTGTGGATGCAAGAGGCATCTCCAAAGGAGAATGGAAAAAGACAACCCATACAAGAAAGTTAATCTTCATTTGCCTAAGAAAAATGAGGAGACCTATCCTTAAACAAATGTTCCAAAACACATGGAATCACATCCTTTCCCCCCTTGAACAGAATAGATTTAAGATTCCCTATGCTTGGATCGACATCCCATTCCACTGCCTGCCAGATGCATATGTATCATCCATCTGGTGGAGAGAATGCACCATCTCTGGGAGGGAGAGGATAAACATGGAAAACTCTTTGAGGGCTTGTCATGGCCATATGGAGATCAAGGTGTGCCTTGGCAAGTGTACCTGCTGGACAATAGAAGCCAGAGAAAAAATATTTTCACTAGTCATGAGGCCAATCTCTCAGGACATATAACAAGATGAATGCAAAGAAACCAGACAGAGACAAAAAAAATAAAACTGATGAATACTCATAGCAAGTAATCAAAAGTCACTAGCCCAAGAAACTTGTTTCATGCATATTTTCTCTATCAATCTAAATTTAAAATAAAAATATTCTCACCACTTTTGTTTCCACTGGATCCTGCAAAAGGAGACTTGGAAGTGTGGTGACACAGTAAGAACCCTTACCTTCTGTTGGCCTGTGTCAGAGGTTCCAGGGTCTCCTCATCTGCAGCCTCCTTGTGGGTAAGTGTGACTTTCCAGACACAGCACCAACTGTTGGCAGAGGAACAAACTTTCCTCTGCCCCAGGGTTCTTCTGGCTGGTCTAATAATCAAATAAACATGTGACAGATTAGCAAGAGAAAATAACTTAATTTTTTTTTGCTTTTACTTTTTATTAGCATTTATTGTATGCTGAATTCAATCTGGCCACAAGTTTTTGTTTCTTCAGTTTTTTCTGGGATATCTTTTTTCTTCTCTGCAACCCCCTCTTCTTATTTAGAGCAAATCTTCTCTTAGTAAGAATCATCTCAGTGTGTCAGGGAGAGCTCACATACAGGTTAATCATCATAAACTCTGTAAGTTCTGCTCTATACCTTGGGAGCATTGTTTACCTGGATGTGCTCAATGACCAGATAATCTACATCCCATCCCTTAGGTACAGCATTACTCTACATTTTTAAGCATGTGCAACAAAAACTCAGCACTCTTTTTGGGCAACCAACCCTGTATCCAGACCCACTGTTTGGCCCAGGCACATCTACCAACTCTACCCTCGTAACAACGAAATGGTACACCTTGCTTCTGTAAAGTGGCATCCTTCAGATATTTGGTGGCTTTTCAGATATGCATATTCTTGATGACTTAGGCAGTTTCATGAGTGTTCTTACAGTGAACACAAAGATTTGAACCTCTTGATTTGTCTGATTTTGTGGGGTTCTCTGGGTCAACTGAATAGCACACCATTTTCAGAAGTCACCTCAGAGAAAATAACCAAATTTAATACATACATATGTATGGGAACCTCACACACAAGAGTCAGAGACCTCACATGTTGGAGAGGTTCAGAGATAGAAAGGGAGACTGAGGTACATAAGACATTCTGAGCTGGGGATGTATAGTATACCTTGGAGTCTTCAAAGGGTCATTGGAGGATGATAAGCAGAGAAGATATTTAGTGAATAAAAGTTTGCCATGCTGTGAAGGTAGATAAAAAGGTTATGGTTAATAACCTCTTATGGGCAAGGATTATAATTCAAATTCATGTAGGCAGTTGAGGATTGGGGGCAGAAGTTTCTCCTGAGCCTGCAGCTAAAGTTGCCTTTAGTTCAAAAGAAACTGCATACCACAAAAGCACACCTTGAGGTGACTTTTTCTGGACCCCAACACTGACCATATAGGGACATCAAGACTACAGTACGAGGCTGATCCAGTACAGTCTAAACCAGACTTCCTGCCAGCCCCATTTGGATCTATTAATCCAAGATAATTAAAATAAGCTGGCCATTAAGAAAGAGAAAAGAAGAAGGAAGTTGCTAATAAAAAACGTTCAGTTGGAGGACATTTGAGATCTTTCCCCTGGCAAATGGCATCAGTTTGGCTCGAATACATTCATAAAAATTATTTTAAAATAAGTAAATAAATAACATTCATTTGCCCCCCAAAATACAACTAAATTGTTTTTTTTTAATTTTTCTGGACCAGAGACAAAGCCCTAAATATTCCCTGTTGATAGTCATTAGCAGCAGATCAAGAAATAGTACTGACTCTCACCAGGAAGAGTTCTTGAGGAGGATGTGTTAGTAATGTGCCTGGAACCCCATTTTAGAAGCCACTGTGGTTAAGACTCTCCCAAATCCTCAAATTCAGAGAAGGAGCAGCTACCACTGTCACTTCTTGAGACATAGCATTGATTTGAGCTGTACCTGTCACTGACCCCAATGTGGGGCTCCTCCTTGGCATGGTTATGAATGAAGGAGACCACTGTACATATGAGACACTATGTTATTCTTTAGCTCATTATCTGGCAGAAGGAGCACCTGGTTGCATTTTCTAAATACTGCATGTGCTTACCTCAAAATGACAGGTATACCAGGGCCTGTAGAAGCTGGCACAGGAGGAGTAAATTCAAAAGATAGAGTCCAAACTTCATCTTTCACATATAGATTTTTCAACTACAGGGTTATTGAATATGACATCAACTTAGAGATACTCTAAGGAAAACAAATTATTTTTTCTTTCTGATGATATACAGCTGTAATAACATTCCGTGCACAAGCACCATAAGACATGCTGATGTGCTATCAGCTCCAAGAACCCGAAATGAACCCATATGGATTTAGCAACTGGATTTTTCTTGTATTGGGAAATTATGTCAAACTCTGACAACTGGTTCTCTTTTGCCAGTGTGACAAAATTGTGATTTTCTCACAACTTTATATGCTTTTAGAATATAAACAAGCATATAATGACCAGCAGTACACTTTCCCTCTTTAAGTCTGAATAAAGCAGGCCAATTTAAGGTGAAAAAATGGAAATGGGTCTCCATTTCCTTAATTTTATTTCCTGCCTCTCACTGCAGATTACTTCTCCTTTTACGTTCTACTTGGAGAAAACAGTTTATTTACATTGTCTTCTAAATAGCCCCTCTGCTAACTGAGTTTGGCTGTTCATAATCTGTAGATACCTGAATGTTGGAACAATAAAGACTCCTCCTGCAGGTTCTAGAATCTAGATAAGAACTGTGATAGGGACAGAATGACAGACTATGGGTCCAAAATACTCTGGACCAGGCTATAGGAAGGAGTTTCTAATGCTGAGCTAGTTTTTTTTTTTTTTTTTTGACAAATACTTGTAAATAGAATTTCTGGGAGTCTCCTGGGTTTCTGATATATCTAGAGGGGTCAATAATTCCTCTGGAATCTTCCCTTGGAATAATTAAACGAACAGAAAAGACACTGGACCTCTTCTAAGTCAGTCAGGAAAGCCAGCAGCACAGCAAAAAATGTGCCCTCTATTGCAAATCTTATTAACGAAATCTTCATAACATCTGGGTGCCTAGAGTATATGCTGTGTGTGAATATATTCAGATCATTCATACCCTCTTGAGACACACAAATGTTATATTAAAAATGCAGTGGCACAAATCTCAACTGCCTATAAGAGAAGGGGAGAGTTAAAAATAAGCTATCCAAATGGATCCATCTCCAGAAAATATAATACTCAGGCTAGAACTTCCTAAACAATAAGCAATCCTAGTTGTTTGTAAAGATCAGTGACAATAATTTAGCTGGGCAAAAGTATGTATTCTTTCCAGACATTCTCATAACCATTTCATAAAACTGGAGTCTTGCTCTGACTAGTTGGGCATCATTCCACAAAGTGAAAGATCGCCAGTTCGATTCCTGGTCAGGGCACATGCCTGAGTTGTGGGTTCAGTCCTCAATCGAGGCACATGCAAGAGGCAACCAATTGATGTTTCTCTCTCACATCGATGTTTCTCTCCCTCTGTTTCTCTATCCCCTCTTCTCTCTAAGAAAAATAAAATAAAATCTTTTTTAAAAATGTAGTCTTTAAGACATAAAAGTTAGGTACATGTTACAGAAGAGTAGTGGGATTTCATTGAAAACATTATTTGGAGCCTTATAGATTTGGATCCTAAGTTCCTTGGGAGTTCAACCTTTCTGTCAAATTTTCTGCTTGGCAGTTAATGAGGATAGACTGCTATGTTTCAATTCAGCTAAAGAAGATAGGCCCTTAGAAAGCACTTTATCATTGTGATTTCTGGATTATTTTGCAATCAATCTTTGTGAAGACAGGTTGACAATTATAATTGGACCTAAAATAATCACATTTGTATGGAGGCACTGCAGGGTAGCATCTTATGTCTCACGACTTTATAGTAGGCATGCGTCAGAGCAGCCTGACATCACCTACTGTCTGTGCCAGAGCCTCTAGTGCATTTCACATGTGGCCTGCACGTTGATTTTGGCATGTGTTGAACTTGTGTGGGATAGAGTGAGTCAATACTTTTAATTTAGTACCAAAGCTTTAGAGCTGTATTTTGCTGGAAACCACCTGCTATTTTTTGAAGGAGAATACATCAAAATTTTTTTATTGGTAGACAAATAGCTCTGAAGAGATGTTGACAGAATAACACTGGGTCTGTATCATTTCAACTTCTCTTGCTTTTTAATTTGTTTCAGTACAATAGATTTCCAATCCTAGCAGCCTTGGGCACCCTGTCAATGGTAGTCATCATTGGAAATCACATGCGAATATAGTCAAAACTTTCTCAGCAACCCATTTTATAAAGTAGCTGTTCTTCAAAACTTCCTCACACCACTGAGAAACATCCTCAAAATCTTACTGCTCAAGCACACTTCTTTACATATATCCTGACCCTCCCATACTACCACCACCATTTCCATCATTGTTACCATTTCACACATCTGCACAGACCAGTTTACATCTCAACTGGAAAGTTCCCCCTAATAGGTGGGTGTTAGGAAGCAGAATGGAATGTAGAGAAATGAAATTAAGGTTGAGTGGAGACTTTTTTGTTGCTCCTAATTTTAGACAGAAAGAGAAGAAGGGTAAGAAAGAAAGAAACATCAATTTGTTGTTCCACTCATCTGCGATTTGTTGTTCCATTCATCTGCAATGAATGCATGACAGTTATGCATTCATTGATTGCTCCCTGTATGTGCTCTGGCCAAGGATCCAATCTACAACTGTGGCATATGGGGGAAGATGCTCCAACCAACTGGGCTACCTGGCCAGAGCCAAGTGGGGACATTTTGTTGTTTTCAGTGAGTAGAAACTGAGAAAAGTAATCTGAGGGGTGTGTTCTTGTCTAAAAGCTACTGACCATAAAGAATGAGTCACTGACCCAAATTTTACTACAAATTTATTTCTCACAGTTCTGGAGGTTGGGAAATCTAAGATCAAGATATTGGCAGATTCGGTATCTGGTGAGGATCTACCTCCTCATAGACAGCTGTTTTCTTAATGTTACCTCACATGAGAGGTTACAATAAGTGACCTAAGTCTTGTTTCAAAGACACAAATGTCCCTATCAGTAAATCATCAAACATTTGTCAAGAGCCTGCTGTAAAAATTACCAGCCTTCACTGTGGAAAGGAATTGTCTGGGCAACTTGTTTAAAAGACAGAATCTTTAGCCACCTACAGAGAGATTCTGTGTATAAAACTAGAGAGATTATTGTAAAACTAAAATCTGAGGTGGCACTGAAGCAGGCACTTCTGGGCCATGTTCTGAGTACTGCTGGCCTGCCAAGAACTGTGACAAGAACTGTGTTAGCAAATAAATGGTGGTGACAAGATGCCCTCTTACCTTGAGAAGTTCATAAACTACTGACAGAAAGCAGTTATGACAATGAAATGTGGTTCATACTAAAATCAGAAATAGAGGGGGCTACTTATGCTATAGATGCCTTGTCAGAAGAAAAGCATAGGGTTTCTCTGGATAAATAAGAAAAATGCCAAGACCATTTCAGATACAAGAAAAAAAATACTGGAAGGCCCAAATACAGTTTTTTAGAATCCCAAGGTCCTGAGAACCACAAATATTTGATCAGTCTTCTCCCACCTACTCACAGTCTCTTCTCTCTCCAGTTCCCATAAATGCTTTATCACTCTGCAGGTGCCCACAGACAAACTGTCCACTCACAGCTTAGTGAGAAACCCAGATTTCACATACTCCATCCCTGCTGCTCTCCAGTTCAGTGTCCTCAAAGCCTTTGTGTGGGCTGGGACAAGCAGCCAGAATATTTCAGGTTGGTTAACAGTTAGGCCTCCATTGGTTTCCAGTAAGATCTGACTGTTTTTAGAGAGACAGCTTTTCCCCTGCAGAGCTGAGGTTCCTGGCATACTGGAGCACTCCCCTGCCCCTGCCAGTGAACAGATAGGCCCTGTGTTTTCTGAGGCTACCCAGAATGCCAAATAGAGTGGATGTAAGGAAAGCTAATCTCAGCCAGAAATTTACAAGCTGACACAGAGTTTGGAATGAAACTCTAAGCAGCCTGAGGAATAGAAGTATATTCTGGTACAATCCCATTTCTCATTCAACTCAAAGAGAACATTTCACTAACTAAACTGAATGTGCAATTTGATATTTTGTTTTTCATCAATAAACAAGTTTTAAAGTCCATAAGAGAAAAAGATAAGAGTGGGATGGATCAGCCCTGTGAAAAACCCAACTATCTGATAACCTTTAAACAGCATTAAGCAGGGTGAGGCCACTCTGAGGTTTTGTGGATGAAAGTATTTTTTACACTGGGCAAATCACTTAGCCATTATGGATCTCACTCCTAATATTGTGTAAAGTTAAGAGGTTTGATTAGATGGTCTTTTTCAACTCAGCGCTCTAATCCATGATCACTGTTATGAAAGCTGCACTGCCCGTAGGCAGTGATCTCATATGTAAGTAGAGGATCATAGTACCAGAGTATAAACATGAAATCTATTATGTTGTATCTTTAAAACACAAGAGAAAGTCAGGGTAATCACTTTGTAAGTTATGTAAATATCTAATCACTACATTGTACATCTGAAACTGTATGTCAGCTGTAATTTTAAAAATACATTTGAATACAAATTTAAAAATCATTAAAAGAATAAGACCAAAAAATACACACCACGATGACTGTAGTAAAATAATCTATCTCATATTTGAAAGTCAATTAGATAGATCTTAAAAGTTCTCATCAGAAGAAAGAATTATTTGTGACTACGAGTATGTGTAGTGATGGATGTTTGCTGAACTTACTGTGCTAATCATTTCACAATATATATAAATATTCAGTCATTATGTTGTTTACCTGAAACTAATATATTATGTCCTAATTGCATCTCAATTTAAAGTTAGTTTACTAAAAAAAGAAAAGCTTATCTTGACCTCATGATACTTTTCAAAGAATAGCCCTTTTGCCTGTTCTCCATCCAAAGCACAACTTCTCCAAGCATTGTCCATTTCCTTTCCTACCCTCTCTCATCAGCCTGCTTCGGCCTGGCCTGCACCCTCACAGTGAAGTCGTTCTGGTCACTCTGACCAGAGAACTCCATTTTGACAATTTCTCAGCTCCCTCTGTCAGCTACACTTCACACAGCTGACTACTCACATCTTCTGGAAATACTTTCTTCTCTTGGCTTCATGACACCACTCTTTCTCATTGATCACTCCTTCTAAGATTCCTTTCACAAGTTTTCTTCAGCTTCAATTCTAAATGTGGGGCTTCTTCAAGATTTAGTCTTGAGGCCTTTCTCTACCTAGGTAATCTCAATGAGTACTTTGGTTTCAATTTCAAATCCCTTTTTGTTGCCATTGACTCACAAATTTGTATCATCCCCAAGTATACACATGTCTATGGTATCTCCATTTAGATACTAAAATACACCCCAAATTTAATAAGGCTAAAACAGAACTCTTGATTCCATGCTTTTCTCTGCCCTAATATGCTCTTTCCTGGTAGTCCCAGCTGAGAAAATGGTACCACCCTGTTGCTCAAGCCAAATACTGAGGACTCATCTTTGATTTCTCTCAAACTTTCACTGCTCACATGTAGTCTATCAGCTCTATATTCAGCGTTCACTACTGTCTGATCCAGATTACTAGTTTCCATTACAGGTCTCGTGGAAAGACTTCTAATTGGTCATCCAGTTTCTCTTACATCTGTTTACCACACAGCAGCTTGAATAAAAATTTTAAAACATAATTCAGATTATAACAAACCCCTGCTTAGATAACTTCTACTGGTTTCCTACTATATTTAGAATTGAATACAAACCCCTCATTCTGACATACAAAGCCCCAGAGATCTGGCTCCCCACCTACCTCTCAATGCATGCTGCAACACTCTCTACCCATGTTTGTTCCTACGAGCTCATTTCCACCTCAGGTCCTTTGCACTATTTTTTTCCCTGCACCTGGAGCAATCTTCCCCCAGAATCTCTGTGGTTGGTTCCTTCTCATTTGACACTCAGGAAAATTTACCTTCACTGAACCTCCCAATGTAAAGTATCACTTCACCAAGCTTGAGATTACTCCCCATTCTATCCTATTACCTATATTTTCCTAACTATGCTTATACCTATCTGAAAATATTTGTTCACTTTACTCTTTATTTCTTTTAATTATACTTTAATAATTATGCTACTACAGTTGTTCTGATTTTTCCCCCTTTGCCTCCCTGCACCCAGTGCTCCCTACCCCTCAAGCAATCCTTCCACCATTGTTCATATCCATATACTATTTGTATAAGTCCTTTGGCTACTCCATTTTCTATACTGTACTTTACATTTCCATGGCTATTCTGTAACTACCTATTTGTATTTCTTAATCCTCTCACATTCTTCACACATTTTCCCTCTCCCCCCTCCCATATGCCAACTTCCCAGTAACTAACTTCTTTTCTCTTGATTTTAAGAGTTTCTCTTTATCTTTATCCTTTAGCCTTTTAATTATGATATGTCCTAAAGTGGTCTCTTTGTATCCATCATAATTTGGACTCTCTGTGCTTCCTGGACTTACATGTCTATTTCCTCCACCAAATAAGGAAGCTTTCTTTCACTATTCTTGCAGACCAATTTCTTGCTCTTTCTCTTCTTCTTCTGCACCCCTATGAGGTGAATGTTAGACCTCTCACAGTTGTCCTAGAGGCTGTTTATACTGTCCTCATTTTCTGGATTCATTTTTTCTTCTTGTTCTGACTGGTTGTTTTTTGCTTCTTTATGTTCTGAATCATTGATTAGATTCTTAGCTTCATCTACTTATTGTTGTTTCCCTGTAAATTGTTCTTTATTTCAATTAGTATATCCTTCATTTCTCACTGGGTCTTTTTTATGCTACTGAGGTCCTCACTAAATTCCTTGAGCATCCTTATAACCAGTGTTTTAAGTTCGGCATCTGATAGATTGCTTATCTCCATTTCATTTAGCTCTTTTTCTGGAGTTTTGATCTGTTCTTTCATTTGGGCCATGTTTCTTTGTCTCCTCATTTTGTCAGCCTCCCTGTGTTTGTTTCTATATATTAGGTGAGCTGCTTTGACTCCATGTCTTAGTAGTGTGTCCTAATGTGGTAAGTGTCCTGTAGGGTCCAGGGCCACAGCCTCTCTTATCTCCTAAGCCCAGTATTTGAGGTATGCCCGTTGTGTGGGCTGAGTACACTCTCTTCTTATAGTTGAGCCATGGTTGCTATTGGCAGATCAGTGGGAGGGATTTACCCAGGCCAGTCAGCTTTAAGGACTAGATGTGACCATGGACCACCAACCTCTGCCCTCTGTGGAGGATCAGCTATGCAGGGGCAGAGTGGTGGTGCTCCAACGTGGTCTGTAGTTGTCCAATGGGTGTGTTCACCCTGGGGTCTCCCAGATGGTTCAGGCCAAGGTCAGCCCCCACCTGTGTTTCACCTGGGGCACCCTGCCTGAGCTGTAAAGCAATCTGAGGTGGCTGCTACTTGTGCTGAGTATGGAGATTCCCAGGTGAAGCCAAGCTGAGACTCTAATTTGGCTACAGCTAAGGCTCATTGAAGCCAGCTATTGCTTGTTTGATAGGATTTAGGATCCAAGATAAGCCACTCTTATGGAAAAGCAGCTTGGGTGGGCCTATAAATTGGATGAAGTGGAACTTCTGTGGATCTCTTAGGTGGATCACATAGTGTTATCGAGGTTGATGGAGTCTCACATCTGGCACCAGCCTATCTGCTCAGCAAAGGGACAATGGCCTCTGCTCACCCCGATGCCAGACACTTCAGTCTGTCCCTGTGTACAACTGGTGCCCTTCAAGCTGCCACCCTGGTGCTAGAACTCATAAGGAGTCAGTCTGAGTAGGTGAGTCCATGTGTGTTTTCCCCAAGGGGAACTGCTTAGGGCTCCAGCAGCCTCCTCTACTGACTCAATCCCCACTTGTTTTTGCAGCCACAAGTTGTGGGGACTTATCTTTTTTTGCACTGGTTTCCTGGACTAGGCAGGCCTGATACTGGTTTGCCACGCCTCGCTCCTGAGATATCCCTCCTGAATTTTTATACACATGGGTGTGGAGCCAGCCTGTTCCACATCTGCACCCCTCCTACCAGTCTGGATGGATGTGGTTTCTTCTATTTTGTAGTTGTGAGACTTATATTCAACTCAATTTCTGACATTCCTGAGTGATGGTTGTTCTATATTTTAGTTGTAATTTTGATGCAGTTGTGCAAAGAGGCAAGCCATGTCTGCCTACATTGCCAACTTGGCTGGAAACCTACTCTTTATGTACCTGTGATGTTGCTTACTTAGAATAAAAATTTCTCAAGAGCAGGAACCTTTACTGTCTTGAGCAATGCTATATCCCTAGCATGTTGGCACCTAATTGCTGCTAAAGCAATGTTTAAATAAGAGTGAATGAATGGGATGCTGTTATTTCATATGAAAAATTAAAGGAATTTAAGAAAACTCACTGTGAATTACTTACAGGAAAATTTTTAAACATGGAATATAAAGTTAGTAGACTATAAAAGGACCTATCAAACAAACGAAATCACAAAGCAACACAATGTGGAATGGGACAAGAGGGTGGCAGATTAGGTGGAAATGGTACTCAGCTCCTCCCAGGACCAAACTAAAATTATAAATAAATTATAGAACAATCATCTTGAATAACCAATGGAAGACTAGCTGAAGAAAAGTTTTATAACCAAGGATTTACAGAAGTCACATCAAGATTGGAGACATGAAAAGGGCAGAAACATGAAAAGGGCCAGCCCCACTTCCACAGGTTGCAGTTGAAGTTTCAAAGGGATATCTCAGCTGTGTGGAGTCCCCCCCGAGAAGTATGGTCTCTAAACCTGAAGCCAGCCTCCCCCGCCCAGAGCACAAGAGCCAGGAAGAGTCACCCACATAATATCTGGCTATGTAAAGCAGCAGGTTTCTGTTCACCAGGGAGAGATGGGGCCTGCTAGTGACATAGGCACACACTTAAAAGGCCAGTGCACAAAATTTTGTCCCCAGACTCTGACATGGATGGAGGAAGAGTGGACTATAGTAATGTGTGGAGAGTCTGAAGTTTGTGGCTCTTGGGAGAGAGTTAAAGGAAGAGCTGCCAGAATCCCTCTGCTGAATCATTCTCCCATACCACAGAAACCATCTTTCTTGAATGGAGCACTTCCCTTCATGCAGAATCAGCCTGGAGGAAAGCAATAACACCATATTCTAGAATTCATCTTGCCCCACCCTGGAGAACTTATGCCCTCCTAAAAAAGGCAGCTGCCTTAGCCAAGGTGTAGACATCTCAGAAGACTCAAGGGGTATCAGTTACTGAGTAGTGTGGCTTTAGAGCAGGGACCATTTCCCCCACTTTCCGGTGAAGCTGACTAGTACTTCCCCATCATGGGAAATCCACTAGAACCACCCTCTAGGCTTCCATCACACCCATCCTCTGGGCACTGGCAAGCTCCAGATGTCTCACACACCTGATTCCTAGTGGCTCTGCCCTGCCAAACTGCTGAGCTTCATCTCCTCCCAGGAGAATCTTCGGCAGACTGAGCTGTGTGGCTCTAGAACAGGGGCCATGTTCCCTTGCATTCCTGACCAGAGCAGAGTGCTTTATTCACACAGCTAAATCTTGGTATGTTTGGGCCAGATAAAACATGCTGGCCTCACCCTGATGTCTACCTGAGACCCTGCACCAACATGAAGGTATGCAAGCACCAAATGGGTGGTGGCTAGACTTGTTATACACTGGGAGTTTTGCTGAGTAGCCTCAGACTAAGCACTGGCACCAACTTTGAATATGTATCAGTGTGGTGAACACTGCTGATCCTTACCTGGAGATTTACCAAGAACTTAGCTCATGCAACCAGAGTACCACCAGCAGCTCTTTCAGTGACTGCCTAACAAGCAGCCAGCAGGCAGAGGCAGGCAGAGACAGATTTTGCGTTGCACTGGGACTTTTTCTGATCTGCCGCTGGCACCTTAATGTGCAGCTTGATCCTTCCCTCCCACACACAGACCTAGCAGAAGCAGTCACAAACTGTGGACTGGTTGTAGCTCCAAACAGGTTACCAAGGGCCACTCACAGGCACTATCTTATATTGGCCTGCCCCAGTGTCCCTCCCAAGAGGCCCCAAACCAACCTACCGAGTAGTGAGTTTTAAACAACATCAGAGCAGGATCCAATAAGCTTCATAAAGCAGCATATCCAAAGGGAGTTCTTGGCAGGCACCAAACACTGCTGAAGCAAATTCAATTTCATGTGGTCAGCACCTGCACAGCTGCTCACATGCCAGGATTGAGACTCACAGACAGATAGCCTGGGGCAGATCCTATGCATGAATGGGCCATTAGTAATCAAGACTCAATTACAACACATACCACACACAAGGGACATTCCTGGAGCACCTAGTGCAGGTGATTAAGAAGACTGAAAACTGGGTCCCACAGGACACCTACTACATAAAGCCACTGTACCAAGATTGGGAGACATAGAAAATCTACCTAAAACATAGACAAAATGGGAAGACAAAAAAATGTGCCCCAAACAAAATAGAAGGAGAAATCTCTAGAAAAAGAACTAATGAAATACAGGCAAGATATTTACTTGATGTAGACTTCAAAACAATGGTTATAAAAATGCTTAATGATAGGGGAAGAATGGGTGAATTCAATGAGAACTTAACAAAGAGATAGTAAGAATGCTTAGAAAAACATAACAACTAGAAAAAAACATCAACAAAAGGAAAATATAGCATGCTGAATAGAGAACATATTAGCTGGTACGTCAGATAAAGGGTTAATATCCAAAATTTATAAAGAATTTATAAGACTTCTAGCCAACATGGAGGCATAGGTAAATACACTGTACCTCCTCACACAACCAAAAGAAGGGCAACAACAAATTTTAAAAAAACAACCCAGAACTGACAGAAAATCAAACTGTATGGAAGTCTGACAACCAAGGAGTTAAAGAAGAAACATTCATCCAGACCAGTAGGAATGGCAGAGACAGGCAGCGAGGGTGGAGAGGACTTCCAGCAAGGCAGCTGCTGGAGAACTGGGGTGAGCAAGGCAGCAACTGGTGGAATGAGCAGTCCCATATACATGTACATGTGAATAAACTGGGTGGAACAAATGGGAAGTGAGACAGACCTTGCAAGCCAGGTTTCCAGCATGGGGAAATAAAGTATCAAAACCTCTGACTGAAAAATCCTGTGGGGGTCGAGGCAGTGGGAGAAGCTCACAGCCTCACAGGAGGGTTTGTTGGAGAGATCCACAGTGTCCTAGAACATACACAAACCCACCCATATGGTAATCAGCACTAGCAGGGCCCAATTTGCTTGTGGGTGGTGGGGGGCGGGGAGTGACTGAAAGCCCCTCAGAGAACTGACCAAGCAGCACTGTTCCATCTTGGACCCCTCCCCCACAAATAGTGCCACAATGCACTGTTGCTTGCCTTGGCAAATATATATATATATATGGAGAGGCTTAGGAACCTCCAGGACAACTTTAAACATTCCAACATCTGAATTATTGGGATGCCAGAAGGAGAAGAGAAAGACCAAGAAATTGAAAACTTATTTGAACAAATAATGGAGAACTTCCCCAGTCTGGCAAAGGAAATACACATCCAGGAACTATAGGAAGCTCAGAGAGTCCAAACAAAGTTGGACACAAGGAGGAACACACCAAGGCACATCATAATTATATTAGCCAAAATTAAAGATAAGGAGAGAATCTTAAAAACAGCAAGAGAAAGGAGATAGTTACCTACAAAGGAGTTTCCATAAGACTATCAGATGATTTCTCAAAAGAAACGTTGCAGGCAAGAAGGGGCTGGAGAAGTATTCGAAGTCATGAAAGGGAAGCACCTTATATCCAAGATTACTCTATCCAACAAATTTATCATTTAGAATGGAAGGGCAGATAAAGTGCTTCCCAGATAAGGTCAAGTTAAAATAGTTCATCATCACCAAGCCCTTATTATATGAAATGTGAAAGGGACTTATCTAAGAAAAAGAAGATAAAAAAATAGGAACAGTAAAATGACAATAAATACAACTATGAACTGCACCTTAAAAAAATAAATCTAAGCAAACAACTAGAACAGGAACAGAATCACAGAAATGGAGATCACATGGAGGGTTATCAGTGGGGGAGTGGAAGGGGAAAGAGGGGCAAAAGGTACAGGGAATAAATAGCATAATGGTAGGTAGAAGATAGGGGGAGGTTAAGAATAGTGTAGGAAATATGGAAGCCAACTTATGTATATATATGACTCATAGGCATGAAAGGGGGTCAATGCAAGTGGGGGGTGTGTGCACAGTGGAGGGGAGTAAAGGGGGGAATGAGATAACTATAATAGCATAATCAATAAAACATATTTTTAAAAAATCAAAATAAAAAAGCAAGTGGGGACTTCTATTCAAGATGGCAGTAGAGGTAAATACAGCTTACCTCCTTACACAACCCCATGAAAATTACAACTAAACCACAGAACAACCAGAACTAGAGCTGAATGGAAGTCCTACAACTATGGAATTAATGAAGAAACCACATGGAGATTGGCAGAGACACTCAGTGGGCCAGTTCCACACCCACAAGTGGTGAATAAAAATAGGGAGGAATATCTCAGGAGCAAGGGGTCCCAGCTCCATACCAGGCCTCTCCAGCTCAAGGTTTCAGTGCCAGAAAGATAAGGCTCTATAACTTCTGGCTGTAAAAACCAGAGGTAATTGAGGCTATGGAATATAAACTTCTAGAGTCTCAGGCAGTTCCTCTTAAAGTACCAGTGCACAGACTTTCTTGGAATTACTTCATCTAAACTCCAGCAGCAGCAGATTGAAAAGCACCAGAGGTATACAGGGAACAACTGAATATCTGGCATGAGGGCAAGAGCCAGGGGGTTTTACTCCCAGACAGAAGTACTGGCATAGGCCATTGTTCCTTCTATGAGCTTTCCCCCAACAGAGCATGCAGGCAGGTTCCATATCCTAACTGCATCAACCTGGCTCACACTGTTTCCCACCCACCCTAGTGATTCCTTGAGGCTCTGCTCCACCCAATTTTCAGGCCCACCCAAGCTATTTCCAGTGGGTTTTCCATACAAATGGCTTATCTTGGCTAACACTTCAGATTTTCCTAAATTCTCTCAAGCAAACAACATCTGGCCTCAGTGTGCCACTTGCTTATTGCTAAGTGGTCCAATGCCTTGGACTAGCAGCAGCTGGCCTTATTTCACAGCCTGGAACTTGCTTGGGCACCTCCAAAAGCAATACAAGTAACAGATAACTACAGACCACTTTGTAGCTTATACTGGGTGGCCTGAATCAAAACAGGTGGTGGCTGACTTTAGCCTCCACTGCCTGGGAGGCCCCAGAGCTTGCATACACAGTGGACAGCTATAGAGCACATTGAGACACAACCCCCCAACCACCTCCACAAGTGACACACTCACAGGGCAGACTCAGCAGGCACCAGAGGCTGCTGCTCTGTGGAGTGGGCCCCTGTACAGCTGATCCTCCACAATGGTTAGAGATTGGTGGTCAGTGGTCACAGATAGTCCTTGCAGATGATTAGCCCTGGTAAATCCCTCCCATTGACCTGCCAGCAACAATAAAGGTTCAAATACAAGGGGATACCATACATAGACCATAGCATGGGCACACCTCAAGTACCCAGTTTGGGTGACAGGGGAGGTTGTGCCACTGGACCCTACAGGATGACTACTACATTAAGTCATGCTACCAAGACAGGAAGTCATAGAGGCTCTACCTAATACATATAGACAAATACAGGGAGACTGCCAAAATGAAGAGATAAAGAAACATGGTCCAAATAAAAGAAGAGAACAAAATTCTAGAGAAAGAACTAAACAAATTAGAGATAATCTACTAGATTTAGAATTCAAAACACTTATTATAAAGAGGCTCAGTGAACTTAGAACTTCAACAGTGTGAAGAAGGACATGGAAACCATTTAAAAAACAGTCAGAAATGAAAGATGAGGAACTAACTGAAATGAGAAACAAGTTACAGGGAATCAACAATGGCATGGATGAAGCCAAGAACCAAACCAGTGATTTAGAACATAAGGAAGCAAAAAACATCCAATGAGAACAAGAAGAAAAAAGAGTCCAAAAAAAATGAGGATAGTATAAGGAGCCTGTGGGACAACTTCAAGCATACCAACGTTCACATCATAGGGGTGCTTGAAGGAGAAGAGAGACAGCAAGAAATTGAAAACCTATTTTTAAAAAATGACAGAAAACTTCCCTAAATAGGTGAAGGACATACACATCAAATCCAGGAAGCACAGAAACTCCCAAATAAGTTGGACCCAAAGAGGACCACACCAAGACACATCATAATCAAATTACCAAAGGTAAAAAACAAAGGAAAATTCTTAAAAGCAGCACCTAAAAGTATTTTATGCTGGGTGGCCTGGGTCACCCAACATAAGAGAAAAGCAGTTACTTTCCTACAAGGGAACTCCCATAAAGTTGTCAGCTGATTTCTCAAAAGAAACTTCACAGGCTGGATATGATTGGCAAGAAACATTCAAAGTGATGAAAAGCACGGACCTACAACCAAGATTCAAAGCTATCATTTAGGATCAAAGGACAGATAAAGAGCTTCCTAGATGAGAAAAAGCTACAGGAGTTCATCATCACCAAACCAGTATAATATGAAATCTTAAAGGCTCTTCTTTAAGAATAAGATTAAAAATATGAACAATAAAATGGCAATAAATACATATCTATCAATAATTGAATCTAACAAGAAGAACAAAAACATAATTATACAAAGAATGTTTTGATGTTTGACAGATGGTAGGGGTATCAGGGGATAGGCAAAAAAGGTGAAGAGATTAAAAAGTACAAATTAGTTGTGACAGGATAGTCATGGGGATGTAAAGTACAGTATAGGGAATATAGTAACCAAAGAACATATATGCATGAGCCATGGAAAATGGACAATAGCATGGGGATTGCCTGAGGGAGTGGGTGGGGTCTGAGTGGGGTGGGGCAAAGGGTAGAAAACTGGGACAACTCTAATAGCATAAACAATAAAATATAATTTAAATTTTTTTAAAAAGCAAGTGGGCAAAATTGAACAGCTTCAGATAAACCTATAAGGCACACATTCAGCTAGGGATTAAAAGTAACACTTAAAGAAATATACTGAGTTAAAACTATCTCTGAAATATAGTTTAGATCACAAAGTAAAGAAAAATGGTAAGTTAAAAAAATACAGGATTTAAGAATCTCTTTTTTGGTACACATTTAGTTTTATTGCAACAAAGCAACTTGTATGTTTTTAACATTTAAAACTATGCATCATCTTTCCTTTCCAGTGAAACAAAAGGAAAATTTTTAAATAAAAAGGAACAAATTACAACAGAGAATGTCAACTCCCAACCAGATTCTACTGATTCTCCCAAGTGGCAGGACTCAAATCATGATTACAAGAGAATCTTTTTTTGAAAGGGTGGCCATCAAACCTCACAATTAAATATGTCAAAGGAGAAGCCCACTAAACCCACCCAAATATCTCAAACCCACCCTTTGTTGACTGTCTATAGCCCCAATTTTATTTATTTTCTTTTTCTAAACAAGAAAAAGGAGACAATTTCATATTGGTAAATGCTAATTGTCCATATTCACGTAAAGACACAGTGTAATTTCTGTGCCCAATATACAGAGAGAGAAAGAAAAAGCTACTGGCAGAGCTAAGGAAGTAGGAGGCTTTTCTTTTTCCCACAGAGCATGGTGGTATTGATTTCATAAAGGTTTTATTGAGACAGGAAGGGGTACAATTGAATTTGGAACAGAAAGGGGCAGAGATTCTTTTCTCACTGTATTCTGCTCAATGAACTTCCCTCCAAATTTTCCTTTATAACCATGGTGTAAAGGAAAAAAGACCTCAAAAACAGGGCAACTGTGCACAAGAAGAAAAAAAGATACTACTGTTTGCTTCCAGGGACTGGAGAAAATGAAAAAAGGAGGTCAGAATCCATCAGGGTTCCATTAGTCATCTCCTTCATCTTCCTCTCCTTCCTCCCTTCATCATCATCTTCATCTTCTTTCCTTCATTCCCTTCTTAACCCCACTCATGGGTGCCCAGGGAGAGAAACCCACATAACATCTGGCTGTGAAAATCAGGAGGGATTCCATCAGCCATGTTGAAACTGGAATTTGCCAGAAACCCAGCTCCTTATTCTTAAAGGGCCAACACACAAAATCTCATTCATGGGTACTCACCCTGGGTTTGGGTGGAGGGATGGTGGCTCAGAGTGGACCAGAGTCATACAGGGATAATAATATGTACAGATTTTGAAGGAAAATTATATGATCTAAACAAATCATAAGAATGTATTTATTGCACTACATGCATAACATTTTCATTGTTTCCCATTAACATGACATACACAAACCTTTACTTAAAATATTTTTGTATCAACAAATAAAAAAGAGTGAATGAAGCTGTAATTATCTAGCACTATTTGACTAATTTAAATGCTGCTCCTTTGGTCTTAAGTCTAAAAATGAAAGTAAATTAGATATTTTGACTGGAAAATTTCAAAATGCCTTTATGTGCCTGTTGAGACCTGAGCCTTCTTGATGAGGAATTTACCACAGGTTATACAGACTTGGTTTGTATAGCTTTCTAAAGTAGTTTCTAAAGCCCCGATATGTGCAAAAAGCTCAAACATACTGACAGCCTTCTCTACTCCTTTTTATTTTCTTAAATTAAGTACTTAACAGTAGTATTTTCCATTGTCAGGATATCCATTATTAAATATGGAGACCTCAGCTTCTACATGGAAATAGCCAAGACAAATTGTTCAACCCCTGCCTTTAAAGATCCACCAAATTCAGTAATGGCTAAGTTCTCCACCCTCAGTTCTTAGTGTACGTTTTACCAAGCCTTTAGGTCCCTCCCAGAGGACAATAAAATGGTCTCCAGTTTCTAGTTTGTAACATTTTCCATTAGATTTTGCCTTAGATCTGTCCTTTTTCTCATTTGCAAAAAAATAAAAATAAAAAATCCCAGTTCCTTTAAAGGAGGTGCCAAAAAGCTTTAGTTAATTGTTTAGGAAACTCCCCCATCAAGTGATTCATCATCAAAACCAGGGGCTAGAAACTTCATTTTCTCAGACAATATGACTGATGCTTCTGGGATGCTACTGGTATGAGCAGTGGTGGAAGTAGTGAGGAAGACAGGTGCAGTGCATGAGAGGATGATGACTAGTGTCTCCCACTTCTGCTATATATCTAGCAATACTGAATAACTTGGTTGCCATTCATAGGAAAAGGTTGGTAAACTTTTATTTAACTACCTGTCTTTGCCCCACATGTATGTAGTGGCAATTGCTAAACTTTTATAAAGAAAAGCTAATGACTTGATAATATCAACCACATCTGAGATGGTTCTGTATACCCTCCTAAGGAAAACTACTCATGTCTAGGTCAGGATTTCTAATCTGAGTTTAGAAAGATATATAGTAACCATATAAGCATTATTTACTTAGCTTTTAAACAAAAATAGTTTCAATAAGAAGTGTCCATGCCCAGTGAAACACAACCAAAGATAAACAGATAGGATTACATCAAACTAAAAAGCATCTGCACAGCAAAGGAAAGAAATCATTAGCAAAACAAAAGACAACCAATCGAATGGGATTGGGAACTCCCATTTGCAAATGATATTTCCAATGGGGTATTAATATCAAAATATATAAAGAACTCTTGCAACTCAACTACAACAAAAAGCAAACAACCTTATTCAAAAATAAGCAGAAAACCTGAATAGATATTTCCCCAAGGAAGACATAGACATGGTCAACAGGCACATGAAAATGTGCTCAACATCACTAATTATTAGAGAAATACAGATTAAAACCACAGTGAAATATCATCTCACACCTATTAGAATGACTATCATCAATAAATAAATAAGTGCTGGTGAGGATGTGGGGAGAACAGAAGCCTCATACACTGTTGATGGGAAGTAAATTGGTACAGCTACTATGGCAAATAGTATGGAGGTTCCTCAAAAAATTAAGAACAGAACTGCTATAGCAATTCCTCTTCTAGTTATTTATCCAAAGAATATGGAAACATTTATTCAAAAAGGCATATGGACCCCTATAATCATTATTTATAATAGCCAAAATATGGAATAACCCATGTCTATCAACAGATGAATGGATAAAGAGATGTGGTAGATAAGTAGGTAGATAAATAGACAGACAGATGGATAGAGAAGATAGAGAGAAAGAGATAAATATAAAAAATGGAATACAACTCAGTCATAAAAAAAGATGAAATACTGCCATTTGTGGCACTATGAATGGAGCTTGAGGGATTTGTGCTAAAGTGATAAATCAGATAGAAAAGGACAAAAACTTTATGACTTCACTCATATGTGGAATATAAATTTCAAAAAGCAAATGAGCCCTGGCTGGTGTAGCTCAGTGGATTGAGCACAGGCCTGTGAAGCAGAAGGTCACTGGTTCGGTTCCCAGGCAGGGCACATGCCTGGGTTGTGGGCCGGGTCCCTTGTTGGGGACACATGACAGGCAACCACACATTGATATTTCTCTCCCACTCTTTCTTCTTCCGGTCCCCTCTCTCTAAAAATAAATAAAATATTTTAAAAAAATAAAAAAGCAAATGAACAAGAAAAACAAACTCATAGATATAGAAAACAGATTGGTGAATAAAAGAGGGTAAAAGAGTAGGTGTAGGGAAAAATAGGTAAAGAGGATCAAATACACGGTGAACTAGAATTTGGAAACTAGAATTTTGGT
This sequence comes from Artibeus jamaicensis, assembly GCF_021234435.1. Lineage (NCBI taxonomy): Eukaryota > Metazoa > Chordata > Mammalia > Chiroptera > Phyllostomidae > Artibeus > Artibeus jamaicensis. Next base: position 4,828,011 of record NW_026521822.1, read on the forward strand.
GCTGAGTACTATAGTGTATACAGATATCAAATTATGTTGTACACCTGAAACTTATATAATAGTATTAACCAATGTTACCTCAAGTAAAAAATTAAATTTTAAAAAGGTTCCCATGCCCAAAACACCCAAGTTATTCTGCCTTTCTGAATCTATAACAGGATGAGTTAAGGCCCTTGAGGTACTTAACTCATAAGACTGCTCAAGCCTCTCTGCCTTCTGAGATGCTTTTGCCCATAAGAAACTCACATGTCCTTGTCACCTCCAATGGTATAGTGCCACACTGCTCACTCCCCATCTCAGCCCCACCACCTCCCCTATGCTTGGTCAGCACAAAGCCAGATCTGTCAGTCTGCTGCCTAAGCAGATGTGGAACCCAGGGGAGGAATGCTGCCCCCTCCTGCAGCACCCCTACTGACTATTGGAGCACCCCCTATCCTCCCTGTGTGTGAGAAGAGCCGCTCACTAGAAACACCTTTGCCTAGTCACAAAGCCAGAGCTGACTACCCCTGTCCTCCTTATGGGAAGGGGGTCTGTCTGTCATTTGTTGGAGGGTTTCTGTGGAAAGTGGTGTATGTCCAAGCACCACTTGTCCTCAATCTGGGACAGCAGAAAAAGTCTCATCCCCCATCCTGAAGGATTCTGCACCCCCCTTAAGAAATGCAAATAAATGTGTTATTTTCAAAATACTTCTAATTTTTCTTTTAGTAAATCAGTCATGAGCTTCCGTATCTTAGCTCTTAATAGTAACACAATTACGTATAATACCACTTCACCAGATTTAAGAATTTTAGACACAGGGAAGCAGTTGCCAATCTAGAAAATTAAAAGATAAATTAACAAATAAAGTGGTAGGAGGGGAACTAAACAATACCACTTAAGTAAATTAAAAATGGCTATTTGCCACTTAAAGATATTGCCTTTATTAACTACTATTATTGCCTTTTGTCATCACCAGTAGTTCATGAAAAGGACATTTTAGCAAAAAAAAAAAAAAAAAGAACATAATCTCAGAATAAAATGGTAGTGCTTTATATCTCAGGAAAAAGAGATCAGTTTCTGAAAGTGAGGTTTGAGCTTTATGGAGAAATGTAATGAATTATTTCTATCTTCTTCATTTCACTGTCAGCCAAAAAAACCCACCTGCAAGCAGTGTTCTGAGGACAAGGCTTTGAGACTGCTTGTCTAGACACTTTAGTTCATGGCCTCAGCCTAAGGATAAACTGCTAACTTTTCTTTAAAAACTGGCAAGCCTCTCAGAGCATCCCAAGCATCACACAAGAGATTAGAGGGGCATGAGAGCCTACTTCAGACCGATCCAAGGCTACCTGCTATTTACAGGCTGACCTAGCACAAGGATGACGGGTTCTCATCCAGTCTTTCCCTGACTGCATTTCATACAAGGTGGGCTTCCCTTTGCTTTAGCTTTCAAGCATCAAAGCTTCCAAATATACAATATGAAGGTCTATCCTCAGATTTAAGTCATCTCAAAGCCTGCTTAAAAGAGAACCAAACAAACAGCAGTCTGAACACAGTTTCTTAAAAAACAGAAGCATACATACAAAGAACTTACATGCCTCCACTCTAAGAAGACAAATAACCCAATTAAAAAATGGGAAAAGGACTTGAACAGACACTTCTCCAAGGAGGTCATACAGAATATCCAGAGACACATGAAAAGATGCTCAATGTCACTAGCTATCAGAGAGATGCAAATTAAAACCACGATGAGATACCACCTTACACCAATCAGAATGGCTATCATAAACAAAGCAACAAACAACAAATGTTGGAGAGGTTGTGGGGAAAAGGGGTCCCTAGTTCACTGTTGGTGGGATTGCAGACTGGTACAACCATTATGGAAAACAGTATGGAATTTTCTCAGAAAAATAAAAATCGACCTGCCTATGACCCAGCAATTCCATTGCTGGGACTATATCCTAAGAACCCTAAAATACCAATCCAAAAGAACCTATGCACCCCAATGTTCATAGCAGCACAATTTACAATAGCCAAGAGCTGGAGCAGCCTAGGTGCCCATCAGTAAATGAATGGATCAAAAAATTATGGTACATATACACAATGGAATTCTATGCAGCAGAAAGAAAGAAGGAGCTCCTACCCTTTGCAACAGCATGGATGGAACTGGAAAGCATTATGCTGAGTGAAATAAGCCAGGCAGTGAAAGACAAATACCATATGATCTCACCTGTAACAGGAAGCTAAACAACAAAACAAACAAGCAAGAAAAGCAAAAACAATGACACTTAAATAGAGAACAGGAGGACAGCAACTGGAGGGGAGAGGGGAGGAAATTTCAGGGGAAAAAGGGGAAGGATTTACAGGAACTAGTATAAAGGACACATGGACAACAACTAAGGGGGGTGGAAAGGGGAGGGAGGTGGGGAGTATGGGGGGGCTGGGATGGGAGTAAATACAAAATACTGTAGTTGAAAAATAATTTAAAAAAACAGAAGCATACAGTCTGTGGCATCAACACCATCATAATCACTATTTTGATTTTGGATATAGGAGCAGGGAGGGTAGAAAGGTAATGCTTTAACTCATCTGTGACAGCAATGTCAAGCTTTTCATTTGTTAGTATAATGTTGACAATTGATTTTTCATGATAGAAAAGCCTTCTGATTTATATCAGACTCCAGCCAAACCATCCATTCCTGAATCTTTCAAATGATCTTGTAAATTAGCACAGAGAGAAAGAGAAAACAAGCTGGCCCCCTTGAAACACAAGCAACAACCAGGGGAAAAGAGCAAAGGTTTCAAAAAGGATTTATGCTTCCTTCTGTGGTAGTTATGTGAAATATGGATTAAATACTTTTCATAACTAGCAGCTATAACTGTCAGGGAAATTTGAGGCAGTGTGATTTCTAACACAGCTGTATGAGCCATTTTCATATGGCAGAGTCCACTGAAGGAAAGAAAGGAGAAAATTTTATCCTCCCAATAACTACAATTTTACATTGGTAAATCAAGCATAAAATTGGTAGTTGAAATGCTTCCAGGAACCTTTGTTTAGCAATACATTCATTCATCTATATATTATCTCATGCTCTAGCATTTCTAACTACTGTCATCCCATGAGATGGAGTGTTCTGTTTGTCCTGTTATTACTACTGTCTTCCGAATGGGCTGTTATTGAATGCTCTGTTGAGAGCTGTTAGAAAGGACAAGGCTGTATATGACTTAGCCTGACAAAACCACCACTGGAGTTAGGTGGCACTGTGATATGTTATCTAATAGATGAAATTTATTTGCCTTTCAGTAACCAATGTTTGTCCTTTTAATTCAGGCATCATATCAACGTTTCTTCACGTCCATCCTTTTGGAGCCAATATAGAATATCTCTGGTCATACATGCAACAGCTGGACTCTAAGGTAAATTCTCGTTCCAGAGGGGCTCCCACTGCTGACACTGAACTTGCTGACTTCTGGCTGCCAGGGGGCCATGTGCACTGTGTCAGGGATACAGTAGTGTGTGGAGGCTGACCAGCACTTCTTTCCAAGGACTTTGGTTTCGGGCAGATAGTTGTCTTCTTTTCACTTTTGTCTTTGTAGAAAGAAGAGCAGTTATCTAACATGACAATGACTTTCAGCAGATGTCAAATTAGCTTCAAAAGCATTCTGAGGGATTTAAAATTGCAGTGTGGCCTGAAAGTTCCCCAAACAAGGGAGAAATTATGTCAGGGCAGTTCGTGGGGCATTATCCTTAGCACATAGTCTCACAGAACTCTTTGTTAAGGACTTCACACAATAAAGGAAAAAATTACCTCAAATAGAGATCTGATATGACTCTCAAGAAAATTGTTATTAATGGTTATTTTTCAGCTTTATTCTCTAAATGACAAAAATTACTAAGTCGGCTTTGCCCCTCAAGGGTCATTCCTAGAGTCAGTACATCACTCCTCATTTTTCTATGGCTGTTTTTCCCATTTGCAAATCAGCTATACTCCTAGCTCACTGCAGTGTTTTTACACCCTAAGAGAGGGGGCAAAAGAGCATAATTATGTATCAAATTCCAGTGAACAACAAGAGGGGTCCCCGCAGAAATAGAGGGATGCCACTTACTAGTACTGCTGGTACCAGAAGGTCCTGGAAGCGGAGGGACACAGAATCAAACACAGAATCCAGGCCTGTTACTCAGTAGCTTGTTAAATGTCCTGCTTGAAATAAAAATGAAATAAGAAACTCTTCCACAGGGCACAGCAAAGTACTTGGAATTTGTAGGACCAGGAGCACAACCGGCAGTTCTAGGACCCTGAAATTCACACATATAAGTCACTCTAAATTTTCAGTGGTTAGTGTCAGTTAAATTACTACACTGTGCTCTTATTTTGATTCAAATGATCTTACCAATTGATGATCCCACAATTGCTTGGCTTTTCTAAATAGGTCTTATACTTCCCCTTTGAGAGCAGTCATGTGGAACAAAAAGTATTTTTCAGCCATTGATATTCCTACCTTTTTATTCTATCACAGCTGATGATGGGGAACGAACCAAAGCAGAGCGAAAGGGAGTGAGGATATTGTAAGATTCTTGAAATTAACAATCATATAGTGTCTTCCATGTGTGCTCCCCTCATATGGACAGGGAGGTAGTAGAAAATGCTCATTTTAACTCACAGGAAATAAGAAGGAAGAACTCTAGATGTCACCTTGTTGAAAGAAAACTTTGAAGGGCTTCTTTGTTTTTTTTTTTCCTCCACCAACACCATGCTTCCTTACTATCTTATCTCCACTACTTTTTCTTGGCGAATTCCATATAACACTGCTGCACCAATGCGTTTGGCCTAGAACAAGCCCTTGAGAAATCATTACTCTAGTTGTCCTTCTCTTCCCTGGTATTATTGATATCTCTCTCCTTCCCTGTATGGAAATCCTACATGTGAAGCCTTTGTGGAGAAGCAGTTGTTTTTATTTTTATTTTTATTTTTTTAAATATGAAACGCTTCACGAATTTGCCTGTCATCCTTACGCAGGGGCCATGCTAATCTTCTCTGTATCGTTCCAATTTTAGTATATGTGCTGCCTAAGCGAGCACAAGAAGCAGTTGTTTTTAGTATGAGCTAAAATAGCCAAAGAGTCCACTTGTCATTTGTCTAGAATTCCAGAACTTTGGTCTCCACTGCTGCATCAGGGCAGGCTGGTGATCTGTGCATCTGTGAAATGTGTGTGTGTTATCACACAAGCATGTGAGTGCACATGTACATGTGAAATCACCTGGGGATGATAAATAGTGAATTATTTGGGTGGAATAGAGGCTCTTGTTTTATTCCTACTCTCAGAACCAAGTGTCCATCATCCATTTCCTCAGGTGAGATTTGTGTGGTCACCCTCAGATGTCTCTGGTCATTAGATGATGGTTTCCAGAAGGAATTTAGTCAAGGGAAATTCCATTTTATCTCAGACTGGTACTTTTATTTTAGAAGATAATGAAGAAAGTATTTTCCTTACAGAGGAAGTACACAGGGTCCTCAGACAGCCATCCATCTCCTGAATGAAGTGCTCAGTAGAACTGTCAAGTTTTTCTTCATGCCTGAGGTAAAACATACATTGAAAAAGTGCTCTGACTTAAAACTCCTGGGTGCTAGGGATTAGATTAAATATTCTTTCTATCCTAGTGAAACTGAAAGGATATTGACTTTTTAATCCAGAGAGCAAATTATTGCTATATACTAGAATTCCAAATCCTCAGGGCTTTAAGCAGAACACAGAACATGAAAGGTTGTCCTCTAAGTACCCACCAGGGCCTTGTCCCTACCTCAACTACAAAATAGCTAATAATCTTGAAGCTCTCCAGTGTAGCGGCTGGTGCACCTGTCTCTGGTTAACCAGAACCAACGAGTGTCATGGGCTCCCCACCAGGTTTGGCTGATGTTACATTTAGGCAGTGACTTCTTCCTGGCCTCCACAACACCTTGGCAGCAGCTTTGGCGAGTGCTGACTCCAGTAGGATAGCTTTGTAAAAATTCCACCTAAAACAACACAGTTCCCTTGACATCAGACAACATCACCATTGCCACAAATGCGGTAAAAGTACATTTAGATGCTGCCTGTCCCAGTGCTGATGAGAGCAAGCAAAGCAGGCTCAATCCAGGCTGTAGTGGAGCTGTTTTTATTAGGATTTTCCAAGGCCACATAAGCATGATTAAAAATGGAAGAGAGACAGGAATTAATTTAAATTCCCCTCAGCATGTAAACTGCACATGCCTTCCTAAAACTGTATAGCATGACAGATTATTTTCCCATTAAAAATTATTTCTACTCTGATAATGATAATTGCATATCTTTCTCTTCCTAGCCTCCTCTAAAGCACTCACTGCCATTCGCTCAGCTCTGTCATATCAGAACCATCTGACCAAGTCAGAAAGATTCATTCAGATTCATTCATAGGAAAACAGGGCAAGTTGAGTAGGGGAGTGTCCTAAACATTTTGTTGAATCAAAATGCATACCCTGGGCACTGGCAGGTAAGGTCTTTGAACAGGCAACACTATCTTGAATATGGTTTCTGATCTATGCATAGAATCTCTCCATCAGCCCAGAACACCTCAAGCCCACTTGTTAAACCTGAGGAAAGAAGAGGTGAGCATTAGCAGGTCAATATTTTCTATTTTACAGACAATAGGACAGATCCTTCTGCTCTTCCTTCAATTTGTGTATCGGTTAGGAGACTAAGACCCAGTTTTCCAAGTGTTTTTGGCTGCTCCTTCTAGCTACCTGTAGCCTCTTCCCAAGGCTCACTGGGTGGAAGGTTTGATTCTGAAAACCAGACTCACATGATGTAGCTACAGATGCTGGAGGAATTAGAAAGATTCGCCATTTTGTCATGATACCACTGTCTCATGGGCATGTGCACATTTCCCACCAGAGGGTCGAACCATTTTCATTCTACACTAAAAGCATAACTCTGGAAACATAAAACTAAAATATCTTATCAGTTCCAAAGGGATTCAAATCAGCCTTAATGGGAGAGCATTCTTTCCCAGACTGTAGCTAGGCAGTAGTGTAGATTAAATGTCCCCAGTAGTATTTGTAAGATTTCCCACCTGAATAATCTTAAAATTATGTATATTCTGGTGTTCTCCTAAATAACCACCTGTCACAGTATATTAATGATCAAATGAGGCTTCTGTTGCTTAGACAGGCTATAATGAGTGTGTTTTTTAGATATCACAGCACCTCTGGAAAGCACATGACATATGAAGTATTGGAGGTATGTATACTTCCTTTTGGCTAATTTAAAAAAAATTAAAAGATATTTACTCACCTACAGCCAGAGAAATTGACAAGGTTGTCAGGGACCCAGTGAACACTGAGGTACTTCACTGCTTTTCCCTTTCTAGGCGCTGTCCTAGAGACTAGAAAGAACATGGAATGGCCAAAAGAAATTTAAGAATTCTGCTCTCAAAAAGCTTGCAGTCTAGTTGAGGAAATGGCATATCTATAAAGCAACTTGAGCACAGGCCTGCGAACAAGAAGATCGCAGTTCGATTCCCAGTCAGGGCATATTCTGGGTTGCAGACCAGTTCCCTGCAGGCCAGTTCCCAGCAGGGGATGCATGAAAGGCAACCATACATTGATGTTTCTCTCCCTCTCTCCTTCCCTTCCCCTCTAAAGATAAATAAATAAAATATTTTTTTAAAAAAAGCAAGTTGAGAATCAGACATGAACTAATGAAGTGCTAAGTTGGGCAGGCAGATATTTAGTGAAGCAGATGTCCTTGAATCCACACTTGTTCTTGTTACTTCCCTCTGGGGCACCTTTCCTTGTGCATTTCCTCCCATTCTCTTTCTCCCCTCCCTTCTTTCCTTTCTCCCTCCTCTCATTCTCCATCCAGATCTTTCCTTTTCTCCTTCTAATTCTTTCCTTCTATTTATCTTCTCCCTTCTTTCCTTTTCTTTTCTTCTGCCTATTCTTTCCTTCCTCCCTCCTCTATTCCTAATTCTTCACTTATCTTTCCTTATTCTCCCACACTTCTTTCCTGGTGTCTTCCCCCTCCATCCCCCACCCCACATTCTGTATTTCTCTCTGCAAATGTTTGTGGTGATATCAGTGTGCTGATGGTGTGCTTTGCCCAGGGATATGAAAAATGTACATTGAAGGTGAACAGTCAGTTTACCCTGTGGAAGGAATTCTGGTCTTGCAATTGGCTGCTCTATCCAGCCTTGACAAAGCCTATGCCAGTGTCTTCTCAGTACCTCAGACAAGAGCCCCACATCACTTGGCTTCCCTTGTCTGACTAATTTGGGACATAGAGCCAACCATCTTTATTTTAAAAATTGGTTTATGTCTGCTTGTGTCAATTTATACATGTGCTTAGAGGTCTGGCAAGGAGGCAGTGGGCTTAGACCAGAGTCCACAAATTGGAGAAAAATTTAAGGAGATCTTACAAATTACCTTTATGGGGTTACTCACCACAGAAGCCCCTTTGACACTGGGGCCTCTATTCCTTCTCATCTTTTCTTCTTCTTCTTTTAAATTAGGACAAATCAATCTTTTCTAAAAGAATAAGTGTTAGACTGAAAATTTTTAAGCAAAACAGGGATAAGGAAATCCACTGACATCAAAGGCTGGAAATACACACATCACCAATTTCTTGGAACAAAAGCCAGTTGATTAAGAGGGTAATAAAAACATGTTTATGACAATTTTCCTCACCTTATAGAGCACCAAATACATGATGAATGGAGGAATGAGGTTTCACAGTCACAGCACATGCCTCTAACCTCCATCATAATGCCACACAGGAATCTTAACCAGATGTATTTCATTCTCCTCATGGCATCTTTGTGAGAAAGGGAATGCAGTGCTGGGGAGAGCAGAGCTAGAGCCCCTCCTCTCAGCAACTGGGCTGGCAGCCCTGGACCCCAGTGTCCTGGCCATGACACAGGGATGCTTAGAGAGAATCCCTGCTCTCCAAAGGGATGCAGTGAAGGGAATCCTACACAACGAATGAGGAAATGGGTACATTTCACACTGAGCTCATCCAGGGAGGCTGGCTGCTGTGTTTAATGTGATGACATCATGACTCAGTTCTCAAGAGCAAGAAATTACTGTAGGATGATAAGGAATAGTATGAAAGCAAAAATTAGAAATAATTTATAAGGAGGAGAAGAAAATAGAAATAAAGTAAGTGAAGGTATTTGCAAAGTAAAAATTCTTTAGCCATAGTGTATAAAAGGAGGACAAATAGAACTTTCTCTTGAATTTTTCTTGAAAATCCAAAATGGAACATGTCATAAAGGTTATTCCTTTGTTCAGGGTATAGAAAGGTTTAAAAACTATTAATCTAACCTGAAAGCAGTTTCTCCTTGATCTTTCTTCATGGATATATTAGACAGGATTTCACTTGAGGTGGTCTGTTCTGTAATTGTAGCATATTCCTGTCCACATTATTTACATCTTTATGGCAGAATCAGTCTATCACCCTTCCCTATTAACAGCAATTTAGAGTTAACTGTCAGGATGGGCAGGATAGGATAAAATGGCAGCTGAACTACAACTCAGAAAAGACGGCTGACATCAAACCAGGGAGCCAAAACATCGGGCTTTGCCAAAACGGATATCTGCATAGCAACCTGAGCCCGAGGAGAACCACCAATGCTATATTGCCACTTTGTTCAAACGGGACCAATTCCCAGCTCCCACAGAGAGCCAACCAAAATAAAACCCCACCACATTCCCTGCTTGGGTGAGACTTCTTCGGCCCCACTTTGCAGACTGGAGAACCTCACCCAGGTGCGCGAACCCCAATAAAGCTCTATACTGCCTGACTTTGTGGCTGATTGGCATTTCTTCCTTGGTGGAGCCTAAGAAAATCTTTCATTAACTACTTTTGAGGACACAAATTTCCATTATACCCAATTCTGGCTGTGTCAAAATCTGAGGAATGGTTACTTAGTTATTCAAAGTAAGTACTCATGAGCATTTCAAATCTCAGTTTCACTACTTCTTAGCTGTGTGTCCTTGGACAGTTTTTTAAACATCTCTGTGCCCCAGTTTTATCCTCTGTACTGAATGACAAGCTATCAACTGCCTTCAGAGCATACCTGGCTCTGAAGTGCTGAGTGCTGGCTGCCATTTGTTTTGTGCTTTACAGCACGCAAGGGACCAGTTACACCCTCTCAGTTTGAAATCTTTGCCCCAACCCTAGTGACCAGGTGAATTTTAAATAGCTTGTCCAAAGACGGGAGCTTAATATATGGCAGGGTCAGCACTTGGATCCAAATCCTCAGATCGTTCAGTGAGTTTTTTTCCAATTCCCTTGTCTCGCAAAGGAAAAAACACCCAGAGGTAACATGACTTAGACAAGGTGGTGAAGGAGGTTAATGGTCATGCCATGAGTGAAATCCAAATCTCACTTCTTTCGTCCAGCAAGCAGGTGAGGAGTTTCTTTGCTTGTTTAATGAGCTTTCCAATCAGATGATACACATAAAGCACTTGCTCTGAGGGGCCCTGGCCACAGTGAGGACTCTTTTTCTGTCTTCTTCCTTTGAGGTTGAATTTAGTTCAACTCAGGCCAGAAAACCATGTAAAACAAGATTTCTGAGGATCTGCTTTCTGTTTTGGTGAATCATGTGAGGGTTCATTAGTATATGAATTTGTAGAAGCTGTTTGAGTTGGTGAAAATATTCCATTTTTTTTGCCTGTTGATGTTGCTGTCACTCTAAAGGATTCATCACAGAGATCTTGCCCGCATGTACACAGGCCCCTACCCAGTGGTCCCGATCCAGGAGCACAGACGCTATGACCAAGATCATTTCGAGGTCTCCCTTCACAGTCTGCGCCCCCTGAGGTGACTGGCATCAGTGGTTAAGAATAAGGCCAGGAAGCCTGGATCTGCCCCTGGCTCCACACTTCTGTCTGAATTACCCTGCACTAGATGTCTAATCTCTGGACCTCAGTTTCCTCATTTTTAATTACTGCCTCTCTTAGAAGACTGTGGTAAGATTAAAGAGAGTGTTTTCAGAAGAGTCTGGTAAGGAAAAGGTTCTGGGGGACAGTTTTTACACTGTTCACAACCAGCTGCAGGGCCGCTGCATGGCACTACTGACCTGATGAACCCGGCTGGCCTCCGACATAGATGCCATCTTCAGATCAGATCTTTATTTTACCTTCAAAACTCAGCTTTTTTTCTTCCTTTCTGATGAAGAGCACAAGCTTCTTCCCCACTTTTCAAAGGGAGGTGATAGTTATGCTAGAGACAAGCCTATGAAGGACTGGCTGTTACCTCAGTCTGTCAGCATCTCTGGAGCCACTGCTTAATCCAAGGAAGGACCCCTCATCCCAAGGCAATCACTGGGACTTGAATGGAACTGGAGCCTATGATACAAAACCTGTGCTGTCCTCCTACAAAAGCAAGAAGGGAGCTTGTTTAGAGGATAACTTGGCCTCAGAAAACCTAAGGAAAGCTGCCTTTTAGACCAGCTAAAAACAGGGTTTGACCACATACCTCTCTGAACTTATTTCCTTTGACCCGTGGATACAGAACTTGAACCACCTGCCACAGGGTTTGATATTAGTGTGCTCTGTCTGCATCGATGTATGGATATACAGAGAGTGTATTTGTGCTAGGCACTGTGCTATATTTTACATATAACTCTCTCAATAACAGTAGGAAGGAGATTGTTATTTATTTTCTTTTTTAAAAAGATTTTACTTATTTTCAGAGAAAGGGAGGGAAAAAAAGAGGGAGAGAAATATCAATGTGCCTCTTGCACACTCCGCAGCTGGGGACCTGGCCTGCAACCCCAGCATGAGCCCTGACTGGGAATCTAACAGGCAACCCTTTCTTTCACAGACTGGTGGTCAATCCACTGAATCACACCAACCAGGGCTGTTATTTCTATTATACACATAAAGAAACAGAATTACAGCTACTAAGTGACCTGCCCAAAGTCACAAAGCTCACTTGAGAACTAGCCCCAATTAAAACTCAAGCCTGTGTGATTTAAGTCCCCATTCTTAACTCAAATATGCCCGAACATAAAAATTACTTGGAGTGATTTTTAAAAATAGATTATCTGGGCTGTACCCCAGATCATCTGAATTACAGTCTCCAGAGAAGGGGCTAGAGAATTCTTTTTCACAAGTACCCCAGGTGCTTGATATTTAAAAGAACAACTACACCCTAGTTCTTTCCCTGCTGCTGATGACACTCATGGGGAGAGCTTAGCCTACCAATGCACAGGTCCCAACCCACATGTGCAGGTTTGTCCAAAAGTCCGTCTGATTAAAAAAAATAATGGTTCTGCAGTCAGTCGGATTTCTCAGCTATAAAATGGAAAACATATCTCTGCCTCGCAAGTCTCACACGAATGCTGTGAGAATGAAATAAGCGTGCTCACAAAGGTGCTCTGTACAGTGCTCGTTGAAAGAAAATAGGCTTTTTGAAATCTCCATGAACCTTTTAATCATCTGTTTAGTAGGCTTTCGTAGGTTGATCTTAGAATCTACTAATCTGTTTAACATGGTTTTATGGGAAAATGCACTCAAATTTCAAAATAATTCCCACAAAAAACATTTAAAATACAACCAACTTAAACTTTCAGGACTACCTCTTCTTTTTTTAAAATTTTATTTGGTTATTTTTCAAGTACAGTTTTTTGTCTATTTCTCCCATCCCAGCCCACCCCCCCGGCCCCGTGCTCCCCACCTCCCTCCCATTTCCTACCCCCTAGTCCTCGTCCCTGTGTCCTTCATATTTGTCCCTCCAAATCCCTCCCCTTTTTCCCCCTTAATTCCCTTCCCTCTCCCTTCTGGTCACTGTCCCCTTGTTCTCTATTTCAGTGTCTTCGTTTTTATTCTGCTTGCTTGTTTGTTTTGTTGTTTAGCTTCCTGTTAAAGGTGAGATCATATGGTATTTGTCTTTCAACACCTGGCCTATTTCACTCAGCATAATGCTTTCCAGTTCTATCCATGCTCTTGCAAAGGGTAGGAGCTCCTTCTTTCTTTCTGCTGCATAGAATTCCATTGTGTATATGTACCACCATTTTTTGATCCATTCATTTACTGATGGGCACCTAGGTTGCTTCCATCTCTTGGCTATTGTAAATTGTGCTGCTATGAACATTGTGGTGCATAGGTTCTTTGAAATTTATGTTTTAGGATTCTTGGGATATAATCCTAGCAGTAGAATTGCTGGGTCAAAAGGCAGATCCATTTTTATTTTTCTGAGAAAATTCCATACTGTTTTCCATAATGGTTGTACCAGTCTGCAATCCCACCAACAGTGAACTACGGACCCCTTTTCCCCACAACCTCTCCAACATTTGTTGTTTGTTGCTTTGTTTATGATAGCCATCCTGACCGGTGTCAAGTGGTATCTCATTGTGGTTTTAATTTGCATCTCTCTGATAGCTAACAATATTGAACATCTCTTCATGTGTCTCTGGATATTCTGTATGTCCTCCTTGGAGAAGTGTCTGTTCAAGTCCTTTTCCCATTTTTTAATTGGGTTAGATGTCTTCTTAGATTGGAGTCATGTTAGTTCTTTGTATATTTTGGAGATTAAACCTTTGTATGAGGTATCATTGGCAAATATGTTTTCTCATACAGTTGGTTGTCTTGCTAATTTAATACTGTTTTCTTTAGCCACACAGAAGCTTTTTATTTTGATGAGATCCCATTCGTTTATTCTTTCCTTTATATTCCTTGCTCTAGGGGACATATCGGTAAAAATGTTGCTGCGTGGAATATCTGAGATTTTCTTGCCAATGTTCTCTTCTAGGACTTTAATCTTGTCACTGCTTATATTTAAGCCTTTTATCCACCTTGAATTTATTTTGGTGTATGGTGTAAGTTTGTGCTCAAGTTTCATTTTTTTGCACGTAGCTGTCCAGTTCTCCCAACACCATTTGTTGAAGAGGCTATCTTTACTCCATTTTATGTTACTGCCCCCTTTGTCGAATATTAATTGAGTGTAGAGAGTTGGGTTTATTTCTGGGCTCTCTGTTCTGTTCCATTGGTCTATGTGCCTGTTTTTATGCCAGTACCAGGCTGTTTTGATCGCAGTGGCCTTGTAATACAGTTTGATATCAGGTATTGTGATCCCTCCTTCTTTGCTCTTATTTCTCAAAAGAGTAGCTGCTATTTGGGGTCGTTTATGGTTCCATATAAATTCTTGAAGTGATTGTTCTATGTCTTTGAAATATGCCATTGGTACTTTAATAGGTATTGCATTGAATCTGTATATTGCTTTAGGTAGTATAGACATTTTGATGATGTTAATTCTTCCAACCCATGAACACGGTATATGTTTCCATTTGTTTGTGTTTTCCCTGATTTCTTTCTTCAGTGCTGTGTAGTTTTCTGCATACAGGTCTTTTACCTCCTTGGTTAGGTTTATTCCCAGATATTTTATTTTTCTTTTTGCTATACCGAATGGGATTTTTTTCTTGATTTCTGCTTCTGCTGATTCACTGATACAAAAATGCCTTTGATTCTGGATATTGACTTTGTATCCTGCTGTTTTGCCAAATTCATTAATTAGTTTGAGCAGTTTTTTGGTAGAGTCTATAGAATTGTCCATGTACACTATCATGTCATCTGCAAACAGTGACAGTTTTGTTTCCTCCTTTCCTATTTGGATGCCTTTTATTTCCTTTTCCTGCCTGATTGCTGTGGCCAAAACTATATTGAATAGAAATGGTGAAAGTGGACATCCTCGTCTTGTTCCTGATCTTAGTGGAAAAGCTTTTAGTTTTTGCCCATTGAGTATGATATTGGTTGTAGGTCTCTCATATATGGCCTGTATTATATTGAGGAATGCTCCCTCTATTCCCACTTTGCTGAGTGTTTTTATCATAAAAGGACTACCTCTTCTTAAATCTTATATTGTAGGCTCAGGAATACTGGATATATCATATGCAGCCTTTTTCATGTGACTGTTAAGTGAACAGTTGATTTGACTTCCTGGGCTATTTGGTCTCTCTTTAAAATTAGTCTTAGTATTGTTAAACACACAGTGTGGACTCTAGAATGGTGTCTAGATGGCGATCATACCATGGAAAATAATAATAGGTTTGACTCAGTGAATATTTCTGTGTGCCTGAATCTGTGCTAAGCCAGTGGTCTTTTCACATCCTTATGAAATCTTGTTACTCCCACTTCCTGAGGCTTAGAGAAACTATCTTGGTAGGCAATGTTTAGTAGATATAAGATTCAAACAGAAATGTCAGGCCCCCAATTCTAGGGTCTTACACACCTTGCTGTATGGGATCCTCATACACATGGGTGGGTTAGGAAGCAAACACATGAAAACAAGAACAATGGCTATGTTAGAAGAGGATTGTAGTTAATTTGCTCTTTATTTAAGATAAAATGAGTTATTGGTATAAAAATGTATGAAATAAGAAAAGTGGTAGAAGAAAAAATGCATTTAAAAATCTGCTTGGGTTTTAAGACTAGATGTCAAGACCTTTATTGCTATAGATTTTGGGTTTCTATACCTAATCTTTTATTGTCTTCTGGTCCCTGTGAAAGTTAAAGGTAGAGAAAGAAGAGTGGCAAGAAATCGACCTACATTCTCTAGCTCTCAGCGTGGGGTAAGAGTGCTGCCCTTCCTAGAACAGGATGAGGCACCGAAAACTTTCCCCAAGCAGTGGTGCTTTACTCCCAGCTCTCCTCTGTCTCCCGATACCCCTGGTATGTCATGAGAGGGCTGTTCAGGCACAGCACTGCCAGCAAGGAAGCCATCCATGTGAAGGGTGGACCTGGAACTTTCTCTCCATTTTCCCCACATCCCTCCTCAATAGCTCACAGAATGAGGAAGAATCCCATCCGTGCAATCCTCACGCTGCTGTGACAAGGACATTACTCGACAGCCAAGTGGAAAACTTCGTGCTGTCTGTCTCACTGGAAAAGCCATCCTCACCCAGCCCCTGCTACCTCTACAATGCATTCCTCTCCTAAAACTAAATTTTCTTCCTTCCTTCCTAACAGATATCTGCAAATGAAATCGAAATGCTTCTCATGAGACTGCCACGCATGTTTAAACAGGAATTCACAGGCGTGGGAGCAACGCTGGAAAAAAGGTGGAAGTTGTGTGCCTTTGAAGGAATTAAAACGACCTAACTATGAAAAGCAAAACAAAATCTCTGGAAATGAAACCGCCTGAACCTGTCCAGGGCTGTGCAGTGTGAGTGCAGGAAGTTCGGGGTTGGTCCAGCGCAGACCTCAGCGGAGCCAGCAGAGCCTGACTAGTTCCATCTGTGGCATTCTCTTGTGAGTGGAAATGTAATTACGTACCAGTTCCCTAAAACAAACAAAGCTTCATACTGTGACAGATCTGTTTCCTATGAAACCACACAATGATTCCACAGTCGTAATGATGGCAAAATCTTCAGATACGCTACATTTGAGAATAGCTCGCCAAGCAAAATATTTAAAGTTAATGATGGTGTAGCGATGGTTGTTGCTAGGCTACAGAATTATATATATATAAAAAAAATGTATAGCTGAAATCATTCAATGACATTTTCCTAAAAGTCTTTCTGTTTTAGTAAAAAAAAAAAAAAATTACAGTGATGGGAAATCATACCAAAAGAAAACTTGAATATGTGTCTGAACAGTTATTGTATTTTATAAATTAAGTTATATGCTATTCCAAGGACTTCTGCCTTATTGAAGAGGCAGAAAATATGATTGGGCTCCTTGGGAATGCTATATCAAAAATATTATTTTTCTAATGTAACAATTCTCCATCATAAGTTCTTTTAACACAGACTGCATAACAATTTTCATAAAATGTAAATAAAGGAAAAAACTAGTGCTACTGTCTTGTACTTGGTATGTAATATTGGGGTTTATGCATCAAAATAAATATTCAGTAAATATTCCTGTTACAAATTTTATAGCAAAAATATTAATTTTTTTCAATAAATATGACTTCTACCATATTGGCTTTGCATATTATTATTTGTTGTATTTTAATTCTTACTCAAGAAATTTTCACATTTTTCATTCCCATCTCATATCCCATCATTTTTAAATGATTAAATGCATGAGTGACACTGAGACAAAACATATTTAAAACAGGACTATATAAAAATTGTGAAAGTGCTACAAAAATGGGATTATACGACATTAGAGTACATGTTATGAAAACACCAAGAAATAACATCCAAATGAGGTCAGCGTAAAATATGCCTTTGTTTTGTGTATCATGGGCAGGTACACAGTAACCAGTTAGTTAATTTTATTAATCCCTGGACTTATTTATTTGTATGTTTGCTGGAAAGCATTCAAGTTAGAAAAGGAATTAAACAAATCACACCTGGACCAACAGTTTACACAAAATCTGGGCTTCACTTCTTTCTTTTAATTTCAAGAAAAATAGAGCTTTAAATTGTATCTCCTTCCTGCTTTTTTACAAAGGAATCACCAAAACGCAGGCACTCGAGATATTAACTTTAATTTTATAAATATATTTTATTGATTGTGCTATTACGGTTGTCTCATTTTTCCCTCCTATATTCCCCTCTGCCTTGCACAACCCTTCCCACCAGCATTCCCCCCACCTTAGTTCATGCACATAGATCATACATGGAAGTTCCTTGGCTTCTTCATTTCCTACACTATTCTTAACCTTCTCCTGTCTATCTTGTACCTACCATGTATGCTTCTTATTCCATGTACCTCTTTCCCCATTCTCTCCCCTCCCCCTCTCCGCTGAAAACCCACCATTAATCTCCAGTTGTGACTCAGTTCCTATTCCAGTTTCCTTTGTTTTGTTTTGTTTTGTTTTTGTGTTCATTTTAGGTTCAGTTGTTGAAAGTTGTGAGTTTGTTGACATTTTATTCTTTGGATTTTTTATCTTTTTCTTGGATAAGTCCCTTTAACATTTCATATAATAAAGGCTTGGTGATGATGAACTCTCTTAACTTGACCCTATCTGGGAAGCACTTTATCTCCCTTCCATTCTAAATAAAAGCTTTGCTGGATAGAGTAATCTTGGATGTAGGTTCTTGCTCTTCATGACTTTGAATATTCTTTCCAGCCCCTTCTTGCCTGAAAGGTTTCTTTTGAGAAAGCAGCTAATAGTCTTAGGGGAACTGCTTTGTAGGTAACTATCCCCTTTTCTCTTACTTCTTTTAAGATTCTCTCCTTATCTTTAATCTTGGCTAATGTAGTTATGATGTGCCTTGGTGTATACTTCCTTGGGTCCAACTTCTTTGGGACTCTGAGCTTCCTGGACTTCCTAGAAGTCTATTTCCTTGGCCAGATTGAGGACATGCTCCTTCATTATATTTACATATAAGTTTTCAATTCCTTGTTCTTCCTATTCTCCTTCTGCCCCCCCCCCCCATGATTCTGATGTTGGAATACTTAAAGTTGTCCGGGAGGTTCCTAAGCCATTCCTCATTTTTTTTAATTCTTTTTTCTTCATTCTGTTCTGCTTGAAGGTTTATTTCTTCCTTCTTGTCCAAACCATTGATTTGAGTCCCAGTTTCCTTCCTGTCACTGCTGGTTCTTTGTACATTTTCTTTTATTTCACTTTTCGTAGCCTTCACTTCTTCTTCTGTTTTGTGACTATACTAAACCATTTCTGTGAGCATCCTGATTACCAGTGTTTTGAACTCTTAATCTGATAAGTTGGATATCTCTTCATAATGTACTTCAATTTTTGGAGCTTTGATCTGTTCTTTCATTTAGGCCTTATTTTTTTGTTTGTTTTGTCTTGGAGTACCTGTTACATAGTAATGGGAAGAGCCTTAGGTATTCTCCAGAGTTGGGCAATCTACCTCACTACGTGTTGTGGCACTGTGTGGTAGGGAGGGGTCAGAGAGGGAACAGCGCCACTTGCACAGCTCTTGGCTGGCTTTCAGTCACTTCCTCCACTACCCACAAGCAAATTGGGCCCTGCTGGTGCTGACCCCTGGTGGGTTTGTGTATGTTCTAGGACCCTGTAGGTCTATCTCTCCAATGAACTCTGCTGTGAGGCTGGGAGTTTCTCCCACTGTTGCAACCCCCACAGGTTTTTTTCAGTCAGAGGATCTGAGGCTTTGTTTCCTCCCACTAGAACTCTGGGTTGCATGGTCTGTCTTACTCCCCAGTTGTTCCTCCTGGTTCCACACACAAATGTGGGACTACGTGGTCTACCAGCCACCACCTCACCCACCTCAGTCCTCCAGCCACTGCCTTGCCAAAGTCCTCTCCACCCCAGGTGTCCACCTACACCCCTTCTACCAGTCTGGATGAATGTTTCTTCCTTAACTCTTTGGTTGTCAA
The DNA here is from genome assembly GCF_021234435.1 of Artibeus jamaicensis. Lineage (NCBI taxonomy): Eukaryota > Metazoa > Chordata > Mammalia > Chiroptera > Phyllostomidae > Artibeus > Artibeus jamaicensis. Next base: position 4,847,258 of record NW_026521822.1, read on the forward strand.
ACTTCCATACAGTTCAATTTTCTGGCAGTTCTGGTTATATTTTGTTTTTCAGTTTCTTTTGTCCTTCTTTTGGTTGTGCGAGGAGGCAAAGTGTATCTATCTACATCTCCATATTGGCCAGATTTCAAGATATTAATTTTAAATAAAACATTTTTTTAGAAAGATAGCTAAATACTGAATGATCTTTGAAGTTGTGAAAAGATTTTCATAATTTCCTATTTGACATTATTATCTTCAGGATCTTTTTACTGAGCCCTGATAAATTAAGGTACTTTGTGGGAGTGCTTTCCTCGCATGTCCCCCCAAGTGCCACAGATGAGAGTAAATATGACTGAGACATGATGTGATCTGCTTAGGGAGGAGAAGTGGCCATTTTCCCAGAGGAAAAAGGCCATGAGCAGTAGCCAGTTTCCCAGGGGAAAAAGGCCAGCAGTGGCCAGTTTCTCTGAGGACAAAAAGGCCTCGAACCCCCTCCTCTAGGGCCTTTTATTGGATTTAATACACAAGAATATAGGGTGACATGGATCAAACAGTAGATAACATTTCAAAGAAATCTGAGGGCTTAGTATGAGTTAGCCTGTCAGGAACAGAGTTTTAGGGTTTCCTGCTCAAACCCTTAACATATGAATGAAAGCACTCTTAACCGAGCAGATTTCACAGGTTTATCAGGAAGTCTTTATGATGCCAGATTTTTCCCCAGGACATGCTCTAGCAAGACAAGGAGCTGCACCTCTCCCCATCAGGTATTCAAGCTTAAGAGGGTTAGAGCCAGGAAGCGCTTCTCCCAGAGGACATGGGGACTCGGGCTATGTCAAAGCTGGGGGGCAAGAGTTCATTGCTCTTCGTTGCAGCCCCCCGAGTCCTTCCATGAAGGTCTCCCAAGTGATCGAGTCTGGCTTAGGTTGCTTCCTGCTGTGAGGGGTCTTACATTGACTTCCAACCAAGCTTTGGGGGAAGGGAGAGGAAACTAAGGCAGCATTTGCTACCAGAGACAAGCTTTGTCTCCTGTGGCTCGCATTCCAGAGGTTGTCCCTCACCCTTAGCCACAAGGGGTGGAGATACAATTCCTAAAACCAGGCAGAGTGGTCTATAACACTACTTACTTTACCTCTTATAAATATGTACACATATGTTCAGGTTCACTGCTAATACTGTGAATAAGGAGGTGAATATGGAGGTGAGTAAGAAAAAACTCTCTCCTTAATAAGCTCAGAGCTCAATGGGAAAATGACATTTTCCCAAAAGTTCCTGTATGATATGAGCCAGGTGACAAAAGGTATAACAAGGGTGCTATGGGATTCAAACTAAATGGCAACATCACATTGAATGTTGAAACACTAGAGGTCTTTCTATTACCATCTGTTGATGCCCATGACCACTGTCATCCTGACACATTTGTCTCTATATCAGGGGACACAAATAATAATACAATAGTCAAAAAGGAGATGACTCATTTACAAATAATGTTATTATAAAACAGAAAACCTATGAGGGTCACCTGAGATATAATTAGAAGAAAGGCTAGTTACAAAGACAGAAAGGCTAGTAAGGACATACGGTACCACCATCTAGGTAGACTATTTGTAATTCAAAGCATGGGAGATATTTTCAAGTATGGCTGATAGTCATTTTAGTAGGATACACTTCATAGGTTAAAACCCTAACTCAGAGCTCTGATTAGGAAAATAAGTTGGAAGGACCTTATATTAGTTTTGATAACAAGACACTATTTTCTAAACACATGATTCAGAGCCCTACCTGGCAACTCAGAGGGATGAAATGGTTAATGCAGCTCTCAAAAATATTTGAGTAATTTCAAGAAATAAGTAACTGCAATGGGAAAATCTACTTTGGCTATAGTTTTATTTATACTTGAAACTAATTATTAGTTGTCTAGGAATATATCAATTATGTATTTTAACTTCAATTATGTGAATAACTTATTTTTGCAGGAAAAACCTTCTAAATTTTTTCACAGATATTTGACTTCAGCTGGGACTTTAGAAATCACCTGGGGAAGGAGCTAACATTGGTATCTTTGAGAGCCATCTGGCGTCTACATAAGACTGTCACGCATCCCCTCTAATCTTTGCAATAACCCTACATAGAGATACTACTATTGTCCTCATTTGTCATGTAAGAAAAATGAGGCTCAGAAGTTCTAAATAATTTGGCCAAGTTTGCATAGTCAGTTTTGAATAGAGAATCTGAACCCTGGGAGTTAGTTGCCTAACTCCTAAATATGTTTCTGTTTTTTCACTACACAATGCTTCTAGTTCAATCTATCCCTGCGCTTCCTATGAGCCCAATGCCCATCCAGTGCCTTTGGATCACTGCTTTTATTCTCCTTTCTTCTCCACCATCCTTTGTACATGGGCAGAGATGTGAAGAGTCTCCAGGCTTTCTCTCCTAAATTAACACAGTAACAAATCATGGTTCTTAGATTCTGAGGACAAGGAGAACATTAATGGTTTTGAGATCCTCATAATCTGTCCCCAATGGACCTTTCTGCCTTGCTTTTTCATTGCTTTCATTAATAGGACTAATATTTTGTTTGCCTTTCTGCTTCTGTGTACACATTTCTATCCAAATGAAATGAACTTAATCTAGTTATAATTCTACACAGCCTTAAGAGGACAATTCAAAAGATACCACCCATGGCCCCCCCAAGGATATTTTTCTCCTGCCTTTACACGGCCATCCTCCCTGACTGTTTCTTCAGGACTTACTGACCAGCTGACTTTGTCTCATCTCCCTATTAAGTTACATACTCTTTAAGGGATCTGAGTATATTTCATTGACTTTGAATTATTTCTCAAAGTGGTTTTGCTTATACATTTTTAAAAATAGGACAGAGAATTAACCAAGATTCTTTTTTACTCCAGGGATGAGTCTGTTTATACACAAGAGGAAAAACATTTAAAAAATATTTGGAAAGGTTGCAAATACTCTAGATCTAAGATTCTAAGGCAGAAATGTGATAGAATATGTTCTGCATATTATTAAAATACAATGAGCAATCCAATTCCTTCTTAAATTTCAAATGCAGATCAATTTATCAACTTTTTTATGAAACCTGGATACCCTCAGGAATTTCCTGCCCTGTGCTCCCACTTTTCTTCATTATGTTTCTACTGCAGCCCATATGCTACAGGGTATGGCAGAGGTAAGGCCTGCTTGAGTGTGGTTGGTAGGGTAATGATATGGGTGTAATAATTTATAGTTTTAAGTTGAACATTTCACCTAAAATGTCATATGGTATGCTTGAGTGTGATGTTACGTTACAGAATTACATGCTTATGATGTTGTAATGAAAATATTTTGTACTAATAAAGGGGTGCTACTTGTGTCAGACCCTGTATACTATAATCATTTGTGAATGTAGCTGTCTCTCCCAGTCCTGGCATCTGGAGACTGTCCTTACCAATTTTTCTAGACTCCCAGAGTCTGACACGACATACCACAATTTTTAAACAAGCATTTATTAACTGAATGAACCAAATGAGTTAAAGAAAAGCCTACACAAGAACCTTCTGAATTTGTTGAAATGCAACATATTCAGGTGTTAGGTCCTGTAATAGAGGCTAGGATTTTCTGCTCTTCCGTTGTAAAATCTCAGCAGAATTCTTAATTATTTCACTTATTGTAGTAAAATATACATAATATTTTTCATTTTACCATGCACAATTGTACAATTCAGTGACATTAAATATATTTATAATGTAATAACAAATCACAACTATATCTAAAACTTGTTCATCATTATCTTCAACAAATATTTTAACACATCTATGAAATAATAACCTCTACCTTCTCCTTCCAGTCCCTGGTAACCTCTATTTTACTTTGTGTCTCTTTCAACTTGCCTATTCTAAGCCTCTCATATAAGTGGAATCATGCAGTATTTGTCCTTCTGTGTCTCACTTATTTCATTAAGCCTGTCTTCAAGGTTCATCCATGTTGTAGCATGCATCAGAACTTCATTCCTTTTCAAAACTGAATAACATTCCATTGTATGAAAACTCGCTGGCACGGAAAAGTCAGTGGTCTATGTTTGAAAATACCTAAATGCTTTTATAAATACAACATTAAAAACAGCATTTGAAAATGTGGAACCTTTGTTTCTATTTGAAAACAAACCTCTCATTTTTACTAAGAATAATAAATATGAAATGAAAAAATTAGAAGAAGTTGGTAGTAATTTTTAGAATGAGATTGTTTAAACAAACGTCCATGTGATAAATGTGATATGCAATATTTTGGGGGGTTGGGAAAGTTTTACTCTGAGGGTTTTTTAAAATATATTTTCTAAAAATGGCTGCTGTGTTTACTTGCTGAACTCAATAAAGGATTTTTATCCCCAAAACTTAAGAACTTCACTACCATAATACTCAGTTGCTTCTTATAATTTGATAAAATAAAAAGACATTAGATCCCTAAAATCCTATAGTTGGCTCACTTCATATTAAAATATAAATGGCTCATACATATATATTCAATCAATCTATCATCAGTATCTGAATAAACTATTATTTTTTGTGTGTAGCACATAAAACATGAACATTTGAGTTAAGTTATAGTGGATGTGTTTATATATTAGATCACTAAAATGTTGTGTCCCTAGTTCCACAACCTCTAAATTTCCTCTTTTGCTTTTAGGAGTTTTGTTGTTGTTGTTTTTCATTTGTGGAGTTCAAAAACTTGGAAGTTACTCATACTGTATAAGAAAGTGTCAGTTTGTGCTGTGATGCGGTCCCAGTCTCAGTATTCACTGGCCTTGTGAATGTTAGAGGCTGAGATGTTAGCACATGTTACCTAACCTCAGTGAGGCACTAGCTCCAGATTCAGGAAATGGTAGTGTACTGGGGATACCTACTTCAGAGCATTGCTGTGATGGTTAAAAAAGCTGGCATGCACATAGCACATAACACACAGGTGCAGGCAGACTGAAGGCACTGGTTACTTCAAAAATAGTACTTTAGATATATCATCCCAGCCAAGCAAAGGGGGCTAGCCTTTTCCCTGCTATGTCCTTAGGGATAAAGTCAATGTTTATGTTGCTAACTGTAAGAACAAATAAACATAAGACAAACATCATCCCCACAAATAGTTCATTAAATATTTCAAGTGTAAGACTGACATAAGCAAAATAACAATAATTCTCTAAACTGCAAAGACTTTGGCATCTCTTATAAAGCAAACAGGTGTCACTGTTACAGTGACTGTCAGCATGGAAGAAATGTACTGCTGGAATTCTTTGTCATGGCACCTTTTTACTTATTTGGTACATTTCCATTAAATAGTCATCATGGCCCGATACACTCAACTGTGAAGAAACTATATGACTCTGGGCAACTTCCATTTTCAATGATGGTCAACTAAGTATAGAGTATGCAAGGATTAAATAGAGTATTAATTATGTTTTTTAACCCAGCAGAGACACTGTCAGGAAAATTATAGTTGTAGCTGGAGCATGCAATAGTGTTATTTTAGAGAATATACACACCCATTATAGTTGCTGAGAGTATGAAAGTAAAGAACTCTAGTAAATATAGTAATTACAGATTGGTTGTATTAATAAAATTAGCTATTCTGGTCCAAAATAGCTCACTCTATTTCCCTGCCCTCAGAACTTCACAGATGCCCAGACAATAAAGCTCAGATGTTCGTACTGTGTATTTCACCCCTTACATAATGTACACTTATTGCTAGAGGGCTATGTAATGGAATGTTTTTACTTCATGGGAGAAACAGACTCATAAAAATAAATTGCAGACATTTTACAGGAGAAAATGGTATTTTTCCATACATGGCAAGAGTGGTTAATATATAATGGAAAGTGCATAGCATGTAATGAAATGAATTTTTTTGTCTACAAAATATACTTATTGTGTGCTGAAAATTGTAATATCTTTCCCCGCACAAGAAAATTTCTATTATAATGTTCATTTGCTATTATAGAGAAGAAAACCCCTTTTCTTCTTTACCAAAGCAGTGTATCTTAGTATCAGCCCACAACACTGTCAAGTTCACTTAAGAAGAACTATGTGTAGATAAGAAAAGGACTGAGTCAAAAGCCAGAATATTTCATTTCATCTGCTTTTCATACTGAGCAAGTGCTATGTAATCCACTACATCTGGTAGCAATCTCTTTTCATAAAGCATTTTTCCTTTCAGAAGAAAAAGATAAAATTGGTCAATTGAGGATCTCATCAATAAATAAATCTTTTGCCTTTGAATATGTTTACACATAAGTAAGGGTTTGTTTCTCTCGTGGTTTTAAAGAGAGAATGTAAAGAATGGGCTGGAGAGTCAAACTGTCTTCAGATGGAGATAATGTATAAAAACCATTGTGGGCCATTTATTAAATAGATACTGACTGTTACATGAAATCAACATATCATGCATCATTTTTATGACTTGCAATCACAGTAAATCAAGTTTCAAGTGGGAAGTGCTATATATTTTTACTGAGGATAATTGTCACTTCCTAAGGCTGAGCAGCAACTGAGTGGGATTTTGTGCTTCATCATCTACTCCCTGAGCATGGCTCAGTGCAGGCCAAAGAAAGGCTCTGCAGGGCTGGGGCTGGTTTGCAATGTGACTATGAGGAGCAGAGGACAGAGAGCAGAATCTGGCCAACCTAGAGTCAAATATTTTGTATTGCTGCTTACCCTGAAGGGCTAGGAAATGAAGCTTCCAGCCTCCTGATCCTGGAAGGAGGCAGGGGGCCAGGTAGTAGAGGCAATAAAGTGAGGTGTTCAAGAGCATGTTTCTGGAATCATTCCACATGAGTGATCACAGGCACATGATTTAATCTCTTTGATACTTTATCCCCTGAAAATGGGGATAATAGTACCAACTATCTCACAGTGTCTTTCTGTAATTTTGTCCACTAACTGGGTCTCACTAAATCACCTAAGATTGTAGAACTCTTCTAGGTAGTTTCAATCTCACAGTTTCACAGTCTCCTGCCAATTGAAAAGTATTTCGCCTCAGAGGTCACCACTAAGACATCAAGTGGAATCAGCTTCCTGACTCCTCCCTGGAATAACAAATGCTTTAACAAAATGTTAATAGGAAATCTCCCAGCTGTCCTAAGAGCCTTGTGGACTGTCTAGGACTAGAACTAGGACTTCTGAAGAACTCCAAATTCCCATGGCTTCACTGGGAAGTTTCAGGGACTCATGGAATCAATGAATAACTAGTAAAGTTCCTAACTAAAACCAGGCCTCTTGGAAGAGAGTCCTGACAAAGACACCTGGTGTATTTTTTCAAATATAAAGTAGTTCAGAGGAAAGAGAACAACATCTTGGGACAGAGAAAGAACTAGATATCTTCTCTCTGATCTTATCTCCAATAAGGATAGGGCATTTTAGTGGGAAAATCAAAGGGATAAAATCTACACTGTGCTTCTCTGCTTCATATTACTTTCATGGAAAGGCAACATGGATGTTTCACCCCATATTTCCCCATCACCCATGTGTAAGGAAGGATACCTGGGGAAAGGGGTGAGTAAATGCTCATTACTGCTATTTGGAATTTCTCAAACTTTGAAGTGTAGGATGGGGTGCAGGAACCCCCAAGAGCTGACTCCTGTTTCATATTTCTTTTTTTCCCCATATGGCTTTGCCCTTTCGGTACTTACCTCACTGTTCCATTGTCTTATCAGGAAAAATACAGTGGTATTTTTGACTAAACTGAGAAGGAACACCCACCACTGGGCATATATACATGCATTAATTCACATGTGCACAGATATGGATGCATTCACACACACTAATAAAAGTTAACGTACACACAATGCAAATGCACACACATGTGGCCACATTCACAACTTCGACAGCTCTGAAACACCTCTGCTTCCAACAATCCTTTTACTCCCTCAGGTTCTTCCCCCTCAACCCTCTCTTTCTATTAGCTATTCATGCTTTCCAGTAGGATGATTAACTTAGGACAAATAAGAGAAGGTGCCACTCAACCCTATAAATAATAAACATATAAAACTTATTTTGAGAAGATGGTACTGGCAAGAAATAGATGTCAATTTGAAAATATTCCTAACAAATTTACAATACAGCCAGAAAAGCAAAGAAACTGAGATAGCCAAACCATGAGTCACCAGTGAGCCATGTTCCAGGGAGATGCTGGAACAAGGTTTTCACTCCTCAAATTCCCTATTTCCACAGAAATAATTCTTATCACAGATGGAAATTGTTAATAATCCATTTGATGGCTGATTGATATCCAAAATTATTTCCCTGTAACTTTGTAATCTGTTCATGCTACAACTCTGAACTTGGTCATGTGCCCTTTTGGGCCAATGAGATGTTAGCAGAAGCTTGATGAGTACCTATAAGTGTCTGCTTGCCCTCTTGCCTGACTGGGCTTGTGTACTCTTGCAGTCTGATGTGGTTATAAAAACACATTGGGTTGGCTAATGTCAGGACAAACAATATGTAGTTGAGCAAGTGGCCTGAACCAAGGTCATCCTAGACTAGCTGACAGCCAGCTGATCCCTCATGACAACATGTCAGAGAAAAAAGTATACTGTTCAGGCCCAACTATCTGTCGATCAGCAGACTTGTGAGCTAAATAAATGGTTGTCTTAAGCCACTAAATTTTGGAGTGACATGTTAAGCAGAATTATTTGTGATCATAGATAAGTGACACAGATGTTGTGATTTAGAATTAGGATGTTATTATAATAAAACAATTTTAAAACTATGCCATTGGCTTTGAGATCAAGCAGTGGGCAGAGAGATTGGAAAACTGATGAGAAAACTGTTTTAGAAGGATGGAAAAATGGCAACATGGGTTATGTAGCAGCAAAAAAAAAATTGTAAAAGCTACGTGTAGTGATTCAAAAGATAGAAAATACACCTGACGAACTTTAGTATTTGAGCAATAACATTTCCAGGCAGACTGCTGAACATATCAGTAGCTCTTATGATCTGCATATTGATAAGGTTCTACAAAAAAAACAGGAAGGTTAGAGAAATAACTGACCAGAGTGTAGGGAAACTTAGATGGTCTATAGAGGGTCTGAAACTTCTTGGCTGGAAAATAAAATTGTTTCTCATCTTTAGCCTCTCCAGTTAGCAAAAGATCTCAAAATAAAACACAGCTTGTGGAAGAGATCCAATCAAATATTAACATTTAATGCTTTTTATTAATGCCTCAAAGAAATAAAGCAGAACCTAGAAGAACCTTAAAAGTAAGCAAAAGGGATGCTAGGAATCTTAATAATATTGCCCCACAGAAATTTGACTTGCCCACATAACAGCAATTAAGTCTATGGAGAGATCTAGCTCTAAAAATATTATAGGTGTTATTTTATGATCATTAGATTTATAGAAAACCTACAAAAATTTTGAGGGTACTGTATCAGCAAAAGGTTTTTCCAATTTATACTAAAAAACTGAGACTGCTGAAAATATCTCTGAAAATGACTGAAGAAAACCTCTGGGTCCCTCATTTCCACAAGGAGGAAGTAGGCTTAAAAGCAAACATTTTCTTTTAAGCAAGAAAATTACTTAAAAGACACAGAGGTGACCAAGGAGAGTGGAAAACTGAAGACATCCCAGATGGTAGAGCATAGAACCATAGAAAACAATTACTGGAAAGTCACTCTCAGGAAGCAGAACTGAGGCCTAATCAAGGAATATTTCCTTCCTCTGAACTGGAGGTCCTAATAGCATTTGCTGGGCTAGACTTCAGAATCAGTGCTAAGAGTCAATGACTTTAAGGTGCTTCCATCCTTCCTCTTTCAACATGAGATCGTCTACTATGGTTATCCTATCCTTTATTACTCTTGTGTATTAGATTTAGCAACAAATAGCTTGTCCTTTTCATTCATAGGTTTTCAATTCAGAAGACCTGAATCCAAGGAGCCAAATTCAAACCTGTTATACATCTTGAGATCCTGGAAGTTGAGCCTGATAAGAAAGGGGCAAGTTTTGAATGTGAGAATAAAATCGATAACTAGGACCAGAGTGTAAGCATTCTACTAATGTATCAATTTCCATTCCAACTTCTGTAGCAGTTTTGTATTGCCATGCATAACAGATCACCAGAAATTGAATGGCTTGAGACAATAATCATATCTTTACTTCACAGGTCTGCAGACTTGTGATTTAAATTGGAAATTTGTTGTGTTTGTTTAATTCACTTGCATGTTTTCTAAGGCAGCTAGCTACTGGCTGGGATCATGTTTATGATGGTGGTTGGCTTGGCTCAAGCACGTCTCAAATGACCTCATCTATGCCAAATCCACTCTCCTCTGCAAGTCTCTCTCATCCTTTAAGCACACTAGCCCTAATATGCACTAATAATTATGATGGAGCAAGGGAAGAGTATGATTAAGATCATGATTATGAAAAGCAGTAAGAAAGCAAGCCTCAATGCACAAGGACCTCCCAAGCCTCTGCTTGCCTCATACTTGCTAACAACTAACTGATTGCCCAAAATAAGTCACCTGGCTGAGCCCAGAAACAGGGATGCGGCCATCAACGCAGTCAACCCACTGTACTTCCCATGAACTGTCTGCCATGAAAACTAGTGTCCTAGAAGATGTTATGAGACATTCTATGGTCGTACAAATCTGTGATGCTGTTTATTATATTCTCTTGGTGAGACACAGTAAGTACCCATTAACCTATAAAGTCTCTGAGACATTCTATGTCTTTTTACCTTGGTTTAACTGTGTCTCCCCCAACACTTGTTTAACCATGAAACACATTGTTATAAAAAGAAACACCCAAAATGAAGTAATTGGTGCTAGGCTGCACCAAGACTTAATACCTAGCCTGACTGCAATTTCAGTCTCTCCTGGGAGTAGAATTTTAAACCAATCAGCTTAGAATTTCTGGGTCAGCTCTAGATAAGATGCTCTAACTTCCCTTAAGGGAAGAGCATCCAGGATGGTGACTTGGCCAAAAATATCCTCTTTTTTAACCTCTTTGTGCCACCCTTCTCCTGCCTATAAAATCCTTCCATTTTGTACCGCTCCTATGAACACCCTTCTATTTAGCAGATGAGATGGTGCCTGAGTTCATGAATCTTTTAATAAAGCCAACTAGACCTTTAAACTTACTCAGTTAATTGTTTGTTCTTTTTTTCTGCTGTTTGTGTATTTATTTATTTACTATTCCTTCTGTAGGACATGATTCATTTGGCATAATGTTTTTTAAATAATTTTATTTAGTTATTTTTCAAGTACAGTTTTTTGTCTATTTCTCCCATCCCAGCCCCCCCCACCACGTGCTACCCACCTCCCCCCCCATTTCCACCCCCCCCCAGTTCTCCTCCCTGTGTCCTTCATATTTGTTCCTCCAAATCCCTCCCCCTTTATCCCCTTAAATTCCCTTCCCTCTCCCTTCTGGTCACTGTCCCCTTGTTCTCTATTTCAGTGTCTTCGTTTTTATTCTGCTTGCTTGTTTGTTTTGTTGTTTAGCTTCCTGTTAAAGGTGAGATCATATGGTATTTGTCTTTCAACACCTGGCCTATTTCACTCAGCATAATGCTTTCCAGTTCCATCCATGTTGTTGCAAAGGGTAGTAGCTCCTTCTTTCTTTCTGCTGCATAGAATTCCATTGTGTATATGTACCACAATTTTTTGATCCATTCATTTACTGATGGGCACCTAGGTTGCTTCCATCTCTTGGCTATTGTAAATTGTGCTGCTATGAACATTGTGGTGCATAGGTTCTTTGAAATTGATGTTTTAGGATTCTTAGGATATAATCCTAGCAGTAGAATTGCTGGGTCAAAAGGCAGGTCGATTTTTATTTTTCTGAGAAAATTCCATACTGTTTTCCATAATGGTTGTACCAGTCTGCAATCCCACCAACAGTGAACTAAGGACCCCTTTTCCCCACACCCTCTCCAACATTTGTTGTTTGTTGCTTTGTTTATGATAGCCATCCTGACTGGTGTAAAGTGGTATCTCATTGTGGTTTTAATTTGCATCTCTCTGATAGCTAACGATATTGAGCATCTCTTCATGTGTCTCTGGATATTCTGTATGTCCTCCTTAGAGAAGTGTCTGTTCAAGATTACACATACACGATAAAAGGAGTAGGTGGAAATGGAGAATATTTGCCAATTGTTTGTTCTCTAACAACATTTATCACAGAAAACTTTGAACACATCCTGCAGAACAAGTGTTGCCTGAATCACAATATGAAAAACAGTAGTCTAAGCTATGAAAACTTGTCGTGCTACAATAACGAGCTTTAGGAGACCTAGAAGTTTTTGTGGCACAGATAAACTGCACATGGTAATCATTCTTTTTGCTGCCAGATGAAAAATCAAGATTCAGAAAAGTTAAGGAACCCCACCCCCCAGAAAAGAAGAAGCAGAGCTGAGAAGCACACCCACATCTGCCTGACCAAACACTATCATCTTTTTCTTTCTCCACCTGTTAGTGGAAGAATGTCAGATACCATGACAAATGGCAGGTGATACAGCACAGGGTGAGAGTCTAGCAATTGAGAAATTGGTTTTAGTCCTGCCTTTGCTACTAAGTGATGAGTAGGTCACAACCTCTTAAACAGAGGAGATTGGAGATCCCATGCTTTATGTCCCTTACAGCTCAAAGAATCTAGAAAATATTTTGATGAACAGCTCTTTGGGACACAGAATTCTCTGGGGCCTCCCAATCTGCCACTGTGAAAATGACCTAAAATTCACTGCCTTGTCATTAACCTACTACTGAAAATAACAAATTCACTTTTAATGTGTTTATTTTAATCCTTTAAGATATTCTAAATATCCATCCACCCTGAAACTCTTCCCTTGCCCTGTCTAATTTTCCAGTGAAATCTCAGTGATGTATTCCAGTGAGGGAATATTAATATTCTGAGGAAACACAATACCATACTGCAGACTCTAATTTTAGAACATTAATCACTAAGGATGGTTTTCTTCTTCCTGTCCTAATTTTTTTTCAGGTCGTCAGCCTATTGGACTACATTAAGCTAGGCGATGACTTTCCTTTATTACACATCTCTTTCCTTACCTTTTGGTAGGAATGATAGAAAACCCCAAAAAGGGAGAGTCTGTAGCTCTTGGCTGCTCTGAGCTTGCCTTAGGGACATAAAACTTGAGGCCTTTTCAGTCTTGGCAGAGATAAGGTCACTTTGTCACAAACACTGATGAATGGTCATGGAATCCATCTTGGCTTTATTTCACCATCTTGCTGAGGCTGAGGCAATAATGTGAAATTAGTCGCAAAATTATTTCCACATCAAACAATGATCTAATATCTGTTTTTGGTGAAGTGGCACCCACACACAGCAGCATACTAGGCACTGAATGAAATTCTTTGTCTTGGAGGAGACATCCAACATATATTTGTCTCCTGTTCTTCAAGAAGCTACATGGTTCCTATCCTTCTGTTGGTAGGATAGTTTCCCATCCTTTAGGGCAGGGAGGGCTTCCAGAGTAGGGTTTCTTCATCTCTGCACTACTGACATTTTGCACTGGATACAGTACTTTGTTGTGGAGCTGTCCTGTGCATCCCAGTATCTTTAACAGACCTGTATGCCTACTGGCTGACAATAGTACTCCCTATGCCAGGCACAACAACAAAAAGGGCTCCAGACATTGCCAAGTGTCCCCTGGGGGACACAAATTCTCTATTGACTAGTAACCACTGCTCTAGAGTATGAGAAAAATAGAATCCCATTTTTTCATTTTGTTAAAAATAGATACCACCACCATCGCCACAACCAAGTCATGTCCCTGAGGCATCAAGCTTCCCTCCAAGCTGTTGCCCTTCTGCATATTCAGGCTTCCTCACCACTGTTCACATAGGACTTTTCTGGCAGTTGTTCTGTTCTGTTTCTTATCTGCTTCTCTTCCACAGACAGTACCTTTTGCTGCTCTATTCACCAGGTTTAATAGCTCTTTTTCAGGCTTCTAATGAGTGCCCCATTCTCCAAGTTTCTATAGCTATCATACTTCAGTGATTTGGGACAAATTTAGTGGTAAATTGGGGAAGATTCCAATGGCATGACCTGGTGTCACATGCAGAAGTCTTGCTTCTCAGTGTTGATGAGTCCAGTGAGAATCCAAAGCATTAGTCCTTCAGTTCTTCCTCTCTCAGAGTGAGTTCTCTGGGCACCAATCTAAGCACAAAGATCTCCACCCCTACTGAGCCAGGATCAAACCAGAGGTTTGGTAATATCATTTGCATTAAATTATACAGCTATCAGATGGAGGAACGTGGGTTTATCTACCTCCAAATGCTCATGCTCTTTCCATCACTATTACCAACTGCATCCCTTCAGAAAACCTAGAACTGATTGTTCAGGAACACCATGACAGGCATTCCAAAGTTTTTCTCACCCCTCCTCACACATTAGTATGTGCATACGTGTCCTTTTATACCTACAAGGCCAAATCAACAGTATATGCTACTAGATTAATTTAATAAATATTGAGTTTACTATGTGTCAGTCAGACCCTCATTTAAACCCTACAAAAAACATAACAGGGCATATAGTCTCTTTATACCTTTTTTGTCAACGTATTTCTATTTTCTGTTTAAGAATCTGGGGAAGAACACACTGAGACCACTCGGTGGTTGTTCCTACCCATTCAGTGGCCAGAGCAGTAGAGCTGCAGCCCAGTTTCAGTGGCAGCTGGAGCTCCAGTCTTCAGTAGAGAGCTGATGGCCAGGCACTGAGGCCACCCTCATGCCTTCTGACCAGTCTGCCACCTGGGTTCAGTAGCAGTGAACTCAGGAGCCGGAGTGGTCCATCCACCCTGAAATGCCTCCTTGATCACAGCCTCTTCAGCAGCAGCCTGCTCTTCCTTTTCAGCCTCATCAGGATCTCTGTAGAAGCAGAGATCAGGCGTGACCTCCCATGGGTGACCATGGGAGATGGTACCACTCAGACTTCCCAGGCCAGCACCCACCACATCAGACCCACTGAATGAGCTCTTTGTTGTGGCATGAGGATGGCAATGTCCACAGAGCACAGAAAAGAGTCGGTTGCATGGACCAGAGCTATGATGGTAGGCAGGCTGACATAAGGCACTCCTGTGAGAGGCTGGTGGTTAGCCCTGGGATCAGTGACTGCCAGGAGTTTCAGTGCCCAGAAGGCTGCCTGGATCTGCTTAGGGAAGGTCCCATGAGTAAAGTGACCAGCAGTAGGAGTGGCTCTGGGGCAACAGCACTTCAGCACAGCTCACTGGCCAGTGTTACTGGACACAAGACACTGACATTGGTGGGGTTTTCAAGGGCAGCAATGGTACAAGCTGCCAGCAGAAGCTTCCCCCAGGTCCTCTTCAGACTAATGAGGTACACGTCATCACTTTTCCTTTTGTAGACATATGGCTCCATTTGGAAGTCAAGGTTGGTGCCACCTAAGTGGATTTCTGCTGCAAGGAATTTGAGGGCATTTTCTTCCTTCATTTGCTGACATCAAGGGCTCTAGACACTGTGAAAGTTTTCCTTTAAGTTATGTGAGAACCAGGAACAACACCATATGGGCCCCTCTCTGGGTAACACAGAAAGGCTCTTTATTCCTTCTTCAATGTTGGGTAACAGAGGCCCAGAAATATATATAATCTGTCAAACATCTCCCAGCTAGTAAGGGGCAGGACAGGACAAACTCCAGAATGCTTTAATAATCTGCTGGTCCTTTGAAAAAAAAGGAATGAAAGAGTTTGGTATTAAACAACTATATTAATTACAGTTCTCTAGACAAACAGAACCAATAGATAGAAAATATTTCTTTATCTCTATCATCTGTCTGTGTGTGTATGTGTGTATATGTGTGTATGTATGTGTGTGTGTGTGTATATAGATATATATATATAGAGAGAGAGAGAGAGAGAGACTAAAAGAGGGGGGCAAAAGTAGGTTTACAATTGTGATTATATAAAACAGTTTATTCTTGTATTATTATTTACTAATTATAATATTATTTTCTATAAAAACAACTCTGAACCTATTTTTGCCTCACCCTGTATTTATCTTAACGCATGGTTCATAGTATTATGTTGGCTGAGAAACCCAAAATTTATAGGGTGGCTCAACAGTCTAGAAATTCAGGTTGATGTTGCAGTCTTCAGTCTAAAACCACAGGGCAGGCCAGAAAGCTAGAAATTCAGGCAGAATTTTTATGTTGTAGTATTGAGGCAAATTGCTTCTTCTTTGGGCAAACTGTCTTTGCCTTTAAGGCCTTCAACAGATTGGATGAGGCCCACCCCCATTATAGAAAGTGATCTGCTTTACTCGAGTCTACTGACTTAAATGTTAATCACATCTGAAAAATACCTTCACAGCAATACCTGTCTAGTGTTTGATCAAATAACTATGTGCCATATCTATCCACGTTAACACAAATTTAACCATCACTCAAAGGCACAAGAACAAGGCAAACAAAAGTGTTATTCTTGGTATCCACTGATTGCTCAAAGGGAAGCTGGCCCTTTTAATCCCAGCAGGAAGGAGGCACTGAGCTTGAAACAAGGACACAGCGGTGAGAAAGCCACAAAGAGGGTTAACAAAGAGACCAGAGGGAATGTGTCAAAACTGAGCATGTTCCTCACAGGAAGGTGAGGGGAGCTCGGAGAAGGTCACAGCCAAGGATGCTGCAGGAATCAGCACAACAGGCTGGCTGGCTTCTTCCTTGAAATCCATGCTTGCAGATTAGATCTGACTTGTTTTAGATAAGTCTCCATGTTAACAGATAAGATATGCCATAGTCATGGAAATAATGGAATTTTCAAGAGCTCTGAAAATCTGCTACCCACCAAAATTTTTCTATCATCCAAAATAGCTTCTAAAGGCATTCATTAATGGGAAGTACAGTAAAATGCATTCCACTGTTTACAATCTCTTATAAACAGTTTCATCTAGAGACAAGTACATGGCACTGGAGCAACGTTAACAAGCTGCCTCCGCAAGAAGGGCCTCCACTGCCTACACCCCTGCTGGTGCTCCCTCCTTGGCTTGGTTTCATAGGCTTTGTATTTTTAATGTTTTCCCCTAATAGAAATGATTAGTGCAGAGAGGTCCTGAGTGCTGCAAGGAGGATACGTTGTAGGATGCAATATGTTAAAAACTGGTATGGGACGCAGGTGTTCAGACAGGCCTCTGGAGAGCAAAATGTCCACATGAAGTGGTTTCGTGAGATGCTTAAGTGATACCCCCCCCCCAAAAAAATAGAAACAGGGAGATGACACGGTTGTTCAGGAGAGAGAGCATATAGCTCTAAGACACATTCCCATTTGTCCTCCTTTGCTACCTGACCTTTGCCATTCCATACCTCAGTTTAGCTACCAGCAGTACTCAAATCATAATAGCATTTGTCTGCTTTCTTCCCATGTAATAAGCAATAAATCAGGATGTTGGGACATTCTGTAATCTTAAAGTATATAAATCAAGCACAGCAAAATATAGAAACCATCAATATCATCACCTTAGGTCAAAAACAAGATTTAAATTCCAAGCTCCAGTGATGAAAAGCTGGTGGGTGGAAATGTTGTCAGCTGGCCCATAGCTCTTGTCTCCATGTTTAACATGTTTGCCTTCAGATCAAGGAGTCGTTAGTGAAAGACAACCTCACCATACAGTTGCTGTGTTATAATAGCAGATTGACAAAAATGGAGACAGATGGCTGCTCAGCAGCAGGTTTTTAAAAGAATTCACTGTTTATGAAATGTGCTAGATTGATGGTGCCAGTGACTGAATCTGCTGCTTAAAGGAAGAGATCAAGGGGGACAAGGACAACTGTCTAGGAAGCCTCTCCTCAATTCCCCATGACCTAATCCCAGGCCGAGGCTTGGGCTACCTGCCAAGTCCCCAAAAGGGAAACAATATCTAGACTCATGGTGATACTGTGGAACAAGAGAACAGATGCAGCACCATTTATTTCTCACATGGCAGAGAAAATGCCAGTGAGTGACAGCTGTGAGAGAATGGGAGAAAGTTCGGGGCTCTTCTCCTGGTTATTTATTGCCTTGTGTTCGTTTCTTGGGAAATAGCATGGAGGGCAGGGTAAAGATAATGCATTTCCTGAAATGAGAGCACCAACTGAGTCAGTAGGGCAAAACCCTTAAAGAGATGGTGATTAGGGAAACAAAAGAAAAATAATCAAATGGGATTACATCAAACTAAAAAGTTTTTGCACAGCAAAGAAAACCATCAATAAAACTAAAAGACAACCTACTGAGTGGGAGAAGTTGTTTGTCAATGATACATCCAACAAGGGCTTAACACCCCAAATTTATAAAGACCTAAAACAGCTCAGAAAACCAACAACTCAATCAAAAAGTGGGCAGATGACCTGAATAAACACTTCTTCAAAGAAGACACACAGTCAATAGGCATATGAAAAGATACTCAATATCACTAATCATCAGAGAAATGCAAATGAAAACCAAAATGAGATTATCACCTCACACATGTCAGAATGACTATAATCAGTAAATCAGCAAACAAGTGTTGGCGAGGATGTGGAAGAGAGGGAACCCTAGTGTACTGTAGGTGAGAATGCAGACTGGTACAGCCATTGTGGAAAACAGCATGGATGTTGCTCAAAAAATTTAAAATGGATCTGCCTTATGACCCAGAGATTCCAATTCTGGAAACATATCTAAAGAAATCCAAAGCATGAATTCAAAAGAATATATGCACCCTTATGTTCCCTGCAGTGTTACTTATAATAGCCAAGCTTTGGAAGCAGCCCAAGTGCCCATCAAAGATGAGTAGATAAAAAAGCTGTGGTACATATCCACAATGGAATACTACTCAGCCATAAAAAAGAATGAAATCTTACCTTGTGATATAGCATGGATAGACCCAGAGTTATTATGTAAATAAAATGAGTCCAACATAAAAAGATAAACACTATATGATTTCACTTATATGTAGAATCTCAAGAACAAAATAAGCAAGCAAAGTAGAAACAGAATCATTAGTGGTTACATAGTAGTCACAGAGATACAAATTACAGCATAGGGAATATAGTCAACAATATGTTAATAACTATGTATGGGGCCAAGTGGGTACTTGAAATACTGGGGGAACCTCTCCATAAAGTATATGATTGTCTAACCAGTATGTTATATACCCAAACTTATACAGAATGATAATGAATACACCTGTAATTAAAAAAAATAAAGAGATAGTGATAGTTCTTATGAAATCCCCTGAGGTTTGACAAGCTCCTACCATCATTTCTTTCAATTCCATATAAGCTTTAGTAGTCCTCCCAGGTGCAGTGAGTTTGATAATATCCTTCTTTCATAATGTCAAAGGACTTCTGCCTAGTGGCCTAATTCTGTTTTTTGAACCATTTTCTTTCTTTCTTTTTATCAACAATTACTTTATTTTTTTATTTTTAAATTATTTTATTGTTGTTCAATTACAGTTGTCTTGCATTTTCCCCACCACTCCCCACAAACCTGGCCAAACCCACCTCCCTCCCTTGTTTCCACCCTCCCCCTTGGTTTTGTCCATGTAATAAAAAAAAAAAAATGGGAATACAGGAGACTTCTGCCAAGATGGAGGTATAGGTGGATGTGCCGTGCCTTCTCACACAACCAAGTTTAGGGACAACTAAATATTAGCAACAGAAATCACAGCCAGAACACGGAAAATTGAACTTTTCGGAAGTCCGTTAACAAATTCTTCAGCCTGACCGGTAAGGGGCGAAACCAGTGGCTGCTGGAGCGGGGTTGCACAGGAGGACTCGGTCAGAGGGGCTCAGGCGCAGAATCCAGAAGCGGAATCCAGGTGCAGGGTTGGACCTAGTGAGCGACCGAGCAAGTGACCAGGCGAGCGACCGCGGAGGAGACAGCGGGGAAGCAGTGCTGCGTGTTGACTTTGGTCGCCTATTTGTGCGTGAGCGGACAGGCGAGGGAGTGGGCGGTTGGACCGGGGCCTGCGTCCCCCAGGCAAGCGGCAGTGGAGGGCGCCGCCATTTCCCCGCTCTGACCACGCCCCCACATACAGCGTCACAACCCAGCGAGCGACCTGGGAGTCCAAGGCGCCCCTTCTCACACTTAAAGGGCCAGAACAGACCAAAAATGTCGCAAATTCTCACAGTCCCTGAGCCCATAGACCTAAGCGATGAAGAAATAGCAAAACTCTCAGACACACAGTTTAAAACACTGGTCATCAGGATCCTCACAGAACTGGTTGATTATTGCCACAAATTAGAGAAACATATGAAGGCGAAACTAATTGAAATGAATGGAATTGCACAGGAAACCAATAGCAATGAAAAGGAAACTGGGACTCAAATCAATGGAGTGGACAAGAAAGCAAATAATGGCCAAACAGAAAAGAGTGAAAAAGAAAGAATTCAAAAAAAATGAGGAGAGTCTTATGAACCTCCAGGACATCTTTAAACACTCCAACATCCGAATTATAGGGGTACCAGAAGGGGGAAAGGAACAGCCACCAGTGGAAAACTTATTTGCACAAATAATAAAGGAAAATTTCCCCAAACTGGCAAAGGAAATAGACTTCCAGGAAATCCAGGAAGCTCAGAGAGTCCCAAAGAAGTTGGACCCAAGAAGGAACACACCAAGGCACATCATAATTACATTAGCCAAAATTAAAATGAAGGAGAGAATCCTAGAAGCAGCAAGAGCTAAGGGGACAGTCACCTACAAAGGAGTCCCCATCAGACTGTCAGCAGATTTCTCAAAAGAGACCTTACAGGCAGGAAGGGGCTGGAAAGAAGTATTCCAAGTCATGAAATCCAAAGACCTACAACCAAGATTGCTCTATCCAGCAAAACTTTCATTTAACATGGAAGGACAGATAAGGTGCTTCTCAGATAAGATCAAATTCAAGGAGTTCATCATCACCAAGCCCTTATTATATGAAATGTTAAAGGGACATATCTAAGAAAAAGAAGTTAAAGAAACATGAACAGTGAAAGGACAGCAAACTCACAGTTATCAACAACCACACCTAAAACAAAAGCAAACTAAAAGGACAGCTAGATCAGGAGTGGAAACATAGAAATGAAGATCTCAAGGAGGGTTAGCAACAGGGGAGTGGGAGAAGGAGATGGGGGGAGAAGGTACAGAAAATAAGTAGCATAGACAGTAGATAGAAAATAGATGGGGGGGCAAGAATAGCATGGGAAATATAGAATCTAAAGGACTTGAGACACATGGTCATAAACTAAAGGGGGGGTAATGGTGGGGATGGGGGGTAGGGTGGAGGGGAATGAAGGGGGGGAATAGAACAACTGTAACAGCATAATCAATTAAAAAAAATAAATAAAAACTTTTCAAAAAAAATTTAAAAAATAAAAAAAAACAATGGTACATTTACACAATGGAATATTATGCAGCAGAGAGAAAGAAAGAGCTCCTACCCTTTGTGGCAGCATGGATGGAACTGGAGAGTATTATGCTAAGTGAACCATTTTCTTGAAAGAGACTGAAACTTCAATAAAACACTCCGGTGTTGTACTTTTCCTGAGCACTTTAGAGCCACTGCTACCACCTTTTGGCAGCCATTGTGATTCAACGGCATGAAAAGAAATCACACACAAGTAAAAGTGATTGTGCACCAAGAAAAACAAAGTTTCTATGACCTGCCAGTGTCCAGTGGTGGGAAGCTTCAATGGTGCTCCCTCTACTGGTTGGTCTGTTCCATTGTGCTTTCACTGTGCTTTCCCTACACATTCAGTATCATACTGGCTTGGAACATGTACCAGAAAAGTATTCCTGGGACAAGCTGCATGAAATGGGTGAGCACTGAGTAGGACATGACCATAACTATAAAAACATTCTGTTGACACCCAAGAGAAAGCAACAATTTTCCTGAGGCATGTAGGCCATGATCTCTGACTACTTCTGGGAAGCCTCAAATATTTGCCTCCCACAGTTCCTGTCTGAGGGGGTCACCATTTAAAGAGCACTGTTCTGAGGCAGCCAGGTACAAGGACTCTACACACTGCAGCGGGGCCTCTGCTGAACACTGCCTGCTAGGTCTCTAACAGCTGGACTGTAGGACCTAGAGATAGAGCCCCAAGGAAAGAGGAACTCTAACAGCTGACAGATACCCTAAGAGCAGGTGCTAAACAGAAACCGTAAGGTTGGACAGCAAAAAGTTATTCAATGGGAACAACAGAGGTCAACTGGAATCAGTGTCACCACCACGGTAGTGTGTAAATCAAGGAAAAATCTTTCTCTCCTGAGTGGCCTGGCATGAGCTGGTTTCCAATCTCCCTGGCCTTCCCTGAATACTTTGTTTTTTAAACTGGCTTAACTTGAGCATGCACCTGTTTCTTGCAACTAACACAAGAGCCTAACACAGGTATGATCTCACTATAACCTCCGTCAGTGTACCCACCTTGATGTGGATTTGTAATGGCCACTTTCAGCAGCAGGATGAGTATCCTAGGAAGCCTTCAGTTAGAGAGGATTTATTTAGGCATGACTTCATTCAGACATTAAACAGTCTTGATAAATACCTATTATGTGCCAAACAATAGGCCAGGTACTATAGCTACAATGTACCTTAATCTCAAGAGCATTCCAAGAACTTGAACTTCTAAGTCCTGACTGTCCAACACCTTGCAGGAGCAAAAGCATCCCATCCTCAATATTTTCAGTCAGAGATAATGAAACAAACACCACTGTTAAGTAAACACCACCACTGCCAATAGATCAAGAAGAGCTTAGAAGGGCTTAGTTATATAGACAACTGTGAAGAGAAAGTTAAACACTGAAGGCAAATGATTGAAGAATTAGTTTTTCTACTCAAAAGAGTCCCAACAAAATTAAAAGATCAGAAGAAAGAAATATGAGCACACTATAATATTGCAGAAACACTTTAATAGTACTTTTCTGATGCAAATGTAATTCCACCTTTACCAGGTTTGGTCAGCAGGTGGGAGAAGGAGGGCAATGGAGGTTTCTATTGAGATTTGGAGGAAGCATGGGTCAAGAGAAGTATGCAAAATGACTGCTTGCCCTGGGAATAGTCTAGGGAAGAAAAAGCTGCTGTTAGTTCCAAAAATACTTTTGTGTAAATTAGAAAAAGATGCCTCCTCTGAGCCAACAAAACCCCATGCCAGCATTTATGCCTCAGCAAGCAGAGCGTAGGCTGGATTTCTGCCCTCATTTCTCCTCTTGGCAAGGTGCCCTTGCACAGGTCACAGCCTACAAACCCTTATGGCTTAAAGAAGAAAGGAGAAGAGAGAAGCAAAAGAATCATGCAGAAAAACATGGAAACTGAGATAAAGACAGGGAATAAGACTGAGAGGGAAGGTTGAAGAAAGAATGAAAGAGAAGGAAAAGCAGAAGGGAAACTCAGAAAGGAAGGGAGTGGTGCTCATATAAGCAAAAGAGTCGAAAGTTTCAATGAGTGTACATGCATGTCAATAACTAACAGTCTTATAGCAAAAGGAAAGAATGTATAAGAAAGATAAGGTTGGGTCCTCCTGTCCCATGGAAGGGTGAGGGAAATAAAGGGGGCCAGAGACTTTAGAATTGTTTGCCCATGGCCAATCAGTGTTCAGTAGTGATGGAAAGGCCAGTGGTGGTGACAACTCTAATAAAATCAATTTAATTTAAAACAACACACCTGTTTCAAGGACTCACTCATGATGCACAAAACAGAGCACAGTATGGGATTAACAGCAACCAGCTTCCTGCCCTAAGAGCACTGCTGCTTGTGAGAGAACAGGGAATGAAACACTAAAACGTTCCTCAGCTGCTGTGGGAGAACCACGGCCCACGTCTTGAATCCCAACTAGAAACACCTGTTTCAGACCAGGTAAACGAGGTCTCATGACTTTGCTAGTCAGTTAGTAAGTCAAACCTTGACCAGAAGTAACAACCAATTAACCTATCGACTGACCACCCACCGACCCACCAATCCACTTACCAATCAACCAACCAACCTTTGACTGTAAGGTACACACTGAGGTTTGTAGTGGCTGGAGGCTTACTAAAAATGCCAGATGTCTTGTCAAGCATTTTCAACTATTACAGTTGTCAACAAAAAGAAAAACTGACTCTGAAAATTTAAGAAAGAGTCATATTTGGGCCTTCCTTAGGACTATAAACCAGGAACACAGATTCCAGAAACCTTGAAGGAATACTCCAACCAAAGGGAGTGGTGCTCATATAAGCAAAAGAGTCAAAAGTTTCAATGAGTGTACATGCATGTCAATAACTAACAGTCTTATAGCAAAAGGAAAGAATGTATGAGAAAGATAAGGTTGGGTCCTCCTGTCCCATGGTATCAGGGAACCTGGGAACAGTGTCTGGAAACAACTAATTATTTTAAAAGTCTTTGAGATAATTTTTTTAATCTGGATCTAGAAAGAACAGGCCCTGTTTTTGGTAATCATTAACCTTTAGTGTGGAACTGCAGGAGGTGGCCTGAATAACTCCAGGCTTCCTGCCTTAATGAGGACTTCAGGGAAGCTCACCTTGTTACTCAGAGGTTACCATTTCATAGGAGAAGCTTCAGGACCCTTTCCTTTTCTCGCAATTAGCTATTAAAAGCAAAACCAGGACTTCTGCCAAGATGGAGGCATAGGTGGAAGCACTATGCTTTCTCGCACAACCAAGTTTAAAAATAATAAAGTTTTAGCAACAAAAATGCAGCCAAACCACAGAAAATTGAACTACACAGAAGTCTGACAGCAACAAACCATTCAGCCAAACCGGTAAGAGGGGCAGAGCCACCAGCAGAGCGGGGTTGGGCAGGAAAGATCCACTGGACCAACCCAGGTGCCCGACCCAGGTGCACCAGCAGCCTGGGTGGATCCCAGGTGTGGAAAAGCCAGCTGACCCACTGAGGGCACAAGGTGGTGGACCCACTGAGAGCTGATCACGGTCATACATTTGCACGCAGATAAACCGGTGAAGGAGCCAGCAGTAAGATGGACCATGCAGGCCCAGTGGCGGGAAGCAGCAGAGGGAACCACCATTGTCCCTCTCTGACCCCGCCCCCACATACAGCATCACAAACCAGCAACCTGGGTGGCCCCACCCTGGTGAACATCTAAGGCTCTGCTCCTCATACCTAACAGGCACAAACAGATCAAAACATGGCTCAAGAACAACTCAGAGCCCCTGAGCCAATAAATCTAAGTGATAAAGAAATAGCCAAACTTTCAGATGCACAGTTCAAAACACTGGTGATCAGGATGCTCACACAACTGGTTGATTTTAGTCACAAATTAGAGGAACATATGAAGGCTAAACTAATTGAAATGAATGGAAATGCACAGGAAACCAATAGTAATGGAAAGGAAACTGGGACTCAAATCAAAGGAGTGGACCAGAAAGAAGAAAAAAATGACCAAACAGAAAAATATGAAGAAACAAGAATTCCAAAAAAAAAAAAATGAGGAGAGGCTTAGGAACCTTCAGGACATCTTTAAACGTACCAACATCCAAATTATAGGGGTACCAGAAGGGGAAGAGGAACAGCCACGAGTGGAAAACTTATTTGAACAAATAATAAAGGAGAATTTCCCCAATCTGGCAAAGGAAATAGACATCCAGGAAATCCAGGAAGCTCAGAGAGTCCCAAAGAAGTTGGACCCAAGAAGAAACACACCAAGGCACATCATAATTATATTAGCCAATATTAAAATAAAGGAGAGAATCCTAGAAGCAGCAAGAGATAAGGGGACAGTCACCTATAAAGGAGGTCCCATCAGACTGTCAGCTGATTTCTCAAAAGAGACCTTACAGGCAGGAAGGGGCTGGAAAGAAGTATTCCAAGTCATGAAATCCAAAGACCTACATCCAAGATTGCTCTATCCAGCAAAGCTTTCACTTAGAATGGAAGGGCAGATAAAGTGTTTCTCAGATAAGATCAAATTCAAGGAGTTCATCATCACCAAGCCCTTATTATATGAAATGTTAAAGGGACTTACCTAAGAAAAAGAAGATAAAAAAGATGAACAGTGAAAGAACAGCAAACTTGCAGTTATTAACCACACCTAAAACAAAACCAAACTAAAAGGACAGCTAGATCAGGAGTGGAACCATAGAAATGAAGATCACGTGGCGGGTTAGCAACAAGAGAGTGGGAGAAGGAGAAGGGGGGAGAAGGTACAGACAATAAGTAGCGTAGATGGTAGGTAGAAAATAGATCGGGGGAAAGCCAAGAATAGCATGGGAAATATAGAATCTAAAGAACTTGAGACACGTGGTCATAAACTAAAGTGGGGGAATGGTGGGGGAGGGGGTGTGCAGGGTGGAGGGGAATGAAGGGGGGAATAGAACAACTGTAAAGGCATAATCAATAAAATATATTTTTTAAAAATTAACCAATACAATAGGTATATTTATTGTGAAACCTGTAGCCTCATTATGATTTTAAATTTTAATATCTTATAGTTCTATTTTGGACTTTATTCATACATAATCTTGTCTTCTGAAAAAAAAAGAAAAAAGAAAAGGGTTGTTTATAGCTTCTCCAATTCTTATATATTTCTTTTTGAGGGTTGGGCAGTTTCTTTGTACTGGCTAGAACTTTTATTAAAATGTAAATATTGCAAGAATCTTTAAATCATTTCATATCTCAGCAAAATTTTTCAACAACTTACCATTAATTATGATAATTGTATGTCTTGATAGTTTTTAATAAATAAAAGATATGCCCTTCTTTGTTAACAAAGAGGTTTATTTTTCATAAAAGGATGTTAAATTTTTGCATCTATTGAGATGATCATGTTTTATTTTTGTTCTGTTCATGTAGTAAAATGCACTGACTTTGTTGCTGTTATTTTCTACTCTAGTTATCAATCATTTATTTCTATAACTCTTTGGAAATGCTAATGGTCCAAAGTCTGTATGAAAGGCCAAAACTCAAAACATCAGACTTTGGAGTAAAATAGGTTTATTAATCAGGAAGGCACAGATTGAGAGGATGAGAACATTAGTATTTTCTTAAATCCATTTTAAGAATAGCTAGAAGATTCTTTTATGTCAAAGGAAGGGAAATGGGAGGGGCTGCTTTGTAAAAATTCAAGCCCTAAGCAGAATTCCTCTCATGATTATCATGTCTGAAGCGGGAACTATTAGCCTGGAGGTCATGGGAACTGCACATACTTGAACAAGATGGAGTAAAAGAGATGAAGTATTTCACTTTTTTATGAAAGAAGCAATAATTAGAGGCCTGTTATATCTTTGTAACATAAAAGGGCATACTATACTTTAAGCATACCTGTTCAAAGAGTTACAAAGAGTTATAACACACTCCACAATCCAAAAATGGCAACCTAAATTTGAACTCAGTTGTTAAACTATCAGCATTTTGTAATAAAACAAGAATCCATACCACATATACCAGCAGGGTGTGTGTGTGTGTGTGTGTGTGTGTGTGTGTGTGTGTGTGTGTGTGGCTCACAGAGGTTTGTCTGGCTCACAGTGCTTTTAAACTACCCCCACCTAATTTGTCACTGGAGATACAAAGATTTTCACTTATTTCTGTTATTTCTGCCTTCTCTTTAAAATTCTGACAATAATGGGCTTCCATGAAACATTCAGCTAGAGTACAGACACCTCTTTTGACAAGACAAGGCATCTGCTCTTTAGTTTGCCATTGATGTTTTTACAGAACAGGGACAAGGGGGGCATGATATACTATTACTGAAAGGACCCCCTACTAGTTTCACATTGTCCATCACCAGAGGAAAGACGTCTCTCAATGCCAGAGATTTGTGAAAAGGAATGGAAAGGTTTATTAAAGCTATACAGACCTAAAGTAGTGACCCAATGTCTTCATTAAAATATCAAAGTTCTTTAGGACACACACACACACACACACACACACACACAGTCCTTCCTTCTCCCTCTGCCCTAATTTGGTGTACCATATCTCAGGAAAAGTTGCAGTCCACAATTTAGGCTCCCAGCACCATCAGCTGTGTTGCTGTCAGGATCTCCAACTTTGGACCACAGTTAATCCAAAGTCATGTGGCACCTTCTCGTGACTTACTGGCATGAGTCCTTTTACCCTTCTTCCAAGTGAAGTCTCTCCTGCTTCACAGGCCACGAGGCCAAAGGGAGCACCCCAAAGCCGTGTGGTCCTCTTCTACCAAAGCTGTGGGGAGGTCCCCACTCTGGCCAAAGCTGCGTGGTTTTCCCCTTAATGGCTACAGAGTCTGGGTCTAAATTCCCATGCCAACCTTCCTCTGTAGCCCCATTTCCAACTCCTCCCACAATCAACTACACTTGCCAGTTTTGCTGGGCTGCCATAGTGAGACTGGGCAGGTGTGGACCCATGTCAGGGAGCCAATCTTGTCCAAGCTCTCATGAGGTGCTGTAACCAGGGGGACCTGCCCCTAGTTACATCTTGGGTGGAAGTCCCTTCCATCCCCCTAGCTCAGAGCATGGCCACAGCTATTTAACATATCTATGCAACCAGTTAAAGGTTATAGATATGTTAAATGACTATGCCAGAGGTGCTGAAAAGCTGTTACCGTACAAAACAGCTCTGCATGTTCCTGCTCCATGTGTCCTTTCCCCCAACTCACACCTGTGGGGGGAAGGGGTGAGGACATCCTATATATTCTTCTAATATTCCCTGGACATCTTGAGGTCTGGACCCTATTCCAAATCCCTATTTGGGGCCACCCTCTTGGCTGCACCCTGTATCAATGTGTACTAACATACCAGATTTCTACTTTTAATTTTATCGTACATTTTGTAATCTTGGCAGACTATTTGACAGTTTATGAAAATGTTTAGTAAGTAAACAAACAAAAACATGTAAATTTTATACTGGTATAATGCTGGAACAAAATATATTAAATCAAAATAAAAGAAGGTAAATTAAAAGGTTTATGTGGCAGGGGTTGGATCTTGGACTTTAAGATTTCAAAGCAACCCAAATCATAGTTTACAGTTTGAGAATGTTATATGTGTATGACATAGGGTAGATCCTGAAGCTAATGTAAAAAAAAATCAGCAATTTCTAAGGGAGACGGACAGACTACAAAGATGACTTTCTTTCTTTAAAAGATTTTATTTATTTATCTTTAGAGAGGAAGGGAAGGAGGGAAAGAGAGAAATGTCAATGTACGGTTGCCTCTCATGGGTCCCCTGCTGAGAACTGGCCTGCAACCCAGGCATGTGCCCTGACTGGGAATTGAACCGTGATCCTTTGGTTCGTAGGCCTCAGCTCAATCCACTGAGCTACCCCAACCAGGGCTCACTCTTTCTTTCTTTCTTTCTTTCTTTCTTTCTTTCTTTCTTTCTTTCTTTCTTTCTTTCTTTCTTTCTTTCTTTCTTTCTTTCTTTCTTTTCTTTCTTTCTTTTCTTTCTTTTCTTTCTTTCTTTTCTTTCTTTTCTTTCTTTCTTTTCTTTCTTTCTTTTCTTTCTTTCTTTTCTTTCTTTCTTCCCCCCTCTTTCTTTCTTCTTCCCCCCCCCCCCTCTCTTCTCTCTCTCTCTCTCTCTCTCTCCCTTTCTCCCTTTCTCCCTTTCTCTCTTTCTCTCTTTCTCTCTTTCTCTCTTTCTTTTCTTTCTTCTTTCTTTCTTAAAAAATTATTGATTATGCCATTACAGTTGTTCTATTTCCCCTTCCACTCTGCACACCCCCTCCCCCTTCATTCCCTTCCACCCTGCACACCCCCTCCCCCACCATTCCCCCACTTTAGTTTATGACCACATGTCTCAAGTTCTTTAGATTCTATATTTCCCATATTATTCTTGGCTTTCCCCCGATCTATTTTCTACCTACCATCTACGCTACTTATTGTCTGTACCTTCTCCCCCCTTCTCCTTCTCCCACTCCCCTGTTGCTAACCCGCCACGTGATCTTCATTTCTATGGTTCCACTCCTGATCTAGCTGTCCTTTTAGTTTGGTTTTGTTTTAGGTGTGGTTAATAACTGCAAGTTTGCTGTTCTTTCACTGTTCATCTTTTTTATCTTCTTTTTCTTAGGTAAGTCCCTTTAACATTTCATATAATAAGGGCTTGGTGATGATGAACTCCTTGAATTTGATCTTATCTGAGAAACACTTTATCTGCCCTTCCATTCTAAGTGAAAGCTTTGCTGGATAGAGCAATCTTGGATGTAGGTCTTTGGATTTCATGACTTGGAATACTTCTTTCCAGCCCCTTCCTGCCTGTAAGGTCTCTTTTGAGAAATCAGCTGACAGTCTGATGGGACCTCCTTTATAGGTGACTGTCCCCTTATCTCTTGCTGCTTCTAGGATTCTCTCCTTTATTTTAATATTGGCTAATATAATTATGATGTGCCTTGGTGTGTTTCTTCTTGGGTCCAACTTCTTTGGGACTCTCTGAGCTTCCTGGATTTCCTGGATGTCTATTTCCTTTGCCAGATTGGGGAAATTCTCCTTTATTATTTGTTCAAATAAGTTTTCCACTCGTGGCTGTTCCTCTTCCCCTTCTGGTACCCCTATAATTTGGATGTTGGTACGTTTAAAGATGTCCTGAAGGTTCCTAAGCCTCTCCTCATTTTTTTTTTTTGGAATTCTTGTTTCTTCATATTTTTCTGTTTGGTCATTTTTTTTCTTCTTTCTGGTCCACTCCTTTGATTTGAGTCCCAGTTTCCTTTCCATTACTATTGGTTTCCTGTGCATTTCCATTCATTTCAATTAGTTTAGCCTTCATATGTTCCTCTAATTTGTGACTAAAATCAACCAGTTGTGTGAGCATCCTGATCACCAGTGTTTTGAACTGTGCATCTGAAAGTTTGGC
This sequence comes from Artibeus jamaicensis, assembly GCF_021234435.1. Taxonomy (NCBI): domain Eukaryota; kingdom Metazoa; phylum Chordata; class Mammalia; order Chiroptera; family Phyllostomidae; genus Artibeus; species Artibeus jamaicensis. The sequence continues at coordinate 4,877,942 of NW_026521822.1, forward strand.
TATTTCTTTATCACTTAGATTTATTGGCTCAGGGGCTCTGAGTTGTTCTTGAGCCATGTTTTGATCTGTTTGTGCCTGTTAGGTATGAGGAGCAGAGCCTTAGATGTTCACCAGGGTGGGGCCACCCAGGTTGCTGGTTTGTGATGCTGTATGTGGGGGCAGGGTCAGAGAGGGACAATGGAGGTCCCCTATGCCACTTCCTGATACTGGGGCTTGTACGGTCTGTCTCACCACTCCCTCCTTCACCAGTTTATCTGCACGCAAATGTGTGACCGTGGTCAGCCCTCAGTGAGTCCACCGCCTTCTGCCCTCAGTGGGTCCACCGGCTTCTCCACACCTGGGATCCACCTACCGCTGCTGGCACACCTGGGTTGCATGCTCGGGTTGGTCTGATGGATCTTTTCTGCCAGACCCCGCTCTGTTGCTGGCTTTGCCCCTCTTACTGGTTTGGCTGAAGGGTTTGTTGTTGTCAGACTTCTGTGAAGTTCAATTTTCTATGGTTTTGGCTGCATTTTTGTTGCTAAAACTTTGTTGTTTTTAAACTTGGTTGTGGGAGGAGGCACAGTGCTTCCACCTACGCCTCTATCTTGGCAGAAGTCTGTATTGGTTAATTTTATATATCAACTTAACATGGCTAAGAGGCACCTGTATGGCTGATAAAGCATTATTTTGGGGGTGTCTACGAAGGTGTTTCCCAATAAATTAAAATTTGAATCAGGAGACTGCTTAAAGATCTACCAATAAGGGCAGGCATCATGCAATCCCTTGAGGTCCTGAATAGAACAAAAAGGTGAAGAGAGGGCAAATTTGGTCTTTTCTTTTTTTCAGCAGAAATGTACATCTTTTTCTCCCCTCAGACAACACTGCTCCTGGTCCTCAGGCCTACAGCGTCAGACTGAATTATATGACTGGTTTCTTTGTTTCTTTACCTTGCAGACCACAGATCAAGGGACTTCTTGGCCTTCATAACAGAATCTTGACTTACACACCAATCATTAATGCTTTTTTAAAAAATATTTTATTTATTTATTTTTTTTTTGAGAGAGGGGAAGAGAAGGAGAAAGAGTGGGACAGAAATATCAATGTATGGTTGCCTCTCATGCGTTCCCTGCTGGGAACTGGCCTGCAACCCAGGCATGTGCCCTGACTAGGAATCGAACCGCGATACTCTCTCATTAATCCTTTTTTAAAATATATTTTATTGATTATGCTATTAGAGTGGTCCCATTTTTTTCTCCCTTTTATTCTCCTCTGCCTGGCACCCCCCTGCCAACCAGGACTGCCCCTCCTTAGTTCATGTCCATCAATCACACATATAAATTCTTTGGCTTCTCCATTTCAAATACTGTTCTTAACCTTCCCCTGTCTATTTTGTACCTACCATGTATGCTTCTTATTCCCTGTACCTTTTGCCCACTTTCCCCCCACCCTCTCCTTGCTGTTACCTCTCCATGTGATCTCCATTTCTGTGATTCTGTTCCTATTCTAGTTGTTTGCTTAGTTTGTTTTTGTTTCGCTTAGGTTCAGTTGTTTACAGTTGTGAGTTTGTTGTCATTTTACTGCTCATAGTTTTGATCATTGTCTTTTTCTTAGATAAGTCTCTCTAACATTTTGTATCACAAGGGCTTGGTAAGGATGAATTCCTTTAATTTGACCTTACCTGGGAAGTACTTTGTCTCTCTTCCATTCTAAATTATAACTTTGTTGGATAGAGTAATCTTGGATGTAGGTCCTTCCCGTTCATGACTTCAAATATTTTTTCTAGCCCCTTCTTGTCTACAAGGTTTGTTTTCAGAAATCAGTTGCTTGTCTAATAAGAACTACTTTGTAGGTAACTGCCTCCTTTTCTCTTGCTACTTCTAAGGTTCTCTCCTTATCTTTAATCTTGGCTAATGTAATTATGATGTTTCTTGGTGTGTGCTTCCCTGGGTCCAGCTTTTTTGGGACTCTCTGAGCTTCCTGGACTTCCTAGAAGTCTATTTCCTTGGCCAGATTGGGAAGTTTTCCTTCATTATGTTTTCAAATAAGTTTTCAATTCCTCGTTCTTCCTCTTCTCCTTCTGGCATCTCTATGACTCAGAAGTTGGAATGTTTAAAGTTGTCCTGGAGGTTCCTAAACTTCTCCTCATTTTATTTGAATTCTTGTTTCTTCATTCTGTTCTGGTTGAATGTTTATTTATTTCTTCTTCTCCAAATTGTTGATTTGAGTCCTGCTTTCCTTCCTTTTACTGTTGGTTCCCTGTATATTTTTCATTATTTCACTTTGCAGAGCCTTCACTTTTTCCTCTGTTTTGCAACCATACTCAACCATTTCTGTGAGCATCATGATTACCAGTGTTTTGAACTCTGCATCTAATAAGTTGGCTGTCTCTTTATTGCTTAATTCTATTTTTGGAGCTTTGATCTGTTCTTTCATTAGGGCCATATAATTTTTGTCTTACTGCACCTGTTACATTGTGAGGGGCAGAGCCTTAGGTATTTGCCAGGGGTAGGCAACCCACTTCTCTGTGTTGTGGCACTGTATGTGGGGGAGGGGTTTGAGAGAGAACAATGCTGCTTGCTTGGCTCTCAGCCTGCTTTCAGTGACTTCCACCACTACCCATGAGTAAATTGGGCCCTTCTGGTGCTCATGCCCCGGTAGGTGGGTTTGTGTACATTCTGGGATCCTGTGGGTCTCTAACAAACTCTCCTGTGAGGCTGGGAGTTTCTCCCACTGCCACAACCCCCTCAGATTTTTACAGTAAGAGGTTTTGAAGCTTTATTTCCCAGTGCTAGAACCCCGGGTTACATGATCTGTCTTGCTCCCCAGTCATTTCTCCTGGTTTATCTGCTTGCAAATGTGGAACTGCCTGGTGTGCCAGCTGCTGCCTTGCCCTACCCATCCTCCAGCTGCCACCTTTCCCTAAGTTCTCTTTGCCCTGGCTGTCCATCTCTGCTCCTCCTACTGTCTGGATGAATGTTTCTTCTTTAACTCCTTGATTGTCAGACTTCCATACAGTTCAATTTTGTGGCAGTTCTGTTTGTTTTTTGTTTTTAATTTGGTTATTGTCGTTATTTTGGTTATGCAAAGAGTCAAAGTGTATCCACCTACAACCCTGTCTTGGCTATAAATAATACTTCTTTATATTAGATTTTTTAAAAGTTTTTGCAGTAACATCCCAAAACATAAAATATCTATGGAAAAAATTAGAAAAGATATGTAAGACTCTACATGAGAACTATAAAACATTATTGAATGATATTAAAGAATATCTATGTAAATAGATATACCTTACACATATATTGACTCAGTTTTGTCAAGATATCAATTTTCCTAAAATGATTTATTAATTCAATGCAACCTAAAAAGAAATCGCAACAGGCTTTTGCTGTTTTTATTCAGGAAATTAATAAAATGATTCTAAATATTTTTCTAAATAAGAATTTTAAATATGGAAATACAAAAATAAGAAATCAATACAATCCTGAAGAGCAAAAATATTAGAATGCCTAGTCCACTGGATATCAAGATTTAAAAATTAAGAGAGACTTCCGCCAAGATGGAGGCATAGGTGGATGTGCCCCTGCCTTCTCACACAACCAAGTTTAGAGACAACTAAATATTAGCAACAGAAAACACAGCCAGAACAAGGAAAATTGAACTTTTCGGAAGTCCGTTAACAACAAATTCTTCAGCCTGACCTGTAATGGGCGAAACCAGCGGCTGGCGGAGCAGGGTTGCACAGGAGGACTCGGCCAGACACACTCAGGCCGGCGGAATCCAGGCGCAGGGTCAGACCTAGTGAGCGACCCAGCGAGCAACCAGGCGAGCAACCTCGGGGGAGACAACCGGGCCCGGGGCTTCGTGTTGACTGAGGTCGCCCATTTGTGCGAGGGTGGACAGGCGAGGGAGTGGGCGGTTGGACTGGGCCGGCAGGTCCCCACAGCGAGCGGCAGTGGAGGGCGCCGCCATTTCCCTGCTCTGACCCCACCTCCACATACAGCATCATAACCCAGCGACTCTGAGTGGCCCGGCCCAGGTGAACCACCTAAGGCACTGCTACTCCGCACCCAGCTGTGAGAAGCGGCAGAGGGGGGTCGCCATTTTCCCCGCTCTGGCCACGCCCCCACACACAGCGTCACAACCCAGCAACCTGGGAATCCGAGGCGCCGCTTCTCGCATTTAAAGGGCCCGAACAGACCAAGAATGGTGCAGGAGGATCTCAGAGCCCCAGAGCCAATAGATCTAAGCGATGAAGAAATAGCAAAACTCACAGATGCACAGTTTAAAACATTGGTGATCAGGATACTCACAGAACTGGTTGATTATACCGACAAATTAGACAAATATATGAAGGTGAAACTAAATTGAAATGAATGGAACTGCACAGGACACCAATAGCAATGAAAAGGAAACTGGGACTCAAATCAATGGAGTGGACCAGAAGAAAGCAAATAATGGCCAAACAGAAAAGAGTCAAGAAGCAAGAATTCAAAGAAATTAGGAGAGTCTTAGGAACCTCCAGGACATCTTTAAACGCTCCAAAATCCGAATTATAGGGGTACCAGAAGGGGGAAAGGCACAGCCACCAGTGGAAAACTTATTTGAACAAATAATAAAGGAGAATTTCCCCAATCTGGCAAAGGAAATAGACTTCCAGGAAATCCAGGAAGCTCAGAGAGTACCAAAGAAGTTGGACCCAAGAAGGAACACACCAAGGCACATCGTAATTACATTAGCCAAGATTAAAATGAAGGAGAGAATCCTAGAAGCAGCAAGAACTAAGGGGACAGTCACCTACAAAGGAGTCCCCATCAGACTGTCAGCAGATTTCTCAAAAGAGACCTTACAGGCAGGAAGGGGCTGGAAAGAGGTATTCCAAGTCATGAAATCCAAAGACCTACAACCAAGATTGCTCTATCCAGCAAAACTTTCATTTAACATGGAAGGACAGATAAGGTGCTTCTCAGATAAGATCAAATTCAAGGAGTTCATCATCACCAAGCCCTTATTATATGAAATGTTAAAGGGACTTATCTAAGAAAAAGAAGTTAAAGAAACATGAACAATGAAAGGACAACAAACTCACAGTTATTAACAACCACACCTAAAACGAAAGCAAACTAAAAGGACAGCTAGATCAGGAGTGGAAACATAGAAATGAAGATCTCAAGGAGGGTTAGCAACAGGGGAGTGGGAGGAGGAGAAGGGGGGAGAAGGTGCAGAGAATAAGTAGCAGAGACAGTAGATAGAAAATAGATGGGGGGGCAAGAATAGCATGGGAAATATAGAATCTAAAGGACTTGAGACACATGGTCATAAACTAAAGGGGGGGTAATGGTGGGGATGAGGGGTAGGGTGGAGGGGAATAAAGGGGGAATAGAACAACTGTAACAGCATAATCAATAAAAAATTAAAAAATTAAAAAAAATTAAGAGTGTGATATTGGCGCTAACGTAGAAAAACCAATGGAACAAGTTTAGAGATCGACCTGCATGTCTAAAGATATTTGACCTGTGTTAACTACTCATTTCTATTCTTTGTTAGCAAATAGTTTTTTTTTTAACTCTAACTCCTCAAATGTTTAGCGTTTTTTAAAGATTTTATTTATTTTTTTTCAGAAGGGAAGGGGAGGAGAGAGGGAGAGAAATATCAGTGTATGGTTGCCTCTCATGTGTCCCCTGCCAGGAACTGGCCTGCAACCTAGGAATATGCCCTGACTGGGAATCAAACCATGATACTCTGGTTCGCAGGCTCACACTCAATCTACTGAGCTACACCAGCCAGGTGTTAGCAAATACTTTTGTTTTTGGTTTTTTTATGATAGTATATTGAATTTCTACATCCATTGAGATAATCATATTTTTTTTACTTTTGAATTGATCTGAATTTTTGCAGGTTAGTAACTTTCTTTACTGTTCTAGAATGTTTGTCTACTCTAAGATCATGAAGATGTATTCAAATGTTCTAGCAAATTTATAATATTATCTTTCACAATTAGATCTATGATCCATGGAGAAATTATTTTTGTATGGTGGGGACAGGGTGGCTAAGAGTCATATTATAGTCTATGTATACATTCTACTTTCCAAGCACCATTTATTGGACCATTAAGCTAACTAAGCAGAGACTTCAGGGACACACATAACAAAAAAAAATGGAGTTTACAAAATTAGATCAGAAAAGTCATGAAACAAATACACAAAATTGATAATAAATAGCAGCAAGAACTGGAAGGCAGACCTACTGACAACAAATTCCCTTAGTTTTTTGTCATCTATTAAAGTATTTGTTGCTCTCATACATTTTTGAAGAATAATTTTACAGGGTACAAAATTCAGGTTTTTTGTTTTTTACTCTTGTAACACTAAATATTTTACCCCACTCATTTCCTCCTTGCATGGTTTCTGAAGAGAAACCATACATAATAGTTATGTTTATTCCTCTATAAATAAGATTTCTTTTTTCATTTGCCTTCTTTCAGAACTTTTATTTTTTATTTTCTTTAACATGAAAGTAATATGCCTTGTAAGTCACTGTTTATTATAAAAGTTAAAAGACAAAATTATTTAAAATAACTATAGTTAGAATAGCAGCTGATTTCTCAATACAAGCAGTACAAGCCAGAAGGGAATGGCAAGAGATATTCCAAGTAATAAAAAGCAAAGACCTGCAACTAAGACTACACAAGCCAGCAAGGCTCTCATTTAAAATGGAAGGTGTTCCCCACACAAAAGGAGGTTAAAATAATATATTTCCATGAAACTAGCATCACAAGATATGCTAAAGGATCTGCTTTAAGAAGTTGGAGGTATAGAGTGAGAGAGAGAGGAAGACAGGTACAAAAGGAAAAAATGGCAATGAATAAGTACCTATCAATAGTGACCTTAAATATAAATGAATTATATACTCCTATCAAAAGACATAGGGTAGCTGAATGGATAAAAAAACATGACCCACATATATGCTGTCTACAAGAGATCCACCTCAGAACAAAAGATTTATACAGACCGAAAGTAAAGGATTGCCAAAAAAAATATTCCAAGCAAATGAACAGGGAAAAAAAACCCAGGGTAGCAATACTTATACCAGACAAAAACGAATTTCAAAACAAAGGCCATAGAAAGAGACAAAGATGGTCATTTCATAATTCTAAAGGGAAGAATACACTAGAAAGCTATGAACATTGAAAACATACATGTACCCACCATAGGAGCACCAAAATATATAAAGAAAGTTTTGAAGGACTTCAAGAAAGAAATAGACAGCAACACACTTATAGTAGAGGATTTTAACACCCTACCATCAACAATGAATAAATCTTCTAAACAAAGAATCAACAAGGACATTGTGGCACTGACTGACATGCTAGATCAAATGGGCTTAACTGGTATATACAGAAACTTTCACCCCAAGAAGCAAAGTATGCATTAAAATGCATATAGAACATTTTCAAAGATACACCACATGATAGGACACAAAACAAACTTCAACAAATTCAAGAAAATTGAAATCATATCAAGCATTTTCTTGGACCACAAGGGCTTAAAAATAGGGTATTTTTAAGGACCATAAATAGGACCCATAATGGGTCCCATAAATAGAACCATATCCAGGTCATTAACAGGCAGATAGCAGAGCCTTGTCATAAACATTTACCACTTTCTCTAGGTGACCAGCAACAGTTCACTGATTAGTGCTCTTTCATCATTTTTGTGCCTAAACTAGGCTATGATATAACAAATAAACCTCAAATCTCAGTGAATCAAGATACAGAGGGAGGAAAGAAACATTATATCCTGAAATTAAACTAACTTACAATATTTTTTTTAAAAAAATCACTCCCATTTGGGGCATTAATGGTATTTGGGCAGAAAATTCTTCATCATGAGGGTTGACCCAAGCATTACAGAATGGTTGGTATCTTAAGGGCCCATCCATTAAAAGCCACTAGTTCTCTCTAGTTATGAAAAACACAGCCACCCACATTTCAAACTGCCCCTAGGAAGAGACTAAGACCTACTCTCATCTGAGATGCTCACACATCTTCGTTTTGCCCAGCTTCAGGACATACTTAGGCACCCCTTCTCCTATGTTGCCAACTGTTATATTTCCCTTTAACCTTCTATTCGATTTTATGATTGGATTATTTATTGCTATATCTTTTTATTATTTCTTGCCATATCTATTGCCATTTTTGTGGAGGGAAAAATGAATAAATAAAGTGTAAATTTTCTCAAATTCATCACTTACATGCAACACAAAAGACATAAAATAATCCAAATGAAATTAGGGGATGTAAGCATTGTCATAGAGGAATCACTCAGTTCAGAAAAAAAAAGTAAAACTAAAATATTTTTTCCTGTTGGGAGAGGAAAATTCATTTACTTAATTAACAAACCTATTAATTACTATATGCTAGGCATTGTGTTATATGCTGGGTATATGGAGATAAATACAACACAGCCTCTGCCTTCATGCGGAGTTTGATCTAATTATAGAGATAGAAACGTGACAAACCAATTACCATGCAGTGTGTCAAAAGGTGGCCAAGAGCCTTAGGGGCACTCCTGATAGGTTAGTGTGCTCCATTTCTGCAGCTACTTAGGGACACTTTGAAAGGCCTGGTAAATGACTGGCTCAACTGTGGACTTCCAGCAACTCCCCAACCCAGTCATAGAAGGGGCCTTGGAGAGCAAAAGAAAGCTGCCAAGTTGCTGAAGGTCATGATCATACCTTACATTATAAACAGGTTAATAAATTCAAGTCCTTGAAATGTGGAACCTAGAAACCAGCTTGCAGCCAGTGCCAAAGCACAATCTACTGTATGATGTGACTAGACAATCATTGCTTGTCTTCCTCATTAGGCCAGTTGACACATTAGCCTCTCTGTTGCTTAATGATGCAATTGTTATTGTTGCTTTCCAAAGTGAAGCATCACATGGCTATACAGACACATGTGCAGAAAATATTTACAGCCTCTCCCAATGCAATGTGTGTCAAGGCAAGCTTTTCCACTCAATGCATTCGCTTTGTCACTCTACCCATGCACCTCCCATTTGCTAAGAAATAAGGGTCCAGGAGTGGCAACGTGACCCTATAAAGACATAAAATTCACACTATGAATATATCCTTAAAAATGGAAGGCTGTGTACTTGCAAGTACTTAAATCTGTTCAAATTTCAGATCTCTCCTGCTTGTTCTATGAATGCTGACTGTGATTCTTCAGAACCTTGCTCCAGTTCGGGCTTCAGACATGCTGAGAAATGAACCAGTAATCCAAGAGAAAGATGAGCCCATCTATTCTCTGAATTTTCAGAAACCAAATATGTGTATGCACTAAAAGAACAAGAATGTAACAGCTCCTCATGGTGCCCTATAGTGTCAGAGGTTTCCAGCCCAGGATTTGAAATCAGTAGCCACCTTACCAATGACTGCATCTGTGGATTGATTGATCCCTTGTCCCTTGTGGAGTTTTATGTGAGTGTCACAGAGCCCATTCAAAGCAGGAAGCTGTGTGTATGTGCATATGTACTTATGTGTGTCCCTCCTTTGGTATGAAGCTTTTCTTTTTAAACTCTCAGAGCATAAACAGAATAAGGAACTTGAAAGTGCTTTATAGACTATAAAACACATGTTAATGATAGTTGTGAGTTGCCACTTTATTACTGATGCCAATTGAAATCCTTGCTGTCACAATTAATTATCATCAACATATAAAAAGGGGAATTTTTATGATTTAAAAAGCTGCAACTTGAGTTCCTCTTAGGTCAAAAGAACTGTCTTTGTTAAGAATATATGCCTTATGGGAAATTTCGGTGTAGAAGGTAAAGCCCTAAGGAGATAAAGAAACCAAGATAAGGAAAGAAGCAATCAGAAAACCAATATGGGGACAGCTATGAAATCTGGGAACTGTGGAGTTCAAAGAACTTTTAAGTACTGGATATCTTACACTTAAATCTAATATCGTGCAAAACTTAGTGCTTATACTATAGCACTAATTTTTGTAGTGCTACATTATAAATCCTCCTATTGCCCTAAAACTTGAGGACACCCTCTGCATACCCAACCTTATAGATAGGAGGTAATTGGAGGAGTGAAGAACTCAGAGTAACATTGAGCATGGGGTGGCAATGTAGAAAAAAAAATTAGAAAGTACAAGATGAAAAGACAGTCCCTGGAACTGGACTTTTTTGGCTAAAGAAGGAATTCAAAGCCAATAGTTACCAGAAGAAATGTAAATTTACTCCACAGGGTCTTTTCTCCTCATGGGGCAGAGCTAATGGAAACATTGTGTGCTTGGCCCTGTTCTTAATACTTTAAGTGCAATAGTTCATTGAATCATTACCCAAATTTATGATGTTTTTATAACCACTTTACAGATAAAGAAGTAGAGACATTAAGTCACATGCATCTGATTGTGCAGTGAGTAAAAAAAATACCCGGTGTGGAATCTGAACAAATAGACTCTAGGGCCCATATTTTTGTTTGTATGCTTTGAAGCCAATGCCATTTGAATCTCTAAAGTCAAAAAACAAACAAACAAAAAAACACAGGTGATATTGGGCTTCAAATTCTTCTGTTTCACAATTTTCAACTAGTGGACTCAGGGTTGGGCCAAGTTTTGATGGTATTATGAGTCTACTGGAACACTAAGAAACCAAACGTCAACTCATAGCTTGCAAATGAGCCATCAGCCCATGGAGAAAAGAGCCCTTTGGAATGGCCTTGGTGTGGAAGGCATGCATCATCCCCACTTCTGGAAACAAGGCCAGCACTGGCCAGAGTATGAGGGGGAATCATAGGAACTGATCATGGCCCAGGGATGGTGCAGGCAAGATCAATAAAATTCCCAAGGAAGCTAATTCAAGTTTAGAGTAACCTCCAAGGTCCAGAAAGTGTTCATTCACAATAAGGATCACTTTTCTGTGCTTGTAATGATAAACCTGAAAAACACCAGCAATCCAGCCAACGTAGGATGGGTGACTAAGAGTATGGAGTGGTTAGTGGGGCCTCTGTGTGTGACCCCCCCCAACATGAGGGAGCAAAGAAACTGTTGAGGCGACTACTTCCACGAGGTCCCCCCGGTGCCACGGACACATGTGAGTGAATAAATATGGCCGAGACAAGATGAGATCTATTTAGGGGATGGTGGCGTGGGCTGTGGCCAGTTTCTCTGGGGAGAAAGAGGCCAGCAGTGGCCAGTTTCTCCGAGGAGAAAAAGGCCCTGAGCGCCTTTCTCCATAGCCTTTTATTGGGTTGTAATACACAGGAATACAGGGCGGCAAGGATCAAACAGTAGATAACATTTCAAAGAGGTCTGAGGGTTTCAGTCTGAGTGAGTGTCAGGAAGTGAGTTGCAGAAACTTTGGGAGACATACTTATTTCCTCTCGGACCCTTATCATATGAATAAAAGCACTCTTAGCAGAGCAGATTTCACAGGTTTATCAGCAAGTCTTTGTGATGTCAGATTTTTCCCCAGGACATGCTCTAGCAAGGCAAGGAGCTGCACCTCTCCCCATCAGGTATTCAGGCTTAAGGGGATTAGAGCCAGGAAGCGCTTCTCCCAGAGGACGTGGGGACTCGGGCTTTGACAAAGCCCCGGGGTGGGAGGTAGTCCATTGCTCTTTGTTGCAGCCCCCTGAGTTCTTCCTTGAAGGCCTCCCAGGTGATCAAGTCTGGCTTAGGTTGCCCCCCACTGTGAGGGGTCTTACCTGTCCTTGACTTTTGACCAAGCTCTGGGGGCAGGGAGAGGAACTGAGGCAGCATTTGCTACCAGAGACAAGCTTTGTCTCCTTTGGCTAGCATTCCAAAGGTCGTCTCTCGCCCTTAGCCACAAGGGGTAGAGATACAATTCCTAAAATCAGGCAGAGTGGTCTACTACAAGAAACAAATTGCCTCAGGGAGATATGAGCCAAGTTGACAAAGCAATGAGGATTCAAGAAGTAAAGAGGAAAACCAGAGTACTGGGTGAGATATGTAAGAGAGAAGTATAGCAGGTACAGAAGTATAGGCTGCTGTCTGTGTTTGTATTCTCAACCCTTTGGCTTAGGAGGCTGGGCAAACTTAAAGGACTCATACCACAAGTGACAATAATTACACGGCTACATTTGATTCTCCAAGGATCCCTGCTTTGCTCAGCCTCTTATATGTTCAGACTTTCCAGGTTATACCTATGGGTTCACGATCTGCCATCACCCAGGCCTTCTTCGAAAGGGAATGTCTTCTGAAAATAAAAGGAAATTTGCTTAAAACCTATTAAGAATCCTGAGATTTAAAAAAATTGGGCAGATGAAATTATAGTGTGGTGAGACTAGTGCTGTAGGCAGGAAGGTGGATCAGCCTCTTTATTGAGAAGTTTTCAGGGGCATATGAAGGCACAGTGCTCCCCCATACTTCTAATTACTTACTGGTGGCTAAATTTGTTTAATCAGCAATCTATTTTCTTTCCAATGCCCTTATTGAAAATTCTAGCACAGAGGTTTCTGGAACTCATCAATCTCCCTACCTGTAGCCTCAGCTCCTACCTAGAAAAGAGTAAAGTACCCAGGTTTGGGGGGGTGGTCTCATGATTACTTAGCACTGGGAAGAAGGGGGTGGTAGATTACATCTGAGGTCATTTTCTTCCATTCTCTTATCCTGCCATTACTTCCTATCCTAGGGAACAATCAGATGCCATTAAATGACCGATAGAAGCTAATATAGGTTTAATGAAATGAGGGCCTTGGATTGACTGTACTTGTTTTAAAAACTCTCTAGGCTCTGGAAGCAAAATTTATTTATGACTTGCTGCTCCCTAGGAAGGTAAAATAGGTTGTTTATTTATTTCTAAGTTAGAGATTGAAGGACTGAGATCAACAGTCACGCTCCCATGGCAAACACTGCTGTCTGGATACATGGACTTTGGATTCCCCTTTTCTTTTTCCTTCCTCCCATGATGAAGACTGAAAATGCTTAACACTCAGGTTTCAAGCTTCCTTAGCAACTGAAGGTTGTGCTAACAGAATTATGCTGAGAGGACTCTGCGAAGTATTTTTCCTTCCTGATCAAAGGAAGGAGGCCTACAGGAGATTACTTTTATGTGCCCCTTATTTCTGTCCTTTGGACATGGTTAGGTGAGACTATATAGTGCCTGGGCTGTGCCAGAAAAAGGAGGCCAAAAATGGCATTACGTGAGAACCCGGTATCTTGATGTCTTAGAAATGCTAAATTTACCTGGGAACCACCTCAAGACTTCTTCTCCAGAGTAAACAAAAACATATTTATTGTTTAAGGACCTCTGGTTGAGGTTCTTTGTTACTTGTAGCTAAACACATTCTTTCTGAATTTAGTTGCAGCAAACAGAGCAGGACAGATAATGTATCTGGAAATACAGAATGGCTGAACCCAGCACAGAGAGCAGTGAGGATGTGTATTATAGGCTGTGATATGGGTAATACATGCTCATTAGGTGATGACAAGACATTTGTTTTAGACTCTTGCCTATCATGGAGATTCAAAGCACACACCTACTAAGATGACAGTGTTAAGGGAAATGATGGGAAACCTTCAAAATGTTGAGTTATGCTGGCTATTTTTTGCAGCTTCTAGCAAGTTACTAAGAGGAAAAAAAAGAGTAGAGAACATCTGTCAGTAGGGAGAGGAGAAAAAACTCTGAGATGCTCTTTGTTGGTAACCAGCAAGCTAAACTAACTGAAAGTTCTGTAATTTGGCGACTAGCTGGAGTCAGAAGAAAGAAAGTGCAAACACAGCAAAAGATAAGACTGACAAAATTAGAAGCAAGCTCCCAAACTCCTCTCATTCATCATTCTTTCCCAGGCAAAGAGGACGAGCCTGCTGGCAAAGGTTTGATCAAAATGGTGTTTCCCACTCAATCCTATTGTTTCTAATTGCCTCAGAGTGACCATCACTAAACTCATAAAAACAGGAGTGAACAAAGCTGGTAGACCAGATCCTTGGCCATTACAGCTTGTCGAAGAGTGGTTAGCTGACTGTCTCTAAGCTGTTAGTTCCTTTGGGATCTTATTCAGCTTTACAGCTAAAGCCATGCTTTCTGAGAAGCCTCTAGGCAATGACTGAGGACAAAGTATACAAGGAGTGTACAGGAGTACAAGGCCTGGCTACTTCTGCCCCATATGGGCTCTTCTAATGCGCGGTTTTTGCTCCGAAGCTCCCTGTTAGGTTAGCAAAGACTTTTTCAAATGTGTATCATAGTCTGAGGCCTTCCCTGCCCAATTCCACATCTTTCACTATTTCATTTCACAGATGTTAGTTTGGTCTACATCATAGTCAGAAGGCTTTCCTTGCCCTACCATTTCACTATTCTTATTACAAGTATTACCCCCTTAAAAAATCTCTTACACTCCTAATTTTATCTCAGTATTCAGCTTCCCAACGGACCAAAACTGACACATTTATTGGTTACAGGAACTGTCTTGAGCAAAGATATCAGAAAGCCCACTAAGAATTTGAGGGCATTGTATTTATTGCAAGATACACCCTAAGGCTGGCCAACAACAGGCTATGACTTGAATTCTGTTGAACTCCTAAAAAAATAACAAGTTCCCTGAACCTTGATCTAAAATGAAGTGAGCTAAAATGGTTGTGCAATTTCTAAGTGGAGAATCTTACTTAATATCTCAGGCCATAAGGGAAATGAATACAGAATATTCTCCAAAGAACAGTTTCATAGGCTGCCAGATAGACTAACCAAGGAATTAAATCTTCTCCCATTTTCATTATTCCAGATCAAAAGAACTAGATTTGTGTTAAAGACCAGTGCCTATTACCCTTTTTCTTTTTCTTTTTTGAAATCCAAGTTGCACTTATTTTCACAATATCAATGCTAAATTCAAAATAGCAACTTTATTGAATCCAAGTGTTAAACGTTTCAAAAGTAAAAGGCAATCTTAATTTTTTAAACTTATGAGTAGGATCTGCAAAAATAAGTGGGCTATTTTATTCTACTTTCAAGGACACCATGTCTCAACCAGCACTTAAGTGCCACAAGCAACCAAGTGTCACTATGAGTAATGCCCGTACACATCAAAATGCCTACTTATTTCTACTTATGTAACAAGTATATTACATCAAACACTCAGAATAATGGAAGCTTACATCTCATATGATAGAATTACTAAATTAACTATACATCTATTAGAAATTTTCAACCTCTAGTCCCCAACAATTTTAGCATACCTGTTAAGTACTGCAGGTCATTTAGAAAAACACATACCCAGTCTTCGCAGTTAAAAGTTTTCATAACATGTAAACAGTGTTCAGATACAAATTCTGAAATTCTGAACTAAACATGTTTTTTTCCAAATGTGGTTTATGTAATCAAGGTGACTTAACCAGAGACAGGTCAAAGCCATACAAGCTGTACAAACTGACAGTAGTGTATATTCCAAACACAGACTTTCCTCCTATTATGTGACAATATAACTCTTTTTTTGAGTGAACATATATTTGAAGGCTTAAGGTGTAAACAACCTTGTGAAGAAATTAATGTTCATTTAAAAATGTATTATCTCATAATAGGCCCCTGAATTTTCAAATTTACAAGAGAGAATACATTTATATCTTAAATTTTTAGGAAAGGCACAAGCTTTATGTAAAAAAAAAGAGCAACAAAATTTTAAACCCACCAATTTACTGTAAAAGCCATTACTTTTATTAGAAACAAATAACGCTTTTCAAGATGTTGTCAATAGGTCATAGTATAAATGTACATTTCATACAGTGTACTTCTCTCTTTAATTATATTCTGGTAGGAGGTAGAATATCTCTCCGTTATGGGAAGAAGTGTTTAATTGACTGTGTTAGCTGATCTCCTTGTACACAAACCATGCATTTCCTCCCCAAAGTATCATATTCAGAGAGCCAAAGATCACAGATACATTTAGACATCCCATACTAGTCACAGAGCCAAAATAACACATTACTTCTTGAGAATTACAGGATGCAAGTTCCTGGACAATATTGTGACTGGCAGCTATTTTAATATCCATAAGAGCTTCAGCCCAGGCTGAAGTGCTCACCAGCCACAAGAAAATGGCAACAAGAATAACAACAATGTCAATCATGGGAATTTTTTTATTACCTCCATCCATACAGGTTTATGTAACCAACAGAGAGCAGAAGAACAGCAGTGATGTAGCAGGGGTCTCCAACCTGTGGCCAGAATGGCTAGGAATGTGGCCCAACCCAAAATCATACATTTACTTAAAACTTGAGATTTTCTTGTGATTACATGTCACAATGTATTTAAGGTGTGTCCCAAGACAGCTCTTCTTCTGGTGTGGCCCAGAGACTCCAAAAGGTTGGACACTCCTGTTGGAAGACAACACAGGATTGTGCAGAAGGGTAGTAATCTCTGGTAAGGATATGCTCCAAACTATACCACAAGTATTTACACTGGGAAGTGCCTGAAATGATACCTGATTCAACCTGAATGGATGACCAAAAAAGTAAGTGTAACTGTTTTATTGGCAAGTTCTTTTTAGTCAAACATCTCACTAGATCTTCTATTTTGCCCTGAAAACCTCCACAGGGGGCAAAAGCAAAGATAGAAGCAATCCTCTAGAGGACCTTGATGAAGCTGAGTGGCTTCTTGAGTGCATTAAGGTTGAGCTGGAAGGAGGACAACTTCTGAGGGAAGAAGAGAATGACAACCAGGACTGTGGGGCAGAGGAGAAGGGATACTGAGGAGAAAAAGCATCCCTTCCAGCAGGCAGATATAAATGGCAAGAGGGACAACTCTGGGAGGCAGGCCCAGGAGCCTGCCAGGAGGAGTGGCCTCTTTTGTTCTAAATGAAAGTTTTTATTGATCCTTCTGCATTGTAGTGTTTGAAGCTGGTACACTGCTGTTTAGCTATAGGCTGCTGTGCCATAAGAATCTACTCTGAGACTTGATGGAGAAAGTTAAAAACCACCCAGAGATCAGAGATTTGGTGCTTGCTATGGTAACCAGTGGTCCTGTGGATTTGTTCTCCCTGAGACAGTGGGTAAGAACGTTTCACCTACAGTGTCTGTCAGGGAGGAACAGTATCTGCAGATTGTGGGGCCCAAGGAGAGGTGCTCTGGCAAACACTCCAGAAGGCCATCCCAAGACAGGCCCAACTTTCCCCTACACCTTCCACAGTGGAGGCTGAAAACTACAATGGATTTTTGCTTTGTCAATGTCCTTTACTGCTGAGATGAAGGGGAAGTCTTCTGGGGAAGCTCCTGAGATGTTTTCCTTTGTAACGGAAGGAGAGAGGAACACACAGAAAGGTCTATTCTGCACCTTCACTTTCTTTCTGAGAATACAGTCATGTGAGGACTTGCTATCTGAGGCTGTAGGAGCTGTCTTGTGACTACGAGAAAGCAGGAGAATGGAAAAAACACAAATCCAGGCCCCAACATCTGAAACTACCCACTCCAGATGTCTTGTAGGGTAAGCAAACTGTTTTTAGGATTTCAGTCACTACCAGTTGGGTTTTCAGTTACCTGTAACTGAATGTGTGCTGATTGATCTAATCTCAGACTTCTTTGAAAGAAGTATTTACATTCTTTCTTACATGAGTGTCTCTAGTTATTTTTGTTACTTATATACATGCATCAAAAATTTTTAAAAATTAAATATATCTTCATAGCGATCACATAAAATATCAGAAAGTAAATAAAATAATTAGATTTTGAGCTCTATTTCCATAAAGTTTTATGATTACTGGTTAAGAAACATATTACCTATTCCAAATCACTGGATCAGTTCAAAATGCTAATAAAACATCCAGTCTTATGCATGAGATCCAATAGACTATGCCTTGAGATAGTTTTGAGATACGTCTCTAGCCTTGTAGATAGTGGAGGTAGCCAAAGCCCAGCAGCAGGACTTAGTCCCTGGTACTGGAAGAGGACCTTCTATTTAACCTAACTGCCACTGTATCCCTCTACCATTTGCCCCATGAGAGGAGATGGGGCTCAATAGGTACCAAAAAATGGTATAATGTGTTCCTTTCAAGCATCTCTAGAGACTGGTGAGAGCCATCTGGGACACTGACTTTCTAATCCCTAGTATTCATTTGGCATCATCCAGTGTGATACACTAATTCTACATATAACAATCTGAGGTCCAGAACTGTGGGGATGATTTGCTAAGTTCACTTTGCTACTTACTGACAGAGTAGGGGTGGGGAGTCAAACCCAGGTCTTTTGCTATCTGTCAATACCTTATTTACTGAACTTTTCTTTCCAAATGTGCAAGAACAAAAGTGATCTCTTCTTTTGTCTCGCTCCTTACAAAATATCTAATCCAGAGCTGTCATGACCATATTTAATAGATGCTCAAAAGATTTTGTGGGTTTTTTTTTTGAAGAAACGAGGGAAGGAAGGAAGGAAAGAAAGAAGGGAAAAAGTAAGGACCTTAGTGTGAAAATGAAAGACTTGCCTTGTGGCAGCTAAAATCAGGCTTGGGAACCCAAATTTGTTAGAGATTTTTTAATCCCAAATTATCACACTGAAATGAAGCATTCTATTGCCACATTATGATCCTTGGATATCACAGACACTTGACACTTACTTAATTGACTCTTTATGGGGTCAAAACTATCACAGACATACATATCTAAACTGCTTTTGAACAGTCATTGGAAGTTAAGTTTTCTAAAAATATTGTTAATGGGAGGAGATAAAGAATCTTACATTTCTCAGAAATACAAAAAAAAAGCTATCAGTAATCATTCATGCATGAATTAATTAATTAATTAATTCAATAAACATTATAGAGTATCTACTGCCTACAAGTGAATGATTAGCATTGTAGGGGACTCAAAGGTGAACCAGATGTAATATCTCAAAGAGAATAATAGATAAGACTTGGATGTCTATATCTAACAAATAATTGCATCACAAAACTATATAGAGCCATAGATGATAGATAGATAGATGATAGATAGATAGATAGATAGATAGATAGATAGATAGATAGATAGATAGATAGATAGTTATAGATACACACATGCACTTGTGAGCTCCCAAGAGAGGGCAAGTTAACAGACTTGGCATTGAGCCTCGGAGGGTGAGTGTCTCTAGCTCAGTGGATCTTGCCTCAACCACCCCTGAGATTTTGATGGTGGTTACTAGACTTGTATTGCCAGCCTGTTTTGACTTTGTAGAGGTTCTTTGATAGCAAATAAAAGATTCTGACTCAGCCTAGAGATCCGGGGTTTGTAGGAGGGTGAGACATGAGAATTTTCAGGAAAAGCCTCCCTGAGAATGTGAAATTTGAGGTGACAAGAGGAAGATGAACAGGAGATAGCCAGGTGAAAAGAGAATGAAGAACATTCAACCTAAAAAAAATACCAGAAGGGAAAATACCACATCTGACAAATTAAAAACTAGGTAGCAGGACTGAAAGCAGAAAGGAAAGGGAATCTAGGGTAAGACAAATCTGGGGAGGTGGGCAGCATCCTCAGAAGACATGCAAACAATATGGGTCTTCATCAGAAAAGAGGTGGAAAGCACACTGAAGTATTTTATTTAGGTGGAGTTTTATGTGCATTTTAAAATGCTTGTTAGTGAGTTAAGACTGAAATTATTTATTTAACCTCCAAGGAATGCTAGTAATAGAATAGTTCTCAAAAGACTTTCCTTCTCCAGATTTGATGGTCATGAAAAATTTCTTGGGTCCCCTTTGGTGTTCATCATCAGCAAACACTTAAAGAGCACTGACAGTGATCGGTTTCTGATCTGGGCTGGATAAAAGTCCAGTGCTGTGTTTGTATAATGACAGACTTAATAGATGCTGGCTTGTGGCATCAATGCTTTATCAGGAAAAATGGAAAGTTATTCTGAGCTAAGAGGGTAAAGAGATCAGTTTATGGAAAAGAGAGACTCCTTGTGCACATATTCTATAAACTACAGGTCAAAAGCCAGAAGAGGAGAGCCAAACATGAATAATGAAATCACACATCGAAAAGCCTGGGTGGAGTCAAGCATCTGACAGTTTCTTTTTAAGAAAAAGTTTACCTGTGTTTAAAGATAAGTGCTCTGAAGAAAAAGCAAGATAGCTAGCACATTCAGTGACATAGGTGAACTTTCAAAATTGGATTCATTTAAATAGCATGCCCTAGAGTGTTCCATCAGACAAGGAGGATCACAGTGGCTTCCACTGTATTTGAGGGGCACCTTAATCTCCAACAATTTACTTGTTCCTTGATATCTGGTGGTTAGGGACTGAGCTGACCTTACCTGAAGATTTTACTTTGGACAAAAAACCCAAACCCACATTCTAACTAAGAAAACTCCCAATGTAATGGAATTGTCAGAAAAGCCATAATCATGCCCCATTCACTTCCCAACACATTAAGCTTCATCCCTGCCTTTTCTCCACACTCATTTCTAAATAACTGCTGATGCTGAGGTGGGGAGGTTGGTCTGGTCTCTTTGCTAAAATGATCCCAATTTTAGCACTGAAAGTCCTGCATGCAAAGCAACCCCTACCCTCACAGTCTTAAAACCAAAAAAGGCCAGCATTCGTGCTGCCTGTCACATACCAAACCCAATAAGCAGAGATAGGGAATGAATTTTTATGGTGCTTTATTCAGATGGCTGGTGATCTGAGAAGACAGTGGGTTCACATCCTAACAGACTGTCTTAAATTCCATTCTAAAGTGGCCCTTTTTATAAGGAGAACAAAGTGTAGGTAAAGGGTTTGGAATTCAGGGGAAAGTTAACTGGATTTAAAAAACTGCAGCATTCTCACCCTGGGCAGTGGTGTTTAGTTGTGCCCCAGTCAGTCTTTAGCTGTGTCCTGGACAGTGGTCATCTCAATCTGGAGTACAATGGAGTACAATTCAGATACCATCTTGAATTGCTAGTAGTCTTCCTGAGGCACAGAGATGGAACTGTTTATGATCTCCTGGAGTCAGGGTGGGTCATACCTTCAGTTCCTGTAATAATAGCTTTTACATGCATTGATTACTAAGCTTATTAGCTATTACTTAAACTAAAATTTTCCAACCGAAAGTCCCCTATCAGTCTTAGGGAAACTGACTTGTTTGGTCATACTACCAAGGTGATGAGCACTTTCTGATAAACACATAAAGTGACCTATTTGCATCCCTCACATTTGACTTCTTAGCAGGTGTGGATATGTGTCATCTCCTGTGCTTCCAGAACATGCTTCAGTCCCCTGGATTGCTTTCCTCATCCCTCTCTCATTTCGTATTCCTCTTCTAACCAAAGGTTACTGTTTCTCATGATTCTGTCCTTAGCTTTCTGTTTTCTCTCTCCACCTTCATCCTCAGCGTGTTCCCAAATTCACATCTTCTTGAAACCTCAGAATGTGACTTTATAACTGGGGTCTTGATAGAAGTAATTAGTTAGAATGAAGTTGTACTGGATTAGGGTACTCCCTAAATCCAATAGGACAGGCGTCCTTATGAGAAAAGGAGATGACCCACAAAGATAGACAGAGACAGAGGGAAAAAGGCCATGTGACCACAGAGGCTAAGAGTGGAGTGACATAATTCCAAGCCAAGGAACTCCAACAATTGCCAGCAACTATTAGAAGCTCAGAAGAGGCAAGGAAGCATTCTTCTTTAGAGCCTTCAAAGGGAGTATGTCCCTGATGACAACTTGATTTTGGACTTCTAGCCTCCTGAACTGTGAGAGAACAAATTTCTGTTGTTTTATGCACCCCCAAGTTTGTGCTAATTTGTTACTATATCTCTAGGAAATCAATACACTACCTACTTAAGTAATTTTATTCAATCCTCATGGTTTCAGTTCCATCTACCTGTGATATCTATTTCTTAAGACCTGGCCTGGAGCTGTCTTCTAAGTTCTAGATCTGTGCTTCCAAACACCTGCTAAAGCAACAGGAACAGTGGGTCTCAGTGTCCTACATGTATTGTCTGTATAATACCTTTTATTCTGAATTTATCCCTTCCATTCACCTGCTCTCCCCTCAATAATTTTTTATCTAGGTTAGTGGCATCATCAAACAACTTCCTCCCCAAACTCAAATCTTGATTATTTCTCCTCCTCCTCTTTCTACATTTATCTGCCCATTAAAACCTCAACATTTCTTCCTTAGAAACCTCTCTCTGCAGAATATTGGGTGAAGCAGAGTTGTGTCCGACTAGAGCCAAGTGATCTTCAGAGGTTGGTTTCAGACTGAGGCACTGGGCAGATGGGGGGAGATCCAGCCCAGAGCCAGACTGAGTGATATTTGCATGAATTTCTGAGGGTATAGCCTACATATGGCTGGTTTCACCAGCCTGTCATTACAGAAAAAGTTCATACTTTTCTTTTATAATCTAAATTATTATGGCAGGAGATCTCATACTGCTTGTCTGCAGGACACAGGTCTTTCTCAAAGTGTCTTTGTGTTATTTCCAGAAGTCCCTAGAGGGATGTCTCATCCATATTCCAAATCAAACTGGTACCTGCTGGCATCAGAATGTGCATTTATCAGGGCCATTGTGGCCATGTGTGCTCAGAGGCCATTACAAATTAGCTTATGCAAGAAAAGAGAATAATTGGCTCCCATTTTTAAGAGAGATGCTGAGGATTTTCATGTGACTGAAGTAAAAATGGAGGGGACAGGGCCTCAATGACCAGAACCAGTGCTCGGTGCCTCCACATCACTTTTGTCCTCCTGTCTCTCACTTCTGTTGTCTTTGCTCTTCTTTATGTACTGGCTTTCTTTTCTCTCCTTAATCATATGGCATAGAACATGTCTACCTAAATCAATCCCAGAGGGAACTCAAATGAACTCTGCATGGGTCTCACATCCATGCCTGGGGCTGATCATTGTGTCCAGGGTAAGAGGGCTAGAGCTAAGAGGGCTCTGTGACTAGCTAGAACAGGTTCATGTGCCCATTTCTGCAGCTAGGAGGCAAAGTCTGTTACTAGGAGAAAGTGAGTGGCAGCCAAAATCAGTGGTTACCACCAGCTCTTACACATGTGTCTTTGTTCTCCTCTGTGTACATTCCCACTGCCTCCAAAGTTACATAGTAAAGCCTTGTCACTGCTACGGTCAACATGAGATAGCACAGGGGTACTGGTTAAGGCCCAAGTGGAAAAGTGCAGCACCAAGGAGGTAAGAAGGGCATTATTTCCTGTGAAAACACATAGTCTAATGCCTAAAGACCCCTAGTGAATTCAGCAGTTATATCTGCCACAGAATATGAGAGGAAGTAAGATGAAGTAAGATAGCGATCTCATCCAGGGTGTGATAAGAAGGTGAAAGATATTTCAGTAAGGTCAGGGACTATGTGCTAAAGCTGGCCTTATGAACTGCTGTTCAGTTAGCACCAAGTGAAATAGAGAGTTGGGAACTCAGAGATCAAACCCGAAGGTGAGTCTTATTGGCCAGAAAGTCTTAAAAAGTGAATGTGTCCTCACAGGGACGAATAGTCCAAGTGAATAAGCCAATTGGCTCTAAACAGATTCAAGATTCTATAACTTTAGAAGCCCTGACTTTTTACATTCTTCACAAAGCAGCAAGTCATGGGGGCTCCCCTGGAATCCCATTGCAAGTGTTTACCTTCTGCATTCAGGCCCCATTGCCACTCCTTATCAGCAACAACAGGGCAGCACAGTGACCCACTGGATTAGGGGCAACAGAAGCCAAGTGGGTGAAAGTGGAGATGTGAGCAGCACTGCTTGCTCCTGGAGTGGGAGCCCTGGGACCACATTTTGGCCTGGGTCAGCTGGCACAGAATGCAAGGCTGGTGGTTCTGCACAGCCCATCTGGTCCAGAGAGGCTGAGACTGTTGGCCCAGCCTTTGCCTGAGCCTTGACTGCAGCATGTCAATGGAGCCAAAGTTAGCAGCCAAGGCTGCTTAAAGGGACCATTTAGACTTACACTCACTTGTGGTATGAAATACAAATGACTGTATTTGCTGAGAATGGCTTGGGGAATAGAAGTTTGTGGTTTGACAGAGTATAATTAACACATCATCTACACAAAACCCAAAGATGGACTCTGCAGCACCACTGTGATTACTCCTAGGAAAAGCACTGTAATTGTGTTGTCCCATGCAAATGCACTGAGACAAATGTTTATGTGTCTGGATGAATGTCAAGGCAGATTAAGAAGTGCTTATGCCAGAGGTGGCTTCCCTGACCAGCATGAAGAGGCAAAAAGTGAGAGAAACTAGAAGGGGCTGGTTAAGTAAGTAATTCCTCAGGTATACAATAGAATATACAACAGAATATGATGAACAATTAGAAACTATATCACAGAATGTAAAAACTGAGGAAACATTGTAATTTTAGGACCCTCAAATGTTTATTACTTTGTCAGCTTTTTTAGTATTTCAAAAATTTCTCTTTGAACCTGGGTTACTTGTATAAGAAGAAAATTTCAATTGCCATTATTTGAAAAAACAACACCTAGAGGTCAGAAGGACATTTTTCAAGCTAAGAGATTTCTTCTTAATTATTCCTACCCTTTCCTCCCCATTCCCTACAACTGAGTCCTTCCCAGGAATATGTCAAGTCAGGAAATCCTTTCCCCTTTTTTTGCCTTGGGCAGAAAGTCCCGGGATCTAATCCCATATGAGAAACACACATAGTAAAATCCCACACATACACACACAGTAAAGAGAGAGTCATCTCAATGGGAACTTGAAAAATAAACTCTTTATCTTAATGGTGTTCTATAAAAACTGATAAAAGAAAAATGTGAATTATAACAAAAGGAACAGCACAGTGGCTGGCCATCTGTTATGAATGTTATAGAGGAGATTTCTGGAAGGAAATTGAGCTAAATTATCTCTAAGAACTCCTCTGAATCCTAAATTCTGTGAAATACATGTAAGCTATAATAACAGGAAGTATGGAGTTGGTGAGAAAATACTCTTTTAAATGGTTGAGATATGACATATATTTTCCTTCAACATACATTCTGTGACTTGTGGCACCACTGCCAGCCTCACCTTGGTAAACTGGCACTTTTATTATGTTCTAAAAATCTCACCCTGTTTGTAGCTTCTTTCTCCCTGAAGAAAACCTGGTATCTCCATCTCTCTCTCTCTCTCTCTGACCCTTGACAGTTCTGATGCTGACCTCTCCCTTCCCTCTGCCAGCCTGCACAGCCTGAATTGTGGTGAAGCTTCAGCTTAACCACCAGATGCTCAAATGACAGCATCCTCTCCGAAAGGGGCTCAACATTCCTCCATCTCTTTCTTCTTCTCTTCCTTCCCAGCAGAAGCGTCAAATCCCATGCAGCCGGGGCAGCTTCTCAGTGCACAAGGCAATGGAAAACAGAGCGAGCTCTGGCAGGGTAGTGCCTCATATCATACTTTGTGTCCATTTTAGGCCAAATATGTTCATGTATAGTACGTGTGGGTTTTAGGAGTTATTAATCTGAGCTAAACAAGATTTATTTTTTCCTGTCATGTTTTCGAGAAAGGAAGGAAAAAGAGGGAACTGATATTGGCTGAAAGCCGAGAGGCACATTTCACCTCACCCATTCTTCTTTTTTTTTTTTTTCAATTTTTTATTTTTTATTGCAACTTTGTTAAAAAGAAAAACAGAAAGACTAGAAGTAAATGTACCTAAAAAGATCCGGATGGTTGATGATTGGACTAGGATTACAGGAAGACTTTCTCATTATTTTATGCAAATGTTACCTTTGGTGTGGTTATATGATATTTTTAAGAAAAATATTGTTTATTATTTTTTTTTCTTGCAAGGTGGAAGATTTTATTTAATCTTTTTTTTCATGTAGGTGAATGTTTATTTATTTTATATTAAATTTTATTTAGTTACTTTTCAAGTACATTTTTTTTTTAATCTATTTCTCCCATCCCACGCCCCCCCCCCCCCGCCCGGTCTCCCCCCTCCCTCCCATTTCCCCCCCCAGTCCTCATCTCTGTGTCTTTCATACTTGTTCCTCAAAATCCCTCCCCCTTTTTCCCCTTAAGTTCCCTTCCCTCTTTCCTCTGGTCGCTGCCCACTTGTTCTCTATTTCAGCGTCTTTGTTTTTATTCTGTTTGCTTGTTTGTTTTATTCTTTAGCTTCCTGTCAAAGGTGAGATCATATGGTATTTGTCCTTCAATGCCTGGCCTATTTCACTCAGCATAATGCTTTCCAGTTCCATCCATGTTGTTGCAAAAGGTAGTAGCTCCTTCATTCTCTCTGCTGCATAGAATTCCATGGTGCATATGTACCACAATTTTTGGATCCATTCATTTACTGATGGGCACCTAGGTTGCTTCCAACTCTTGGCTATTGTAAATTGTGCTGCTATGAACATTGTGGTGCATAGGTTCTTTGATATTGATGTTTTAGGATTCTTGGGGTATAATCCTAGCAGTGGAATTGCTGGGTCAAAAGGCAGGTCAATTTTTACTTTTCCGAGAAAATTCCATACTGTTTTCCATAATGGTTGTACCAGTCTGCAATCCCACCAACAGTGAACTAAGGTCCCCTTTTCCCCACACCCTCTCCAACATTTGTTGTTTGTTGCTTTGTCTATTATAGCCATCCTGACTGGTGTCAAGTGGTGGTATCTCATTGTGGTTTTAATTTGCATCTCTCTGATAGCTAACGATATTGAGCATCTCTTCATGTGTCTCTGGATATTCTGTATGCCCTCTTTAGAGAAGTGTCTGTTCAAGTCCTTTTCCCATTTTTTAATTGGGTTCGATGTCTTCCTAGAGTGGAGTCGTGTAAGTTCTTTGTATATTTTGGAGATTAAACCTTTGTCTGAGGTATCATTGGCAAATATGTTTTCCCATACAGTTGGTTGTCTTTTTAATTTAATACTGTTTTCTTTAGCCATGCAGAAGCTTTTAATTTTGATGAGATCTCATTCGTTTATTCTTTCCTTTATATTCCTTGCTCTAGGGCACATATCCGTAAAAATGTTGCTGCGTGGAATATCTGAGATTTTCTTGCCAATGTTCTCCTCTAGGACTTTAATGGTGTCATGGCTTATATTTAAGTCTTTTATCCACCTTGAATTTATTTTGGTGTATGGTGTAAGTTGGTGCTCAAGTTTCATTTTTCTGCACGTAGCTGTCCAGTTCTCCCAACACCATTTGCTGAAGAGGCTATCTTTACTCCATTTTATGTTACTGCCCCCTTTGTCAAATATTAATTGACTGTAGAGGGTTGGGTTTATTTCTGGGCTCTCTGTTCTGTTCCATTGGTCTATGTGCCTGTTTTTATGCCAGTACCAGGCTGTTTTGATTACAGTGGCTTTGTAATACAGTTTGATATCAGGTATTGTGATTCCTCCTACCTTGTTCTTCTTTCTCAAAAGAGCAGCTGCTATTCGGGCTCGTTTATGATTCCATATAAATTTTTGAAGTGTTTGTTCTATGTCTGTGAAATACGCCATTGGTACTTTAATAGGTATTGCATTGAATCTGTATATTGCTTTGGGTAGTATGGACATTTTGATGATGTTAATTCTTCCAATCCATGAACACGGTATATGTTTCCATTTGTTTGTGTCTTCCCTGATTTCTTTCTTCAGTGTTGTGTAGTTTTCTGCATACAGGTCTTTTACCTCTTTGGTTAGGTTTATTCCCAGATATCTTATTTTTCTTTTTGCTATATCGAATGGGATTTTTTCCTTGATTTCTGCTTCTGCTGATTCATTGTTTGTATACAAAAATGCCATTGATTTCTGGATATTGACTTTGTATCCTGCTGTTTTGCCAAATTCATTAATTAGTTTGAGCAGTTTTTGGGTAGAGTCTATAGGATTTTCCATGTACACTATCATGTCATCTGCAAACAGTGACAATTTTGTTTCCTTCTTTCCTATTTGGATGCCTTTTATTTCCTTTTCCTGCCTGATCGCTGTGGCCAAAACTTCTAATACTATATTGAATAGAAGTGGTGAAAGTGGACAACCTTGTCTTGTTCCTGATCTTAGTGGAAAAGCTTTTAGTTTTTGTCCATTGAGTGTGATATTGGCTGTAGGTCTCTCATAAATGGCCTTTATTATATTGAGGAATGTTCCCTCTATTCCCATTTTGCTGAGTGTTTTTATCATAAATGGGTGTTGTACCTTATCGAAAGCTTTTTCTGCGTCTATTGATATGATCATGTGGTTTTTGTCTTTGCTTTTGTTTATGTGATGAATTACATTTACTGTTTTGCGAATGTTGAACCATCCTTGCATCCCTGGGATGAATCCCACTTGGTCAGGGTGTATAATCTTTTGGATATATTGTTGGATGCGATTTGCTAATATTTTGTTGAGGATTTTAGCATCTATGTTCATCAGTGATATTGGCCTGAAGTTTTCTTTCTTTGTTGTATCTCTATCTGGCTTTGGAATTAGGATGATGCTGGCTTCATAAAAGGAGTTAGGGAGTTTTCCATCCTTTTGGATTTTTTGGAATAGTCTGTGAAGAACTGGGGTTAGCTCTTCCTTAAATGCTTTGTAGAATTCTCCTGTGAATCCATCTGGTCTGGGGCTTTTGTGTGATGGGAGTTTTTTGATTACTGCTTCAATTTCTTTTGCTGTTATTGGTCTATTCAGGTGTTCTACTTCTTTTTCATTGAGTTTTGGGAGATTATATTTTTCTAGAAATGTGTCCATTTCCCCTAGGTTCTCAAATTTCTTGGCATACAGTTCTTCATAGTAATTTCTTACAATCCTCTCTATTTCTGTGGTATCAGTTGTAATCTCTCCTCTTTCATTTCTGATTGTGTTTATTTGTGTCTGTTCCCTTCTTTTCTTGATGAGCCTACTTAAAGGCTTGTCTATTTTGTTTATTTTTTCAAAGAACCAACTCCTGGATTCATTGATCTTTAGAATTGTACTTTTAGTCTCTATGTCATTTAGTTCTGCTCTGATCTTAGTTATTTCCTTCCTTCTACTTGCTTTGGGCTGTTTTTGTTGTTGTTCCTCGAGTTCTTGCAGGCGTAGAGTAAGGTCATTTGTTTGAAATGTTTCTGTTTTCTTTAGGTAGGCCTGTATTGCTATAAACTTCCCTCTCAGGACTGCCTTGGCTGTATCCCATAAGTTTTGGGTTGTTGTGAGATCATTTTCATTTGTTTCCAGAGACGTTTTGATTTCTTCCCTAATTTCATTCTTGACCCATTCATTGTTTAATAGCATACCGTTCAGTCTCCATGATTTTGGGTGTTTTGGGTTTTTTCCTTTGGGGTTGGTTTCCAGTTTCAGTCCCTTATGGTCAGAGAAAATGCTTGGTATGATTTCAATATTCTTGAATTTGTTGAGGCTTGTGTTGTGCCCTATCATGTGGTCTATCTTTGAGAATGTTCCATGTGCATTTGAAAAGAATGTGTATTTAGCTTCTTTGGGGTGAAGAGCTCTGTATATATCAGTTAGGTCCATTTCATCAAGGGTGTTGTTTAATGCCGCAATGTCTTTGTTGATATTTTGTTTGGAAGATCTGTCCATTTTTGATAGTGGGGTGTTAAAATCCCCCACTATAATTGTGTTGCTGTCTATATCTTTCTTGAATTCCTCTAAGATTTTCCTTATATATTTTGGTGCTCCTATGTTGGGTGCATATATATTTATGATGTTAATGTCTTCTTGGTGGATTCTTCCCTTGAGTATAATGAAGTGACCTTCTGGGTCACTCTTTATGGCTCTTTTTTTGAAGTCTATTTTGTCTGATATGAGAATGGCTACCCCAGCTTTTTTTTCTTGTCCATTTGCTTGGAAAATTTGTTTCCAGCCTTTGATTTTTAGTCTGTGATGGTCTTTTGTCCTGAGGTGGGTCTCTTGTAGGCAGCATATGTGTGGGTCATACTTTCTTATCCATGACGCTATTCTGTGTCTTGTGATTGGAGCATTTAATCCATTTACATTTAAGGTTATTATTGATAGGTACTTATTCATTGCCATTTTTGTACCTGTGTTCCTCTCTGTCTGTCTCTTTTCCTTCCTTTCCTTAAAGCAGACCTTTTAGTATTTCTTGTAGAGCTGGCTTGGTGGCAGCAAATTCTTTTAGACTTCTTTTGTCTTGGAGGCTCTTTATTTGGCCTTCTATCTTGATTGAGAGCCTTGCTGGGTAAAGTAGCCTTGGTTGTAGGCCTCTGTTTCTCATTACGTGGAATATTTCTTGCCAATCTCTTCTTGCTTGGAGTGTTTCCATTGAGAAGTCAGTGGCTAACCTTATTGGGACGCCCTTGTATGTTATTTCTTTTTTCTCCCTTGCTGCCTTTAAGATTCTCTCTTTGTCTTGGAAGTTTGCCATTTTAATGATGATGTGTCTTGAAGTGGGCCTCTTTGGGTTCCTCTTGAATGGGACTCTGTGAGATTCCTGGATTTGTGTGACTTTTTCTTTTGTCAAATTAGGGAAATTTTCTCTCTTACTCTTTCAAATATGTTTTCTATCCCTTGTTCTTCTTCTTCTCCTTCTGGTATTCCTATTATTCGGATATTATTACGTTTCATATTTTCTTGCATTTCTCTTAATCTCTCTTCATTCTTTCTGAGCCTCTTTTCCCTTTCCTGTTCTTTCTGTGAGATGCTTTCTACTTTGTCCTCCAATTCACTAATCCGATCTTCTGTTTCATCCACCCTATTTTTAATGCTTTCCACTGTGTTTTTTAATTCAGAAATTGTATTCTTCATTTCCTCTTGGCCCTTGCTAATAATTTCCATTTCCTTTTTCATGTTGATATAGTTCACAGTGAGATCATTGTAGCTTCCCTGTAGTTTCTGGTAGCTGATTGTGAGCTCTTTGAAATTCCTGATCACCAGTGCTTTGAATTCAGTATCTGATAGTTGACTTGCCTCTGTTTCATCTAACATTCTTTCTGAGGATTCCTCCTTTCCTTTCATTTGGGGATTGTTTCTTTGTCTTCCCATTTTTTGTGAGACTCTTCTTGTTAGCCTCAGCTTCTTAGATTAATCTGTTTTGACACCCTGGGTTTATGGTATGAACTTTTGTGGTGGAATGCCTGTGAATTTCAATGGTGTAGCCTCTTTTGGTTATCCTGTTGTTCTCTGCTTCCACCTACTCAAATATGCAGCAACTTGTGGCTTCTCTCCTGCAACAATGTGCAATTTGTCTCTCTGACTCTACTATTGGGAGGCCTGTTCTATGGGTCCAGCTCTGGTCTTTTTATATTTTCAAGTTGATTGTGACTCTTGTGGGTAAAAGAAAGAAATGATAAGGAAAGAAATAAAAGGAAGAAAGAAAAAAATGGTAGGGGAATGGAAGAAAGAGCAATAAGTTTAGAAAGAAAAGAAAAAGAAATAAAACAGAAAATCCGGGAAAAGAGGACAAAAGTATGGAAAGATGAAACAGTAATAAAGTTTAAAAGAAATAACAGATTACTTTAAAAAAGCAAAAAGATAAAGAAAAGGAATGGAGAAGGAAGAAAGGTAAATAAAAAAAAAGAAAGAGAGAATAAAAATAAAATAAAGTAAAAAAACAAAAAAACGCACCAAAATAATCTCTCAAAAACAAGCTCAGAAAAAGGAATGTCACTTGTTGGCTTCAAACTAGCCGAACCGGTTTTTCTGGTTGCAGTTGGCTGAGGGTCAATTGTTGTGATTTTTTCAGCCAGCCCCTCTCAGGATCCAGTCACTTGGCGCCTCTCCCCCAGCTCCCTACAATGGGGAGCTAGGACTTTCTCGCAGCGCTCCCCTCCCAGGGGTTAGTGCCATAGTCTGGTTTGCTGTGTTTGCAGGCACCTGCACCGGCCTAGTTGCCTGGTTCCCTCGGGATTGAGCACAGGCCTGCCCCCGTTCAGTTGGGAGGCCCCAGACCCTCTGCCCAGTCCTGGGCTCGCTGCCAAGCTGGGTGTGAAGCAGACCAGGCTGCCGTGTCTACTGGATTCAGAGCCCCAGGCTGCACCTCTGAGTTCTCCTGGGCTGGCAACCACAGAGTGTTTGACTGGGGCCCTTTGTCCTCCGCACCCTCTCTGTAAACTCTATCAAACAAGTCTCTCCTGGCCCCCCACCTTGCTTGGCCAGAAAGGGAGGGGGTTGAGGGTCTCAGCTCTTTTCCCAGGACCCCTCAGCGTCCCGGGCTTCCAGATAGTCTGAGGGGGGTAGACTGGAAGCCGGGAGCCGATCTGAGGACTGGGCGCAGACCTAGAAACTGTGTGCTCGTCATGGCACACTGCGTGGTGTGTATCCCTTCTGCTCCTGTGTTTGTCTGGGTCCCCTGGCCAACCTCTGGCAAAAAACAAAACAAAAAAAAAAAAAAAACCCTAGGGATGTAGCAGCACCACGCCGGGTGCTGGACCCAGAACTGTGTGCAGGCTGAAATCTCCTCTGCTCCCCTCTGGTTGGGTCTCTTGGCTGGTCCGGGCCCAAAAATCCTAGGGAGGGAGCTTTCTGGGCGCTGAACGTTGGCCTAGGCGCCCTCAGGCACTTGCCCAGACACACGGCGTGTGGAGGGACTAGTTTCCCAAATTGCACGCAGGCTGAAATTTCTTCCACACCTCTTTGCCTGGGCTACTCGGCCTGCCTGGCAGAAAAATTCCGGGGAGGGAGCCGTCTGGGCGCTGAACGCTGTCCCAGGCGCCTTTAGGCACTCTCCCAGACTCAGTTCCCACCAGGCGCTGAACCTCCGAGCTATGCACAGACTGAAATCACCTCTGCTCCCCTCTGGTTGGGCCACTTGGCAGGTCCCTGGCCCAAAAATCCTAGGGAGGGAGCCGTCAGGGTGCTGAAGGCTGTCCCAGGAGCCGTTGGGCTCTCGCCACAGGGCGCTGGTTCCCCTACCCTGCACCGGCTGTTTCTCCCTGCTCCGTCCCAGAGACTACTGTACCGCTGCTGTCTCCCTACCGTCTGGTTCCTCCGTGACCGATGAGGTTTCTGGTCTCTTATTTTCATATATGCTTGGCAACTGCTGGCTTGCTGGTCTTACCTCCTCCGATCAGATAGATTTCTGTCTCTTTTGTACTAGGAACTGGTATCTACTCAGTCCTAGTCCACCACCATCTTGAAACCCCCTCACCTATTCTTCTTAAGAATTTCATTTACAGAACAAGGATGGTGACTCAAATATCTTGCCCAGGATTACTGAGCAATAAGTGGCAAAGCAAGGGTTAGAATCAGATTTGTCCATTTTTTACCATTTATTTAGCTTATTGTAAAATATAAGATTTTAAATTTTTCTTTCAAAGTGTCAAATCATTTGAAAAAAGTGATGAATGGGTGGATTCAAAGGTTATATTTATACCACAATGTGATTTCGTTTTAAATTTCAAGGTACATGTCATTAAATTGCATAACTTAGAATATGATCATACTTCTATATTAGCAAGGTAGTCACACTCAGTAATGCTTACAAATGAACATAAATGGGCCATTTAATTTAAACAACATAATTCAAACATTTACTTTGTTTAAAGCTCATAAAATGCCATTTTATTAAATACTTTTTTATTTATGTAAGATGTCTATCATATCAAAGCTATTTTACTCTTATAGCAGTTAGAATGGTATAATGTATTATTATCAAATTATAAACATAATGGAAAATACTTTTTAGAATACAATACATTTGGCTACATTTTTACTCATTTCATAAATACCAGTGAAGCCTCCATTAAGTTCTAGGCATCTGGGAAGCAACAGATACCCTTCATGGAGCAACTGAAGGGAGACAGAAATTATAGAAGGCTGGATAACATCCCCCCAATGATATCAGGTCTTAATCCCTGGAAGCTGTAAATGTCACCTTACCATTCACCCCCAAGAGAGAGGGGCTTTGTAGATGTGATTAAGTTAAGAGTCTTGACATGGGAATATTATTCTTCTAAAAGGGAAGCAGAGGGAGATTTTGACCTAATCACACTGAGAAGGTAATGAGAAGATGAAGCAAAAAGAGGTTGGCCTTGAAGATTGAAGTGAAACAGCTCTTTACGCATTACCCAGAGAGGGGCCCATATGGTGTTGTTCCTGGTTCTCACATAACTTAAAGGAAAACTTTCACAGTGTCTAGAGCCCTTGATGTCAGCAAATGAAGGAAGAAAATGCCCTCAAATTCCTTGCAGCAGAAATCCACTTAGGTGGCACCAACCTTGACTTCCAAATGGAGCCATATGTCTACAAAAGGAAAAGTGATGGCGTGTACCTCATTAATCTGAAGAGGACCTGGGGGAAGCTTCTGCTGGCAATTGTACCATTGCTGCCCTTGAAAACCCCACCAATGTCAGTGTCTTGTGTCCAGTAACACTGGCCAGTGAGCTGTGCTGAAGTGCTGTTGCCCCAGAGCCACTCCTACTGCTGGTCACTTTACTCATGGGACCTTCCCTAAGCAGATCCAGACAGCCTTCTGGGCACTGAAACTCCTGGAAGTCACTGATCCCAGGGCTAACCACCAGCCTCTCACAGGAGTGCCTTATGTCAGCCTGCCTACCATCATAGCTCTGGTCCATGCAACCGACTCTTTTCTGTGCTCTGTGGACATTGCCATCCTCACGCCACAACAAAGAGCTCATTCAGTGGGTCTGATGTGGTGGGTGCTGGTCTGGGAAGTCTGAGTGGTACCATCTCCCATGGTCACCCATGGGAGGTCACACCTGATCTCTGCTTCTACAGAGATCCTGATGACACTGAAAAGGAAGAGCAGGCTGCTGCTGAAGAGGCTGTGATCAAGGAGGCATTTCAGGGTGGATGGACCACTCCGGCTCCTGAGTTCACTGCTACTGAACCCAGGTGGCAGACTGGTCAGAAGGCATGAGGGTGGCCTCAGTGCCTGGCCACCAGCTCTCTACTGAAGACTAGAGCTCCAGCTGCCACTGAAACTGGGCTGCAGCTCTACTGCTCTGGCCACTGAATGGGTAGGAACAACCACCGAGTGGTCTCAGGGTGTTCTTCCCCAGATTCTTAAACAGAAAATGGAAATAAGATTGATGAAAAATGAACAGTTTCTAAAAGTTAAGGAAAAAAGGAGAAGTGGTACAGCCATAAGCCTAAGAATGTCAGCAACCAGCAGAAGGTAGAAGAGGCAGGAAAAGATTCTGTACAGTCTCCGGAGAGAGCGTGAGGCCTTGAATTTGGCCCAGTGATGTCAATTTTGGAGTCTCAGACTGCATAATTGTGAGAGAAGAAATTCCTTTTATTTGAAGTCACAAGTATGTGGTAATTTGTTTTAGCAGTAATAGAAAACTAATACATATATACACATTCTTACATCAGTGGTGGTTGAGAAAACTGGGAGGTGTGGTCAGTGATGACTGGAGGGGCCACTATAAAAGACACAGTTCAGGCAGACCTGTCTGCAAGTGAACATTTCAGTGGGGCCTGTGAATCTAGAGCAGGAGCAACACAGACAGGGACTATTGGCTGGCACTCAGTGGCTTGCATGTAGGCAGCAGGGCTGCATGAGTAGGGGGAACAAATGAAAAGCCAGAGATTGAAACAAGGCAGACCAGGGCCAAGGGCCATGAGATGTTGTCAAAGAGACTGGCTGGAGCCACTTCATATAAGGTTTGTTGGTCAGAGTAAGGCAAATGGATTATAGCAGGAAATAATGTGACCTGCTTTACATTTTGTAGAGATCTCCATGTAAAGGATGGATTATAAGGCACAAGGGGAAAAGAGGAAAAGCAGTGAGAAGGCCAGGGTAGGATTGCAGCAGCTCAGAGCAGAGATGCTGGTGGCTCTATCTTGTTCCAGACACCTGCTCCTCTTCTGGGCACCCCTACTTCAATGGTATAACCACTGTCCCCTAAATCCCTATGGCAATCAGTTAGGTGATCCTCTCCATGTTTCCCTCTCCTGATCCTTCTCCACCCCTTGCCATCACATAACAACAGGTGGCCTCTGATGCCACGACATCAAAACCTACCTTTTTCTTTCTAATGCCATCCTACTTTTGCTCTGGCCTTCATTGTGTTTTGCCCAGATGGATAGATTAGAGCACATGGTTATACTCTGGGTATTTCACTTATTAGCTATGTGACCCTGGACAAGTTACTTAACCTCTCTATTCCTTAGTTTCATTATCTGCAAAATGGTGAAAACAATAGTGTCCCCTCCTAGTAATATGATAACAAAGTGTTTTAAACTGTGAATGTCATCATAAATCTTTCCCGATATCATCTTCTTTATCACCACTATCACCATCAACATCACCATCATTACTAACTGGTACTCCACCAGCTTGTCCTACACAGCTTTATAGGATTAATCTTCCTAAAATGCTGCTTTGATCAGATCACTCTCCTCTAACTCCTTCAGTAACTGCAGGAAGTTTGAACTCTACAGCCTGGTTTTCAGCCCCTTGTACTTTTCTAGTCTTCCCACCTCCCTAATTATTTCCTATCCCACAGCCAATGGGACGCTCCTGAACA
The DNA here is from genome assembly GCF_021234435.1 of Artibeus jamaicensis. Taxonomy (NCBI): domain Eukaryota; kingdom Metazoa; phylum Chordata; class Mammalia; order Chiroptera; family Phyllostomidae; genus Artibeus; species Artibeus jamaicensis. The sequence goes on from NW_026521822.1 coordinate 4,914,180, forward strand.
CATGCTGGATGTGCTTCCTTCACCTCCAGTGCCTTGCACTTTCCTGCCTTCACCGGCCTCCCCCTTGAGCTGTCTCCAGGGCACAGCTGCTGGTGCTTGCCTACAGCTGAGCTTGCCTGTCTTTGAAAGCTTCAGAGCTTTTCCAGCACTTCCATGGAGACCTTACCCTTCTTTCCCCTAAATAATCTCATGTACCAACATATCTATATTGGGGTGAACTAACTACCTGTTTTTAACAGAAGACCTGGATCGAAACAGATTAATGTGAGGCAGTGCACAGGCTTGGAGAAAGCCAACGGCAATGAGAAACTCCTGGTGGCCTTGTAAAGGCAGCAGGGCCTGGGAGGGGTGGGGAAGTGAGGCAAGGCCCAAAGCAGGCAAATTGGAAACCTACCCTTTTCCCTATATGGGATTCTAGGACCGGGCTCGGTGGTACCTGAGGAAAATCTATACTTGTCTTGCAAGTAGTAACTTCATAGATGACTGGGGTCAGCCGCCCCACAGCTTTCCCTTGGTCAAAATCAGGAGTCCTCAGCCCACCCTGACATGCAGCTATGAAGTATGAACCATGCAGCTAGGAAAACTGAGCAGAAAGCATGATTGCATGGGCAGGCAGAAGTCTACCTTATAGGATTCTAGAAGAAACCATTTAGGAAGGCAGAATATTTTCCCAGTGTGGCTATGGGGTCCTGGCACTAAGATCTGGGATGATAGCTAGAGAATGGGTGACTAGAGGGAAGAGATGTAATGCTGAAGCTGAGGGTATGTGAGAGGACAACTGCCTTATGCAGGTCCAAGTCTGGAAAATGTGGGAGTAGGAAATGTTTACCTAGAATTTAAACTCTAATCCTTCCTGCATTCTTGGAAATACTCTTTGGAGATTATGTGTTGCAGTTCTTCATCTTGCCTTATTGCTGGGAACAGCCTCACCTGCCTTTCCCACCCAATATGCACACACGTTTACATGGAGGGAAGGGGATTTCTACTCTGAGATCAGAAAGAAGTACTGGAATGTATATTGTGGTCCCCTTTCTCACTCTCTCTTCACTCTTCCCAAAGGAGGAAGAATTGACCTGATTGATAAGTCCAGAGAGAAAGAAATCCCTGGGATCTTATCCCATATAAAATGAGTAAGGGTGCTTGGCCTTAACTTGGAGAACAGACTCAGGCTGTCTCTTGCTCTCACAGTCCATCTGTGCCCATGTTGATGTGTTCCCAGGCTCTGTGAGGTAGAGTTGCAGGGGAGGCCTTCTACTGGGAGACCCAGCCAGGTGTCTGCCCTCTTCATGCCTTCTCCTCCATCTGTGACTCAATGAGGTCAGCCTGGACTTCACCAAGGGCCTCATAACTTTAATTCTGGCAGAGGTAGTAAGAAGGCATATAGAGGAGCCTCCCTTTGTTCATGGGGGGTATGCTCCAAGAGCCCCTGCAGATAGCTGAAACCACAGATAGTACTGAACTTTCATTCAACTTTTCACTAAAAGGAAGCACTTTACAACTTCTTTTTGGCATATCCAAATTGTCAACATCAATACTCTTGCATCTTGAGCTTCAGGGCCATTTTTAAGTAAAATAAGGGTTACTTAAATACAAGCACTGCAATACTAAGTGACTAACATGTAGGAAGCAGATGCAACATGGATGTGCTGGATGAAAGGATGACTCACATCCCAGACAGAACAGACAGGGATGGCAAAAGTTCATCATGCTACTCAGAACAGTACACAATTTAAAATTTATGAGTTGTGTATTTCTGGAAGTTTTCATTTCATATTTTTGAGCTGAGGCTGATGGCAAGTAGCTGAAAGCTTGGAAAGCAAAACCATGGATAAGGGACCACTGTGTGTCCTCCATGAGTGACTGCAGCATGGGTCCTCCCTGGTCCTTACCTCTGCTGGTTCTAGTTCAGGCCTGAACAACACATGCAGTTGTCCCTCTCAATGGAGTATCTATTAAATTGCTATTGAGAAAGGAAGCCATGTAAGAATAAAGAGCCAATGAGATTAATGCCCCACATCTCTTCCACGTCACTGGGTCCCTCCTGTCACAACCTCTTAGGCACACAGCCATCATCCAGATGCCAGCTCTTTCCTGAGGATTAAGAACCAGGTATGTTAAATTGATGATCTGAGATTCTGCCCCGGGGCATTAACTTCAGTCAATTATTGAAGTTACTGCCAGTTTTGAAATATTGTTTGCTTTAAATCTCTGATAATGTAAACCTCACAGTTAGGAAAAGTCCCTCAGCAGCCATTCCAGCTGCAGTGAGAAGCTGGAAAACATGCTGAGAAGTTAAATGGTGGTAAAGATCAGGGTCTGTCATTTGACTAACACTACAATCATGTTAAACATCCAGGGAGGGGATAAAGAATTTTGTTTCAGGGAGGGGTAGGTAGACACACTGTGCCTCCTCACAGAACCAAAAAAAGAACAACAACAAGTTTCAAAACAAACAAAAAAACAACACCAACCAGAACTGACAGAGAATTGAACTCTATGCAAGTCCAACAACCAAGGAGTTAAAGAAGAAACATTCATCCAGACTGGTAGGAGGGGCAGAAATAGGCAGCTGGGGCAGAGAGGACTTGTGGCAAGGCGATGGCTGGTGAACAGGGCGGGCCCACATTTCTGTGTGGATAAACTGGGAGAAACAAATGGGGAGCGAGACAGATCTGCATGACCCAGGGTTCCAGTGTGGGAAATACAGCCTCAAAACCTCTGACTGAATAAAATAGTGAGGATTGAGGCAGCAGGAGAAACTGGGACTCAAATCAAAGTTTTGGAGCAGAAGGAAGAAACATTCAACCAGAACAGAATGAAGAAACAAAAACTCAAAAAAAAAAATGAGGAGCAGCTTACAAACCTCTGTAACAACTTTAAATGTTCCAACATCAGAATCATAGGGATGCCAGAAGGAGAAGAGGAAGACCAAGAAATTGAAAACTTATTTGAAAATATAATAAGGAGAACTTCCCTAACCTGGTAAAGGAAATAGACTTCCAGGAAGTCCAGGCAGCTCAGAGAGTCCTGATGCAGTTGGACCCAAGGAAGCACACACCAAGGCACATCATAATTACATTACCCAAGATTAAAGATAAGGAGAGAATCTTAAAAACAGCAAAAGGAGACAGTCACCTACAAAGGAGTTCCCATTAGATTATCAGCTGATTCCTCAAAAGAAACCCTGCAGGCAAGAAGGGGCTGAAAAGAAGTATTCAAAGTCATAAAAGGCAGAAACCTACATCCAAGATTACTCTATCCAGCAAAGCTATCATTTAGAACAGAAGGGTAGATAAAGTGCTTCCCAGATAAGGTGAAGTTAATGGAGTTCACCATCACTAAGCCCTTATTTTATGAAATGTTAAAGGGACTCATTTAAGAAAAATAAGACCAAAAATATGAACAGTAAAATGACAACAAACTCACAGCTGTTAACAACCAAACCTTAAAAAAAAAAACAAAAATAGGCTAAGCAAACAACTAGAATAGAAACAGAATCTCAGAAATGGAGATAACATGGAGGGATATCAGCAAGGGAGTGGGACAGGGAGAGAGAGGGGGAAGGTACAGAGAATAAATACCATAAATGGTAGGTAGAAAATAGACAAAGGGAGGTTAAGAATAGTATAGGTAATGTAGAAGCCAAAGAGCTTACATGTATGACCCATGGACATGAACTAAATGAGGGTAATGTGGGTGGGAGGGGGTTTGGAGGGTAGAGGGGAATAAAGGGGGGAAATGGGACAACTGTAATAGCTTAATAAATAAAATATATTTAATTTTTTTTTGTTTCATTTGTGTTGGAGAAACAGGTCACTGATTTGGGTTTCAAATTACAGCAAAATAGTTCAATTTATGCAAATCATAAATGAGATTATATAATGTAGTTATGAGTAAAATACACACACCAATCTAACCAGGCATTTCTCCCTTGTTAATTCTTGTCTTTGTTTGTGTTTAATATACCATTAAGACTCCTAAAATTTGTGCACTTAACCAACCTATACTACCAGGTACTGTGGTCTGTGTTGGCTCCAGGGAACCTTAGGAGCCTCTAGTCTCCCAAGTGAGATCAGATATGCTCACAAGTAAATCTAATTACAATCTTGCTATAAGGGACATTAGAAGGTGTGCTCATTTGCTACAGCTTCATAAACAAAGTACCAAAAGTTGGGAGACTTAAAACAACAGAAATGTATTTTCTCACAATTCTGGCTGCTAGAAGTCCATCCAGAATCAAGGTGGCCATGGACTCCCTGAAGCTCTAAGGGAGGATCCTTCTTCTTGTCTCTCTGGTTTCTCTTTGTGTTCACATCACTGCATCCTCTGCCTTTATCACCTCATGGTGTTCTCCATGTGTGTTTCTGGGTACATGTAGCTATCTTCTTTTAAGGACACCAAGCACATTGGATTAGGGGCCCATTCCATTCCAGTATGATCTCCTCTGAAATGATTATATCTTCAATGACCCTTTTTCCAAATAAGATCATATCTGAGGTATGGGAGTTAGGATTTCAACATATTTTTGAGGAGGTATGTGTGTGGTGGGGGGGCAATTCAACCCATAACAGAGGGATCTTTAAAACTTGATACCCTCATGTAAATAAGAGAGAAGCATTAAGGTTTAATTCTTACTCAGTGAGTAAACTCAAGGCATGAATATAACTTGGCTCCTCTGGCCAAGGGGTGAGCACTTGACACAGGTCCCAGTCAGGCATTAGTCCTCTGAGTGTTGGAGCAACTCTACCAGGAACACTCAGAGTAACCGAGGTCTAACCTCTGGGGAGCATGAGCCTCTCTTCTCTCTCTTTATTCTCCAAGGCATCTTATTATGAATGCTGAAGTGTACTCCTAGGCATTATCCAACCAGTTCTAACCAGGTGGCCTTGAAAAATGCTCAATTTCAGTAGCTGCCAATTGTCTATGTATATTAAACAAAAGCCTTCTGTGAGCAGACTTCTTTGGCAGCTTCTTTGGCAGGTGACTGTAAGACAAAGAGATTTACTATATGAACTAAAAAACCATCTGGTCACCATACAGGAAAACACCTCAGGCTTACCTACTAGTTTTCTAGGTGAAGCCCACATTTAGGATCTGAGGGAGAGCTTTCCTTGAGGGAGAACAATTCATGAAACCAGAAAAGAGAAATGTTCTTTGCAAACTCTGAATAACTAGCAATGGATTATTCTGATGACCTTCATTTTCCATAGCATCCAGAACAGTGCTGTCAATATTCCTGAGTGACTACTCTAGTTGAAAGTACTCTCAGGGGTCTTGCAGTTGGCTAAGATTGGCCTAGACTACACAGATTCCCACAGCGCAGGTAGATAAGACCTTTACCCCCCTTGGCTGCTCCTTGTCTCATTCCTAACCCAGCCTGAACCCCAAGCAGCAGAGCAGGTGGGGAGGGGACAAAAGTGTTTATGATTTCCTTTCTTGCAGGTTTCTGAACCCAAGTGTGGCCTGAGCTAGAGGGAGGAGAGAAGATTTAAACAGGAAGAATAAGAGATAACAGTTTTGGAGTTTTTAATGTCTGATCATAGAAGGATACATCATCACCTGGAAGCAACCAGACAAACTATTGCCTCTGCCTTGGATATTGTCCAAGGGTCAGGAAGAGTGGGACTGAAAGACAATGATAAGTAAAATTAAGTTACTTTCCATTGGCACCCCACTGTGTCCATCAGAAATATGCATCATAATAAGAGGATTGTGATGGAACTAAGAAAACATTCTCTATTGAAGGGTCATGTGTATTGTAAAAAAAAAACAAAAAACAATTGCTGTGAGGGAGATAGTAGTTCTAAGTGGAGTTCATTTGACCACTGAGTTCTGTGATGGAAGGAAAAGACTTAACATCTTGAGCCTGTGAAGTGATGATGGTAACGGGGCTTTCTGTGGAGACACTCCCTCCCTGTCTCCTTCTTCTATCCTGCCCCCTGCTCTCCAGGTTGTCCCCACACAGTGTCTCCTTCTAAGTTTCCCAGTTCCTACACCCACCCTGATTCTACCTCAGAAAACTCCATCTTTCCCCAAAGGAGTTTCAACCCCTTGGTTTCTTGTGTTGCAAACTTGAGTAGCCAGAGTTCCACCAGATCCTAAAGGAGATGCTCGGCTTAATCCTGTTGACACAAGAAAGAGAGGCTGGGTTCTTCTTCCTAAGAGTGAGTGAGAAGGTAGATCTTGGACATGCAGCTGGGGCATCACCTGGGAGTTTGCTGGGAAGGAAGATTCTTGGGTCTCACATAAACCTACTCAACCAAAATCTGCATTTTCACAACATCCTGTGGGGGATTCATATGTACATTGGTATTTGAAAAGCAAAATTAAAAAAAAACGTGTTGAAATCTGGTTTAGCACAGACCTTGGACGATGTCCATAACATTAGGAGAGGAGCAGCAGGCAGACGCCACTTCCTACATCCCATATGCTGAGTGTGAGCCTATGCATTTAAACTAGTTTTGCCCCTCTGGGTCATTCTCTGACTTGCAACTTCTTCCTCTCCTTTTTTTTTCTCCCAGTTTCTAAGGTTTCAGTAATGCTGTGCCCTTATTTATCTTTGGAAAAGTTCATGACTGCACCAGCTGTGCAACCAAGTCCTCGGAAGGGCTAAAAGCCCACATTACCTCCGAGCAGCCTATCAAAATCTATTCTCTAGCAAGGTACTCAAACACCACTTGGTCAGCTGCCATCCTAGCTCAGGCCTTCAAAAGCGGCAGGCTGTGAGAAAGAAAGTTTTGGGCATGGTTAGTACCCATGAAGCAGTAGAAATTTAAAATCTCTTTTTAAAAAGTTAATTATTATTTAAGACCTTTATTAACAGGTACTTGCAATTTGTTGACGTTTTTGAAAAAAATCAAGTTATAAACTGGGGGGGAGCTCTGCCTACAGTGCCCCCCTGGCTGCCACGAATGAGAATAAGTCTACCAAGACATGACCTGCTTGGGAAGGAAAGGTGGCTGATCTTTCAAAGGAAAAGGGCCGGGAGCCTTTTCCTCAGTGGGCTTTTATTGGGTTCAATTTGCACGGGAATACAGGTAAAGATCATCAATCATTATCAGGCAGTAACGATCAAACAATAGAAAATGTACAAAGAACTATGAGAGCTTATACTAAGTCAAGGTGAGTTAGCTAAAGGGCTATAAAAGTTTGGGGAATGAACTCATTGTATGCTTGGACCCTTATCAGAAAACTGAAGAATTTCTTTGCAAAGCAGGTTTTGCAGGATTGTATGCATTCTTTCTCAAGCCTGATCACCCCAGGAAACCTGCCCTTTCCCTCACAGGGCTGCACCACCCTCTGGCATTGTTTCAGGCTTAAGTCAGGCAGGAGAAGTAAGGTAGCCAAGAGATGAGGAGACTTCTTGAAGTTTTCAGAATGAGGACTCAGGTTATGTCAAAGCTGAGGGGAGAGGGGCCATCACCCTCTTTTTCTATAGCCCCCCAAGTCCTTCCCTGAGGGCCCCTTCATAACTATGCCTGTCTTAGGTCATCTGTCCCTTAAGGGATGGATGACAGCCAATCTTACCCGTCATTGGTTAACCGGTTGTCCACTTGGGATCAAGCAGGGTGAAGTACAAGGGGGCAGAGTGGTGCCCCTGCCAGGAAGATAAGCTTTGTCTTTTAGTGACTTATGGTCCCAAGGTCTCTCACTCAGTCTTAAACATGGGGGGTTACAGCTTTGAAACCAGGCAGGGTGGTTCCCAATAATAAACTTTTATTACATATTAAAATGAGGTTCTTAAAAGTCTCTACTTAATCAGATATGAAATAATTTAAAAACCTTTAAAGATGTAAAACAAAAAACAAGACAAAAATAAGTTCGTCATTACAAAAAAAATGTCTAAAAATAATAAAATAATTAAAAAATAGGAAATACTCCATGCTGCATGGATAATGCAGATAGGTCTAGTTATCTGGTCAATAGCAAGCATTTAAGGTGTTTAGCTGCAATTTCTTGTTCATTTTCTATTGCTAGAATTTTATATTCATTTCTTGCTGGACGACTAAACAAAATGATGGTAGAGATGGTAAGCTGGCATTTACTCAGGCCCACCTTGCTCAGCCTCAGAAGCTGACAAATTCTCAGCTGCTGGTTTGACTGCTTTTGTCTCTTTGCCATCTTGTGGGTTTAGGGTTTCCTGGGCACCTGTGCTGGTCCATAATTGAATTTATGGCTGTACCGACTTGAGGTGACTGCTGACCTTGGGTCTCATCTCCTTGATTTTCCTTATCTTCCTCATTTCCACCTTCTCTAGGCTGTCTTTGGTGAGGAGAGCCCCTGAGGAATTGTGGTTTGTAGCCTGGATACATAGTATGCCTCATTGGTCCACCGTGTTCTACTGGATACCGGTTGTCAGCACCTCCATCACTTCTGCCTGCACAAGAGGGTTAGAATACTATGGTCGATACCCATAGTGTCCCCACATGTATTAAAGTGGGAACTGCCATCTGTGTTCAGGCAGGTGCTGTTGGGCCTGGCCTTCGGGAGCACTCTCTGATCCCTCATTCTTTTCCTCACTTTCACTATTCTGGTAATTCTGCTGGTAATTGCATGGAGGACCCCTGCGACATGGATAGTGCCTGTAATGGTTACAGTCTGCTGCATATTTACTGCCTTGCACTGTTAGGTCCACCAGGCAGCCCTCTCAGCTAGGACCTGTGCCCTGAATGTTGACTATCAGCTCCAAGCCCTTTCACCCCTGAGGGCAAGAGTGCATATGGGCTCACACGTGTCTCTTTTTACTCACACTTCCTTCTGGAAGCAGAATCATGGGAAAATTTGCTTGTCTACTTCCTGGAAGGTTCTGTGGGAACATGTGCTCTTTTCAAAAACACCAGGCATTTGCTGCCTCTGCACCCTGTTTTCCTTCAACAACATGAAATTCCACAGTCTCTCCACCTCCCATGCTGCAGAGGTTATTATTCTTTATGGAAGTTTGGTGGACAAATACACCTTCCTTGGTTTCATTCCAGTTGATGAAACCATATCCATTTCTTATACTGAACCATTTTACTGTTCCCAATGGCCTTCTTATCCTCACCGGCAGGCGCCACCAAACTGAGGACAGCCAGGCCACTGCTCCCTGGGCCACCGCTCCCTGCTCAGCTGCCTGTGATGCCAGGCGTGGGGTGGTGGCAATTCTGAGGGTTGGGACAGCTGCTGGGACTTGCCTCACTGCTCCTGGTTGTGGTGACAGTGGTGGCGATTGCAGTGGCAAGGCTCCTTCCGGAGCAGCGGTGGTGGGCTGCTCAGAGCTCTCTGGGGTCCATTCAACACTTAAAATCTTAAAGTTTCTTTAAAATTCCTTAGAGAATGAATTTCACAAAATCTGGCTTGTTTAAGTGGGAAAAAACAGACCTTTGGAGTAAAGTGCAACATTCTCCCAAATTCAAAATGTGTCAAAATATAAACCTCTGACTTTAATTTTTGGAGGGGTTTTTTTTCCAGTAATTATCTATAAATTTCTCACAGTGGGAATTGAGAACTGTTCTCCATTTCTTCCCAGCATATTTTAACACTTTATTTAAAAATGCTGAACTTTGTTAGGTCTTCCTCCACAGCAACATGTAGCATTAAATCAAGAATATCAGCAATCCAAACTCTACCCCTATTTGGGATGTGGAGCAAAATACATCAAAACCTACTCCAAGATAGATTGTACACGAGAAACCCTTGAATAACCCACATTCTCATTCTCAAGATGCTCTCTAACAAAATATAGTCCCAGGTATATATAGCAAGCTCATTTCTCTAATCCAAATTGCAATTCAAGTCCCACAAGTATATACATTTGCGTGAAATATTCTTTTGAAGAAGTTCCTCCCAGGTGAGGAATTTTAAATGGGCTTCTCTCAACATGGGAGGCAGATAAATGGCATTGGCTAGTCAAGGATTACATTTCTCACAACCAGGATATTCCAAATGGTTTCTTATTCCATGGGATCAATAAGCAACCAGGTTCATATGCATAAAGCTGTCTTAACCTCACCAGTGCTCACACAGATCATTTCTTGAGCTTCTCCCAGGATGGAGACTTAAAAAATACTGACATCTCTGAAATATGTACAGTAACAAAGATAATAAAAGGATGAAGATAGACAAACTCAACTGAGGGCCTGTTCCCAAGATAGTTGTTCAGTGCAGTTCAGGCTGTCTTCTTGTGCGGAAGAAAAACAGACCAAAATTTGTCAGCAGGGACAAGCCCCAATTTCTGTCACAGTCATCTTCAGCCCAGATAGGACCTATAACACCTATAATGAAAATAGCCAGTGTGAGATGAATTAACATGACAGGGCCATCACTGTTCATCATAAAAACCCTTGAAGGACCTTAAAACCTGCAGAACACAAAAATCAAAAACATTTAAATGCTGTAATCTCCCTTTATAGACCTCCTTAGTGCCTGAATTTCTGGTGGCTGGACCTGCAGTCCACGCAGCCCTCTCAGCTAGGACCTGTGCCCTGAATGTTGACTATCAGCTCCAAGCCCTTTCACCCCTGAGGGCAAGAGTGCATATGGGCTCACACGTGTCTCTTTTTACTCACACTTCCTTCTGGAAGCAGAATCATGGAAAAATTTGCTTGTCTACTTCCTGGAAGGTTCGGTGGGAACATGTGCTCTTTTCAAAAACAGGGTGACATTTTCTAAGAAGCTTTTATGAGAAGGTAGGACCAGAACCAATCTGTCATCCTTTTTCATTGGCTTCTCCTAACTCCTTCTCTTGGTATTTAATCCCTATATCACTGTGACTGAAGATCCTAAGTCCAGGACATTAAGCCTCCTATTGGATTTGCTTCCCCCAAATCTTTGCATCAAATAATAGAGAAGAGCAATGGAAAAGATAGGCTTGGACTTCTGCAAATATAGACATTTTAGCAGCCATGCTTGCTCAGTCAATCATGAAAGAAACTTCTATCAGTGTTGTTATTGAACAGAGGAGTGCTCAGTGAAAACAGGAAAATAGAAAACTCAGTGGGAAAAAAATAGTTAAAGATGCAGAACAATAAAGCACACCCACATGACAGCATCCTTCAAGCTCCCTAAACAAATGGGAAAGGGATTTAGAAATAATAGTATACAATAGTAGACATTTACTGAGAATGTACAATGTGCCAAGCAGTATTCTGGTTGTATAGGTAGAGAGGGACACACTTTTTGAAAAAAGACTGACACTGACTGTAATAGGGTGCAGCCAAGAGAGGAGGGGACCCAAAAAGGGATCTGGAATGGAGTCCAGAACTCAAGGTATCCAGGAAATATTAGAAAGACATATAAGATGTCCTCACCCCTTTATCCCCTCCCAAGGTGTCAGTTGGGGGAAGGGACAAATGAAGTAGGGCCATTGAGAGCTGTTTTGCATAGCAACAGTTTTGCAGCTAACCTCTGCAATGGGCATTTAACATATCTATAACCTTTAACTGGTTTTATAGATATGTTAAATAGCTGTGGCCATCCTTTGAGCCAGAGAGAAGGGAGTGACTTCCACCCAGGATGTAATTGGGAGGTAACACCCCCTGGTTACAGTGCCTGTGTGAGAGCTTGGAGTTGATTGGCTCCATGCCATGGGGCCACACCTGCCCAGACTCACTATGGCAGCCCAGTAAAGCTGGGAGGATATGGGAGTCCTGGCAGGTATAACTGATTGTAGGAGGAGTCAAAAATGGGGCTGCAAAGGAGCACAGGTGCGGGGATTTAAATGCCAACATGGCAGCCAGTGGAGAGAGAGCCGCACGGTTTTGGTAGAGTGAGGACCTCTCAGCCATGTAGAGGAGAGTCACGCAGTTTTGTCAGAGTGCAGACCCCCTCTTGCCCAGGTGAAAGGGAGAGCCATGTGGTTTTGGCAGAGTGAGGACCTCCTCTTAGCCAGGTGAAAGAGAACCACACACGTTTGGCCAGAATGGGGACTCCCGCAGCCATGTGAGAGAGAATCACCATGTGGCTTTAGCAGAGAACCACCACTCAGCTTTGCCAGAGTTGTGACCCTACCCTCTCTGCAGCCATGTAAAGGAAAGAACCATGCAGTTTTGGCCAGAGTGCAGGCCCCTGCAGCTCTGGTGGAGGAGGCCCATGTGCCTTTGGGGTGTTCCCTTGGGGCCTGTGGCCTGGGAAGCAGGAGAGACTTTGCCTGGAAAATGGGTACAAAAAACTCTTGCCAGTGGACCATGAGAAGGTGCCACATGACTTTGGATTAATTGGAGATCCTGCCAGATGGCGATACAACTGATGGTGCCAGAAACCTGAAACATGGACCTGTGCTTCTTTTCCTGAGATACGGTACCCTGAATTAGGGCAGGGGGAGAAGGAAGCACTGTGGGCATCTGTGTCCTAAAGGACTTTGATATATTAATGGGGACATTGGGTCACTGCTTTAGGTCTGTATAGCTTTAAATAAATCTTTCCTTTCCTTTTCACGAGTCTCTGGCATTGAGAGATGTCTTTCCTCTGGTAGCGGACAGATGAGCCCAGTAGATATTAGTATACTGTCCTCGGAGGAGTCCTGTTGTTCTGGAGCAGTTTTTGGCATCTCCGGGTAAGCCAAATATCCCCCCACCTTGGACCTCTGTTCAGTAACATGACCACTGACCTTGAGGACCTCAAGGATAATTAGGGGTGCAAAAAGGTGGGTATTTTTTACAGTACAGTGAGGGAGGTTCTACAACACAGTTAAGCAGAGAGAGGTACCTGATCTTTTTGAGAGCAACCAGAGACAGTGGATGTTTATAAAATAGGAATTTTAAAGGACAGGCCAGCCAGCCAAACAGTAACATCTGCAGCACAGCCTGCTCTGTGAGTGGGCAGTAGTGTCACATGTCAGGCTGATCTGGATTTGAACAGCCTGGTAGGAAGTATATTCCTGAGTAAATAGCCTTGGTTTTGTCTCTGTTTTTGTATTTGCAAAATGGGAGACTAATATCAATCTCATAACATTCTTTTAAGGCTAAAACCCCATCACATGTACAAAATGCTTACTACAGTGCTCAGCATATTTTTGGTTTTCCATGCAAATTCAATTAGTCTTTCTATTTTGTTCTCCAGTTCTTAAACTGAATGATGACCCACATTTAAGAGAAAGAGTCCCAGAGGACATAACACTATTGTGACTTTATACCCCTTCAACTTTGCACTTAAAAAGAATTGATGCAGCTCCCCCAGGCATTGCATTAGTGAAAGGACAGAACTTACTGGTTCTCTCTCTGAGACCTCAGAGTCATGAAAGGAAAGCCTTTTGACAGCATCTGATTTCAGCATGCCTGCTTGGTTTATGAACAGCCCACCTGCATAATCAATACTAGTTCAGGGTAGCTGGCTGGTTGTAAACCAGCTCACCCTGCACACCACAACCACACAGGCAGATTTGAGGAACTACAGCGGGCCCTTCCCGAGACAGCTGGGGGCATGACTGTACTCACAAGTAACTCACAGACTGAAGCTATCAGTGAGCTGGACCCAGGAGCTTACACAGCACAGAACTGCTGAGGCCAGTTAATGTAACAGGGGGAGGGCTCTGTCCTGGAGTCCACAGCATCAGAAAATGGCATTTGTTAAGTGCCACTACTAGGGTTGCCAGACTTCACAAATAAAAATTCCGATGTTTAGTTAAACGTGTACTTCATATAAACAATGTTTTTTAGTGTGTTTCGAATGTTACCTAGACCATATTTATAGTAAAAAATAGTCCATTATTTTTCAAGTATTTTATGGTCCATATTTATACTGAAAAATTATCCTTTTATTTATCTGAACTCCAAATTTAACTGAGTCTCCTGTATTTTACATGTCGATATATATATATATATATATATATATACACACACACACACAACACAGTCATCCCATCATAGCCTGGGAAACCCTCTTCGTGACCCCTGAGCATATCTAGATATCCTACTGCCCTTCACACAGGCACATAGACTTGCAGTGCTCTCACTCCTCCCATTCACAGACCCACTTCTCACCTAAGCCTCAAGACCAACTCACATCTGTGTGGATTCTACAATGGCCCCCTCCCTAAGCCTCCCAGTAGGTCTGAGGTGACCCCTTCCTGCTAGGAGCTCTGGAAATGTTTGCTTTCTTCTTCACTCACTAGGCCTTAAGCTTGGTAATTTTCATATGTTTCTTTGGAAAGCATGAACAAATATCATAACTTACAGGGGAAGAAATTACTCAATTTTTTATTCCCATGCATCTGTGTGGAGTCCCCACCTGCCTGGCTAGTGGTGAAAGTAATTGAAATCATGTGACTGGGTTTTTGACTCCTGGGCTTGCAGCAGATGTGCACTGGGGAATGGGACGGGGCAAACGGTGGGGCAGGGAGCAAACACTAACTCCACTCAGCCTTCAAGTCTGAAATACACCCTGGTACATGCACATGTCATCTCTCAAATTACACAGTGGGTCTGGCAATGCCTTCTTCCATGGGAGTGCAGACAAATGTTTTAACACTACCAAGCCTTTAGCATCTGGCTCCATTTTGATAAAGTCCCATTTGTTTATTCTTTCCTTTATGTCCCTTACTCTAGGAGACATATCGGTGAAAATATCGCTGGGTGTAATATCTGAGATTTTCCTGACTATCTTCTCCTCTAGGATTTTTATGGTATTACAACTTATATTTAAGTCTTTTATTCATCTTGAGTTGAGTTTTTTGTATCGTGTAAGTTGGTGTTTGAGTTCCATTTTTTTGCATGTAGCTGTCCTACATGGCTAAAGAAAACAGCAAAATGAAAAGGAAACCAACTCTTTGGGAAAACATAGTTACCAATGATATCTTGGACAAAGGTTTAATCTCAAAATATATAAAGAACTCACACAACTGTATACCAGGAATGATACAGGGTGCAGACAGGGGGCCCCCCCAAAAAGATTTAGAAAAGTGTCCAGAATTCAAAGTGTATAGGAATATTGGAGAGACATATAAGATGTCCTCACCCCCCCCCCCAGGGGAAAGGAATGAATGGAGCCAGGCCATTGAGAGCTATTTTGCATAGCAACAGTTTTGGAGCTAACCTCCGGAGGAATGGTTATTTAACATATCTATAACCTTTAACTGGTTTCATAGATATGTTAAATAGCTGTGGCCAAGTTTGGAGCCAGGAAGAAGAGAGCAGGATGGGAACTAGAGAAGGGAGGAGCTGGGACTCAAGATGGGATCTATGAGCTGCTCTCCTGAGTGAGGAGGGCTTGGACTCAGGATGTAACTAAGGGCTGCGCCCCTGAGTGGAAGGGCCGCTGTGTGGGAGCTTGGAAAAGACTGGCTCCAGGACATGAAGGGTCCCTGCTTGGGCAGATGAGAGAGAGAGCCACGCGGTTTCAGCAGAGTGAGGACCCCCTGTTGGTGAGGTGAAAGAGGGAGCCACGCGGTATTGGCAGGGTGTGGACCCCCCTCTTTCCCAGGTGAAAGGGAAGAACCACGCAGCTTTGCCAGAATGGAGATCCCTGCAGCCAGGTGAAGAAGACAGCCACATGCTTTTGGTGGAGTGCGGACTCCTGCAGCTTTGGTAGAAGAGGCCCACGCGGCTTTGGGGTGCCCCCTTTGGCTGCGGGGCCTGAAAAGCAACAGAGACTTTGACTGGAACTGGATACAAAGGACTCTTGCCAGTGGACCATGAGAGGGTACCACAGTACTTTGGATTAACTCGAGATCCTGCACAGTGACACAGCTGACGGTGCCAGCGGCCTGCAACACAGACGTGTGCTCTTTTCCTGATTTACGGTACCCGGAGTTGGGACAAGAGGGAAGGGAGCGCTGTGTGGGTGTAGGTGTATAACCTAAAGGACTTTGATATTTTAGTGGTGGCATTAGGCCTGAATAGCATTAAATAAACATTTTGTTTCCTTTTCACAAATCTCTGGCATTAAGAGATGTGTTTCCAATTGGCGGCGGACAGAAGGGCCCAGTAGATTTTAGTATTTTGGTTTTTGGGAGGGGCCCCTGTTGTACAGCAGTTTTGGGCATCCCTAGGTGGGCCAAATATTGTATTGCCCCTCCCTCGAACCACCTCCTCCTGTTGTTCGGTAACAGTTTTTGGCGACTCCGTCGGGACGATAATTGTCCGTGGCAGACCGACCCCCTCAGGTGCGAGAGAGTGAGGCTTTGGAATTTTCCCAGTCTCTGAGTATTTCTCTGCGCTCTTGAGGGCATCGGCTGCCTAATCACACCTGGAAAGGTGAAAAGGAAACAAAGAGGGAAGGGAGCAGAGACGTGAAAGTGTTCGGGGTTGAAAAACTTGGTTTCTGACTGCTCTTTTGCAATAATGGAGCTGGAATTGTGGGCGGTAGCAGGGGGAAATACCTGGTCTTTACGCCATCTGTATTCTTTTTGCTCTGAACCTTTGTTTGCTTTGTTGGAACTGTATGAGTAGTTCTACAGAGAAGTGTGTAATGGTTCAGAAGGAGAAAGGGGTCGTAGAATCCCTCCCTGATAGTCGATCTCAGGAGGAGAAAGATGATGAGGAAAAAAACCTCATTAATTCTCTGAACCCAGGGAATGGGGGACCCCAGAGAGCGGGAACTCCCGTGGCGACACTGCTTTCTGGGGAGGTGAGGCCCACTGTAGCTTCTCCTGCCCTGCAAGTGGGAGAAGTCTCCACCCCAGATTCGCAGCCTCTGCAAGTGGGCTCTGCTCACCCAGTGCAGCAGGGGTTGCCAGGAGCCACTTTGGCTCCCGAAAACGGAGCTGCAGAGCCCCCACCTTCACAGGTGGAGCAGGAGAGCAGTGGAGCCTGCTCTCCACCTGCATTGGTGACTGCAGCCTCAGTGCACCACCCCCACTGGGTAGAGGGTGGCTTTGTGGTGTCCCCTTGCCCGCTGGTGGAAGGGGCCTTGGGGGGCTTCCGGGGCTCCTGAAACCGGAGTCCTGGAACCTTCCCAGGTGGGTGGAAACAGAGTCGGGGTGCTGCCATTTTGGGTAAAGTGGATGAGCCACGTGAGTGCCCCACCATGGAGGACAGAGCATGCATGGGCATCGCCATCTTGGATGACCCTGCACGCATGGGTGCCGCCATGCTGGATGACTCCACGTGCATGGGCACCGCCATGTTGGAACTGGATAAGGCTTCTCTTCTGATTATGGGCTGTATGCTGCTGCTGTGTGAGCACTGCAGCTGTCAGGTTCTCTGTGTAACTGGTTCTAATAGTAATGGCTCTGGTTTTGAAGGTCATGAACTGAGGTCCAAGAGTGACCATCTGCTTTATAGGGTATTTGCAAGGTATAAGCTTCAGAAAGGTGCAAAATGTCCCTGTGAATCTAGGGACTTTTAGTGGAAGGTACCTGTAGTGCTATGGACTTTTAGCTGCCACATACTGAGTTTAAGTAGAGTCCTTCCCAGTGTGGGAAAGGGACCAAGATTAAAAGAGAGTGATGGTTAAATCTAGATGAGTAGAAATGTGTATAAAGGATATGAAAGTTTTAAACCTGGAGTAAAGGAAACCTCAACTACTTGTTTTCTGGTTTCATGGGAAGAGCAAATTTCTCACATGTGCTTCTGTTTCTGATCAGAAACCTGTATTGTAAGACCTAGTGAAGGTCACTGTAGCCGGTTGGAGAGAATGCCTTTGCCACCCGGTACCCAGGAAGGGTCAATTGGGGCTGATAAGTGTTTCAGCCTGAGGCAAAGCAGCATGTCTCTGCCAAGAGACCGGGCCTGAAGGAGCATGTCTCTGTACCTGAAGACCTGTTTAAGGTCACCTGAAGACCTAAGGAAGGTCACTGTAACCGGTTGAGGAGAATGCCTTTGCCACCCGGGACCCAGGAAGGGTCATATGGGGCTGATGAGTGCTTCAGCCTGAGGCAAAGCAGCATGTCTCTGCCATGAGACCGGGCCTGAAGGAGCATGTCTCCGTACCTGAAGACCTGTTTAAGGTCACCTGAAGACCTAAGGAAGGTCACTGTAGCCGGTTGGGGAGAATGCCTTTGCCACCTGGGACCCAGGAAGGGTCAATTGGGGCTGATAAGTGTATCAGCCTGAGGCAAAGCAGCATGTCTCTGCCAAGAGACCGGGCCTGAAGGAGCATGTCTCCGCACCTGAAGACCTAAGGAAGGTCACTGTAGCCGGTTGGGGAGAATGCTTTTGCCACCTGGGACCCAGGAAGGGTCATTTGGGGCTGATGAGTGTATCAGCCTGAGGCAAAGAGCATGTCTCTGCCATGAGACCGGATTGGAAGAGAGTAAGTCTCTGCCATTGGTTTTGCTTCTGATCAGAAACCCTGTGTATCTGAAGACCTAAGGAAGGTCACCTGTAACCGGTTGGGGAGAATGCTTTTGCCACCCGGGACCCAGGAAGGGTCATTTGTGGATGATAAATGTTTCATCCTGAGGCAAAGCAGCATGTCTCCGCCAAGAGACCGGGCCTGAAGGAGCATGTCTCTGTGAGGCACCAGTGGATGCATTGGTGCGAGAGAATGTCTCTACCTGTATTGTTTCGGAACACTGTGTTTCAGATTTTGCTCTGTATCTGCTCTGAAAAGGAAATTGAGGATTCCAGGAAAGGTTGAAACTTCATACTCTGTAGGAAAGTGAACAAGAAAAAGGATTTTCCATTATGATTTGTATTTTTCTCCCTACCTGATCTCTCCAGAAATTTGGCATTTTAAAGGAATGAGTGATGACATAAGGTTTCTTTGCATAAAACCAATAAGACCAGTCATTAATAGTGGCTTTGTTAACCAGGACTTTGGCTGGAATGTCACGCCTGAAGGAGGCATGTATGTGTTCTGGTCGTTACCAGAAAGCTCAGAGGAACTGGGATTGACCTGTAAAGCTAGTGAAAGCCCACAAGAAAAGCCTGGTACTTTAGTTGGTTGTGCGGTTCGTGCCAGTATTTCTAGGGAAGGAACGAAGGTTGCTTTCCTGAAAGTTGGCTAAAAAGGAACCTGTAGGCACAATGGAGGCTCAAGGACTTGAGTGAAACAACTGGTACAGGTGAAGCCAGATGGCAGGTGTGTGGCTCTGCGGTTGTGCCCTGAGGGGGCGGAGTGAGAAGTCAATCTGAAGGTTCCCTGTGTCAGTTCCAACAAAGTAGACTTAGGGATCATAAGTGATCCAGGCTGCTCTTGGTGTGTTTATGCAAACGAACAGTAAAAATCAAAAGCGGGACCAAAGAAGTCCCTGTAAATAACAGTGAGGGTGATCTTAAGGAGAAAAATTATAATTCAAGGAAAATCACAATGCTCAGTATTACACATCAGAATGGCGCAGCTAATTGTCTTGAAAGTTTGTTTTCATTTGAAAGTTGAAACCAGGTTTGTGATGTTACCGAAGATGTACAATTTACAGGTGCAAAGGATTTTGCAATGGAATGTCTTCCCAAAAGACAGTCTCACAGGCGCAGAGACTGGTTTGGGGATTGTTGTGTGAATTAACCTGTGCGTTCTGTTTTCATAGAGTGTATGCCTATGACCTGCCTATGCCTATGAGTGATTGGTTGCAATATAGGCCTCACTTAAGGAGCCCATCTTCGTCATCGCCCCCCTGAGACTCAACGGTTTGGCTGAACTAAGTAGTTGGGTTGGTAAAGGGCTGGGGCAGTCTGTGGGCTTCACTTGAAACTGATTTTCCCTTTTCTGTCTCGATGGCTTGGGCAGAAAGGGCGCAGAAATCTGAAAGGAGGGAAATCTTAATGTATTCCCCTCAGCCTGAGTGAAGTATAGTGGAGCGCAAGAGTTTTTAGATAGGTGTAGCATGCCTTGTACACCTTCCACTGGATAAGCCATTCTTTACTGGAGTGTCTGCCTTTGTCAATTAATGGTTATGATTTAATTGTGCTTCCAATTTCTTGCCTAATCTGTCACCTCCAGAATATGACCTGACCGGAATGCCAACAGTCCAGTAATGCCAGCCTTTGGACACCAAGCCTGCGACGTCCAGGTGACAGCCAACTGACCAGGACCCTGTAAGGTCTTTCCCCTTGCAGGAAGGACTCCCTCTGTGCTGCACTCCCCTCCCCTTTCAGGGCACCCCTGACCTCGGAGTACGTAGGACAGCGTCCATTTTCAGCTCGAAGCAGTTACAAGAAGATGAGATCTGCGTCCATTTTCCTTTATATGATTATAAAGGTGTATATCTGAAAGGAGGGATATTGATACAGGGTGCAGACAGGGGGGCCCCCCAAAAAGATTTAGAAAAGTGTCCAGAATTCAAAGTGTATAGGAATATTGGAGAGACATATAAGATGTCCTCACCCCCCCCCAGGGGAAAGGAATGAATGGAGCCAGGCCATTGAGAGCTATTTTGCATAGCAACAGTTTTGGAGCTAACCTCCGGAGGAATGGTTATTTAACATATCTATAACCTTTAACTGGTTTCATAGATATGTTAAATAGCTGTGGCCAAGTTTGGAGCCAGGAAGAAGAGAGCAGGATGGGAACTAGAGAAGGGAGGAGCTGGGACTCAAGATGGGATCTATGAGCTGCTCTCCTGAGTGAGGAGGGCTTGGACTCAGGATGTAACTAGGGGCTGCGCCCCTGAGTGGAAGGGCCGCTGTGTGGGAGCTTGGAAAAGACTGGCTCCAGGACATGAAGGGTCCCCGCTTGGGCAGATGAGAGAGAGCCACGCGGTTTCAGCAGAGTGAGGACCCCCTGTTGGTGAGGTGAAAGAGGGAGCCACGCGGTATTGGCAGGGTGTGGACCCCCTCTTTCCCAGGTGAAAGGGAAGAACCACGCAGCTTTGCCAGAATGGAGATCCCTGCAGCCAGGTGAAGAAGACAGCCACATGCTTTTGGTGGAGTGCGGACTCCTGCAGCTTTGGTAGAAGAGGCCCACGCGGCTTTGGGGTGCCCCCTTTGGCTGCGGGGCCTGAAAAGCAACAGAGACTTTGACTGGAACTGGATACAAAGGACTCTTGCCAGTGGACCATGAGAGGGTACCACAGTACTTTGGATTAACTCGAGATCCTGCACAGTGACACAGCTGACGGTGCCAGCGGCCTGCAACACAGACGTGTGCTCTTTTCCTGATTTACGGTACCCGGAGTTGGGACAAGAGGGAAGGGAGCGCTGTGTGGGTGTAGGTGTATAACCTAAAGGACTTTGATATTTTAGTGGTGGCATTAGGCCTGAATAGCATTAAATAAACATTTTGTTTCCTTTTCACAAATCTCTGGCATTAAGAGATGTGTTTCCAATTGGCGGCGGACAGAAGGGCCCAGTAGATTTTAGTATTTTGGTTTTTGGGAGGGGCCCCTGTTGTACAGCAGTTTTGGGCATCCCTAGGTGGGCCAAATATTGTATTGCCCCTCCCTCGAACCACCTCCTCTTGTTCGGTAACAGGAAGACAAACAATCCAATTAAAAAATGGGCAAAGGACCTGAACAGATGCTTCTCCAGGGAGGACACACAGAGGGCCCATAGACACATGAAAAAATGCTCAACATCACTAGCCATTAGAGAGATGCAAAATAAAATCACAATGAGATACCACATCACACAGGTCAGAATGGCCATCATTAACAAATCAACAAGCAACAAGTGCTGGTGAGGTCGTGGAGAAAAGGAACCCTAGTACACTGTTAGTGGTAATGCAGACTGATGCAGTCACTATGGAAAACAGTATGGCGTTTCCTCAGAAAAGTAAAGATGGGACTGCTTTTTGATAACAGTGATCCCACAGCTGGGACTATACCCTAGGTATCCTGAAACACCAATTCAGAAGAACCTATGCACCCCAGTGTTCCTAGCAGCACAATTTACAATAGCCAAGTGTTAGAAACAGCCTAAGTGCCCATCAATAAATGTGTGAATTAATAAACTGTTACACAATTAATTTACACAATGGAATACTACACAGCATAAAGAAAGGAGTTCCTACCCTTCAAAACAACATGGGTGGAACTGGAGAGCATTATGCTAAGTGAAGTAAGACAGGTGGTGAAAGACAAATACTACATGATCTCACCTATAATTGGAACCTAATCAACAAAACAAACAAGGGAACAAAATATAACCAGAAACATTTAAATAAAGAACAGACTGACAGTAACCAGAGGTGAGGGGAGAGGGAAATAACGTGGGAAGAAAGGAAATGAACATGAATGAGGGACCCATGGACAAAACCAAAGGGGTGTAGGATAGAGGGTGAAAGGTGGGAGTGGGTAGAGTGGGGGAAGGTGGTGGTGGGAAAATAAAGACAATTGTATTCGAACATCAATAAAAATTTTTTTAATTAAAAAAGATCTAGCTTCAAAGTCATGTCTTTGATGAAGTCTATTCTGACTCCAGCAGAAAGAGCCAAAGTCTTCACCAGAGCCTGCAGACCCTCCCTGATACTCCTTTCTCCCTTCTTCTTGGCCACATCACCCATTACTTCCCCTTGGCTCAGTCTGCAGCAGCCACACTGCCCTCCTTGCTGTTTCCTCTGCCTGGAATGTTCTCCTCCCTCCCAACTCACTCCCTCCCCCTGAATACAGCAAGTGACATTATTTGCCTTCAACGAGGTCAGCTGACTGCTATATTTATAGTTATAGTTTCCTTCCCAGAAACTTCTGTCCCTGTTTCTGCTTTATTTTTCTCCTTAGTACTTACAGGTAACATATATATATATATAGACATATATTTTTTTTTTATTAGCTTTTCTTATTTATTGTCCATCAACCCTTACACTGGAGCATAAACTCCATAACAGTAGAAATTTTTCAGTCTGTTTTGTTTTACTGCTGTAGCCCTAGTGCCCAGAACATGATAAAGAATCAATAAATATTTGCTAAGTAAATGAATAAGCGAATGATTTTTCTCTTGTATTTTCACAAAACACAAGAATTTTTTATACAAAAGTCTGTAACTCCACCTACTTTCTTTCCAGATGTTCACAGATCTGCCCCACCCTCCACCCAGGGAGATGTTCTAGTGAATGAAGAATGAACATGTCAGGAGATTGCAGCAAAGTGTGTGCCAGTCCTTAATTCATTACAGGCTTTTGGTGAAAACATACAATTCAAAGAAATGGGAAAATTCTAAAAACACATGTACAAACACCTCAGGGGGCATCAAGCAGGTAATCCTGGAGAAACCAGTACTGACTTTTGCAGAAGGTAAAGGCTCTGCAGGAAGTAGCTATTCCTTTAGTAGCAGTGGGGGATGGTCTGACCCCTGTCACTCCAGTGACCTTGGCCCAGTGGTGCACACACAAGCATCAGCCAGAGCACTTGCGTGCAGCCTCTGGCAATGGAGCAGAGTGAAGATAACTGGCCCCTATGGGGACTGAACCCAGACTTTGGCCTCATTATCACTAGCTGCAACCAAACAGTCACACACAGACTCCACAAAACAGAGAGATCACAGGATGGCTGGAGCGGGCACATGAATAAACCAACACACCCATAAATAATGAAATGTTTATGTGAAGCACAGGCTTAGCAGCACTTCGTGAAGAGGGCATTGAACAGAAAAGCAAGAGCAACAGCTTCCTTTCCTCTAGGCCAGGGAAGGTAATGCCACCTCTGTGTGTGTTTTTAAGGTGGGTCTCCTCAATCTGAAAAGAGCAATTTGGGACTCAGGGTTTGCCGCTACTGCTATTATACTTTTAATTTTTTAAAAGAACTTTATATTTTATTTTAAAATTACAGTTTACATTCAATATTACTGCATATTCGTTTTAAGTGTTCAGTACAGTTTTAACTCCCAATCTGTACTTCTTAATCCTTTCAACCTTTTCACCCGGTCATCCAATGCTTCTCTCATCTGGCAACCATGAGTTTAGTCTGCTCTCTGTATCTATGAATCTGTTTCAATTTGTCTGTTCACTTATTTTGTTCTTTACATTCCACAGATAAGTGAAATCATGTGGTATTTATCTTTCTCTGTGTTGCAACCCTCCAAGGCCTGGCAGGTTCATGGTTTTCGTGTAGACAGAAAATATCCACAGAGTAGCTGGGATGTCTGGCCTGCCTTTATTGATGGGTAGGCGAGCCACTCATGCCACAAGCTGTGTGTCTATCTTCATGTCTGTGGGGCACATGTCACAGCCCTTGCTCCCCAGTGTGGCACCCATTGCAGCACCTGTCCACTTACATGTCTTTCATCATCACCCCCAGCAGGGAGTCCCTACCTGTTTAAGGACTAGAGAGGAACAAAGTGAGAAAACTGCCAGAACATTACATAGCATAACATAATTCTGCACATGCAAGCCCACTTCGTGTTATGGGAACAGTTTATTTGACCCAGTCTCAAGGCTATGAGAACACTGGTTATCAGGCCCCTCCGAGGCTATGGGAACACTGCTTCTCTTAGCTATCCAGACACCTGGGGGAGGAAGCCAGACTGCCTGCATTTATCCTACATTCTATGACTATCTTATCTCACTTAGCACAATACCCTCTAGGTCCATCCACACTATAACACATGGTAAGATTTCATTCTTTTGAATGGTCAGATAATATTCCATGGTATATATGTGGTACAGCTTTTTTATCTACTTGTCTGTCGATAGGCACTTGGGTTGTTTCCCTATCTTGGCAATTGTAAATAATGGTGCAATGAATTCTTGTTCTTTACACTATTAAAAGAAATGTCTGTTGCAGACATAGAGAAACTAATTGCAAACACCTTGGCTGCAGGGAGGCTCAGCGTTCTCCAAGTTTAACCCTTTGTTGTTGAATGAGAAAGGCCCATTGTGCTACTTCTAAAAAATGACAAACCAACCCTTCCTCAAATTTTAGGCTTCCAGAAACTTGCAGCATCCAGAGGTGACTGCAGTAGAAAGAGAATCATCTAGCAAATGAAGAAAAAGTCTTTGGATTCATTCAGAGAGAAGGGCCCTGCTTTTTGCCACCCAGTCCTTTGCCTAAAATGTGGTTTAGAGAACATGGCCACAACCCTGAGTGTGACTGCTCTAGGTAGTTTTCTCAGTACCAGTCCTCCATATAGAGCTTCTGTACAGAGCCTGAGGCAAGGATGAGACCACCTCTACTTTATTTAGGAATCAAAACCCTGGAGGAGGGTGAGGGATGGAAGGGAGAGAGACAAGGAAGACAAGAGGCAATGTGATACAACGGTTCTGCCCTGGACTCTGCTTCTTCAGAAGCTGCCAAAGACACAGGCCACTCTGCAGGCATGTCCCCTCG
This sequence comes from Artibeus jamaicensis, assembly GCF_021234435.1. Lineage (NCBI taxonomy): Eukaryota > Metazoa > Chordata > Mammalia > Chiroptera > Phyllostomidae > Artibeus > Artibeus jamaicensis. Next base: position 4,939,234 of record NW_026521822.1, read on the forward strand.
GCCCAACAGACTGAGAAACTGAGCCTCAGGGTGAAGACAACGAATTCTCAGGTAACTTGGTCCAGGTTCACTCCCAGGGATGCCACACCCCACCCTCCTGGGTGTCTTCTGGTCCCTCAGAAGCCATTCAGGGAACAAGGTCCCATGCCTGTGGCTGTAGCATTCATTGTACCCAAATTCTGGAGTGGAGAGCCACTTAGAATGCGTATGCCTGGCAGTGACTCTGGGAAGTTCAGGGCCTTGACCTGGAGCTCAGGCAATTACAGAACTTGGCAAAAGCAACAAAGTTGTTAGTGGGTGTGCGGGGCTGGGCAGCATCTCCAGAAATAATGTGGTCTGTGGTCATGAAGGGAATATTAGGAGGCCTTCAAGGTTTGTGTCTAATACAATAGGGATTTCAAAGAGTTCTATTTCCAAACTTAGTATAAAGTTGCTTCCAATTGTAATACCTTTTGGCTAGTTTGTTGGAGCCATGCTTCTGAATAGCTACCTTTCCATCTTCAGCTCCACATTGTTTTTGCTCTTTTTAAGTATCATATTCCCAGATTCTTCCTGCTTTGGCCCAAGTGCCAGCTCTACTCTTTCCTGCCTAGCCTCCTTCCTCAGCAGTGGACTGGAGTTCTCTGAGGTTACAGCTGAGGCCTCAGGTTTCAAGATTGTGACTTTGAATGATACACAAGCCTTAAGAAAGATTGTTCAACCTCTTGAGGTAGCAATTGCAATTAAGTTGGGAAGATCCAAAGGAAAATGGATCTCAGGTGAGATCAGAGGAGAAAACAGAACACAGTGGTCACCCAGCCAGGTTTACAGTTTGCTTTTCCTTGTCTCCATGTTCCTCAAGGCTTGAGCACCACACTTTTCACTGGCACAGACTGGCATGTGAAGTCAGGTCCAGAGCATTAGCATAGCATTTCTGCCAGGGGCTGAGATACTTCAGTGACATGTCAAGACAATGATGTCTACAGCTTCCACAGAACATCAGATGTAAGGAAGAAGTGGTGATTTGGAGTCCATTTAGCAATTTCTTTCAAAATGATGATAGGACTTGTGTGTTTTTCCAGATAGAATATGCATTCTCTCACTATTTTCTACAGTTCACTCATTACTTTGGACTTGAGCACAACTAAGGTATATGTGTCTGGGTAGGTGTGTGCATGAGTTAGGGATTTGAGGTAATAGGATAAGCTAGAAATAAAATCTGAAAAAACTCTTTACCCCATGACAGCACAAAGCAAATCAATGCAGTGAGTTATTTCACAGGCAGCAGATGAATAGAAATCTCTCTGCCATTGCCTTATGCTCACAGGAGACAGGGACTCCTCCTGCCCTTTAACTGTCCTGCCTACAAGACCACTGTAACACTTTTTTTTTTAGGAGAAATTCAAAATTAATTTGGTTTCCCTGCATCTTGTCCTATTGTTAGCTAAGTGCTAAATCTTTGTTCAAAAATAAAAATAAAGGATTACACAAGATGCACGCAATTTCCTTTCATACTTAAGGATGAAAAACTGGTTATGAAGGCAGTTAATGTTATTCCAGAGAGATAACCCCGGTTGCCATGACAAGGAATCTTCTGTCAATCACCCCAGTCAAGCTGGCTCCTCTTGCAAGAAGAGCCTCAATTAAAGCTGCAGTTTGAATATATTTGCCCCTGAGCTTTGACTCAAATGTTTAACTTAGTGGACAGGTCTGTGTTTTATTAATTGAAACATTGTGCACTTTAAATATGGTGCCCATTGAATGCAGCTGAGTGAAATTGCATGCTCTCAGAATGGGCCAATTTAACCACCAAGCTAGGCATTCTTTATTCTCTGAAAAAGTATGGAAGAATTTGAGCAAAAATAGAGCTAACCATGACCAGCAAAGAAAAGATCCAAAGAATATGATACAATATGTGGTGCAACTGGTTTGTAAATGGAAGTTCTTTTTGATGGATTAGTTAATTGATTGATTTTTTTTTAAATTCAATGGTTTTGATCTGTGGCATTCACAGCATAATTAGCTGCCATTCCTGTTAAAATTTATTCAGGCAATAATCCACAAGAAATTGGTTGTTTTCAGCAGTTTATGACTTGTTATTTAACATTTAACAGAATGGCTATTTATTTTGGAAACAACCAATTGTGAGAGGTTTATTGCTATTGTAAACCATAATCAACTGCTTGTATCATTACTAGTTTTGCAAGAGATAAAACGGGCAGCTGCAAGGGGAAATTGTCGAGCAGCTTTCAGCATTTGCATTTGCAATTGTACAGGGGAGGGACTTCACCTTGCTGTTCTCCTGCATTTACATCTACTATTTAAAACTGCATCCAAATAAGATAATGCTTCAGAAGGTCTCTGCAATTTTTTTTCAATTACTTACAAGGAAAAAGAAGGTATGATTTGGATGAGATGGACAATGCTGTAGATTACATTTTGTTTATATCATACCAAGAATTAAATTTCACTGCTTTCAGGGAAACCCAATTGTTTGAGTAATTTATTCCATCAAAGCCTCAGAAAGCTCCTTCTGTCACTAGGGTCTCTGCTTTAGCAATTGCAGCTCCACTGTAAGACTCACTGCAGTGGACTAAGACCTGAACAGTGATTAGATCTCTGAGTGGCCATTCAGCAGGGAGCCCCGGTAAGTGTGTACAGCTATGGACTATGATTTACAGAAGACACCGTGTGCATCAAAACCGCACAGATTTTCTTGAGCAAGTTTTATCTGAGTTGTTTGGAATTTTTTAATAGAAGTCAAAGTACTGAAGCTGGAAAGGAAAGGAAAGGAAGGACAAGATATCACCATCCCCAGCAAATGAGTATTCTGGGTCCTGGAGCAAGGAAGCTAAGTCTGTGACAATGTGCAAATCATCACATTTCTCTGAACCTCAGTTCTCACTTTTTTAAAAATAGAGATGAGAGTAAAAATATCACCTGTCCTACTGTAAAAATTTATCCTGAAAAACAACAAGAGTGGTACAATATATCCAAAAATATATGAAAAGGTTAAGATAAAGGGCAATGTTTTAATTACAAACATTTTATTCTTAGTTATTCTGCATGTCTATGAGTGGACTAAATCAAACAGCAACAAAAATCTTGTTCTAGATTCCAAGATGGCTGCAGAGTAGGTAGAAGCTACACTCATCTCCTCCCAAGACCAAGCTGAAATTACATGTAAATTACATAACAATCATCTTGAATAACCAACGGAAGACTGGATGATGAGAAGTCATAAGCAAGGGTTTATTGAAAAAGCCACAAGACTGTTAGGAAAGACAGAAACACAGAAAAGTAGGCCCTATTCTTTTGAGTGGTGACTGAGGTTATGAGGGATATCTCAGTGCATGGGGTTCCTCCTGAGAAGTGTGGGGTCTAAACCCCAAGCTGGGCTCTCCAGCCCAGAGAATCAGAGCTAGGAAGAGGCACCCATATAACATCTGGCTGTGAAAAGCAGGGGAGATTCTGAATGCCAGTGAGAAACAAGAGTCTGCTACAGACACAGACACCCTCTTAAAGGGCCAAAGCACAGAAATCTCATTCTTAGCCACTTACCCTGGCTCAGGCAGAGGAAGGGCAGAGTGGACTGCACTTGCATGGGGAGAGTCTGGGGTTTGTGGATATGGGGAGAGAGCTAAGCAAACAGAAGCTAGGATCCCTGTGTTGGGTCCTTCTTCCTCACCACAATGCCATCTTTTTGGGGTGGAGCATTCCCCTCCAGGTTGCATCAGGCTGGAAGAAAGCAATAGCCCCACCTTCTGGACTGCTTCTCACCCCATTCTGCAGAGCTTATGCCAGCTGAGGAGTCACCTGCCTTGGCCAGGGTATAGAGGTCTGAGCAGACTCAGATCAAAACTGGAACAGTCTGTCTTCGTTCAATTTTTCTGTCCATGCTCTGATGGATCCTCTGTGGGCAGACCTGGATTGTGTTCCCATGTCCTTATGCAATCCTGATTTTCATAGCAGTTTGAGTTTCTTTTCTATGTGTAAATGACAAAAAGCAGAGTAGGAGAAGAGCATGCATCAGTCAGGTTTTCTTGCAAACAACTAGAACCAATTCAAGTTGATATAAGCAGAAAATAAACTCATTACAAGGATACTGAGAAGCACACAGAATCACAGGGAATACAGATGAACCAGGTTCAGGGGCCTACAGCCAGGACAGTGGCTTGGGTTCAATGGTGACAGCCTACATTACTGATAGTGCTAACATCGGTTACTAGATGTCATTGATCAGTGTGGTTACCAGTGCTGCCCTCAAAAGGTCATCTTCCTGCAGCCATTGACAGCACCCTTGTCATTATCACACTTCTGGGTCAGACTAGTGGTGCCTGGGACACCTGCCTACCTGCTAGCTGCAAAAAAGTCTGGCGAAGCAAGTAGCTGCCACTTTCAGCTTCATCAATGGGAGGGAGTATCTACCTTAGCTCAGGGAATTCCACAAAGCTAGGAAGTTGGCTGAGCTGCCCAGTGATGAAAAGAATGAATTTTCCTTCATGACCAGTATACAACACTTACTCAAATCTTAATGGATGCCAGCAAGATCTGCATTTCCTCTGGTTTAGTAAAGTATCTCTGTGAATCTAGCTAGGCCATCAGAAGCCTGTGTAGCCAAATCCCATTGTACTGGCTGCAGAATTGCCTTCCCTGAAGGCATACTTCCTTGAAGTATGATACCATGAGTGGATAGTGAAAGGTGTTACATGACACAGTACCATGAAATGTATTAGGTCCATTCTAAGGACATTGTTGAGGATGTTGTTCCTGACCTCTCATGGAGTTGCATTGGCAGCCAGAAAGCTTAGGATCAAAGCCATGGCCCATCTGAACCTGAGTCGAAGACCCCAGAGTATGTATTTTGTGCACAAACCTCATTCCTTGTTTTTTTTTTCTCACCTTTCTAACCTTTACGTCTCTTTGTCCTGATTTTGTCATCTCCTTTAAAGTTAAGGGGTTTATTTTACATCTTAATTGTATATTTGCAACTTACCTTACCTCCCTTTTAGAGCATGTCAAAATAAAAATATGTAATAATATGAACTCAAAATTATAACAAGAAATCATACAAATGTCCTAAGGATACACAAGAAAGGGCCAATGGGCTCTGCCTAGGAAGGTGCACAGGGTGAGGCAGTGCTGGGGAAAGCTCCTGAGAGGGGAGTGACCTTTGAGGATGGAGAGGTAGACATTTAGTCACAAAGAAAACAAGGCAAGGGAGAGCCTTCCAGGCAACAGGAGCAGAACTAACATTCAATTTTGGTTTTCAGCTCTTTTTCTCTAAACTGTTGCTGTCTGAAGGTGAGTTTTTATTGTGCAGATTTTTGGATGGGTTTACTCTAACTCATGTACTTACCTTCCACGGTTTTCCTGTTTCCAAGAGGGCCAAGAGCAGAGCAGGAAAGGATGCCAAGGCTAAATTAAGAGGCAATCTGATGCCCCTGCTTGGATCCCATCTGCCCCATTTGGCTGTAATCCTCTTGACAGGTGGGCCTGGCATAGCAGCTGAGGCCTTACAGCTGATTGTGGTCACTCTGAAAAGTCCTGCTCACACACTTTGGAAAGCAATGCCCAAATAAATCTACCCTCTTGGTAGATTTAGCAGCCAAAGTAGCTTTCTGGAGAGCAAATTTTGTCAGACCAATTTAATCTCCTACTCTGATAGAATGAAGAGCACACAGATAAGGAAACAAACAATAGATGCAATCTTCTAGGGCTGCAGGGGAGCTTTTGACTCTGCCCTGTGTGATATTCTCATCAGCAGAGCAAAATGGCAGGGTCACAGTGGAGCAAAACCTGGAGGGAGATGTGAAGTGGCACTTGACCAACATGCTTGATGGCTTGGGAGTCCTGGGTAAAATCCAAGCTCTGGGGACACGATCGAAGTTGGACATTTCAAAGACTCCACTGAGAATGAAAGTCTCCTTTATTTAGCAATTTGATGTCATCCTCATGGGCTTCAAGAGTCCAGAGTCATGTCTTATGTGAGGGGACCCAGTAGTGGTTGGACACTGTCCTGAGCCAGGGAGCAGTAGCTCTGCAGAGCCAGGGCTTTTCTTTCCTGAGCTTAACATTTTCTGTGGGTGATGATACCCTGTGGTTAAAGAGCCTGCTTTGGTTGTTTTTGGTGTCAGGCAGAGAGACTCACTTTCATGTTCCAACTCTGCTCCTTCTAGCTAGCTGGGTAATCACAGATCCCCTCCAAACTTCAGCTTCCTTATCTATGAAATGGGCATGTTTGGACTTACCTTGTTTTGAACTAAAAATTAGAGGTTAAAATGAATGTAAAATGCACAGTGCCCACACTCAAGAGGCACTCAATAAATGTTACTTTCTTTTCCTCCTAACTCCAAATGCCTGTGCCCAGTGAACCAGTACTACTTACATTAGCCTAGATATACCATTGTGTCAAAGGGTCTGTAATGAAACAAAAATCTTTCAGGGGCCCAGAAACCCAGGCCAAGAGCCATGTAATATGGGACATAATCAAATAGAAAATAAAGTACACAAGAACAAAATTCAAATGAACACAGTCAGTTGGACTTTATTTTTTGTTTGATTATGTTTTAATTATTTTGTTCCAGCTTTATTAAAATATAGTTGAGAAAGATCCAAAATGGTGGTAGAGTAGGTGGAACCTACACTGCCTCCTCCCAAAACCAAACTGAAATTATAACTAAATTATGGAAAAATCATCCTGAATAATCAGGTGAACACTAGCTGGAGAGAAGCCTTATAACCAAGAACTAATGGAAGAAAACACATCACCACAAGAAGACTGGTAGGAAGTGCAAAGGTATGAGAGGGCTGGCTGGGCTCCCACAGGTGGCAGATGAAGTTCTGAAGGGATATTTCAGCAGCAATAGGGGTTCCCAAGAAGTGTGGAATCTAAACCCCATGCTGGGATTCCCAGCCTAGAGCACCAGAACTAGGAAAGAAACCAAAAAAAAAAAAAAAACCCCAAAACAACAAAAAAACCCACTCAGCTGTGAAAAGCTCTGCAGGGTATCTGTCTGCCAGGAGGAGATGGTTAGAGATCAGAAAGCCTCTTAAAGGGCCAAAACACAAAATTTTGTTTGCCCTTTGCCCTGGATTTGGGCAGAGGCAGAGCAGAGCAGACTAGAACTACATGAGGAGAGTTTGGGATTGGTGGCTCTGAGGAGAGAGCTGAAGAGTCAGTGACCAGGATCCATGTGTTGGGCATTCACCATGCTGCAGAAGCCATTTTTCTTGGACAGACTACTTCCCTCAACACAGCATCAGCCTGAGGAGAAGCAATAGTCCCACCCACTGGGATCTCTCTCACCCCACCCAGTGGAGCTTAAGCCCAGCTGGTGAGGAGTACAGCTGGAGGCAGTTTCAGTGACTAAGCCTAACAGACAGCCTGCAGGCAGAGGTGGATCTGTGAGGCCTGAGACTTTGACTGACCTTCCTCTGGAGGCCTGGTGCTAGTAATAGCAGAACTTGGTGCAGAGCTTGGTTCTTTCTGCACACACCGAGGCCCAGTAGAGGGAGTCAGAAGATGGAATTACAGTTCCAAACAGGTTGCCAGTCACAGGCAGTGTCTGACACAGGTCTGTATCAGAGTTTTTGCAGATCTACCTAATACACAGAAATAAATACAAAGAGGCAGCTAAACTAAGAAAACAAAAAAATTTACAGGCCCCAAATAAAAGAACAAAAGAATTTTCCCAAATAAGAGCTAAATAAATGGAGGCAGGCAATTTATCAGATATAGAGTTCAAAGTAATGATTATAAGAATGTTCAATGGTATGAAAAAAGATATAGAAGCCATGAAAAGTAACAGTCAGAACTAAAGAATGTAATATCTAAGATAAATAATTCACTGGAAAGAATAACAGTAGGTTAGATGAAGCAGAGGATCGAATCAGCAGTTTGGAAGCAGAAAAAAACACTAAAGCAGAGAAGCAAAAAGAATTTAGAAAAACAGAAGAGTTGAAGAGACCATTGAGATGGCATGAAGCATAACAATATCCACATCATGGGAATATCAGAAGGAGAAGAGAGTGAGCAGAGTATGTATTTGAAAAAATAATGACTGAAAACTTCCCTAATCTGGCGAAAGAAAAAGACACACAAGTCCATAAAGCACACAGTCCCCAACAAGATGGAAGCAAAGAGGCTCACACCAAGACACATCATAATTAAAATGCCAAAGGTTAAACATAAGGAGAAAGGTTTTTTTAAATAATTAATTTTATTTAGTTATTTTTCAAGTACAGTTTTTTGTCTATTTTTCCCATCCCAGCCTCCCCCGCCCCTTGCTCCCCACCTCCCTTCCATTTCCACCCCCCTTAGTTCTCCTCCCTGTGTCCTTCCTATTTGTTCCTCCAAATCCCTCCCCCTTTTTCCCCTTAACTTCCCTTCCTTCTCCCCTCTGGTCACTATCCCCTTGTTCTCTATTTCAGTGTCTTTGTTTTTACTCTGCTTGCTTGTTTGTTTTATTGTTTAGCTTCCTGTTAAAGGTGAGATCATATGGTATTTGTCTTTCAATGCCTGGCCTATTTCACTCAGCATAATGCTTTCCAGTACCATCCATGTTGTTGCAAAGGGTAGGAGCTCCTTCTTTCTTTCTGCTGCATAGAATTCCATTGTGTATATGTACCACAATGTTTTGATCCATTCATTTACTGATGGGCACCTAGGTTGCTTCCAACTCTTGGCTATTGTAAATTGTGCTGCTATGAACATTGTGGCGCATAGGTTCTTTGATATTGGTGTTTTAGGATTCTTAGGATATAATCCCAGCAGTGGAATTGCTGGGTCAAAAGGCAGGTCAATTTTTACTTTTCTGAGAAAATTCCATACTGTTTTCCATAATGGTTGTACCAGTCTGCAATCCCGCCAACAGTGAACTAAGGACCCCCTTTCCCCACACCCTCTCCAACATTTGTTGTTTGTTGCTTTGTTTATGATAGCCATCCTGACTGGTGTAAAGTGGTATCTCATTGTGGTTTTAATTTGCATCTCTCTGATAGCTAACGATATTGAGCATCTCTTCATGTGTCTCTGGATATTCTGTATGTCCTCCTTGGAGAGGTGTCTGTTCAAGTCCTTTGCCCATTTTTTAATTTGGTTGGGTGTCTTCTTAGAGTGGAGTTGTGTAAGTTCTTTGTATATTTTGGAGATTAAACCTTTGTCTGAGGTATCATTGGCAAATATGTTTTCCCATACAGTTGGTTGTCTTTTTAATTTAATACTGTTTTCTTTAGCCATGCAGAAGCTTTTTATTTTGATGAGATCCCATTTGTTTATTCTTTCCTTTACATTCCTTGCTCTAGGGGACATATCAGTAAAGAAGTTGCTGCGTAAAATATCTGAGATTTTCTTGCCAATGTTCTCCTCTAGGACTTTAATGGTGTCACGACTTACATTTAAGTCTTTTATCCACCTTGAATTAATTTTGGTGTATGGTGTAAGTTTGTGCTCAAGTTTCATTTTTTTTCACGTAGCTGTCCAGTTTTCCCAACACCATTTGTTGAAGAAGCTATCTTTACTCCATTTTATGTTAGTGCCCCCTTTGTTGAATATTAATTGACCGAAGAGAGTTGGGTTGATTTCTGGGCTCTCTGTTCTGTTCCATTGGTCTATGTGCCTGTTTTTATGCCAGTAGCAGGCTGTTTTGATTACAGTGGCCTTGTAATACAGTTTGATATCAGGTATTGTGATCCCCCCTACTTTGTTCTTCTTTCTCAAAAGAGTAGCTGCTATTTGGGCTCGTTTATGGTTCCATATAAATTTTTGAAGTGTTTGTTCTATGTCTGTGAAATATGCCATTGGTCCTTTAATAGGTATTGCATTGAATCTGTATATTGCTTTGGGTAGTATGGACATTTTGATGATGTTAATTCTTCCAATCCATGAACAAGGTATATGTTTCCATTTGTTTGTGTCTTCCTTGATTTCTTTCTTCAGGGCTGTGTAGTTTTCTGCATACAGGTTTTTTACCTCCTTAGTTAGGTTTATTCCCAGATATTTTATTTTTCTTTTTGCTATATCAAATGGGATTTTTTCTTGATTTCTGCTTCTGCTGATTCACTGTTGGTATACAAAAATGCCTTTGATTTCTGGATATTGACTTTGTAACCAGCTGTTTTGCCAAACTCATTAATTAGTTCGAGCAGTTTTTGGGTAGAGTCTATAGGATTTTCCATGTACACTATCATGTCATCTGCAAACAGTGACAGTTTTGCTTCCTCCTTTCCTATTTGGATGCCTTTTATTTCCTTTTCCTGCCTGATCGCTGTGGCTAAAACTTCCAATACTATATTGAATAGAAGTGGTGAAAGTGGACAACCTTGTCTTGTTCCTGATCTTAGTGGAAAAGCTTTTAGTTTTTGCCCATTGAATATGATATTGGCTGTAGGTCTCTCATATATGGCCTTTATTATTTTGAGAAATGCTCCCTGTATTCCCACTTTGCTGAGTGTTTTTATCATAAATGGGTGTTGTACCTTATCAAAAGCTTTTTCTGCATCTATTGATATGATCATGTGATTTTTGTCTTTGCTTTTGTTTATATGATGTATTACATTTACTGATTTGCGAATATTGAACCATCCTTGCATCCCTGGGATGAATCCCACTTGATCATGGTGTATGATCTTTTTGATATATTGTTGGATGCGATTTGCCAATATTTTGTTGAGGATTTTAGCATCTATGTTCATCAGCGATATTGGCCTGAAGTTTTCTTTCTTTGTTGTATCTCTATCTGGTTTTGGAATTAAGATGATGCTGGCTTCATAAAAAGAATTTGGGAGTTTTCCATCCTTCTGGATTTTTTGGAATAGTCTGTGGAGAATAGGGGTTAGCTCTTCCTTAAATGCTTTGTAGAATTCTCCTGTGAAACCATCTGGTCCGGGGCTTTTGTGTGATGTGAGTTTTTTGATTACTGCTTCAATTTCTTTTGCTGTTATTGGTGTATTTAGATTTTCTGCTTCTTTTTCACTGAGTTTTGGAAGATTGTATTTTTCTAGAAATGTGTTCATTTCCCCTAGGTTTTCAAATTTCTTGGCATACAGTTCTTCATAGTAATTTCTTACAATCCCTTCTATTTCTGTGGTATCAGTTGTAATCTCTCCTCTTTCTTTTCTGATTGTGTTTATTTGTGTCCTCTCTCTTCTTTTCTTGATGAGCCTACTTAAAGGCTTGTCTATTTTGTTTATCTTCTCAAAGAAGCAACTCCTGGATTCATTGATCCTTAAAATTGTGCTTTTAGTTTCTATGTCATTTAATTCTGCTCTAATCTTGGTTATTTCCTTCCTTCTGCTTGCTCTGGGCTCTCTTTGTTGTTGTTCCTCAAGTTCTTGCAGGCGTAGGATTAGGATGTTTGTTTGAAATATTTCTATCTTCTTTAGGTAGGCCTGTATTGCTATAAACTTCCCTCTCAGGACTGCCTTGTCTGTGTACCATAAGTTTTGGGTTGTTGTGAGATCATTTTCATTTGTTTCCAGAAACGTTTTGATTTCTTCCCTAATTTCATTCTTGACCCATTTATTGTTTAATAGCATACCATTCAGTGTCCATGATTTGGGGAGCGTTGGGTTTTTTTCTTTGGGTTTGGTTTCCAATTTCAGTCCCTTGTGGTCAGAGAAGATGCTTGGTATGATTTCAATTTTCTTGAATTTGTTGAGGCTCGTTTTGCATCATATCATGTGGTCTATCTTTGAAAATGTTCCATGTGCATTTGAAAAGAATGTGTATTTAGCTTCTTTGGGATGAAGGGCTCTATATATATCAGTTAAGTCCATTTCATCTAGGCTATTGTTTAATGCCACAATATCTTTGTTGATAATTTGTTTGGAAGATCTGTCCATTTTTGATAGTGGGGTGTTCAAATCCCCACTATAATTGTGTTGCTGTCAATATCTTTCTTGAAGTCCTCTAAGATTTTCTTGATATATTTGGGTGCCCCTATGTTTGGTGCATATATGTTTACAATGGTAATGTCCTCTTGGTGAATTCTTCCCTTGAGTATAATGAAGTGACCTTCTGGGTCTCTCTTTAAGTCTATTTTGTCTGATATGAGAATTGCTACCCCAGCTTTTTTTTCTTGTCCATTTGCTTGGAAAACTTGTTTTCAGCCTTTCACTTTTAGTCTGTGATGGTCTTTTGTCCTGAGGTGGGTCTCTTGTGGGCAGCATATGTGTGGGTCATGCTTTCTTATCCATTGAGCTATTCCATGTCTTTTGATTGGAGCATTTAATCCATTTACGTTTAAGGTTATTATTGATAGGTACTTATTCATTGCCATTTTTGTACCTGTGTTCCTCACTGTCTCCCTCTTATCCTTCCTTCCCTTAAAACAGTCCTTTTAGTATTTCTTGTAGAGCTGGTTTGGTGGAGGCATATTCTTTTAGACTTCTTTTGTCTTGGAAGCTCTTTATTTGGCCATCTATCTTGATTGAGAGCCTTGCTGGGTAAAGTAGCCTTGGGTATAGGCCTCTGGTTCTCATTACTTGGAATATTTCTTGCCATTCTCTTCTTGCTTGGAGTGTTTCCACTGAGAAGTCAGTAGCTAACCTTATTGGGGCTCCCTTGTATGTTACTTCTTTTTTCTCCCTTGCTGCCTTTAAGATTCTCTCTTTGTCTTGGAATTTTGCCATTTTGATGATGATGTGTCTTGAAGTGGGCCTCCTTGGGTTCCTCTTGATTGGGACTCTCTGTGATTCCTGGATTTGTGAGACTTTTTCTCTTATCAAATTATGAAAATTTTCTCTCATTACTCGTTCAAATACGTTTTCTATCCCTTGTTCTTCTTCTTCTCCTTCTGGTATTCCTATTATTCGGATATTATTACGTTTCATATTGTCTTGCATTTCTCTTAATCCCTCTTCATTCTTTCTGAGCCTCTTTTCATTTTCTTGCTCTTTCTGTGAGATGCTTTCTACCTTGTCCTCCAACTCACGAATCCTATCCTCCGCTTCATCTATCCTACTTTGGAAACTTTCTACTGTGTTCTTCAATTCGGAAATTGTATTCTTCATTTCCTCTTGTCTCTTGCTGATAGTTTCCATTTCCTTTTTCATGTTGCTGTAGTTTGCAGAGAGATCATTGTAGTTCCCCTGTAGTTTCTGGTAGTTCACTGTGAGCTCTTTGAACTTCGTAATAACCAGTGCTTTGAATTCACTGTCTGATAGTTGATCAGCGTCTATTTCATCTAACATTCTTTCTGAAGTTTCTGCTTTTTCTTTCATTGTTTCTTTGTCTTCGCATTGTTTGAGACTCTTCTTGTTAGTCTCTGTTTCTAAAATTGATCTGTTCTTAAACCCTGGTTTTATGGTGTAAACTTCTGTGGTATGATCCTTGTGAAGTTCAGTGGTGCAGACTCCTTGAAGTTTCTTGATGTTCTTCGTCTCCACCTACACTCACGCTGGTCCTTGCGCTGGTCCCTGTGTTGGTCGCCTACCACTGCTGAATGTCCTGGCTCTAGTAGCCGCCTCCTCAAGCACCCAGGCCTGTTACTACGGCAGCGGCACAGAGGCTGGGAATGTCCCGGCTCCCGTATCTGGCTCTCTCTGCCGCCCAGGGCCGTTACAGGGGTTTGGAGTGTCCCGGTTTCCATACCTGATTCCCCAGTGTCCAGTCCCGTCGCTATGTCAGCGGCACAGGGGCTGAGAACGTCCTGGTTCCCGTAGCAGGCTCCTCTGCCACCCAGGGCCATCTCAGGGGTTTGGAGTGTCCCGGCTTCCGGCTTCCGTACCTGATTCCCCCGCGTCCAGTCCAGTCACTGTGGCAGCGGCACAGGGGCTGGGAATATTTCTCTCCTGTAGCTGACTCCTCTGCCGCCCAGGGCTGTCACAGGGGTTCGGAGTGTCCCGGCTCCCGTACCTGACTCCCCAGCGTCCAGTCCCATTGCTACGGCAGCGGCACAGGAGCTGAGAACGTCCCGGCTCCCGTAGCTGGCTCCTCAGGGCCCAGGCCTGTCTCTATGGCAGTGTCACAGGGGCCTTTGGTGTCCCAGCTCCTGCAACTGACCCTTCCGTTGCCCAGGCCGGTAGCTATGGCATCGGCACAAGGGCCGAGATTGTCCCCGCTCCGGTTCCTGACTCCTCTGTCTCCCAGGACTGTCACAGGGGCTTGGAGTGTCCGGCTCCCGTACCTGACTCCCCAGCTCCCAGGCCTGTTGCTGTGGCAGCAGCACAAGGGCCGCGTGAGACCCAGCTCCAGTAGCTGACTCTGCTGCCGTCTGGTGTTTCAGCGTCGGTCACAATCTCTGGTCTTTGAATTTCATAAATGCTGGGTAACTGATGGTTTATTGTGCTGTTTCTCTATAGATCTGCCAGGATTTTCACCCAGGAGTACAGGAGCTAGTATCAGCTCCATCTTACTGCGTTGCCATCTTCCCAGCATCCCATAAGGAGAAAGTTTTAAAACCACAAGCGAAATGCAGTTACCTACAAGGGAGGTCCAATAAGACTGTAATACCATTTCTCAACAGAAATATTTTAGGCCAGAAGAGAAGGCCATGAAATATTCAAGGTGATGAGAAGAAAGGACCTACAGCCAAGAGTACTTCGCCCAACAAGGCTATCATTTAAGATTGAAGGAGTGGCAGCAGGGCAGGAAGGGCTTCATCCGCAGAGCTCCCCTACCACTGTGGATGAATAGGTATACCAAGACACAATCTGCTTGGGGAGGAAGGGCTGACCAGTCTCTCAGAGGAGAAAAGTGTCAAGCACAATGTGTATTTATTGAATTTAACTTGCATAGGGATGCATATCAAAGAAAGGAGGTATAGTTTACAAATAACATTTCTGGGATCACAGGGGTCCTTCTAGTCAGGGATTGGTAGACAGGGTGACACCAATTGGCTGTAAAACCCTGGGAAACAAACTTATTTTGTGCTTGGACCCTTAACATTTAAGTTGAGGACATTCTTAGCAAAGCATGTTTCACTGGACTTTATGCATTCTTTCTTAGGTCTGATCACCCCTCGCTGGGAACTGCTCATTCTGGCACAGGGCTGCTCCTCCCTTTGGCTGGTGCCAAAGGGAATTGTGGGGGTGGGGGGATTGGGGAGCAAGGCAGCTAAGAGATTAGGAGACTTTTTACAGATAGAATGAGGACCCAGGCTATGACAAAGCCAAGGGGTGTGGGTCTTTTGTCCCTCCTCCACAATCTTCCAAATCCTTCCCTGATGGTTCCTTCATGACTATGGCTGTCTTAGGATGTTCCTTCCTTGAGGAGTCTTACCTGTCATTGACTATCCAGTCATCCTTGAGGGGTGAAGGAGGGTGAAGTAAAGGGGGCAGAGGCTGCACCTTTACCGGGAGGATAAGTTTTGTCTCCTTAGTGGCTTATGGTCCCAAGGTCCCCTAACCGTGTGACCTTTTTGCTTGTTGGCAGGATTACAGCTTCTGAAACCAAGCAGGATTGTTCCCAATAAAGAGCTTCCCAGACAAGAACATACTGTAAGGGTTTGTTACCAACAAACTAGTATTGCAACAAATGTTAAAGCACTTGCTTGAAGAAGAAGAAGAAGAAGAAGAAGAAGAAGAAGAAGAAGAAGAAGAAGAAGAAGAAGAAGAAGAAATATATAACTATTTTTATTATAGTTAAAAATAAGATAGCAATAAGTAAGTATCTATCAAAATCACTTTAAATGTAAATGGCTTAAATGCTCCAATCAAAAGACAATAGGGCAGCTGAATGGATATGAAAACAAGACCTATATATATATGCTATCTCCAAGAGACCCACCTCAGCACTAAAGATATACAGACTAAAAGTAAAGGGATAGAAAAAAATACTTCAAGCAAATGGAAGGGAAAGAAAAGGTGGGGTAGCAATATTTATATCTGAAAAAATAGACTTTAAAACCAAGGCTATAGTTAGAGACAAAAAAAAAGGACACTAGTGGAGTGAGGTTCCATATGTCCAGGCCTTCTTTGAGCTATGCCAGTCCTGTTCCACCTACCAAACCCTTCTCTGCTCTTCTCTTTCCCAGCAGCATCTGCCTATTCCCAGTGCCCTGACAGAAACATCTTTTGACCCCTTTGAGGACTCTCTTCCCCCTCCCTGTGCATCCCCTCCTTCCCCATCTGGGCAGGACAGGGCTGGGACCACAGACTATGAATCTCCTACCTCTCCCAATTCCACCTCAGATCCTCCACCTCCCTCCCCTCACATGACCAGGTCCAAAAGGCCTCATCCTATCTTACCCCTCCAGGTAGGAGGTAGCAGGACCAGAAGGGCCCATCTGAGAGTCTATGTCCCCTTCTCCCTTTCTGATCTCTCTCAAATTAAACAACACCTAGGATCCTTTTCCTCTGACCCCATCCTATTTCTCAAAGAATTTCAGTATCTGATTGTCTCCTATGATCTCACTCGGTGACACCTCTATGTCATACTCTCAACCTGTCTTTCCCCTGAGGGGAAAGAACGTGTTTGGTTGGCAGCCCAGGCTCATGCTGACACCCTAAACAGGTAAGATCCCACCAATGGCCCGGTAGGAGCTACTGCAGTCCCCCATGAAGACCCTAACTGGGACTATCAGGACAGAAAACCGGGTTGGCAATCCTGCCATTACATGATAACCTGCCTCGTGGCAGGACTGCAGGCTGCTGCACACAAGGCAGTCAACTCTGACAAACTAAAGGAAATCTCCCAGAGAGCAGACAAGAATCCCACCACCTTTCTTGCAAGACTCAGGGAGGCCCTTCGGTGTTTTACTAATCTGAACCCAGACTCCCCAGAGGGCACTCTACTCCTTCATATGCAATTTTATCTCTCAATTGGCTCCAGACTTATACCGAAAGCTCCAAAAATTAGGCACAGGTCCTCAAACTAGCCAGAATAAACTAGTTAATCTAGCCTTTAAAGTTTTCAACAACAGAGATGAGGAGAAGGCCCAGCAGGAAAGACAAAGGGAGGAAGCTAAGGCTAAGTTCCATAACCAGGCCTATCAGCGATTTGCTTCATCTTTAAAAGAGAGCTGAGATTTCCCCAGGAAAAGGGAAAAACACTTCAAGGGACCTGTTTTAAATGTGGGAAGCCCCGGCACTGTGCCAAACAATGTCCAAACCCCCAAAGCCCTCCAAGGCCATGCCCACTGTGGAAACTAGAGGGCCATTGGAAGTCCGACTGCCCCCAGGCTTCTCAAGGCAAGGGGTTATCAGTTACCCACTCAGACTGGACCTCTGGTTTTGAACTCGCAGACCTTCTGGGGTTAGCAGCAGAAGACTGACGGTGCCCGGGAACCACACAAGGCCCCACCATAATCAACAGGATGGAACCTTGGGTAACTACCAGTAGCAGGTAAGCCAATCTCTTTTCCGATTGACACAGGTGCCACTTAATCTGCTCTTCCTGAATACTCCGGGCCAACAATCCATTCCCCAATCTCAATAGTAGGAGTTGATGGCACAGTCTGACAGACATTAGCCACCCCTCTGCTACCCTGATCACTAGAGGACCACTTATTTACTCATTCATTTCTTGTCCTCCATTGCTGCCCTACACCAATTCTTGGAAGAGACATTCTTGCCAGGCTTAAGGCCCAAATACTCATTCCTTCTCCTTGAAATTTGCAGAGTAATTTCCTTCTCTTTCTAACAGATAGACTCTTAGTCCACTCTGTCTACTTCCTTTTTCCACCCTACTCTGTTAACCCAGAGGTATGGGACACTGAAATCCCAGTCATTGCCAGCCACCATGAACCAGTCACTATACATGTTAGGGATCAAACCCAACACTCAGCTAAGTTCCAATACCCAATACCTCTCAAAGCACTGTGAGGAATTAAAACTACAATTACTCACCTCTTGCAGGCAGGACTTCTATGGGCAACTAATTCCTCATTAACACCCCAATTTTACCAGTGAAAAAACCTAATGGAATCTATCAGTTAGTCTAAGACCTATGAATAATTAAGCAGGCTGTAATTCTTATACATCCAATAGTCCCAAACCCCTACACTATTCTTTCCCTCATACCACCCTCTACCATCTATTACTCTGTTCTAGAACTTGAGGATGACTTCTTTACCAACCCCTTATACCCTGACTCCCAAAACCTATTTGCTTTTACCTGGACAGACCCAGACACCCATCATTCCTACAGTTAACCTGGACCGATCTTCCCCAAGGGTTCCAAGACAGCCCTCACCTGTTTGGACAGGCACTGGCCCATAACCTGTGCAACATTGATCTCTCCCCTTCTACTCTCCTACAGTATGTAGATGGCCTCCTCCTACACAGACCATCCTTTTGCAGACTCCCAAAAGAGCACTGCTAAACTCCTAAATTATCTAAGACAAGTAGGATATCGAGTCTCAGCCCAAAAGGTTCAAATATCACAAACCCCAGTCACCTACCTAGGCTTCACCTTAACACCCAATGAGAAGGTAATGACAGCAGACAGACAAACACTAATCACCTCAATGCCAAACCCTCCTACTAAAAAAGACCTCCTCTCCTTTCTGGGCCTGGCTAGATACTTTAGAAACTGGATTCTGAGCTTTGGCATTCTAGCCAAGCCATTATATGAGGCAATAAAAAGATCCCTCCAGGAACCACTACTGCCTGGGAAGCCCCTCAAATGACCCTTTCAGGAGCTAAAGCAGGCTCTCACCAATGACCCTACTCTGGCCATCCCTGATTTCAATAAACCCCTTATCTTATGCACAGATGAAAGACAGGACATTGCTCTAGGTCTCTTAGGACAGAAGTCAGGCTCAGACCTAAAAATTATAGCCTATTTATCCAAACAACTAGATTCCACTGCCCCAAAGTGTACTACTTCTCTAAGAGCATTAGCTGTAGCAGCCACCTTCATCATCGAGGCACGAAAACTGACCTACTCTCAACCAATAATTGCATATTTTCCTCATGCTATTTCTGATCTAATATCCAACCAGGCAGAAAAATTCCTCCAGCCCACCTGACTTCAGGAAATTTTCCTTATTTTACTACAAGCTCCTCACACATCGATTGTGAGATGTACCACAATTAACCCGACCACTCTCGTCCTCTCGCCTGATCTTCAACACAATCCCTGCTTGTGCTCTGAAGTATAATCTTCTTTCTCCCTTTCCCCACATCTCTGACACACTCTGGCCCATCCCAGATGACACCTGGTTCATTGACGGCAGCTCCTTTTTCACTGGTGGAAAAAGAAAAGCAGGATATGCAATATTCTCCCACACCCAGGTCATAGAATCCAGCCCTCTCCTTCCTAGAACCTCATCCCAATGGGCTGAACTTATTGCACTAATATGAGCCTTTGCACTTGCACAAAACAAATGAATCAATATTTACTCTGATTTCCACTATGCCTACCACATTTTATACTCACATGCCACAATTTGGGCAGAAAGGGGATTCTCACAACCAAAGGATCCCCCATCACAAATGCTGCACTGATATCCAAACTCTTACCAAAGGCACTAGAGGTCTCTCAAACAGCAGCTGTTCACTGCCAAAGCCATCAAGGAACATCTTCCAAAATTGTGCTAGGAAATGAAAAAGCTGACAAACAGGCCAAAAAAGCAGAAGCCACAGAAACTCCAGAGTGTTGGTTCTTAGCCATTCCCTATATTATTCCTCAATACGAAACTAAAGAAATTCAGTCACTAACCCAAGGTATGGTGTGGTATGGGAAGGGGCTTGGCTCACACCTAAAGAACAGCTAATACTCCCCAGTAAACAGAAGGAACAAGTCCTTAAACAGTTCCATGCAGCCCTATGTGTAAAATTTAGGCCACTATTAAAATTCCACACCCCTTTGGTCGTGGGCCCTCACCTGGCCTCCACGCTGCAGAGCACCACCCAGCAGAGCAACATTTGCAGACAGGCATCCCCTCAGGGAGGGATTAGACCTCCACCCTCATTCCCCACCCACCAAACTAGGGGATAGATTCCAGAACAAGACTGGCAAATTGACTTTACTCATATGCCCCCCATTAAAAAGCACAAATACCTCCTAACCCTGGTAGACACCTTCTCGAAATATGTGGAAGCCTTCCTACCACTTCAGAAAAGGCAGCTGAGGTAACCTGAGTCCTGCTGGACCACATTGTTTCCTGCTTTGGGGTCCCTATCTCCATACAATCTGATAATGGCCCTGACTTTATATCTCAGATCACACAAGAAGTGGCCAGCACCCTAAACATCCAGTGGAAACTCCACATTCCATACTGCCCCCAATCTTTAGGTAAAGTGGAAAAGGCCAATTTTATTATAAAAATGCAACTACCTAAACTATCTCTAGGACTGTGGATGGACTGTATTTCCCTTCTGCCCCAAGCACTCACTAGAATCTGAACCACTACTCGGGTGGTTCCTTAGCTCCTTTGAACTTATGTATAGCTGGCCCTTTGTACTTGTTAACTTTCCAAATTCCCACCCACTGCTTGGAGACTACCTTCCCACTCTTGCCCTAACCAGGCAGATCCTGTGAGAACACACCAAGAAGGTTCTTCCTAAACCAGCAGAAGGTACCCTAGCTCCTGCCTGCCCCAGAACCAGGGGATTGGGTCCTACTAAAGATACCCTCAGAAGCATGAGGGACTCTAGCCCTTCACTGGCAGGGACCCTATCAGGTCATCCTCACCACACACATGGCTGCCAAACTTCAAGGGCTCTCTCAATGAATATGTTCCTCCAGGCTAAAGAAGACCTTCTGACCTGAATCCACCACTTCCCCAAAGACTGATCTGTTTGGGTATTGACCAGAAACTCTAACACCCACCCATTTATGGCTAACTAGGATCCAGGAAGAAGATGACAAGGTCATAAGAGACCCCCATATTTCCATAACCACTGTGTCCCCTCACCATACCACCCTCCTTAAGAACCCGCCCAGAATGTGTCCTACAACATGAGCAGTGCAGGAACTGTCAAGCATCTCCTTGGTCTTATCCTGTTGCTTACTGCTATTATTACACCTCTCCTTGCCCCTTAGAATCTTTTTGCATTATTCCCTCCTCCTCTCCCAACTGCCCCAGATAATCCATAACCCTCTCCTTTCCATGAGCAGTAAGAATTTCCCACCAGTTAGCATCCAGGCCTTTTATGACCTCTTCATAAGCATCCTGGCTAAGGTAGCACCACAGCAATCCACACAACAGAACACACTCCAAATACTATTGGACATTTACCTCCAGGGGGACTTCCAGGACTATTTCTGGGAACTAGTTTCTGCATGGCTAGAGTTTGATTAGCCCTAGCTAACATTTTCTTACTTTTACTCTCCCACCCCTCTTCTTCAACCTTACCTGGGCCAGAAACCTCTTTCAACCTAGCAGTCCATATAGCCCACTCCCTAAAGTTAAATTACTCCTACTAGCTTTGCCTCTCCATCTGTAGCTGAGGGTATGTTTAACACCAACTGCCAGGTCAGTGAGGTACTGTCTCTTGCAATCTTGACTTCACAACCACAATTAGTGGTTTTACCACAATTAGTTACCAGATACCTTCTCCACCCATGACTGGCACTCTTCTTAGGGCCCCTTATTCTCTCACATCATTAATCACTTTACACACTACCTACCCTTCTGCATTATAAGCCAAAGGAGTGAAGGGACCCCAGTTAGTTCACTTAACCCAAGCCAGTGCCAACAGAGCTTCACAATCCCACAAACCCCTCTAACAACCTTGGGATAGCATGAATCCAAAATCTTGGAGATGAAACTGCTTTCTTACGTATCTGCTCCCCAAAACCCATGACTCTTACTGGCACAATCCCAACACAGTCATCTACCTACTGAAACAGAAGACCAGCCAGAAAAGTTAACTTTCTCAACCCTCTTTCCCTAGAGGACCAGGACTGTCTCCCCCTGTACCGAGATCACACTGTGGCAGCTCATTATTGGAAAAAGCGGGGCTCTATCTATTCTGAATTTATAGACAAACCCTTCCAAAATCCCATCACTGACACCCTAGTTGCAGCATCCCTAACTGCACAAGGACTTGAATACTAGGGCACCAAATGCCCTAAGACTAAAACACTTGTTAACTGTAGATATATCTCAATAGAAACCCAGCCCATTCTGCTTGCAGAATACAAACTCTCCACAGAAATCTACAACTCTTCAGAGGTATATTGGACCTTGCCTCTAAAATGGGCAGAGATCTGCTCCCTGGAATACACTCTTCCAGACATATCAATCACATGAGGAAACACCGCACTTCCCTTTCCCATTAGGGGACAGGGACACTTATTCAAAAGGGGTAGCCTGTTGATCCTTATAATATCAGGAGTTCTCTCCATGGCTGGGACCATGACGGGTGGCACCGTCTTGGGTATTCATCACCAATTATCTCTAGAAACAGCAGAGGCACCGACCAAGATGGGGGAAACCCTAGCCTTACTCCAAGAACAACTAGACTATGTAGCAGGGATATCCCTTCAAAACTGAAGAGCCCCAGACCTACTCACAGCATCAGAGAGGGGGGCATGTCTGTGTCTTGAAGAAGAGTGCTGTTTCTACATTAACAAATCAGACCAGATTCAACAAAACATTCAAGCTATACTGGAGTTTGCATCTGAAGTAAAAAATCTAAGCCCCTTCATAAATCTTACTTCTTAGCTCTCCCGCATAACCTGGCTATTGCCTTTCCTTACCCCTTATGCTTGGGCCACATATCTTTAACCCGATTGTAAAGTTCTTATCTTCCAGGCTGGAGCAGTTCAAAATACAAATCAGGGCAGCACTTGTCCTGCAACACTATCAATCAGAGCAAGTGCAGCACAGCTCATGGGTATGGCTCAGGGACAGCTCTACATCCCTTTCCAACAGGAAGCAGTTCCAGAAAACAGACCTTTACCCATTTACCCCCAGCCTCAGAAAAAATAATAAAAAGCAGTCTGGGGTGAAAGGGTCAGGCCAGTTTCCCAGCCTGCCAGACTGCTCATGAGTCAGGCCAATTGTCCAACCCACTGGACTGCCTATGCCTCAGTTATCCTGACTTGCTTGATAGCCAGCAGCTTAATTTAAACTCTCTCCCACTATGCATAATACACATCTGGTGCCAACGACAATGGCCTGTGGTCAGACTGACCTACCTGTACCTGGGAACAGCCCGGCCCTTTACCTACCTTATTGTCCTGGCTCACTTCCTGGAATTTTAAGGCACCTGCCTAGAAGAACAAGAGGCTGACCCCTCTCTTATCCCTTCACAAACCCTTCACTTTTTCTTTTAAAAACCCCATTCCTGCCTCTACCAGGGCTACAGTTGATCTCGACTCAGCCCACATGTAAGTGCAGCATCAAATAAAGACACTGGATCAGATCCTGTTGGATCCTCCAGTTCCTCCTGCTTCTATTTCTTGTGCATTTCTAACACCCAGTAAACATTTATACACCCAATACAGGAACACCTAAATTTGTAAAAAAACAAAAAACAAAACCTTCATGGACTTACAGAGACATTGACAGAAATATAGTCATAGTGGGGGATTTTAAGACATCACTGACGTCAATGGATAGATCTTCCAGACAGAATTCAACAAAGAGACAGTAACCTTAAATGACATACTAGATAAAACGGGTTTAATTGTACCTTCTGAGCATTTGACCCCAAAGCAGCAAAATATACATTCTTTTCAAGTACACATGGAAATTTTTCTAGGATAAAATATATATTAGGACATAAAACAAGTCTCAACAAATTTAAGAAAACTGAGATCATATCAAACATCTTCTCTGATCATAATTCTGTGGAACTAGAAATCAATCAAAAGTAGAAAACTGAAAAATATACAAAGACATGGAAGTTATATAATGTTATTAAACAAGGAATGTGTCAACAATAAGATTGAGGAAGAAATAAAAAGATACCTTAAAACAAATGAAAATGAGTACAAAACAACCCAAAATCTGTGGGACACAAGGAAAGCAATCTAAGAGGAAAATTATAGCATTGCAGGCCTATCTCAAGAAACAAGAAAAAGCTCAAATAAACATCTAACATTATAACTAAAGGAACTTGGAAAAGAATAAAAACAAAGCCAAAAGTGAGTAGAAGGGAGGAAATAATAAAGATCAGTACAGAAGTAAATGAAATAGAGTCTAAAATACACAATACACATAATACAAAAGATCAGTGAATCCAAGCATTGGTTCTTTGATAAGAA
Organism: Artibeus jamaicensis; assembly: GCF_021234435.1. NCBI lineage: Eukaryota > Metazoa > Chordata > Mammalia > Chiroptera > Phyllostomidae > Artibeus > Artibeus jamaicensis. Next base: position 4,963,319 of record NW_026521822.1, read on the forward strand.
AAACAAGATAGACAAACTTTTAACCAGACACACCAAGAAATAAAGAGAAGACCCAAATAAATGAAATCAGAAATTAAAAATAAATAAAACTGACACCAAATAAATACAAAGGATTGTAAGAAAATATTGTGAACAACAATCTGCTGACACATTGGACAACCTGGGTGGAATGAGTAACTTCCTAGAATCATACAATCTTCCAAAACTAAGTCAGAAATAATAAGAGAATTGGAATAGACAGATTATGCCTAGTAAACTTAAAGCAGTAATAATTAAAAAAAAAACTCCCAACAAGAGCTTGGGACCAAATAGCTTCACACATGAATTTTGCTAAACATTCTAAGAAAAACTAATGCCTTTCCATCTCAAAGTATTTTTTAAAATTCAAGAGGAGAGAAGACTTCCAAGCTCATTTTACAAGGCCAGCATTATTCTAAGTCCAAAACCAGATAAAGACAAAAAAAGTTTATAGGCCAATATACCCAGTGAACACAGATGCTAAAAATTCTAAACAAAATATTGGCAAACTGAACACAGCAATATATTTAAAAGGTATACACCATGATCAGGCAGAATGTATTCCAGGCATGCAAGGTTGGTTCACTATTTGCAAACCAATAAATGTAATATACCACATAAAATGAAGAAGAAAATCAATGATCATATCAATGGGTGCAGAAAAAGCATATGATAAATCATGCACCTATTTATGATAAAAACTCACAGCAAAGTAGAAATAGAGGGAACATACCTAAACATAATAAACACCATATATGACAAACACAATGAGAGCATCACACTCAACAAGCAAGAACTACGTGTTTGTTCTCTTTAAGATCAGGAACAAGATAGGGTTTTCTGGTTTCATCTCTCCTGTTCCACACAATACCAAAAGTCTTAGCCATAGCATTCAGAAAAGAAAAATAAATAAAATGCATTAAAATTAAAAAGGAAGAAGTAAAACAGTCAATATTTGCAGATTCTACCAAGAAACTATTACAACTGTTAAGTAAATTTAGTGAAACAGCAGGATACAAAATTAATACCCTGAAATTGGTTGCATTTTTATATGCCATAATGTGCTAACTGAAAGGGAAATTAGGAAAACAATCCTATTTACAATTGTTTCAAAAAGAATAAATGACCTAGGAATAAATTTAACCAAGGATGTAAAAGACCTATATTTGGAAAAATGTAAGACAAGGAAGAAAGAAATTGAGGCAGATAATGTTTCTTCTTTCTCTGATTGTCAGACTTCTGTACAGTTCAATTTTCTGGCAGTTCTGGTTGGTTTTTGTTTTTAAATTTTTAGTTGTCCTTCTTTTGGTTGTGTGAGGAAGCAAAATGTATATACCTAACTCTCCATATTGGCCAGAAATTGTGTTGTTGCCAATTTCTCATATCAGATATGTTAGTATTTGCTTAATACATTTGGGTACTGCAAAGTTGTTATATTCTCTTCATGAACTGACCCCTTTATCAGTATATAATGACCTTCTTTTTTTTTGGTTACAGCTTTTCCATTAAGGTTTACTTCATCTGATGTAAATATATCTATTTCTGCTCTACTTTCATTTTTACTTGAATAGAACATCTTTTCCCATCCTTTTATTTTGAGCACATGTCTGTCCTGAAAGGTGAAGTGAATATCTTGTAGGCAGCATATAGCTGGGTCTTGTTTTTCTGTTTTTAATTTATTCAATCACTCTTTGCCTTTTGGTCCATTTACATTTTTAGTAGTTATTGATAAGTGAGAAATTACTAATGCTTTGTTTTTAATTATTTTCTGACTGTTTTCTAGTTCCCTTCTTACTTTCTTCCTGTGCTGCTGTTGGCCTTTGTAAACTAATGATTTTTTATAGTAATATATTTTGATTCATTTCCCTTGTTTTCGTCTATTTACAGGTTTTTGCTTTGTGGTTACAATAGCTTACATGAAGTATCTTACAGATATAACAGTCTATTTTATACTGATAACTTTGATCTTTACAAAAAATCTATTTTTTCACTTCCTTTACTATGTTTTAAAAATATTTTTTTAAGATTTTATTTATTTATTTTTAGAGAAGATAAAGGAAGGAGAAAGAAAAGGAGAGAAACATCAATGTGTGGTTGCCTCTCACAGGGCCCCCAATGGGGACCTAGTTGGCAACCCAGGCATGTGCCCCGACTGGTAATTAAATTGGCTACCCTTTGGTTCATAGCCTAAGCTCACTCTGCTGAGCTGTACCAGCCCTTTATTATGTTTTTGATGTCACAACTTACCTGTTGTTATAGTGGATATTCACCAACAAATAATTATAGCTATAGGTATTTTTTATTTTAAAAAATTGTTCAGTTACAGTTTAATGCTTTTGTCCTTTAACATTTTTACTAGAGTTAGTAAATGGTAACACACTGCCATTTTACAGTATTGCCATATTCTGAATTTAATTATGTACTTACCTTTACTAGCCAGTTGTATACTTTCATATTACTAATTAGCATCCTTTCATTTCAGATTGAAGACTTTCTGCAATATTCGTGTAAGATAGGCCTGGTAGTGATGAACTTTCTTAGCTTCTGTTTGTCTGGGAATGTTTAAAGAATTCTTGGTTACCAATTTTTTTTTCCTTGCAGCACTTTGAATATATTAGTCACTATCTCCTGGTCTGTAAGGTTTCTTCTGTGAAACACACTGATGCTTTCTAAGTGTTTCCTTATTGATAAGTTTCTTTTCTCTGCTGCTTTTAAGATTCTGTCTGATTTCTAACAATTTTATTATAATGTGTCTTAGAGAAGATTTTTTTAATTGAATTTATTTGGAGAGCTATGAGCTTCATGAACTTGGATGGTCAAATCTCTCCCCAGATTTGGGAAGTTCTCAGCCATTTTTTTCTTTAAATAGCTTTCTGTCCCCTTCTGCCTCACTTCTCCTTCTAAAATGCAAATATTTCACAGATTGTTTCTCTTGATACTATTCCATAGTTCACATAGGTTTTCTTTACCCTCTATTCTTCTTTCTGTGTTCTTTGCTGACTGGATAATTTTAAAGATACTTATCTTCTACCTCAGAGATTCTTCTGCTTAATCCATTCTGTTAGTGATGTTCTCTATTGCACTTTATTTTTCATTTCATATATTGTATTTTTCAGCTCCAGAATTTCTATTTTGTTCTATTTCTACCTCTGAAATAGAACAAAATACAATGACTTCTACCTCTGTTTTAAACTTCTCATTTTTTGTGTGTAGTTTCCTAATTCCATTTAGTTGCCTTTCTGTGTTTATCTACATCTTATTGAACTTCCTTAAAACAGCTATTCTGTGGTTTTTTTATTAGGTAAATCACAGATCTCCATTTGTTTGGGGTTAATTACTGAAAGATTATTGTTTTCCTTTGATGGTGTCATGTCTCTTGATATTTCATGTACCTTGAAGTCTTGCATTGCTGTCTTTGCATTTGAGGTAGCATTTCCCCCTCTAGTCTTTACTGACTGACTTTAGGAGAAATACCTTTTGTCAGTCAGCCCTGCTATGGATGCTGAGGTAATCTCAGATCTCTTGTGGATATGACTACTCCACACTTCTTGCTCTCTCCTGTGGCACAAATCTTAAGCTTGTACATCTTCTCTTGCAGGAGCAATGTACCAGGCCAAGTTCTAACAATTTCCTTTTTGCTTCCCCAAGGATGGTGCTATATGCTTGCTTGTGGTATGTCTCATATATGCAGATTCAGTCTGGCTTTCTGCATGTGCTTACTAGCTGTCTGCCAAAGCTCACACTTGTAATTGGGAGTGCACTTAGGGAGCTGGCAACAGTGTTTATGTAGGTAAGGTACTCAGAATGCTGGAGGTGCCCGTGGTCCAATTGCGGGATCTGCAGGCTAAGCTTTCCAGCAGGCTAATGGGTGAGCCTCTAATGGAGTCCATAACATGGTTAGTAGAATCTATAGCCCTTAAATAAGTTGCATACCAAGGCCTGGCTGTTGTCCTCCCAGTTGCTTACTGTCCCCAGTCATGAAGCTTACAATTCAGTGCTCTGGATGGAGTGAGAGAGAACTGAGCCTCTTTAGAATCATCCTACACAGCTGGGGAAGACAGCTACTCCTTCATATGCTCTCACTTTCCCCTGTTGGAAAAGTCACAGGCTGAGAAAGGCTCTTTTGGCCCCGAGCTGCACTGCGCTGAAGTGTGGAGAGAGTGGTTGACAAGTGTAAAGTCCTTCTTACTTCCTCTAATGCACCCAATCCCAGATCTCTTTTCCCCAATGGTGTCCTGAAACATCTCCACTGGACTTCCACAAAGGCTTGCTTGCTTGCCTAGGGGAGATTTCCTAAATTAGTGTTCTCCACGGTTCTCTGGATTGTGGCTGAGAGGGATTCTAGCCAGTTCATGGGCCTTTTCAGGGTCTGCAGGTGAGACCAAGGTCTGTATACTTATCACCTGGTGCACAGCATGACCAAGATCTTCCTGGGACTCTTGGTGTATGATGCTGTGTCTCACACCTCCTAAAAAGGCAATTTTGTCCATGGATGGGTGCTAAATTGTTGTTGTTGTAAGGGAGGATATAATTGAGGAATATCTTATTCAGCTGTCTTGCTCCAGTTGGACTTTGTATTAGTAAGGGTTCTTCTAAAAAGCAGAACCAGTAGGAGATCTGTGTGTGTACACATATATGTAGTTTTATATATGCATATACACACATGTATGTATATATGTATATACACACACACACGGAGAGAGAGAGAAGGAAATTTATTTTAAATATGGCTCACAGGACTATGGTGGCTGGCAAGTCCAGAATCTGATGGGTGGACCAGCAAACTGGAGGGAATAGTCAATGTTGCAGTTCAGTCTGAATACTGTCTGGGGCAGAATTCCTTCTTGCTCAGGAGAAGTCAATCTTTGCACTATTTTTTTCAATTGATTGGATGAGGTCTACCCACATTATCAAGAACAATCTGATTTAATCAAAGTACATCAGTTTAAATGTTATACTCAGCTAAAACTACCCTCACAGAAATATTCAGAATAATGTTTTACCAAATATTCGGGTGCTGTGGCCCAGATAAATTGACACAAAATTAACCATTACAGACTTTGCACTGTACCCAAAATACTCTCATTTCTATTTCTATTGAGTACCCTCAAGGGACCCTCATTTCTCTTTCCCCTCCTGCCCCTGTTTGATTAAAGTTTTCTTTCTTTACTTCTAGAGCCCATAATGTTTTCATATAGGCAGGACCAGGGCAGAACCAGGCTGATAGTAAGTGCTTGATAAATATCTGTTTAATATATAAAAACTAAGAGATTATAGGTGCTTAGTGAGCCAGCTGATATTGAATCAGGAGGATGCTGGAACCCTTCATCTGTGCCCCCACATCAAGATGTAAGAACATGTACGACTGTGGACTGTGTGGAAGTTGAACACCAGCTTTCCCATTGCTAGTTGTGTGATACTAGACAGCTCACTTCACCTCTCTGACACAGAGCAGGCCCTCAATAAGCAGTAACCCTTATGCAGTAAAACCAGATCTAGCCAGACAAATGTCTGGAAGTAAAGTTGACTAGACACAGTGTGCATTCTGATGTACTGCCAGAAAGGGTGGGAGAATCCTCTGGTTCAGGTTTTGCATAAAACATGATGATGCTGAGCCGGACAGCCAGGGTGCTGTTATGAGCTTCTCTGCCTGTGAAGTGTTAGACACATTAGATTCTGTAGTTTAATCACAATAATAACTTGTAGCGCAAAAGGATTTCTTGAACAATTTGAGGGTATGAGTCTCTGGACCCCTTTTCAGAATAAAGTTTTCAAATCTATACAATAAAAATTAAATAAAGTTATAAACGAAACCAATTAGCTTAAAATACAGTTTCATGAAACTGAAAAACATTTATGATCAAGTAATATATGTACCTCAATGTTGACACATTAAAGATCAAGATCTAGTAGCAAGTTTAAAAACTATTTTTGAAGTAGAGATATCGGCAATAACTGTAACACAATATGAAAATGTCGGTGATTTCTACTGCTGACAAGGGTGCGTGTTGCTAACACTGCAGTGTGATTTGTTGCCCTCATTCATAGTTGAAGAGCATGCTAAATTTCAGTTAGAGATTAGTAAAAATACCAATGATTATTTCCCCATTCAAGACTACAGACCCCCGTATTCTCTCCACAATTCCCTTGGCAGTTTATTATTAAGGTAAATGTTTTATTATCTCAAATTTATAGTTGAGGAAACAGGAATTCAGAGCAGTTAAGTAACTATTCAAAGATCACATTATAAAAGAGCCAAGGTTCAAAGTCAGAAACATTGTTTGCCCCTAAAGTGGTTCAAATTTACTTTGTATTGGTTTCACAATATACTTTACAAAGTAAAGTATTCTCCTTGATATTTCTATACCCCAACTGCTGCCATACACAGTTATTATAACATTATTGACTATATTCCTTATGCTATACTTTATAGTCCTGTGACTATTTTGTATCTAACAATCCGTACTTCTTCATCTTTTCATCTCTTTTACCCATGTCCTCAACCCTCCTCCTCTCTGCCAAACACCGGTTCACTCTCTGTGTCTATGGGTCTCTTTCAATTTTGTTTGGTTGTTTATTTTTCTCTTTAGATTCCACATATAAGTGAGATCATATGGTATTTGTCTTTCTTTGTTGGACTTCTTTCACTCAGCACAAAACCCTCCAGGTCCATCCACACTGTCAGTGCTTCTCAATCTTTAATGAGCTTGTTAGTCACTTGGGAACATTTTTAAAATGCATATTTCTAAGCTCCACCCCTAGCAATTCTGACTCAGTAGGTTTGCATGGGAGTGTGAGATTCTGTGTTTCTGCTGCTGGTCCCGGGAGTGACCCCACTGAACTTCTGAATAGTGATTTAGGAAAACCCCATTTAAAATAACGAGTCTTTCAGTCCTTGACTCCTGGGGGGACAAAGAGATGATCTCGCTGAGAATCTTATACTGAAAGTCAGAGTGCTGTCATGGTCAGTGCCCTGGGTAGAGGCCTGCTCTCACCCTAACCTCTCGCTATCTCTTCTGCCCCTTGGTTTATCATCCTTTCTTAAGCTGCCCACTTTGGTCCTGATTCTTTAGGCTCCCCTCAAATTCTGTTTTGAGCTGGTTTCACTTGCATAAAAATGCTGCTGGGGAAGAGAGGCCCAGGGTGATTAATTTCCATCGGGCCCTGTGTCAGCCCAGCACACAGCTCCCAGCAAATGCCGACAGTCCCTCTCATGCTGCCCCTCTGGCCCCAGTCCAAGCTGCTTCCCGACCTGTGCCCCCCACACACACACACACAGCGCGGCCCAGCCTGTGTACGTGCTGGGACACACAGCCTGCTCCCCTTCCGGGAGGCTCAACCTTGGCAGGACGGGGAGTACCAGAGGGGCTTTAAAAATACTGTTGCCTGGCTCCCGGGTGCTGCCCTGGGCATTAGCAGTTGTGAAAGCTACAGAGGTGACTGCAAGGAATGGCCAAAGTACAGAATCACTGGCTGAGTGAAAGAAAATCATTTATGAACACGCCTTGGACCAGGCACTACGTTCAATGTTTTACACACTTCACTTTATATCTTCCTGATGGCAATCCCGTGAAGTGGGTGATGTCATCGCCATTTTAGAGGTAAGGAAACTGAGGGCTTATAGAGGTTAAGAAACTTTTCCAAAGCTACACAGTAAGTGAGCCAGAATTTAAACCCACATTAGTTTGTCTCCAATGCCTGAGTTTTTAGAATCTTTCTGTTTCCCAGTGGAGAGAACATAAAAGTGTTAACATTCTCTCTTGCCCCCAGACCTGATGCTGTTCCTTTTAACTCACAGCATTTGTCCCCTTTGCTGTAATGCATAAATCTGGAAATTCATGGGACGGCAGCTAACGGTGGCCTGGAGATTAACAAGGTTTTTTCCAGTTCCAACCCCAGCTTCTTAAGTGTGTCACATAAGTGACTACAGTTCATGTTGGTTAATGCCTCCTCTGGTGTCCTAAATGCAACATGACAAGTGACAGATGTTCTGAGAGGTAGTGAGGTCCTTGGACTCTTATCATGTTGGAATGAATGACTGCCCAAGAAGATACTAAAATTCCAGGCATTTACTTTAAGCCAGGTGTGAAATTTTTAGGGACATAGGCTGAGAATCTTATGGCAAGTTTGTACTCAGCTGGGACTATTCCCAGGAGGCAGCAGGAGAAGGGGACAGAGGACAGACCTTTGGACTTTGGGACAAGACAACCAGTACAGATCCAACCCCATCTCTTCCTAATTGTGATTCTGAGAAAGGTGTTTAAGCTTTCAAACCCACTCTTCATGGAAGAAATGGGGATAAAAATAGCTAGGTACCTGGGTCGTTACAAGGATTGAAGAGATAATGTATATAAAGGATGTTTGGTGCAAACATCAGGCACTCAGGAATTGACAGCTGTTACTATTATACCTTGCTTTGCTATAAACCTGGTCAAAGGCTAATTTTTTCCTCTATATTCTCTTGGATCAACTTTTCAGCTATTAATAAATAAGACTAAATATTCTTATTTAGTCACAAATCTTGCTTATCAGTTATTTCTTTAGTAACGAGATCCTAATATCATTACAGTGTCATTGTAAAATATTATAGTTTGATTTCCAATCTAGAGATTTGCATATTTGTCCACAGGCATTTCCTGTGACAAATTCCTAAGTCTTTATATTAAGATGTACTGGAAGGGGCACCAGAAGAAAAGAAAATGGCTAATATTAAGATGTTGAAATTATTAGTAATTTGTGTTTTATTTAAAAAAACACTTATTGTTGTAATATTTGTACTGTCCTTGAAATAAAAAACCAGCAGAGCCAAAGAGATAGGCAATAAAGATGAACATTTTAAGAAAGCTACCATGTACAAACACTGAGCAGGTACATCCATATCTAAGAAATCATTAAACTTCCCAAATAACCCTCTAAGATGCATATTATTATACTCATTTTACAAATCAGAAAATCAAAAAAGAGGCTACAAAACTTCCACAAGATCACTGTGCTGATAGCGAGTGTATCACAGATTTAAACTTAAGCCAGTGCAGCTCGGGGGTGTGGCTTCCTTTCCAGATAGAATGACTGTTGGAGAGCAGGAGTGGCTGGTCCAAATGGCCCTGAAAAGGCTGTGTGCTGCCCCGAGTTCCAGAGCTCATCAGCTGCAGTTAGTGGGCTAGAACCCACATTTCAGGTGCTCAAAGTTATAGAAATTTCATTTGAGAAAAACTGCCATCTTTAAACATATTGTTAAAAGGAAATAAGACCTTGCCCTGGTGTAGCTCAGTGGATTGAGCACAGGCTGTAAACCAAAGGGACATGGTTTGATTCCCAGTCAGGCCACATGCCTGGGTTGTGGGCCAGGTCCCCAGCGGGGGTCATGTGAGAGGCAACCACACATTGATGTTTCTCTCCCTCTCTTTCTCCTTCCTTTCCCCTCTCTCTAAAAATAAAAAAAAAAAAAGAAAATATTTTTAAAAAGCAAATAAGACCTCAAATAAATCTTTATTGGATAATTTAGGCTAGACATGCAGTATTACTAGAAAAATGGCATGATAATAACATAAAGATTTGTTGCCCCTCCTGCTCTGGAAGCACTTTAGATGGGCAGGTAGTTTCCTGAGAGTCATTCATGTAAATATTAGCACCAGGAAGAGAATCACTAGGCACAGCCCCACTCTGAAGGCAGATCAAGTTGGTAACTTGTGTAGGTGTGTCTGTCTAATGGAGTGGGTGGAGAACAAGACCAAAGATGACCCTGTGTCAAGTGAAAAACGTCTTCATATAGAGCGGAACATACGCAGATCCCGTTAGAGCAATGCCAGTCACTTGCAGATGCTACCTAGCAGCTTTGTACCTGGCTCCGTGAAAAATATTAATTGGCTTAAAGGTACAGTCGGACACCTGATGGTCTGGGTTGCAAAGAAAAATTTTAAAACCATTGTTGTGCTAAGTTGCAGCTTGGATCCTGCACAATGGAGCATGTGCCCAACATTGGTTGACTCATACACCCAGCCCCAGATAGAAAACAAAATAATGTAGAATTACCCAAGATAGATTTAAACAAAGACAAGCTCTCCTAGCCACCTACCTGAAAAATGCAGCAAAGATTTGTGCTTGGAACTGGAAATAAAAAAATGCCAATGTCAAAGTCTTTGCTATTAGGTCATGGGTGAGGCACTTCCCACATTGAGAAGAGTCCAACACTCTAGTGACTGCAAATGCAGAATGATTCCCAGATAAGAAATTGATGTTGCTGTTCCTTGCCAAAATATTAGTAATGCCTTGAACAAACACCTCTCTTCAAGGAGTCCAGAAAATTTGATGCATTTCTCATTACTTCCCCACTCCTTTCTCATTAGTCTTACCATCTCACTCTGTGGACAGGAAGGCATGTGGCATTGCAGGAGAAAGCAAGGGAAGGCAAATTGAACAGCTGAGCTATGGTCCCTAAGCTTACCCTTGGCCCAGCAGGAATCAGCCCCAGCACCCTGAGGCTGATAGAGGTATGACTGGTGCAAAAGTAGAAAGAGGTAGAGTCAGAGAGGACAAAGGCAGATGATTTACTATAGCTCGTTAGGAGAAAGAGAAACTTTCCCTGCCACTGTGGACTTTTTTTCTTCTAATACATATTTAAAAAAAATTTATTGTTGTTCAAGTACAGTTGTCTCCATTTTCACCCCACCATGTCATCCTGCCCCACCCATCCCCACCTCCCACCCTCTAACCTACCCCCTTTGGCTTTGTCCTTGTGTCCTTTATACACGCTCCTTAATGGTCCTTCCCCTATAACTCTAAGACAGCAAAGACTGAAAGCTGTGGTAGGCTAGGCAGGCTTGAGAACAAAAATGGTTGCCATAGGGATTTAGGAAGGGAACATAAAACCTTAGAGCTACAGGCCTTGCATTTCCTCATTGAGTCTAGAAAATTAGAACCCTATCTATAATCTGAACACTAAAATTCTTTAAACCTTTTTGGGTTGATCAATGTTTTCCCTAGAACCAACTTATAGCATGGTAATTCCACTGCTGCCAGTGAATGAGGCTCACAATTACCACCTGACCTCTTGCTAAACTTCACTAAAGAGCTGTCCGTGGCTTCAGTTATTTCGGTCAGTTAGACCAGTGACAAATTTGTCAGCCAGATTGTTCTTTCCCCAGAGTAATTAACTGTCAGCCAGGCTTTGGGGGGAAACACCTAGTCCCTTGATATTAAAAAATGTGAGGCCCTCGGGCCTGCTGACACCAGACACTGTGCTTGGAGCCCCAAGGTGAGAAGCTGTAACTTACTGAGAGCATCACTGAGCTACACACCAGACCCTTCAGGCATTTATTCTATTAAAAAATCAATTAAAAAAAGAAGCTGGTAACAATATTAAACCATCTGTCTTTGTATTGTTACATAGAAAATATGAAGGGAATAGTTGCTTTGCTACATTTTGAGCAAAAAATTCGAAGGAATTTTATCAGTTGCATACTTTCAGGTTTGCTTAACTGATTTTGAGCAAAAAGTTCGAAGAAATTTTATCAGTTGCATGCTTTCAGGTTTTCTCTGATTTTCCCCTTCATTAGATTTGTTAAAATTTAACAACCCACACACCATACATATTCTTGCAGTTTCATATCATGGTAATATGTACTCAATTATGTCTGTAAAGAAAATTGATGTTGCATATACAAATCCCAGCAACAGTCAAAGATAACGCGTTCACCATGTGATCCTGTATATTGTTCTTAACTCACCAGACTGCTATGAGAAACACATTCCTCCCATGACAAAACAAAATTCAAACTTGTATTTTGTGGTAGACAGGCCCTTTATGTTGTTAGCCCAACACCACCAGTCCTCTCTGCCCGTCTGAAAACAGATCACAGGGTAGAGCATCAAGACAAAAAGAGACCCTCCCAGATCAGTGCAGTGATTGCCAACACATGTTACCCACTGAATGTCTAACTGGCCTGGGCAGATCTTTAAGACATGACCATTTCATGGGCACAGTGTGAGAGTAGTCGGGGGAGGAAGATGATGAAAGGGCAAGAGAGAAGGAGAGGGGCATCTGCCTATCCTGTCCTCCTGTTAGAAGCTGGGCACTGAAGAATAAGCAGGCTTATTCTTCTCATACACGAAGTATGGGACCTAGGCATTTATGCAGACACACCCAATAATATATTTTAGGGGTAGCAGTTCAGTTGTGTCAGCATTTATATTATCAAGGTCAGTCGAAAGTGCTACAAGACAGAACCTGATACGAAGATACCTGAGGCAAGAATGAAGTAAACAAACCAAGGAACCTGGCACTTTCTTTGGTGCTTGCAACAGAAAATAAATACAAAAGTCAATTTTAGCCCTGGCTGGAGTAACTCAGTGGATTGAGCACCGGCCTGGGAACCAAAGGGTCACTGGTTGGATTCCCAGTCTACAGCACATGCCTGAGTTACATGCAGGCCAAGTCCCCATAAGGGGGCCCACGAGAGGCAATCACACTTTGGTGTTTCTCTCCCTATCCTTTCTAAAAAAATTATCTTTTAAAAAAGTCAATTTTAAAGTATTACTGGGATGATTTCTACATTTTCCATTGCTTTTCTTGGTATGAGGAGTAGAACCAAAGTTTCATTAATTTCTTTTGAGAAAACCCACATGTAATGATTGTGGTTTCTGATAGTTGCCTTTTGAAAATGAATTGTCAATAGCGTGTCCTGAGGTAGGACTAGGCCAAACAGCTCTTGAAGTAAGGAGAAAAGTCTGGGAGCTCACAGTGTGGATGACATTACATAAGGTCAGCATCTTTGTAAGAGTTGTACAATGGAAAAATCAAGTGTAAATTCAATTTTTTCAAGTCAGGTTTAACTTTAACTGTATTGGGAAAACTAGAAAGATAAAATTATCTTACAGTTTATCTTCTATGATTTTAAAGCAAAACAAATACAACAGTATTTATTTTCACATATTGGGTTAAAAAAATCTGCTTACAAGTGGCAGAAAGCCCCAACAAGCGCACAGTATGAGTATAAAATGGAATAGACTAGAATGGAAATGGAATACCTAAGTACCTAGAAGCTGAGAAGCAAAGCATAAATCAGATCTGAGTGAGGTTAATTAGGGGGGTTGCATTTCTGTGTGTACATGCTGCTCTTTCTGCAACACTGCAGTCTCCAACACTCCGGGACAGCCCGAGCGAGATGCAGACTTCGAGGATATAGTCTGACATCTCACCACCAGAGGACAGACATTGTTAGATACTTTCATCCTACTCTGCAGGCATAGAAACTGAAATGTTAACACTTCTGAAGTCAACTCTGGCTTTTCTACATTCATAGAAGAGCAAAGGCACTGAAAATCCAAGAGTAGATAAATGGAAAGATGACTGAGTTGGCTTTGGAATGTACTTATTGTTGAATATAGACCTAGTCAATGTTCAAGGAACTTACAAGTCAATCAACTATGAGCATTATAGTCATCAGGTATTAGAAACCTCTAAGAGTTGGAATTTTTTTCACTACTTGATTAGAGCAGCTGAAAGCATTTAAAGTGGTAATTTCAAAGACTTAGGTGGTGACTAAAGTTCTATGGGTTCTGCTAGACACTCTATAACTACAAAATACAATTTTGGAATTTGGCATAAAAGCATAGCATGAATAACCCAGTTCATAGTTAACATTGGAAAGCAATTTTCAAAAATTCAACTGAGCATTGTAATTTCCTTTCAAATGCTGCAAGTTATCTCTTCTTCTCTTTTTAACTTTTTTTCACTGCCCCCGCCCGCTCCTTTCAATAAATTCAGCATTTTTATTCCCAACTTTGTTTTATTGTACAATTTCTTCCTTTCCCAAGTTCCACTGCTTCATTTCATGAGCTGTCTTCTGAACTTGCTCTAGATGTTCTCCTTGGAAGCTCTTGCCCAAGAATGCTTCAAATAAAATCTCCTCAATTTCCTTCATTCCCACACTAAGTCAGAGAAACCCACACTAAAAACTTTGCAACTGAACTTGTGCAAAGTGCAGTTGGATGAACATCATAAGCTTCTGGGACAGAATTAAAGACATTAGGCACTCCTTGCTTGTAATGCCAGTGGCACTAGATCCTTCCATACACCTACTCCACAATCCATAAAACTTCACAACCACCAAAGGATGAACCAAAAGCCCAGCAAGCCTCTTTATTCCATAATGATTCCCATGTATATAGATTTGTACAGTATAATGGGAAAGAGCATGTGCTTCAGTCAAGCCAAATTAGATTTGGATCCTAGTCCCGCCACTGACTAGCTATGCAATGTTGGCGAAGTTCCTAAACTCCACTGAGCCTTTGCTTCTTCACCTGTAAAATGGAGACAATCATAGTACCAATCTCTTCGGGGTGCTATGAAAATTACAAGAGATAACGTACTTAGGAAGCTTGGCATGAGGTACTTAACAAATATTAGCTATTATTAAAATTTTTGGGATTTATGAAAATGAACCAATTCTAATTTCTTGGTCTTTAGAAGTATAGCTCCAATGTCACTATTGAAGCAGTATGTCAACATGATTTTCCTCTTGTCGAAATCAAGTTACATTTCATACTGTTGATTTAATTTTCTAGGGGCATTTTCTTCCTCGAAGTTGAGGTACAAATTTGAAATTTTGGGCTAACGTCTAGCTTGAGCGATCACATCCAGACAATGTGCAATTATACTCACTCCTCGGATGGAGATTGCATATCTACAGCTGTATAATTTCCTGTTCAGACTCCAAATGTTGACCAGTGCTGTTAGGCACCACTCAACAGAGCAGGGGGGGAAATGGTTATTTATGGCAGGAAAAGAAATGAGCAGTATTTAATGAACTTGCATTTCAATTGAGCAGGATTTTTAACAATTTTTTCCAGAAAAGCTTTTTATAAATTCTTTTGCTCAGCAACAACAACAAAAAAAAAAAAAGAAAGAAAGAAAAAAGGAAAAAGAGCACTCAGCTGGGAACAATAGCAACTCAGCTCATAAAAATCATTAGAAGGAACATTTCCTTTGTCTACCGTGCCTAGCAATTTCACTGGTTGGCAACAATTCAGATCACTTAGATTCCACCTTAAAAAAATGAGTTCAGAAAACCTTCTCAACATTTCCAGCTAATAAATTATTCTAACAGAATTCTAATTTCCTAATACGCTTAACTCTACCATAAATGAAATATTAGCTCCTAACTCATAGAATATTTTTTGGCAAGTACATGATACTGATCTGGTGTTAACAGGATATGCTCTTCGGGTTGCCTTTCCATTCATTAGGAGGGAGGTGTGATGCGGACCCATTTACTGCCATCAAACCCTCTTTGTAGCAAGAGGCCTTATTGCAGGTGACTGCTGAGCAAAGTGCACAGTGCCTGCGGACGGCGTGTTCCCACTGGGTGAGATGAGTTGCCTGCTTGGGTATTTAACTCTCACCACAGCCTCTGTAGTTTGTCAGAAGTGGGCTGGGTCAGAGTAACTTGACAGTTTCAACATTAAGGGTCTGACTAATTAATCTTCTCCTGCAAATGTCATTGAAGTACCTTAAGCTAATTTCCAAATGTGTTTAAGATATGTCATTAAAAGCTCTTTTCTATGTTCGAGGTTTCTCATGAGAACCAAAGTATTCCTGTACTTGGACAAAATGTGTTATTTCAAATGACCCTGCTGGAGCATAAGCATGTCTCAAAAGTATCAAGAAAAAAGTTAAGGATCTTTTTTTCTATTTAGTTTGAGCATACTATACATTTTAAGAATGAATTTATTTTCTATCTTTACTGCATGATGTAGTAAGTGCACAATATTTGCTGAATGACTAAAACGCATTTCAAACCAAATAAAGGAAATGGTTTGAGGACTAAATAAAACACTGTCTTCCACAACTGACACACCTTTTCCTTAATAACTTCCCTCCACTTTTGACTTCATGCTGGAGATCGGCACCACCAACTACAGTCTTAAATGGCATTCTGGGTTCCCCTTTAATTAACTGTCCATTTGACTTACACTTTCTCTGGAATCTGAGCAGTAATTATTTTATTTAAAGGTCTTTCCTGCTCCCTCGGATTGCATCTAAGATATAAAAATAAACAGAAGCTGCAATATCAACAAAAAACTTAAGACAAACATGCAATGACAGCAAATATGGAAAAGCAATCTTTACTAAAGATGGATAACCATTCAAATAAGCCATTACAGATAATAAGGAGTTGAGGGTGGGTCACTGTTTAAGATCCAGTTTTGCAAAGACACTGCCATTTAGAAAATAACTGGTGAATTGATATGTACTTAAAATAGCAGTCATATCATCTGAAACTGCTTCAGCTAGTTGTACTTAAAATTCTACAATCCTGACTTTTTTAAAACAATGCCTTAAGTGATTTAACTGGGGCAGGGAGGAGACCCAAATCCTGCCTTGCTACATAGTAAAGATGACGACTAATTATTTCACAATCCTCTACATCCTCTGCCTTTGAAATCTAGGTAGGCTCTAGGACTGTCAGAAGAACTAACTGTGTTCAGACCCACACTGAGTTTGCAGCTTCCACTTCCTGTCTCTTTGGACCACTTTCTTTGTAACCCAGCTGCCATCGTGTGATGACACTCAGCCTCTGGAGAAGACTCTGGAGACAAACTGAGGTTTCCAGTCAAGAGCCAGTACTAACGTGATGTGGCTCCTGCCCCAGTACAGGCTGCATGAAACAGAGATGAGCTGGCCCCACCATGTGCTCCCAAACTGCAGATTCAAGAGTGAGAAAAATGATTACTAGAACACACCTCAAACTCTAATTCAAGGTATTCTAAGATTTAACTTTCAAGGAGCAGTGAAAGAAGTAATAATTATTTATTTTGAACATTTGCTATGTGACTAAATGTTTCATACATCCTTATTCCCTGCAACAACCTTATTAGGATTAGTATCTCCTTTTTATAGATGAGGCAATTATAGACATTGCCTAAGATCATGTAATAGGAGGATAATATTAAAAACCAGATCTAACTCCAAGGCACATGCTTAGCAGGAAAATGGGAATGAAAGAAATTCCAAGCTAATGCTTGGTACTCCAATCCTCACACAGTATGAATTAGAAAATGTCAAAAGGTATGTCCTGAGGGTGCCCCAATATTGCTGAGCATAACTTTCAAAACTAGCACTAACAATTTTTGTAGTATTCAGAAAACATTTTCTGAGCATTTACAAGTTTATGATGTCTACTAAGTACAAGAGTTCCACACAAGAGGTTACAAAGATTAATGACATCGTTTTTGCTCTTACACTTTAAGTGGAGAAATAAGCCATGTTACACATGATACCAAGATAGAAGTACTGCACAATGAAGGATAAAATGTTATGGAAAATTTTATATTCATAACAAAATAGAGTTGTAAGTACAAAGAGATCCTACAAATGCCATCTCCCCCCACTGAATACCCACAACCTATCCCATTATCAATCTCCTATACCGAATCAGTACATTTGTTATAATCAATGAGCTACATTGATACAGCATTCAATGTTCACAGTTTACATTAAGGTGTACAATCTATAGATTTGGACAAATGTCTACAAACATGTATTCATCATTATAGTATCATACAGAATAATTTCTGTGCCCTAAAAATCCTCTGTGCTTTGCCTATTCACTCCTCCCTCCCCCTTAACCCTTGACAACAACCAATCCTTTTACTGTCTCCATAATTTTGCCTTTCCTAGAATGTCATATAATTGAAATCGCACAGTAGGCCTTTATATTGGTTCCTTTCATTAAGGAAGATGCATTTAGGTTTCCATGTTTCTTTATGGCTTGGTAGCTTATTTCTTTTCAGTGCTGAATAATATTCCATTATCTGGGTGCACCACTGTTTATTTATCCACTCACCAAATGAAGGGCACCTTGGTTGCTTCCAAGTTTTAGTAAGAGTGAATAAAGTTGCTATAAACATCTGTGAAAAGGGCTTTGTGTGGATATAAATTTTTAATTCCTTTGACTAAATACCAAGCAGTACAACTGCTAGATTGCTATGTTAAAAGTATGTTTAATTTTGTATGAAACTGCCAAAAACTGTCTTCCAAAGTGGCTGTACTATTTTGTGTTTCCATATTATTATATTAGAGTTCCTGTTGCTCCACATTACTAAAAAAAAAAAGAAACAATGGTATGGGAATTTATTCATTCATTCAACAAATATTTACTGGGTGCCAATGTAGCAGTAGACAAGATAGATATGGTCCCTGCTCCCAGAGAGCTGATTACATTACTTTCACTGGAAGCACAAGAAAAGGAGGGGCACATTAGCTTGACCTTCAATGATCTCTACGCTTTGAGCATGTGAAGATCTGAGGATAGGAAGGGCACTTGAGGTAGAGATAGTAACGAGCAGAAAAATGAAAACCACTAAAGCACAATAAAATTAGGACATGGAAGGAGACTTTAAAGCAAGAACAATATTTTACTAACTCTAAAATTCAATCAATTTTAAGTTAGGCCATTATTTTATATGCCCAGAGAAAAAACATTTATACCATGGCCCTCAAATAGGGACAATTTTGCCTTCCAAGGGACATTTGGCAATGTCTATAAACATTTTTAGTTGTCACAAGTGAGTGGGTGCTACTGGCCTTTAGTAGGCACAGGCATGCATGTTGCCAGTCATCCTACATTGCACAGGAGAGCTCCCACAAAAAGGAATTGTTCAACTCAATACTGATAATATTGCCAACACTGAAAACTCTCCAACTAAGGGAGACAATAAAGTGATAGATGCATCTAGAATATTAAAAAGTATTTTAAAACCCTGGCAGGTGTAGCTCAGTGGATTGAGCATGGGCCTGCGAACCCCACGATCACGGTTTGATTCCCAGTCAGGGCACATGCCTGCTGGGTTGCAGGCCAGTTCCCAGCAGGGGACAGACAGCAGGCAAGCATACATTGATATTTCTCTCCTTCTCTCCTTCCCTTCCTCTCTAGAGATAAATAAATAAATACAATCTTTTTTTTTTAAGTATTTTAAGATAGATGAAGTAAGTTCAGTTTACTGGGGATGAACCCAGAATTTGTAAAGTGGTACTGGAAAATAATGCTGGCACTCTGTTATTGGAATCTGCTTGCTCACCCTTGAAATAGTAAAGTGATGATGACCAGGGGCTGTTTTCAGAAAATAATTTAATCACTTTTAATTACAGTAATTAATACCCCACTTCTGCTATTCTAACTGCTCTCAGAAGAAACACAGACTCACCAATCACATGCTCTCTCTCTTACTGTTGTTAAAGCCCAGCTCTATGCCACTTACCCTATGAAGTTCCCCCAATGCTCTCAATTCAAAATATTCCTTTTTTCTTTCGAATTTCTTCAGCATATAATCTCTACACCCCTACTAGTATTTATGTGATTTATCTTTCTTTTAAATATAAGTTCCTTTGGGTCAGGATCCACAACTGGCTCATATCTATAACTCTCAGACGGGCCACTATAGCACCTTCCACATTTGAAGTGGTCAATAAATATTTGGAATGAGTAATTGAATAAATATACAGTATTGAAGACTGTAATTAAATACAAACTCCTCAGACTTCTCATAGCTCTTTTCAGCTTTTCCTCATAGGGCTCATTTTGCAAATTTTTAATCATTTTATTAGCTTTCCAAGCTCTCATGCTTCAGCTATAGGGTCTGAGAGAGCAGAGTTCTCCAATAAATCCTAACTATTACTTTAGAAAACACCATTTTGTAAATTCCATTAAGTTTCTGATCATTTCCCCATTGGATGGCAGTCAGTGTTTGGTCTCAAAACATTTCCCCATTGGATGGCAGTCAGTGTTTGGTCTCAAAACATTTAAAAGCCCTTTACAGAGGCAGCATACTAAATTCTTCCAAGGAAACGGGGACAATGTGAGTATAAACATGGGGTGTGGGGAGCGGCAAAAGTCGGTTTCCAGTTGTTCATATGGAAGAGACATACAGGTTCTTATTGACTACAACAGCTTTATTAACGCAAAAGAATGTCACAATGCAACTGAAATGCCCGCCCCTGTACAAGCAGTGAAAATGTTTCTACTCATTGCTCACAAACACCAATGACATTACTGATGATGATACTTTTGGGATACTTTTGTGTGGGGGAAGAGGGTATGGAGGGTTTAAAACTAACAGAACAGAAATATTAAAAGGTATGACTATCATAGAGAAAGTAAGAAAATAAAAAAAATCTGTTATAAAAATGTAAAGTATTCCTTTAAAAGATAATAAGCAGAGAGATTGTTAATCTTTTATTATACCACTTAAGAGAGAATAAATTATTTATCATTAGCACATGTATGAAAATTATGACACTGGTGGTTTTGATTAAATTTGCTAGACTTTGTTTTTAACCACCCCCCCTGCTTTTTCCCTTCAGAGCAGTCCTTGAGCATCAATCAATGTTTGGAGGTTTCTTCTAGCAAGTCTTTTGCTTCATTTATTTTGGTTGCTAAGTATGGAGAGCCACCTGAGAACAAAGAAAAACAAGTGTGTTAAAACACACTTTATTAATGATATTTTTAAAAGTCTCAAAGTAAAACACTCTTATAGTTCTGATATTTTTTCTGCACATTCATCCTCAAACATTGCACTGATAAGACATTACCATTCAAATATTTAACCAGCGAATTTTCTAGTGGATGGTTAAGTAAATAAAATGATGGTCCTTCTCCAGGACATTTTTTTAAGAGGGAAGACTATCTTTTAAAGGATATCTCTCTGAAGAAAGTAAAAAAATCCGAGGGCTTTTTCAGAGTCTAATTAAACAAAAACAAAATACATGTTAGAAAGGTAACTATGTATTTCCCAGTTCTAAAAATCATATTTACTAATACAGATGAGCAAACTAATAAATGAATGATAATAAGAATTTAAATAAAATTCTCCCTGTCCTCTGAGATGAACCTATTAGAATACTTACGAAACACAGCCTTACATTCACTATGCCCTAAAATAAAATCAAATCAGTTCTTTCTTAGAATTCTTTAAAATGAATTCTTTCTTATGCAAACAACAAGAGAAAAATTGACGTGAATTTCAAATTCAGAATCATTATAAATCACAAACAGAACCTACTTGACATACAAAAACACTATTGTCACATAAAACCTATTTAAGCATCATATGCCTTCTAATGTCTAGGCCTGAACACTTTCATTGCTTAACAGTCAACCTAACAATCGCATTACAGTTCACCAGTTTGTGTTTGTTTTTATTTTTGTATTCTCCCCTTGAGTACAAATCAAAAAATATACAAATAGTATTGGCCCAAACTGTCCTGACTTTATTCAAGCCTTCTATTGATTAAGGAAAAAGAAAGAAGGCAAAACAGATCAACAAACATGGTACTATAGCAAAAAGGCAATGTGGAAGGAAGCTATATTTAGCTTTTCACCCTTTAGTATACCAGTGACATTTTCACATCAAGATCTGAATTGCTAAACTTATGGAGTATATCAGAGTGTCCTTCAATGTACAAAAAGAATTACAGATGAAGTTGATGAAATTTTCATACATACTTGATTATGAAACAAACTGATTTCATGATTATGTTTAAAAATAATCTTGGAATTAGGCTAATGTCAATTTTGATAGGCTGTTTAAATTTTTAGAGCTACCAAGGTAATGCAAGGCATGTTGTATGTCCTCAGTAAAAATTAAAATATTAAACACAACCTTTAATTGATTGATATGCATTCTGGATATTTTAAATCACAGGCTATAATATGCTCATTTAGAAGAAAAAACAAAGCAAAAGCAAGGAAGACTGAAAAACCTCAGCAAACATTGTATTTACTGATGGCAATGTTAGAGGGATGGACACGGAGCTTCTAATTGATGTTCACAGTAGGAACTTTGACTTGGCTCTCATTCTACCCTCCTAAGCCAAAAATTGTAATTTCTATATTCCATTCAAGTAGTGTTTGATTCAAATTGTGAAATTTGAAAGGCTGAAGTGAGGAAAAGACTTTCTTGCTGGGTCTCTGTTACTGCTGCTAGCAAGAGAGACTGTGGTGAGCAGTGGCAGCCACTGTGCCGTTGTACAGCTCTAGTGGAAATCTATGAGGTGGTGTCTTCACTGACAGAGCAGCTTGCTTGGGGAGTCATTCTTATAGGCCTAGTCTAGAATTTACTCCTCAGACCTTCCAACAATGTGTAACCACTAATTACCTGTACTAAATGCTCCCCTGCCCAAGACACATAGTTTGTGATATGGAATCTTGACTGATATAAGATACATATCCTATATTAAATGGGAAAAACATATGCTTGAATCTTTCAATCCTGCTCAAATTTATTTTTTAAATATATTGTATGGATTATGCCATTACAGTTGTCCCACTCCCCCCCTTTATTCCCCTCCACCCTGCAAACTCCCTCCCCCACCATTCCCCCCTTTAGTTCATGTCCATGTGTCACAAGTTCTTTAGATTCTATATTTCCCATACTATTCTTGCCCTCCCCCCAGTCTATTTTCTACCTACCATCTATGCTACTTATTCTCTGTACCTTCTCCCCCCTCTCCTCCTCCCACTCCCCTGTTGCTAACCCTCCATGTGATCTCTATTTCTATGGTTCTGCTCCTGATCTAGCTGTCCTCTGAGTTTGCTTTTGTTTTAGGTGTGGTTGTTAATAACTGTGAGTTCGCTGTCCTTTCACCGTTCACATTTTTTATCTTCTTTTTGTTAGATAAGTCCCTTTAACATTTCATATAATAAGGGCTTGGTGATGATGAACTCCTTGAATTTGATCTTATCTGAGAAGCACTTTATCTGTCCTTCCATTCTAAATGAAATTTTTGTTGGATAGAGTAATCTTGCTTGTAGGTCTTTGGATTTCATGACTTGGAATACCTCTTTCCAGCCTCTTCTTGCCTGTAAGGTCTCTTTTGAGAAATCAGCTGACAGTCTGATGGGAACTTCTGACTGTCCCTTTATCTCTTGCTGCTTCTAGGATTCTCTCCTTCATTTTATTCTTGGCTAATGTAATTATGATGTACCTTGGTGTGTTCCTTCTTGGGTCCAACTTCTTTGGGACTCTCTGAGCTTCCTGGATTTCCTGGACGTGTATTTCCTTTGCCAGATTGGGGAAGTTCTCCTTTATTATTTGTTCAAATAAGTTTTCCACTTGTTGCTCTTCCTCTTCCCCTTCTGGTACCCCTATAATTCAGACATTGGAACATTTAAAGATGTCCTGGAGGTTCCTAAGCCTCTCCTCATTTCTTTGAATTCTTATTTCTTCATTCTTTTCTGTTTGGTCATTTTTTTCTTCCTTCTGGTCCACTCCCTTGATTTGAGTCCCAGTGTCTTTTCCATCACTATTGGTTTCCTATGCATTTCTCTTCATTTCAATTAGTTTAGCCTTCATTTGTTCCTCTAATTTGTGACTAAAATCAGCCAGTTCAGTGAGCATCCTGATCACCAGTGTTTTGAACTGTGCATCCGATAGGTTGGCTATCTCTTGATCATTTAGAAGTATTGGCTCTGGGGCTTTGAGTTGTTCTTTTTCTTGAGCCATAATGTTTTGGTCTGTTCAAGCTTGTTATGTATGAGGGGCTGAGCCTTAGATGTT
Organism: Artibeus jamaicensis; assembly: GCF_021234435.1. NCBI lineage: Eukaryota > Metazoa > Chordata > Mammalia > Chiroptera > Phyllostomidae > Artibeus > Artibeus jamaicensis. The sequence goes on from NW_026521822.1 coordinate 4,986,893, forward strand.
CACCAGGGCAGGGCGACCCAGTGGCTGGGTTGTGATGCTGTACATGTGGGTGGGGTCAGAGAGGGGCAATGGTGTTTGTTCTGTTCTCTCTCGGATTTTGGTCCCCTTTGCTGCTTCCCCCAAGCAAATTGGGCCCTTCTGGTGCTAGTTCCCGGATGTGTGGGCTTGTGCATCCTCCAGGACCCTGTGGGTCTCTCCAACAAACTCTCTGTGAGCCTAGGAGCTTCTCCTGGCACCTCGACCTGAAAATTTTTCCAATCAGTGCTTTTAGGCTTTAATTCCTAGGGCTGGGGCCCTAGCCTGAGTGGTCTGTCTCACTGCTTGCTCCTTCGCCTGGTTTATCTGCTCTCGAATGTGTGACTGCAGTCAGCCAGCTGCCTTGTGCCCCCACACCTGGAATCTGCCAACCACTGCCTGGGTCGGTCAGGCCGATTTTTCCTGCCCGACCCCACTCTGCCAGCTGCTGACTCTGCTCCTCTTAACTGTCTGGATGATCGGTTCATTGTTGTCGGACTTCCGTATAGTTCAATTTTCTGTGTTTTGGCTGCGTTTTTGTTACTAAAACTTTTTTGTCTTTAAACTTGGTTCTGCAAGGAAGCACAATGTTTCCACCTACGCCTCCATCTTGGCTGGAAGTCCTGCTCAATTTTCTTGTGGGAATCACCCAGATCCCATTTTATTAGGATACTCACCCTCACCCTTGACCTCTGTACCACTTGCACCTCCACTAAATACTGCTGAAGCTTTTTTGCTTTTGGCAATCATGAACTATCATATTTTAGACCAATCCTCCTACTGAAACCAACTAGAAGAGTTGAACAAAATACAAACACATCAATATGAAAGAATAGGGTCTACCAAGTCAGCCAACTCTTGAGGATTAAGATCCTGAAGGTAAGGAAAATCCATTGTGATGAAGCCAACATTCTGTACTGCTTTTTCCCTTCAAAGAAGCCAAATACCAGCCAAGATCTACTATACAATTCCACTTATATAAAATGCTAGAAAAGAGATATGTAATCTATGGTGGCAGAAAGTAGAACAACAATTATGCAAATTGGGGTAGGGGCTAGCAATGGGAAGGAACACAAGAGAACTTTTTTGAGTTCTGATAAGCCAATATTTTGTTTTTGTATATATGTATATCTTGTGAGATTTTTCTTCATCAGGGCTTGTAACCAAAGATATGCTATCCCCATAAAAAAATCAAAATGTCTTCTCTTTTTCTTCTCTCTCTTTTAAGAAATTCATTTATAAAACTATCCTGGCCAATGTTTTTATTTATTAGGAAGGTGTTTAACTACAGATTAAATTTCTCAAATAGAATTCTTTGAAATGTTTTTCCTAGAATTTATTTCTTCTAAATTTTGAATGTTTTAGTATGAAGCTGATTTTTTTTTTTTCTTAGCAAACTAACCTTTGACTATGTTGGTTCTTTTGAATGCTAATTTCTATTGTGGTATTTTCTTTGATGCATGGGTTATTTAGAAGTATACTGATAAATTTCCAAACACTGAGATCCCTTTGATGTGTTTATTGTTTTCTAATTTAATTAGGTTTATGTCAGAAATCCAGGATTGGCCTTAATATCAGAAAATTTATCAAAGTGATTCATCACATTAACAGAATAAAGAATAAATGTCATATAATCGTCCCAACAGATGCAGAAAATTCAATGCAAATTCATAATAAAAAACTTTAAGTAAACCAAAAATAAAACCATGTCATCGAAGTTATCAAAGAACATAGCAAACATTATACTTAACAGTAAAATGTTGAAACCTTTGGCTCTGAGATCAGCAACAAGGACAGGATATCTACTATCATCATTTTATTTAACACTATTAAGGGTTCTAGACAATGAATGCCCTCCTCTATCCCCAATAAAAAAAGAGTGGAACAAAAGAAATTATCATTCTTCATGAATGACATGATTGAGTTTATAGAAAATCTCAGGATTTAGAAGATCTAAAAGGATACTTTAGACAAAAGGATCTAAAGACAAAAATAAAAAAATTAATAAATGCATTTAATGAGTTGCTGCATACAATAGCAATATATACAAAAAACATTTCTATGTCCTAGGAATAAGTAACTACACAATATAAATTTAAAAAACAATACAATTTATAATAACATTAAAAAATCAACACCTAGGGGTAAATGGAACAAATTATATGTATATGGCCACAACCCAGAAAACTGAAAAGCCTTACTGAAATAAATTAAGATGACCTAAATAAAAGAAAGAATGTATCTTCTTCATAGAAAATTCAATATTGTAAAGATGTCAATGCTCCCTAAATAAATCTACAGATTCACAGTAATTCCAATCATAACCCAGGAGATGTGTGTGTTTGTGAATGTGTGTTTGCACAGGTGCACATACAAACTGACAAGATGATCCCTAGTTTGTAAAAAAAAAATGTAAAGGGACAAACAGAACGTAAAAACCTTATATAACAAAAAATTGAAAGCTTTACACTACCAAAAAAATAAAACTTGTGAAGCTATGCAAATTAAAAGTGTGGTACTGGCACAACAAGGCCCTGACTGGTGTGGCTCAGTTAGCTGGGTATCGTCCCTCAAAGCAAAGGGTCATTGGTTTGATTCCTGGTCAGGGCACATGACTGGGTACAGGTTTGGTCCCTGGTTGAAGCAACTGACTGTTATTTCTCTTCATCTCTTTCTCCTTCCCTCCCCTCTGTCTCTAAAAATAAATAAGTAATTTTTAAAAAGAAATTAATCAATAAAGAAAATAAAAAGCATTCCCATAAATACCTGGTTACTTGATTAGTAACAGGGTTACAACACTGTGGATCACTGGGGAATCAATGCCCTTTTCAATAAATAATGCTGGCTCATTTGAATATCTGTATATAAGTAACTGAAGCTCTGGTCTTGCCTCTCACCATATACAAAAACCAGTTCCAGTTTATTACAGATATAATTCTGTAAGATAAAGGTTCAAAAAATGATCTTTAGGAGCTTTTTATGAACTTGAGAAAGGCAAACATTTCCTAAACAAAATAAAAAAGCAACAACTATAAAGGGAAAGTTTGATAAACTAGGTTATATTAAAATTAAAGAATTTCCATTCATGAATGGATACCATTAAGCATATGCAAAAGCAAGCTACAGAAAAAAAGCTATTTACAATACAAAGAACTCATATATACAATACCAGAACATACAAGTTGGGGCAAAAGTGGTTTATACTTGTGAGTACACAGAACACAGTTTATTCTTGTATTATTATTTATTAATTATTGTATTGTATTGTTTCCATACAAACAAATGCAAACCTACTTTTGCCCCATCCTGGATGTTCTTACCAGAAGCCAGTAAGAAAAAGAGACAACGCAACAGAAAAAATAGATAAGCAAAGTTAATCTATGGTGATAGAAGTCAGGATAGTTGTCAACTTTGAGGAATGGGGAGTGACTGAAAAAGTACATGAGCAAAGTTTTTGTTTGGTTTCATTTTTTAAGAAGATTTTATGTTTTTAGAGAGAGGGGAAGAAAGGGAAAAAGAGGGAGAGAAATATTAATGTGAGACAAACATCGATCGGCTGTGTCTTGCACATGCCCCACCTGGGACTGGGCCCTCAACCCAGGCATGTGTCCTGACCAGGAATCCATCTGGCAATTCTTCACTTCACAGAATGACACCCAACTGAGTCACAATGGTCTGGATATATGGTTTAATTTTTAATATGAGTACTGGCTACATAAGCAGGGTCACTTAGTGATAATTCATTGAGTTGTACTTTTATGAACTTATATTTCAATTTTAAAAAGTTTATTGAAGCACTAATACTAGAGATGTGTTAACCTCCTTGTCATTTGAAGACCCTACAAATTCATACTATCTAAAAATCACTGGGATCAGTAAACTTATGATCAAGGCCATCATAATGAAGATAATGACTATCCATTGTTCTAAAATATTATTTCATTTGGTTCTTCCCACCATCCTTTATAGCTGGCTCAATTATTTTTGTCATTATATAAAGAAACTGAATCACAAAAAAGTTTAGTGAGAGCCTGCACACTTCTTAATCACTACACCATGCAGCTTCTCATTTTGTTACTAGAATTTATTAATAAATATGTCATTATGGTAAACCTTTTCTCTTTCTTTAAACATGTATCACATCCCAGATCCTCTTCCTTTTCAAAAGAACTGAAATCATGTCTTGTGATTCATATTTAAAAATACATATCTACTCATTAGATAATAAATATCTTGAGCAATCATGTCTTAGATTTTTCTGTATTATCAACACACCTCTGAGTACACGAATGGGATTCAAGACATGTGTTTTTTATGAGGAGAAGAAAGTTATTTTCTTCCATCAACTACCAGCTTCGTAGTAGTAAAACCACTCCAGAGATAGAGAAAACAGGTGAAACAAGCGTGTTAGGAGAGGGTGCTTGAAAAATAAATGTCTACGAAACATCTATGTGAGAAATACTAACCAGCACAAGAGAAAATAAGTAAACATTCTATGATTAACATTAGTTCAAAGTTAGGTATAATTTATTGCTTCAGTACATTTCATAATTAGCATACCAACCCAAGGATTAAGAAGATACATGTTCCCTTTAATCTGTTGGTCTTACTTAGGCAGATTCCTTAACTCTCATTGAAACTTAATCAATATCTACATTCCGAATCTGTGGGAAATAAATAAAATACTGCCATTTGCTAATTTTAAGGGTTCTTAAGGGCTACCCACCTTTCTAAAAAGAAAGATGTTACAATCATGTGGAGGCAGATAGCAGTTTGACTTCTGGCATGAGGAGTTCCACTCACTGTTCTGTTCCCCAGAAATTAGCAAAAACTATTAAAAAGCCCCAACTATCTAAAGCCTCTGGAAATATTAAAAGCAAAAATTAAAAAGGAACATCTATTAAAGAAAATCTATGAAAATTCAGTATAAAAAGCAGGAATCTGTGGTATTTGAACCAAAATGGTTCCTTCCTTCCCCCTGCCAAGCTCAGCTAGGGAGAGGCTTCAACTTTGCCTGGGAGGGGCAAAACCTCTATATTTCTCTTCTTGTACCCAGCTGCCTGATGATGAGGCTAAGTCTCAGACAAGTGGAATAAAGGCTCTACCTTAGGTCTAATTCCCCTAGATATTGGCAGCTCAAGAGCTCTTCTCTTAGTCCATAAAGCAAGGAGATTCCACATGAGAAGTATGCCTAGAAGACCCCCACTATTGCACACTTAGCTACTACAGTGGGGGATTGCTCAGGAGAAGCTTGCCATAGTTTCCATCCCCAACTCCAGAGCCCTGGCACAGAGATTTTGACTGTGGAATAAACAGACCATAAAGGCAACAGTTCCTAATCTCTTCCCAAAGAAACTGACTTCATTTCAAACAGTGTGAAGGGCTCTCTCGTAAACAGTGCAAGAACAGTAGAGGTTCTGATAAAAGGCAATTGGAAGGAGATTCATGAATCTACTTAAGATACAGCTTAGACTGTTAACCAGTTCATAGGGTAGAAGCAGGGAATAAGAGAGCAGAATAGGAGCCTTCCTGGAGTCAGAACAAATATCAAATACTGACTTCAGAAACTACTCCATCAAAGAAGCTACAGTCTGCTAGTATGAGTTTGTAGAGAAATTTTTGTCCCATGGCACTGCTGAAAACAACCAAGCAATTGGTCAGGAATTAGTGGAGTTTAGCAGTTGGGCGTGATCGAGAAATAAGAGAAAGAGAGTCTGACCAGTACCACTGTCATCCCAGGGTGACTGTGGGCATACCCTAAGCTGTGCCTCCCTGAGGAGCCGTGCAAGAGGCTTGACACTGTGGGGGATGACAATGTAGAGTATAGGCTTCACGAAAAGAATCCAGCCAGTTTCTAACAAATATTACAAGGTATGCAAAGAAACAGGAAAATATGACAGTATGACCTATATATACATCTGGAAAAAAGCAACAACAGTAACTATCTGTGAAAGTTACCAGCATTAAACTTATGGAAAAAGATTTCAAAGTAGCTATTAGACATAAAATGATGGGAAAAAAATCACTAAAGGGGCTCAAGCATAGATCTGATCTTGCATAAAAAAATTAAACTTGAAGACACAGTGACTGAGATTATGCAAGCCAAAGATCAGAAAAAAAATAATAAAGAAAAAAGAGCCCCAGAGAAACGTATGAGACATCATTATCTCTATCAATCTATGTGTAATGGGAATACCAAAAGGAGAGGAAAGGAGAAGGAAAAATAAATACATAATGGTTTTTCAAAGACTTTCAAATTTACTGAAAAACAATAACCCATACATCCAAGAAGCTCAACAAACTCCAAATAGGATGACTAAAAAGAGACCCCAAAACAGACACATCAGAGTAAAAATATTTAAAAAAAATTACTAGTGTTGGTAGGAGAAAATCTAGAAGTAGTATTACATTAAATAAGGAGGCCATTAGAATGATGTGACTTTAATGCCTTAGTAGTATGCATAACCAAAATCTAAGCCTAAAAATCCCTCAACATTAAGAAATCAAATCCTGAGAAACACTAATTACAATAAATAACTAAGATTTTCCAAATAATGCAAATGGTAAAGCTACAGCCTATCAAATAATTTCCTTGCTTTGCTCTGTCCCTTCTTTCTAAAAGGCTGGCCCCTAGCTCCTGTCAGTAGAGTGCTCCTAACCATTTCTGATTCGGTACTGCTGAATCTGAATAGATTTTTGCTCATATAAACTCTTAATTTTTTAATCTTAACCAAAGGACTTTTTTCATTGCTTCCTTCAAAAAACTTTTAAAGAGAGAAAGGAGGAGGAAGGAAGAGAAACATCAATCATCTGCCTTCAGTATATACCCAGATGAGGGACTGGCACCCAGAACTAGGACTGGCGTCCAGACCAGGAATTACATGGAATAAGAAGGGGGTCGCATGCACCCACAATGAACCAGAAATTGAACCACAGTCTAGGAATGTGGCCTGACTACAAATCTAACCTACAACCTTTCATTTACAGGACAACACTCCAACCACCTGAGCCACACCTGCCAGGGTTTAAAATTTTTAATATGCCTCAGTTCACCTTTTGACAGTAGAAAGAGAAGAAAAAGTGTCACTTATAAAGGAACCCCAATAAGGTTAACAACTAACTTAGCAGAAACAATGAAAGCCATGAAACTATGAGATAACATGTTCAAACTCCTCAAAGAAAAAACTGTCAACCAGGAATTCTGTACCAGCACAGCTGTCATTCAGAAATAGAGGTGAAACAAATACTACCCAAGTAAACAAAAACTGAAAGGATTTGTTGTTAGCAGACCTACTTCACAAGAATTACTATAGAAAATTATTGAGAAAGCAACTGATCTCAGATGATAATTCAAATCCACACCCACAAAGAGCACTGGTAAAGGCCACTATGCAATTATAAAAGACAATAAATATGCAAAGTTTTCTCCTTTATTCTCTTGACTGACAGAAACAATTATATAAAATAACATATACACAATATTCTGTTGAGTGTATAACATGTAGAAATATATGTATAATATATTTTCTAATAATAGCACAAAGGAGGTAGATGGGAGTGAAGCTGTTACGAACTGAGGAAATAGGAAATGGTAGAGTAATAATTTGAACAATGCATTATTGGGTTTGCAGCACATGTCTAACCATAATAGCACAAAAACAGGGAAATGAGAATAGCACTACATAGGAGATATATTTCTATACATTACTGGAATTAAGCTAGTATAAACCTGAAGCTAATTCTGATAAATTAAGATAGGCAAACACTTGGGCAATCATTTCAAAAAAGTAACAAAAAACACCCTTCAAATACAGGGGAAAAATAATTAATGAAACTAATATTCATTCAATGCAAAACAGAGAAAAGAGAAGCAAAAATGAACTGAGACACAGAAAACAAAAAAAAAATACAGACATAAATACAACTATATCAACAATATAATAAATTCATATTAAATGTGAATGACTGAAACAATCCAACCAATCAAAAGGTTGTCTGATTAAATTACAAAATCATGATCTGTGCTTGCTTAGGCAGCACATATACTAAAATTAGAATAATACACAGAAGATTAGCATGACCCCTATGCAAGGATAACACACAAATTTGTAACATATTCCATATTTTCATGATATCCCAAAAGAAATGGAAGAAACAAAAACTTATGGCCTGGGTGTAAATTCAAAATTAAATAAGTATTAATAAAAGTTTTTTAAAAATTTTAAACATAAACATTATCCAACTATATGCTTTCTACAAGATACAAATTTTGGATTCAAAGACACAAACAGATTACAATTAAAAAGATAGAGGGAGGGAGGAAGATGACGGAGGGGTGAGTAGAAGTCACACAAATCTCCTCCCAGGGCAATCTGGAATTACAATTCAATTGAGGAGAAACCACCCACACAAATAAGTGAGCAACATCAAGACAGAAGCCTTACAACCTCAGACAGATAGAAGAATCAGCCTCAGCACACCTATCTGCACCTGTACAACAGCACACAAGACATGCTGAGCAGAGTGACCCTCAGTCACCCAGTGGAAAGACCCACAAAAGAAAGACCCAACAACAATCAAAACCCAATTACACCCACAGAACCACATAAACAGCCTAAAGAGCATCCCAAGAGCATCTAGTTCAGGTAATCAAAGAGATCGCACCACTGAATCTCACAGGTCTCCTACCACAGAAGTTCATACCACAAACACAGGGAGTCAAAATAGATCAATTTAAGAAGCAGAAGCAAACAAGAAGAATCTCACAAATAATGAGCAAAGAAACAACCCCCAATCTAAAGGAAAGGAAGAATCCTTAGAAAGAGTGCTAAATGAAATAGAGACAAGTCAATTATCAGAATTTAGTTCAAAACAATGGTTATAAGAAAGTTCAATGAGCTCACTGAGAATTACAAAAACTACAGGGAAACTATTAGGAACTTACTGCAAACTATCAGCATAAAAAAGGACACAGAAACAATCAACAAGGACCAAGATGAAATGAAGAATACAGCTTCTGAACTGAAGAACACAGTAGAAGGAATCAAAATCAAGCAAGATGAAGCAGAGGACTGAATCAGCAAGCTGGAGGACAAGGTAGGAAAAAAACTCCAATAAGAGCAATAAAAGGAAAAAAGCCTCAAAAAGAACAAAGAGGGGTTAAGGGAACAGCAGGACAACATGAAACTGAATAATACCTGTATAATAGGAAAACTAGAAGGAGAAGAAGAGTAGTATGGTATAGAAAACTCATCTGAAAAAGAAATGATGAAAAACTTCCCTAATTTGATCACAGAAAAAGCCACTCAAATCCAGGAAGCACAGAGGGTCCCAATCAAGAGGAACCCAAAGAGGCCCACTCCAAGACACGTCATAATTAAAATGGCAAAATTCAAAGACAAAGAGAGAATCTGAAAGGCAGCAGGGAGAAAAAGGAAGTTAACATATAAAGGAGCCTTGATAAGGCTAGCAGCTGACTTCTCAACAAAAACACTACAAGCCAGAAGGGACTGGCAAGAAGTAGTCTAAGAAATGAAAAGCAAAGGCCTGCAACCGAGACTACCCAGCAAGGCTCTCAATTAAAATGGAAGGCGAAATAAGTTTTGCAGACAAAAGAAGGCTAAAATAATACAACTCCACCAACCCAGCACTGAAAGATATGCTGAAGGGACTGCTTTAAGAAGAGGATGAAAAAGAATGAGAAAGAGGAACACAGGTACAAAGGGAGTAAAACGGCAATGAGTAACAACCTATCAATAATAACCTTAGATGTAAATGGATTAAATGCTCCAATCAAAAAACACAGTAACTAAATGCATAAGAAAACAAGGCCAATACATATGCGGCCTACAAGAGACCAACCTCAGAACAAAAGACCTACACAGACTGAAAATGAAGGGTTGGAAAAAATATGCCAAGCAAATGGACAGGAAAAAAAAGCTGGGGTAGCAATACTTACATTAGATAAAACAGACCTCAAAACAAAGTCCATAAAAAGAGACACAGAAGGACACTTCATAATACTCAAGGGAAGAATCCATCAAGAAGACATAAATATTGTAAACAAATATAAACCCAGGATAGGAGCACTCAAATATATAAGAAAAGTCTTAGAGGACGTCAAGAAAGATACAGATAGCAATACACTTATACTATGAGATTTTAATACCCCAAGTCAACAATGGATAGATCTTCCAAACAAAATATAAACAATGATATCGTGAACTGAACAATACCCTAGATAAAATGGACTTAATATTATATATATATATAATTAACAAAACAAGGAAGGAAAAATATAACCAGAGATATTGAAATAAAGAACACACTGACAGTAACCAGAGGCGAGAGGAGAAAGAGATAACAGGGAAAGAAGGGAAAGGGTTGTCAGGGAAAAGACCCATGAACAAAGCCAGAGGGGAAATATGGAAGGTGGGACAGGGGAAAATGGTGGTATGAAAATGGAGACAACTCTATTTGAACAAAAATTTTAAAATGATAAAGAAAAAGGATGGAAAAGTATATATTATGAAAGGGGAAACCAAAAAAAAGCTAGAGGGGTATACTTATAGAACAAAATAGACTTTGAAACAACAAAAAAAAGTTACTAGAGATAAAAAAATTTAATGATCATAAAAGGGCCAGTTCTTTAAGGTGATATAACTATTGTAAACATACATGTGCCTAACAACAGAACACCAACATATAACAAATAAAAACATACATTAGAAAGATAAGTTAATAATAAAAGTTAATGCCTCACTTTCAATAACAGATAGAACTAGACAAGAGATGAGTAAGTAAATGGAAGACTTGAACACTTTAAATCACTAGACATAACAGGCATTTTTTGAACATTCCACGCAACAACAGAATATAGATTCTTCTCAAGTACACATGGAACATTTTCCAGGACAGACCATATGCTAGGCCAAAAAACAATCTTAATAAATTGAAAGGATAAAATTAAAAGGATAAAAATGTTACATTATATTCTCTAATCACAATAGAACAAAATCAGAAATCAATAACAAGAAAAACCTGGGAAACAAATATGTATGTGGAAATTAAGCAACATCCTTTTGAACAATAAATGAATTAAAGGAAAAAAATCAAAAAGAAACTTAGAAAATACTTTGAGATAAATAAAGATACAACATTCCCAAACTTATGGGGTACAGCTAAAGCAGTACTTACAGGGGAATTACAGTGTAAATGTCTGTGTTAAGGAAGAGCAAACATCTCAAATCAATATTCTAAACTTCAAAATTAGGACATTAAAAAAAGAACTAAACCTAAAGTAAGAAAAGGAAATAGTAAAGATTAAAACATAAATTAATAAAAGTCTAGAAAGACAATAGAGAAAAATCAATGAATCCAAAAGCTGGTTCTTTGACAAGAAGCTTTTAAAACCTGATCAGCAAAACAAACTTTAGCTTGTCTAACAAAGAAAAAAAAGAACAGATTAAAATTACTAGAATCAGAAATCAAAAAGGTGACATTGCTATCAATCTTACAGAAATTAAAAAGATTATAAAAGAATACTTTGACCAATTATATTAAAAAAATTAGATAACAAAGATAAAATAGGCAAATTCAATAAAAGATACAAATTACTGCAAAATGACTCAAGTAATAAATCATCTATATAGACCTATAACAAGTAAAGAGACTGAATCAGTAATCAAAAACTATCCACAAAGAACTAAATGATTTATAGAAAAGGAAGGAATGCTTCCTAACTCATTTTATGAGGCCAATATTATTTTGCTACCAAAACCAGAAAAAGACAACAGCAAAAAAACTACAGACCAGTCTATTTCTTATTAATATGAAAAAAACTCAAGAAAATACTAGCAAACTGAATCTAGCAACATATAAAAAGTTATACACCATGACCACCTAGGATTTATCCTAGGGATGAAAGGTCGGTTTAATTGCCAAAAGTCAATTAATGTAATCTATTACATTAACAGAATAAAGGCAAAAATTACATAATGATCTCAATAAATACAGAGAAAGTATTTGACAAATTCAACACCTCTGCATGATTAAAATACTCAACAAACTAGAAATAGAAGGAAACTTCTGAATCCAATAAAGGGGACCCATGACACAGCTAATACTTAATGCAGGAAAGACTGGATGCATTTCCCTAACACCAAAAAGAAGACAAGATGTCTGTTTTTGTAACTTCTATTCAACATTGTACAGGAGGTTCTTGCCAGGATAATTAGGTAAGAAAAAGAATCAAAAGGCATCCAGATTCAAAAAAAGGAAGTAAAACTCTCTGTGTTCACAGACAGTGGGATCTTACATATACAGAAAATCCTAATGAACCCACTAAAAAGTAACTGAAACTAGTAAGTTCATCAAGGTTGCTTATAGAAAAATCAATGATATTTCTAAACATCTGCAATAGCCTCATCCCACCCCCCCAAATTAAAAAAGTTATTTTGTTCATAATAGCATCAAATAGAATAAAATACTTAAGAATAAATTTAAGGGCAAAAATTTATATTCTTAGAACTACAAAACATCCTTGAAAGAAATTGAAGCTCTAAATAAAGGAGAAAACATCACATGACCCATGAAGCAACAACACTCCCTAAACTAACTTACTGATTGAACACAATCTCTCGGAATTCCAGCTGCCCTTGTGAAAATGGACAAGCTAATTCTAAAATTCTAAAAAGCTTATTTAATTGTAAGAAATCCAGAATAGCCCAAACAATCCTACAAAAGAAGAATAAACTAGGTCTCACACTTCATGAAATTAAAAGATTAAAAAGCAAAAGTCATCAAGACTTTGATACCGGAACAAGGACAGACACATAAATTGATGCGTCTGAACTGAGAATTCAAAGACAGGGGCTGGGGTTTATAACTAAAGGATACGGGGTTTCTTTTGGAGGTGATGAAAATGTTCCAAAATTGCCATAGCTGCACTTAAATGTACCAAAAACTACTGAATTGTACAACATAAATGGATTAATTGTATGGTACATAAATTTTATCTCAATATAGCTTAAAAATCAAGTATAGAAAGAAGGATCTAAAGAATACTTTGAGTCTGATTCAGTTTATCAGATTATTAGAGAATCATAGAAACCTAGAGCTGGAAGGGTCTTAAAGGGTTCTACATATTACTAAGTATCTCCTATGGCATCTCTAGCAAATTGCCCTCCAGCAGATTTTTCTCTCAAATTACCTTCACTGCTCTGCCTGAACATCAATCACTTTTTCTACCGCTGCAGCTTCAGTGTTTAGAACAGGTCTTTGCTTCCAGTAGGTACTCATAATTACTAGCTGATTGATGTGAAGGGAAACTAAGGCAGCTCCAACTGTAAGAACAGCCATCTTAACAGAAGTTCAATCTTCGCTGCTCATAGTTGCTTCTCTGTGAACATAATCCTGCCCCCACAAAGGCATAGAAGAGAGACTTCCTACGTATAGGTCACATTTTAAGTATTAGATGTAACACAGAACTCCTCTAATTTTCTCACTATAGGAAGGTTTCTTGTTCTTATTGCTTTGGCCAAAACCCCAGGAATCCTTCCTTGTTTTTCTTCACTCCTCATCCATCAGCTTTCCTGAATTAGGCCATTCTTCACCTTCTTAATTTCAAAACCCTAGTCTCAACCAATATTTTTGGGTTACAATTTTCTGTTCTAATTTCTTTGCTTTCACTGTTGACTCTCTATTTTCTCTACAGCTCCCAAAGTAGTCTTTCTAATATCATAAATCAGATAATATAATTTCTGTAACACCTAAAAAATAAAAGCCAAAGTTCTCAGCATACCTTGCAAGCTGCTCCATCATTTCGCCCTAGGCATTCTCTCCAATCATACTTCCTATCACTCTTCCCCTTGATCATTATGCTTTAGCACGCCTTACAATTCCAGAAACACAAAATACGTTCTCATAGTCAAGACCTTCACACTTGACTTTCCTTCTGCCTGAGACACCTTTTCTTCATATTTTTGCATGACTTACTCCCTCAGGCCTCTGTTCCAGTATTATCTCCTTGCAGAGAATTTCTAAGATGGCTATAAATTGACACTGCATCTGCCTCCCCTTCAGCTGCCAATCTCTAACCTCCCTACTCTACTTATTTTTATTAAAAGTACTTATCATCATGGGACATTTCCTATATCACCCTTTTCTGTATAACTACCCCAAAACTTAGTGGCAAAAAACATTTTTTATCTCACTATTCTATGGACTAGCTGGTGGTTCTGAGCTGCATCAGGTCAATGAGGGCTGGATGGTCCAGGTGGTCTCACTGGGATCTCAGTTGGGATGGCTAGGCCTCTTTCTCCACTTGGTCTTTAATTCTTCAGGAGGGGAGCCCGGTCTTCTTCACCTGGTCTCTGGGTTCTCTGATAGTAAAATCTAAAGCTACAATGCTTTTTGAGGCCTAGGCTCTGAATTCACACAATTTCACTTCTGCTGTATTCTACTGGTCAAAGCAAGTGACAAGGCCAGCCTAAATATAAAAGGTGAGGAATACACCACCTCTTCATGACAGTTGTTGTGAAGAAATTGTGGCCATTTTCAATTTATCGAATTACTACCTACTATCTGTCTCCTAGTGGAATACAAGATCCATGAAGAGGATGTATTTGCTTTCTTCTTCATGTTAGTACACACTGTCTGGCTTGAATAACTATCTGCTGAATGAATGACTCACATGACACTGCTTCCAGCTGTTCATCATCCTGTTTGGTTTCCTTTGAATACTACTCAGTCTGTCAGTGTCCTTCATAATCTGGCACCCAAAAAGGAAACAAAATTCTAGATAAGGTCTAACTGCCTAGTTTGGCATAGCTGTGTAATAAATATTAGGTAATGAATGATGACAAGCAGAAAAAATTGTGGTAATGTACAGTCCTATAATACAGATACTGTGGGTTCTCAACAATGCACCATCAGACTGCACTCACTTATTTTTAGCAGCTTTTACACTGTCAAATCTTATAGGCTTTGAGGTCAAATATACCCTCCAAGGCTCTTTTCCATGATAACACTGGCAAGGTGCTATTTTGTATTTACACAATTGACTTTTGGGACCTAAAAGAATATTGTATTTATCTCTGTTCAATTTTTTCATGTTTTTTAATCCTTGTTTAATTTAAATTTAGTTTCTTCTAAATCACTGAGCTCTTTAGCTGATCATTTCTATTGATACATAAACATGCTTGAAAGTATTCAATAAGTTTCCATATTAAAGTATATTTTCAAATATACAATAAAAGAAAGCAAAAACATTTTGTCCTTTAATATCATATCCCCCCTCCTCTAGCTACTAATGTATTTCTTTCCTTTCCACAAAACTCAAAAAAGTTGTATATAAGAGCCAACTCAAATTCCTCATCTTCCTTTCACTCCTCAACACCCTAGCAAGTACAGCTGTTTTTCAGAGTGATCAAAGTCTACCAATGTTGCAAAACTACAATGAGTCCTCCTCTCCTTATCTTGAGCTTTCACAGCAAGACAGCACAGTTGATCATCTGGTTGCCTTAAATATAGTCCTCTCTTGCCTTCCATGGCACCATTCTCTCCATTTTCCACTCTACACATTATTTTTTTTAGATTTTGTTTTGCAAAATATAAATTTTTGTAAAGATTATGATATTTACATTAAAATATAGCAAGATTAATATTTTACAATGAAGCAATCATTAAAACTTGCTAGTTTTAATTTCTACTATTATAAATTTTGATAGATTTAATCCACATAAAGTTGTTTTGTGTCTGAGACCAAAAAGTTTGAATACTATTCCTTTCATATAAAATATGACATAAAAAAAAAATCAAATCAACAACTCAACAAAAACCAAATTGATAGATACAGAACAAAACAATGGTGGCCAGAGGGAAAGGAGGTAGGAGAAAGACAGAGAGAGTAAAGGAGGTCAAACATATGGCAATGGATGGAAACTAGACTTCAGGTGGTAAGCATGCAATTGAGTATAAAAATGTCATATCAGAATGTTATACATCTGAAATTTATATAATATTATAAATCAATTATCAGCCCAATAAAGTTAATTCAAAATTACTTTGCATACACAAAGAAGACCTGAAAACTACAGGGGACCGGTTTGTTTTAGTCTGGCAAATGTGACTCAGCACTGTATGGAAAACCTAGAGAAGCCAAATGGTGGGCAGGACCCAGACCTTCAAACCGAGTTTTCCCAAGGGAGTCAGGCCTAGAAAACGCATACAGAATGTTATGGCTTGCTCTTGCTAAAACTCTATCACCCTGGTCTAAAACAACAAATATGTATTGTCTATCTTCAAGGTAATATCCAAAGCCTGTATGAGTTCTCCCAAGGACAGAGCTAATCAACTCATTGCCATTCCCCTCTGCATATTATTTTCATTTCCTTGACTGTACCTAAAATGTACACAATAATATACTATGTAATAGAAGGCACTCTCCTCTTGAAAGAGTGCCGTACTGTTCCCTTTTTTTCCACAGGATTGTTGTTGCCCATGCATTCATTCATTCTCGTCGTCAGCCACAACAGGCGGACTCTGCTGGCTGGAGTCCACCACAAAAAACAAAAAGGGGGAAAAATGCAACGGAAAGAGAAAGAGATGAGCTAGATATCACAGGTATCAGACAAGGGCTCTCAAATAACTATGAGTAATATATCCAAGAAAACAGAGTAAAAGTAGAAAAGATAAATAAACATGTAGAGATTTAAAGAGATTTAGATTCCATAAAAGAGAATTGGCAATTTTTTGAAAATAATTTTAAAATAAAAAATATATAGGTTTAAGAGCAGATTAGACACTGTAAAATGATATCAAACTGAAAAAACTTAACTAAACATATCTCTATAAAAAATAATGAAATTGCCTAAGGCAGCATAAAAGACATCTGAGACACAGTGGAAAAGGTGGGAGCCAAAAATGCATGTAATTTGAGCTTCAGGAGAAGAAAAAAGAGGCAACATTTAAACAGATTACAAATAATGGAGCAGAAACCTCAAAACTGATTAAAGACATCATTCCATAGCTTCAAGAAGCTGTATAAACCCAAGTAGGATGTGTGCAGAGAAACCTACACCAAGTTGCATCACAACAGAATTGCTAAAAACAGAGAAAAATCTTAAAAGCATTCTCAAGTCCCAGCATTGCCTGAGGAGTAGCTAAAGTAATATTTTATTTTAGACTGTAGTAAGTCAAAAGTATGTTCCATTCTTTAATCATTATGAAATAGTTTTTAAAGTCTATCAAGTTACTAAAAGAAAAAGGTAAACAGTTTTTTAAAAATGATTTTGAATGAACCAAAAGTCAAGAAGAAATAGAAACAGGTAAGATGAATGGTAACATGCTATAAATATACTCAGATATCAATAAGCACATTACATATAAAAATTAAATACCTGTATTAATAGTCTAAAATTATTAGTACTAAAAGAACATAATCCAACCACATGGTGCCTAAAAGAGACAAACTTCAAACTTCAAAAATAAAGTACAGTAAGATTAAAAAAAAAAGAAAAAGATATCATGTAAACACGAACATAAAGAAACCTAATGTGCCTATAAATAACTTGAGATAAAGCAGACTTTATGGCAAGAAGTATTACTAGATATAAAGAGGGATATTTCTAAACGAGGGGTCAATCCAAAAGGAAATATAATATTCTAATTTATTTGCCCCCAAATCATACCATTTCAATCAGAAAAAAAAAAAAAAACAGAACTAAATGGAGAAATAGACAAATCCACCATCATAGCAGGTAAACAAGAAATCAGTAAAAATATATAGGAAATCTGATCAACACAGTAAATTATACCTTACATATTTAGACTACTGCATCCACGAGTTACAGAAGATACATTCTTCTTATAGACTATTTACCAAAATTAACCATATGCCGGATCATAAAGGTACAACAAATTTCAAAGAACTGAAATCAGAGTATGTTCTTTTCCCAAATGGAATTAAGCAATGTTAATAATATAGAGAAAACTAGAAAATCTTCAATTGCTAACAA
The DNA here is from genome assembly GCF_021234435.1 of Artibeus jamaicensis. NCBI lineage: Eukaryota > Metazoa > Chordata > Mammalia > Chiroptera > Phyllostomidae > Artibeus > Artibeus jamaicensis. Next base: position 5,004,925 of record NW_026521822.1, read on the forward strand.
ATTTGGCAATACATGTAAAATAATACATAGGCCAAAGAAACAAATCATAATGGAAATTACAGTACTATGAGCTGAATAAATGAAACAAATGATGTCAGTATTTATTTTTAAAGATTAGAAAAAGAAAAGCAAATTAAACACAAAGACAGTAGAGACAACAAAATAATGACATAAAAAATCAACTTACAAATGGAGTATAACAAATTAGATGCGAATACACTGTAAAAGTACGTTGACCTCTGGCAAGACTTGCCAAGAAAAAAAGAGAATACAAATTAATAAATTACCAACATTAGGAATGAAAAAGTAGTGAATACTATAGCAACTATAGATATTTATAAAGTCATGAAATGATATTACGAACTTTATTCCAATTAATCTAAAATTTTATGTGAAATGTAAAAATTGCTAGAAAAAAAACAAGCCAAAGCTAAATTAAAGAGAAACAAAAAATCTGAAGAGATGTGTATCTTTTAAATAAATTGAATCTATAATTTTTAACTTTTCTGCAAAGAAGTCTCCAAGCCCTGAGCTTCGCTGGTGAATTCTTACAAATATTAAATAACATGTTACACAAATTCATTTAAGAAATAAAGGAAAACACTGCCTACTTCCTCTTAAGACCCTAGAGTAACCTTGTCAACAAAATCTAGCCACTTTCCAAAACAGCAAAATTACAGGCTAATTTTTCTTATTATACAGAGAAACATTTTAATTCCTTTAAATAAATAGTAAGCACTTTTCAATGCCCTGTTTTAGAGATCTTTGCCTATTCTATGTTTTTTCTTTCTTTTTTTAAAGAACAGCATTATTGTTTTATTTTTCCCAATTAGGTTAAAGTCCACTAAGAATTAATTTTCCAAGTGGTGTGAGATAGGGTCAAGATTTAATTTCTTTATATGACCACATGGTGCCATTGCCTTTATTATTGCAAAGGCACCAGTAGTTTTACCCACTGATGCTTTTGCACTACCAGTGCAAAATGTCAACACAATAAAAGGACAATAGTTTTCACCTTGCAGAGTTCCTGAAAGGGTCTCAGGAACCCCTGGTTGTCCACAGAGCACACTTTGTTATGGCTTCTATATACCAATGAGAATGAACAAACTATTGTTCCATATTACAACAGGAGGAATCTCACAAGAATAATACTGACTAAAAGCACCCAGATGCAAACAACTACATGCATTTAAGAGGCAAAAACTAGTCTATGATGATATAAATCAAGACAGTGATTGCTTTTAAGGGTATGGCAAACTGGGAATGGTCTTGAGGGGGGAGTTCAGAAGTGTGGTAATGTTCTAGTTCTCAATTTGGGAGCTGGTTACTACAAGTATATTTGTAAAAATTTACTTAGATATGTACTTATGATTTGTACAATGTTCTACCTGTATAACATACATCAATATAAAATATAATTAAGAACAGGATGGGTCCTACACCTATCAGAGGGATCACTTTGAGTTATATAAATGTCTAACCATCTGAAAAGAATACAATATTGAATATTAACTGTAATTTAAAAATAAAATTTTTAAATTATGCTAATACAAATTAATATTGAATATAAACTGTAACTAAAAATAAAATTAAAAAATAAAGTGACCAGATATTAAAAAAAATCAAGATTGTGAGAAAAGTGATTTTTAAAAAATTACATTAAATTATACCATTCTACTGCTTAAAAGCTGAAAGTAACTTCTTAGAATAAGTCCAAATGTTATATAGAACCTACAGCATTTCATTATCGTAAAATATACCTCTATTTTTCAAAATCTGGGTAGCACCTCATGTCATGCTACCTCTTCTCTTGCTTATTATACCCCTGTCCCACTATTTGTTCTAAAGATTCATTCATTTATTTATTTACTTTTAGAGAAAGGGTAAGGGAGGGAAAAAGAGAGGAAAATGTCAATTGGTTGCTTCTCATACATATCCAAACTGGGAACTAAATTTGCAACCCAGGCATGTGCCCTGAGAACTGGACCACTTTGTGATGCTCACTTTCTCACTTTGTGATGCTCAACCAACTGAGCCATACCAGTCAGGCCTCCCACTGTTTTTTTTCCCAAGTCTTGAGGCACCCTAAATTTCTTCCTCCCATAAAGCCTTCACACATGCGAGTTCCTTGACTTTCCAACCACTACAACACAAGTAGCTTCTTTTCATCCTTTAGGGTCCCTCAGAGAAGCCTCCCAAAATCACCTTGTGTAAAGCTGCCTCGTTCCCACAGTCTGTATCTCAGTCCACTGTACCCGTTATTGCACTTTCAACTTGAAATAGGCTTACTTGCTCTTTGTCCCTCCATTAAAATTTATGTTCAATGTGAACAAGAATCTAGTTAACTTGTTTTACAGTTAAAGTCCCAAGATTTAGTACTATGTCTGGTGCACTACAGAAGGTGAATAAATAATCTGAATGAGTAAAAGAATAGTTCCAAAAAGTATTTTAAAATTTTGATATCATTATGTATGAGCTATCGTTCACAATTCTTTTTGTCTATAAATTTTATTTGTGTATTTCCTTTTTTAACCATTTGCATATTCATTCACTCTTGAAAAAAGACATTGGTAGTATACTAAATGTCAACCATACAGGTTATAAATGAAACAAGTCATGCTCTTTACTCCTAAAGATCTTACCATTTATTAAGGAAAATCAATGTGATAAGATAAAATGATCTTTTTATCAAAAGAAATAATGAGCCTTGGTTGGTGTGGCTCAGTGGATTGAATGCCAGCCTGTGAACCAAAGGGCTGCTTGTTTGATTCCCAGTCAGGGCATGTGCCTGGGTTATGGGCCAGGTCCCCAGTGGAAGGCATGTGATGTGCAACCACACATTGATGTTTCCCTCCTTCTCCCTCCCTTCCTCTCTCTCAAGAATAAATAAATAAATAGATAGATGATAGATAGATAGATAGATAGATAAATAAAATCTTTAAAAAGATAATGAACTCAAATACAATGCCTTCGATCTAATTAACATGTTGCAATGAAGGGAAAGATGAACCTACTGAAACAAATAATAGACTAGTCATCTATCAAAAGACAAAATTGAGCTGATTATGCATCGCATTTTCTTAGTGAATCCATCTTGACTCTTGGTGATCCTGTCTCTCTTTTTCTAAATGTTTACAATTCATTTTTAAGTGTAATATACTGTAAAAATTGTAATATATTATACCAGGTCTTCATGCCAAATTTAGCTTCTTTTACAATGAGAGTAATCAGGGCCAATCCATTTTACTGTATAATTACTTTGATTTGTTTTTAATCTCAATATTTAATCTTATTTTGATTTAAATACTGTTAAAGAAGAGTAAGAATATTATGTTTATTGAAAGGGGACATAAATGGAAAAAGACTGAGAGTAGGAAGGCAGATATTAGCAGAATAAAAGGAAGAAGTTTTTGGTAGTTAGAACTGCCTACCAGTGTTTTGCCTTGCAAAAACAGGGAGCTGCCCATCCCTAGAAATCTTTAGGACAGCTATCCAGCCATATTTACCTAGACAGCAGAAACAATCTCGGTTTAGGAGAAAGCCCGATTTATTTAGATCAGTGTCTCTCAAATTATGCTGAAGAAGCAAAAAAAAAAAAAAAAAAACCTGTCCCACTCTTTAGTAGACCAATTTATAAAATTAAAAAGTATCACACATTTAAGAATGAACCCTGGCTGGTGTAGTTCAGTGGATTGAGCGCAGGTCTGCAAACCAGAGGATCGTGGTTCAATTCCCAGTCAGGGCACATGCTTGGGTGGCAAGCCAGTTCCCAGCAGGGGATGCACTAGAGGCAACCACACATTGATGTTTCTCTCCCTCTCTCCTTCCCCTCTAAAGATAAATAAATAAATAAATATTTTTTAAAAAAGTATCATACATTTAGATGTCATGGCAATGTCAAACTGCTATAAATTTTTCTAAATCAGTGATTTTCAACCTTTTTTATCTTGTGGCAAACATAAACTAATTACTAAAATTCTGTGGCACACCCCAAAATATATTTTTGCTGACCTGACAAAAAATATAATTTTGATTTGCAAAATAGTAATAATAATAATAATAGTAATTACTGTTTCGCTCCACAGTGATTTTTGAAAAAATATCAGGTGCCTAGACAGTAAAAAAAAAAAAAAGGTTCCTGCATAACCTCTTTTACTGCATTAAACTTTTATAAACTGAAATAGCACAATTTCCCTTTTTTACCAAAACACATATGAATACTCATTTAAAACTTAAAAAAAAATTTATTTTGGGCCATTTCTCACACTTAATTTTCTAGTGTCACTTTCTTTGCACAAGCTGATAATATGTAACAAATCATAGCTGAACACACAGTTAAACTTCTTTCTTTTACCAGCAGGTAGCAAAACCAACAGAAAAGTAACTTTGGGGTGGGGTAACAGTGGTGGAACACATTCATTTCAGAAGCAACTGGGTAGAGGATTTAAGTTTTTGCAGTCACCTATAACAATGTTGATTTGGCCAAAACAAACATGGTGAAAATTATAAAAATAGGAGGCAGAACTAAGAGTTGGCCATTCTCATGGACCTACAGGATAGTATGCTAAGTGAAATAACAGAGACGAACACCATATATTTCACTTATATGTTAAACTGAAAGAACAAAGTAAACAAATAAAACAGGAACAAACTCAGATACAGAGAACAAAACAACGGTTGCCAGACAGTGGGAGGGAGGCTGGGGAGCTGAATGAAAAGAGTGTAGGGATTAAGAAGTACAAATTGGCAGTTATAAAAGACTCACAGGATATAAAGTACAGCATGGGAAATATAGTCAATAATATTGTAATAACTATTCATGGTGCCAGGTAGGTACCAGAATTATCAGAGGGACCACTTCTTAAGTTATATAAATGTCTAATCATTATGTTGTATATCTGAAACATTCAATATATAATATTGAATGTCAACTGCATTTGTAAAATTTAAAACCATATTTTTAAAGTTAGCCATTCTCATACTTCCTCAAATGCTCTTGGCTTTCTTTCCAAGCAAAATCAGACCTTTTTCGTTAAAAATTGGTTATCGTCTTCCCATTAAAAACAAAACAAAATAAAACAAACTTCCTTCTTAAGAGACAATTTACAGATTTCTAAGCTGTCCTCTCGCAATGCCATCATACATAAGTTCTTTCCCTGCAGTAGTGCCTTAATTCCCCATGATTTCACTAGAGCAGGAATTCTGAAGTTTGAGTATACAAATAGATTTTAGAAAGTTTGTGAACTCTCTAAAAATCCAAATATTTTAAAACTTTGAGTGGATAAGCAATTTATATGGACAAAATGTCCACAGTTTCCAATACATACTTAGAGGGAACAATAATCTATACAGGTTAAAAGCATTTTTATTAAATGAAAAATGTGATCTGAATAGAAATATAGGGTATAGGTTCTTTATTAATAGGCATATAAAGACATTATATGATACATATATAATCAAAAAGAGCTTTTGAAATAAATCCCTTCATTTTATAGATGACAAAATTGACATTTGGAGAGTGTCCAGGCCCTTGCTAACTAGAAGACAGGAGCCAGAGAAAATTGCTGGCCTCCTGCTTCCAGGTCCATGTTCTCACACTCTGCTACCCTCACAGGGACAGACAAAAGGATATCATATTAGTAAGCACACTACCGTCAGGCAACAATCCACCTCTGCTAAGTATACAATCTCAGAACAAATCAAGTTATTAATTATTTAAACACTACTGGCTCATAAGATATATAAACATTTTCTTTTTTTACTGAAGATACCTAAAAATACATATTCTCTTAGATACATTTTAGAACTCGCTTCCTTGCCAGCAGGCACAATCGATCACCTGTCAGTCATCAAAAACCATGAGTACTTGATCCCACTGCAATCAATAAGAGAAGGGCATACACCAGACCTGAAAGCGACAGCGGATGTTTAGGAGACAGAAGGCTTCAAGGAGGTACTTAAACACACTTCTTTCTGAGGCAATTACTCTGAAAGCCCACAATACAAAGTTAATTAGTTGGGTGTATCTTTCAGTTAACTATTAAAGCTATTTAGAAATTTTAAGAAAAAACTAATTTAAAAGGTGATTCCCTTGTTTATTCACACTAAAAAACAGCAAGTTCAAAAACCAAAGGAGATAACGAACGGTTAGTAAAAAGAATTGTTATAGTAATTAAGTGAGAAAGCTGAAAAAAAGTCTCATTTTGTTGTCAGTTAAGATGGGTATGAATTCAAATCTTGTTTTAAATGTTTTTCAAAATAATTATAAAACAAAAGTCTATAAATAAAAATCCAAGGGACACTTTCCTTCTCCCCCCACCAATCCCCACCACCTTAACTTCTGAAGTACAGCACAACTTTCTACCATCTGTTATTTCAGAGCAGAAACAGTAAGGAACATATGGGCTTTCTCTCTCAAGCAGCTGTAGTGTAGTTAAAGTTAAAATAATTGTCTTTCTGTAAGATAAATTTCATTAAAAATCTGGCCAGTTAAAAATAAATGGCTCAGCCTCAGAGCCTTCCAGAATAACATTTAAGACATTCGGAATCTTCGATGACATACTATATTCAGAGATTTGGAGGATATCCTCTAAATCTTGTGCTTCTGTATTTAAGGTTAAATAAATATAATTCATGGTGCACAAATCAGTTTCTTTTTTTTAATTTTTATTTTTGTTCAGTTACAAGTATCCCCATTGCCCACCACAACCCCACTCCCCAGCTCTCACACAGTCAATCCCCCACCCTCTTGTCTGTGCCCATGAGTCCTCTATTCATGTTCCTTTGCTTGCCCCTTCCTCTTCTTTCCCCCATTATTCCCTTCCCCTCTCCCTTATGGTCAGTATTCGCCTATTCTTTATTTCAGTGTCTCTGGTTATATTTTGCTTGCTTCTTTGTTTTGTTGATTAGGTTCCACTTATAGGTGAGATCACATGGCATTTGTCTTTTACTGCCTGGCTTATTTCACTCAGCATAATACTCTCTAGTTCCATCCATGTTGTTGCAAAGGGTAGGAGCTCCCTTTCTTTCTGCTGTGTAGCATTCCATTGTATAAATGCATGGAGGGTTAGCAACAGGGGAGTGGGAGGAGAAGGGGGGAGAAGGTACAGAAAATAAGTAGCATAGACAGTAGATAGAAAATAGATGGGGGGGAGGGCAAGAATAATAGTATGGGAAATATAGAATCCAAAGAACTTGAGACATATGGTCATAAACTAAAGGGGAGGAATGGTAGGGGTGGGGGGGGCAGGGTGGAGGGGAATGAAGGGGGGAATAGAACTGTAATGGCATAATCAATAAAATAAAAATTAAAAAATAAATAAATAAATAAAATAAATGTACCACAGTTTTCTAATCTGTTCATGTACTGATGGGCACTTAGGCTGTTTCCAGCACTTGGTTATTGTAAATTGTGTAAATTGTGGTGCTATTAACACTGGGGTACACAGGTTCTTTTGAATTGGTGATTCAGGATTCTTAGGGTACAGTCCCAGCAGTGGGACTATAGTTTCTCAGTCAAAAATCAACCTCAAATAAGAGTGAGGTAGTCCCATAAAAAATTCAGTAACTAAGTTCTTAAAAGCTGATAATATAAATCTATCACTGCTGTGGGTCACTGAATTTCAACCTAAAGCCTCATTTGTTATAAGAAAATATCACAATACATTGGCATATATACTTTCATTTCAATTATGAATCATTTCCAATGAGTTTAAGTAAACTGAAAGCAACTCAGAGCAGATTCTGAACCACGAATTATGAAAAATAAGACTTTCACTTACCTTTATCTGGGTGATTCAAAATCATAATTCTTCTGTGAGCAGTCCTAATCTTGGCCTTAGTAGCAGATGGGCTGTAAAAAGAAATTAGAGAGATTATAATAAATTATATCAAATGTGGATTATAAATTAATGGTTTATATGGGTTTCAAGAAATTAAAAACTAATGAGAATTTCACCATCTTGTGGATAAATATGAAATTACAGCCTATCACTTATTCTAGTAACCACCAAAATGAATTACTGATTCAATGTGCACATATTTTTCTTCAGTCCTTTGTAATATCAGTCTTTATTTTCAATCAATTTAAAAAATAAAACAATATAGAGGGAGTCACAATTTACAGATTATACTGTAGCACTGAAAACTTATGCTTCAAATTATTTGGGGGGAAAGGCAGTACATAGAGTTTAGCAGACAGGTTCTTGGACTCCAGAGCTACTCCACTGCTTAATTTTAATCCCATTGCCACATAGAATGGTAACCTTCTTCAATTTGTCAACCTCCTCATGCTTCAGTTTCCGCATTATACACCACAGTTAGGAAAGACATATTCCTAATAGAGTAACTGTAGGTATTAAGTTAGTTAATGTTGACAAAGTGCTAACAGCACCTGTTGTATAACCAGTGTTCCCTAATAGTTAGCTCTATTATTATTATTATTATTATTATTATTATTTTCAATAGAGCATCTCAATGTTTTGTAGCTTATAATTAATGTAACTTTGTAAGAATCCTATGAAAAAAGTCTGTATGCTAGAATCTATGCTTTAAACGAAAGTTTTAAAAAGTTAAATAAACCTAAAACTAGGTTGGTAAAACCAAATTTATCTAGTATTAGAAATGTTTCTCATTAGTACATTTTTAGGCAAAGAAAAAAATAACACAACGACAAAATCTTAGTATTGCTACTTAGGTCTTATTTAAGGTACTGAGCTTATCTGTGCCTCAAATGGAAATAATTATACCTGACAAAGTATGGGGTGGTTTGTGAAGCTCAAAATAATTTCATTTGTATGGATGATTCATGGTGTAGTAGATAAAAGCAGGTACTTTTAGAGATGTTCAGATATAGTTTCAAAATCTTGATTCCACCATTCATTAGCCACACGATTAGTTTTGCATATTTAAACTCCAAGTTATAATTTCCTCACAGGTAAATTGTAAATAATAAAACAACTTCCCAGGATTATGTTAAGGATACATTACATAATATAAGTAAAAACATCAGTACAACTAACATATAGTTAGTGTTCAGATAATTGTAGTTACTGTAGATATAAAGGATACTAATAAAAATATGTACTTCCTACATTTAAAATGGAGTATAAATAACCTAATTTAATATTCCTTAAATGACTCAAAGCATTTCCATGACTATTAATTAAGTACAAATAAATGGCTACAGTCTGCAGAGGTTTGCTTGCGCTTCTACTAAATGGTCAAATACTGCTACTCATTTACATTTTTCCATGTGTTTTTAACACTGCCTCCCTCACTATCAGCTGTCAATCCTCAATTCTGCCAGTGTTTCAGTCCACTGCCAGTTACTTGCTACTTCTAATCTCCTAGGGTTAAATGACCAAACATTCAAAATGCACTATCAATTGCTGGAAAAGCATGCAAAATATTTTTCTATGAATAAAACAAATGCCTTGAGTTAAAGAAGAAATCAAAAAAAAGAAGTAAAAAATACTCTGAGACCAATGAAAATAGAACTACAACATAGTAAAAGTTATGATACAGCCAAAGCAGTTCTAAGAGGAAAGTCTGTAGCAATAAACTACAACATCAAGAAAAAAGAAAGAGCTCATATAACCTAACTTTACACCTCAAGGAACTAGGGAAAAAAAAGAACAAACTAAGTAGAAGGAAGGAAATAACAAATATCAGAGTGAAAATAAATGACATCGAGGCTGAAGAAACAATAGAAAAGACCAGTGATATTAAGAACTATTTTACTGAAAAGATAAACAAAATAGACAAACCATTAGAGAGAATCACCAAGGAAAAAAGAGGACTCAAATGAATAAAATCAGAAATAAAAGAGGAGACATTAAAATAATGCCACAAAAATACAAAGCATCCCAAGAGACCACTATGAAAAATTATACAACAAATTGGAAAATCTAAAAAGATTGAAAAAATTCCTAGAAACTAACAACATACAGAGACTGAGTCCTGAAAAAACAGAAACTCAGCACAGACCAATTACTAGTAATACAATTAAATCAGTAATTAAGAATCTCCCAACATGGGATGCAAGGCTGGTTCAATATCCGCAAGTCAATTAACATGATATACCACGTAAACAAAATGATCATAAAAATAATATGAACATATTGGTAGATGCAGAAAAAGTATTTGACATAACCTAGCATGGATTTATGATGAAAACTCTTAGCAAAGTGAGAACAGAGAAAACATAATAAACACCATATATGACAAACTGGGACTTCCACCAAGATGGAGGTGTAGGTGGAAACATTTTGCTTTCTCACACAACCAAATTTTGTCTAAAAACAACAAACTTTTAACAAAAATAAATGCAACCAAACCACATAGAAAATCGACAATAGGGAGTCTGAAAATAATGAACCCCTCAGCTAAACTGGTGAGAGGGGCGAAGCCAGCAGCGGAGCAGGTAGGGCAAAAAAGATCCCCCCACGTGGGCGGTGCACAGGCAGCCAAGGGAAGGGCATGGATCTCAGGTGTGGGCTAGCTATAGGCGGACACAGGGAAGAGGAGCGTCTGGCTGTCTGCGGTCAGTCCTACATTTGTGTGCAGATAAACCAGTGAAGAGATGAGCATTGAGACCGCACGGCGCAGGGCAGTGGGCTTGCACATTTGCGCTCAGATAAACAGGTGGGGGCAAGCAGTGAGACGAACCCAATGAGCGAAAAGGACCACCATTGCTCCCTCTCTGACCCCACCCCCACATACAGCATCACAAACCAGCGACCTGGGTGGCCCTGCCCTGGTGAATACCTAATGTGCCTCTCCTCATACGTAACAGGCACAAACAGATAAAAACATGGCTCAAGAAGAACTCAGAACCCCAGAGCCAATAAATCTAAGCAATGAAGAAACAGCCAAACTTTCAGATGAAAGTTCAAAACACTGGTGATCAGGATGCTCACAGAACTGGTTGATTTTAGTCACAAATTAGAGGAACAAATGAAGGCGAAACTAATTGAAATGAATGGTAATGCACAGGAAACCAATAGAGATGGGAAGGAAACTGGGACTCAAATCAAGAGAGTAGACCAGAAGGAAGGAAAAATGACCAAACAGAAAACGATGAAGAAACAAGAATTCAAAAAAATGAGGAGAGGCTTAAGAACCTCCAGGACATCTTTAAACACTCCAACATCCAAATTATAGGGGTACCAGAAGGGGAAAAGGAACAGTCACGAGTGGAAACCTTATTTGAACACATAATAAAAGAGAACTTCCTCGTTCTGGCAGAGGAAATAGACTTTCAGGAAATCCAGGAAACTCAGTCCCAAAGAAGTTGGACCCAAGATCAAGGCATATCATCATTGCATTAGCCAAGATTAAAATGAAGGAGAGAATCCTAGAAGCAGCAAGAGATAAGGGGACAGTCACCTATAAAGAAGTTCCCATCAGACTGTCAGCTGATTTCTCAAAAGAGACCTTACAGAAAAGAAAAGGCTGGAAAGAAGTATTCCAAGTCATTAAAACCAAAGACCTACAACCAAGATTGATCTATCCAGCAAAGCTTTCATTTAGAATGGAAGGACAGATAAAGTGCTTCTCAGATAAGATCAAATTCAAGGAGTTCATCATCACCAAGCCCTTATTATATGAAATGTTAAAGGGACTTACCTAAGAAAAAGAAGATAAAAATATGAACAGTGAAAGGACAGCAAACTCACAGTTATTAACAACCACACCTAAAACAAAAGCAAACTAAAAGGACAGCTAGATCAGGAGCAGAACCATAGAAATGAAGATCACATGGAGGGTTAGCAACAGGGGAGTGGGAGAAGGAGAAGGGGGGAGAAGGTACAGAAAATAAGTAGCATAGACAGTAGATAGAAAATAGATAGGGGGGAGGGTAAGAATAGTATGGGAAATATAGAATCTAAAGAACTGGAGACATGTGTTCATGAACTAAAAGGGGGGAATGGTGGGGGAGGGGTGTGCAGGGTGGAGGGGAACAGAGGGGGGAAATAGAACAAATGTAATGGCATAATCAATAAAATTAAAAATATATATAAAAAAAGTAAACACCATATATGACAAACCCACAACAAACTCTTTTATTTAACATATTGGAAGAAGCCATAGCCACTGCAATCAGATAAGAAAAATAAATAAAAGGCATTCTAATTCAAAAGAAGTAAATCTGTCACTCTTTGCAGTTGACATAATATAAATACAATATATAGAGAACCCTAAAGATTCCATTAAAAAAAACCTTTTAGAATCAAAAAATGAATTGAATAAAGTAGAACAGAATATTAATATTCAGAAACAGGTTACATTTATATAAAACTATGTATCAATCTATCAGAAAGAGAAATCAAGAAAATAATCCACTTACAATTGTTATCAACAAAAAAACCCCTAGGAATAAATTTAACCAAGAAGGTAAAATGCCTGTACTTGGAAAATTTAAGACATAGAAAAAAATACTGAAGATATAAATAAGTGGAATCATATACCATGTCCATGGATAGGAAAAATTAACACCGTTAAAAAGTCAATTACCAAAAGCTATATATAGATTCAATGCAATCTCTATCAAAATAGCAACAAAGTTTATATGGAACCACAGAAGACCCTGAATAGACACAGCAATGCTGAGAAAGAACAAAGTTGAAGGCATCATTGCTACCTTGTATCAAATTATACAAGAATCCAGTAATCAATGCAGCATGGTACTGGCATAAAAATAAATATACAAATCAATGAAACAGAATAGGGGGCCCATAAACAAGCCCACACCTACCTGGGCAATTAATCTATGACAAAACAGGCAAGAATATATGATGGAGTAAAGACAGTCTACTTAGTATGTAGTGCTGGGAAAACTGTACAGATACAAGAAAAAAATTAAACTAGACTACCTTCTTAAACCATATATAAGAATAAACGCAAAATGAATTAAGACCTAAATGTAAGACCCAAAACCACAAGACACCTAGAAGAAAACATCAAGAGGTTACTCTCACACATTGCTCTTAGTAATACTTTTTCTGACATATCTCCTCGGGCAAGGGAAACAAAAGAAAAACAAATGGAACTATCAAAATAGAAAGTTTTTGCACACCAAAGGAAACTGTCAATAAAACAAAAAGACAACCTACCAATTACCATCACCAATGATACATCCCATATAGGGAAAATACCCAACATTTATAAAGAACTCTAATGACTCAATACCAAAACAAACAAACAATCCATTTAAAAATGGGAAGAGGCCCTGAATAGATACTTCTCTGAAGAGGACATACAGATGGCCAATAGACATGTGAAAAAAATGCTTGATTTGACTAATTGTCAGAGAAATGCAAATTAAAACCACAATAAGATACCACCTCACTACTGTCAGAATGGCTATTATCAAATTAACAAACAACAAGAGTTGGGAGGATGTGAAGAAGAGAGTTGGTAGGACTGCACTGTTGGTAGGACTGCTACTATGGAAAACAGTACGGAGGCCCCTAAAGCATTAAAAATAGAACTATGTTATGACCCAGTAATTCCACTTCTGAGTATTTGTCTGAAGAAATCCAAAATAGTAATTCAAAAAGATATAAGAACTCCTAAGTTCATTGCAGCATTATTTACAATAGCCATGATATAGAAGCAACCTAAGTTCCCATCAATAGATGATTGGATAAGAGGTAGTCATATAATATATATATATATATATATATATATATATATATATATATATATATATATATATGACACACACACAATGGAATATCACTCTGCTATAAAAGGAATGAAATCTTACCATTTGTAATAACACAGATGGACTTAGAGGGTAGTATTCTCCCTAAAATAAATCAGACAGAGGGAGACAAACACCATATGATTTCACTTATATGTGGAATCTAAAGAATAATAAATGAACAAATAAAACTGAAACAGACTCATAGATATGGAAAACAAATTGAGGGTTTCCAGATGGCAGGGGGTTTGGAGGACTGGGTGAAAAAGATAAAAAGGATTAATAGGTATAAATTGGTAGTTACAAAATAGTCACAGGGCTGTAAAGTACAACATAAGGAATATAGTCAATTAATATTGTAATAATTATGTATGGTACCAGGTGAGTAAAAGACTTATCAGGGGATCACTTTGTAAATTACAGAAATGTCTAACCACTATTCTGTACACCTAAAACTAATATAAAGAAAAAACAAATGCCAACTGTAATTGAAAAATTAAAATAAAAAAGAACCTCCCAAGAAAGTTAAGACCAGGACAAGATGACTTAATTTAATTTTTACCAAACATTTAAAGAGGAATTAATATCAATTCTCCTCAATGCTTCTAAAAATAGAAGGGGAGAGAGAGAACACTTCCAAACTCATTTTACAAGGCCAACATCATCCTGATACCAAAACCAGAAAATGATACCAAAAAAATCACAAATTCTCCTGAGGAACACAAATTTTAAAAAGCCCTCAGCAAAATATTAGCAAAGAAAATCCAACAATACCATAGTCAAGTGGGATTTATTCCAGGCATGCAAGTTCAACATAGGCAAATCAACAATGAGATACATCACACTATTAAAATGTAGGACAATAATCATACCACTATTTCCATTGATACAGAAAAAGCATTTGACAAAATAATAATATCTGTTTATAATATTAACTATCAACAAAGTGAATATAGAAGGAATACACCTCAACATAATGAAGGCCATATATGACAAACCCACAACTAACTTCATACTCAATGGTGAAAAGCTTTCCCTCTAAGAGCAGGAACAAAACAACACAGCCCAGCCAACTCATTAATTTTATGCAACACCATACTGGAAGTCTTAGCCATACCAATCAAGCAAGAAAACTAAAATAAAAGACCACAGAAATCGAAAAGTAAGAAATAAAACTGTCCCTATTTGTACACTGCATAACAATAAAAAAGAAAAATCTTAAAGGCTTCACTAAAAAGCTATCAAAATAAATGAATTCAGTAAGTCACATAATACAAAATTAATATACAGAAATCAGCCATTTCTAGACTATCAGAAACAGAAATTAGGAAAACAATCCCTTTTACAATTGTATCAAAATGAATAATATACCTAGGAAAAAAATTTAACCACGAAGGTGAAAGACCTGTATTCTGCAAACTATAAGAGGATGATTAAAAAATTTTGAAGACAACACAAATAAAAAGATATACCATGTCTTGGGCTAGAAGAAATAATATTATTAAAATGTCCATACTATCCAAAATGATCTACAGGTTCAATGCAATGCCCATAAAAATACCAACTGCATTTTTCATAGACTAAAACAAGAATTCTCAAATTTGCATGGAAGCACAAAAGACCACAAATATCCAAAGCAATCTTGAGAAAAAAGAACAAAGCTGGAGGTAACACACTCCCTGATTTCAAACTACACTACAAAGACAGAGTAATCAAAATAGTACTGTACAGGCACAAAAACAGACACAGATCAGTGGAACAGAATAAAGAAACTAGAAATAAACCCACAGATCTATGGTCAATTATTCTATGACAAAGAAGGCCAGAATATACAATGGAGAAAGATTATGACAGCTACATGCAAAAGAGTAAAACTGGACTGCTATCTTACACCATTTACAAAAATAAAACCAAATGGATTAAAGACTTGAACATAAGAACTGAAACCATAAAATTCCTAGAAAAAAATACAGGCAGTAAGTGCTTTGACATGGGTTTTAGCAATATTTTTTGGACCAGTTTCCTTAGGACAGAACAAAAGTAAAAATAAATAAATGGGATTACATTCAACTAAAAAGATTTTGTGATGTCCAGCCAAGATGGAGGCGTAGGTAGACACACTATGACTCCTCACACAACCAAAATTAAGGACAACAAAAATTTAGAAACAAAAAACCCACCAGAAGTAACAGAAAATTGAACTATACAATCATTCATCCAGACCTGTAAGAGGGGTCCTGGCAGGAAGGGGCAGTGGCTGGTGGACCCGAGTGCTCAGACAGCGGCTGACAGACCCTGGGTGCAGGGCGGCAATGAGCAGACCCAGTGAGGTGGGCACAGGGTGGCTGGCAGACCTCAGTCACACATCTATGCGAAGATAAACCAGAGGAAAATGGGCAGCAAGACAGACCTCACAAGCCAGGGCCCCAGCACTGGGAAATAAAGCCTAAAAGCACAGATTGAAAACACTTGCGGGGGTTCAGGTGCCAGGAGAGACTCCCAGCCTCATGGGAGAGTTCATTGGAGAGACTCACAGGGTCCTAGAGCTTACACAACCCCATCCACATGGGAATCAGCACCAGAAGGGCCCAATTTGCTTGTGGGAGGCGGCAGAAGAACCTGAGATCCAAGAGAGAACGGAGCAAGTGCCATTGTTCCCTCTCTGACCCTGACCCCACATACAGCATCACAGCCCAGCAACGGGGGTTGCCCTGCCCTGGTGAACACCTAAGGCTCTGCCCCTCACTACATAACAGGCATGACCAGACCCCCCAAAAAAAGGCTCAAAACGGAAGAACAGATCAAAGCCCCAGAGCCAATACATCTAAGCGACCAAGAGATAGCCAACCTATCAGATGCATAGTTCAAAGCACTCGTGATCAGGATGCTCACAGAACTGGTTGATTTTGGTTCCAAATTAGATGAAAAAATGAAGGCTACACTAAGTGAAATGAAGGAAAATGCACAGGGAACCAACAGCGATGAAAAGAAAACTGGGACTCAAATCAATGGAGTAGACCAGAAGGAAGGAAGAAACAACCAAACAGAAAAGAATGAAGAAACAAGAATTCAAAAAAATGAGGAGAGACTCAGGAACCTCCACATCTTTAAAAGTTACAACATCCAAATTATAGGGATACCATAAGAGGAAGAGGGAAAGCAACAAGTGGAAAACTTATTTGAACAAATATTAAAGAAGAACTTACCCACTCTGGCAAAGGAAATAGACTTCCAGGAAGTCCAGGAAGCTCAGAGAGTCCCAAAGAAGTTGGACCCAAGAAAAAAACACACCAAGGCACATCATAATTACATTAGCCAACATTAAAATAAAGGAGAGAATTCTAGAAGCAGTAAGAGATAAAGGGACAGTCACCTACAAAGGAGTGCTTATCAGACTGTCAGCTGATTTCTCAAAAGAGACCTTACAGGCAAGAAGGGGCTGGAAAGAAGTATTCCAAGTCATGAAAGGCAAGGACCTACATCCAAGATTGCTCTATCCAGCAAAGCTTTCATTTAGAATGGAAGGGCAGATAAAGTGCTTCTCCGATAAGGTCAAGTTAAAGGAGTTCATCACCAAGCCCTTATTTTATGAAATGTTAATGGGACTTATCTAAGAAAAAAAGGTAAAAAATATGAACAGTAAAAAGACAGCAAACACACAGTTATTAACAACCACACCTAAAACAAAAGCAAACTAAGCAAACAACTAGAATAGGAACAGAACAACAGAAATGGAGATCACATGGAAGGTTAGCAACAGGGGAGTGGGAGGAGGAGGGGGGAAGGTACAGAGAATAAGTAGCATAGACAGTAGGTAAAAAATAGATAGGGGGAGGGCAAGAATAGTATGGGAAATGTAGAAGCTAAAGAACTTATGACACATAAACATGAACTAAAGGGGGGAATGTGGGTGGGAGGGGTGTGCAAGGTGGAGGGGAATGAAGTGTAGGAATGGGACAACTGTAATAGCATAATCAATAAAATATATTAAAAAAAGATTTTGCATAGCAAAGAAAACCATACGCAAAATGAAAACACAACCTACTGAATAGGAGAAGGTATTTGCAAATGATATATCCAATAAGGAGTAAATATTCAAAATATATAAATAACATATGCAATTAAATATCAGAAAAACAAGCCAATTAAAAAATTGGCAGAGGACCTGAACAGAAATTTTCCCAAAGAAAACATAAAGCCAAGAAGTACATGAAAGATACTCAACATCACCAATTATCAGGGAAATGCAAATCAAAACCACCATGAGATATCAGCTCATAATTGTTGCAATGACTATCATCGAAAAGCAAAATTTATTCCCATGTATTTTATTGTTTTTAAAGCAACTGTAAATGGGATTGTTTTCTTGATTTCCCTTTCTGATAGTTCATTACTAGCAATATAAAAATGAAACTAACTTCTGAATATTAATTTTATATCATATTTTATATCCTTCTACTTTACCAAGTTCATTTACCAGTTGTAGTAGTTTATTGGTGGAATCTTTGGGGTTCTCTATGTACAAGATCATGTTATCTTCAGATAACGAGTTTTACCTCTTCTTTCCAACTTGAATGCCTTTTATTTCTTCTTCTTGTCTGATTGTTGTGGCCTGGACTTCTAGCACTATGTTGAATAAGAAAGGTGAAAGTAGAAAACCCTATCTTGTTCCTGATCTTAAGGGGAACACTTGTAGTTTTTGCCCATTGGGTATGTTGCTGGTGGTGGCTTTTACTATGTTTAGGTATATTCCTTCCATTCCTACTCTGCTGAGAGTTTTTATCATGAACGGATGCTGGATTTTATCAAATGCTTTTTCTGCATCTATTGATATGATTATGTGGTTTTTATGTTTCATTTTGTTCATGTGGTATATCATATTTAAAAATTTATAAATGTTGAACCTATCTTGCCTCCCTGAATAAATCCTACTTGATCATGGTGTATGATCTTTCTGATGTATTGCTGTATTTGGTTTACTATTTTGTTCAGAATTTTAGCATCTATGTTCATCAGGGATATTGCCCTGTAATTTTCTTTTTTGTAGTATCTCAAAAAAGTAAAAATGGAACTGCCTTATGACCCAGTGATTCCATTTCTGGGAATTTATCTGACAAAACACTAGTTCAAAAGAATATAAACACCCTTATGTTCACCACAGTGTGTTAATTACAATAGCCAAGATTTGGAAGCAGCCCAAGTGTCCTTCAGTAGATGAGTGGATAAAATAACTATGGTACATTTATGCAATGGAATACAACCTGTTGTAAAAAAGAAAATTTTACCCTTTGCAACAGTATGGATGGACTGGAGAACATTATGCTAAGTGCAATAAACCGGTCAGACAAAGACAAATACATGATTTCACTCATATGTGGAATCTAATGAACAAGCTGAACTAACCAGCAAAACAGAGACAGACTCATAGACAGAGTAGGCTGACAGCTGTGGTGGGATGGTTAGGGGGTTGATGGACCGAGAAACAAAGAAAAAAGCTCATGGACATGGACAACAGTGTGGTGATTCCAGGGAGGAAGAGGAAGGTAGAAGAGAGTATAAGGGAGATAAATGGTTTTGGAAAAAATACAATAAAAATTTTTAAAAAATACAAACAGACAAGAGAGAGGTGTTGATAAGACATGAAGATAAAGAAACCCTTTTACACTGTTGGTGGGAATGTAAATTGTTAAAACCACTATGGAAGAAGTATGGAGGTCCCTCAAAAAATCAAACATAGAACTACCATGTGATCCAGTAATTCTACTTCTTGGTATACAAGTATATCTGAAGGAAATGAAATCACTATCTTAAAGAGATATCATCATCCCCATGTTCATTCCAGTATTATTTATAATAGCCAAGATATCAAAACAATCTATGTATCCATTGATGGATGAAGAAAATGTGAGATTATACATATATATGCATATGCTATGTATATGTATATAAGCAAAATGAAACATTATTTTTAATATATTTAAATATTTAAAAAGAAATATGTCATAAAAAAGGAAATCTTGTCATTTGTGACAACATGAATAGAACTTGAGTGCATTATGTTAAGTGAAATAAGTCAGACAGAGAAAGACAAATACTATGTGATATCACCTCTATGTGGAATCTAGCACAGATGAATTTATAGAAAAAAAATAACATACTGGGAGAAGCCAGAAGTGAGGGAGTGGGAGCAAAACAGATGAAGGTGGTCCAAAGGTACAACTTCCAGTAAGATAAATAAGTCCTGGGGATGAAACATACAGCATGGTGACTGTAGTCAACAATACTGTCTTGTATATTTCAAAGTTCCTAAGAGAGTAAATCACGAAAACAGTCATCACAAGAAAAAAATCTGTAACTATATTAGGTATAGGATGTTAACTAAACATACTGTGGTAAACATTTTGCAATATATACATAAATCTAATCATGTTGTTCACCTTAAACTAAGATAAAATGTTATGTGCCAATTATATCTCAGAAAAACTGGGGGGTATTTAAATTTTTTAAATATATAAATATGTAATAAGTATTTTAGTTTAAAACTTAAAAGTATTCCTTTTGGCTGATTGTGGAAGTCTTTTAGGGACCATTTCTAACTTGCTTTTTGGTTTTTAGATTCCTCCCCAGAAAAACAGATGTTGTTTGAATATACAAACTAGCAAATTTTGAGAAAAAAATCATTAATACTCTACCAAGGCTATGAATATTTTATTGTTTAATTGCCTATTAAGTATTAATAAGATGTTGCTACGAAAAATTACTGTATGATTTAGTGTCCTGAAGCGACATTTATCATTCCCCTCCCATTTTTTGGTGTTCTATGACACTTAATTTCATTTGTTAGTTATGTTTTCTAGTTTTGTATATATATATTTGACATGTCTCCTGAGGTAGATACTAAACTACTTAAGGACAGAAGCTGTGATTTGGATCTTAAAATACTATCTAGTATTAAATATGCAACAGGTGCTTAATGCATTTTATACCACCTACCAAATGTAAATAAAGGGTTATAAAAAGTTAAATTCCTCAAAAGAATAAAAGGTCTATATTAGTAAATACTAACAATTTAAAAGATTATTCTATAGTAGGAAATCTTAAAATAAAAAAGGGGGAGTTTTAAAAACTTTATTTTATAAAGTTAATCAAATATGGGTTACTCATCCAAATTTCCACTGTATGTGTTTTGGGAGGGAGTATGTATGTTAAGTTGCATCTCATTTTGGACATTAAGCTTTAATTTAGCATGAAAGACAAAAGGCGGCACTTCAGCCAAGATTATCCCATGCCCTGGCTGGTGTAGCTCAGTGAATTGAGTGCACGACTGCAAACCAGAGGATCCCGGTTCGATTCCCGGTCAGGGCACATGCCGGGGTTGCAGGCTGGTTCCCTGCAGGCCAGTTCCCAGCAGCGGACGCACTAGAGGCAACCATACATTGATGTTTCTCTCCCTCTCTCCTTCTCCTCTAAAGATAAATAAAATCTTAAAAAAAAAGATTATCCTTGAAAATCACTTGCATTGCCTATAAGTAACAATGCACATGGTTTTGTATATAAAACTCCCTAAGTATTACATACCTTGAGATCTGCCAACAACTGAACTAGATTGAAGGTAGTGAAAAGTTCTTTTGCACAAGTATGCCCACTCAAAATATTCTACCTTGGACTTCTGGCCAAGATGGAGGCGTAGGTAGACATACTGTGCCTCCTCCCCCAACCAAAAAGGTAACAACAAATAGAAAACAAAAAATGGAGCTGACAGAAAATCAAACTGTATGGAAGTATAACAACCAAGGAGATAAAGAAGAAGGTTTGTTTATCCAGACTGGTAGTAGGAGGTGGAGACAGGCAGCCAGGTGGAGAGACAGGTGAAAAGTACTCAAGGCAAGGCCGTGCTGGAAGTCCAGGGGGGGCAAAGCAGCAGCTGGAGGACTAGGTGGTCCCACATTTGCATGCAGATCAATCCGGAGGAACAACTGGGGATCAAGACAGACCACGAAACCCAGGGTTCCAGTGTGGGGAAATAAAGCCTCAAAACCTCTGACTGAAAACACCTGTGGGGGTTGAGGTGGCAGCAGGTGAAACTCCCAGACCCACAGGAGAGTTTGTCGGAGAGACCCACAGGGTCCTAGAACATACACAAAACCACCCACACAGGAATCAGCACTAGAAGGGCCCAGTTTGCTTGTGGGTAGTGAGGAAGTAACTGAAAACTGGCAGAGAGCACAGTAAACTGCACTGTTCCCTCAGACCTCTCCCCCACATAAAGTGTCACAATGCAGCAATGTGGGTGGCTCCAACCTGGTGAACACCTAGGGCTCTGCCCATTACTATGTATCAGGCATGCTGAGACTAAAAAAATGGCCCAAAAGAAAGAACAGATCAAAACTCCAGAAAAAAATACAATTATGCGACAAAGAAATAGTCAACCTATCAGATGCACAGTTCGAAACACTGGTTATCATCAGGATGCTCGAGGAACTCTCTGGGTACTTCAATGGCATAAAAAAAGACCCAGCAAGAAGGTTGCATTATGTGAAATAAAGAAAAAGCCACAGGGAAGCAACAATGAAAGGAAGGAAACCAGGATGCAAATCAACAGTTTGGAGCAGAAGGAAGAAATACACATTCAGCCAGGAACAGAATGAAGAAGCAAACATTCAAAAAAAAAAATGAGGAGAGGCTTAGGAACCTCTGGGACATCTTTAAATGTTCCAACATCCGAATAATAGGGGTGTCAGAAGAAGAAGAGGACAAGCAAGAAATTGAAAACTTGAACAAATAAGGAAGGAGAACTCCCCCAATCTGGAAAAAGAAACAGACTTTCAGGGAGTGCAGGAAGCTCAGGGTCTACCAGAGAAGTTGGACCCAAGGAAGCACACACCAAGGTACATCATAATTACATTACCCAAGATTAAAGATAAGGAGAGAATTTTAAAAGCAACAAAAAGAGACAGTCACCTACAAAGGAGTTCCCATTAGACTATCAGCTGATTTCTCAAAAGAAATGTTTCAGGCAAGAAGGGGCTGGAAAGAAGTATTCAAAGTCATGAAACACAAGGACCTACGTCCAAGATTACTCTATCCAGAAAAGCTATCATTTAAAATGGAAGGGCAGATAAAGTGCTTTCTGGATAAGGTTAAATTAAGGGAGTTCATCATCACCAAGCCCTTATTATACGAAATGTTAAAGGGACTTATCTAAGCAAAAGAAGATGACCAAAAATATGAACATTAAAATGACAACAAACTCACAGCTATTAACAACCAAACCTAAAAAAACAAAAAACAAACTAAGCAAACAACTTTATCAGGAAAAGAATCTCAGAAATGGAGATCACATGGAGGGTTATCAGTGGAGGAATAGGAGGGGGAGAGAACAGGAAAAAGTAGCATAAATGAATGGTAGGTAGAAAATAGACAGGGTAAGGTTAAGAGTAGTATAGGAAATATAGAAGCCAAAGAACTTATATGTACAACCCATGGACATGAACTAAAGAGGGAATGTGGGTAGGAGGGGTTGTGCAGGGCAGAGGGGAAATAAAGGGGGGAAAATGGAACAAGTGTAATGGCACAATCAATAAAATATATTTAAAAACAACAATGAACAATAAAAACAAAAATAATAAATTTAAAAAATTCTACCTTTAAGAAAAAATTGTAAGACTCCTAGTGATCAGCTGTGGGGATAAAGTACTGTCATTTGCCTACAGAGTTTGTCCCCTTTTCTTTAAGTCCCTTAGACCTTAATATATTTTAATACATTTACCTGTTGTAAAGATTACACAAGATGGGAGAATCCTAGTTCTTAAATATAATATAAAAATTAAACATAGTTCTAATTTATTTCCAGAGTAGATAATTTCACCATGAAACTGAAAATGTAGTTTTAAGTAGCATGTTGCCTCGATTAGCCATTTCAAATTGTGCTCCCTGGAACTCATCCTTTTTACTGTTGGGTCTTTTGAGTAACATTTAAATAGAGTTCCACAGAAGCTTGTAGAAGGTTTGAAAGTCACAAATGTGCACCATTTCAGAAAGTATCAGGTATAATAATTTTCCTGGACATTAAAATATTTTAGGCTTTGTAAGAATGTACAATATAGAATCATTTAGTAGCACACAAAGTATTTTTTAAGTAAATCAAGAGTCTGCTCCATATTACCTTTATCTACTTGTTCTATAGTGTAAGTAGTTTAGATTCACTAACCACAGAATACGGAACCACAACAGTTATTGACATCTTGAAGAATCTCCTCAAAAATCAACATTACCCAAATGAAAGAAGAGGCTAGAGGAAAGCAAATTAGTTTTAACCTATTTAATGGGTTAAGAGCAAATATTTAGCTTCTGCATTCATGATGAAGATGGGGAGAAAGAGGAACCAACATTTATTCAGCACCTATTATTTCATAGGCACTTTCATAAAAAGGTATTGGCCTATCAATTTTATTATTCCAATAAGGCTACATATTATTAACTCCAATTCAAAATTAAAGAGACAGAAGTGCAGAAAAGCTAAAAATAACTTCACCAATATCATACAATGCAGTGCCTCAGCAATAGAGTAAGAATCTGTTTTTGTTTACATGGCATTTATTGAGTAGTTAATAAGTGCCATGTTTATGTCAAGAATTTTTTAAATTTTTATTTATTGATTTTAGAGAGAGGAAGGGAGAGAGACAGAGAGACAGTGATTTGTTGTTCTACTTATTTATGCATTCACTGGTTGAATTTTGTATGTGTCCTGACCCAGGATGAAATCTGCAATCGTGGCCTATCAGGTTGATGAGATAACCAACCAAGCTACACAGCCAGATGATGTTAAGAATGTCATATGCAGTAGAAATTAATATTACCTCTATTTTATAAAATGATTATTTTACAAATAATAAAACTGAGGTCACGCAGGTAGTATGTGCATGCAGGTAAAACTGGTTCTAGTACCCAGATTTACCAGTTATCCGAGTCTGTGCTCTGAACTTTATAACTGTGTACTCAATGTACCTTAAGTCAACTCCTAATTATCTGTCTTAATATGAGTGTCGTGGCTGATATGAATGATATTCTCAAAAACCCTAGTGCTTGGCCTGTGGATATAATGTGTTTCATATCCACATTTCAAGACTATGAATGGGATGTTATGGGGGACCCAATAGAAGTTAAAAAAACTAACAAGGCTATTCTGAATAATATTAAAGCAAACAATAGTTAGCAATGTGTGTAACTTACTAATTTGGTTCCCCGCCTTAAAATCATTTTTCTTTTTCTATTTTCAGATTAAGATAGGGATCATCTCTTCTTTATTTAAATAAAGCACCAAGCTAAAATGAGCCATTTTCTCTTTTCCCTCTCCCTTTTTATTTTTTCTTGCTAAGTTTTAAGAAATAATAAATGGGGCTTAAAAATCTGCTAGTATGTAAGACATTTTAAAAATTATGCCAATATATATAGGCCTGATTGGTATGGCTCAGTGGGTTGGGCATCATTTTACAAGTTGAAAGGTTACTGCTTCGATTCCCAGTCAGGGCACATGCCTGGGCTGTGGGCCAGATCCTGGGCTGGGGGCATGCAAGAGGCAGTCAATCAATATTTCCCTCGAACATTGTTGTTTCTCTCCCTCTCTTTCTCCCTCCCTCTAAAAATAAATAAAAATTTAAAAACATTATGCCAATACAGAACTTTATGATCTATTTGCTTAATTATGTTGATCACATTACCAGGGGATTTAGTTGTAGATGACATATACTATAACCAACTCCCACAAAAATTACATGAGCTCTAAAGGAACCTCAGATAAAAACCTGAATGCAGCTACTGGTAAATGTACAGTAGGGAAATTATTAAATTTAAGTGTTAAATGATATCACACAACAATCATATAGTATCATTAACTTTCTCCTATACTGTCTAATGTTAGACAATAAATGCATACTGTGAAAGCATAATAAAATATGTTAGATGTCAAATTACAGAACTAGAAAAGAATTGGGAAACAAAGCCCATATTATAATTGAAAATATAATACATATCAAAATATAAAACTGAATCCAGAAAGAGTTCAGTGTCACAATAAGGAATATTATAATTGCTTTGAAACTTTAGCATTGAATATAACTCCTTGTTAAGGAATAAAGACACATCACAACTTTGCCTGATTTTTTTATGGGGGTGTGAGATACTCTCTAAGATATGAGGTTTTAAAATGTAAAAAGTTGACATTTTCTCCTTTGCCTCCTATTCATAATTCAAAATATATGGACAACTTTATTGTAACATTTTCTCCACTTCCAATACCAACTTGGCCACAGAGCAATATACTTATGCAGGATACCTACCTTACACCCAAAATAAGACTAGCTTCTCGCCTACTCATTTTCTGTTCAAATCCTCCTTTATAATAGGAAGAAAGGCTCTGTACAGGTAAAAAGAACAAGAAATAATTAGTTCCATGTATGAGGTGGCGTAACCTCAATCTCATCACATAGTTGCGGTAATAGTAATTCATTTTACTAGAAGTCATCTTGAAATTCCAGGGGCAAAGAAAGCACTAAAAGATGATCCTTTACTAATACCACGATGAACAATTAACATTTTTTAACTTTCAAATATAATATTTCTACACTGAGATATAAATAAAAGAATAAGGTCAATAAAAGCAACAGACGAACTTTTTCTAAGGCCTGCAGTAATTTTCTCATTTGGAATACCTTGACCGAGTCAATTAATGTGATATGACCAACATTGTTTTAACCCACTAGATCAAGAAGAAATACGAGGAGAAACTGACAAAGTGGGGAAGATGTCAGGAGAGTAGATAGGCAGGCCAACAGAGACCAGAAAACTGGATTGAAAAATCAATGTGGCTGGAAAGGCATGAGCAAGAACAGTAGTAGAGAAGTAATTAGAACCAGAATGTGGAGAACCTTGTAAGCAATGGAAACAATTTAGAATTTTATTCTCAGAAACCAGAGCCCTGTTCAAGAGTAACATAACTTGACCTTGTTTTGGAAGGATTACTCTTAACTACTATGTACAGAACAGAAGAAAGATGCAACAGTGGAAGCAGGAGACTAGTTAAGAGAGCATAACAACAATCTAGGCAAGAGATGAGGGTGGTATGGACCAACACGGTAGTCAAGAAGGAAGTGAAAAGTGGTCAGATTCTGGATGTATTTTGAAAATAGAACATTTGTTTGGTGGGATATGAGAAAAGGAGAGGAATTAAAGAAATGTAGTAATCATTACACACTGCAGATTCTCACTCAGAAGCGAAGGATTTACTCCTTAGACATGGGCTGCTACTGGCCGACAGCACTCAGCTATCAAACTCTTTAGGAATTGCCTTGGCTGAAGAAAGTCAAGCTCATGCCCCTTCTCAGGGCAATCTCTTACAACTGGTTGACATGGTGATTAAGCCAGTATGGTTATCTATGGCTCTGTTCTTGGACTTCGTATCTTTATTCACTTCCCAGATGATGTCATTTAGTCTCATGACTCCTTGCCCTAACTTGGAACAACCACAATGAGCCATCTGAGCTTCCAAATTCTACAGGGCACAGGCTGAGGTGTTCATTAAGACTGCACTGCAGCCTAAGTGGTCCCCCCATCCTCTGTCCTTCTCTTCCCTCCTAGAGCTGTTCATCCTATACTCCCTAATAAACTAAAAGTTTGCTAATCTCTGTCTCAATCTGCCTTTCCAGAGACTTAAACTACAAAAGGCTTTAAGGTCTCTGCTTAAACTGCCACTCAAAGATTTAGAGAAGGAGCAGTTGTTTGTTGTGGGTAATGATATCAGGAGAATGGTTTTGGCTACATTAAGTCTGAAGTGTCTATAAAATGGAAGAGAAGTCTGACCTACAAATAACATTTGAGAGCCATGAGTATGAAGACAGTATGTAAACCTATCAGACTGAACAGGATCACCTATTTTTTTCTTTCTTTTTTAAAATTAATTTTTTATTGTATTTCTTTTCCATTATCATTTAGTCCCCTTATACACCCCTCCACCCAGCAATTATTACACTGTTGTCCATTTCCACGAGTCCTCTCCTTTTTGCTTGATCCCTCCACTCCCTCACCTCCCAACCCCCACAAGCTGTCATCCTGCTCTCCATCAATGAGTCTGTCCCAATTTTCCTTGTTAGTTCAGTTTGTTCATTCGATTTCACATATGAAGGAAGCCATATGGTATTTGTGTTTCTCTGACTGGCTCATTTCACTTAGCATAATGTTCTCCATGTCCATCCATATGACCCCAAAGGATAAAACTGTCTTCTTTTTTTTACAGCTAAGTAGTATTCCATTTTGTAAATGTCCCACAGTTGTTTTATCCACTCATCTATTAATGGACACTCGGGCTTCTTCCATATCTTGGCAATAGTAAATAATGCTGAAACGATCATAGAGATGTTTATGTTCTTTCAAATCAGTGTTTTGGGTTCTTTTGGATATATTCCCAGCATTGGGATTGCTGGGTCAAAAGTTATCCATTTTTAACTTTTTCAGGTGTCTCCATACTGCTTTCCATGGTAGCTGCACCAATCTGCACTCCCATCAACAGTGCAAAAGGGTTCCCCTTTCTCCACACCCTCACCAGCACTTGTTTGTTGACTTACTGATGACAGCCTTTCTGACAGGTGTGAGATGTATCTCATTGTAAGCATGAGCACAGAAAAGAAGTCCAAAAACTGAATCCTAGAAACTATAATGTTTAGTGGCACAGAAATGGAAAGGAATCAACAAAGGAAACTGAGAAGACCCAACAGTGAGAGGTAGGAGGAAAAGCAGAAGCCAAAAAATGACGAAGTAAAAAATAGTTTCAAACACTTCTGATAGATCAAGTGAGCTGAGAATTGACTACTGGATTTAGCACAGTCAGAAAACTTTGACAGGAGTGGGAGTGACAGTCTGATTAGAGTGATTTTATGAGAAAACAGGTGGAAGGGAATGAGAGACAGCAAGTAAAGAGAACTCTTCAGAATCTCTAAATAGAGAAACAGGATCCATTAACTCAGTTTTTAGAAAGAAAAAAATACATTATATTATTGAAATGAAACACTTCTCCTAAAACATGAATCCATATTTTTCTAAGAAGAATAAAGTATACATCTGCATAAAATAAAGTCTGAAAGTACATATACCAAAATATTGTTTTGGGGTGGTGGGGTTTTACAAATAATCTTTTTCTTATGTTTATTTTTACTTTCTAAACTTTCAACAGTAACATAGGCTACTTACAAATTTTCTTTAAAGGACTAAATAAAAGAAAACAAGGAACTAATCAGAGCTTTAAAAAAATGAGTCCTGTGCCCTGGCTGGTGTGCCTTGAATGGACTGAGTGCCAACCTGTTAAGAAAAGGGTCACTGGTTTGATTTCCAGTCAGGGCACATGCCTGGGTTGAGGGCCAGGTCCCCAGTTGGGGGCAAAGAGGCAACCACACATTGATCTTTCTCTTCTCTCTCCCTAACTTTCCCTCTCTCTAAAATAAATAAATAAAATCTAAAAAAAAAAGAGTCCCAGGGAGCCAGATCTATCAATTTGTATAAGCTGCTCTCTTTGAACATCCTGTTATAAATTTCTAACTGATAATAATTCATTCAACAAACATTCTAGCACTTACTATTCTAGCTGGGAACTTTTTAAATGAGACAGGCCAAGTTCTGTCCTTCATCACCTAGACAATAATCTATCAATATAATAAACTGCGAGGAATAAAATATATTACTCCAAGTTTCAGTTGAAAATTTACAATTTAATAGAAGAAAAAAATCCCTAATGCCAACTAGTGAGAGGAAAAAAGGAATCAAACCATTTAAGTAATTATATTTACATGGACAAATTTATATGTGTATATATACATATACATATATATATATATACACATACACATACACACAGGGAAATATATAAAGGAATAAGGGATACAGAGAAAATATATATGGATAAGGGATTTAAAACAGCAGCTGGTGTTAAAGTTTCTCTTAGAAGACCCAAATTTTTCCTAGGTGTGTATCATACTCCCTGATAGTCTGATGAGTTCCTTAGGGAGCTCCAAAATTTCAAATTTTCAGCATAATAAACATAACTTGATGTTTCATGAACTGTCATTCCTACTATCATCACAAAACTTATTAGCCCTACAAGAAAGTATTTTATCTGAGCTTTTTTTTAAATACTTTCAGTTTGCCCAGGTAGGAAGAAAAACTTAGAAAAGGTTACTTGAATGCTAGCATCTGGATGAGGCTCATATCCTAAAACACAGAGTTACTTATGAGGAAGTCAATCCATATATATACAATCATTACAACCTCCCTAAAATAAGTATATCATTTTGAGGGTAGAAATTTAATATTTGGGAGCTTTATACAGAAAAGCAGACAGAGGGGAAAAAACTGCTTATGTTACTCAGCACATTTCTTCAGAAAAAAATCATGCCTTCTAAACTATATATTTAGGTTTTATATAATTAGGTTTTACATAATTTTAAATAGATTAAATACTAGTTCTTAAAATATATTAGTTTTTTTAAAAATGTGATTGATTATGCAATAAAGTTGTCCCATTTCCCACCCTTTATTCACCTGTGCCCTGTAACCCCTCCCACCTGCATTCTCCCCACTCAGTTCATGTTCATGGGTTGTATATTTAAGTTTTGTGGCTTCTACATTTTCTATACTGTTCTTAACCTCCCCCCGCCTTCTGTTTTGTACCTAACATTTATGCTTCCTATTCCCTGTAGCTTTTCCCCCATTCTCTCCCATCCACTCCCCCGACACCCTTTGGCAATAACCCTCCATATGATCTCCATTTCTGAGATTCTTTTCCTGATAAAGTTGTTTGCTTAGTTTGTTTTTTGTTTTTTTAGGTTTGGTTGTTAATAGCTGTGAGTTTGTTGTCATTTTAATGTTCGTATTTTTAGTCATCTTGTTTTTCTTAGATAAGTCCCTTTAACATTTCGTATAATAAGGGCTTGGTGATGATGAACTCCCTTAATTTAACCTTATCCAGAAAGCACTTTATCTGCCCTTCCATTTTAAATGATAGCTTTTCTGGATAGAGTAATCTTGGACGTAGGTCCTTGTGTTTCATGACTTTGAATACTTCTTTCCAGCCCCTTCTTGCCTGAAACATTTCTTTTGAGAAATCAGCTGATAGTCTAATGGGAACTCCTTTGTAGGTGACTGTCTCTTTTTGTTGCTTTTAAGATTCTCTCCTTATCTTTAATCTTGGGTAATGTAATTATAATGTGCCTTGGTGTATGCTTCCTTGGGTCCAACTTCTTTGAGATTCTCTGAGCTTCCTGGAGTTCCTGGAAATCTATTTCTTTTGCCAGATTGGGGAAGTTCTCCTTTATTACTTGTTCAAATAAG
Source organism: Artibeus jamaicensis (assembly GCF_021234435.1). NCBI lineage: Eukaryota > Metazoa > Chordata > Mammalia > Chiroptera > Phyllostomidae > Artibeus > Artibeus jamaicensis. Next base: position 5,036,006 of record NW_026521822.1, read on the forward strand.
TTTTCCATTTCTTGCTTGTCTTCTTCTGACACCCCTATTATTCAGAGGTTGGAATGTTTAAAGATGTCCCAGAGGTTCCTAAGCCTCTCCTCATTTTTTTGAATTCTTGTTTCTTCATTCTGTTCTGGTTGAATGTTTATTTTTTCCTTCTGCTCCAAACTGTTGATGTGAGTTGCAGTTTCCTTCCAGTCACTGTTGGTTCCCTGTGTATTTCCCTTTTCATAGCCTTCATTTTTTCCTCTATTTTGCAACCATACTCAATCATTTCTGTGAGCACCCTCACTACCAGTGTTCTGAACTCTGCGGCTGATAGACTGGCTATCTCTGCATTGCTTAATTGTATTTTCTGGAGCTTTGATCTGTTCTTTCTTTTGGGCCATTTCTTTTTTTTTTTTTATCTCCACAAGCCTGTTACATAGTAAGGGGTGGAGCCTTAGGTATTCACCAGGGCAGGGCAACCCATGATGCTGTTTTGTGGCTCTGTATGTGGAGGAGGGGTCCAAGAGGGAACAATGCTGCTTGCTCAGCTCTTGGCTGGCTTTCAGTCACTTCTGCTACCACAAGCAAACTGGGCCCTTTTGATGCTGATTGCAAGGTGGGTGGTTCTGTGTGTTCTAGGACCCTGTGAGTCTCTCCAGCAAATTCTCTTCTGAGGCTGGGAGTTTCTCCTGCCACCCAATCACCACAGGTTTTTTTTCTGTCAGAGGTTTTGTTGCTTTATTTCCCCATCATGGAACCGTGGCTTGTATGGTCTGTCTCACTACCCAGTTGTTCCTCCCAGTTTATCTGCAATGCAAATGTGGGACCGCCTGCTTTGCCAGCAGACACCCACCCCAGTGCTGGAGCCACCACCTTACCACGGAGTCCTTTCTGCCCTGGCTGCATGTCTGCCCCTCCTAGCAGTTTGGATGAGTGTTTCTTCTTTAACTCCACAGTTGTCAGACTTCCATACAGTTCAATTTTCTGTCAGCTCTGGTTGTTTTTTGTTTTTAAATGTGTTGTTCTTCTCTTGGTTGTCACAGTGTATCTACCCACACCTCCATCTTGGCCCAAAGACCAAAATACATTATTATTTAAATTAGTATCTGTGTAATGAGCAAGCACAAAATTATAACTCTGTACTCTTTGACCCCCCAAAATATAACTATTGATAAAAGGCCCTTTCAAGCTTATAAATAATATACCAATATTGCATTATATTAGGATATATAAATATAATGCAATGCAGAGCCATTTTGGCAAAGGTAATATTTAGACCCATAAATATGAGATTATTGTAATAAGGAACAGCAATATTATCAAAAAGACAAAGCAAGTGGTCATATTTTTCTAACAAAATTTCCAACAACAAATAATGGAATTCTACTAGTTTTATTATGCTATTTGATATACACTCTGATTCTTACACATTATTTCCATTTTTCTTTACTTTTTTTATTATTTATTCAATTACAGTTGTCCCAATTTTTTCCCCTTTGGCATCCCTCCACCCAGCCCACCCCTCTGACAAATAGTCAATCCCTTCTCTACTGTCCATGTCCATGAGTCACTCATACATATTTGTTGACTAATCCCTTCCAATTTGATTCCTTCTACCATTTTCCCCCTTACCCTCCTACAGCTATTAGTTGTTCTACATTTCCATGTCTCTGGTTCTATTTTTCTCATTAGTTTATTTTGTTCACTAGATTCCAGTGATAAGTGAGGTCATATGGTATGTCTTTTGCCAAATGGCTTATTTCACTTAGCATAATTGTCTCCAGTTCCATCCACACTATAGTAAAAGTTAGGAGGAACTCCTTCTTTCTTCCTGCTGCATAGTATTCCACCGTGTAAACGTATCATACTTTTTAAATTTACTCATACACTGATGGGCATCTGGGCTGTTTCTAACAGTTGACTATTGTAAACAGCGCTGCTATGAACACTGGGGTGCATAAATTATTTTGAATTGGTGTTTCAGGATTCTTAGGGTATACCGTATTTTTTGGACTACAAGACACACTCCCCCCCCCATTTGGGAGGAAAATGCAGCAGCGACCCTGCTCCTGCCTGCTGTGATCCCACTCCAGTGCCTCCCCCCCAACACACAGCAAGCCAGGTAAGCTACATTCAGACTATAAGACCCCCTGCTTTTCCTCCCAAATTTGAGGGTGATGCATGTTATAGTCTGAAAAATATGGTACCACCAGCACTGAACTTGCTGGGTCATAAGGCAGTTCCATTTTTAATTTTTAAAGAAAATTCCACACTATTTCCCACAGATGCTATACTAGTCTGCATTCCCACCAACAGTGCACTAGGATTCCCTTTTCTCCACATCCTCACCAGCACTTGTTTTTGATTTATTAATGGCATCCTGACAGGTGTGAGATGATACTTCATTGTGGTTTTAACTTGTATCTCTTTGATGGCTAATGATGTGCAGCATTTTTTCATATGACTATGGGCCATGTGTATGTTCTCCTTGGAGAAGTGCCTATTCAGGTCCTTTGCTCATTTCTTAATTGGGTTGTTTGTTTCCATGGTATTAAGTCATATGAGTTCTTTATATATTTCGGATATTAATCTCTTATCAGTTATATCATTATAACTGATATCAGTACATGAGTTATATCTCCCATATGGTGGGTTCCCTTTTTCATTTTGATGGTTTCTTTAGCTACACAGAAACTTTTTAAGTTGATGTAGTCCCATGTGTTTATTTTTTCCCTTTATTTCTCTTGCCCTAGGAGATAGATATATTGGCATAAATATTGTTATGTGGAATGTCTGAAACTTTACTGCCTATGTTTTCTGATGGGACTTTTATTATATCATGACTTATATTGAGTTTATTTTGGTGTATGGTATAAGGTGGTGGTCTAGGTTCATTTTTTTTCATGTACCAGTCCAGCTCTCCCAACACTATTTATTGAAGAGACTGTTTTTACTCCATCGTATGCCCATACCTGCTCTGATGAATATTATTTGACAATAGAGACCTGGGTTTATTTCTAGGCTCTCTATTCTGTTCCATTGATCTATGTTGTCTGTTCTTCTGTCAGTACAGAACTGTCTTGATTACAGTGGCCTTATAGAATAGTTTAATATCAGGAATTGTGGTCCCTCCAACTTTGTTCTTTTTTTCTCAGGATTGCTGAGGCTATTCGGGGTCTTTTTGGTTTCATATAAAATTAAAAAAATATTTGTTCTAGATCTGTGAAATATGCCATTTGTATTTTAAGAGGAATTGCTCTGAATCTATAGAGTGCTTTGGGTAGTATGGATATTTTAATCACGTTAATTCTTCCAATCCATGAACACAGTATATGCTTCCATTTATTTGTGTCTTCATCAATTTCTTTCTTCAGTATTCTATAATTTTCCAAGTCTTTTAAAACCTTGGTTAAATTTATTCCTAGGTGCCTTATTTTTCTTGTTGTCATAATAAATTGGATTTTTTTCTTAATTTCTCTTTTTGATACTTCATTCTTGATATACATCAATGCCATCAATTTCTGAATATTGACTTGGTATCCTACTTGCCAAATTCACTTATTAGGTAAAGTAGTTTTTTGGTGAAGACTATAGTATTTTGTGTATTCTATCATGTTGTCTATAAATGACAGTTTTCCTTCCTCCTTTCCAGTTTGGATGGTTTCTCTTTCTTCTGCTTGTCTAACTGCTGTGGCTACAACTTCCAGGACTATGATGAATCCGAGTGGTGAGTGTGGGCATCCTTGTCTTGTTTCTGACCTTAGGGAAAATGCTTTTAGTTTTTGTCCATTGAGTATAATGTTGGTAGCAAGTTTCTCATATATGGCCTTTATTAAGTTGAGGTTTGATCTCTCTATTCTCACTTTGTTAAGTGTGTTTATCACAAATGGTGCTGGATTTTATCAAATGGTTTTTCAGCATCTACTGATATGATATGTAATTTTTTTCTTTCATTATGTTTATGTGAAGTATTATATTTATTTATTTGTGAATGTTATGCCATTCTTGCATCCCTGGGTTAAATCTCATTTAATTGTGGTGTATGATCTGTTTAATGTATTGCTGGATGTGGTTTGCCAATATTTTGTTGAAGATTTTATCACATATGTTCATCAGAGATACTGGCCTGTAATTTTCTTTTCTTGTTGTATCTTTACCTGGTTTTGGAATTAGGATAATACAGGCCTTATAAAAAAAGTTTGGGAATCTTTCCTCTTCTTAAATTTTTTGGAATAGTTTGAGAAGGACAGGTGTTATTTCCTCTTTGAATGTGTGATAAAATCCATCTGTGAAGCTATCCAGTCCAGGGCTCTTCTGTGCTGGGTGTTTTTTGATTACTGCTTCAATTTGCTAGTTTTTATCAGTCTATTCAGCCTTTCTCCCTCTTCTTGATTCAGTTTTTGGAGACTGTATGTTTCCAGAAATTTGTCCATTTTACCTAGGTTATCTAGTTGCTTGGCATATAGTTGTTCCTAGTAATTTCCTAACAATCCTTTGTATTTATGTGGTATCAGTTGTTACTTCTCCTCTTTTGATTCTAATTTTATTGGGGTCCTCTTTCTTTCTTCATGAGTCTGGTAAAAAGCTTGTCGATTTTGTTTATCTTTTTAAGAACAAGCTGCTGTGTTTATTGATTCTTTGGATTTTCTTTTAGTCTCCCTGTCACTTAATTGATCTTGATTATTTTCTTCCTGCTACTCACTCTGGGCTGTTTATTGTTGTTCCTCTAGTTCTTTTAGATGTAGGGTTAGGTTGTTTATTTGAGTTTTTCTGTCTTCTTTGGGTAGGCCTTACTGCTCTCAGGACCGCCTTCACCATTTCCCATAGATTTTGTATTGTTGTTCTTTTTCTTTCTTTTTTTGTGTGTGTGGTTGAAAGATTCATTTATTGATTTATTCTTTGTCATTTTAATTTATAAATTTTATTTTTTAAATTTTTATTTAGTTATTTTTCAAGTAGTTATTTTTCAATTTTGTAAATTGTTTATTTCTCCCATCCCAGCCCGCCTCACCCCATGCACCCCACCTCCCTCCCATTTCCACCCCCCTTAGTTTTTCTCCATGTGTCCTTTATACTTGTTTCTCTAAATCCCTCCCATTTTCCCCCTTAAATTCCCTCCCCTCTCCCTCTGCTCGCTGTCCCCTTATTCTCTATTTCAGTGTCTTTGTTTTTATTTTGCTTGCTTGTCTGTTTTATTGTTTAGCTTCCTGTTAAAGGTGAGATCATATGGTATTTGTCTTTCAATGCCTGGCCTATTTCACTCAGCATAATGCTTTCCAGTTCCATCCATGCTGTTGCAAAGGGTAGGAGCTCCATCTTTCTTTCTCTCTGCTGCATAGAATTCCATTCTGCATATGTACCACAATTTTTTGATCCATTCATTTACTGATGGGCACCTAGGTTGCTTCCAGGCTCTTGGCTATTGTGAATTGTGCTGCTATGAACATTGTGGTGCATAGGTTCTTTGAAATTGATGTTTTGGGGTTCTTAAGATATAATCCTAGCAGTGGAATTGCTGGATCAAAAGGCAGGTCAATTTTTATTTTTCTGAGAAAATTCCATACTGTTTTCCATAATGGTTGTATCAGTCTGCAATCCCACCAACAGTGAACTAATGACTCCTTTTCCCCACACCGTCTCAAACATTTGTTGTTTGTTGCTTTGTTTATGATAGCCATCCTGACTGGTGTAAAGTGGTGGTATCTCATTGTGGTTTTAATTTGCATCTCTCTGATAGCTAACGATATTGAGCATCTCTTCATGTGTCTCTGGATATTCTGTATGTCCTTCTTGGAGAAGTGTCTGTTCAAGTCCTTTCCCATTTTTTAATTGGGTTCGATGTCTTCTTAGATTGGAGTTGTGTAAGATCTTTGTATATTTTGGAGATTAAACCTTTGTATGAGGTATCATTGGCAAATATGTTTTCCCATACAGTTGGTTGGCTTTTTAATTTAATACTGTTTTCTTTAGCCATGCAGAAGCTTTTTATTTTGATGAGATCCCATTTGTTTATTCTTTCCTTTATATTCCTTGCTCTAGGGGACATATCAGTAAAAATGTTGCTGCATGAATTATCTGAGATTTTCCTGCCAATGTTCTCCTCTAGGACTTTAATGGTTTCAAGGCTTATATTTAAGTCTTTTATCCACCTTGAATTTATTGTAGTGTATGGTGTAAGTTGGTGCTCAAGTTTCGTTTTTTTGCACATAGCTGTCCAGTTCTCCCAACACCATTTGTTGAAGAGGAAATCTTTACTCCATTCTATGTCATTGTCCCCTTTGTAGAATACTGACTGTAGAGAGTTGGGTTTATTTCTGGGCTCTCCATTCTGTTCAATTGGTCTATGTTCCTGTTTTTATGCAAGTACCAGGCTGTTTTCATTACAGTGGCCTTGTAATACAATTTGATATCAGGTACTGTGATTCCTTCTACTTTGTTCTTCTTTCTCAAAATAGCAGCTGATATTTGGGGTTGTTTATGGTTCCATATAAATTTTTGAAGTGTTTGTTCTATGTCTGTGAAATATGCCATTGGTACTTTAATAGGTATTGCACTGAATCTGTAAATTGCTTTGGGTAGTATGGACATTTTGATGATGTTAATTCTTCCTATCCATGAACAAGGTATATGTTTCCATTTGTTTGTGTCTTCCTTCATTTCTTTCTTCAGGACTGTGTAGTTTTCTGCATACAGGCCTTTTACCTCCTTGGTTAGGTTTATTCCCAGATATTTTATTTTTCTTTTTGCTATATCTAATGGAATTTTTTCTTCATTTCTGCTTCTGCTGATTCATTGTTGGTACACAAAAATGCCTTTGATTTCCAGATATTGACTTTGTAACCCGCTGTTTTGCCAAATTCATTAATTAGTTCAAGCAGTTTTTGGGTAGAGTCTATAGGATTATCCATGTACACTATCATGTCATCTGCTAACAATGACAGTTTTGTTTCCTTCTTTCCTATTTGGATGCCTTTTATTTCCTTTTCTTGCCTGATCGCTGTGGCTAAAACTTCCAAAACTATATTGAATAGAAGTGGTGAAAGTGGACATCCTTGTCTTGTTCCTGATCTTAGTGGTAAGCTTTTAGATTTTGCCCATTGAGTATGATGTTGGCTGTAGGTCTCTCATATATGGCCTTTAGTATATTGAAGAATGCTCCCTCTATTTCCACTTTGCTAAGTGTTTTTATCTCAAATGGGTGTTGTATCTTATCAAAAGCTTTTTCCCCATCTATTGATATGATCATGTGGTTTTTGTCTTTGCTTTTGTTTATGTGATGTATTACATTTACTGATTTGCAAATATTGAACCATCCTTGCATCCCTGGGATGAATCCCACTAGGTCATGGTGTATTACCTTTTTGAAATATTGTTGGATGTGATTTGCCAATATTTTGTTGAGGATTTTAGCATCTATGTTCATCAGTGATATTGGCCTGAAGTTTTCTTTCTTTGTTGTGTCTCTATCTGGTTTTGGAATTAGGATGATGCTGGCTTCATAAAAAGAATTGGGGAGTTTTCCATCCTTCTGGATTTTTTGGAATAGTCTGTGGAGAATAGGGGTTAGCTCTTCCTTAAATGCTTTGTAGCATTCTCCTGTGAAACCATCTGGTCTGGGGCTTTTGTGTGATGGGAGTTTTTTGATTACTGCTTCAATTTCTTTTGCTGTTATTGGTGTATTTAGATTTTCTGCTCCTTTTTCACTGAGTTTTGGAAGATTGTATTTTTCTAGAAACGTGTCCATTTCCCCTAGGTTTTCAAATTTCTTGGCATACAGTTCTTCATAGTAATTTCTTACAATCCTTACTATTTCTGTGGTATCAGTTGTAATCTCTCCTCTTTCATTTCTGATTGTGTTTATTTGTGTCCATTCCCTTCTTTTCTTGATGAGCCTACTTAAAGGCCTGTCTATTTTGTTTATCTTCTCAAAGAACCGACTCCTGGATACACTGATCCTTAGAATTGTGCTTTTAGTCTCTATGTCATTTAATTCTGCTCAGATCTTGGTTATTTCCTTCCTTCAGCTTGCTCTGGGCTATCTTTGTTGTTGTTCTTGGAGTTCTTGTAAGTGTATGGTTAGATTGTTTCTTTGAAACGTTTCTATCTTCTTCAGGTAGGCCTGTATTGCTATAAACTTTCCTCTCAGAACTGCCTTGGCTGTGTCCCATAAGTTTTGGGTTGTTGTGAGATCGTTTTCATTTGTTTCCAGAAATGTTTTAATTTCTTCCCTAATTTCATTCTTGACCCATTCATTGTTTAACAGCATACCATTCAGCCTGCATGATTTTGGGTGCTTTGGGTTTTTTTCTTTAGGGTTGGTTTCCAATTTCAGTCCCTTGTGGTCAGAGAAATGCTTGGTATGATTTCAATTTTCTTGAATTTTTTGAGACTTGTTTTGTGTCCTATCATGTGGTCTATTTTTTAAAAATGTTCCAAGTGCATTTGAAAAGAATGTGTATTTGACTTCTTTGGGATGAAGGGCTCTATATATATCAGTTAAGTCCATTTCATCTTGGCTGTTGTTTAATGCCACAATATCTTTGTTGATATTTTGTCCATTTGGAAGATCTGTCCATTTTTGATAGTGGGGTGTTAAAATCCCCTACTATAATTGTGTTGCTGTCAACATCTTTTTTGAAGTCCCCTAACATTTTCTTGATATATTTGGGTGCCCCTATGTTTGGTTCATATATATTTATGATGGTAATGTCTTGTTGGTGGATTCTTCCCTTGAGTATAATGAAGTGACCTTCTGGGTCTCTCTTTATGGCCCTTTTTTTGAAGTCTATTTTGTCTGATATGAGATTGCTACCCCAGCTTTTTTTTCTTGTCTGTTTGCTTGGAAAACTTGTTTCCAGCCTTTCACTTTTAGTCTGTGATGGTCTTTTGTCCTGAGGTGGGTCTCTTGTAGGCAGCATATGTGTGGGTCATGCTTTCTTATCCATTGAGCTATTCTGTGTCTTTTGATTGGAGCATTTAATCCATTTACGTTTAAGGTTATTATTGATAGGTACTTATTCATTGCCATCTTTGTACCTGTGTTCCTCTCTGTCTCCCTCTTTTCCTTCCTTTCCTTAAAGCTGTCCTTCTAGTATTGTAGAGCTGGTTTGGTGGAGGCGTATTCTTTTAGACTTCTTTTGTCTTGGAAGCTCTTTATTTGGCCTTCTATCTTGATTGAGAGCCTTGCTGGGTAAAGTAGCCTTGGGTGTAGGCCTCTGGTTCTCATTACTTGGAATATTTCTTGCCATTCTCTTCTTGCTTGGAGTGTTTTTATTGAGAGGTCAGTAGCTAACCTTATTGGGGCTACCTTGTATGTTACTTCTTTTTTCTCCCTTGCTGCCTTTAAGATTCTCTCTTTATCTTGGAATTTTGCCATCTTAATGATAATGTGTCTTGAAGTGGGCCTCTTTTGGTTCCTCTTTTGGGTCTCTCTGTGATTCCTGGATTTGTGTCTTTTTCTCTCATCAATTATGGAAATTTTCTCTCATTACTCTTTCAAATATGTTTTTTATCCCTTGTTATTCTTCTCCTTCTGGTATTCCTATTATTCGGATATTATTACGTTTCATATTGTCTTGCATTTCTCTTAATCCCTCTTCATTCTTTCCGAGCCTCTTTTCCCTTTCTTGTTCTTTCTGTGAGATGCTTTCTACTTTGTCCTCCAACTCACTAACCCTATCCTCTGTCTTATCTACCCTATTTTTAATGCTTTCTACTGTGTTTTTTTAATTCAGAAGTTGCATCTTTTTTTTTAAATTTTTATTTAGTTACTTTTCAAGTACATTTTTTTTTCTCTATTTCTCCCATCCCACCCCACCCCCCTGCCCGGTCTCCCCCCTTCCTCCCATTCCCCCCCCCCCAGTCCTCATCTCTGTGTCTTTCATACTTGTTCCTCAAAATCCCTCCCCCTTTTTCCCCTTAAGTTCCCTTCCCTCTCCCCTCTGGTCGCTGCCCACTTGTTCTCTATTTCAGCGTCTTTGTTTTTATTCTGTTTGCTTGTTTGTTTTATTCTTTAGCTTCCTGTCAAAGGTGAGATCATATGGTATTTGTCTTTCAACCCCTGGCTTATTTCACTCAGCATAATCCTTTCCAGTTCCATCCATGTTGTTGCAAAAGGTAGTAGCTCCTTCTTTCTCTCTGCTGCATAGAATTCCATGGTGTATATGTACCACAATTTTTTGATCCATTCATTTACTGATGGGCACCTAGGTTGCTTCCAACTCTTGGCTATTGTAAATTGTGCTGCTATGAACATTGTGGTGCATAGGTTCTTTGAAATTGATGTTTTTGGATTCTTGGGGTATAATCCTAGCAGTGGAATTGCTGGGTCAAAGGGCACGTCAATTTTTACTTTTCCGAGAAAATTCCATACTGTTTTCCATAATGGTTATATCAGTCTGCAATCCCACCAACAGTGAACTAAGGTCCCCTTTTCCCCACACCCTCTCCAACATTTGTTGTTTGTTGCTTTGTCTATTATAGCCATCCTGACCGGTGTAAAGTGGTATCTCATTGTGGTTTTAATTTGCATCTCTCTGATAGCTAACGATATTGAGCATCTCTTCATGTGTCTCTGGATATTCTGTATGTCCTCTTTAGAGAAGTGTCTGTTCAAGTCCTTTTCCCATTTTTTAATTGGGTTCGATGTCTTCCTAGAGTGGAGTCGTGTAAGTTCTTTGTATATTTTGGAGATTAAACCTTTGTCTGAGGTATCATTGGCAAATATGTTTTCCCATACAGTTGGTTGTCTTTTTAATTTAATACTGTTTTCTTTAGCCATGCAGAAGCTTTTTATTTTGATGAGATCCCATTTGTTTATTCTTTCCTTTATATTCCTTGCTCTAGGGCACATATCCGTAAAAATGTTGCTGCGTGGAATATCTGAGATTTTCTTGCCAATGTTCTCCTCTAGGACTTTAATGGTGTCATGGCTTATATTTAAGTCTTTTATCCACCTTGAATTTCTTTTGGTGTATGGTGTAAGTTGGTGCTCAAGTTTCATTTTTTTGCATGTAGCTGTCCAGTTCTCCCAACACCATTTGCTGAAGAGGCTATCTTTACTCCATTTTATGTTACTGCCCCCTTTGTCGAATATTAATTGACTGTAGAGGGTTGGGTTGATTTCTGGGCTCTCTGTTTTGTTCCATTGGTCTATGTGCCTGTTTTTATGACAGTACCAGGCTGTTTTGTTTACAGTGGCTTTGTAATACAGTTTGATATCAGGTATTGTGATCCCTCCTACTTTGTTCTTCTTTCTCAAAAGAGCAGCTGCTATTCGGGCTCGTTTATGATTCCATATAAATTTTTGAAGTGTTTGTTCTATGTCTGTTAAATACGCCATTGCATTCTTCATTTCCTCTTGGCCCTTGCTGATACTTTCTATTTCCTTTTTCATGTTGATGTAGTTTGCAGAGAGATCATTGTAGTTCCCCTGTAGTTTCTGGTAGCTGATTGTGAACTCTTTGAACTTCGTAATAACTAGTGCTTTGAATTCAATATCTGATAGTTGATTAGCCTCTATTTCATCTAACATTGTTTCTGAAGTTTGTCTTTTTTCTTTCATTTGGAGATTATTTCTTTGTCTTCCCATTTTTTGTGAGACTCTTCTTGTTAGACTCAGCTTCTAAAATTAATCTATTCTGACTCCCTAGGTTTATGGTGTGAACTTCTGTGGTGTAATACCTGTGGATTTCAGTGGTGCGGACTCCTTCAGGTATCTTGATGTTCTCCATCTCCACCTACTCTCGTGCTGGTCCTTGAGCTGGTCCCCACGCTGGTCGCCTACCACTGCTGAGTGTCTGGGCTCCCATAGCCGACTCCTCTGGTGACCAGGCCCGTCACAGGGGCTGTGGTCCCGTAGCTGGCTCCCCCACCCACAGGCCCATTGCTAAGGCAGCGGCACAGGGGCCTCTAGTATCCAGGCTCCATACCTGACTCCTTGGCTCCCAGTTTCTTCACTATGGCAGCGGCACAGGGGCCACATGTGTCCCGGCTCCCGTAGCTTACTCTGCCGCTGTCTGGTGTTTCAGCGTCGGTCACAGTCTCTGGTCTTTTAATTTCATAAATGCTGGGTAACTGATGGTTTATTGTGCTGTTTCTCTGTAGATCAGCCAGGATTTTCACCCACGAGTACAGGAGGTAGAATCCGCTCCATCCTACTCCGTCGCCATCTTCCCAGCATCCCCTATTGTTGTTCTTTTTTTCTAGATACTCTGTGACTTCTTTCTTGATCTCATTGTTAATCCACTCATTATTTAATAATATGTTATTCAGTCTCCATGTATTTGAAGGTTTTTGAGTTTTTTTCCTTGCAGTTGGTTTCTAGTTTCAAGCCATGGAGATCTAAGATGAGTGATATGATTTCAATTTTCTTGGATTTGTTAAGGCTTGATTTGTGTCTTACCATGTAGTCTATCTTTAAAGATGATACGTGTGCATTTGAAAAGAATGTATACTTTGCTTCTTTGAGGTGAAAAGTTCTGTATATATCAGTTAAGCCTATTTGATCTAGCATGTCATTCAGTGCCACAAGATCCTTGTTGATTCTTTAGAAGATCTACCTATTGTTGACAAAGGCGTGTTAAAATCCCCTACGATGATTGTATATTGCTGTCAATTTCCTTCTTTAAGTTCTCCAAGATTTCCCTTATATATTAGGTGCTCTTATGTTGGGTGCATATATGTTTATAAAGGTATCCTCTTGTTGAATAACTCCCTTAAGTATTGTATAGCTACCTTCTTTGTCTCTTGTTATGGCCTTTGTTTTGATGTCTATTTTGTCTGATATAAGTATTCTGACCCAGCATATCTTTCAGGCCCATTTGCTTGCAGTACTTTTTTCTATCCTTTCACTTTCAGCCTGTATAGATCTTTTGTTTTGTGGGTCTCTTGTGGACAGCATGTATGTGGATCGTGTTTATATTTGTATTTTCTATTCATAATGTATATACAGGGGTGGGCAAAAGCAGGTTTACAGTTGTTCATATGGAAAATATATAATAAAAGAATGATATAAGAACAAACTCTGTGTTTTGCACACTCATAACTGTAAACCTATTTTTACCCATCCCCGTATATATATATATACAACAGAATTCAAAATCATTTTCCTCCTAAAATTAGCATTAAATCTTATTGTCATGTTATCAAAGGATATGTATATGAAATGAACCAAGTTACACAAAAGTCATTAGCTAATTTACTCAGTCAGTAGTTTGAAATATGAAAGTCCCACCAGACAACCAGAGGACTATATCATTACAGTCTTATGAGAAGAAATACATTTACCATAAACTGTAATTTTTATTATATATAATAATCTATTTGATTTATAGAGCCACAAAAGGATGATTCTAATTAATGTTATTTCCATAAATTTCCCTTAACCATAAACAATAGAAGTTTAATTAAAAAAATACTATATTCAAGTAAAAGGACAAAATTCACATAAAGGAAAATAAAAGCCTCGAAAGAAGATAAATGACTTGGGTTTTTCCCCCAGGAAAAACATTAGGAGTAATGAGACATTAGCTGAGTCAATAATATACATTAACACTTTAAAAAGCAAGCAAAAGGGGACTGGTTCAAAACAACAGACTAAATAATAAAGGTCTTTTGTTTTCCAAAATGACCTTGAAATGAGAAAACAATAATTTCTTTTACTTTTTACATATTTTGTTTTAAACAATATTTTCAACAATAAAAATCCATAATAGGCCTAGAAAACAAGAAATGGAGTGAGTAGCAAACCAGAAAGTTTAGAGAAACCCCGGAAGACTAAAAACATAAGATTACACATACAGAAAAGTCATAGCTGCCCCAACCACCAGAGGAAAGAAAGATACACTTCTCAGAAATCAAGGGAAAAAACATTGAATTGAGTTAACAGAAAAAATAGTATCAGGGTACTTAATTAAAGCAGAACAGCAGAGATAGACCATTCCTAATTCTATCAATACAGATCATAAGGAGCTTACCACATACTGCTTTAACCCTCATGGTTTGTGTGTGTGTGTGTGTGTGTAATATTTAATATTTATTTAGCTAAATATTGGAACATTTGAGACATAATGGTGCTTACTCAAATTAGAAATTCTGTCTTAGCCCTGGCTGGCGTAGCTCAGTGGATTGAGCACGGGCCTGCGAACCACACGATTGCGGTTCAATTCCCAGTCAGGGCACATGCCTGGGTTGCAGGCCGGGTTCCCTGCAGGCCAGTTCCCAGCAGGGGATACACAAAAAGGCAACCGCACATTGATGTTTCTCTTCCTCTCTCCTTCCCTTCCCCTCTACAGATAAATAAATAAAATCTTAAAAAAAAAAAAGAAAAAAAATCTGTCTTGCTACAGATATTCAATAATGCAACACATACAGTCATAAATGAATAATGAAATAGAATTTATCAGAAATTTTATGTAGACTACAAGTATGAAACTTTATTACAAGTAATAAGTCCATGTGTAATGTCACATGGTTTATATATCCAAGTTCTAAATAATCAAAACAAATAAAAGATCAACCATGTTAAACAACTGAATTATCTTTCTTTTCTTTATATACAAAATTATCTTATAAAATCATTATCTTATAAAAATCAATATCAGAGAATTATCTGCCAAAATATTTCAAGAGGTAGATTGGTTAAAAATAGTATATCATCATTTTTTTAAATTTTGGTAATGTTCATAGTATCTGGCAGTTTTTTAAAATTTGTAGTTTGTTGTACTTTCTTTTCTCAGTCTAAAGAAATACTTTTGCATTTAATTTGTTTTTTTCTTAAAAATTATCTCACAAAAGTTTGATCTAATCCTAATTTATTTCCACCTTTCTTTCTTTCAACGTTCTTCCTACTTTCACACCCATATCCAACGTAACTGGAAATTCTATCGAGTCCGTGTACTTCGATGTTTAAACAGAATCATATGCCTGTGATGCATCTTACTGCAGGTGGCACAGGTCCCAAAAGAAACAAAGAATACTAACAGATCACATTCCATAACTCAGAAGGCTGGTGAGGGTGACAACCAAGTACTCTGCTCCTGGATTCTGGTCCCAAGCCTGCCTCTGGGCTCCTTGCTCTGAAAGACATAGTTACTGACACAGCCCATCTATGTATCCACACAGCATTGTAAATCCTCTCATTCAATTAAAGTGTTGAAGCAAGCCTATCAAACTGCTGAGGAATGACATGCATATTAATCAACTTGGTCCTCATAAACATAAATCAAAAACCAAAGATCATCAGACATTTAAATAAATCCAGTATCATGGTGGTGGTGGTTGGGAAGGGAATAGAACCAACATGAACAATCAGGCCATGTGTTAAACCAGGCCACGTCTGGGTACTGGCAGACGTCTGTGACCTACATACACATTGGGTACTTAGACCATGTTGGGCTTCTTGTTATTCTTTGGCTGGAAAAATGAGCCATTAGGTGATGAAAGAGAACAAAAAGGTGTCTCAACAAATAAAATCCCCAAGCCAACTGGTGAATTAGAGCAAAAGAATGAAATAATAGAGTCCTCAAAAGGGTTCTATATAGGAAACAACTGTCACATATAAAGATTTTGTTCCAATTAATGACAAAATCCTCAACTATTGTAAATCATGTACTGATGACCCTGGACCAGAATGATTGACTACTGAATTCCAGAAACCAGGACTTTGGTTCACCATATAAATCTGATAGATGTCTTTATTTCCATTTTATGTTTGTGAAAAATATACACATTAAATTCTGCTATAAACTATGATCACTAATAATATGCAATAAATATATCTTTCTGGGATAAAAGATAAACAATTAACCACTGACTTTGAAGGAAGGAGATAAATTAGGAAACAGAAGAGAACTTAAAGTTTGAATTAATGTCTTCAGAGATATTCAAATAAATAACACATCCATGAAAGAATAAGTTGCTATGAGAAAGAAATAAGAAAAACTCTTGAATATTAAAAATTATTGCCCTGGCTGGCGTAGCTCAGTGGATTGAGCGCGGGCCTGCGAACCAGAGTATCGAGGTTCGATTTCCAGTCAGGGCACATGCCTGGGTTGCAGGCCAGTTCCCAGCAGAGGACGCATGAGAGGCAACCATACATTGATATTTCTCTCCCACTCTTTCTCCTTCCCTTCCCCTCTCTCGAAAAATAAATAAATAAAATATTAAAAAAAAAATTATTGATGTAAAAAATTTAGTAGATAGACTGAATAACCATTTAGACCATTTCTAAGGGCCAAACTGGTGATCTGGAAAATAACCTCTGGAAATACTGTGGAATGTAGAATGGAAAGATAAAGGAGATAGAAAAGAAGATATAAAATGTTAAGAAACATAAGGGATAGACTTAGGGGCCCAATATCTTTGTAATAAAGAATTCTAGGACCAGAGAAGAAACACAGTGGAAGACAACATCTATGGTACATTCATGCAATGGAATACTAAACATCCATAAAAGAGAAGAAAAATTTTACCCTTTGCAACAGCATGGACAGACCTGGAGAACAGTATGCTAAGTGAAATAAGCCAATCAGAGAAAGACAAATACTGTATATTTCACTCATATGTGGAATCCAATGAACAAACTGAACTAACAAGCAAAATAGATAGAGAGCAGGCTAACGACTCTGGGGAAGGGGATAGTGGGTGGAGAAATTGAGAAAAAGAAGAAGGACTCATGGACACAGACAACAGTGTGGGGACTGCAGGAGGACAGGGGTAGGTGGAGGTGGAAGAGGGCATAAGGGAGATAAATAGTAATGGAAAAAATACTATAAAAACAAACTTAAGAAAATCATTAAAGGAAAAACATAAAGAGATAATTTCATAGAGTTAAGGCTCACTAAGAATTTCTGTGAAATATCAGAACATCAAAAATAAAGAGAAAATCCTACAAATTTTCAGAACTAAAGAAACAAAAATCACCAAAACCTAAAACTGAAAGCACAAGCAACAACAACAAAAAAATTAAAAGAGGCTGCATACAAAGAAATAAGAACACCAGGAAATCTGGCTGAGAGTCTGGTAGTACCAAAAAAAATCTGGCTGTGAATATGCAAGAAAGGATACAGAAGGGCACGGAGATTCAGTCTGAGCAGAGATGACTGTACTTCTCTAATGCTGGTTCCACCAGATTCCAAAGAGCCAGCAGCTCAAATGATAATTAACAGTTAAAGAATACAAATTATTTAACAAAGAACTTAAAGTGTTTATCATCCATATATCCTATATAAAAAATTACTCTAGGCAGTATTCCAGCGAAGTGGAAAAAAATGTATGAGAAAAAGAAAAATGAGATTTAAGAACAAAATGATGTTAAAGTGTAGAGGAAGCAAATAACATTTTAAGAAAAATTTGATAAAGATATTCTAAGATATTTCACTGAAAACTGCAAGAATTTTGTGAAAACAAGGCAAAACATATCTAGAGTCATATTTGTTAACTTGAGGCCCAGACATAAAGAAACAAGGGCATGTATCATTTCTCTCCCTTTAAGAAATGGAAGTGCCAGGTTCAGTATATTCAACCTTATCTGTGAGCCTCCACAAAGCAGTGAAAATTTTCACATTTTCTCGCTTTCTCATCCTTTACAATGTTAAATAATGTAGTTCTACAAAACTTGGGAGTCTTCTATTTATGCTATAAATATATCTACTAAAGATCACCCTAACAGAAGGTAAATGATTTCTTAAATTTTCTCCATTTATTATATATAAACATATGGAAAGACATAAATAATGTTCATTTAAAGAACTAGGTCATGCAGGTAGCTCAGTTGGTTAGAGCATGATCCCAATATACCAAGATTGTGGGTTAGATCCCTAGTCAGGGAACATACAAAAATCAACCAATGAATGCATGAGTAAGTGGAACAACAAACTGATGTTTCTTTCTCTCTCTCTCTCCCCCTCCCCTGCCTCCTTTTTCTATAAAATCAATCAATATTTTTTTAAAATAAAGAACTAAGAAAAATAAATAAAATAAAGAACTATGTAAGCATTTCCTTTACTATTAACTCTATTTCAAGTTTCCATCATTTATTTATTATCTGGACTATCTCAATGCCTGGTAACCAGTTTCACAGCTTGTACTCTGGTTCATTCTAGTCAATATTCTATGCAGCAGGCAGAGTAATAATCTAAAACAAAAAAAAAATCACATTGCCCCCATGCTCAAAACCTTCCATAGACTTTCCATCATACTTAAATAAAAATTTCAGTTTTTATCATAGCCATTAGGCCCTAAGTGATCTGGGCCCAAATTACCACTATTCCCTTAGCATACTTCATTGGATTTACTCTTGATATTAAACTCATTTCCACCTCAGGACCTTTGCAGTGTTTCTATTGCCTAGAAAACTCTTTCTTGATATGTTCACAAGACCTACTTCCTCATCTCCTCAGACGCCTTCCCTGACCTACTAACAGAGATTCCTTTCTGCTGTTATTATTTGACCACTTACTCTCCTTTAGTTTTCTTAAAAGCATTCAATACTTACATATTATACATCTCACTCATTTGTCAATTGTCTACTAAAAATGTAGGCTCCCAGAGGGCAGCGTCTTTGATTCATTACCATATCCCACTCCACACAATAATGCCTGGTAGGTAGTAGACATTTAATGATTATTTATTGAATGAATGCTAAACACCTATTAATACTTCACCCAAATAAAATATAAATAAGAAAACAGAAAACTTCTTGTAGTTCTTTTGAACTTGAGTTTAATTATTTGTCACTATGTTATCCTCTGAAAGTGAGGTTATTGTTTATGGCTAACTAAGCCTCACAAATTTGTAATGCTTTTGCTAAAATAACACATTGTCAAATTGCTGCAAGCCACACAGATGGCTAGACCTGCTTTTCTCTCCCAGCAGCTGATGTCTGTGCTGTACTGCTTCAGTGAATTCTCTCTGCATTGTTTCCAGTGGTCACAAACCACAGTTGACCACACTACAGTTTTTAGATGCTGCTATCATTTATTCTTTACTTATATTTGGCTCAGCAGAGAAACTACAATACTGGTAGATAAATGTATTAGCCCTACAGGATTTCAAGGTTGGAATGTTAAAATTTCACATTTGAGATGGCCAGTAGTGGTGGTATAAGGAAGCTAGTTTCAAATTTCACGATGAAATAAAATGTCTGGATAAGCACCACTAGACCACAGACCGTATCTGTTTGTTCACCAGCCATACCCAGCTCTGGGCACAAGGACTGCTTTATAGTGACCAGTCATGGAGTGAATGAATATTAATTAACCAATGAAAATACCTCAAAGTGAATGTAATACTACTAAAGGAATATAATAGTAAGAAATAGATGTCAAAACCAGAAAAAAGGTTAGATATAAAAACAACATGTTCAAAAAGCTTAAAAAATATAAATAAATGAGACAAATTCTCTGATGACATAATTAAAATAAAACTTATACAAAGTTGGAAAACTCAAGACATTTTCTGAATTACTATCAAATACAATACTTAAAAATCAAAATGAGCTTTCCAATGAAAGTTATCATTAACTTACAGGAGTTGAAATCTTCTTTGCAGTTTCTGTGATTACTTGTTGTAGAGGTTTCCAGATCTGAAATACATAGCGACCTAAACAGTAACAAGGATAGAAGCCAACATAACATACTGTCTATAATCAAAGTCTATACTCACAAGGTGCTTACCACAGTATTTACTAATTTACTTTATATGTATTATTTTGTTAACTATTTTAAAATTTACCACAAAGTTGTATTTTCTAACTTCTAATTTATTATTGTTATCACAGGTATTAAATTTATCAAGTTCTAGTCCATAATTATAAAGTCAACAAAAACCAATGTTACATTTCTATACAATGTTATAGGTCGCAAAAAAGTCTTATGCTCTTTCCACACCACACTGCAGACAAATTAACATAAAGATATGTTAATATGTATCTTTATGTTAATATGTTATCTTTAACATAAAGATACTCATGAATCTAAAATGATTATTTATATTACTTTTCACAGTGGTAATTACTTTGAAATATATAGAAAACAAATACAGTTTAGAAGCTATACAACATAGGAGTGATTTTAGTGGAGTTAGCTCTAAAGTAAAAGCATTATTAAGTAGAAAATATTTACCAATATTTTATTACCAACATCCATTAGCAATTTCTTACTAAAGAGGACCAATCTCCTAAAAATTTTATTTTTAGCACTTTTCTTTCTTAGACATCCTAATAATAAAAAAATTCTCAAGTCCTGACAACTAAGAATCAGTAACAAAAGAGGGCCTAAATTGTTTTGGGGACATAGAATAAAATATTTACCTTTTGTACCCTAATCAGAATGACTGAGGACTAATCTTAGTGTCTCTCTTCCCAAAAGCCTTGGTAAAAAACCAGTTTTGACACTCTGAACTTCAACTTCTAACCATAACCTTATTTACAAATCAAGATTTCTACTGAGAAAATTCATCTACATAGATCTTTTAGAAGGAGTTACCTGTCTGAATACACTGCTATTCCTGTGCAAACTCGCTATAGTGAAAAACAGGGTGCTAGACCTGAGCTGTGAACCAACTAATCTAATTAGGAGATAAAAAGCTCTTGAGATCAAGAAGATCATTAAGGAAAATTACAAAAGGTTGAAGCCCCAACTCACCCAGATCTCTTATCATATAGATATCAACTTCCATTTGTTATAAAATTAAATACCACACAAAACAAAACAAAAATCGTTTTCTACTCATTTTTCTACTGGATCTTACTAAACTCCATATAGCCACAATGGAATGTAGCTTCACCTAAAAAGAAGATTCAATTAACAAGATCAATTCCATGAAACTTAAGAGACACAACTGTTAAATTAAAATTAAAAAATGTAAATTTAACATTAAATGTAAATGGCAATTTAAAACTAAGTTGATGACTCTAAACTGTAAGTTGATGAAACAGCAATTTTCCTTCAAATATTTATAAAAATGTGACTTTGGCAGTTTATCAAAGACATTACACCACTATGTTAAAAATGAAGTAATAAATACACTACAGGAAACAACGGCTACGCTCATCAGAAAAAACTGACAGTGGGGGTGGGAGTAGGACTAGTGGTGTGGAAGGATTGAGCAACAAAGAGGGAAAAAAAACGTGAACACAGACAAAAGTGTGGTGATTGCAGGGGGGGTGGAAGTGGAGGAGTGGAGGATAAATGGTGATGAAAGGAGACTTGACGGGGTAGTGAATACACTATACAGTGTATACATGTTATATAATTGTGCACTGAATCCTATACAATTTTGTTAACCAGTGTAAGCCAAAAAAAAAAAAATTCAATGTAAAGAGAAAAAAAGAAAGAACAGATTGATAGCTCAGGAAATGTGCAATCCTACCTACAAGAAGAAATACATATGAGAGAATAAAGGAACCCCATATCTGCACACACCCCCTCCTGGGAGCTGCCCCACCTCTTTCCCTTTCCCTTCTTTCCCCACAGGCCCACATCAGCTAAACTCTAAGGGACCCCAGACACCTGCAACCACAGGAGTTATGGGCAATGCTGTTTAGTCCTGGGCTGACCCCTGAAACTGTCTCCAAGGCCCCCTGCTAACTCTCCTGTGAGTTGACAGCAACCCTGACTTAGCTCACTTCGTCCCCATAATGTTTCTAGAGAGCCAAAGCAGCCCCACCTAGTCTCTCCCCTGGTGCTTCCTCTATCCTAGGCCCCTCCTTGTTTCATCGCCCCCAGCTTTAATAAATGTACTCTCAAAATAAAAAATAAAAAATGAAAGAACCCCATTTCAATTACACTGCTTCATATTGAAGATTCTTTTTTACAGTACACTATGGCCCAGACTAAAAAACTGCCAGGAAGATCCACTAGTATCGGGGCTAATTTCCTAACCTTTCCATCATTACTTTTCTTCACCACAAATTTTATCTAGATTTTGCTACACCGACAAATATAAATGGTTTAGTGAATACAAATGGTGGAAAGAATAGAAATGCACAATGCCTTAAAACCAAAAACCTCAGAATACTAAGAGTCTGCTTATGAATCACTATAGGAGCAATCTGGAAATATTTCATAACATTTATTGATATGTATCCTTCAATTATCTTACCTGCAAATGCAAAAGCTGCAACACCCAGTCCTACAGCTATCAGGCTTCTTGCCTATGGAAGAAAAAATAATTACTTATAGCATCACACACTGGGTTTTTCAAGTAAATCATTTTAAATAATATGAACAACTATGTTAAATAGTTTTCTTCAAACTCTACTGTGAATAGAACTTAAAAAAAATATCTTCAGTGTCTATTTTATCTGCTGTGCACTACATCAGTTAATTTTCAGTAAACTAATTCTAGATTGTCATTTAACTTCCATATATTTGAACTCATTCTAACCTAGAGCTTTTTTTTATATTACCTATGGGTAAAATGTTTTCTATAGACTATTCTTAATAATGGGTTTAATAAATTTGTTTTCTATAAATATAAAAGGCACATATTTCATCCTCCATCACATCTGTGATATTCAATGGCATTTGCTATATGTAAAAATTTAGTAAAACTTAGATGCATATTTAGTAAATATGTCAAAATCTAAAAATTGTTAAAAACAATAAATAATCTAAAAGTTATTTTATTTCTACCTTTCTAAAACAATGTAAAAATTTTAAAATAAGAACCAAGATTTCAGGATCTAAAGTTATGAGCTAATCTGGATAAAAATTTATTTTAAATTGGTACACACTCCATTTTATTATGTGCTTTTCAGTCTCAGCCCTCCACCTTACAACTTCTGCAACAATGTGAGGGATTCTGTTCCCTAGTGAGAGTATTCTATCTTTAAAAAAAAATTCTGCTGGATCTTATGGATTTACCTCTCACACTACTGCTGATCACTTCAGGAGAGCGTGTAAGTCACAACAGAAAAGGGTTTATGTAGCAGAGATCAATGGTGGTTCCCTGATACCATCTCCCTTTCTTCTATGGGATCAAAAGTTCCATTTTACCCAGCCATGTATTTCCAAGCCTCCCTTAGACTTACCTATGGATACAGAATTAAGGAGAGACACCACAGAAATGTTTCTATCTGAATAGTAGTGTGAAAGGCAAATCCCTAAGAGCCAGCAAAGCTTTTTTTAAAAGCTAAAATAATCTCAGTAGGGAACAGAATGGGTTCATCTCACATTGTTGCAGGAGTTCTGAGATGAAGGGCTGAGACTGAAAGAATTGCTGAAACCAAAAAGCCCTTCAGACATCAGTCTTCAAGTTCTGCAAAGGACAGCAAGCGCCACATCATCAAGGAGAGACTCTACAATGACAAACATCAGGTCACAAAGGACATGAAGGATGGTGCTCTAACTTTACTCTCCAGTAAGAAGGTGAGTACTGACATAAAGATGTTCTGTGGAGGTGTATTTCTGCTCTTTTCTAGAGCTTCCCTGGTACGAATATATTTTGAGTTCTCTAGTCTTATCTTCTATTGGTCCATGTTAAGGACCCTCAGTCTAACAAACTACTCAATTGTGTCATGGGTGAATTTACTTTACTTACTTTTTTATTTTTTCATCTGAGAAGAAATACTTATCTTTGCCTCTCAGATCTAACCAATTTTTAATATTTCAGCTTGGCTCTGCCACAGAATGGGAGAAATCATCTGTAATTTGTAACAATGAGCATATATCCAAAAATACATAGAATTCCACAACATCAAAAATAAAATGACAGACAACCCAATAAAAAAAAGACAAAGACTAGGTTGGGGACCTCATAGAAAAAATCTAAATGGCTAATAAGCATATGCAAAGGTGCTCAACTTGAAAAGTAACTAGGGACTACCAACAATAACAAACGCCAATCAGTACAGAACTATTCATACCGGAATATAAACAACCCTGGCCTTTATGGAACGTACTCTGTCCGTGAATGAATCTCAAACACCAACAACAGTGTCTACACTTCCTAGGATCACTGTGAGGATAAAATGTAATAATTATGTAAAGGACTTAACAGAGCGGCTTGGCACATGGTAAAAACAACTAGTCATTAATAAATATAAGTGGCAGTATACCACTGATACATTTAAACAGTTTTCATACATTTAAATTTATCTAAGGAAATTCCTAAAAGTGGTTTTTGAGGCAGGCCCTAGAAAATGAATTGTCTTCTCTTGATTAAATAATCTAAATTTCCACATGGAAAATGCATATTTAAAAAATACAAAGTCTTAAAAAGTTGAGTTATCCTAATTTCACATTTTATAGATTAATAATTATTGCATCATTTTTACTATTTCCTTTTTTTAAGATTTTATTTATTTATCTTTAGAGAGGAAGGGAAGGAGAGAAGGAGAGAAACAATGTGTGGCTGCCTCTCGGGTGAGTCCCCTGCGGGAACTGACCTGCACCCCGAGCATGTGCCCTGACTGGGAACATTTTTACTACTTCAACTATTCAAACACATGAGACAAATAGTTGCCTCTATAATTACAAAGGAATTTTTACTTTAAGGTATTTATATCAAAAACAGTAAACTATGAGGTATTTGCTCATTTTCCATTTTAATCTAATAATATGTAAGGCTAAATTGTGTTTAACAATAAAAGTTCAATTTAAATTAACAAATAAGAATTGAACACTCTGCTAATATTTTCCATTTGTCCCTCTGGACACATTCTACACCCTTCTTTGCCTTATTCTGCACCTCTGCCTCCCCTGGTCTCTAAGGATTACATTATCTAGTCCTCAGCTGCCCTCTAGCTTCTGGTTGGGTTTTGCCAATCAGAGGACCTGTGGAACAAAACACCTTCCTCGGGTCACCAATCCCAGGGGAGGACTCCGAACACTTCTGCCCACTGCATCTTGGGGTCAAAGTTGCCAAGGAAACACAACATAGTTCGGTACTGGATAGAACAATGCTTTAATCACACTGAGAAGAGATAGAGTAACACAACTCCAATCGTGTCCATGGGTCCCTTATAGTTTACTGGGTGCCCCAAGTGGTGGTCAAAAGGAACAGAACCAGGAGCATGCATGCTCTCGTTTTGCAGCAGGAAAGACCCCACTCACCCCCTCTCCACTCCACTCCACCCCACACTCCACCCTACCCCTGGAGTCTGAAGTACTGAAAGCTGGAGGCATGCCTGAGGGCCACTGACTACCCTTAAACAGAACGAAGACCACTCAGAGCCTGAAGAAGAGGATGATAGTCCCACGAAGGTGGTAAGCCCAGTACAGTCAGTGTGGCTCCTCACCTCTCAGTAAGGAAGTGCTAGAAGCTAAAGTGGGCACAGTGAGGTCAAAAATCTGTGTGACATTGCCTTTCCCAACAGGTAAAACCAGCAGAAAAGCAAAAGGTGGAAGGAGACCGAAATAATAGTACAATTTATTACCAGGTACATTTCCTTTTTGGCTACAACTCCTGTTTATGTGGCTCCTCTTCCATTGCCTACAACTCTTGAGTTCTGAAACAATTCCTATCCTCTTCCTTGCCCTTTGCCCAGGTGGATAGTAGTTTCCAATTGTTGCTGGTGCCTGACAGACTCATCATCTCTTTTGATTATCTATGCCCACACCTCTGCAAATAGTCTTTTCATTAAACTATCTTCAAAAAAGCTACCCACCTATTACTACCATGTCCAGCACCGATACAAGCATCACACTTTATACCGGTCACTATACTATGTACAAAAGCTGTAGCAACATGGAACAAGGCAAAGGCTTACATCAAATGAGCCCTGTGTAGGACCTTGAATATAGTTGGCCTCCAATATTTATGCTATCCCAAAGATCTTTACTTCTTTTTATCCTTATTGTGACATTTATTGCAGTACATTATACAAAAGAAGAGCCCCCCAGAAAAACACCAAAATTTATTTATAAAAAATTGCATATTTATTTGTAGATGTTTAAATTTTAGTCGCCTTCAAAGTGCTCTCCATTTCATACAATACATCTACCAAGACATCCCCACTGCTCAAAACAGTCTTGAGCTACTCAATTTTGATGCCTTTTAAGGCTTCTGCTGTTTGTTTCACATCTTTCACTTGGCAAAAGGTTTTCCTTTAAGGACTTCTTTTTATCCAGGGAAAAACAAAATGTTGCTCAGAGAGAGATGGAATGAATGGGGGGTGAGGGGTGCAGAGCACAAGGGTCATGCCATTTTGGTCAAAATTTGCCGAACACTAAGTGTGGTGGGTGTGGGCAAGTGCTCTCTGTAAATCCCCCATTGTGAAACGGGCAAAAGCATTGAAAGTCTTCAAAAAACATTCACTGAAGCCAAACGCAGTTTCTCACAACAATGCCAGCTTCTGCACTGATACAGCTGGGTTCCTAGAACACTTACCTAGTGGGGGAAGTCTGTATCACCAGAGGTCTGCGCTCCAGAACATGATTCCTGTTTTGAGGGGACTCTCCCTTCATAGTTTAGTGTTTTGTCTCCTTTAGCTTTTCTAGATATCAAGAGCCTTTTGAAAATATGGTGAAATCTCTAGATCATCACCACTGAAAACCACAAATACATATATACATACACATACGTACATACACACACCCCCTAAAGTCCTTCAGTTGACAAGCCCCAACATAAGAAACATTGAGATAAATAAACAAGCAAGCAAGCAACCTCACTGAAGTCTAGGAGGGTATCTCATTTACCTTTGAGCTCCTAGAGCAAGACCTGCCATATATATTAGTTTTCCATTCATTCAAAAATTCAAGAAAAATAATGTTGCTTATAGAACTAATCTCTACTTCTAAAGTCTAACTTTATAGAAAAATAAATACAGAAGACCTTGCCACCTTTAAAAACAACAAAAAGAAACCCAAACTAGGTGGATCACTAGAGCAAAAAAGGATGTTCAATAAATGACTAAAAACTATGCAATCAAAATCTTATTTATGCGCACTGAGAAGACAAAGTATATCACAGGTAATCAAAAACTCAATTCTCTATTGCAATTAAAATTCCTTATTGAAATGGTATTGTACCCGATCTACTTCTTTAATTGTATTTTTCACTAACTTGACATTAAAATAGTTTATATTTTTTAGCACAAACAATTGACAACAAACAAAAATATATTATTTGGAAACTCAGCCCAAATTGAAATTTTTTTAAAAATATGTTCTACAAAACCAGATTTTGTACTCTGAAATAAGGGTAATGGTCCTCATAAAGGTTTCTATAAAAATACTAAAGCCCTTAGAGGTAAGCAATTAAGTTAAAACTTTAACCCTAACTAGTCTAGAATAGGGATATGATGTTACCCCAAAAGAAAAAAATATGTAATACTACCTTTTTTCATTAACTAAAAAGTAATTGGCTTCTGTTTTTATTTTTTCAGATACAAATCTCAAGAGTTTTAAAACAAGTTCCCCCAGCACTCCACATATGTGAATGACCCAAAGCAAAAAAAACAAACCAACTGCAAAAGCAGAAAATAAGCAGTACAAAGCACGCAATCTGAAACCTGAGCAAGTAGTCCACACAGAACTCTTGACCTACACTTTATTTGAATTTTTAATTTTAAAAAGTATAACAACACCTGAAAACACAGTGGGGCTTTTAAATAGCCCATAGTTCATTTGACATTACTGTGTTAATAAACAATTCCATCAACATCTTCTTTATTTTACTTCTGTTGAAAAAAATTGCTTTATCACCATGCCATTTCATATTTATTTAAACTTCAATACTGTATCCTCCGGCTAACAGGATCTATTTTGTTTCTTTTATAATGCAACACAGTATTCAATTTGGTGGCAAGCACAAAGATATACTTCAATTTTTATTCTGAATGTTTTTTAAACAATGATATTTTAAAATTAAATTGTCAGTAACAGAATGATAAGAATGACAGTGGAAAGGCAGTTGAAAAGCAAAATGGTGAATCAGGCATAGTGTTAGTGCCACAGTACAGTCATTTTCTACTAACTAGGCAATAACCAGGTTCAAGGTCTAAAATTGCTCAAGCAACTAGACTGACATCATGGTACATCTGTGAATTGACAGAAAGTAGACAAATGCTGTGATTTCTTTGACTAGAAAAATTAGAAAGTGTGCTGAAAATAAAATCAGGCAGTGTGACTTAAGCAGCAAGACACGTGAACACCTTGTACACTGGCCTAAGCTACAACTGCCACAGGTGCCACACACATGCAGGAGACAGGGAATGGTAAACGTGGATGCACACCAGGGGCTGTTCTTTTCTTTTTAAAAAATATTTGCAAGATTGCCTTGGGCAAGTTCTAGTTTTGAAAGATTCTCTCTGAAGATTCAGATGTATATGTGTTAGAAAAAGAGCTAACATTTTGCAGGCCTGCAGAAGACACACACATACAAAATTAGACAAGCACATACTTAGAACAATCTGATCCTAGAAATATGTGTACATACATACCTAAAAGAAAAATCAGTGACAAATCAATTAAAAATTCCACCAACCAATTCTTTAATAATTGGTTCAAATTAGGGTTTGGGAATGAATAGTGGTCTATATAAGAAAAACAGAAAACAATAAATTTATACCAAATCTGTAAATTCAGTTTTTAATAATCTCATCATGGTCACCATGGAAACAAATATGATAAATATGTGCATAACAAATTTATGTAATATTAATCAATGATATTTAAGTTTTTAAAAATGTATGACTTTATATTTGTTACTAACTGCCAAAAAATATAGTTTTCACTGCATTTCCTTTGACCATACACAATGCATTAATAATTCAGATTTAAATATTTCCAGGCATATGCATAACAGCACTACAACAATCATCAAAGGGTAAATTCTCAATATCATCCATTGGTTGGTTCTAAAATGGTGGGAGAGTTACCATACAGAATCCTTTTCCAAGACCACTAAGTCTGTTTGCTCTGCTAGGTCCTCCTAGAAAATTCCCACTTACTTATCAAGAGCCAGTTTCAAGGACTTTCGCCAAGATGGAGGCGTAGGTGGAAACACTGTGCCTTCTCACACAACCAAGTTTAAAGACAACAAAGTTTTAGTGAAAGAAAAAAAAGCAACCAAAACACAGAAAATTGAATTATACTGAAGTCCGACAACAAGGAACCTTTCAGCTAGATCGGTAAGAAGGGTGGTGCCAGCAACTGGTGGAGCAGGGTTGTGCAGGAAAACTCGGTCAGACTGACCCAGGCGCCCGGTCAGCGGTTGGCGGATTCTAGGTGTGGGGTTGCGACAGGCGGACCCAGTGAGGGCGCAAGGCAGCAGGCTGACCACAGTTACACATTCGAGCACAGATCAACCAGAGAAGGAGCAAGCATTGAGACAGACCACGCAGGTCCCAGGAGCAGGAAGCAGCAGAGGGGACTGCTATGTCCCTCTCTGACCCCACCCCCACATACAGCATCACAAACCAGCAACCTGGGGGGCCCCGCCCTGGTGAACAACTAGGGCTCCGCTCCTCATACATAACAGGTGCAAATAGGCCAAACATGGCTCAAGAAGATCTCAAAGTTCCAGAGCCCATAACTCTAAGCAACCAAGAAATAGTGAAACTTTCAGATGCATAGTTCAAAACACTGGTGATCAGGATGCTCAGAGAACTGGTTGATTTTAGTCACAAATTAGAGGAACACATGAAGGCTAAACTAATTGAAATGAATGGAAATGCACAGAAAAGAAATGGTGATGGAAAGGAAACTGGGACTCAAATCAAAGGAGTGGACAAGAAAGAAGAAAAAAATGACCAAACAGAAAAATATGAAGAAACAAGAATTCAAAGAAATGAGGAGAGGCTTAGGAACCTCCAGGACATCTTTAAACGCTCCAACATCCAAATTATAGGGGTACCAGAAGGGGAAAAGGAGCAGCCATGAGTGGAACGCTTATTTGAACAAATAATAAAGGAGAATTTCCCCAATCTGGCAAAAGAAATAGACTTCCAGGAAATCCAGGAAACTCAGAGAGTCCCAAAGAAGTTGGACCCAAGAAGGAACACACCAAGGCACATCATCATTACATTAGCCAAGATGAAAATGAAGGAGAGAGTCCTAGAAGCAGCAAGAGATAAGGGGACAGTCACCTACAAAGGAGTTCCCATCAGACTGTCAGCTGATTTCTCAAAAGAGACCTTACAGGCAAGAAGGGGCTGGAAAGAAGTATTCCAAGTCATGAAATCTAAAGACCTACATCCAAGATTGCTCTATTCAGCAAAGCTTTCATTTAGAATGGAAGGGCAGTTAAAGTGCTTCTCAGATAAGATCAAATTCAAGGAGTTCATCATCACCAAGCCCTTATTATATGAAATGTTAAAGGGACTTATCTAAGAAAAAAAGGTAAAAAAAGATGAACAGTGAAAGGACAAGGAACTCACAGTTATTAACAACCACACCTAAAACAAAAGCAAACTAAGAGGACAGCTAGATCAGGAGCAGAAACATAGAAATGAAGATCTCATGGAGAGTTAGCAAAGGGGAGTGGGAGGAGGAGAAGGGGAGAGAAGGTACAGAAAACAAGTAGCATAGATGGTAGGTAGAAAATAGATGGGGGAGGGCAAGAATAGTATGGGAAATACAGAATCTAAAGAACTTGAGACATGTATGTGGTCATAAACTAAAGGGGGGGAACGGGGGGAGGGGTGTGCAGGGTGGAGGGGAATGAAGGGGGGTAATAGAACAACTGTAATGGCATAATCAATAAAATTTTAAAAAAAAACAGTTTCAAGGTCATCTCTCAGTAAAGCTTTCCCTGACCACTTCCTCACCTATGTTAAAACTCTTCAGTGCCCCACAGTACTTAGAAGACCTATTATAATACACAGCATGTTATTTAATAATGTTTTACCTATTTCAAATCCATTCTAAAATGTGACCTTCTGGAGATAGTGACTGTGTTTATTTCTCTGGATTTCCAAAATCTAGCAAAGTACCTGACACAGAGTGTGTTTTCAGAAAGTTTGTACAATGGAATAAAAACAGTCTTAAAAACCATCTCTACCATCCAGATGCATTCTGTGTACTGTATTGGTATCTGCCAGTTACTGGAATTATGTTTTGAAGTGGAAAAACTATAAAGGACAGTGATAGTAAAACTTAATCAAGAGATTAACATGTAATCATGCCTCAAAATACCCTGGAACAGGTAAATATACCCCAAAACCCTATGGAAGACAAAGAAAATGATATTAAAGGCCTTGTGTCAGGTAAATTTTATAAAAATGAAACAAAGATAATCCATGGTACAAAAGCATAAAGGAATGATTGCTTCCCTAAACAAATATAACGAAAAATAAAGCAACTTCCAATAAAAGAGTTAGGTAATTTTTAGAGCAGCCATTTGGAGGCTATCTCCTATCTCTGATTGGTTGACTGATTTCAATAAACACTCAGTGAATGTCCCTGTGCCGACCACAATTCTAAGCCCTGGGGATATATCAGACCAAATCCCTATCCTTGTGAAGCTACATTTTAACACAATACAGAAAACAAACAATATAAGTGAGGAAAGTATACAACAGAGAGTGGACTATGGAGAAAAATTAAGCAAGTAAAGGAAGGCCAGTGGGCTTAGGCCCAGCCAGGAGGCTAGTGTGCATAGAGCAGAATGTGAGAAGGGGTAAAAAGAATAGCAAATCAGGTCAGAAGAGTAACATGGGCAGCAGACCATGACAGGCCTTAGGAATCAATATAAAGACTTCAGTTGTTTTTTTTTTTCTCTTCTGAGTGAAATGAGACATTACTGTTTTGAACACAGGCTTTAGATGATCTTATTTAGAATTCTAAAATGGTCCCTAGTTGTCATGTTGGGAATACACATGTCAAAGGCAAAAACATGGAAGGAAGTTAGGAATCTATTAAAATAATCCAAGAAAGATAATGTTACAATAATTTGGACCAGAGTGATTAGTGATGGAGATAAGGAAAAGTGATCAGATTTGGGATATATTCAGGATAAAGCCAAGATTTGTTGAGAGACTAGATATAAGGTACTAGAGAAAGAGAAAAAATGGTGTTCATTAACAGATGAATGGATAAAGAAAATGTAAAACATAGTGAAACTCATAGAAGCAGAGAGCAGAATGGTGGGTTGCCAGGCTAGGTGTAGGGAAAGTGGGACAATGTTGGTCAAACTTTTTGTTATGAGAAAATAAGTTTTATATTTGAAATTTGCTAAGAAAGTAAATCTTAAGTGATTTCACCACATGCAAACACACACACACACACACACACACACACACACACACACACACATACAGAGTAACTGTGAGGTGATGGATTTGTTAACTAGCTTGACTGCAGTAAATACTTCACAATGTGTATGTTAAATCACATTGTACACCTTAAACACATAGAATTTGTCAATTATACTTCAGTAAAGCCGGGGGGAGAAAAAGGATGCCACAGTTACTGCCTTAATGGAGCTGCCTTTTGCTGAAAGGAAAGACTAAAAGAAGATGGGGTGGGGGCAGAAGGGGTGTCATAAGCTCTCTTTTGGACTTCTTTTTCTAAAATCATGCCATTATGAGATAATAAAAGTCCAAGCACACCATTTTTTAAAAAAAGGTCTCATCTACTAGCAAAAAAGAAGAATGAGCAGGCTGTTTCAAAAAACATTCCTATCTGACAGTGATTCAACTCTCAGGGGTTAATAACAAGCAAATCACTTTCTGCTAAACTCAGTGTTTTATGCTGCCTTATTATTTGGTTCAATTTCTACAAAGAAAGCTTTATGAATTTAAATAAAACAACAGCAAGTGGAAGAGAGAAAAGAAATGAAATAAGAAAGACTGCCAGCAAATCAGCAAAATTTATGAGAGGTATTAAACATGGAGATCAAAAGGAGGGATGGGGAATATATACTCAAGAAAAAGTGTCAGAAATGGTAAAATGACTTTAGGAAAAAATGTTTACAATTATCCTTCTGCACAATTTTCAAGACAAGCTGACATGACTTTTGCAGATATTCATATCTAAACTGGACCAATTCATATTCATCTACCTGGCGCTTACCATTATTACTCTGTTGCCAAAAACAAATACACCTGAACTTCTCTCAAAACACCAATTCCCATTAAAACTTTAAATTAAGTAAAAAGGAAAGATAACACTAAATAACTTGTATTTGCTCCACTTCAAAGTAACTTAATTTATTTTATGAACCACAGGCAAGCATTAATTTCTACAGCAAAACTAGACAGTAAATAGGAGAGTAAAACAAAAACAAAGCAAATCAAACCAAAAGTCAAACATGGTAAGAAACAAAACTCTTAGGCTTATGACTAATGAGTACTTCTCCACTCTCTAATATAATTAACAAAAAATTCTCCAAACTTAAGTCCTCATTATACATTATGATTTCTTAAAAATAATCTATAAGCACTGCTTTGTATTTAGTGACCTGCCAACATAACTACAATTTAAACATATTACCCTAAGAAAATAATGAGGTGCATACTTATACATGAGGATATCATCACTGCATTACTTATAATATAAAAACACAAAATGATATGAATACCCAAAAATAGAAAAGTTAGTAAATAAATTGGGCCCTTAATGAACTATACACAGACAATTAACTAATATACTGGGTAATGTTTACAGACAATATGTCAAACAGAGAATAAGAACAGATTATATAAAAAAATGTACACCATATATAGAAAAAAAGTGATATACACCAAAATGTTAACAGTACATCATCTTAGTACCTACCTTTTATCATTAGAACAATGTCTTTGTATTACATATCAAAGAACTCTTGCCTGAAATTTGTCTCCCTACTGTCATCTCCATAACCTTGGCTGAGTTACTTAACTTCTAGACTAGTGGTTCCTTATCTGTAAAATGAGGGTAATAAGTATACCTACTTCCTTAGGTTGGTATGAATTTTTATAAATCAGGACATCCAAACATATCACCTAATATTTTACATGTGATAAACATTCAATAAATTGTAGCTATTACAATTAGGATATGATATTATTATACAATTGTTTCTTTGAAAAACAGGAGAAAAATGAAACTTATTAGAAAAATCTTGGGAAGATCCTACCTGGTCAACAGTTAAAAACTTTTAATTTCCTAAGTCGGAAAAACTTTTGACCTGTGTACTTTAAAATTAACTTTAAAAACAAATTCTGCCCTGGCCCTATAGAACAGCTTGTTAAAGCATCATTCAATACACCAAGGTGTCAGGTTCAACCCCCAGTCAGGGCACATACAAGATCAACAAATGAATGCGTAAGTAAGTGGAACAACAAATGGATGTTTCTCTCTTGCCCCCTCCTTTTCTTCCTCTCTGAAACCAATCAACAAAACTTAATTAAAAATAAATACAAATTCTTCCTAGCACTCTTCAGTAAAAACAAATGCATTAATCTTTGCTATCCCCCTTTTTAATCTTACACCCTGACCATAAAAACGATCTAGCCAGCCCCTCTATCGTGTATTTCTACAGACTTACCACACTGATTCTGAAGTCCTTGGCAAGTACCCCTTAAACTCTCTTGGCCTACACCTGATCTACACTTACCTGCAACACTCTGTAGCTTTGCTAATTCTTCTTGCTTGGGAAATCATTCTATTATCTGAAAGATACTTTTATTCTCTTATAAAAGTGTATTTATTTACTTTAAAGCAGCAATTTCTGAAAATAGCCATGCTTACAACTTAAATCTCATCACATTCTTTCCTTCTTTTTTTCAGTTAAGATAAAATAAAATGAACTCTGCACCCTGGCTGATGTAGCTCAGTGGACTGAGCTCAGGCTGTGAGCCAAAGGGTTGCTGGTTTGATTCCCAGTCAGGGTATATGCCTGGGTTGCGGGCCAGGTGCCCAGTGGGGGCCATGTGAAAGGCAACCACACATTGATGTTTCTCTCCCTCTCTTTGTACTTCCCTTCCCCTCTCTCTAAAAATAAATTATGGGGAGCATGAGGGGGTGGGCTGGGATGGGAGTAAAAAACAGAAAACTGTACTTAAAAAATAATTAAACAAAATTTTTTTTTAAATGAAATGAACTGTTTTGAAATTTAAAAAATTTAAAACATACCTTGAGGCATCTAAAGACTGAAAATTACTTTAAGTTGAAGTTCATCAATTTCTGATATCTACATAAATGATGAAGCAGCAATATGGTCCAGTTAAAGAGTTAAGAACTTTTGGAGTCGAAACTGGTTTCATATTCTAGACCTACCACTTACTAGGTATATATCCTTGAGACAGTTAATTAACTTTTCGGATCCTCAGTTTTCTTATATGTGAAATAGTGAAAAGTAACAATGAACTTTCCAAGACTATTATGAGAAATAGAAAAATATAATCACAGTGTCTGGAATGTAGTAGACATACACTCAGTGCCAGTTCGCTACCTCCTTAATGGACTCAGTACATTCACATGTATCATTAATTTTTATCTGATTTCTATACGATCAATGAATAAAAACTGAAAACAGTACTGACATTATGGAGCAGGAGACAGTTATGAAAATTTTCAGACCTTATGTTTGAAAAAATTGGGAAACTGTTTTAGGGTAAATAAAGGCAAAAATACATGTGTCCACAAGTGAATTTTTACTATAAGGACCTAAATCACAGATGGCAAACACTAGGCCCGCAACCTTGTTTTATTTCACCTGGCACCTTGTTTCGCTACCCAGAGACAGAGCCAATCTCCTTACCCGCCTAGTTAAGGAGAGTTACATTTATACAGTCCTAAAATTACATTCAGCCCTTTGAAGGCAACTGCAAAACTGATGCGGCACTCACTGAAAATGAGTTTGACACCCCTGATGTAAAAGATCCTTTTTCACAAAAACCTCAGTGAAAAAAATCTCATCACATTGATAAAATAGACAATACATATAGCGTTAGAAATAAATCTGTTGACACTTAAAACTGAGAATGAATGAGTCAAAAATTCTAAACTGCATGATATTCCAACTGTTTCTAAGTTACAGACCAGAGATGTCCCAACTCGCAGCCCAGGATGATTATGAATGCAGCCCAACACAAACCATAAATTTACTTAGAACATTAGTTTTATTACTTAGATTTGTACATTTCCTATATTAGTGATCACAAACATGGGACCTACTCAATGATTTTAAAAGATTATTAAAAGGCCCACTACATAATTAGGATTATTACATGAGGACTTTTTCACTCATCTGTGGTGGCAGATGTCATGAAAATTATGCATGGACCTTTTTTTGCTGGTCAGTTCTTATTAGTGTGTGTGTATTTAATATGTGGCTCAAGAGAATTTTTCTCCCAGTGTGGCCCAGAGACACTAAAAGGTTAGACATCCCCTGTTACAGACTATCACAAGTTTTCTAGAATGGAAAGAAAGGCTGAAATGGGTTACCACAAATCAATTAAAGAGAATATACAAATTAGGTATCAATTCATGCCACTTATTAAAACTTCTACTTAAAATTCTTTACAAAGTCATATAATATATTTATAAATGTTTTAAGTTCTATGTATCGGGTTGGCCAAAAAGTTCACTTGTTTTTTTCTGTAAGATGGCTCTATTAACGCTTAGTTGTCTTTCACTTCATTTGAAACAATTTTGTCAGATTGTATTGTGACAGGGATCATATCAGCATGCATTTCTAAAAAAATCAAAAATTGGCATGTTTTTGTATAGCTATTTTAATACTGAAGATGGAAGAAAATCGTAACATTTTTGGCATATTATGCTTTATTATTTCAAGAAATGTGAAAACGCAACCAAAATGCAAAAAGAGATGTATGCAGTGTATGGAGAAGGTACTGAGACTGATCAAACATATCAACAGTGGTTTGCAAACTGGAGATTTCTTATTGGATGATGCTCCATGATTGAGGAAGACTGGTTGAAGTTGATAATGATAAAATCAAGACATTAACTGAGAACAATCTATATTATACCACATGAGAGGATTGCCAACATACTCAAAATATCCAAATCAATAAAGTTATTGCTAAAAATGTAAAATGTCTTTGATTGGTCTCAATTAATGGTGTCTCAATTTCATCATTATCAACTTCGGCTCATCTATCCCAACTCTGGAGCATCTTCCAGTGAGAAAACTCCAGCATGAACCTTTGCAATTCACTTCTGACATGTTTGATCAGTCTCAGGGCCTTTTCCATACACTGCACACATCTCTTTTTGTGTTTCGGTTGCATTTTTACCTTTCTTGAAATAAAGCATAATATGCCTAAAATGTTACATATTTTCTTCCATCTTCAATATTAAACTGGCTACACAAAATTCACCAATTTTGGTAAGTTTTTCTTAATGCATATTCATATAACAGCTGTCACAATATAATCTAACCAAATTGTTTCAAATGAAGTTAAAGACAACTAAGTACTAATAGAGCCATCTTACAGAAACAAACAGATTTAAAAGTATGAATACAGGCATATTTCATTTTATTGTGGTTCTCTTTATTGTACTTTACAGGTGTTATTTTTTTACAAATTGAAGGCAAAACCCTCCAACCAGCAAAAAGATTATGACTCACTTTATTGTGATACTCGCTTTACTACAGTGGTCTGGACCTGGACCCACAATATCTCTGAAGTATGTCTATAGAAGATTGGTAAGTCCCTCCTTCCTTTCACATTCCCCTGGCACCTTCCATTAGCAGTCCCTAACAGCAGATATTAAAATAAATAAATAAATAAATAAAGACAAAACTAAACGAAAAGAGAGGGTTGCTGAAGCTGCACGAGTAATTACCCTGGTGGACTGAAAGCTGAAATCACTGACTCCAAGACAAGGAAATCTTTTACTCTCATACCTCATTAGTTATACAGGGTGAAGAGCTGGATTAAAAGATAAAAATGGGATTATTAAGATGCAGAGTTGTGACCCAGAATGAAGTTTCCCATAAGCTATTATACACATGGAATTAAAAAATGGGCAAAAGACCTGAACAGATGCTTCTCTGAGGAGGACATACAGAGGGCCCAGAGACCTATGAAAAGATACTCAGCATCACTAGCCACAGAGATGCAAATTAAAACCACAATGAAATACCACTTCACATCAGTGAGACTGGCCATCATAAAT
Source organism: Artibeus jamaicensis (assembly GCF_021234435.1). NCBI lineage: Eukaryota > Metazoa > Chordata > Mammalia > Chiroptera > Phyllostomidae > Artibeus > Artibeus jamaicensis. The sequence goes on from NW_026521822.1 coordinate 5,074,006, forward strand.
AAATCAACAAACAACAAGTGTTGCAGAGGCTGTGGAGAAAAGGGAACCCTAGTGCACTGCTGGTGGGAATGCAGACTGGTGCAGCCACTGTGGAAAACAGAATGGAATTTCCTCAGCAAATTAAAAATGGAACTGCCTTTTGACCTGCCAATTCCACTGCTGAGATTATATACTAAGAACCCAAAACACCTATCCAAAAGAACCTTATGCACCTCAATGTTCATAGCAGCACAATTTATAATAGCCAAGTGCTAGAGGCAACCTAAGTGCCCATCAGTAAATGAATGGGTCAAAAAACTATGGTACATTTACACAATAGAATTCTATGCAGCACAAACAAAGAAGGAGCTCCTACCCTTCATGATGGCATGGATGGAACTGGAGAACATTATGCTAAGTGAAATAAAACGGGCGCTGAAAGACAAATACCATATGATCTCACCTTTAAGTGGAACCTAATCAATAAAAAAAACAAATAAGCAAGCAAAACAGATCTAGAGACATTGAAATTAAGGACAATCTGACAGTAACCAGAGGGGAGGTAGAAGGGAATAATGGGGGGGAACAGGGGAACTACAGAGGACACATATACAAAACAAAGGGGAGGGAGGTGTGGATGGCTGGGGTGGGGGGAAATGCAGGCAAGTGTACTTGAACAACAGTTAAAAAAAAAGAGAATATCTAATTTGCCCTGCTGGGTAGCTCAGTTGGTTAGAGTGTCATCCTGATTAACCAAGGCTGCAGGTTCAACCCCCAGTTAGAGCACATACAAGAATCAAACAATGCATGTACATATAAGTAGAACAACACACGGTTCCTCTCTCTCTTTTCTCTCTCTAAAAATCAATAAATTAAAAAAACTAATCTTAGTTAAAAATACATATCTCAAACAGGAAAACAAGCACTATTTAAATAATGCCAGCAAATCAACAAGTGGGCCAAGTCAGGTATCCGCTAACTGACCTCTAGTTTCAAATATCCACCTGGAAAAATTACTTTAAATGTTCCACTACCATAAATCAAAGAATGTCTGAAAACTGGTATAACAGTCTACTCCATCAAAGCTGCTACTGCTGAGGGGGAAAAAAGGCATCAAAATTGTTTACAAATTCCCTAAGGCATTTCAGCATTCCAATACAGCATAAGCAGTAAGTAACTTTCTAGATAAATGTGAATTGCCTCAAAGTGTTATAAAATGCTAAAACTTCTATCTTGAGACTGCGACGCATAAGTTCAAGATAGACAACAGTTATACCAGAGGGAAATTAACAAGGAAAATAATTATTCCTCTGCCTCAAAAAGGGAAGTGGTGATTGTGACGGAGAGGAAAGATGGAGACTATTCTCTCACTCAACAAATATTTATTTATAACACAACATCTGCCATACAAATATACAAGCACTATTTACCATACGCCAGGCCTTGTGTTAAGTTCTAGGGAGAGAGCAGTGAGCAAGACAGACCCAGAGTTTACTGTTCTCCCTTAGAAGCTAACATAAAGGAGAAACCCTACAGAAAAAACAGTAAGTGCACCAGTATGTTAGAACCAAAAATCCATATTTTTCAAGTTACTGAATAGTAATAAAAGTTAACAGCTGTTTGTATAATAAACAATTAAGTGAATACCATATGTCAATTATAATGTCAATCAGAGCAAATAAAAAAATTCTTGCCTCAAAGACTTCACAACCAAGGTTCTTAGGTAAATACATTTTTATACAAGAAATACTATAATAAAAAATTATATAACTTTCTAAGGAAATACATAAGATAAAACAACTTCATTCTACTAGGCAGAGGGAACTGGAGTCAGGGAAGGCTTCACATCAGTAAGCTGAGCCTTAAAAAAAATAAACAGGAGTTTGCCGGGCAAAGTTTCAAACAGAGGAGAAAACTGTAAGTCATGACACAGAATGCAGTGCAGTACAGAGGATGGAAGATGGGGCTAGGCAAGTGATTTGTGGCTCAGTTCATGAAGATTCCAGTACACTGCCTCAAAAAAAGTTTGGGCTATGGTAAATTTATAAAAAGGGGTGATACCATTACTAGGTCAGGATTATAGAAAAATAACTGATGGCAGTATGGAGATTGAAAAAGCTAAAGTACCAGAAGCAAAGAGACTAGTTTTTAAAGGATACTATTGTAGGCCAGGGGAGAGGTGATAGAGACTAACAGAACAGCAGTGAAAAGGGAGGGAGAAGGAAATCACAGAGAGCAGGGTAAGTGGCTAATGAACTGGATGTTGGAAGGAGAGGTGGAGTTGAGTATGGAATTATTTAAGATAAGGGAAATAAAGAGAATCAGAATGTTTGGCAAGAAGATATGTTACATTTTAGATAAGCTGAATTTTGTATTTTGAATGTATTAATTCTATTCACTGAAAGAATAGTTCTTCTCATTCATTCCCAGTCCAGAATAACATTTATTCATTCAACAATTTCTTTTTGGAATGCTATTCACATATCAAGCATCATTATAAAGGCTGGAAATCAGAGACCAAACAAAGTTCCTGTCTTACATTTTAGCCTCTTCTTATGATATAAAGACCAGCAAGGAAAAAAGTCAAAGTTAAAAATATGGATATATAATACATAACCCATATGATTTCTTCAAATGGAAGCTTCCAGGTAGTATGGTAAAACATGTTTTATATCAAACTGGAATTGAAAAACTGTAGAAGTGGTCTCTTTTTTCTGGTAATGAATACTTGATAATTTATGTGTTTGACAGGTTTTAGCCTTCATACATTAGTTTTGTTCATATTGAAATATATTGATGGCTAATTTTTTTATGTTACACTATCCCAGCGATTTTCAACCTTTTTCACCTCACAGCACATATAAACTAATGACTAAAATTCTGTGGCACATCAAAAAACATATTTTTGCCAATCTGACAAAAAATAAGTATAATTCTGATTCACTCACACCAGATGGCTACTGCCATATAATGGAAATGAGGTCAGTGCCCCTGACTAAAACTAAATAGTCAGGTATCACATGTTTTAATTATTGTTGTAGCAAATCAGTTGAAAATTGCTACACTACCCTAATGACACTAGGGAGTTACACTATCAAGAAGGTACTGGAAACTAAAAAGCTACCCCTCATACAAACTGAGTTTTGTTCAAACTGCTTTAAAAATTGATGATATTCTCTTTTTAACTTTAAAGTTTCTTTCCTACTTTTCAACGAGAATCGGCTTGCTAAAGCAAAGTTTTACTATGACCTCTAATTAAACAATTAATTTTGTGTTACTATTTCACTCAAAGTACTACACAAATACTTTTACCTACATTTTTCTTTTTAATCTCTTAAACAAGTTTATTAGCATGTTTATTGGCATGCTAATATTAGTTCCTAAAGAGAAGCTTATTTAAGACAAAGTTATTTAACTCTACTACTATTTGAGAAAAAGTTATCTAACATCTAGCAGACACATTTTTTCTTCAACTCCTCGAGAAACATTTTATTTTCTATTATTTTCAAAAAGATTACTGAATATGTCCCACACCTAGGTCATTTATTCTTTCTTAACACCTACCCTTTGTCAGTTTCCCATCACTTTTAGTACTTCCAAGTTCCCCAAACTTACTCTCAACTTATTTTCTACATCTTCATTGGTCATTACTTGGACGAATGGTTCCCAACAAGAGCAGAAAAGGCCTTTGGGGACACTTCGAAAATCTGTATTCCTTTTCGGTAGGGGAGAAGATAATTGGTGGATGGAAGACTATGGATCCTAGAAATCCTAATAAGTATGAGACAGACAACCCTGGAATCAAAGAACTGTCTGCATCCCTCAAAATTTTAAGACTCTACTGGACACTAAGTAGACACTGCGGGATGGAGTAGCAGGGAACGTGGTGTAGAAAAGGGATAAAACAGTGCTGGACTTCCCCCATCTCATTCATTCTTCCTGTAACTGTAGCCAGAGAGAATCGTACAATGGCCCTACTATCACTCGTTTACTTAAAACTCATCAAAATGGTACCACTGCCCTCAGAATATCCCAATTCTTTCACGTTGCTTACCACGATTGAAATATTATGGTGACTATAATAAAATACACTGTTTTCTTTCCAAAACTGGACTGGGGTCTCCTAGGTGATAAAGAGAATCCATCCTACAGCACTTACAACAATCAATTTCCAAATGCCTGTTTTGGTCTGTATCCCCGACAAGACTGCAAGCTCCTTGAGGGGACAGAAATTCTCTAAACATGCCTCGTTGCAACGCCAGGCACAGCACAGCGTTGGAGCTGAAGGAATTAACCTTGGGGTGATGATGGTGAATGAAAGCCGAGAACCAGGGTTCGAGGGAAAAGGGGGTACACAGAGGTGAGGCAGGACTCGGAGGAACTCCCTGCGGCTGCTACGTGGCCCAGCCCGGAGCTAAGAGCTGGAGACGGGTGGGAGCGCAGCAGGACTCACCAGTCCCTGGTCAATCTCCGCGTCGGGCTGTTTGCTCGAGGGAGGCGAGTACTTGAGGCCCTCACTCCTCGCTGAGACCCCAGCACCACCACCCGCAGCCATGACAATGGGGCCCACCGTGACGCGACAATGCCGACGTCCGACTGAGACGCACCGAGCTGCTGCCGCGGAGCCGCCTACGGGACGGCGGCAGGGACAAACTAGGCGCGTGGCTTCTCTGTTTTAGTAGAGGTTGCACCCGCTCAGCTGGTTGAGGGCGGGTCACTGGGAGATCTTACCTAGGCTGGGGCAAACCCGTTTGGTTAAAGCATAGAGTCACACTCGGAGCTGAGTAGGGTGTTTTGTTTGTCTCAAGTTTGCTGGGCCAAAGCCAACACTAAGGCCTCCTGGGACAGTGCAAGGTTGGCCCTGGCCAGCTCCCCAAGTAGCCCCAAAAGCCTTGGTTTAAGCCTAAACCCTGGTGTTGGTCTCATGGAACTGCAGTGCCTGAAGGTCCCTGACTCACACAAGACCTTTCTTCCTACCCCCTACTACTGATTATATTTCTATTTAATGCCACAATTCTCCCATCCATGAAAGCAATATTAGAGACAATTTCTTACCCATCTCCAATATAAATGGCTATATTTAAGACTAACTTGCAAAGAATACATCTCAACCACAAATGGTTTTGTGGAGACTTGAATGTAGAAAGACTCCACTTTATTATGAATTTGTAAGTCGAGCCTTTTTGAGCAAAAATTGACCAACAGATGAAGCATGTATAGTGTTTTCCAACTCCTGTATACCAACTTGACAGCAGTTTTGCCCTTTATACCCATTGCAAAAGCAGCTTACAAGAAGAGAAATCTTTCTTTTCTCTATTCCTGAATTTAAAGTTTTGAGGGTCTATTAACTTATTTATTTAGTTACTATTACCAGCAAGTCCAAGAAGTTAGTGATTGTAAGAATGTACAGTCTTGCAGGGGATATAACACTGACACAGAGTGTAACAACACATACCAGAACATGAACACATGCATTGTCCAGCAGTATAAAGAACTGGACTAAAAGGATGGAAAAGATTTAAGTCCAGTGTATACTCTATTTTCTCTAGGCTTGTATCTCTGAGCATGTCCATTAACCTCTCTAAATTTCTCCTTATCTATGGAAGAAGAGCAACATATGTCCAACATTTTGACTCAGGAAAGTTGTAAGGATAAAATGAAAAAAGATATGGAAGTAATCTGTATGATTGCACAGTGCACTCATGAAAAGTGTTACTACCACAGGTATGGCCTCTTTTACATTTTTTTGATTGGTTTTAAAGAGAGATATGGAGAGAGAGAGAGAAATATCAATTTGCTGTTCTACCTTTTTATGTATTCATTGGTTGATTTTCAAATGTGCCGTAAGTAGGAATCTAACCTGCAATTTTGGTGTATTGAGCAACATTCTAACCAACTGAGCTGCCCAGCTATGGCAAAAACAGCCTCTTTCTCTGGGGTCATCTAAGAAGTTTAGCTAGTGGCTTAGCTGTTGAGATGGCTAGTAAAGAATGGGTAAGACTTTTTTAGATGGAAGAGGAAGAGGGCTGAAAATTTCAGCTGAAAACAAATACAAAGAAATTTAAAAGGTTGTATATAGGACTGGGTAAAAAACACACATCAAGACTCTTCAGGGGAAAGGGACTGGGATAGCAATTTGTCAGTTATAAAAGTCAAGAAATGCAAAGTACAGCATAGGGAACGTAGTCAATAATATTGTAATAACTATGTATGGTGTCAGATAAGGGTACCAAATTTACTAGGGTGATCACTTTATAAGTTATGTAAATCTCTATTCCCTTTATTGTACTTAAAACTAATATAGTATTGTATGTCAACTGTAATTGAAAAAAATTTTAAATATTTAAAAATAAAAGACCAGCAACATGGTCTTATCACAGATATTAATTTTCATTAGACTGGTGTACAATTATCAAGGGCACTGGTGAACTAAGCAAATGAATTTGATTGGAGTCCACAGGTCATTCATTCATTCATTCATGTATTCAACAAATATTTACTGAGCATTTGTTAGATATCAGGCATTGTTCTAGGCACAGGGCTTATAGTGTCAAGTAAACAAACTAGATCTCTGATTCTTTGGAGTTCACAGTCTATAAGTCACAGGCTGCCAGCCTGGAGCAACTGGAACAAGACCCAGGTCAGCTGCAGCACCTCTTAGGGCAACTGATGCCCCTGCTCAAGAACTAAAGCTCTGGAGCAGAAGTCAGGAGAAGGGGAAAAAGGAGAACTGGGCCAGGAAGAGAACAGCAAGTTGAAGGGGAGATGGACTCAGTAGGGTAGCTCCTTGGCTCAGATCCCAACCTACTGAGAGTGGTTTGCTAGCTGCTTACAGGCTTGACCCCAGTTCCACTACTCCTATACTAGTAGTTGGTATTAAAGAAAAATCTTACACAAAGACTACTCTGTTCTCAGCCTTTGGTTCTTTGCTAAGGTCACCCTCATGAGGAAAGAAAGGATAGAAATAAGAGCAATTAAGTCCTCTGTCTCCACACAGGATGTCTTCCTTACTTGACCAAACTGAATTCCCTGGCTTCCTTGAGAAAGAATAGAAATGCTTGTTGAGAAACCCAAAAGGGAGACCACATCAAAAATTTCACTGGCCTTTTAAAAATCAATTATACCACTTCAAAGACAGATTACATTATGTTCAACTGAATATGTAAAAGAAAAAACATACAGTAGTAAAGACATCCTAAAACATGTCATTAAACAAAAATATTTTTACCTCTGGCTCAGATGGAGATGTAGATAAATACTCTTTGCCTCCTCACACAACCAAAAGAAGGACAACGATAAATTTAAAAATAAAAAACAACCAGAACTGCTAGAAAATCAAACTTTATGGATGTCGACACCCATGAAATTAAAGAAGAAGTATTCATCCAGACTGGTGGAAGGGATGGAGATGGGCAGCTGGGGTGGAGAGGACATGTGGCAAGGCATCTTCTGGAGGACAGGGCAGTCCCACATTTATGTGTGGATATACCTGGAGGAATAACAGGAGTGAGAAAGAGAGTACAGCCCAGGGCTCCAGCATGGGGGAATAATGCCTCACAACCTCTGAAGGTAAAAACCCGTGGGGGTTGCAGCAGTGAGAGAAACTCCCAGCCTCACAAGAAACTTCACTGGAGAGACCCACAGGGTCCTAGAACATACACAAAACTACCCACCTGGGAATCAGCACCAGAAGGGCCCAATTTGCTTGTGGGTAGTGACTGAGAGCTGGCTGAGAGCTGAGTAAGCAGCATTGATCTCTCTCAGACCCCTCCCCCATACATGGCACCACAACAGAGAGAAATGGGTTGTCCCACCCATTGAGAATATCTAAGGCTCTGCCCATTTACAATGGAAAAGGCACACTGAAACAAAATATATATATATGGCCTAAATGAAAGAACAGATCAAAACTCCAAAAGTAGAACTAAGCAGTGGGGAGATAGCCAACCTATCAGATGCATAGTTCAAAACACTGGTAATCAGGAATGATTGAGTATGGTCACAAAATAGGGGGGAAGTGAAGGCTATGCAAAGAGAAATAAAGAAAAATATGCAGGGAACCAACAGTGAAGGGAAGGAAATCAGGACTCAAATCAATAGTTTGAAGCAGAAGTAAGAAATAAGCATTCAACCAGAACAGAATGAAGAAACAAGAATTCAAAAAATTCAAGAAGGGGATCCACCCTTTACAACATAACAGGTACACTGAGACAAAGAAATATGGCCTAAATGAAAGTACAGATCAAAATGCCAGAAAAAAACAGCTAAGCAACAAGGAGATAGCCAACCTATCAGATGCAGAATTCAAAACACTGGTAATCCAGATGCTCAGAGAAATGGTTGAGTATGGTCACAAAATATATGAAAAAGTGAAGGCTGTGCAAAGTGAAATAAAAAATACAGGGAACCAACAGTGAAGGGAAGAAAATGAGACCCAAATCAATAACTTGGAACGAAAAGAAGAAATAAACATCCATTCTGGAACAGAATGAAGAAACAGGAATTTTAAAAAATGAGGAGAGGTTTAGGAACCTCCAGGACAATTTTAAACATTCCAACATCTGAATCATAGGTGTGCCAAAAGGAGAAGAGGAAGAACAAGAAATTGAAAACTTATTTGAAAAGATAATGAAGGAAAACTTCGCCAGTATGATAAAGAAAATAGACTTCCAGGAAGTCCAGGAAGCTCAGAGTACCCAAAGAAGTTGGACCCAAAAAAGCACACACCAAGGCACATCATAATTACTTTACCCAAGATTAAAGATAAGGAGAGGATCTTAAAAGCAGTAAGAGAAAAGGAGACAGTTAGGTATAAAGGAGTTGCCATTAGACTACCAGCTGATTTCTCAAAAGAAATCTTGCAGGCAAGAAGGAGCTGGAAAGAAGTATCTGAAGTCATAAAAGGCAAGGACCTACATCCAAGACTCTGCATCCATACTCTATCCTGCAAAGCTATCATTTAGGATGGAAGGGCAGATAAAGTGGTTCCCAGTAAGGTGAGTTAAAGGAGTTTATCATCACCAAGCCCTTATTATATGAAATGTTAAAAGGACTTATCTAAGAAATAGAAGATCAAAAACTATGAACAGTAAAATGACAACGAACTCACAAATATCAACGACTGAACCTAAAAAAATGAAAACTAAGCAAATAACTAGAACAGGAACAGAATCACAGAAATGGAGATTACATGGAGGGTTATCAGCAGGGAGGGGGAGAAGGGAGAATGGGGAAAAAGGTACAGGGAATAAGATACATAAATGGTAGGTACAAAATAGATTGGGGGGGATAAGAGTAGTATAGGAAGAAAAGGAGAAGCCAAAGAACTTATATGTACAACCCATGGACATGAACTGTGGTGGGGGAAGGCTGGTGGGGGGGGTGCAGGGCAGATGGGAATAAAGGGGAGAAAAAGTGGGATAAATGTAATAGCATAATTAATAAAATATATTTTTAAAAGTTTTAAACATTTGTTGTTTAAAAAGACTTTTGGCAAAAATAATTTTAAAAATATTGAACTCTGCCCTTGCCAGGTAGTTCAGATGATTGGGGTGTTGTCCTGTACACCAAAGAGGTTGCTGGGTCACTTCAAAGGCAGGGCACCTGTGGAAGGCAACTGATAAATCTCTCTCTCTCCCCTCCCTCCCTCTCTTCCTCTCTCTCTTAAAATTGATAAAAACATATCCTTGGGTAAAGATTAAATTTTTTAAAATTCATTTCTCTATGACTCAGTTTCTCATCAGTAAAGTTGGAGATAGTAATAGCACCTCCCTTGTGAGAATTAAATGAGTTGACTTTTGCAGAGCTCTTAGAACAGTGCTGGATATGTAGTAAGTTCTATAAAAGTGTTAGTTACTATTTTCTTTATATTACCTTTTTCACCTGATTTATTTCCATATATAGTTTCTCTTTGCTGCTCTTCCAACAATTATATGGTTATCTTTATTTTTTTAAGATTTAATTTACTTATTTTTAGAGAGAGGGGAAGGGGAGGAGAAAGAGGAATATCAATGTGTTATTGCCTCTTGCAAGCCCCCTACTGGGGAGCTGGCCCAAAAGCCAGGTTTGTGCCCTGACTAGGAATGTAACTAGCAACCCTTTGGTTCACAGCCCATGCTCAATCCACTGAGCTACACTAGCCAGGGCTGTATGGTTATCTTTAAAATAATAAAATTCAATTAAACATTACACAGTAATAAAGTATAAGTGCAGGTAGATAACAGTTGTTTTTCATAAAAATGGAATTAAGTGCTTTGGAATAACTTGATAAATGCAAGTTTTAAAAAAGCTGTCAAATGGTGACCATGGGAAAAGAATCATAAAAATTGAGTGTGATTCTATACTCAGTTTGCTTTCAAATAGTCTTATTCCCCCTTTATTTTAAACCAACACATAGAGGGTAGATTGTGGGAAAAAATCCAAGGAAGAATGAATCAGAGAACCCACAGCCAAACAAAAGGTTCTTGGCTCTGCAGATATTCATAGACTCTATGAATAGCTATTGTGTATGTCTGTTGTGGTATTAAACTTTTATAGGAGACGAGGGAGATGGTATCATTAGAAAAAATGTTTAACAAATCTCCTTAGGGAAAATAAAAAATAGAAAAACAGAAGTTTATAAGTGATGTTTAAAAAATAATGTTTAATGTATGCATCATTATTGTTATGATGCCAAATTTAATTTGTTTTTCAATTAATCCACCAATCACTATCCTGGTCTGGTCAGAAAAAAAGAGCTCTGCTGTTTGTCAAAGTGCACAGAACACAAAGGAGAAGGGCCCTGAAAAGACTGAAGGAGTTGGAGAAGATAATACTCATGCTGACCATGGAAGGATGACTTCAGATTTGGTGCATGGGTAGGAATGAGGTGGACTTGGGGAAACAAGGTATGAGAAATCATTATATATAAACAGTAGTACAAGTAATTCAGTTTTGCTAAAGCTTCAAGTGTAAAGAATACAATGAAGATGAATAAGAGTAGACAGATAACCAAAGGCCAGATATTGAACAGCTGTATTTAATAAGCAAAGGCATTTTGAGTTTATCTTATAGATAAAGGCAAGATATCAAAAATGTGGAATGTGGCAGTGACATGATCAGATATACATGCTAGGAAGGGCATTCTGCCAGTGAAATGGGACTGCTGGGCCAAAGCTAAATAAGCATCAGTAAGAAAGTTCTCTGTGTTGCCAGACTGAACGGGTCCATTTACCTGCATGTATCAAAACCCAATAAGACATGAACACAAGTTTGCAGCCAAAAAAGTGAAAAGTAAAGATTTATTAATTGAGGAGATGGCACCATGTCCAGAGTCAAAGGTGAGCTAATGCTCAAAGGCCCAGCTTTCCCAATTGCTTCTAGGAGATGAATTATATAGGGAAAAAATCATTAATTATGGTCTCACCTGATTGGTGCTAGGGTAGGAGGTAATTGATCATTGCATCTGGTCCTGATGACAGTGATGGATTCTTTCTGCCTGATTTCTCAAGAATTTATTTGGTGTGATCATTCTGCTTTCCTGGGTTTAGAGCTAAAACACAGCAGAGACCAAGATGTTATCTTTAGTTAGATTGAAATTCTGTTTCTGTAGTCAGTAGAGCCAGGACTTTGTTCCTACTGGATGCTGACTGGAATCTCATTGCCCTGAGGGCCTAATGATAGAGCAATGGAAACCACTGGGTGAGTCAAGGTTCTGGGTGAGGACAGTTTGAGTCAAAAGAAAAAAAAATCAAAATAAAAGTCCAGGTTAAATAAAATAAGGTTTCTGCATGTTACTTCTGAGTAAGAAATGTTGAGGTCTAAATTAAGGCAATGACAAGGACAAGGCAAGGACATGGCAAGGAGAGGTGTAGTAACCATTACTGGTTTCCTCTCTACATTTAATTTCTCTTGGCCTCACTTAAAAAGTAACCAAGGATTGACTTTGTCCCCTACTCTCAGGTTGAGCCATGATTTACATAAATTAGCCAATGTATCCCATCATTCTATCCATAATATTTGTTTTATTGATGGGCACATAAGCCCTTCCGGAACATTGGAATGATATGAAGGGTTTGCTGGGCACTTCTGGAAAAGCAGCTTCACCTCTCGTCAGCTGCATAAAAACAGAGAAGTGTGAAGATATAATTATGGTGGGCAATCATTTGTCAACCATGGGCTAAGTGACTGTTAATTTACCATCCAAAACTTGGTCACATTTAAATAAAACATAGTGCTATAAATAATTACGTTAGAGCAATTGATATAACTGGGACTGCCCTGGCAAACCAGGATATATGGTGCCCCTACCTTAGAAGAAGTGTCCTTAGATGAAGTAAATACCTTTGAAAGCCACAAAGAGATTAAAAAGAAATTATGAAGTAAAAATTCCCTTATTTCTCTTTAATTTTGTATTTAAAACTTTAAGCATTAAAAAAAATAAAGAATAGTACAATGAACATTCACACACCAAAATCCACATTAAACTATTGTGAAAATTCTGCCACAATTCTTATTTTCTTTCTTTTTGTTGAGTATTTTAAAGCAAATCAAAACACGATGATATTTCACTGAGTATTTCAGTATGTGTTCCTGCTAAATATGGACATTTGCTAACATATCACATCACTGTTTCACCTATTAAAAAACAAATTTCAACTGAATAAATTTGAAGATCTAATTGGCTTTATTAAGTGATTAATGAATTGGGCAGCATCCCATCTAGAATCTAGAAGGGTCCTCTCAGGAGTTGTACAAAATTGAAGAATTGTATAGGCAGAAAGAGGATGGAACTAAGAAGTTAAAAGGGTGGTTTATTTCTGGCAGGGACACCTTCCCGTAGGAGAAGGCAGTAGGTCTTATCAGGCAGATTACTGGTACTTCATTCTCATGGATCAGGAAATTCCAGCTACTCCCAAGGAGACACAGAAACTGTGATGAGGGTTAGTATCACTGGCTTTTAGGACAAGTGACACCTGTGGCTTTTCTTTTTAACATACCTTATAAAATTATTAACTTTTTGTGTCATTTAATATCAAATTCTTATCTAAATTTTCATGATTACTAATAACAATACTTAAATATCTGGTTTGTTCATATAAGGTTCCAAATCCACAAACAGCAGTTAATGTTTATGTTACATCAGTTTTCATTTAATCACAAAAATTCTTCTTCACATTTTTTCATGTTATTGACTTGTTGAAGAAACTGTCACTCTAAATTTAAACTAGGTTTTAGTTGAGTTTTCTATGTTTGCAAACAAAGCATTGCAGACATCTAGGAGAGATAGAAGTCAGGTGAATGGGTTCATGAAAACCAAAGAAATTTCAAGAACAGAATAGTGAAAAATGCTAGATACCTACAGATAAATCAAGTAAGATAAAGATAAATATGCCCACTGAATCTGGCAGGTAGGTGGTCACTGGAAACTTGAACAAAAGGAGTTTCATCAATACTAGGGAGATAATGAGCATCACCCAACCCACATTCTAGAATATTCTAGAAAATATATTTTTAAAAAATCTATAAGGAGAGCAATGTGTAATTCTATGTCTCCATGTACAGGTATCAGAGAGTTTACATATCAGGAAGGGGAGGGAAAACTAGCTAATTTAGATTTTATCACCAATCAGATTGTTGTCAGTGGAAGTGGGGTTTTATGCTGTCATGAGGAAAGCATTCTAGGATACCCACAAGGGAGGATGAGGTCTGGTGATAATATTTATTTGTGGCAACTGATATAAAAATCAAAGGAGTTTCCCTGGGTTTCCAGTGTCCCATCTTTGTTGGTCTGCTGTTGAAAAATTCTAGTCTTGCCTTCATCAGGCCCAGAGACAGGACCAGTGTCTAAAGATTCTGTGCCATGCTAAGGCTAGTTCATATTAAACCTTAGTCCAGTCTTTATCACCATTCTGCTAGTGTAGCTTTGCAGCCTTTCCTGGCTGAGCCTCTGTTTGGGCCACCTTAGAAGTCCCTGTAGCCACCAGGATGACAGGCAGCTGCTAGTCTCAGGGGACAAATGGGGTGAATACATATTACTGGGAGAGAGAGAGAAAGGAAGGGCTTTCTTAGCTGGGGTTATATTATTTGGGGCTTGGGAAGGACAAGAAGCTTTTTCAAAATAACCAATCAACTTATCAAGATTTTGTGGGCTTCTGATGGGTTTGACTTGAAAGTTAGAATATTTTAGTGTAAGTAATAGCATGTAAAAACTGTTGTTCCAGGAACTGAAGGTATGACCCACCCTGACTCCAGGAGACCATAAGCAGTTCCACCTTTGTGCCTCGGGAGGACTGCAAGCAATTCAAGATGGTAAATGAGCCACTGTGTTCCAGAGTGAGATGACCAACTGTTAAGGACACAGCTAAAGACTACTGAACAGGGAGAAAATGCTATAGTTTTTTTAATCCAATTAACTTTTTTCTGAATTCCAAACCCCTTACCTACACTTTGTTTTCCTTATAAAAAGGGTCATTTTAAAGTGGAATTTAAAACAGTCTGTTAAGGTACAAACTTGCCATCTTCTCAGGTTACTAACCATCTGAATAAAGTGCCCATAAAGATTCAATCCCCGTCTCTGCTTACTGGGTCTGGCAGGTGATAGGCAGCACGAATACCAGCTTTTCAGGCTACAGGTTCACCCCCTAACAAATCTATTTCCTAGATCTTCCAGGGTTCCATCTCTTATCCAATCCAATCCTTTCCCCAGGTTACACTGACAGGCCTCTATGATCACCATCTTGGCCTCTGCTTGCTTGTGCTTACCTCTCTCTTTATTGTTCCATCTTTTCCCCAGTAATCTGCAGAGAATGGACTGGTGGTTCCTGGGGGAGTATGTGAAGCTGTAACTTCCCAGGGAATCAAGCAAACTTATGTTTCCTAGTTGATTATGCTTAATAATGTCAGATTTCCTTCACTCTCTTTCTTTATTAATATCTAGCCACCCACACTGACAAGATGATTAGGTTTTGAAAATGACTATTTCTCACTCTTGCCTAATTACTAAAATGTTCATCCATTGGAACTTAAAGTAGGAAGACAGTGAATTGCTTTGTTCCCCCTAATATTTTACTAAACTACCTACAATAAGGAAATGCAAGCTGAGGAGCAGTTTCAGGCAGAACTTAATTTATATTCTTATGGGAGATTTAAAAGAAAGGAACGTAAAGAAAGTCATTACAGGATAAGCCAAAAAAACCCCACCTGTTTTCATGTTTAACTTCAACATGCAATTTCAGTTGCACTTGCCTTACTGCCAGTAGTTGGCAAGTTGGCTTTGGCCTATGTCAAAGGTAGTAAAATAGGTGCCATTTGTGGAGTTGTCATGGAAAATGGGTATCTGCATTGTGTAGATTTGTCTAGTGGTCATCCAGAGCAGCATCTGCTGCTCAGGTGCCAGCTAGAGATAATCCCATGAAAGAAAAGCTGGCACTAGTACACATATGTGATTTTCTGGAGCCAATTTACATTTTGTGCTTTTGTCTATCTGAGCCAAAACAGCATTAACAATGCCAAGCCCAGTTTTCTGATTATTTTCAGGCTGATTGAATCTGGCACATGACATGGTTTTATCTAATTAACCCATATGTGGTACAAAACAAAACAAATTTGAAATGGAAAGCTCTTTCTGCCTGTATTGAAAGACTGAGGTGAATATATAATTATTTTGTTCTTATTTCCCAGCCAAATTTATAGGTGAGAGAGATCTTTTTCACTAGACAGCAAAACAAGTTATATATATTACCTGCCTATTATAATTAAAATTTGTTTTATATTTTCCCAAATCCAGTTAGTTCTTTTCTCTCTCTGTCCCAAAAGGAGGAAAAATGTGTGGAAGATATGTTCCTAATTATAGTATAAGAACTATATCTGGTCTTTTCCCCTGGTTCCTGGCACAAAGCTTCTAAAACCTTTGGAATTTCCAGAGTGATACAAGAATCTTTTGTTATTCCTAAGAAGCTCCTTTTGAGCAGAGTCTGAGTTTATGCTAATGAGTACTTTAAGGAACAGTCCCTAGACAGCCTTAGGATATGGTTGGTGTTGCTCACACTACCTGTTGCACATATTTAAACACATCAGGAATGAAGACTTAATTAGCAAAGGTCATTCAACAAGGGAAATGGCTATAAGAAATAAGAAAAGATGGGCTACCACATGATTTGTTTAGCTGGCCACCTTCAGGGTTAGGAACTTTGTTTTGATCTTTGTTGCAGATTGTTATTATGATATTGTCAGGCTTGCTGATCTTTTTGGTAGCATTAGAACTCATAGTCTATTGTCTTTTTCACTGCTTGAACTCAGCCGCTTATACTAAAATTATGGTGGTGTTACAAAACAGACCTGGCTGTGGCAGAGTGAACAATATACTTTTATCAAATGGACCCACCCTTGTGCTCCAGGCATCCACCCCCCAAACTAAGTTTGTCTTGCGTGCCACCAGGGAAAGATGTCTCTCAGTGCTAGAGATTGGTGAAAAGGAAAGGGATTATTTATTTAAAAAGTTATACAGATTTAGATTAATGACTTAATGTTTTCATTTGAGAAGCTCAAAAGCTTTAGATTAATGACTTAATGTTTGAGAAGCTCAAAAGGAGCTTCTAAATACTAAAGTCCTTTAGAATACCCACAAACTAACAGTCCTTCCTTCTCTCCTTTGCCCAGTCTAGGGTACCGTATCTCAGGAAAAGAAGTAGAAGTCTGTGGTTCAGGCAGCCCCTCAGTTCCGGCACCATCTGCTGTGTCACTGCCGTGATCTCCAATTAATCCAAAACCATGTGGCACTTTCTCATGGTCGACCAGCAAGAATCCTTTCACCCCTTTTCTTCCAGGCAAAATCTCTCCTGCTTCCTAAGCCACGTGGAAAAAAAGGGAGCACCCTAAAGCTGAACAGGCCCAACTTTTGCCAAAGCTGTGTGGTCCCAAAAAGCCCCAGCATGGCTGCTGTGCCTAGGTTTAAATCCCAGCACCAGTCTTCTTCTGCAGCACCATTTCTGACTCCTCCCACAACCAATTACACCTGCCAGCATTCCCATCTTCTTCCAGCTTTACTGGGCTGCCACAATAAAAGTGGGCAGGCATAGCCCCATGGCATGGAGCCAATCATCTCCAAGCTCTCACACAGGCACTGTAACCAGTGGGGAGTTGCGTACCAGTTGTATCCTGGGTTGAAGTCACTCCCGGGCCCCTGGCTCAAAGAATGGCCACAGCTGTTTAACATATCTGTGAAACCAGTTAAAGGTTATAGATATGTTAAATGACTGTTCTAGAGGTTGTCTGGAAAACTGTTGCTGTGCAGAACAACTCTCAATGGCCCTGCTCCATGCCTCCCATCCCCCAGCTCAGACTTGTGGGGGTGGGCACATCCTGTACAAATATTTTTTCTAATATTTCCTGGACACCCTGAGTTCTGGACCCCATTACAAATCCCCATTTAGAACCGCCCCCACGCTTGGCTGCACCCTGTTAAAATGGCACAAAGAATAGAAATGATCTACCAAACCCTACCTCCTTTTAATTCAAAATGACTTGAACTCTGTTTCTGCTGTACATAAATTGTGTGCATATCCATTTGGATCAAGAAGATAGAGACTAACAAGATTCTTAAGTCCGATTGCCTTTTGCCGACTACACTTAATTTATTAATTAACGTCTATACAGTAAGTCAACAAGGTCTGTTATCCATGTTAATACGAGTGAAACCTGAAATGGCTGTAAAACAATGGCCAACAGTTGGCAGTGGTAAGAATGACCTCAGGTGTTGGACTGGTGGGGTCAGATGGGACCTTGGTTCAGCAACCTCAGTACTTGAGGTCTGACAAGGAAAGGATTTAGAGCCAAGGCTCAAACTGTAAGAAAAAGTTTATGTAGAAAGTAGGAGAAATGGGCTCATGAAACAGGTCACAAATGCAAAAGGGTTCTTGGAGTTTAGGAGAGAGAAGGGTAAGCTACATGCCTGGATGGGGGCAGTGGAGGGCGAGGGGAAAAGACCAGGGATGTTTCTGGGAGGGAGAGTGTGCTGGCTCTGCTGTCCTAGGGCTTTTAAGGGTGGAGATTTCAGGGAAGGTCTCAAGGGAAGATCCCAAAAGAGTACTCATCAGATTTTCAGTTGTGTCCTTTCAAGGTTGTGGTCTCTATTGATTGGTCGATGCCAGGGTAGGAGTCATTAGTCATTGCAGCTGGTCCCAATGTCAGCTGTGGTGTCACTTACCTGGTTTTATTGCTTTTCTGGACCTGGAGATGAAACACAACTGAGGCCCAGATGTATTTGATGGGGTCAGAACTTCGTTGTCATGGGGACTTAATAATTAAAGATTATTCTTTGCCCCCCCCCTGCTTATTCATTTCCCCTCTAAGGGGGTCTAACCTGTATGACTAGCAACATGCCAGAGAAGGAAAGGTCAGAGGAGGGTCTGAACTGCATGACCAGTAATATGAAAGGTCAGGGGGTCTAGACACCATATACCAGGAGGAAAGGTTACCCTGGGGGGTGAGGTCTTTGTTTCCCCAGTTTTGACCTTCGCTGGGCACCTGGGGCTTTCCACCCTCCTCACCTTCTGTATCTGGCTCATCATCCTTGCTCTGCTCACGTTTGTCTAACTGACAACCACACAATTACAAGGGGTGCAGAAGCCCAGGCCAAACACTTATGGAACTCTTATGGGTCACCCTGGGCTTTGGAAATTTTAGGTGAAAAATGTAACATGACACTGTATTTTAATAACTCAGGTACCCTGGCTAAATCCTAAACTAAAACTCTCAATAGTTAAACTGGCTGGTATAGGAACTATTCCTTTTTTTTAAAAGATTTTATTTAGTTAGTTATTTTTTAGAGAGAGGTAAAGGGAGGGGAAAGAGGGAGAGAAACGTTGGTGTGATGTAAGAGAGAAATATCAATTGGCTACCTCCTGCATGTGCCCAAGCCAGGGACCAAACCGGCATCCAAGGCATATGCCCTGACCAGAAGTGAACCAGTGACCCCTTGCCTTGTGGACTGAAGCCTAACCAACTAAACCATACCAGTCAGGGCAGGAACTATTCTTAATAACATTCAAGCACTTCCAATGGGAAGTA
The DNA here is from genome assembly GCF_021234435.1 of Artibeus jamaicensis. Lineage (NCBI taxonomy): Eukaryota > Metazoa > Chordata > Mammalia > Chiroptera > Phyllostomidae > Artibeus > Artibeus jamaicensis. The sequence continues at coordinate 5,093,032 of NW_026521822.1, forward strand.
AATGGGTCATATTAAAAAATAACAGTACATGGAGAACCCATCTTACTGTCAGATCATAAAAATCAAAGAGGTAAATAGTTATACCCTCACACATTTCATTTCATGAAATGAAATTCTGAATTCACTCAAACCTGATTTATCTACCCCAACAAACAATAATATATAATATGTGGGAAAGGGACATTTTTGTTGGAAAGTATTAAAGAATTCCTCTATTATACTAAGTAACTAACATTAAATTTACATTGAACATGATTGGAATATGGTATAATACTGAGGTTATAGGTAAAGTAACTTTGCTTGAAGCTAATAAAACTTAAAACAATATTAACACTGAAATCAAATGCACTGGCATATTGGATTCAATCCTGCCCATAAAGTTATGTCTATAGAAACTAATTGGCCAGAAGAAAAGTTAGAACTTTTAGATCATAAAATAACCAAAATATTTTGTTCATTAGGCAAAACCTATTATAAGGTACAAATGCCAATAGATGAAGGAGGAAAACACATTAATTTGATTAAAAATGTAACACATGCGAAGGGTTCTTTGGTTGACTGGGATTTTATTCCCTTCAAACTCAGTTTTACTCAATATAAGTCACATTATGTTTTAATTTATGTTATTGGACCATTGTTATTATTCCTCTTCTTGTTAAGTGCTATACTAGATGTATAAAGTAAATGGATTATAATAGCTCATAGATTATAAATGATCCAGAGTGGGCTTTATGATGAAGGCCTATAGGGCCCTGACTACCTTACATCTACCTACCTTGCCCTTTTGTGAAAATTTGGCCTCAATTCATGTTCCATGATCAGTCTTTCCCCACCCTCAGTGGTTCATCCTTTCAACAACACTGAGGCTGTGACTTCCCAGCAATGAGCCTTTCTACCACCATGTCGCCATATCATCCAACCAACAGCTTGATCACAAATGAATTCTTCAGATTGGTTTATGACAAAATGGGTAAATTATGGACAAAAATGGGGCTACCTGACAGACTCAACAAGGTTGGGGCTAAGTTGGCTGGCACAGCCACCATGTACCGTGAGGTCTGGGTTTAGTGTGTGACAGGGTCTGGGTAGGTGGTAACTCAACCAGTGAAACCTCTGTGGGGGCCAAAGCTGAGGAGAGATGGCCCACATGGTGAATACATTGGTTACATATAAGGGGATTGAGTAAATAAGTACACTTCTTAAAGATAAGGAAGGAATTAGGTTACTACTTTTTGAAGGCAAGATTTGAAAAAAGGAACATTAGAAAAATTTTGGCTACTTGATCAGAATTAGTCTAAACTAATAGTTTTATCTTCACATCAATGTCTATCTGTATAAGTTTTCTATTGGTATTGTAACAAATTACTGCAAATTCAGTGGCTAAAAATGACACTCATTTATGAGCTCACAGTTCTGCAGGCTAGAAATCCAAGGGGGACTGGTCTGGATTCTATTGTCAGAGTCTCACTATCAAGGTGTTGTGGAACTTTTTATCTGGAAGCCTGGGAACAGGATCAGCTTATTTGAGGTTGTGTGCGATTGTAGGACTGAGATCCCTATTCTATTTCTGGCTGTTAGCCAGGGCCATCTTTGGCTACTCGAGACCACTGACATTTTTCAACATATTGCCTTTCCACCTTCAAGCCAGTAACAGCATGGCAGACCTTGTGCCTCATGTCTCTGACTTCCCTCTGCTTCCAGCTGGAGAAAACACACTGCTTTTGAATGACTCACCTGCATAGGCCAGGCTTACCTGAATAATCTTATTTTAAGGTCAAATAATTTTGAACTGAATTATATCTGCCAAATCCCTTCAAAGCAGTACCTACATTAGTGTTTGACTAAAGGAAAACCTAAAGAAAGCTCTCTTCAGAATTCTATGTGCTATACTATCTATTTATCTATGGATTGATGATATCTATGTGAATATAGAAAAATAAATGTATGTATGTGCATATATATATTTTCTATATATGTCTTCAGAAAGCCTAGAAGCAATGATACTCCTGTAAAAAGGAACATATATTGCAAATGTTGGTGTCTAAATACCAGCCCCCACTCAAATGAAACAAGCCTCCTTGGAGAAACAGACAATTCCATGGCAGAAGCAGGGAACATACAAGATAAGTCTGGAACATCTTGGTATACCAGAAAGTAAGGAAGTGCTCAAAGAATGATGAAGATATATCAAAAGGATACAGGGGCCAGCATGAAGAGGCTCTCACTGGCTAAATGTGGCACTGAAACAAAATAATAACAGTAATGGATTATAACCCACCGAGTCAAATAAGTATCCATTAGTCTTAATTATATAAGTGAATACATAAGGGACAAGGGAAAACTCTTCCTTAAAGTAAAGTCAGCTAATAAATGTTGAAACAATGAGGGAGTTAGAAATTACTAAGTTGCAATTATAAATTATTCCAGCAAAGAAAATCAGTGGATGCTAAAAACAGTGGTTAAAAGTTTGATGAGAAATGGGGTATTTACATAGCATCATAGTATCTCCCCATAAAGTGCAAATCAGTTGCTTATTAATTATTCATTAACTATAGTCGAGAAAGCCAGCATGCACTATCTTAACCAAGTGATAATAGTGTGCGTTTCCAGTAATGGGACAAACTGCCATTGTGCATCCCATGATGGCACTGAGAAAAGCAGGGCATTTCTGCTGTGCTATGTCTGCCAAAATGCACACCTTTAGCTGAATCTTGAGGAAATTTCCAATGAACCTTTGTAAAGGACATTCTGCAAAAGTACTGGACTGCACTCTTCAAAAAGTGTCCAGGTTGCACTGACCAGTGTGGCTCAGTTGGTTGGGCATCATCCTGCAAGGTGAAAGCTGGCCAGTTTGAATCCCGGCCAGGGCACATGTCTGGGTTGTGGGTTTAGTTCCCATCAGGGTTGCATGTGAGAGGCAAATTGAAGTTTCTCTCCCTCTTTCTCTCACCTTTCCCCTCTCTCTAAAAATAAATAAAAAATCTTTTTTTTAAATGTCAGGGTCATTATAGACAAGAAAAACTAGAAACAGTTTCAGCTTGAATGACACCAGAGACAACTAAACAGCCCTGGATCATGAAGAAAAAGGGGGAAAGGGGAGAATTTTGCTTTTTATGTTTGTTTTATTGTGAAGGATTTTAGGGGGACAACTGGAAAAATTTTAACAGAATCTATTGCTTAAATGGTAGAAGGCATCCATGTTAATTTCTTCGGTCCTATGGTATACTATGGTTATGTGGAAGAGTGCCTATTTTTAGAAAACACACAATTATTTAGGAATAATTGGGCTATGTGTCTACAACTCACCCTCAAATGTTTCAGCAAAACTTTTTAAAGCCCAGGTGTGAGTCAAATTGCATCCCCTAAAGAGATTTACTTGTGAACCCTACACCCGTGAATGCGGTGTTATTTGGAAATGGAGCCTTTTGTAGATGTAATCAGGTTAAGATGAGGTCATACCGATTAGGGTGGGCCCTAAATACAATATAAAAGAGAGAGATTTGGGGACACATGAACACACAAGGAAGAAGACCATGTGATAGCAGAGGCAGAGATTGGAGTGATGTAATTATAAGCCAAAGAAAGACAATGATTTCCAACAAACATCAGGAGGTAGATGGTAAACATGGAACAGGTTCTCATTCAGAGCACACAGGAGGAACCAATTCTGCCACCACCTTGATTTTGAACTTCTAGCCTCCAGATTGTGAAAGCATACACTTCTGCTGTTTTAAGCTACCCAGTTTGCAGTACTTTGTTATGTTAGCACTAGAAAACTAATACAAACCCTTTGTTTGTTTGCCATTAATATCAGCATCTTATCCATATCATTTTCTGGACTTAAATATTCTAAATCAGCAATTAAAATAGACATACAAGAATGTATTGAAATAGAGAAAGACATAGATAGAGAGCAGGCTGAGAGCTCTAGGGTGGGGGTTGAGGGTAGAGGGATTGAGCAAAAAGGAAAAAAGACTCATGTACATGGACAACAGTGTGGTGATTATGGCATGGAGGGGACAAATGGTAATGAAAAAATACAATGAAAAAGAAAAAAGAATCTATTGCTATGTACATGTAAGAAAAATGTGTCATTTTTGCTATGTACATATCTGTCATCCACATACCTATTGGGGACTTGCATGGAATTTCACTGTATTTGCTATAGTCTGAATGTTTGTGTCCCACCCATCCTCCCCAACCAATTTGTATGTTAAAATTCTAACCCCAATGATGAAGGTATTAATAGGTGGGGCCTTTGGAAGCCCTTTTTAAAAAGATTCCACGGAACTCCTTAGCCCATTCTACCATGTGAAGACATAACAAGCAGTCTGTGAATTGGAAGAGGGCCCTCACCAAACCATGCGGGTGCCCTGATTACAGACTTCAAGTCTCTAAAACCGTAAGCAACAAATTTCTGCTATTTGTAAGTCACCCATTCTGTGGTATTTTGTTAAAGCATTCTGAATGGACTAATATGATATTTTTTAATCCTTACTTCCTTGCATAGTATCTCCTTTAAAATGTCCAATATGATTTTTTTTTGCTGTCACTGTTTAATTCTAAATTATTGCATTGAAAAAAAAATACCTTGACAGAACTCTTGCACTGTATGGCCTTTAGTTTACTAATTTTGGAATGAGTTTTTAACCCAGAGAATATCTTTTTAAAAAAATTTTATTTAGTTATTTTTCAAGTACAGTTTTTGTCTATTTCTCCCATCCCAGCCCCCCCGCCCCGTCTCCCTACCTCCCTCCCATTCCCCCCCCCCAGTCCTCATCCCTGTGTCTTTCATACTTGTTCCTCAAAATCCCTCCCCATTTTTCCCCTTAAATTTTCTTCTCTCTCCCCTCTGGTCACTGCCCACTTGTTCTCTATTTCAGTGTCTTTGTTTTTATTCTGTTTGCTTGTTTGTTTTGTTGTTTAGCTTCCTGTTAAAGGTGAGATCATATGGTATTTGTCTTTCAATGCCTGGCCTATTTTACTCAGCATAATGCTTTCCAGTTACATCCATGTTGTTGCAAAGGGTAGGAGCTCCTTCTTTCTCTCTGCTGCCTAGAATTCCATGGTGTATATGTACCACAATTTTTTGATCCATTCATTTACTGACAGGCACCTAGGTTGCTTCCAACTCTTGGCTATTGTAAATTGTGCTGCTATGAACATTGTGGTGCATAGGTTCTTTGAAATTGATGTTTTAGGATTCTTGGGATATAATCCTAGCAGTGGAATTGCTGGGTCAAAAGGCAGGTCAATTTTTATTTTTCTGAAAAAATTCCATACTGTTTTCCATAATGGTTGTACCAGTTTGCAATAACCCAGAGAATATCTTATACTTATTTTGTATGAATGAATCTTATTCTTATAAGCACATAATGTTTCATGTGTATGTTTTAGAGAATTGATCTAATAGTTTTATAAATATGCAAATAATACTTAGAAAATGACATCTGAACAAAGACATATTTTAAGATGTAAAGTCCCTAAGAAGAGAACGATATGAGTTTATCTAAGAAATAAACAGCAATTTACAGAGTACTCTACGTATCTTTTTATTAAAATGTATTGTCCCAGTGTCCAATATGATTAAACAGAGCTAGGTAGTGAACAGAGCAGTAGAGAGTCAGATGAGTTAGATTTGAAGCCTGATTTTGGAAATAACAGAGGAAGCAAAAGTGCCTACCAAGATGTAACACATAGTAGTAGTAGCACAGTAACTGTGTGTGTGTGTGTGTGTGTGTGTGTGTGTGTGTGTGGTGTGGCAATAATTCTGAGCTGCTTATTTTACCTTTAAAATTCATAGGTTAGGTTAGCCCTGACCAGGTAGCTCAGTTAGTTAGAGTGTTGTCCCAATACACCAAGTTGTGGGTTGGATCCCCAATTGGGGTACATGCAAGAATCAAACAATGAATGCGTGAATGAGTGGAACAACAAATCAATGTCTCTCTCCCTCTCTCTCTGCCTTAAATCAATTAATAAAAATAAAAAAATTCAAAATGAAATTCATAGGCTACATCAAGATAAATAATGAGATTCTAAATATAATTTTTTTAACCTCTAATCCTCCTGTGGAGAACATTTGCATTACTGTATAAGAGTCACTTCTCACTAATACATGCCATAGTACTACTTGAAGATCTAGATTATGGCGTATGCCATTGTCAACTTGTTAAGTAATAACTATAAAAGCACTTTATAGTTTCCAGTGTAAAATTATCACATTTGGTCCTGAAATCATGTAAAAGCAAATGGGTAGGATATGTCTTACAGAGAAGGAAACTGAAGTTCAGAGGAGTAGAGTAATTTGCTCAAGGTCATGAAGCTTTTAAGAAAAGACAATACGGGTACCTTCCTGTTTGAAATTCACACAATACCAGTGTCAGTCATCTCTTTAGAACACAGTTCAGCATTCTCACCAGAATTAAATATCTGGTTTCAAGCCCAGATTGTTGATGGTGTCTGAGAACTAATCCACCTATTACTATTTATAACATGATTCATTTGATTGCTTCATTTATTTTCCCAGCTTAAAACTCTACCTTGACATTTCATAGCTCAGAAGCACATTTTTCTTGAATTAAATGCACCCTAAAAGGAAATAATAGCATGTTGTCCCAAGGTCTTTTGCCTCAGAAAAACACAACCAAGAAATAGAAAACATTATGTTTTTATTTGGGTTTCCATTTTGTTTTTGTGGTCAGATTCTTTGTGAAAATATGAGATTTTAGGACAAAATCTCCTGGATTGTTTTAACTAAATTGAGCCCCCAAACCTCTATCTAATATTGACATAGTACAAACTGTACTGCTTTTCTAGCGTTTTATTTATTCTTCATACATTACAACCATGTTACTTTATGAAGAGCAAAATGGTGATGTGAGTTTTTCAAAATGCTTTCATTTTTCAACACTGTACCACAAAACCCATCTTGAGGATGTGACATTTCTGCACTCCAGTGACAAGAACTGTGTGACTTCTTCAGGGTCAGCTGCATGGGGTCTAACAAAACAACATACTAGAAATGTGTTTAGAGAGAGTTTCCAAAAGCACTGTCTAAACAGTTACAAATTTCTTACATCAACAAACAATTTTTTATATCTTTACTTTATCCACATTCTCCTGAAAAGTGTCAGGTATTAAATTCACTACTATGGCTTAGGTTTTAGTGCATTTTGTGTACATATTTCTGTTATTCTTCATTCACAGACCAGCTGATGATTCTTCTGCTATCCTCCATGATATCTACTCAGTCACAAACTACAAAAAAGGCCAAATTGTCCTTATGCTTGCATATAGCCTAATGGTCTTAGCCTAATGTTCCAAGAAATGACTTACTAGAAGCAATTTACAATAATTAGATGGAATGCAATCATCAGATTATGTTTTACACATGAAATTTATATATTGGCCAATGTTATCTCAATAAAAATAATTAATTAAAATATGTTCAAGACTTTTCCATATAGTTTGTCTATTTTTCAGCCTTCTAAGCTATCATTCTGTTACAGTTTAGTAATTTCTTCTGAAGTATAGGGAACCTATTTGAGTTGAATGGTGAATGTAGCCCAGCCCCTGACTTGGAAAACTGGTAAAGAGCAAGTTGGCACATAGGAACAGAGCCCATGGATTGGTTCTCCCATGGGGAATGAGGCCAGCAATGTACCTAGGTTGCTTTGAGGCTTGCTTTTTGCTAAAACTCCCTCACCCTGAATTGAGGCAGAAAATGTCTACTGCATATCTTTAAAGTAACATCCTAAAATCTGTGCTAAACCTCCCAAGTATGGAGTGTAACCAGTTCAACCACTTTTCCCCTTGATCTGCAACATTCTTCTCTTTGAAGTAATTATCAACATTCTTTACTTTGTCTTCTTTAAAAGGTAATCACCTAAAGGGAACCTATGCATAGTAAATGAGGACCATCCTTGATGTAATGTACTGAAAAGCAATAAAAGTTTGTTCAGGCAGGGGTCGGAACCCTCTTTTACTTAGACAGCGGCTGTGTCATTTCTTTTTCTCCACAGGACTTTTGTAGGCTGTGTGAATTAGTTCATCACAGCCACAACACATGGACCCTGCTGGCTGGAGTCTGCATCACTAAAGTGTTCTGGACACAAAGTGGAGCTGCTCCTTAAGGTGTTCATAAAGAATACATTAATTATAATGTTTTGCATCTACAGTGCTGATTTTCAATCTTGTCTGTACATTTGAATCCCTGGTAAGCATTTAAAACTCCCAGTGTCTAGGCTGCACCCCAGACCTATTAAATCAGAATTCTTGGGTGGGACCTAAGCTTCAGTGATTCTAATGCTCTCAAAGTGACTATGACATATAGACAACATTGAGATCCATTGAGCTAGAATATAGAGAGCTGGATTATCAGCTGCTTTTCTACCTTACCTAGGACCAATCTAGTTCCTTACTAGATTTTATATTTGGAGGTTCAGATGAGTCTGCTTGTTCTTACACTCTCAGTGTTGACCCCACACCCTTGGAACATTGGCCCAGTTTTATAATGTCCATGCTTGAATACCCACGCATTCTTACTGACTGACCAGCCTCAGCCTAGACCTGGAATGAGCAAGGAAAGCATTTTAATTGTCTTTCAATACCTTTTCTTATCTTCTACTATAGTGATAAAATTGATTCTAATTTAAAGTTTGGAACAGGGACACCCAAAGTCTTTTGTATCTAAATTTATTTTCTAGGTAATCTCATCTGATCACTTGGCTTTTAAAAAAAAATACACTCTGTTGATGAGTTTCAAATTTATATCTTCAGTCTGGACATCTTCCTCGAACCCACGCTTGTGCTTTGAACACTTACTCTAGTGTCTTGGATAAAGACAAAAATGTGGGTGTCTGGTAGACTTTTAAAACTTAACATGTCCAAAAGTGACCTTAGGACAATGCCCCCTCCTCAACATCCCAGGCAGAAATCCCCCTTTCATGCCTTCCCCAAGTTTGTTGATAGCACCTCAATCCTTTCAGTTACTGACATCAAAAACCTTGATGATATCCTTGACTCTTTAACTCTCATTCTGTCAGTTCTTGTTTATCCTGCTTTCAAAGCCTGTCCATTATGCTTTTCTGCAACAGATTCTCAACTTGCTTCCCTGCATCTACTCTTGGTCTCCTCATCTATCCTTTTATGGGCTTTAAATAATTTTTTATTTTAAAATTAAAGTAGATATACAATATTATATTAGTTTCAAGTGTACAACCTAGTGATTAGATATTACATAATTTATTAAGTGATCACCCCAATAACTCACCAGATACCATACCATACAATACTTATTACAATATTATTGACTACAATATAGAATCTAAAGAACTTGAGACACATGGTCATAAACTAAAGGGGGGGAATGGTGGGGTACAGGATGGAGGGGAATGAAATGGGGGAAATAGAACAGCTGTAATGGCATAATCAATAAAATTAATTAAAAAATAAACATAAAAAACAATATTATTGACTACATTCCCTCCCTATGCTGTACTTTGCATCCCTGTGACTATTCTGTAACACTCTCCCTCCAAATCCACTTCCATCTGGCAACCATCAAAATATTCTCTGTATCTATGAGTTTGTTTCTGTTCTGCTTGTGTGTTTATTTTGTTTTGTTTTGTTTTTAGATTCCACACATTAGTGTAATCATGGCATTTGTCTTCCTCTGACTTATTTTGCTCAGCACAAAACCCTCTAGGTCCATCGACATTACAGATGGCAGGATTTTATTCATTGTTATGGCTGGGTCATATTCCATTGTACATTGCACACCTTCTTTTTTATACATTCATCTATTGATGGACACCTAGGTTTCTTCCATAACTTGGCTATTATAAATAATGCTACAATGGACATATTGATGCATATGTCTTTAATTTTGTGTTTAAGGATTTTTTCAGATAAATACCCAGAAGTGGAATGACGAGGTCCTTCTTTGTCTCTTGTTACATAGTCTTTTTTTAAAAAAGTCTATTTTGTCTGTCATAAGTATTGCTACCCCAGCTTTTGTTTGTTTCTTTCTTTCCACTTTTGTGAGGTATCTTTTTCTATTAATTTAGTTTTAGTCTGTGTGTGTCTTTCAGTCTGAAGGGAGTCTCTTCTACAGAGCATAGGTAAGGTTCTTTTTTTGTTATCTACTCAGCCTCCATCTATCTTTTGATTGGAGAATTTAATACATTTGCAGTTAAAGTAATTGCTGATAGATATGTATTTATTGTCATTTTATTATTCATAGTTTTAATCTTTTTCTATTTTCTTCTTAAAGAAGATCCTTCAATATTTCTTGTAATACTGGTTTGGTGGTGATAAACTCATTCAGCTTCTTCTTGTCAGGGGAGTTCTTTATCTGTCCTCTGGTTCTAAACAATAAGTTTTTCTGGGTAAAGTAATCTTGGTCCTATTTCCTTGCTTATCATCATTTTAAATATTCTTGCCAGTCTCTTCTAGTCTACAAAGTTTCTATTGAGAAATCAGCTGACAGTGTTATAGTAAATCTCTTGTAGATAACTAACTACTTTTCTCTTGCTGCTTTGAAAATTATCTCTTTGTCTTTAACCTTTGACATTTAATTATGATGTGTCCTGGGCCTCTCCATTAGTCTTGTTTGGACTCTCTATGCTTCCTGGACTTCTATAAATATTTTCTTCACCAGGTTAGGGATGTTTTCCATCATTATTTTTTCAAATAGATTTTCAATCCTTGCTCCCTCTCTCCTTCTGTCACCCTTTCATGTGAATGTTAGTACACTTGAAGTTGTCCCAGAGGTTCTCTTGATACTATCTTAAATATTTTTGGATTCTTGTTTATTTTTGTTGTACTAATTTGTTATTTTTTACTTTCTTATCTTCCAAATTTCTGACTTGATCCTCTACTTCATCTACTCAACTATTGACTTCTTGTAATGTATTCTTCTGACTACCTCTTCTTATGTTTTCTATTTTTGTTATATATATATATATATATATATATATATATATATATATACATTGCAATATTATTTCAATAGCACAAAGTTAGTGGTAAGAAATTTGAATGAAACAATACGGTGACAGCAGAGAACTGAAAACTCTAAAGAGGAAGTAAACCTATAGCATGATAATTTGACATTTAGTGTTTCATCTTAAGTTTTGATTCACACTTGATGCTTGCAAGTTTTGAAACAAACTTTTAAATCAGGATGACTATTCTGAAAAGATTTAAGCACCAGCAATAAGATTTGTACACTTAGGTGGTTTGCATTGTTTCCTATCACTTTGTTAAAGTTCTTACCAAGTTTCTCTACTCTTCCCTTAAATTGATTGAGCATCTTTATAACCAGTGTTTTGAGCTTTGTATCTATCTGGTAGGTTGCTTTTGTCCATATTGTTTAGTTCTTTTTCCTATAATTTGTTTCTGTTCTTTTATTTGGGACATGTTTCTTTGTCTTCTCATTTGTCAGCTTCCCTGTGTTTGTTTCTATGTATTAGATAGAACTACTATGTCTCCTAGGCTTCGCAGGGTGGCTTAATGTAGTAGGTGTACTATAGGGCCCAGTGGCAATACCTCTCTGATAACCCATTTGAGCCTTGATTGCTGTTAGTATCACAATGGGAGGGATTTACCCCAGGAGGATTAGCTGCAAGGATGGCTATGACTGCCATGGAGGTTCAGGTTTGTAGGGGCCAAGTCCATAGAACAGGGCTTACTTCAGTGGGACTCTGTGCCTGCTGTGAGCTACAGAGAGATCTGCAGATGGCTCCTCTTTGTGCTGGGCTTGACAATGCCCAGGAGAGGTAAAGGGGTAAATTAAGGACAGCTGCCACTAGCGCCAGGCCTGGGGCCAGTTAGCAGGAGGTACGTAGCATGCTGAGGCTAGAGGCTAATTGTGTGTTTTTTTCTTTGTTTGTTTGTTTTTATTTTTCAACCACACTTTGCATTCAATGCCATTTTGTACCATTTTCAGATGTACAACAAAATGACCACAAACCATGCACTCTAGCAGAGTGGTCCCCAGCTGCCCAAGCTCTCACCTGGCCCCATTACCCATTATCTCCATGCTGTAGCCTGAATCTATGTGGTTATTCTGCAACTACCAATTTGAACTACTTAATTCCTTCACCTTTTAAACTCAGTCCCCCAACCTCCCTCCCCTCTGACAGCTGCCGGTTTATTCTCCGTATTCATACATCTATTTCTATTTTGTTTTTTGTATTTTGCTCATTATATTCCTATATATCCTTCATTATAGTCAGGAAACCCCCAAGCTTGTTTCCCAGTTCTTGCCTTGCTCAAAAGAGATTAATTCAAGTGAGAGACAAACACATATAGTAGAAATGAGATAGCAAGTTTATTTAGGAAACACATAGCACAAAACTGCAGGCAGGCACTGGCTGGCCTGAATGCCCCACATATAGAGGAAGTAAAGTTCTTAGTAAGTTTGTTCTATACATTTGAGCTAAGGCTACAGGTGGGCACTCAGCTAATCTGAGTGCACCAACTATTAAGGTTCAGGGGTTATATACTTTAGTCAGTTTCTAGGTACCCCTCTTTCTTCCCCTTCTAAACCTTGGGAATAATGTACAGCTGCAGAGTCTTTCTTTCTCAGCTACTAAAGGCTCTTTGTCTTAGTGAAATTGGTACAGAGGCTCCCTTTCCTAGCACAGAGTCTCAAGGACTCCCCTCCTCCTACTCTATCCCTGCTTTTAATGTTCAGAACACCCACAATCTTATCAGACCAGGCTCAGGACTGCTGATTCAATGGGTAAGACATGTGTTCCTCCTCCTCCCTGCCTTAGTTTACTACCTATCTTACCTAACAGGAGGAGGCAAGTACCACATTTACTTACAACACCATCTTGACCAGAACCTTTTTCAGTCTACTCTAAACAATCATTGAAGACCTCTTGGCCCTCAAAGATTCTTATCTCTCCCCCATGAAGATATACTAACCTCCTCCCAAGGCTCTATGAGTCTCATCCTATAAGGCATCATTGAGGCTTCTCACATGTAGTTCCTTTAATATATCCAGCATAACATGGTAAGATATGCTTAGGATAACCAATAGAGATACTCTATTCACAGGGGAAAACCGGGAGGCACATAGCTATCACTGGATCCAGCAATTCTGAAATTCAGCAAGCAACAGATTGGCACTTCCTTTATTAGTACTCAAAACATGGGAATAATTCTTTGTGGCATTTGGTTAACACTCTGGGCTCTAAGTGTCATCTTTCCTCTTTCATGAGAGGTAGCCCATGTGTGCAGTTGTACAGTTCTCCTGGCCCCATTTCTGTCAGTGCAAGACTTTTGTTCATTTGGTAACATATCTGTCTCTTTTATTCCAAACTGATGGTATTTCTGCAAATACAATTCTCTTAAAGGTTGAGGGATTTTTTTATGAATCTCATTTGAGTTTTTCTATTGAACAAAAAAACACCTGGACTTTTGTCTGCTTTGGGATTCTGATAATACTGCTGAACGACAACACTCTTCAGCTTCTGAAAATTTTATTCTTTGACCAAATGATTTCCTGAGATATTTATTACCTTGGATCATTTGGATGTCTTCACAATTGGATTAACAGCTACTTTCTCAGCTTCCTCTTTAGATCAGGCATTCTCTGACATGATGGTACTCTGACTTGATGTTTTCTGGGAGCCATTCCTTCATTTTAGCATAGTTCATCAGTTAGGGAGATGGAAATTTCCAAAACCAGCAAGACCTGGCTCTGTTATAAAAGGTAATTTTTCATTTAGGTCATCTCTCTTCTTTCACATTTTACTATAAGCAGTGAGCATAAATTAGGCAGGTTCTTCAACATTCTGTGTGGAAATCCCTTTAGTTATCTCACTTAATTCATTAGGTATATTTTGTTTCTTTTTTTCATTGTTCAAGATATATTTTATTTCATTCTTTGTGTAATTTAAAAAATTACTTTTAAATTTTATTTTTCAACTACAGTTTACAGTCAATATTATTTCATATAGTAGGTACATTTCCTATTCCTACATTACCACAGGTAGTGCTGCTAAGCTATCTATGGCTAATTAACATAGATCCCTTATTCTTCAGTTCCTCATAACATTTTCTCTAATCTTTCAGTGGCAGCCCCCTCAAAGGCTAATGGGTTTCTACTAACAGTCTCTTTAATATTCTTAAACTTCTGCTAACATTGTCCTCAAAGTCCTTTCAGCTTCTACCTTCTGATCAGTTTTAAAGCCAAGCCCATATTTCTATTTCCATTAGACTGTACCACATTTCCTGGTACTAAAGTTTATATTACTTATTTATGCTACATTACACTTTACCCCAAATTTGGGATAGGAAGCAAGAATCTCTGGAGGCCATCTTGAAATCTGACTACACAGTACTTGGCAAAATCTAACACACTACATATTTTACTTCTATACTTTGTTGGTTGCCCATCTAGAATGAAAGCAGGGCTTTCTGATGGGTTTATTCACTACTATAGCCTCAATTCTTGGAACAGTGCCTGGTATTCATGAATATGTTTTCAATGACTAATTCGAGATTTTATTTTTTGGCCTTTCTTGTAAGTATAGATACATAAGTTTAGAAAAGTGAAATGTGATAAAAAGTGATCAGTGAAATCTTTAGGTTGTGCACTTAAAGGAAATGGACTTGTCTTCCAATTTCCTTTACTCCCTCCTCATTGTGTAGATTGTTTACACATTAGGTACAGATAAGGATACACCCTAGAGAAGTCAGGGTAACATATGGAAGCCTGAACCCTGGACACTGTAAAGTCACTATACTAGTTCTGGCCTGCATGTGCCAGGTCAGGTACCTAAGATAAAACTTCTAAGCTGTTTACAGTCACTTTGAGTCTTTGCTATTTTGGATGAACCTATAGTTTGACTAATATAAGTTACATGAGTGAGGGGGCCTATCTAGAAGTACAATAATGCCTGAAAAGAGCCTGAGGAAGTAAGACAATAGCCAACTAGTACTCAGAGAATAACAAATGTAGATCTCTTCATAGATAGTTATCATATTGTAGGGTATACCATGATTTTTTCATCTATTGTTGATAGGTTGTCAATAGTTTCTGGTTCTATACTGCTATGAATTAATGCTGATATAAACATTATTGCACATGACTTGGCGAACATATTTAGTATTGTCTTGGCAAACATATAGTGGATTGTCTGGATATGAAAATATTCAGCACTGGAAGATTATGCCAATTTTCCATAAAGGTTATACTACTTCACAAGCCCACTAAAGGAACACAAAAATTTCACTGTTTCACATCCTTGTTACAGTTTTTTTCTCCTTCATTTTATACCCTACATTAAGTGTGTAAAATAGCTCATTATAATTTTAATTTGCACTTCTCCAATGACAAATGAAGTAGGGCTCCTTTTTATATATTCATTACTCACCGGAATATCTTTTTTGTGTAAAGTTCTTCTTCAAGTATTTTGCTCTGTTCAATTTATTTTTTGAGTTTAAATAATAATGATAACTACATTTATTGATTATACATGTCAGATATATGGTACCAAGCACTTTGTTCTTAATGTATACAACAACACTATTCAGTAAGTTTTATGACTCTTATTCCTATTTTAGAGTTGAAGACTGAGCCCCTGAAATGTTCAGTATCTCACCCAAGGCTTCTCAGTTGTAAGTGCTAGAGTCAAGATCTAAACCTAGGTCTATATGACACCCTACAGTTTGAATAGAAAACCCTGGTAGATAATACAGGAGTCACTCCCTTTCCTCAGACTGCATGTAATTTCTTTATCTTAACCATTTTCAGGGATTATCTTACTCATACCTCAAGAAAAGTAGCCATATAGTTGGTGGGCTGCTGAGGGCTCATCAGGAGAGTCTTGAACTCCAATTGGTGGGGTGTGTCTGTGGGGAATTCCAGCCCTAATCACACTCCTGGAAGCATTTAAAGGCCATGGGAATTTCTAATATGACTTCTTCCCCAAATTCAGTGAAGTAGAAGCCTAGATTTTAGCCATAGAAATTAAACTCTTGTCATCTTCTAAAGGACATTATGGATGAAACAGTGTCACAAAATGTCCATGGATGGCTCACTGCCTTCCAGTTATGCCCAAAGAGTTTCAGCTTCACTGGGGACTACTCCTGTGCAAGGTCTTTATATATTGGTGGGTAAAACATAACATACTGCTTTTTTTCTATTATGAAATGGATTTCAAAATAAAACACACTAAGAATATAACTCTGTAATGTTTTAGCAATTGAAAGCCAAGAGCTGCAGGGACTGAAGTTATGGACTCTTTGGGTACACATTTAAGTATTATTAGAAAACACATATAAAGCTCTTCCATTTATATGGCATCAAGTGTAGTTTATGAAAACTTTCATATATGTTATCTCATTTGATGTTCACACAACCCTAAAGGTAGATTGACAGGGGGTGTTATGATTAATATTTCCATTGTACAAATGAAACAACCAAAGCTCAAGAGAGTTTCAGTGATTGCATGAGGTCAGAAAATCATCAATGGTCCTTCTAGGGCTCAAGGTCAGCTGTTCTACATTTTTACCTGCACCACATATTCTATTACTTCCCAGGTAATATTTAGAAAAGACTGTGAATGCTCACAAAATAGTTGGCTTAGAGTTAAAACATCAGAACAATTAGGAGTTCCCTAAGAGGGAGCACTTTTTGAAAAGGCACAGTGGTTGGGGAAAAAATGGGTAGCACTGTGGAGAGTTTCTGTTCAATTCATTTATCACAGCTAAAGAAACCATTCAGGGGAATTTGACAGAATCTTCAGAAGTTTTTTTTTTTTTTTTAAGTTAAGGAAAGTTTCTTTTATCCCTGCAGCCAACAGAGGTCTTATGACAGCAACTCAGAGATGCTAGAACCCAGAGATGAAAGCAACTCTCCATCCCTCAGATAAGAATTTACAAAGAAATTCAGTCATGTTTCAGAGGATAGAAAATATCACTGAAAGCACATATCTACAATCCTCATGTCACCAAGTGACAGTACACAATGTCATCAGAAAAATAAAGAAAATAAATGTATATCTTTCCATTCTTAAGTAGAATTCTTTGTGTCACATTGTAAAGCTCATTATTTTTTTTTATCTGGGCATCTTTGATTTTTAATAAGTGTACTTATAGGTCAACTGATCCAGATTGTTAAAACATTACTGAATTTTGAGGACAGTTAAGCACGTGATAAGCAAAGACTAACCTAGGGAGTTGTTGAATGACTAAATTATTGCCTTGTCTTGGGTTATCTAATCTAGATTAGATTATTATTAAATAATAATGATAACTACATTTATTGATTATACATGTCAGATATATGGTACCAAGCACTTTGTTCTTAATGTATACAACAACACTATTCAGTAAGTTTTATGACCTAATCTAAACTCTAGAAATGTTTCTAGTCTCTGACTAGTGGTGGGTATGCTTTATTGTTTTTTTTTAAGCTCATTATTTTAACATCATCAAAGAACAGAAATTCTAAACAAAACTAGTGTTTGCTATTTATGAAAATTTGACAAGTCCTATAAAGCACTGTTGTTGTGTAGATCATTTGATCATGTAATTATAGAGATGAGCATTGGAGTGTTAAGGCTTTTATTACTGTTGACTCTGATAGGTTTAGAAACTTTGGCATACTGTTTTGGAAAATAACACACAGCTGCTCATTGGGAAACTTATAGTACTAGAAAAGCATTCCAAACCCTGAATTTTGTAAAAAAATGTATTTGTCAAAATCATTTTCCAAAATGTGTAAAAAGTTAGACTTAGACTCAGAAGACCTAAATTCAAGTTCTGGTTCTGCCACTAATTTGTTATACAATGCTGGCAAGTCACTTGACTTTTCTAAGTGTCTGTTTCACCACTTCTAAAATGAGGTTGTTAGAGGAACTTAAACATGAATATAGAACAACAAGGTTCTGTCTGTTTCCACCTTTGACTTCAGGGTCTGACAGAATTGAGTGGTATGTGTCACTACATATTTACTACATATTTATTGCACGAACTTAAGGTTACTGTAATTGTAGCATTCCATGATTTTATGACATAAATTTGAAGAATTTCTAAAGAATACAAAATTGTCAAGAAACAAATGCACGCACACACTTAAAATGAGACAATGACAAACATTAAGAGAGTTTTCATTATTCCTTTGTCAGAAGGGAAAAAAAGGGGCTTTAAAATAACTGCTCTCCTTAGTCTATTGGATTAATTTAACTTTTCTCTACAGAATCAAATTTAAGGAAGCATGACTTTTAGGATTTTCAGAAACTTTTTTCATTGACATACTTAATGACAAGAAAAAGCTGAGTCTATGGATCTTTATCTACATGTATTTAATACTAATGAAGGAGTAATCTAAGGCAACTAATTTACAACTCAGGTATATGTTTCCATTTAACTTCCTTGGAAGATAAAACACACTTGGTTATGTTAACTTCAGACAAAGCTGGTAAAGATTCTTTTTGATTTAATTTTATCTTAGCTTACTGAGCTAGCTAAAATTGTCCATTATAGTCCTGAATTGCCATTTTCCATAAATGTTTCATTTTGCATTTTCCTTTGCACATCTTGTTTAATCCTTTCCTTTCCATTTAGCTTCCCTCTTTTTCAACCAAGATGTTTTTTTCTTAGATTAAACTCCTTTACCTAAAGGAGTGAATAAGTAATTATTTCCTAGAGGTAGTTATATTTTAAAAGAAAACCATTTCTTACCAGGGGTGTCCAACCTTTTGGTGTCTCTGGGCCACACTGGTGGAAGGAGACTTGTCTTGGTCCACACATTAAATACACAAACACTAATGAAAATAGATGAGCAAATAAAAAGGTTTTAAGTAAATTTATGATTTTGTGTTGGGCCACATTCATAGTCATCCTGGGCCATGGATTGGATACCCCTATACCTAAAGAAATCTCTAATTGTCCAAATTTCAGGCAACTTAAAAATCTTGCTAGACTGCAGATGTTTCCCATATCCCATATAATATATAGGTAATAGTCTAGTAGAGTGGTTCTTCAAACTTCTGAAGCCATGGAAGCTCAAACAAAATCAGGCAGCAGTCCAGTGTATAGAAGAGATGCTGATTAAAGTACTCTGAATCTTCCCCACTCATCCTGCTTCTTTTCACCAGCCACTGCTGTATAGAAATACACCCGAGGACAACCCTGGTAAAAGGCTAGGCCATGTTCTCATACCAATGCACACACCAAGTGAGAGAATAGGTGAAATAACTCACTCTCCAGCAGGCTAAAGGAGCCTGTAGATGTCTATATTCTAATAATAAATCACATTCACATTTTTGACACTTTGAGAATGTAGTGAAATGAGGAGTGAGCAGAATAAGCAATTCAGATTTTGCAAATTATTCTCTATTTCTACTTCATGTTTGAAAATTTGTTGCACTACAGAATAAATATGGTCAATTAAGTGTATTCCTGAAGTCAGTGGTACTATTTCTAGCTCCTTTAATATAGTTGGTTTCCCCCTAGTTTGGGTTTTCCCATACTCATACTTTGAATTTAATTCAACCATCAAAACAATTGCTTTCTCCTCTGAAACAAAACTTCCAGTGGTATTCTCCCACCAGTAAAGGTTTTGAAGAAGATGTCCTCCAGAAAGAACACCAGATCCACTTTTTTTACATTTCTCACCCAGTAGCACCTCTAAATCAAACAGTTTTCAATCAAGCTCTTTCACCTTCCCTCAGAATCTGATCCTGGTTAATGGTTAATGGTTCTGCCATCTATCCAATCACAAAATTAAACCTTAAGTCACATAAAAACAGCACCATTAAGTTACTGGGGCTCTAATCTAGGCATATTATATGCTGATCAGGATATTTGAACTTCAGTATCTCTAATATTTGGGGCAGAATGATTCTCAGTTGTGGAGGCTGTCCTGTGTGTTGTAGATGTTTTGCAGCATCCCTAGCCTCTACCCACTAGATGCCAGAAGCCTGATCCCCACCCACTTCTAGGCTTCACAACAGAAAATGCTTGCAGGCATTGTCAAATGTCTGCTGGAGACAAAATCAACTCTATCTAAGAACTACTAATATTTTGAAATAGTCTGTGGAGAATAGGGGTTAGCTCTTCCTTAAATGCTTTGTAGAATTCTCCTGTGAAACCATCTGGTCCGGGGCTTTTGTGTGATGGGAGTTTTTTGATTACTGCTTCAATTTCTTTTGCTGTTATTGGTGAATTTAGATTTTTCTGCTTCTTTTTCACTGAGTTTTGGAAGATTGTATTTTTCTAGAAATGTGTCCATTTCCCCTAGGTTTTCAAATTTCTTGGCATACAGTTCTTCATAGTAATTTCTTACAATCTCTTCTATTTCTGTGGTATCAGTTGTAATCTCTCCTTTTTCATTTCTGATTGTGTTTATTTGTGTCCTCTCTCTTCTTTTCTTGATGAGCCTACTTAAAGGCTTGTCTATTTTGTTTATCTTTTCAAAGAACCAACTCCTGGATTCATTGATCCTTAAAATTGTGCTTTTAGTTTCTATGTCATTTAATTCTGCTCTAATCTTGGTTATTACCTTCCTTCTGCTTGCTCTAGGCTGTCTTTGTTGTTGTTCCTCAAGTTCTTGCAGGCGTATGGTTAGGTTGTTTGTTTGAAATGTTTCTATATTCTTTAGGTAGGCCTGTATTGCTATAAACTTCCCTCTCAGGACTGCCTTCGCTGTGTCCCATAAGTTTTGGGTTGTTGTGCGATCATTTTCATTTGTTTCCAGAAATGTTTTGATTTCTTCCCTAATTTCATTCTTGACCCATTCATTGTTTAATAGCATACCATTCAGTCTCCATGTTTTTGGGTGCTTTGGGTTTTTTTCTTTGGGGTTGGTTTCTAATTTCAGTGCCTTGTGGTCAGAGAAGATGCTTGGTATGATTTCAATTTTCTTGAATTTGTTGAGGCTCCTTTTGTGTCCTATCATGTGGTCTATCTTTGAGAATGTTCCATGTACATTTGAAAAGAATGTGTATTTAGCTTCTTTGGGATGAAGGGCTCTATATATATCAGCATACACCAAAATAAATTCAAGGTGGATAAAAGACTTAAATGTAAGTCATAACACCATTAAAGTCCTAGAGGAGAACATTGGCAAGAAAATCTCAGATATTTCACGCAGCAACTTCTTTACTGATATGTCCCCTAGAGCAAGGAATGTAAAGGAAAGAATAAACAAATGGGATCTCATCAAAATAAAAAGCTTCTGCATGGCTAAAGAAAACAGTATTAAATTAGCAAGACAACCAACTGTATGGGAAAACATATTTGCCAATGATACCTCAGACAAAGGTTTAATCTCTAAAATATACAAAGAACTTACAAGACTCCACTCTAAGAAGACACCCAACCCAATTAGAAAATGGGAAAAGGACTTGAACAAACACTTCTCCAAGGAGGACATACAGAACATTCAGAGACACATGAAGAGATGCTCAATATCATTAGCTATCAGAGAGATGCAAATTAAAACCACAATGAGATACCACTTTACACCAGTCAGGATGGCTATCATAAACAAAGCAACAAACAACAAATGTTGGAGGGGTTGTGGGGAAACGGGGTCCTTAGTTCACTGTTG
This sequence comes from Artibeus jamaicensis, assembly GCF_021234435.1. Classification (NCBI taxonomy): domain Eukaryota; kingdom Metazoa; phylum Chordata; class Mammalia; order Chiroptera; family Phyllostomidae; genus Artibeus; species Artibeus jamaicensis. The sequence continues at coordinate 5,114,609 of NW_026521822.1, forward strand.
GTGGGAGTGCAGACTGGTACAACCATTATGGAAAACAGTATGGATTTTTCTCAGAAAAATAAAAATCGACCTGCCTTTTGACCCAGCAATTCCACTGCTAGGATTATATCCTAAGAATCCTAAAACATCAATATCAAAGAACCTATGCACCACAATGTTCATAGCAGCACAATTTACAATAGCCAAGAGTTGGAAGCAACCTAGGTGCCCATCAGTAAATGAATGGATCCAAAAATTGTGGTACATATACACAATGGAATTCTATGCTGCAGAGAGAAAGAAGGAGCTACTACCCTTTGCAACAACATGGATGGAACTGGAAAGCATTATGCTGAGTGAAATAGGCCAGGTGCTGAAAGACAAATACCATATGATCTCACCTTTAACAGGAAGCTAAACAACAAAACAAACAAGTAAGCAGAAAAAAAAAACCCAAAAAACAAAGACACTGAAATAGAGAACAAGGGGATAGTGACCAGAGGGGGAGAAGGAAGGGAAGTTAAGGGGAAAAAGGGGGGAGGGATTTGGAGGAACAAATAGGAAGGACACAGGGACGAGAACTAAGGGGGGGAGGAAATGGGAGGGGGGGGGGGAGCAAGGGGCAGGGGAGGCTGGGATGGGAAAAATAGACAAAAAATTGTACTTGAAAAATAACTAAATAAAATTAAAAAAAAAGTATTATACATACTTTTTAAATCACAAGTCTGTGATTTTAAGACAAATTTTTAAAAGTCTAATTTCATATTTCAAATTTTTCTAGTGATTAATATCACTGCTAGGCATAAGTTCCTAAGTTTGTTTTATATTGTAATGAGTAATAAAAATCAAATAAAATATTAATGAGAAAACTAAAAAAAAAAAAAAAAGAACTACTAATATGGATTATGTCTTTATTCCACAAAATACCCAACAAAGTAAGTAATGTAACTTCATTCCACATTGCACAGTTGTAGAAACTGGGCTTCTGAAAAATTAAGAGACTTGGCCTTGGTCATGTGTCTATAATGTGGCAAACTTGGGTAAATGTACTGTATAAATTATCTCCTCTTCTCTCCAGGCCTCTGGTACTCAGAACTCCTTTGCATTTAGTTGTTGTTTTTAAATCTACTCATGTTAATCTTTCACTTGGAATGTCTTGATTTTGCTTCCTGCTTTCTATTTTCCTTAGTTCAGACCAATATTTCTTACCTAGATTGTAATAGCTAGACTCTTACTTTATCTCTCAGATTTCAGTCCCTTTATTTTCAGTCTCTCTTTTACACTGCCAGTAGACCTAGCTTTCTCGAATAGGAATTATTACAGAACTGCATTATTGAAAAAAACATTGCCTATAGCAGTGGTCTTAAAAGGTTGTTTTGATTAGGTTCCACTTATAGGTGAGATCATGTGGTTTATTGGCTTATTTCACTTAGCATAATGCTTTCCAGATTCATCCATGCTGTTGCAAAGGGTATGAGCTTCTTCTTTCCTTCTGCTTCATAGTATTCCATCATTTAAAAGTACCATAGTTTTTTTGTCCACTCATTTACTGGTGGGCATTTAGGTTGCTTCCAGCACTTGGCTATTGTAAATTATGCTGCTATGAACATGTGGGTGCATAGGTTCTTTTGCATTGGTGTTTTGGAATTCTTGTGTATAATTCAGCAGTGCTATTGCTGGGTCAAAAGGCAGGCAAAATATAACCAGAAACATTGAAATAAAGAACAAACTGACAGTAATCAGAGGGGAGGAGGGAGAGGATAATTGGGGAAGGTTCATCAAAGAGCATGTATAAAGGACACGTGGACAAAGCCAAAAGGGGGTAGGTTAAAGGGTGGGAGGTAGGGATGGGTGGGGAGGGGGCCATGGTGAGGTGAAAATGGAGACAATTGTACTTGAACAACAACAAAAAATAAATTTAAAGGAAAAAAATGTTGTTTGTGGAATCAGCAGCATCTCCCAGAATCTTGTTAAAAATGCAAATCCTTAGGCCTCATTCCAAACCTACTGAATCAAAAACTCAAAGGTTAGTAGAGCCCAGTTTGTTAAGACATACCATCCAGGTGGTTCCAGTGCTTGTTAAAGTTGGAGAACCTCTGGCCTACTTCATAGAGCTCTAAGGCCATAGGGTGCCACTGAAACCCTGACTTCCTTTTCTTCCGTGTTCCTGCCACTACCTTCTCCCCTTCTGTCCTACCCCATTATTCACTTGATCATGTTTCAATTCCATTCTCTCAACAGCCACCAACATGTATCTCTGTTCTAAGCACTGTAAAATAGCAAAACAATCCAGCTCCTAAATGGCTCATTGGCTTGGGGCTTGGGTGCTTCAGCTACCCACCCCATCTGGAGTTAGGAATAGATGTTGCCATTTTAAGCCACAGGTCTCTGTCACTGCATCTCCTTCCTGGTGAACTCCTATGTCTTTCATGGCTCATTCTCCAATGTCCCTTTTCCTCGAATTACCCAGAGGGCTAACCCCAGTTTCCCAGAGCACCCACTTGTTATTTATCTCATGGTGGCGCCAGCATCTGTTTATCTGTCCCTGGAATACAGGTTTCGTGACGGAAGAGCTTTCTCTCATCTTTGTATAGCCAGCATTATGATCATGGTGAAAAAATCCAGTTCACATCAGAATCACCTGGGAGCGTTTTAAAACTACCCCAGTGCCTACAGAAGCAGAATCTTACAAATCTGTATTTTTAAAAATCCCCACATCATACTTGAATCATTGCCCAATGTCTTGCACAGAGCAGATATTTAGCCAATACTTCTTTACTAAGTCCGATCAATGACTTAGCAAGGCTGCCTGGAGAACATCTTTGCCTCCCCCTCAGCTGGTTTCTCCAGCTTTGCTTTTTCTCTTCTTTTGATTTCAGTTTCCATTTCCTTTAACTTGGACGTACATGCACAACGAAGAGCAGTAATCACAGTTAAAGTCAAATTTTTGTTTAAATGCATTAAAGTACTGACTTAATCTCTGACATCTGAAGGTTAATATATAGTCTCATCAGTAACCTCGAACTCGGATTACCTGTGAAATAATCCCTAAAATGTCTTACTCACAATATGTCCGTGACTGATCATAGAATAGTTACCTTTATTATCCTCTAAAGTTGTTTGTGAGATTTTAAACTGACTCACCTGCTGCAGCCAAGTGAGCTTAACTCAGCACCCCGCGAGGGGCGGGGTGGCCATGGCCTGAGCTGTTACCTGAGATGACTGTCGGGGATGCCCCAGTGAAGCACGAATGGGGAAGTCCCCAGGGCGGGCGCAATCTGCAGCTGTAGACAAGAAATCGAAACTCAGCTGTTGAAACCGCTGCCCCTGGTCTTTGGAATCGCATCTCGAGACTCGCTAAGCAACCCAGCCCGAAACCCCCTACGGCTGCGGCAGCGGGGTCCCAGCTGGCTCTGAACCATGTACACTCGCAGTAGGCTGTTGGGATCCGGGCTCGGCTCCTCCTCCTCCTCCCGCCCGGCCCAGGACGCCTCTGGACAGCATCGAGAGGGGGACCAGCTGCAAGGCCCTAGGCAAAGTTTGGAGGCGACTTCAGAGAGCCCTTCTCGGGAGAGACTGGAGCACACAGGCCAGAGACTGTAAGTTTTCACAAGAGGTGTTGGAGGAAGGGGGCCGGGAAGAGCAGGATCCTAGATCCCCTGACATATTGACTGACACCTTCTTGATCGTTAGAGTTTGAAACCGCCTTAGCTCAAGCAAAAGACACAAATTGAATGTGCTGGTCTGCGGTTCTTTACATACTGAACTGTTAAGTCCCCATTTCTTTCAAGGTCACTAGTCTCCTGATTCTGGTGACTGGCTACAGGTTTGAAAGATGTGGGTGTGGAAAGACTGCCATGGCTTCTTACTAATTTCCAAGTATCTTCAGAACTCATACTCTAACAAGCATGAACATTTTTTCCTTCCTGTATTAAAATTTGGTACCCTAAATGGTATCTCCACATTAGCTGCTAGGTAAGGGTGAAGAGGGCAAGTGCTACCGCGGTAGATCCAAATGCTGCCTCTCAACAAAACTCCCAAATAAAGTAGCCACCAGGACCAGAGGAATAGACCAAGAGAGGAAGTGAGTGCAGTTTCCTGTCCCTGATGGTAAGTGCTCTTCATTGGAACAGACTGATACTTTTACTCTTGATCTCTGTTCTAGGACTACACTTGGTATTTATTTATTATGCAAAATGTCAGTGGTTCTCTCTTTCTGCCTCATGAAATGAGGTTCTATACCTCCACAGTATGGTTTGTAAAGACATTATTGCTTGTGAATTAGGTCTGACCAAATGGTGTCATTTATAGTTCCCCTTTTCATCAACTTCTAGTTGGGTGAAAGACAAATGCTGGTTGCTAAGAAACAGTACATAACCTTATGACCAATAAACAGATTTTCTTTCATCTCTTAACTTTTGGGAGAATTCGTAGGTAGCAGTCACTTAATATTATTCAGTTTTGGGTTAATTTTAGTTGAGGTAGATAATCTAGGTGATTTCAATGCAAGATTGCTGCATTTCCCCTGCAGAATAAGAGGTATCATACCATAACAGAAGCTCATTAATTTCAATTTCATTTTCTGATGGAAAATTAAGGAAAAGGAGAGATAAAATTCAGTGTTTAACAGTTAGACTTAATTTGTTCACTCTTAATATGAGCTTAATTATATGATGAGGGGTTGGAATTTGACCTTGTTTTGTGTATATACTTCCACGTATTCATTAGGTAAGCCTCATTTTGGGCATAAGAGCATCGGCTTTCATGCCAGGCAGACTTGGGTTCAAGTTCTGATTGTGCCATTATTCACTCCATGAACTTCAACAAGGTGTTTAGCTACTTTATGCCTCAGTTTGTCACTACTTAAAATGAGTTAACACTAACCTCTCAGTGTTTCTTATTTAGTATGTGTGTGCATGTTTGTGTATATACATGGATATTTTGCTGGATATTTGCATCATTTTATTGGATATTTGCTTTGTATGTTTATGCACAAAGCAAATAAATATTTAGTGAAATATTGGGTGCTGATGGCCTTAAATTCATTGAATGTGTTTATTGACCAAGTACTGTGCTGTGACCCTGAAGTGGAGTGTTCGTGCCTTGTAAAAACATACTGATTTAAAATACTTACATATAAATATAAAGACATCTTAAGACAGTTTCTTAAAATAATTTCTGAGGATCATTACCTAATATGCTACAAAGCAAAGCTGAATTCTTGGCTATGTTTGGATTTAAATAATTATAAGTATTTACTAATTCATATTGGTTTTCAAATTATTTTTAGCTGATGGTTTTTGTCCCTAAATATCATAAGCTATCTACACAGACTTAAAGAGAAAAAAGCTCCCACAAATTTCTGATCCAAAATAATCTTTTGCCTTTTCTTTCAATATTTCCCTTGTTTGTAAACACATTATTCATATCTAGATAACTAAGGCTAAGACGTGGGGTTTTCTGGAAGGGATTTTTTTTACCTCACTGTATATAATTCCTAGGAATAGGCTCTTGCCTACGATCATAATATAGGTGGAATATTCAGATACTTGTCTATAACCATTCCTGGATCCTTTTGATGCTGTTTGGAGGAAATCAAAATACATTCTGAAAAGGAACCCACAGTGTAGAATTTTACTAAACAGTTACCTTTAACATAATGCCCATACAAATTCAGTTTACCTTAATGTATTTGCAGCCTACTTTACACTTAGAACTTCAGAGACTTAAAGATGAGCAGTAATAATAGCAAATACATGTCATGCTTCGTATGTGAAAGTGCATGACGTGTATTAAATCTTTCAATCCTTACAACAACCCTGTAATATAAGAGAGGATCTTTACCTATGAATATTTAAAATATAGGGACAAAAAACTACTCGACAAAATATAAGCTTGTATGAGGCTTACTGTGTAATTGATGGGACAGACAGTTATCAGATAATTACATACATAACTCTTTATATGCATTATAAAGGAAATCCATGGCCAGAGCTAGTCTTGGGAGCAAGAAAGGCTATCCTAAGAAGTGATGTTTCATCCACCAGTCCACAGGATAATTAGGAGTTTGGGCTTTTTTTTTTTTTCCACAAATGTCATTCCAACACTAAGCAACTACAATTCAGTTCTGACTCTAACAACTCAGAGTTCTCACAGGTGCCCCAAGTTAAGGGTTTGTTCCCCTAAGTCTTTTCCCACTTTAGGAGCAAGCCACAAGTGGGGTCCCCAGGATATTCACATTTCTGCCCAGCTGATGACAAATTTGGAGTTTCCATGACTTCTGTACACCTCTAGATTCAGTAATTTACTAGAATGAATTACAGAACTATGGAGACCACTATACTTAAGATTACAGTTTTACTTTAAAGTATATAACTCAGGAAAAGTCAGATGAGAGTCATAGGGCAAAATATAGGGGGATATTGTACAGCTCTGTAGATGGGTGGTCAGTTTCCTAGCATCTTGACGTGCTCACCAATTTGTAAGTTCCCCAAACCTCAATGTTCAAGAATATATTTAACAAAATTTTATTATTTATTTTTATTTTTGATAGTTTATTTTTATTGTAACCCTCTAATCACATGGTTGGTTTTTGTGACAAATAGCTCCCGTCCTGAAGCATCCTAGAGCCTCCCACCTGGAGTCATCTGTTGCATTAGCATATAATCCAGGCTTTTTATTACTTGGAATTACAATGATTTCTATGCTGGGAAACAGGAACAAAGGCTGGGTATTTATTTTTATTATACCACAGGAGTTTAAGTAGCTTCTCTCATAACCAGGGAAGCTTGCTACTCAGATCTCCTTCAAAAGAACTTACTTCGAGGGGCATAGTCAATTGATGGCCTCAGCTATCACTTTTGGATCCATGACTTTGGGTTGAGAGTATACTAATTCTGTACTCTTCCCAGCCAGTGTCTGAGCAGTCCAGGGTACTAATGCCAGCTGAGTTCTGCCTGTGTGGAACTCCTTTACTGGTCAGTATTTGCCAGAAGACTCCCCATTGACCTACCCAAGACTTGCTCAGAACTGTATAGCAGCAGTCTGAAGCTCCTCCTTCTCAATCTCCATATGCTCTCTCCTTTCATACGTATTAGACCTGCTCACATTCTCAAAGCTTTCCTTGACTACTCCTGCCTGTTCCCCTTTTATCCTTTACAGGCATTTCCCCAGTAAATCTCTTCTGTGCCTAATTCCACCTAGATGTCTGCTTCTTGGAGAGCCCAAACTGACACAGCCTTTAAGATGCACTATACCCCTGACCACAGCAGCTTAGACACTATGTCTGTTGGAGCGTTCTATATGTGTGCTGGGGAAACCCACTCCTTTGTCTCACTTCCTTCTTTTGAGCTCAGGAGACATTCCCTAGCTTTCTTATTCTAACTTCAATACTTGCCATAGCTCATTGTGCTACTGAAAAGGAAATAATCCTGATAACTAGTTATTTTCCTTCCTTTCATCCTCAAACTCTCAAAGAGTGAAGGCAGATTAAATGTGTTACTAGACAGGGGCCTGGCTGTTAGCAAATCTGCCTAGGGCCAGCAGGTAGTATGTGGGTTCTTGACTTTGTGCAGGAAAGATTTCAGAGCATGAGTCCAGGTGATTATGAGGGTATATTTATTGAAGCTGGAGACACTGAAACAAGGAAGGGCTTAGGATAGGAGAAGCAAGAGGAGAGAGCCTAGACTGGGCTGCCTTAACTCACTAGGAAGTCAGAGATAAGGGGACCTTGAGGACAGGGTCAGGGGATTAGCCTGGGATGAGCTGCTGCTGCTCATTGCTCCCCTGGTTGCAAGTCTTATGGGAATTCTTAGAGTTTAGGAGATGCTGTGCTCGGGTGGCGGGGGGTGGGGAAGAAGAGAGGGAAGAGGGAAAGGGAATGGCACAGGCTGTTCCCCAGAGGGGGAGTGGAAGCTGGGTCCATTGTCTTAGGGCTTTTATCTCTCTCTTGCAGGTGGGAATCTTAGGGGAGGTCTCAGGGAAGGTTTCTGCAGAATATTTATCAGTTTTCCAGATGTGCTTTTTCAGGGCTGTGGTCTTTACTGTGCCATGGCAGAGGTTCTTCAGTCATTATAGTTGGTTCTGATGTCACCCACCAGTTCTTTTTGCTTTTCTGACCCTGGAGCTAAAATACAACTGAGACCTAAATGTTATCTATAGGGAGGTGACCTTCTGCATCTGACTGTAAATTGCTCAGCCAGTTTGTTCATGTATTTGTCTCAGTTTCTCCATTCCACTTATCCTAACTTACTGGCCTGTCTCAAAGGATGGATTAGTAAGACAACTTATTAATGGCCAATCCCTGGTTTTTCTTTCTTTTCCCTTCAAATAGCACTGTGGCACATTAGTATTAAATATTTTATAAATATAAATTGGGGTAGAATGTGATATATATGATAACAGTGATTAAGTTGTAGTATCACTCTAATTTTTATAAACATCACTGTTTAATAATTGATATGCACATTCTTTTTTTAAATTTATTTTATTGGTTATGCTATTATAGTTGCCCTATTTCTCTCCCTTTATTCTCCTCTGCCCTGCATACTGCCTCCCACCTGCATTCCCCCACTTTAGTTCAAGTCCATGGGTTATATATATAAGTTCTTTGGCTTCTCCATTTCCTACACTATTCTTAACATCCCCCTGTCTATTTTCTACCTACTAATTATGTTACCTATTCGCTGTACCTTTTACCCCTCTATCCTTCTCCCACTGTCCCCTGCTGAATGCCTTCTAGGTGATCTCCATTTCTGTGATTCTGTTCCTGTTCTAGTTTTTGCTTGGTTTGTTTTTGTTTTTTGGTTTTAGGTTAGATTATTAATAGTTGTGAGTTTGTTATAATTTTGTTGTTCATATTTTTATCTTCTTTTTCTTAAATAAGTCCTTTTAACATTTCATATAATAAAAGCTTGGTGATGGTGAACTCCTTTAATCTGACCTTATCTGGGAAGCACTTTATCTGTCCTTCCATTCTAAATACAGCTTTGCTGGGTAGAGTAGTTTTGGATGTAGGTCCTTGCCTTTCATGACTTTGAATACTTCTTTCCCAGCCCCATGTTGTCTTCAAGTTTTCTTTAGAAAAATGAGCTGAGAGTCTTATGGGACCTTCATTGTAAGTAAATATCTCCTTTTCTCTTGTTGCCTTTAAGATTCTCCCCTCTTTAATCTTGGGTAATGTAATTATGATGTGCCTTGGTGTGTTGCTCCTTGAGTCCAACTTCTTTGGGTCTCTCTGTGCTTCCTGGACTTCCTGGAAGTCTATTTCACTTGCCAGATTAGGATTGGGGAAGTTCTCCTGATTCATTATTTTTTCAAATAAGTTTTTAATTTCTTGCTCTTCCTCTTCTTCTGGAACCCCTATATTCAGATGTTGGAATGTTTAAAGTTATCTTGGAGGTTCCTAAGCCTCTCATATTTTTGGATTCTTGTTTTTTGTTTGCTTCTGGTTGACTACTTATTTCTTTTTTCTGGTCCAAATCATTAATTTGAGTCCTGGTTTCATTCTGATCACCATTGGTTCCCTGAATATTTTTCTTTATTTCACTTTTCATAGCCTTCCTTTTGTCCTCTATTTTGCAGCCATACTCAACCAGTTCTGTGAGCATCCTGATTACCAGTTTTTTTTTAAAGATTTTTAAAATTTATCTTTAGAGGGGAAGGGAAGGAGAGAGGAGGAGAAACATCAATGTATGGTTGCCTTTTGTGCATCCCCTGCTGGGAACTGGCCTGAAGGGAACCGGCCTGCAACCCAGGCATGTGATCTGACTGGGAATCAAACCGTGATTGTCTGGTTTGCAGGCCCGCGCTCAATCCACTGAGCTACACCAGCCAGGTGATTACCAGTGTTTTGAACCGTGCATCTGATAGGTTGCATATCTCTTTATCATTTAGTTGCATTTTTTTCTGGAGCTTTGATCTACTCGTTCATTTGGGCAGTTTTTTTTTTTTTTTTTGTCTTGGCATGCCTGTTATGTAGTAAGGGATGGAGCCTTAGGTATTCATTAGGGCAGGGCAATCCACTTCACTGTATTGTGGCGCTATATGTGGGGAAGTGGTCTGAGAGGGAACAGTGCTGCTTGTTCAGCTCTCTGCTGGCTTTCAGTCACTCCTGCCACTACCCACAAGCAAATTGGGCCCTTCTAATTCTGATTCCAAGGTGGATAGTTTTGTGTACACTCTAGGACTTTGTGGGTGTCTCCAATGAACTCTTTTGTGAGGCTGGGAGTTTCTCTTGCAGACTGAACCCTCACAGGATTTTTCATTCAGAGGCTTTGAGGCTGTATTTCCCTGAGCTGGAATCCTTGGTTGGGTGGTCTGTCTTGCTCCCCAGTTGTGGGACTACCCAGTACACAAGCCACTGCCTTGCCCAGTCTGCCAGTCACCACCTTGCCTGCCCAGTCCTCTAGCTGCTGCCTTGCTGGGAGTCCTCTCCACCCCAGCTGCCTGTCTTCACCCCTCCTATGGGTCTGGATGAATGTTTCTTCTTTAATTCCTTGGTTGTCAGACTTACACACAGTTCAATTTGCTCTCAGTTCTGGTTGTTTTTTGTTTTTAAATTTGTTGTTGTCCTTCTTTTGGTTATGGGAGGAGGTACAGGGTGTCTCCCTACACCTCTATCTTGGCTGGAATTTTCGATCTGTATATTCTGAACCCTGAAGTATAATTTCTTATGTCTGAAAGAGGTGATCAAAAACAACTCATTGACTCACCTTGTTTGAATCCATACTAACCACATAAAAAATAGTCTTAAACTATTCTTTTTTTTAAATTTTATTTATTTATCTTTAGAGGGGAAGGGAAGGAAAGAGGGAGAGAAATATCAATGTATGGTTGCTTCTCATGGGTCCCCTGCTGGGAACTGGCCTGCAACCCAGGCATGTGCCCTGACTGGGAATCGAACCGCAGTTGTTTGGTCTGCAGGCCCACGCTCAATCCACTGAGCTACACCAGCCAGGGCTTAAACTATTCTTAAACAGAATGCAAGTTTCTAAAAACTTATGAGAGCCAATAAGAACTGCTTTTACTATTTACAATTTCTTCTTCACTGCAATGCTTGAGATTTCTTTTTTGTTTCTTATGTGACTGTGAGAAAATAAGCTTTGCCTATAGATACCAAATGGCATGAAAGCATCAGGCTATTATTCATCCCTAGACATGGAGAACTGAATAATGCCAAAGTTCCTTTTAGTGCTATGAAATCATAATACACAGGGAGAGAATAACCTGTGATGGATTCTAATGAGTACTCACTCTTTTTGATTACTCAATATCCATGGCTATTCATGAGGGGACTATTTAACCCAATCTCCAGGCAAGACTCATAAGTAGTTAGGAAGTTTGTAAAAATAATATGCAGTATTTAACAGATACCATTTAATGAATTTCTAACTTTATGATAACGATATGGCTTAATGTGCTGGGTAGGTTCTTCAATGAGTATCAGTTTCCACCACTAAACTAATCAGTAGAGCTTTCCCCAGTTGACTTATTTTTGAAGTGAGAAGTATAATGAAGCATTGCAATATTCTGATAGCATTAAGTGAATTAGTTGTGATCTGAAATAGTTAAACTGAGAGACTAAAACCAAAATAACAATCCCAATAACTGGAACTTTTATGTCTGGAACTGAACCCTGTGCTAGACCTTGTGCTAAGCATATTACATACTTTGTTAAATTTTGTCTTCATGATAAAGACACTGTTACTTTATAGATAAAGAAACTGAGTCTTGAGAGATAAAATGATTTCCTGAGGTCTCAGAACTAGTACTCAAACCCCAGTCTGTCCACCACAGCCGGGACCTGGATGTGATGCAGAGGTGCAGGAAGGCGTGAAGTGCAACTAGCTAGGTTCCTGTCAGTTGTCATCTTTTCATATCAAGAAAATAGAACTTCTATAGGCTAGTGGTACTGTAGACACTGTAATGTGATATTTGTTTATAGCTTTAAAATGATTTGTATAGAGAAGTAGCTTGTAAGAACAAAGTTTCTGTGGGAATCTTTGCTATATGTAACACAGTCCTGACATTTTCCCTTCTTATTCATTAAGAATATATTTTCCACTAGTGGGTTACCACTTACAGTTTTAAAATCACAGTTCTAGGCATGGCAGAAGAGGTTATTGGAGTGAATGGAAAGAAGAGATATTTCAGTTTGATTAGAACACATTTATCTTGCTGTTTATGCAGAAGGGCAGAGATTATGGTCCTGCTTTGAATAAATTTCCCTGTTCTTCACTAGATTCCAGTATGATATAAATCTGCAGCCTGCTAGATCTTGGGGAGTAATCATTTTTGTTCAAATACAATATCATAAAAATTGAGCGAGCATTTCTCAAAAAGCCTTTGATAGCTGAAACAGTGAAACACTAAATCAACAGGATGATGAAAGCTCCCAAACACCTAATACCTGTAATAATCAGTAGACACATAGCAGAAATGAGAAATAAAAGAAACTTAGTTCAATTACACAGTAAGGTTACTTACTTCAAAGTCAGTACAGTGCTGTAAAGTTATACATATTGTTAAGGTTAATTGCATCTATTCAGATTGTATTTGAATCTGAAACAAAAGCTTACCAGGAAAAATATCAAAGGGAAAAGAGTGCATTGGAAGGTTCTCTTCTATATCAGAGAATCAATCAGTGATAGTTCCTTTGTTCTGTAATGTTTGTAATCTCCCCCCGCCAAATATGAACACTTAAAAGGCAATCCATTAAAGGCTTGTAGGAAATTGGAAGGCATTTACCATCATTAAAATTCAAGGGCTAATATTACCCAGTGATTGTTTTACTATGGAACAACTGACTATGGAAATCATGTGCTACCTGATTTTGTAAAAAAATGTGAGGCCCCAAGTTTTTGCTTTAAATATTTTCTCACTTAAAAATTTTTGGAATATTTTTTCTTGCTTGTATAAGTGAAGTTATATCTGCTTGTGATAAACACTCAGACACTAAAAAATAATATAGAGAGAGTCCCCTGTAATTCCAGTCCTTAGAAATAAAACTGAAGTGTTCAAATAGTTTGATCTAAAGACATTTTTATTTTTAATGTGTAGGTTGTGCTCTTTGACTCTCTATGCCAAGTAGAAAGTCTTAGGGCCATTATATCCTTTGATTTCTACTGACAATAGAAGGTGACAGGTAGAAGATATGTGCTCTTTCTAATCTTTATTTTAAAATGCGATTGCTCTCTATCATATAGGCAGATACTGTTTTTCATGTTGGCTTATTATTTATTTGCACAAGGAGACAACTTTAATTCTAACAATGGAATCTTGGATAACATCTACCATGTGTCACTCTTTCCAAAACGTTTAACCTAACCAATGTTTAATTGTGAGAGAAAGCATAATTTATCAAATTCAGATTATAAGTTATTCTGTAAATTCTGTAAGACAATTTACTTGATGTATTAATCAAGGTTCTTCAGCAGAAGGGAAATATAGATTTGTATAAGTATAAATATATATTTAAATATATTTATATATACACATATACACACACATGCACACACACACATGATTTATTGTAAGGTGTTGACTCTCACGAGTGTGGAGGCTGAGAAGTCCCCTAATCTGCCATCTGCATGCTGAAGACCTAGGAAGCTGGGTGGTGTTGCTTGAAGGCCTGAAAATCCAGAGAACCTATGGTGTAGATTCTACCCAAGTCTCAGGGCCTAAGAACCTGGAGCACTGAGGGCAGGTGAAGATTGCTGTCCCAGCTCAACAGGCAGAGTGATTTCAATCTTTCTTTGTCTTTGTTTTTTTTTTCCTATTCATGAAGTTCCTCAGTGGATTGGATGATGCCCATGTACACTAGAGAAAGGTACCTGCTTTACTCACTTTATTGATTTAAATGGTACTATCTTCCAGAAATACCCTCACACAGACACATCCAGAATTAATGTTTAACCATATATTTGGGCATCAAGTGGCACAGTTAAGTTGGCACAATATTAGTCATCATGCCTGTACTCTTCAAAAATGTCATTCATGAAAGGAAAAAATTCAAGGAAACTGATTAGATTATAGGCGTCTAAACAGACATGTCAGATCATTGGAGTGTGTGATCCGTGATTGGATCCAGGGTGAGGCAGGGACAGGGAAGAATATAAAAAAATTGGAGCAAGTTAGAAATTTCAATATAGATGGAATATTAGACAATATCATATTAATATTAAATTCCTTGGGATATTGTTGTTGATTGAAGTAGAAGAATGTCTTTGCCCCGGGAGATGCATCCTGACTCTGTGGCAGACTTTCACAGGACTCAGAAGACATTGAGAAGAGGAGAGAGAAAAAGCAATTGTGACAAAATGTTAACAACTGGTAACTTCAGGTAAATAGTGTATGGGTTTCATTTTACACAATATTTTAGTTTTCTCACAGGCTTAAAATTTAAAATAAAAAGTTATGGAAACCTAATTTAGATAATATTCTAAAATTCATGATTCCTCTCCCTTTTTTTTCTTCTCATTATTCCTTTGGAATGTGGAGAGGTTAAAAGAAGGCTTGTCAAAGGAATTGTATATTTAAAATTTGTGCAGTTTACCCTGGGCTCAGAGCCATGCTATTTTTATAGGGGAAAACTACTTAGTAATTTCTAATGATGTATTATTTATCAATACCATTTTGTTCAGTGATTTTTGTTACTTCTGGGATACAGAACAAACAAAAAATTAGGAACCAGGATGTAGATGTGAAAGGGAAGAGCCAGAACCAGGGATGTAAAATAATAACCTGAAAAACTAAATTACACACATCATGAAAGAAGATGCAGCAAAGGATGTAGTCACAGCCTGAAAAAGGACACGTGCTACTGACTCAGGATTAGGTTCTATTACTCTATGAATAATAGAAGTCTATAATATTATGTCTGTTATATATAATTATTATAAGTCCATATGATAAAATAGATATCTTCAAATGAGTGTCTTAATAGATGGCTTTATTTACCTGCTTTTTTCCTATAAATAAGTCTGTAAGTAGATAGTTTAGGGCTGATACAGAACAAATAGTGGGCAACCATAATAGAACATTTATTTCCAAGCATTGTTCTAGTTTAAGAATTGAGGGGTGTTAAGCATAAGAGCAGAAATTAATTATATGATCAAATTGTCTCTGGATTTTGGAAATGGGATATCTAAAGAAAATTTAAATGTCCACATTCCTGTTCAGAGTACTAATTTTAGAAGACAGAGGTTTCTTCTGGATATTGTTTTGTGCAAAGCTTTATGTTTTACAATTTGTATATCCTGCAAGGTTGTTTATAATAGTGAACAATTGAAACATGGCAAAGTGAGTAATTATATTATGATGCATCTATGTTGTGGAATATTATAAAGCCATTTAATATTAAGCTTGTTACATGTGTAATTGGGAACATAATTTATAAGTAAAAGTAAGATATAAAATTGAATTAAGATATAATTGCAACTGTGTAATAATATGCGCAAAATATAGAGTGGGCAGAAATATTCCCAAATAAAACTGTAGTTGTGATCTCTGAGGGGTGGGATTTTGAGTGACTTTTAAATGTTTTAAAAATAATTTTATGCATTTTCAGTGAGAATATGTGTCTTTTAAAATCAGAAATAAACAATGAATATCATGTTAAAATGTCCTATACAGAGATTTAGATATAATTTCCTATATCTTGCACTTCTGATTTTTTTCTTTTAAGTTGCATATAAACTTGAGGAGCTTTGCTTAAGATGTGTGTACATAATTAGATCAGAGCCTATTAATAATAATTTCAGGCTTTTATGCAAATGTCAATTTCTTTATTATTTAGCCTTTCTTAATTAGAATGTTAATCCTAAATAATCTGTTGTTGGAAAAGACCATGTTCCTTGGGATTCTTTCACTCTTACATGACTTACTGGGTGTGCCAAGACTCACTACTTGACCATTCTTTTTTTCTCTTTTTTTTAAATTTATTTTTTATTGATTATGCCATTACAGTTGTTCTATTCCCCTCTTCATTCCCCTCCACCCTACCTCCTGTCCCCACCATTACCCGCCTTTAGTTTATGACCATGTGTCTCAAGTCCTTTAGATTCTATATTTCCCATACTGTTCTTGCCCCCCCATCTATTTTCTATCTACTGTCTATGCTACTTATTTTCTGTACCTTCTCCCCCCTTCTCCTCCTCCCACTCCCCTGTTGCTAACCCTCCTTGAGATCTTCATTTCTATGTTTCCACTCCAGATCTAGCTGTCCTTTTAGTTTGCTTTTGTTTTAGGTATGGTTGTTAATAACTGTGAGTTTGTTGTCCTTTCACTGTTCATGTTTTTTTTAACTTCTTCTTCTTAGATAAGTCCCTTTAACATTTCATATAATAAGGGCTTGGTGATGATGAACTCCTTGAATTTGATCTTATCTGAGAAGCACTTTATCTGTCCTTCCATTTTAAATGA
This sequence comes from Artibeus jamaicensis, assembly GCF_021234435.1. NCBI lineage: Eukaryota > Metazoa > Chordata > Mammalia > Chiroptera > Phyllostomidae > Artibeus > Artibeus jamaicensis. The sequence continues at coordinate 5,131,010 of NW_026521822.1, forward strand.
AAGTTTTGCTGGATAGAGCAATCTTGGTTGTAGGTCTTTAGATTTCATGACTTGGAATACCTCTTTCCAGCCCCTTCTTGCCTGTAAGGTCTCTTTTGAGAAATCCGCTGACAGTCTGATGGGAACTCCTTTGTAGGTGACTGTCCCCTTATCTCTTGCTGCTTCTAGGATTCTCTCCTTCATTTTAATCTTGGCTAATATAATGATGATGTGCCTTGGTGTGTTCCTTCTTGGGTCCAACTTCTTTGGGACTCTCTGAGCTTCCTGGATTTCCTGGAAGTCTATTTCCTTTGCCAGATTGGGGAAATTCTCCTTTATTATTTGTTCAAATAAGTTTTTCCACTGGTGGCTGTTCCTTCCCCCCTTCTGATACCTCTATAATTCAGATGTTGGAGCGTTTAAAGATGTCCTGGAGGTTCCTAAGACTCTCCTCATTTTTTTGAATTCTTGCTTCTTCACTCTTTTCTGTTTGGCCATTATTTGCTTTCTTCTGGTCCACTCCATTGATTTGAGTCCCAGTTTCCTTTTCATCACTATTGGTTTCCTGTGCAATTCCATTCATTTCAATTAGTTTCGCCTTCATATGTTTCTCTAATTTGTGGCAATAATCAACCAGTTCTGTGAGGATCCTGATGACCAGTGTTTTAAACTGTGTGTCTGAGAGTTTTGCTATTTCTTCATCGCTTAGATTTATAGGCTCTGGGGCTTTGAGATCTTCTTGAGCCGTTTTTGGTCTGTTCACGCCCATTAAGTACAAGGAGCGGAGCCTTGGACTCCCAGGTCGCTGGGTTGTGATGCTGTGTGTGAGGGCGTGGTCAAGGCGGGGAAATGGTGGCCCCCTCTGCTGTTTTATGCCTCTGTGTGAGGAGCAGAGCCTTAGGTGGTTCACCAGGGCAGGGCCACTTAGGTCATAGGGTTATTATGCTGTATGTGGAGGTGGGGTCAGAGCGGGGAAATGGCAGTGCCCTCTGCTGCTGCTTGCCACTGGGGCTGCTGGCTCTCGTCCAATTGTCCAATTGCCCACTCCCTCACTTGTCTATCCACACACAAATGCGCGACCACAATCAACCCACAGCCCTGCTCCCTCACTGTTTCCCCTCGGTTGCTTGCTGAGTTGCCCACTAGGTCCAACTCTGCGCCTGGATTCCGCGTTCCTGAGTCTGTCTGACTGAGTTTTCCTGTGCAACCCTGCTCCGCCAGCTGCTGGTTTCACCCCTCTTACTGGTCAGGCTGAAGAATTTGTTGTTATCAGACTTCCAAAAAGTTCAATTTTCTGTGTTCTGGCTGTGTTTTCTATTGATAATATTTAGTTGTCTCTAAACTTGGTTGTGTGAGGAAGCACATCGTCTCCACCTATGCCTCCATCTTGTTGACCATTCTTTAACCTGGAAATTTTTTCAGGGCTGTCATATAGCTGGGAACTTAGAATGATGAGGTACGCTCTCCCCCAGGACAAAGACCAGTCTTGCTTTCTACCTGCCATGAAAAGAGTAGGTCCCCCAACTCAGTGTTCCCCTGCTGCAATGTAGCCACAATGTGCAGTGTTGCCCCATAAGACTTGGAGACAGAGATAACTGTAAATATGCTGACGCTCATGCTGCCTGATATGTCCTGAGTAAAGGCAGTCCTTTGTTTCTGACCCAGTGTCTTATAACTTCTGTCAGCATCCATGAAAGAGTAACAGACTAAGATTAGTTTCTTGGGTTAAGGTTTGCTTCTAAGTAGGTCAAATCAAATCCCAGACATGTATCTCTATACTCTGAAAATATAAACAACTTCTTATTTTTACTGAGGAAGCAAGTTTATGCATTTTGCAAGTATATCTACTAGTCAGTCCCCATTTCTACTTCCATCTTTGACGTTTGACATCTTAAAGATGATGAATCTCTAAATATTGTATTTCATATACATTCTTTGTATCTTTAGAGTTAATCCTTCTTGCTTTCTTTTTTCATAGATTTTATTATTTGTGTGTGTGTATGTGTGTGTGTTAAGTGAAGAAATTTTACCTTGTTCAGGTCTACCCTGTAAGGTTATGCAGCTTGGTAACTGCACAGACTTGTCTGGCTAAGGCGGTAATTTGGAGCTGAAACACAGTTGACCCTTAAACAAAATGTGATTGGAATCCCAATCCCCCAAGTAGTCAAAAATCCATAGCTAACTCATTAGTCTACAGTCAGCCCTGTGCATTCACAGATTCAACTAATCATGGATCAAAAACAATATTTTCAGCTTTCCTCTGTCATGGAGATGGCGCTTGACCCAGTAGGTTAAATATTGAGAAGTGTGTCTGCTGGGTCATATAAGCAGCATCTCAGACATGTCAAAAAGATGCTTTGGTCTCTAAAATAAGGAGAGAAAAAGCTCAAGAGAGGTGTTCTGAAGAAGTTCAAGATTCTCCCCAATGTTTCAAGGAGCCTGAAATCCTTATGGTAGTATAATGTCAGAAATAAATTCTGCACTGGAAGAATGACTAATGGCTTACTATAATAATATGCCTTTTATGAAGAATGCAAAATGGGATACATGAAGGAAAGGGAAGAATTCAGAAAAACTGAAATTCCTACCATGAAAAGGTGACAGAAGTTTCCAGCAAACTGCTCCGGCCCGCGGAGCAATCAACTGGGGCTCGACCACCTACCTAGAACAAATGAGTTGGGGGGACAAGAGGCGCGAAGAATGGCAGCAAGACAAAAGATTCTGATCAAGCTGCAAACTTTATTTTTCCGAACTGGGTATATATATAGGGGGGGGAGGGAGAGGAAGGAGATTAGGTTGCTTGCTATTGGCTAGCTTGAGACAAAGAAGGGCCCGCTTATTGATTACTTGGGTGCAACTGGTACACGTGGACACCTCATGTGCCTGTAGCTGATTGGCTTGGGGAGCGCATGCACACCTCATGTGCCTGTAGCCGATTGGCTTTGTGGAGCGCACAGGTTCCTGTAATCAATGCAATGTTTTTAGCTAGAAGCCAGGTGTAAGGTTCCCAACAGCAAACATGTAGGCAAATATTCAAATGATACTCAGTAACTTTATTCATGGAAATGACAATAACCTAAATAGTAGACTCAAGGAAACATATTTGCTTTATCCTAAATTATGGGAATGTTAATTTTATCTGAAATAAAGATTTTTAAAATAAAAAACCCCTAGTATTTTGAATTAGAGGTGAGAATCCATGCTTGGGAATATAATAATATTAGTTTTGATCTGTGGTTGGTTGAATCTGCAGATGCAAAGGGCTGGTTGCTTTTATTGAAAAAAAAATCCAGTAGAAGTGGACCTGCACAGTTCAAACCCATGTGGTTCAAGGCTCAGCTGTATATATCAAACTATGCATCCTAGTGTGGAGTTATCACCATCTGAAAGAAGAGGCACTTTGTTCTCAGTCACCTAAGTTTTCTGTGTCTCACTGAGCCACGGACCTGCATGGGAATCCTGGTATGGGGGTGTGTCTGTGCATGTGTTCTTCCTCCTAGTTTCCATAAAGGCATCCCATGAACAAAGGCTCCGATGACCTGATGATCTCCTCTTTGTCTTTTTCCTCTGGGTGTCTGTTCAGCCCTCTGGGCATCTATTCAGCTCTCTAACAGAAGCTTTGAGTTGTATAGAACTAATCAGCTTCACATCAATCAGCCTCTTGGATGTGCAGACAATGTTTTGGGCTTTGCACATTCTGAAAACAAAGTACATTCACAAACCCTTCCACATGGGACATGTTGAAGATCATTTAGCAAAAAATGATGTGGAATGTCTTATCTAGAAAATAAATTTCTATCCAGTGCCTTTGATTAACCAAAAATTCTTTTTTTATAATATCACCTTAAAATTTTTTAAACTATGAAAACCTCAAAACAATTTTTTATAGGACAGTAGACTATGTCTACTATTCTGCTTCAAATTATGTTTGTAATATAATCTTCTACCCCTTTCTGAATTTTTGCTCTTGACTGTGTTTTTTTTCAGTCAACCAGTGTTATTCTTTTTTTTTATTTTATTTTTTTATTGATTATGCTGTTACAGTTGTTCTATTCCCCCTTTATTCCCCTCCACCCTACCCCACCATCACCCCCCCTTTAGTTTATGACCATGTGTCTCAAGTCCTTTAGATTCTATATTTCCCATGCTATTCTTGCCCCCCACCATCTATTTTCTATCTACTGTCTATGCTACTTATTTTCTGTACCTTCTCCCCCCTTCTCCTCCTCCCACTCCCCTGTTGCTAACCCTCCTTGAGATCTTCATTTCTATGTTTCCACTCCTGATCTAGCTGTCCTTCTATTTGCTTTCATTTTAGGTGTGGTTGTTAATAACTGTGAGTTTGTTGTCCTTTCACTGTTCATGTTTCTTTAACTTCTTTTTCTTAGATAAGTCCCTTTAACATTTCATATAATAAGGGCTTGGTGATGATGAACTCCTTGAATTTGATCTTATCTGAGAAGCACCTTATCTGTCCTTCCATTTTAAATAAAAGTTTTGCTGGATACAGCAATCTTGGTTGTAGGTCTTTAGATTTCATGACTTGGAATACCTCTTTCCAGCCCCTTCTTGCCTGTAAGGTCTCTTTTGAGAAATCTGCTGACAGTCTGATGGGGACTCCTTTGTAGGTGACTGTCCCCTTATCTCTTGCTGCTTCTAGGATTCTCTCCTTCATTTTAATCTTGGCTAATGTAATTACGATGTGCCTTGGTGTGTTCCTTCTTGGGTCCAACTTCTTTGGTACTCTCTGAGCTTCCTGGATATCCTGGAAGTCTATTTCCTTTGCCAGATTGGGGAAATTCTCCTTTATTATTTGTTCAAATAAGTTTTCCACTGGTGGCTGTGCCTTTCCCCCTTCTTGTACCCCTATAATTCGGATGTTGGAGCATTTAAAGATGTCCTGGAGGTTCCTAAGACTCTCCTCATTTCTTTGAATTCTTGCTTCTTGACTCTTTTCTGTTTGGCCATTATTTGCTTTCTTCTGGTCCACTCCATTGATTTGAGTCCCAGTTTCCTTTTCATTGCTATTGGTGTCCTGTGCAATTCCATTCATTTCCATTAGTTTCGCCTTCATATATTTGTCTAATTTGTCGGTATAATCAACCAGTTCTGTGAGGATCCTGATCACCAATGTTTTAAACTGTGTGTCTGTGAGTTTTGCTATTTCTTCATCGCTTAGATTTATTGGCTCTGGGGCTCTGAGATCCTCCTGCGCCATTCTTGGTCTGTTCGGGCCCTGTAAGTGTGAGAAGCGACGCCTTGGATTCCCAGGTCGCTGGGTTGTGACGCTGTATGTGGGGGCATGGCCAGAGCGGGGAAATGGCGACCCCCTCTGCCGCTTCTCACAGCTGGGTGTGGAGGAGCAGTGCCTTAGGTGGTTCACCTGGGCCGGGCCACTCAGAGTCGCTGGGTTATGACGCTGTATGTGGAGGTGGGGTCAGAGCAGGGAAATGGCGGAGCCCTCCACTGCCGCTTGCCGTGGGGACCTGCTGGCCCGGTCCAACCGCCCACTCCCTCGCCTGTCCACCCTCGCACAAATGCGCGACCTCAGTCAACACGCAGCCCCGGGCCCGGCTGTCTCCCCCGCGGTCCGTCGCCTGTTTGCTCGCTGGGTCGCTCACTAGGTCTGACCCTGCGCCTGGATTCCGCCGGCCTGAGTGTGTCTGGCCGAGTCCTCCTGTGCAACCCTGCTCGGCCAGCCTCTGGTTTCGCCCCTTACCGGTCAGGCTGAAGAATTTGTTGTTAATGGACTTCCGAAAAGTTCAATTTTCTGTGTTCTGGCTGTGTTTTCTGTTGCTAATATTTAGTTTTCTCTAATCTTGGTTGTGTGAGAAGGCACGGCACACCCACCTATGCCTCCATCTTGGCGGAAGTCCCCTCAGTGTTATTCTTAATTAGAATTGAAATTACATCTGCAGTTTGTACACACCAGAGGGTATATTTATATAATGCTTTTAGCCAGCCAAGATATTTTTCATAACTTCAATATAACATTTTTTTTCATAGAGTGTTTATTGATGAGACTTTGTAAAAACTGAGCAAGAATGTATGCAAGAGAAGCAGTTGTGTAGCTGAGGAGAGACCTAAGAAAGAAAATATTTCTTGAATATATTTATTTTTTTATGGTGCAGAAAAACATTTTTTCTTTTTGTGCTATCCTTTTACACTTCTTCCTTAGTATATCTCTGATATGTGCTTTTGGAAAGTGAACACAATCTTACAAAGTGAGAAATGTCATTAAATTTCAATGAGGTGATTAAGGAAATTCATTTTCAAAAATATACATTTATTTCAGTAGCTTGAATGTTGCTTCATCAGGAAATGACCAGAATACTAAACACTAAAAGACAGGCTGAGCTTCAGTGAGTGAGCAGCTTTGAGTGACACTGGCGAAGGCGAAGGCAAGGAGGCTAACACTGCATAGGCCTTTGCTGTGGGTGGAAACTAATTGGCTAAAAACATGAATAAGTTATATTTGTTATTCAGGTCAAGGAAAAGCTAAGAGAAAGAGGACTAATGTTTTTATTTTCCAAGCTTTTTGCTCTGCCACATGATATAAAAAATAAGCAGTTCCTTAGACTTAAACTCTTCTTCCTACTTCTTCCTAAGAGGAATAGAAGCTAAATTCCTGGGCAGGACTTTATTTTGAATATTATGGTTTATACTTGGCATTCTCAGCCAATAAGATATTAGTAAAAGGGTTGCTAAGGAATTCTCCAAGGGGGAGGGTGGAGTGGAGGTGGAGAATAGTATGGGGGGGAATGATGGTAATGGGAAAATACAATAAAAAAATCTTTAACATAAAGCATTTATAATTGGGACCATTGTCCTTGAGCCTGGGATTATGTTTAAGTGCTTTCAATTAAAAACCTCTAAGCCCTGGCTGGCATAGCTCAGTGGATTGAGAGTGGGCCTGGGAACCAGAGTATCGCAGTTCGATTCCCAGTCAGGGCACATGCCTCGGTTGCAGGCCAGTTCCCATCAGGGGACAGGCAGGAGGCAACCATACATTGATATTTCTCTCCCTCTCTCCTTCCCTTCTACTCTAAAGATAAATAAATAAAATATTTAAAAAAAAAGAAAAACAAACCTCTAATTTCAGGGCTAGACATTTTCCCCCTTTTTTCTTGGCCCTGTACTGTGTCTGGGGACCTGGGGCCTGTACACATTGGCCATAGACTGGCCACAGCAGCACTGTTCTCAAAACTAACGATTCTAGTATGATGTTATCAGACTTGAACTTAATCAAATTAGATATTGTAGAATGAAATCTTTTACAAACATGTTTATTTTATTTTCCAAACCTTTTGCAAAATTTTTATAAGTGAGACCCATGGAGCTTGGAAAATTTTCTACAAAGCTGCTGTTAGCAAAGTCCTAGCAAAAAAAAAAACTTATAGCCATTTTTAGATTCTATCTTTTAAGCCTCAACTTGTTATTTTCTGAAGTGTTCTACCCCAGAGGGTCTCTACCTCCTCTACCTTGAGTCTCTCACTACTTCTTTCATCTCACGTTGATGCTTCTTTGGGTATCTTTGTGGTGTTCTGTAGTAGTTTCATGAATTGTTCCTAACTAAATCATAAACTCTGTTATAGTGGTTGGTGTCTGTTTTTGGTATTGTCCCTAACACAGCAAGTCTGTGTAGGTGCTCAGTTAAATTAACTATGTCACTTTGTTTGAAGTCTATCAGGAGGCTGACATTATGGACAGTCATACTTTATACTTTCTACATTGAGTTGAAAAGTTAGCTGCAGACACTCAGCTGGTCTGAGTCAAAAGTCGGGTTGGCATCTCAGCACTGGTGCTTAGTTAACCTCATAATTTGGGCATATGTGTCTTTATCAATGTTTTATTAACCCTAAATTCCCTTTTAGTGCAGATGTTCTAAGTCAGCTTGATTGATTGACCTATAGCAGTGGTTCTCAAAGTGTGGTCCCCAAATCAACAACACCAGCATTACCTGGAACTATAAGAAATGCAGGTTATCAGATTGCAACCCAGACCTGCTAAATCAGAAACTCTGCACCTTAACAAAACTTGCAGGTGATTTGGCTGTGCACTAAGTTTAGGAATGACTGATCTACACTAGAGTCAAATCCTTGGTATGGTGAGCAGCTCCATACCACCGTCTTAGTGAACATTGTGGATTGTGTAGTCATTTCATGGTTGGCACTTTTATCCATTGTCTCATGTTTCTTCTTTAAGGCTCTGCAGAATGTCTCACTATTGTATCATATTCGTGTTTGCAAGGCACTATCCATAGACTTGCAGCTCTCAAGCTCCTATAAAGTGCTGGCAATTGAGGAGTGGAAAATCTTTCTTAGGGTGAACACAAAATATGCAATGGACTAGGGATTAATTTCCAGCAGCAGCCTCCTAATTTTGTATTCATAACATGCATATGTGCTGAGCTGCACATGGAAGGTCTGCTGATACACATTAGGTAATTGGGCATCCAGCAGCCCCATTTGTATGCAGAGGGAATTGCACACCTCCCATTAACAAGTCCAAAATTAAAGCCCAGTTTGAAGCTGGCTGAAGGCTCACTGCTAGGAACATAAGGAGATAAGGAAGAAATGGCTTCTGTTAATCAGCCCTTTTGACCTCTACTATTTGATCTTTGCTAATTTGTTCTTTGAAATTGTGCATTGTCTGTTGAAGAGAGACTTCTAAGAGTATCTTATTTTTTTGAACTGCATTTACAAGCTGATTCTGTTTATCTATAACATTTCTCCTGACACTGTAATAACATGCATGCTACCGTCTGTTGCTGTGCTGTATTTTTGCTCTATGAACCATTCATGCTCTTGTGGGACCACATGAATCATCCAAAAGAAGAGACACCCAGCAAAGACTCACAGATTGGATGTTGGCATCATTTTGTTTCATTCATCAAGAAGCTAGTTTGTGCCAGGCACTGTCCCAGTGGCTGGGCATATATAGGTCAGTCAGGCACAGTTTCTGCCCTCAAAACATCACAATATTTTAACAGTTCTTGATTATTTAGAGTCGAATATTTTTTTCATAAATGAAGTTTTCCCTGATAACCCAATGAATTGAAGTGACTCCTTGCTTCTTGAGCTACTAATTATGTTCAACCAGTGTCTGAGGAGAATGAGGGAACCATGCCTGGAAGAGTCAAGCTCAAAAGCACAAGATGGTGGTTGGTTGGCCACTCAGGTGTGTCATCAGGAAGCAATAGCTGCACTAATTCAAAAGCATATATGTACCCCTATGTTTATTGCAGCATTATTTATAATAGCCAAGATTTGGAGGCAGCCCAAGTGCTCATCAGTAGACAAGTAGATAAAAAAGCTGTGGTACATTTACACAATGGAAAGAGAAGGAAATCTTACCTGTTGTGACCTCATGGATAAACCTGAAAAGTGTAATGCTAAGTGAAATAAACCAGTCAGAGAAAGAAAAATACCATACAATTTTACTTATGTGTGGAAACTACTGAACAAAACAAAGTAACAAACAAAATAGAAACAGATTCATAGATACAGAAAACAGACTGAGGGCTTTTGGTGGGGAGGCTGGATAAAAAATGTGAAGGGATTGAGCAAAAAACAAAAACAAAAAACCCCAACCTCATAGACCAAGATAACAGTATGGTGATTACCAGAGAGAAAGAGGGTGGGGGAAGTGAAGAACAATGAAAGGAGGATAAATGGTGATGAAAGGAGACTTGACTTGGGTGGTGAACAAATAATACAATATACAGATGATGGATTGTAGATTTGTACGCCTGAAGCCTATATAATTTTATTAACCAATGTTACCTCAGTCAATTCAATAACATAAGTGTGAGAAGAGATGGCTGCATTGCAAATGTCCCATATTCCCATTTTGTGGTAACAAAGAATCCATGAACAGACTGACAGGGACCAGAGGAGGGGGGAAGGCTGATAGGGAAGGAAAGAAGGGAAAGAATCTAGTTAAAGAAAAAGTATAGACTTCCAGCCAAGTTGGAGGGGTAGGTAGGTACACTTTGCCTCCTTATACAACCAAAAAAAGAACAACAACAAAAATAAGAACAAAAAAACAACCAGAACTGCCAGAAAATCAAACTGTATGGAAGTCTAACAGCCAAAGAGATAAAGAAGAAACATTCATCCAGACTGGTAATAAGAGATGAGCAGCCAAGGCAGACAGGAATGTGGCAAAGTGGTGGCTAGAGGACTCGGTTGTCCCACATTTACCTGTGGATAAATGAGGAGGAACAACTGGGGAGCAAGACAGACTGCACAACCCAGTGTTCCATTACAGGGAAATAAAGCCTCAAAACCTCTGTCTGAAAAAACCTGTGGGGGATATAGCAGTGGGAGAAACTTCCAACCTCACAAGAAAATTCACTGGAGTGACCCACAGGTTCCTAGAATGTTCACAACATCTCCATCCAGGGATCAGCACCACAAGGGCCCAGTTTGCTTATGGGTAGGGGGAGAAGTGACTGAAAGGGGGAAAGAGCTGAGCAAGTGACATTATTTTCTCTCTGACCCCTCTCCCACATACAGTGCCACAATGCAGTGAAGTGAGTTGCCCCGCACTGGTGAATATCTAAGGCTCCAATTCTTACAACATAACAGGTGTGCTGAGATAAAGAAATATGGCCCAAATGAAAACAGATCACAATGGAATTCTGTGCAGCAAAAAGAAAGAAGGAGCTCCAACCCTTTGCAACAGCATGGATGGAACTGGAAAGCATTATGCTGAGTGAAATAAGCCAGGTGTTGAAAGACAAATACCATATGATCTCACCTTTAACAGGAAGCTAAACAACAAAACAAACAAGCGAGCAAAATATAACCAAAGACACTGAAATACAGAACAGGCTGATAGGGACCAGAGGGGAGAGGGGAGGAAATTTCAGGGGAAAATGGGAAGGACTCACAGGAACAAGTATAAAGGACACAAAACTAACAAGAGTGGATGGGGGAAGGAGCTGGGGAGCATGGGGTGGGGTGGGCTGGGGTGGGAGTAAAAGACAGAAAACTGTACTTGGAAAATAAAATAAATAAATAAAAATAAATAAAAGGGAAAAATAAATAAAACTTTTGTTAAAAAAAAGAAAACAGATCAAAACTCCAAAAATAGAACTAAGTGATGAAGAGATAGCCACCCTATCAGATGCAAGTTCAAACCACTGGTAATCAGGATGCTCACAGAATTGGTTGAGTATTGTTGCAAAATAGAGGAAAAAGTGAAGACTATGCAAAGTGAAATAAAGAAAAATATACAGGGAACCAAAAGTGAAGGGAAAAAAACTAGGACTCGAATCAACTATTTGGACCAGAAGGAAGGAATAAACAGTCACTTAGAATAGAATGAAGAAACAAAAATTCAAAAAGATGAGGAGAGGCTTAGGAACCTCCAGGACAACTTTAAACATTCCAATATCTGAATCATAGGGGTACCTAAAGAAGAAGAGGAAGAGCCAGAATTTGACAACATAATGGAGGAGAAATCCCCCAATCTGGCAAAGGAAATAGATTTCCAGGAAGTCCAGGAAGCTCAGAAAGTCCCAAAGAAGTTGGACCCAAGGAAGCATACACCAAGGCACATCATAATTACATTACTCAAGATTAAAGGTAAAGAGAGAATCTTAAAGGCAGCAAAAGAAGAAGAGGTATTTACTTACAATGGAGGTCCCATAAGGCTTACAGTTGATTTTTCAAAAGAAATCTTTCAGGCACGAAGGGGCTGGAAAGACATATTTCAAGTCATGAAAGGCAAAGACCTACATCCAGATTACTCTATCCAGCAAAGCTATCATTTAGAATGGAAGGGCAGATAAAGTGCTTTTCAGATAAGGTCAAGTTAAAGGAGTTCTTCATCCCCAAGCCCTTATTATATGAAATGTTAAAGGGACTTATGTAAGAAAAAGAAGATGATCAAAAATATAAACAATAAAATGACAACAAACTCACAACTATCAACAACTGAATGTACCAAAACAAAACAGAACAAAAACAAAACAAACTAAGCAAAGGACTGAACAGAAACAGGATCACAGAAATGGAGATCACCTGGAGGATTATCAGTGGGGAGGAGAATGGGGGAAAAATGAAGGGGAAAGGAACAGGGATTAAGAGGCATAATTGGTATGTACAAAATAGATAGGGGGAGTTTAAGAATAGTATAGGAAATGGAAAAGCCAAATAACGTATATGTATGACCCATGGACATAAACTAAGGTGTGTGTGAGGGGAATGCTGCTGGAAATGAGGTGCAGGGCAGAGGGAAATAAAGGGGAGAAAAATGGGACAACTGTAATAGCATAATCAATAAAATATACTAAAAATAAGAACAAGTATAAATGACCCACAGACATGGACACAGGCTGGGGATTTACTGTGGAAGCAGGGGGGGTTGTGCTAGGCAGGGGAGAGCCATTGGGGAAAACTGGGACAACTGTAATAGAACAACAATAAAAAAATTAAAACAAAAAAAGAATGTATGAGCATTTTTTTGTAGGAGTCACATGAAAGAGAATGCCATCTAAAGCTATCTCTAAGGGATGTTCCCATGAGCACCACCTAGAGGAACAATGGATCCCTGCAAAGAGAATTTACCAAGAGCCAACAGTGAAGCAGTCTCTTGTCACTTACCAACTGCTTTGTATTCTCTATTTGGTCAAGTGCATTTTTTTTTTACTGTGACAACTAGATGGTAAGATTCTGGAGAACAGACCTGGTTCTTAAAAAGGTTATCTTCCATAGTACATATTTGATGGTGATGATAGCAAATACAGTATATTAACAGAAAGATTGTCTGGTGGTTTATGGGCATTAATAATTTTTCATGATAATAAGCAGTTTTTTTTCCCTTCATTCTAGAGTAGGTGCATACACCTTGATAGCACCAAATGAAAACAGAAGAAGTCAGATACAAAGGAGTATGTATATTTATTTAACCCTCAGCTTATTTTCTTGTAGCATAAAATTGGTTTGCTTTGTTCTGAAGTATTTTTAATTTCTGATTTGAATATACTCACCAGATCTCATCAAGTTTTTTTATTTAACTTTAGCATTTTTAATTATACTTAAAAATTATTCATTTGTTAATGCTTCTAAATTTGAGCAGAACTCACAGCATACTTGTGAATCTCAGATTTCTGTTGGGCTTAAACAGTTTCATACCTGTTGCCAATAGACCCATTTAGTTCTCATAATGTTGGTCTGAATGCAGATATTTTTATAGGACTATGAATACTTTTGAAATAGACAAGTTATATACTTCAAATAATAATATAATTTGTCTTTTTTGATGTTTTATCTCTTCATAATGGAATTATTTTTTGAGTTTCTGTGCTCCCATAATTTTGTAACTAACACAGTCTACTTTCAACTATTTGTATTTGCATACTGTAGGTAAATACACTTCACATTGTTGATAAGTTCTGCAACTGCAAGTGAAACAATGTATAATGATGCCAGTTTTACCATAGGCTACTTGATATAAACGAGAGCCAAGTTCCTATGGCATCAACATTACAATGAAACAAGAGTATAAGAGGAACTACCATACTTCACTTTTCTTCTCTAGATTATAACCTGTTAGAGGACAGGGAGCACACTGTCCTTATTTCTGTTCTGATACCTAGTGGGTGTATAATATATATAATTGATTTTGTACAGTAAAATAAATGTCATTTTAAGTTACTGCATTATCCATTAATTAGAGTTGGAAGGAAAACAGTTACTAATTTAGTTCCCAAAGCAGTTATGAAGCTTGTTCAAGTCAAGTTGTGGGACTAGTACCAGGATTCTGTGCTCTCCTACGTTAGATCTGGGTAGCAACTTTAACTTTATGACTAAATGGTGGACACAAGGGCACAACAGGAAAGCAGCCTTGTTAAGAGTCTCCACCAGACAGGTATTTCCCTGGTGGTAAAACTGGGTCAGTGCAGAATATGACAAATGTTGCGTTTGATTTAAATACTTAACTCTTAGTGTGGTCTGGATTTTTGAGGTATTTCAGAAGTTGTTTTTCTCAAATAAATGGACATTTGGAAGTCAGATCTAATGGGGAAATTCTGGCATGGGTTAGTACAGAACCAGTATCTCTGGCGCCCCTGCTGTCACTCAGTGTATATTTGGGCAATAAGCACTGCTGTCTGAAGTGCCAGAAACTGGAGCAAGTGCAGTGCAGAGCCCTCAAGCGCTATAGTTGCAGTAAGCTCGGGGAACGTTTAAAATAAAGAATGTGGACATCATAATTACCTGGGTATATATATTTGCCTGTGTGTGGAAAGTTCTTATTGACATGAATATTCTAGTTTTGCACATATTCTCTAGAACAAGAAGGAAAACTGAACTTCTTTATTTTAGTGCAAGTTCAGGTTATTTTCCAGATTTGAAACTCCTGTGCACAGAAAGTGCCACAGAGGTGGGCCCAGGGCTACTCTGAAGGATTAGGATTGAATGGTGTCTACCTTCCCTGGATATCTCTTCCACTCATGCTTGCATGTATTTCATAGCCCTCTGATGGTTATTTTTAATGTTTTAAAGGGACCAGTTTCCTTTGAATATTCTAATAATTGATCATTTGGTATTTCTCACTTGGTTTAGTTGCTGAGAAAGAGCTAGAGAACCTGGCGAAGTGGAAGGAGCAACATAGAGCCAAGCCAGTTCACCTGATGCCGGTGCGGCTAGGTAAGTGTCTGAGTAGGGAAGGACAGGTAGTGCAGGATCCTGTCAGCACCTCTCCTGGGTCTATATTTGAATGTATCTTACAGGTTGTTGGGTCACTGTGCTTCTTGGAATGGAACGCACTTAAAATGGAACCACTTTAGTATCTTAAGTATGCAGATATATTGTTGTTTTTGATTTTCTGCAAGTAGCAAACATGTGATTACATAGTTATTCGAGAATAAAGTGATGACTTAATTGCCAAATAATTTAGAGCCACTTCAATGATCAAGGCCGAAGAAATCTCACCCAGGGCCCTACATATGCCCTGTCATAGCACTAGTCAGGATGTGAGTAAAAGCTTTCACAAGCACAGTAATCATTTCACCCAGTGGTGGGTGTAAAGAGAAACGTCACCTCTGTGTTCATTTCAGCAGATAGAGACCTTTGGGTGTCTGAAGCACATGCTGCCTTTGCCCATGTTTGAATCTTCCAGTGGGAAAGCCACCTAATGGGAATCTTCAGTCAGTCCTTTCTTTCCTTTTCTTTTGTAGTAGCAGCTAAGAACTTAAAGGGCTAGGCACACAGTTTCTACAGATTTAGTAAATGCAAATGTGTTAAGCGTCAGGGGCCACTTACTGTCATAATAGTTTTAGAGAAATATTTTTTCCAGAATATAAGTAAAAATAAGCTAATTTGGAAATAATTTAATGGGGGAAAGTAATAGTATTATCACCACCCTCCCACTATATTTCATGGAAAGGGTTAATCAAGTCTCACCTTTACACTGAATGAGCCAGATTTGAGAGGTACACCAGGAAACACTTTGGTCCTGCCTAACTAGCTGCTTCAGACTGGCCCTGTGGGACTAGTTTTTTTCCCATAAATTCCAAATTCCCAAATTTGGATGAAATTTGATTTTTTTATCTTTCTCAACCAATAATGTTGTTCCGCCAATTTTAGGTGTAGAACAGTGTAATTTTAGTAATTAATCTTCAATTCTAGCTACTGGTCAAAATGGCTACTAATGGAGATTAAAACTTCTACCACGCTCCAACCCAGGGCTATTTTGGATAGAAAGCTGCCAAAGAAATGGGGCATAGCTGAGTTTTTCTCTGATGACTGCTCTGTTTCCAGATTCTGGCCCCTCCAGGATCAAAGGGAAAAGGGGATATAAGAGAGACTAATCCCAGTCACTTCATGTCTTGGTGTGTGCTTACTGCAAGTGCTTCCCCCTGGGGTTCTTGGAGTTCTTCCACATCCCTCCTTGCTTGCCCTCATCTTTCACCTGGATTCTCCCAACAGAGATGATACACTTGCCTGCTGGCATGCTTGGCTTCACTATTGGCTCTAGGTAGGTAGCATCTCTTTGTGGGGCTGCATTGTTCCTCCAAGTGGCCCACAGGGGCAAGTCCCTTTAAGAAAGCTTTAGATTAGCTTTCTCCTTTTCAACAGTCCAGACTGGGAGTACTGGAAATACTTGTTTGTCCTCTTTCACCACAAGTTTTGGAACTAGAGGCCATTGGTCATGTAACTACCTCTTCTGAGTAGTCAACCCACAACAACCTTTAGGCTCTGACTTTTCTATGCCTGGGTCCCCCCATCAGTCTTTTAGGGACATGGATTGAAAGCTCCAGATGATTTTCATTAAACTTCTCTGTTCATTCTTATATGAAGATTCCTCTTTCCCCAAACACACAGAGAAGGTGAGCTTTATAAAGACATCTTTCCTCTGATTTCTACCTCCCTTTGACCTATCCAATGTTTTTTATAGGATGACAGTAGTTGCTAGTTAATGTTCCCCAAACTGGTTCAGTTACCCCTCTGAAGATCCTGCTTAGGGACCCAAGTACCTCGTTTTGGAGTTTGGAATAGTTGGCTCCTCTTGTCTTCAGACCTTAGATAAAAATGAACAGACTCTCATTTTTTTCATATCTAGAAATGGCCAAAAATATTTGTGCAGGAAGAGGCTTGGGGGTAGAGAAAAATTTCTAGAATGTATTAAACTTTATGATGATTTTTGAACAAAACCTGTAAACACTTAGACATCTGTTTTTATTCATTTATTTTTTATTCTCAGCTCTTCCCCTTTTCTTCTATTTCTTAAAGTATTGGAATAGTTTGAGAAGATAATGAAAATGGCTGTAATATTAGATAAAAGCTTCAATGGCTCCCACTGTTTCTTTCTTTTTCCTTGATCCCCTGTGACAGAGATAGAAAGGTCAAAACCAAACAGGCCTTATATATCTTTTGGGATTCAGATGAGAAGTGTTTATGGTGTCTTTATCAGTTCAACTATAAATACTATGGTGAATGCAAATTGTTTTAATGTATCTTCTGTGACAATGAATCTTTCAGAGAACTAACACTTTTAGAGACCAAAACACCAGAGAATTATATCAAAGGGATCTTTATAATACACACACAAGCTTGTATAAACACTGGGAAATCTCTAAACAGTAATTCATAGATGATTACAAAGCTAGTTTAAGAGGGAGTAGGCACATAATCTAAAGTTTATGTTTTTCTCTTGAATAATGAAAGAAAAACAATAAATAGTATACATTAGCCATTAATTACTAACTAGAATATTTCCATTGTACTTTTAAGAACTGGGTCATAAAGACTACATATTTTAGTGGCAAGAGTGTTTCCTAAGTGTTTCCTAACCTTTGCCACCTGAGTACAGGGCAGACAGGTCAGAAAAAGAAAAGCGAATCAAGCATCACTGATCATCATCTTTATTAGGTTGAGGAATGGTCATACTCAAGCAGGAGGAATGTTCTAGAATTTCCAAGGGAGGCAGTATTTCTTATTACTTAGCATGGACCTTCAGGTATGATTTCAATATAAATGAAAACCTGAATACTGACATGACTGAAAAACTTTACTAGGATTGTCCTGTTCTTTTAGGAATATGGCCTTTCTGTCTAGCTCTGTTTCTCTTTTAAGTGATTACCATTCTTTAATGTCTTATTAAGAAAATTGGTTCTGCTCTTACTTCTAGAAGTATGAAAATGTTAAAGAAACTCATGGTATTGTCTTATCATGCATTAGTTAGTTTTTGATGGCTGACATCTCAGCTGAACATTCACGTTTCAACTTCGTGACTTTATTTCTTCCATAGGTGGAAGCAAATCAGAGGCTGAAGTCAGGCAGAAACAACAACTCCAGCTGATGCAATCTAAATACCAGCAGAAGGTCAGAATCGATCTCTTTTAGTTTAATTTTGGCAAATAATTTGAACACCAACACTTTCTAGTAACCATGAAAAAACACAGTAACTTAACCAAAAGTGTAAATCCTTTCAACCAGTTGCAAAAGGAAATTCTCAAAAGCAAAGAAATCAGGACTGAGAAGTGAAGAGGTAAATATCTAGAATTTTCATCCAAGCTATATATTAGCAGGACCTCTGATTTAGGGATTTTTTTCTACTTCAAGTTAACTTTACTAGGTTTTGAATATTTTGATTCCAACAACACAGATTTGTTTACCCAATAACAGTCACAAAAATAGTAAAAAAAATAAACTATTTAATGTGCTTAGTGATTTTTTTCAACAAACTGAGTTTTATGATCAGGAAAAATGATCTGCCTACTTTTTTCCCCTCCCTGACCTGAAGGGTGGAGGGATGTGCAGAGAGACAGAGAGACCGAAGAAGAAATACAGAGAGAAATTTCATAGGCAGAAGTAGCCTGATCATTCTCTGTGATCTAAGTGGCTTGAAGCCCCAGCCTATAATCATGGCGAGGTATAGCACAAACAATACTGTAATTTGCCTTTCATAATAATTTTGTGCTTCAGAGGTTCAGGCTGAAAAATAGTAACTGTTTTTTGTCTTTTGTACTTTCAATACAATTTAGCTAAAAAAAGAAGAAGCTGTAAGAATCAAGAAGGAAGCTGAAGAAGCTGAAATCCAAAAAATGAAGGCAATTCAGAGAGAGAAGGTAAGATGGTAGAGAAAATGATTAGCTAACCTTTAGTGAGTGTGTTTTATGTGCCAGATTCTCTTCTAGACACAGCCCATACACAAACTCATTTAATCCTTATAATAACCCTATAAAGTATATGTTATTGTTATCACCCTAGCTGAGAAATGAGGAAACTAAAATGGAGTGTGTAGATAACTTGCCCAGACCTCATAGCCAAGTAAATAGAAGTAGGATTCAAATCCAGATCAATGGACCTCAGAGCTTGAGTTCTTAGTCACCACACTATCTTGCTTCTCAGGCGAGTTATGGAAGTAGTCACTATGTATTTGGCTATGAGCAAAACAGGTAGTAACAATGGCAATCAGTGTGCACAACCATATTTATATCCAAATACTGACTTTCCCATGGTGAGTGTGACAGAGGTAAACACACTCTCTTACTCAGAGAAGAGAAAGTGTGCCTTTGAGTTTCAGTATTAGTGATATGATCTATTCAAACCTCCAAGTCTTTTTAGTGCTGATACTTATTCTGAGACTTGAGTAAATAAACCTCCTAAAAATGTTCATCTGCTAGAGAAGGAAGAACATCATGTTATTCTCCAACACCCCTTCCTCATACTTTCATTCCCCACAAAGTCCTAAACTGAAGTAGGGTTTAAGTGCTTAAGGGTTAGGGGAAAGGGGTTGACTCATAATACTGACTCCCAAGTATGACACCTGGTGCAGGGACAAGTCATGGAAACATAACTTCTGTTCCTGCTGTCTGTCTGCCTCTCTTCCCCTCCTTCTATTTTCTTTTAAATATTAACTGTTTGTCAATATTTAAACCTGGTTACCAAACAACAAATATTTTTGCCAGACTTAATGAAGTGAAACCTGATGACTTACAGAATGCATGAGAGTATATAAGTCTCTTCTTCCCCTGGGGAGTTCTCTACCTGCTGGTGAGCAGACTGAGTTTTTCTTGGAAGGTGTCCTGTTTTGCTGTCTAAACTTGAACAGGCCATATTCCTTCCTAAACTATTGGGTTGGCCAAAAAAGTCTATTGAGCTTTTTTTCCATAAAAGACACATTTTTCATTTTCACCAATAACTTTCTTGATTTGGATATTTTGAGTATGTCATCTTCTCCCGTGTGGTATAATGTTGATTGTTCTTAATTATTGTCTCAATTTTTATCTCTATCAACTTCAGCTGGTCCACATGTTCATGGAGCATCATCCAGCAAGAAATCTCCAGCATGAAACTTGGCAAGCCACTTTTGACACATTTGATCACTCATAGAACCTTCTCCATATGCTACACAAATCTCTTTCTTTCTTTCTTCTGTTTTTTTTTGCATTTCAGTTGTTTTTACCTTTCTTGAAATAATAAACATAATATGCCAATAATGTTGCATATTTTCTCTATCTTCAATATTTAAATGGCTGCACAAAAATTTTTTGATAAGTTTATTTTTAAAGTGCATGCTGAAATGACAACTGTCACAATACAATCTAACAAAATGGTTTCAAATGAAATTGAAGATAACTAAGTATTGCTAGAGCCATCTTATGAAAAAAAAACAGATGAACTTTTTGGCCAACCCAATATTTCTGTAAAATGACTCTGTAAGTCCTACCTTGTCTTCTTCCAAGGCCTAGGAACATCTGTAGATTTAGATGTGATATCCCTAAGGATGTAGCCTCTGGGGGAGGAGATGACTGGACTTATACATGTGGTACTGTAGTGAAATGATGGAGGTATAAGGAAAAAAGAATATAGAAAGTTTGTTTACAAAATTCAATTGAGCAATTTGTTTCCAGCTGATGAGGTATTACACCCTCACTGAAAACATTTTTATTACAAACTTTTAAAAACCCATCTTCTTTCTTTCTACTTCTTTATGCCCCACTCTTTTTTCATCCAACTCCCCCTCCCTCCACTTTCTTCTTCAAAGGCTCTCTCAGGTCGTGTGGTTGTAGAGGAACATCTGCTTACATGGAACAGAGTCTGTGTGCATTGCAAGTGGGACTAGGACAAAACTGAAATCATCGCCAGGAACTGAGTTAAGAGGCTTGCATATCCTGAAGAATTACTGTGTTGCAACCTCTTAATTTAAAAGTCACTTACTAGTTGTCATTTAATACCCATAACTGGCTGGCTTGTGGGTCATTTTTAACTCATTTCTTCATGGGTCGAATAATGTATATGATTCAGATATGTTAGTGGTTGAAATGGTTTTCCTTACCATTAAGTAAAAGCAGCATTTTCCCCTTTCCAAGTGATACCATAACACTAGTTGCCTAGTAATCACCAACTGTAGAAATCTTAATGAGGTTGGCTTTTCTAATATGATAACTGTAATAATTATTGGTATAAATTTGTTTGAAAGTGAGAGATGGGAAGACAGATTATGTACATCCCTTTCATTCAAATTGTGGTCCCTGAACCAGCAGCACTGGCACCACTTATTAGAAAAGCAGAATCATGAGCCCACCCTAGACCTTCGGAATCTACATTTTAACAAGCTCTCCACGTGATTCTTGTGCACATAAACATTGCAGAGCAGTGTCTAAACTACCTTACAAGAGAGTGAGCAGCCCACCCTGGTCCTTCCACAGACTTGATTTCTCAGGCTAATTGGTCGGCACCGCCACCATGACCCAGCTCTTCCTGTTGTATATACATCTGTGGCTTTTCATACTAAATGTGAGCCTATTTAGTAGCTTGCGTCATAAAAGAAAAATGAACATTAGCTATCTAGTAATGGAATACTTCACATTGCCAGTGTGAAAATGGCCAAGAGAGGCGATAATGGCTGTGCTTATTGAGCATTTATTCTTTAAAATGCACAGTAAACACACACAGACATCAGCCTGCAAAATACTTCCCTCCTCCCCAGGTAGATGGCTGCTGTCCAGGAACTCTGAGCCCAGTAGAATCCATGCAGCCTGTTGCCACCTAAGAGCCTCTACCTTGGCCTCTGTTCTTACCACCCCCACCCCTTCAGTTTTCCCTGGGTCTCTCTCTGGTCAGTCAGCACTTGTGTGTGGGTGAGGGGAGAGTAAACTGCATTCTCTGCCAGCACATGTTCTTTGATTCTTAGTAAGCACAGAGGTATAAATGGCAGCCAGCTCTTTAGCATCTGGTCAGGTCAGTGGGGTCCAGGAGGAGTTAATGCTATAGATGAAGTGGTGACTTGGGAGGGCACTATGCCTTAGCATAGGGAATGCATAAGCAAGTATTCCCTATGCTGAGCATGTTGGTGTTAGGTAGACTTCTCGAGGTGTGCTGGAGCTTCCTCTTACTGGTTCATGAGACTGGATTGCTACATTTTCAGAATTTTTCAAACTAGTTAACTTTATAGTAGGAGCTTGAAACTGACCATGTGGGAGTATTTTCACTATGGAATCAGTAAATACTTTTTTCAGACTTTCACAATGCCCACAAATTAACCTCCCCCCTCCCCTCTGCTGAAGCAGGTTGTTAAGTTCAGCTGCTTAGCCCTAACAGGTTCTCTCTCACCCTCCCCTACCATCCACATATCAAAGCCAAGCCTCAGAGGACTAGAAGGTCAAGGATTTTTTGAAGTATCTGCCATATTATGTGTCTGATACTTACTGATTTATAAACATTTAACCCATGTGGTAGGCAGAATAATGTCTCCTCCCCGCCCCACCCACATTCCAATTCCTGGAACCTAGAACTATATTATGTTACATGGCAAAAGGGGGATTAAGTTTGCAGGTGGAATTAAGATTGCTAACTGATTTACTTTCAAAAGGGAAGAGTAGCCTTCATCACCCAGGTGGGTCCAATGTAATCACAAGGGTCCTTAAATTGGAAGAGGGAGGTGAGGATTGAGAGCATGAAGAGAGGGTAGCCAGAGAAAGATTTCGCCTGCCATTGATAGCTTTAAAGATGAAGGAAGATATCACTATCTGAGGAATGTGGGAGATTTCTAGAAGGTGGAAAAGTCAAAGAAACAGATTCACCCCTGCAGCCTCCAGAAGGAATGCAGACCTGCTGAAAACTTGATTTTAGCCCAGTTAGGCCCATATTGGACATCTGACCTCTAGAAATGTATGATTACTAACAAACTTTTGTTATTTTAAACCACCATGTTAGGGGTAAGTTTTTACAGCAGCAGTAGGAAGTTAACACACGCATGTGGTTTTATAGTGATGTATGAATGAATGTCTCCTCTTGCAAATTTATAAAGAGAAAATATCTCTAAAATATTTAGAACATCAGAGTGAAGGAAAGTTATTAAAAATAATAAAACAGCAGAATAGCAGATGTAAGTGCTTTCTTTGCCACTGGATTTAACAGCATATGTAACCAAGTTTTCATAAACCCTCACGGCAGGAGTTTCACTGGATTTAGTGCTGCAGAAGTGATCTTGCACCCTGCTTTCTCCTTATAATCATGTTGGAGAATTAACTAATAACTTGATATTTTCAACTTTCATAATGTCCACACACTTAAAAGGAAAAAAAACCTTCCAATTCTATGCCAAAGACCCTCCCCACCTCCTGGGTTCATCTTATTCTGCCTTGAGCTAGTAGTGCTTGAAATAATATACAATGCTATATAGTTTACAAATACTTCATTTAATTCTTCCAAACTCTTGGGGTAGCATAACCTCAGAAAGAGCAGAAAAATAGCTAGAAATCTGAGTGGCACCCAAAGCCTTTCCTTGCTCTTTTCAATACACCATAAAGTTATAAAGCTTATCAAGTTATTTGGAGCACTGGAGGTCACGGTGTTTTATGCAGACACTGTGAAGTGTTTTTATTTTTAATGTTGTGAAGTGAAGTAGGAATTCACTAGGAGGAAAGTATACATATTAGATGCATAGATGCATACTTACACATATTTTTAAGGAATCACATTTGTTACTTAGTCTAGGAAACTGGTAAGCAGAAAGGGCTGAAGGTTCAAGAATAACTTATGGGTAAAACTCAACATCGAAAACATTATTTCGACATTGTTTTTATAAACTAGGAATATGTCCATTTCTGAAAACTTTCAAAAAACACCAATATTTCCCAGAAATATGGTCCCTACATTATGCAGTTCTTTGTGGATGCATTGGTATGGGGCATTAAACCTCTGGTTGTTGAAATGCTGTTGGACCCCATTAATTAATCTTATAGTGTTGGGATGTTAATTTTATTTCTGAAATGCAGATGTAGTACTAAGAGGGTAAGCTGTTAGCTTCTCTATGCTTCACTTCATCTGTAGATTGGGTTTAATAATATATAATAATAGGACTGGTAGGCCTAAAGCAATTCGTAAACACTCATTGAGGGTGACCTAACCTACTTAATTATGCATGTAAAGAAGCACCTTAACACTATCTCATTTGACTCTATTATATCAACCTTCTGTGTGGAAAGCAAGCAGAGGTGATTATTCTTACTTTACATGCAAATTAATTGACTCATTTATGTCATTTCCACCAAGACCACGTGAATAAGGTTGCTGGAGAGAAAAAAAACACTCATGGATTTTTTTTCTGGCCACATTAAATTTCTGGGCTTCCTTCTCACCTGGGTCTTCAACAATGCCCGACATTTCTCCTTTGCAGTCTAGGCTTGTCTCTATTTACCAAGATTCCTCCCTCCACCTTTTTAAATCCTCTTCTTTCTTTTTATTTCATCTCTTACCTTCTAGGAAGTAAAGGCCATCAGGCCATAGGTACCTTTATTTTTCTGTTTCCTTATTCTTCCTTTGCTATTTGTACCCCTACCTCATCTCAAGAGGAAAAAATTGCTTTTCTTTGCTGCTGTAATGAATTCCGCCACCTGTGCTTACCATCTCATCTCAATTCCATCTTCTCAGGAACCTTACTACTCTGTCATTAAGCCCCCCTTTCACCTGTCACTCTCATTATTTATTTTTATGATCTTGTAATATAATCATAATCAAGTCTCTCATCTTAAAGACAAGTCTCTCTATTCTTATTTGCTTTCATTTTTAATTTAGTCTTTATTGTATACTTTTTTGATTACCATTTAGTTCCCTTACACCCTCTCCCCCCAATAATCACCACACTGTTGTCCATGTATATGAGTCGTTTTTTCCTTTTACCCAATCCCTCCATTGCCTCACATACCCCCTCACTGGCTATCATCCTACTCTCCATCTATGAGTCTGTCCCCATTTTACTTGTTAGTTTCATTTGTTCATTAGGTTCCTCTTATAGGTGAGATCATTTAGTATTTGTCTTTCACTGCCTGGCTTATTTCACTTGGCATAATGTTCTCCAGGTCCATCCATACTATCACAAAGAGTAAAATTTTCTTCTTTTTTATGGCTGAGTGGTATTCCATTGTGTAAATGTCCCATAGTTGTCATATCCACTCATCTACTGATGGACACTTGGGCTGCTTTCATATCTTGGTGATTGTAAATAATGCTGCAATTGCTGTACTGGGTGCTTGTGTCCTTTTGATTTAGTGTCTTGGGTTCCTTCAGATGTATTCCCTGGAGTGGGATCACTAGGACAAAATGTACATCCGTTTTTACTTTTTTTGAGGTATCTCCCTACCGCTTTCCACAGTGGCTGCACTAGTCTGCATTCCTACCAACAGTGCAAGAGAGTTCTCCTTTCTTCACATCCTCACCAGCACTTGTTTGTTGATTTACTGATGATGGCCATTCTGACAGGTTTGAAATAATATCTCATTGTGATTTTCATTTACATTTTTCTAATGTTTAGTGACATTGAGCATCTTTTCATATGTCTATTGGCCATCTGTATGTCCTCTTTGGAGAATTGTCTATTCAGATCCTTTGCCCATTTATTAATTGGGTTGTCTGGTTTTTCAGTGTTGATCTTTGTAAGTCCTTTATAAATTTTGGGTATTAACCCCTTATTAAATGTATTAGTAAATATGTTCTCCCATTCTGCGGGTTGTCCTTTTATTTTGTTGATGATTTCCTTTGCTGCGCAAAACCTTTTTAGTTTGATGTAGTCCCATGTGTTTATTTTTCATTTTGTTTTCCTTGCCTGGGGCGACACATCTGATATAATGTTGCTATGAGTAATGTCTGAGATTTTGCTGTCTAAGTTTTCTTCTAGGATTTTTATGGTTTTGGGTCTAACATTTAAGTCTTTGATCCATTTTGACTTTATTCTTGTGTGTGGTGTAAGTAGGTTGTCTAGTTTCATTTTTCTGTATGTATCTGTCTAATTTTCTGAATACCATTTATTGCATAAACTGTCTTTAGCCCATTGTCTGTGCTTGCTTCCTCTGTTGAATACTAATTGACTATAGAGGTGTGGGTTTATATCTGGGCTCTCTATTCTGTTCCATTGATCTATGTGTTTGTTTTTATGCTAGTACCATGCTGTTTTGAGTACTATGGCCTTATAGTGTGGTTGATATTAGGCATAGTGATTCCTTCAACTTTGCTATTTCTCAGGATTACAGTTTTTATGTGGGTCTTTTGTGGTTCCACAGAAAATTTTGAAATATTTGTTCTAGTTCTGTGAAATATGTCATTGGAATATTTTTCTTTTTTAAAGATTTTTTTGTTGTTATTTTTAGACAGAGGGAAAGGGAGGGAGAAAGAGATGAAAACATCAATGTATGGTTGCTTCTCGTGTGCCCACTACTGGGGACCTGCCATGCAACTCCCAGACATGTGCCCTGACTGGGAATTGAACTGGGGACCCTTTGGTTTGCAGGCTGGTGCTCAATGCATGGGGCCGTACCAGCCAGGGACATTGAATATTGATAGGAATTGAATCTATAAATTGTTTGGGTGGAATGGACTTTTTAATGAAGTTAATTTTTCCTACCCAAGAACACGGTATGAGCTTCCATTTATTTGTATCTTCTTCAATTACTTTCTTCAGTGTCTTACAATTTTCTGTGTATAGGTCTTTTACATCCTTGGTTAGATTTATTTCTAGGTATTTTATTCTTTTTATAGCAACTGTGAATGGAATTGTATTATTAATTTCCCTTTCTGTTAGTTCGCTATTGGCAGGATAAATGCAATTGATTTCTAGATATTAATTTTGTACCCTGTTACTTTGCTGAATTCATTTATCAGTTCTAGTCATTTCTAGGTACAATCTTTGGGGATCTCTATGTACATTACCATGTACATCTGCAAATAAAGACAGTTTTACATCTTCCTTTCCAATTTGTATGCCTTTTATTTCTTTTTCTTGTCTGATTGCTGTGGCTAGGACTTCCAGTACTATATTGAATAAGAGAGGTGAAAGCAGACCTTCCAGTATTGTTCCCACCACTTACCCCTCCACTCTATTGGATCTTTCTTGTTTGCTTTAAACTCCTCCACCCCGAACATCATGACTCAGCTTCTGAAAGTTCCTCTACCACATGTGGTTTCCACGTGCCCTTCTGTGCACCAGCTCTAACAATCACCTTAACACAGGATCTCTATTGCAGCAAATGTTCCTCAGGGGAGCTCAGCTGGCTTGGGAACTGACCCTTTTTGAGTCCTTGCCTTTTGTATACTTTTTCCTTGGAGGGCTGAATCTGCCTTCTGTTTCTAGTACTTCACTTGTATTGATCTAGCCAAAATCACCAGTGGTGTTTTTAATCCAAAAACTGAATGGAGACTCTTTAATTCCTAAGTTATTGAAACTCTTTGTAATGTTGTAACAATCAAAAACTGTGTCCTTTAAATTCCACCCCTCTAGAATGCTTCTGGGTCCTTTTTCTTGTTTTTCTACTATTGACATTTCATCAGGTCCCATCCTTTGGTCTTCTCTAATATCCCTATGCCTATACTGTCCTATTCTTAAGTGAAAGCTCCCATGTTTCCACATTTCCACATTTAAGGATTTAGTTATTGTGTGTGCTAATGATTTCTGAAATCCATATCATTAGGCCAGACCATATTTCTAAACCCCAGGGCCAGATATTTTACTGTATGCTTGATATTTCTCTCTAGATTACAAGTGGCAAACACAAGGCCTGTGGGCTGAATCTGGCCCTCCATCATGTTTTATCTGGCCTGAAACCTTGTTTCTACCCAGCAGCAGTGCCAATCTCTCACTTAAAGAGTAGTTACATTGATACAGTCCTAAAATTACATTCGGCTCTTTGAAGGCAACTGCAAGGCTGATGTGGCCCCCAGTGAAATGAGTTTGACATGCTCTAGATGTTCCACAAGTATATCTCAAATCTAATAGGTGCAAAACTGACCTCATATATTTATTCTGATGCTCTTAAATGACATTCATCCTGTACTCTCTCTTCTTTCCTTACTCATCCTATATCAATATAGTTATACCTTCTGTTATTTCATTTTTCCTTCCTGATATAATATTTCTGTCACCTACATTTTTCTAAAGTTTGTCTTTTCTTTTCTGTCCCTCTTGTCTTAATCTGGAACTCATAATTTATGGATTACTATGGGAATCACTCCATTGGCTTTTAGATTTGTGGTCTAACCTCTGGGATGCTTTCAGAGTAAGTTGTTTACTTTCATGCTTAAACTAACATAATGGCTTATCATTGACTTTAATGAGGTCCAGACTCTTTTTAGTTGGCATGCAAATTCCTTTATAATTACCCTCTTTTACTTCCTCAACCTTATCTTCCACCCAACTCACTACAAACCCCTTTGAATTAATCCAGGAACTTCTTGAATATCATTGAACTGGAATATTCTCTCAGGCCTTTGTACATTGAAAATACTGTAAACTGTGGGAATGCTCTCTTTCTATCCAGGGCCACTGCCAGCCCATCATTGCCTTTGTGCAAATTAGAAGTGATTCTCCATCCAGGCAATCAGTTCTGTGGGTATGCAGATTATTGATAGATGGTACCTTTGTGAGAAATAGAAGACACCTCTGCTGTGTTGAAGCATCCCATTCTGGGATACAAGGCTTGGTAAGCTGAAAGCTGACATTTTTCAACCTTTTCTATCCTCTCTGCTTGGCCCCCTTAGGCAGTGAGT
This sequence comes from Artibeus jamaicensis, assembly GCF_021234435.1. Classification (NCBI taxonomy): domain Eukaryota; kingdom Metazoa; phylum Chordata; class Mammalia; order Chiroptera; family Phyllostomidae; genus Artibeus; species Artibeus jamaicensis. The sequence continues at coordinate 5,159,488 of NW_026521822.1, forward strand.
AACACATACAATGGAGTACAGTAGCCCTACTCCCATAATCCCCTTCTCCTCCTGGAAAGCTATTGCTTGTTTAAGATTGGTTTCTATGTAGAATTTCCACCTGTCATTAGACCTATGATTCTCATCCTCTTATTTGATCATCAGTCCTTTGGAGAATCTGAAGAAAGCTATGAGTCCAATCTTGGTAAAAATGAACATGCTCCTAACATACAGCTTATCCCTGAACTTGAGGTTAGGGAGCACATTCCAAGGGTCATTCAGCCCCTTGGTTCCCATGACAAGGATGGGGACTGCCACTTAGTTGGCACTAAATGAACATTTGTGGAACTGTTGAGAGCACTTCCTGACAACCCACTTCCGTGCATGTTCTGCATTCATATTGCACTGTTTGCAAACCTCTATCTTCTAACATACTTTATATACTACCATCATTGCTTTCTTATCTACGTCCCTAGCTAGCTTCTGCTTTCCTGAGTAGGCACTGCTCTGTTTATATCTGCATTCCTAGTTTCTAACCCAGTACAAGAATATAATAGGCATTTCATAAATTTTTGTTGAGATTCAGTGATTTTAAGTGACTTAAAGTCACCCTGCAGTGATAGTGAACTTAAAGCTGATCCTATAATATTTTCTTCTGGATCTCATGCTACTATATATTTTAAATTCTACATTTGTATATGTATGTGCAAATTGTTTGGGTGACTCCTTAACTGACTGTTAAGTGGAAAGAGATAAAGTCTGAGACCCAAGTATTTGGGTACATATACTTTGGTAGGTATTGGATACAATTTTTCAAATATTCCAGTATTATAAAATGCTTCTCCATAAGCTTCTGAGGAATAAACAGACCTTTGCTGGTTGAAATTTAGCTACTGTTTTCATGAGATGAATTCAGTGATACTCTACTAGTGAAGAGATTAAAACCACTTTTTAGTTTTTGACCTTGCTAAAGGAACCCGCCCTTGGTCTCTAGGTGCTTGTGTGTTTTTTTGCCTCATCATTTTCAAAGTGGCATTACTGACACTAGTGTAAGCAATGCCTACTGCTTGCTGACTGTGTCTTAACATTTTTTTCCCTTCACAGATGTAGGCAGCTCACAGCAATTGATCACTTTTGGTTTCATGAATAGGGTTTTTTTTTTCTAGATTAGGATCACATTTATTTAGGTTTATAATTCCAATACATTGGAAGTGATTCATGTTGGTTGTAGTAAATTTCCTTTGTATTTTTCTGAAACGGAAATCATCTACTTTGCCTTTCAAATAGGACTACTAAATAGTTCTGTGTGAATAAAGAGCTTTATGAAAATGAAAAATATGAATAGTTTCTGGCTCTCTTTGAAAGGTGAAGCCAAACTTACATCAGGGTTTGGACATGATGGTTTCCATGAGTTACTTTTCACAGTTCTTTGTGCTGGGAAAATCTGGTTCTTCTTCTTCAATCAAACCCAGCTGCTCATGTCTGCCTTGAATTCATTTAAAATTTCAAGTCTCTCCTGTGCTGTAGAACATGTTTCAAGTACCCATTAACTTTGTTGTCCAGGAATTTTACTTGTTTTTCTTAGGCAAGTTTTTAAAAAAATGACAGTTGTGTCATAGTGAATAAAAAGCAACTCTTTTGAGTTATTAAGTTGGATTAAAATATGCCAAAGCCATGGTGACAGTAATATTAAATAAGAAGTTTCTTGTCTCTAATAAGCAACTTATTATAAAAAAGAAAGACCTCTTTTCTATTTAAGTGGATGGCTTTTTAATGACATTATGCTGTTCAGTCTCTCAATAGCTTTAAGTGTCTAAGTCAGAAGGGAGTTGGGTTGGTTTATTGAAAGTATTTTCCTGAATGTGTTAGTATATATAAATATTGTATAAACTATTTAATCATTTATTGGAATTTTAACATATTTGATGTAGAAATTTCATGTTTCTCTAAGAACATTTTGAAAACCCTGCTTAAAATATGAACGTGCTGTTGTTTGAACTAAGGAGTAAAAATGTGAAATGCAGAGTCTGAGATTATAATGATCAAGCTGAAAGCAGAGTCAATGAAATAACTTAGGGCTCCTGGATTTCAGTGTAGTGCCCAGAGGCTATAACGGGATACTGCCTTGGAATCCCTGGTAGGTACTGCACTAGACCATTGAGGCCAATTAAGCCTAAGGGTTTTAACCCTTGGTTAACTTTAACATCATGATTCATTTGTTTCCCTAATAAATTACAATTTTATATTTGAAATTTCAGAGTGAAAAGCTAGAGGTGAAAAAAAGATTTCAAGAAAACCTCAGAAGAGAAACATTTAGAGAGCATCAGCAATAGTAAGTTTGTTTTCAGGACTTTGTACCTTTACAGGCATATTGTTCATTCTACTTTTTAGTTCTGGGTGATGCTAAGTTTAGTCCTCTAGTATTGGATAATTGGCTGTTATATTAATTATGTAATTGAACTCCATTCTGTAAGTGAGATGTATGAACATGTATGTTCACCAAAGTGTTTTTTAGTCAATTGATTAGAAACAATACTGCTAAACTTGAGGAATTCTTCATTATAAATCACCTGAAAGACTTGATTCATTGGTGATTTAGGGTACTTCTGATTATCCTGACTTCCAAAATACTGATATAAAGAATAGGGTGTTTGAAAAAAAGTACCCATGCAGAATCTGAACTAACTAGAAATTAACCTAATGTACTGAGGACTATTCCACACATGTATTTTTGTAGACAACAATAGAGAAAGTTTTTAGCAATTACTGGCAAAACTGCCAATTGGTGGTCATACACCAAGGTATTTTTTTCCAGTGTGATTTGTGAATTACAACAGTTAACATGTATAGCACAACTACTCCGTGCTTTATAATTAGATAAAGTACTCTGTTACACAGACTTTAAAGGTAAGCTGGTGTGCTCACTCTATGTAGTTAGACTATCTGCACATTGCTTAAAAGAATAGACAAAACCAAAGGAACATATCTCTGGCCCAAGGTTAATTCCAAAAAGGAATGGAATTAAAACCAAGCAGATATGGCTTCAAAGTCTTATTGCAGTTCTCAGATGTGACCCTGGACAAACTATTAAAGCTCTTTGAACTTTAATTTTCTTTAAAAATAGGGATAATGATCTTTCCCATAGGCAATTTGTAAGGATTAAGTAAGATATCATCTGTAAAGGACATAAAGATGCCTAAATATTATAGGGACTTGAAATTAAACTTTTAATAGAAGTCCTTGTTCAATTGGTCAGACAACTTTCATTTTGCAGAACTGTATGAGATTTCTGGCCCATGAGACCTAGTCATTTACCTTCCACTTTCATATGGATTGTTCTCTTCTGACTCCCACCTCTTTTCTCTTCCCATCATTGTACCTCCTTTGCAGAATTTAAGGGGTGAGCACATATGACATGCTAAATCATGCTCCTCCTGTAAGTACAGAGTGTTGTGGTTTTCTGATTCCACTGAAATTATCCTGCCTCTATTGTAAGCAGGCAGCTCTTTCTTGCTTTAACAATCACAAGTAGAAACTGGAAAAGAAGTTTCTCAGCTCTTCACTTTGCCCCTAAGCAAGTAGGTACTTGGCCTCTGCTACTCAGAGTAGAAAATGAGTGGGAGATGATATGGGGTTGGATGATAGGGGGTTGGGTGACATTCTCCCCTCTAAGTTAAAAGAAACATTACTCTTATTTGAATCATAAGAGCCATAGCCTCTTTTTCCCTACTCCTCTTCTAAGGCAGGCTTGGGGAGGCAGGCATTGTTGAGGGAGTGATGGAAAGCTAAACACCAGAAATTCTCTCTCTTACAGAGATAGTAGGAGGGAGGCAATAAATTAAGGGTGTTACTGTATTACTGAGCCCCATTCATGGGTAGAGAATGGATGAGAGTTTAATTCTAAGCCAACCAGATTAGGTGAAAGAGATAAGGAACTACCATGAGGCAAGTGTAGCCTAGAGATACAAGGATAACAAATATATTTATCCTATGGCATCATAGTTTCACAGTGTAAAATTAGGAGGCTTTTAGGCACAGGACTGGGAAGTTGAATGAGTCCATTTTCTGGAGTTTTAAACATGACAAGGTCAAGGATGAGAGAGAACTTTAAAGGAGATGCAGATTGTGTGCCATTCAACCTCCTTTCTTTCATAGTCTTCCAGCTTCTTGAATTTGTGTTTTATTAAATGCTAGAGATCAATCATCTTTTTATCTGTGGAAAAAATGTTTTAACCTTAGCTACTTCACAACTTTCAGTGGAGCTGAATCCAATTACATGCATATTTCACTCTTGATCTTTCTTCTGCTTATCCTGAAAGTCCCAGTTAACCAGGGAAGAGAGAAGTTGGCTAAAAATGAGAAGCATCTGAAATAGATTGTTTTAAAGCCTATTGAAAAATACAAGTATTATTAGTTTTTTAAAAATTTAGTTTTGAACTACTTTTGAAATTAAAAGACCAATAGTTTATGAAATGAATGGCCATTATATAGTTAGAAATATGAAAGGGACTTCTTAAAAAAGATGGATCCTTGATTACAAGCCTTGGACATACCTTCTTAGAGTGAGTTTATGGGGCAAAATTGTCGAGGAGAGCTGTTAGAATTTTAATAGCACAATGATTTCACCAGACCAAATAGGCTGGTCTCCATCTCTCTCTGCACACCCCTGAATTAGATTCTCCTGAAGCAGTCAAACCAAAAAACACAAAATAGAGACATAGTTAAGAAAAAAATTTTAACTAGTCAATACCTCATGTCCTTGCCAATTTCAGCATGCTGTTGCTGTGATATGTGGTTCAAATAGCAGACCAGGAAAGTTTTTTCTTTCTTTCTGTAGAGGAGGGTAACCATGGATTGAGCAGACTGTAAATCCAAGCTGCTAGAGAAAATGCTCATGATTGCATCCTGGGGCACCACCATGAGAATCTTAATGTGCTCACTCTGAGCACCTCATTTCTGACTTCGTTCATTTGCTCCTGATTATTTTTAGTGTTGTCAATTATTTGGCTAACAGGCAGAAAACTAGGCATTTATTGACATCCAAAGGGACTCTCCTGAGTGTAATAATCAAGGCAGTTTATTGAATGCCTGTGAGGTTGTTTCCTAATTGTACACATTAATCCACCCAGGCAAGCTGGCTGAAAATACCCCAGCAGATTGCACATGCAGATGGAGAACCCAGGATGGTTTTTATGAGAAGACCTCTGGAATACACTTCTGCAGTACTCTCTTTTCCTTAAAAATCAAATGACTGACTATTTCAATTGGCAGCTGAGAGCAGACCAGATTAATAGTGCATTAAGTCTGCTACTCTGACTGGGGACAGACTCAAATTTCACAATTCAGTGTTTGTTCTAGGATTCTTGAGCATGAAAGTGAAAGGTAGAAGTTGACACCTAAACTTGGTGTAGTTTTCACTGTTATTTTTACTCTGTAAGTTTTTCCTACTTATAAAAAGTCAAATATGATACTTTCCAGAATGGCATTTTCTATTAATATTATGGGTAGATATGCATGTTTGAAATAACAGATAATAAACCCTTTGTTGCATGTTTTTTAAATATCAAATGGAGGATGTTGTGATTTATGTTATTTAAAACATTGAGTAAAATCTCAGCATTTAAAATTTTAAGTGGTGATTTATTTTGAGGGCTATAGTCATCATTCTAATCATTTTGATGGATGTAGAGACAGGTTTAAATTTTTTAGCCTATTTAACCAATGCAAGGGGGGTGGCTGGGTAGGATGCATGGGTGGGTAGTCAGATGCATTTTGTATGTGGGTGTCAGGAAAAACAATGTTTTCTTAAGAATTTATTGAAGAGTTATGTTCCATTGAATCCACTGCTAGGATTATATCCTAAGAATCCTAAAACATCAATTTCAAAGAACCTATGCACCACAATGTTCACAGCAGCACAATTTACAATAGCCAAGAGTTGGAAGCAACCTAGGTGCCCACCAGTAAATGAATGGATCAAATAATTGTGGTACATATACACAATGGAATTCTATGCAGCAGAGAGAAAGAAGGAGCTACTACCCTTTGCAACAACATGGATGGAACTGGAAAGCATTATGCTGAGTGAAATAGGCCAGGTGTTGAAAGACAAATACCATATGATCTCACCTTTAACAGGAAGCTAAACAATAAAACAAACAAGCAAGCAGAATAAAAACAAAGACACTGAAATAGAGAACAAGGGAACAGCGATTAGAATGGAGAGGGAAGGGAATTTAAGGGGGAAAAGGGGAGGGATTTGGAGGAACAAGTATGAAGGACTCAGGGACAAGAACTAAGGGGGGTGGAAATGGGAGGGAGGTGGGGTGCATAGGGCGGGGTGGGCTGGGATAGGAGAAATAGAAAACTGTACTTGAATAATAACTAAATAAAGTAAAAACAAGAATTTACTGAAGAGAAGAGAATTGGGTAGCTTTTGAACATTTAAAATGTTACTTTATATTTAATAATCATTTTAAAGTATATCTTATTGACTATGCTATTACAGTTGCCCCATTTTTGTCTCCCCTTTTATTTCCCTCTACCCTCCACCCACCACCTTAGTTCATGTCCATAGGTCATACATATAAGTTCTTAGGTTTCTCCATTTCCTATACTATCCTTAACCTCCCCCTGTCTATTTTGTACCTACCAATTATGCTTCTATTCCCTGTACCTTTCCCTGCTTTCTCCCCTTTCTTCCTCCCATGGCTAACCCTCCATGTGATCTCTATTTGTGATCCTGTTCTTGTTCTAGTTCTTTGCTTACTTGGGGTTTTTTTTATTGTTAAGTTGCTGATAGCTGTGTTTGTTGACTTTTCACTATTCATAGTTTTGATCTTCTTCTTTTTCTTAGATGAGTCCCTTTAACATTTTATATAATAAGGACTTTGTAATGATGAACTCCTTTAGGTTACCTGATCTGGGAAGTGCTTTATCTGCCCTTCCATTCTAACTGATAGCTTTGCTGGATAGAGTAATCTTGGATGTAGCTCCTTGCTTTTCATTACTTTGAGTACTTCTTTCCAGCCCTTTCTTACCTGCAAAGTTTCTTTTGAAAGTCATATGACAGTCTTATGGGGAATCCTTTGTAGGTAACTCTCTGCTTTTCTCTTGCTGCTTTTAAGGTTTTCTATTTAACTTTAACCTTTGGCATTTTAATTATAATGTGTCTTGGTGTGAACCTCTTTGGGTCCAACTTGTTTGGAACTCTCTGTACTTTCTGGATTTGTATTTCTATTTCCTTCACCATATTGGGGAAGTTTTCTTTTGTTATTTTTTTAAAATAAAAATTTCAATTTCTTGCTCTTCCTTCTCTTTTTCTGGTACTCCTATGATTTGGATGTTGACACTTTTAGAGATGTCCAAGATTCTTCTTACTCTCTCCTAATCTTTTGAATTTCTGTTTCTACATTCTGTTATAGTTGATTATTTCTTCCTCATGTTCTGAATCATTGCTTTGATCCCTGGCTGCCCTCCCTTCACTGTTGGTTCCCTGCAGATTTTTCATCATTTCACTTAGTATGGCCTTCACTTCTTCCTTTACCATTTTGCCTTATTCAGCGAATTCTCTGTGCATCCTTATCGCCAGTGTTTTGAACTCTGCATCTGATAGGTTGGCTGTATCTGTTTTGCTCAGTCTTTTTCTTGGAGTTTTATTGTTCTTTCATTTGGGCCATATTTCTTTTTCTCCTTGATTTGGGAGCCTTCCTGTGTTTGCTTCTGTGTATTAGGTGGAGCTGCTTTCACTCCCTGTCTTAGCACAACTGTTAAGTTATATGGGGCAGAACTTTAGATATTTGCCAGGATGGGGAAACCTGCTTCACTGCTTTGTGGCTCTGTATGTGGGGAAGGGGTTAGAGAGGGGGAAATGCCACTGAAGCTTGCTTGGCACTCATCCCATTTCCAGTCACTTCACCCCCTTTCCATATGCAACTGGCTTTCCTCTAGCTGCTGCCCCAGTGGTGGTTCCCAGAGTAGGTGGGTTTACATTTGATTTAGGACCATGTGGGTCCTTTAAGTAGCCTCTCCTGAGAGACTGGTAGTTTCTTCTGCCAACCCAACCACCATGGGTTTTTACAGCCAGAAGTTATGAAGCTTCATTTCTTGGCACTGGAACCCTGGGCCTTGCAGTCTGGTCTAGGGCTCAGATTGCTCACTCCCAAGGTATCACTCACATTTTTATCCACCACATGTGAATGTGGGACTGCCCGTTCTGCTGACAACCTCACTGTTCCTGCCTTGCTGCCACCACACCATGTCCTCTCTATCCTGGCTTCCCATCTGTACCCCTCCTCCTTGTTTGGATGAATGTTTCTTCTTTAAATCCTTGGTTCTGAGTTTTCCATACAGTTTGATTTCCTGGCAGCTCTGGGTGGTTTTCTTTTGGTTGTTGTTTGTTTGGGTTTGTTTTGAAGTTAGTTGTGATCCTTCTTATGGTTGTGGAAGGAGGTGAAGCATGTCTTCATATACCTCTATCTTGACTGGAAGTCCCACAGGGCTCAGTTCTTAAAACCCTATTTTGAACAGCTCTTAGGATTGAGGTCTTTTCAAAATAGGATATTTCTATTTCTAAATTGTCAAGTGCCACCTCATGCTCAGCCTATCATTTGTAATGTTGGAAAATTTTCTTCATTTCTGCCACTGGAACCATGCATCTCCTTTATTTCCATTTGAATAATAGTGTGATTAGTTCCTAGAAGGCATATCTTTATCTATTTTAGTTGCTTATAACTGAGGATCTAGACAGGTATGCTGAATATGCATACTTAGGCCTCAAGTTTGCCTTCTAATATGCTCACAAAACTTCTAATGCCCTTCACGGGAGCTTCTGGAAGACACTTAAGAGCTAAATTGATCCCTTATCCATATGGTCAGTTTAAATCCAACCTCCCATTTTATAATCCAAGTAAGGTGAATCAAAAGTCATCCTTTTCATAACTTTCTATCTTATGCCAATGAAGTAAACTTAAAGATACAAAAAATCCTGTATCTATTTTGCTTGACATAAGACTGAACATTTTATGAGAACTTGGATCTGAGAGCATCTCTGCCTACTGAATGTTAAATCATGTTACAGTTAAGAACATATCGAAATTTTTACCCACTCTTCATTCTTTCTGCAGGTGTCCTAGTGAATGTTAACTCATTTTCATTCCCACTGCCACCACCTTCACATGCCATTTGCATTATGGCTTCTGTCTCCCTGCCATCCTCTGAACAACTTCAATGGCTTCATAACCATCTTTGCCAACAGTCTCCTCTTCTCTTTATTGTCTTAAATGTTTTGTCAGATTTTGTTTTCTAAAGCACAGCTTTGGTCATGGTGCTACCCTCCTCTAAAAGCCTCATTTCTTCTCATTGCTCATAGAATAAATTCTAAATGCCTTAGCCACACCATGAACCACCTTATTAAGAAGATGTCATGGCCACTGTAGTAAGAAAGTGTCAAAAATGACTAAAGAAAGAGTTGCCATTTTGTTGGGTGATTTGGTGGGGGAGGGTTTGAGACAGCAGGGCTTTGCTCAGGAAGCAGGGGTAATTCTGTATCAGTATTTTAATCAATATTACCTAAAAGGAGGGGGAAGACAGAGTGAGATAAGTTTTGTAATTGATAAAGACACAGCTGTCACTCATATAAGCCAGAATTTTGGGATATTTGACTACTGTCATAGATGAGAAAGGTTTATATATTTTCTTTGAAGTTTCATGTATTATTTTCTTCATTCAGACATGTTATAGAGTAATCTTACTTTTTATCATGATCAATTACAGTCACGGAGCAACCTCTTTTGATGTTGATATTGTGTAAAATTATTTCTACCAGAAGAATACCCGGGGGCCTAGGGGCCTGGCTGTCAGGGACAGCTTCTGTCTTTCTCAGTATGCATTGAATAAACAGTAAAATATAAAAGGTGACTAATGCCTTATTTTAAAATTAGTTTCACTTATTTCATCACTGGAAACTGGTACCATCAATGCTGCCCTCTTGGGAGGGCAGATCTGGGATTAGACTGGCTGTTTGGGGTAAAACTTTAATCTCTCTCCTTACTAGTTGAAGAACGTTATTTAATTTTTGTGAGCCTTTATTTCCCCATGTTTCACAAGGGCTGGGGCTAGAATTGTTACTAGTTCAAAAGAAGATTAATCAATATAATTCATGTTAGAAATCAAGTATAGTGCTTGGAGGACACAGGGAAAGAAGGTATGATGGAACTCCAAACAGGCCTATACATCATCAAAAATTCTTTATGAAATATAATTGTAAGAGAAATTATACTTATAATAAGTATCCACATTGTAAGACAGGTGGGTATATGTCTAATATGTAGATGTATATAAAAAGTAAAATACCTAAAAGAAGATGAAAATAAATGTAGCCATTTATTTATTATAAAAGAAAAAATCAAATCAAGGATGATATTTTTTCCCCTGGTTAATATATAAATAAAGACTTCAGCCAAGATGGAGGCATAGGTGGAAGCACTGTGCCTTCTCGCACAACCAAGTTTAAAAACAATAAAGTTTTAGCAACAAAAACACAGCCAAACCACAGAAAATTGAACTACATGGAAGTCTGACAACAACAAACCCTTCAGCCAAACCAGTAAGAGGGGCAGAGCCAGCAGCAGAGCGGGGTCAGGCAGGAAAGATCCACCGGACCAACCCAGCTGCGCGACCCAGGTGCGCCGGCAGCTGTGGGCAGATCCCATGTGTGGAGAAGCGGACAGACCCACTGAGGGCTGATCATGCTCACACATTCACGAGCAGATAAACCGGTGAAGGAGCTAGCAATGAGACTGACCTCATAGGCCCCAGCGGCAGGAAGCAGCAGAGGGAGCCACCATTGTCCATCTATGACCCCGCCCCGACATACAGCATCACAAACCAGAGACCTGGGTGGCCCCGCCCTGATGAACAAATGAGGCTCCACTCCTCATACATAACAGGCACAAACAGATAAAAGCATGGCTCAAGAACAATTCAGAGCCCCAGAGCCGATAAATCTAAGTAATGAAGAAATAGCCAAACTTTCAGATGCACACTTCAAAACACTGGTGATCAGGATGCTTACAGAACTGGTTGATTTTAGTCACAAATTAGAGGAACAAATGAAGGCTGAACTAATTGAAATGAAGGGAAATACACAGGAAACCAATAGTGATGAAAAGAAAACTGGGACTCAAATCAAAGGAGTGGACCAGAAGTAGGAAAAAAATGACCAAACAGAAAAGGATGAAGAAACAAGAATTCAAAAAAATGAGGAGAGGCTTAGGAACCTTCAGGACATCTTTAAACGTACCAACATCCGAATTATAGGGGTACCAGAAGGGGAAGAGGAATAGCCACAAGTGGAAAACTTATTTGAACAAATCATAAAGGAGAACTTCCCCAATCTGGCAAAGGAAATAGACATAACAGGAAATCTAGGAAGCTTAGAGAGTCCCAAAGAAGTTGGACCCAAGAAAAAAACACACCAAGGCACAACATCATTACATTAGCCAAGATGAAAATGAAGGAGAGAATCCTAGAAGCAGCAAGAGATAAGGGGACAGTCACCTACAAAGGAGTTCCCATCAGACTGTCAGCTGATTTCTCAAAAGAGACCTTACAGGCAAGAAGGGGCTGGAAAGAAGTATTCCAAATCATGAAATCCAAAGACCTACAACCAAGATTGCTCCATCCAGCAAAGCTTTCATTTAGAATGGAAGGACAAAAGTGCTTCTCAGATAAGATCAAATTCAAGGTGTTCATCATCACCAAGCCCTTATTATATGAAATGTTAAAGGGACTTACCTGAGAAAAAGAAGATCAAAAAGATGAACAGTGAAAGGACAGCAAACTCACAGTTATTAAGAACCACACCTAAAACAAAAGCAAACTAAGAGGGCAGCTAGATCAGGAGCAGAACCATAGAAATAAAGATCACATGGAGTGTTAGCAACAGGGGAGTGGGAGAAGGAGAAGGGGGGAGAAGGTACAGAAAATAAGTAGCATAGACAGTAGGTAGAAATAGACGGGGGGAGGGCAAGAATAGTATGGGAAATATAGAATCATAAGAACTTGAGACATGTGGTCATAAACTAAAGGGGGGAATGGTGGGGGAGGGATGTGCAGGGAGGAGGGGAATTAAAAAAAAGAACATATGTACAAAACCAAAGGGAAGAGTGGAAGCAAGGGAGGAAGGTGGGTTTAGATGGAGTGGGGGGAGGGGTGGGGAGAAAATGCAGACAACTCTAACTGAACAACAATAAAGTAATTAAAAAAAAAGAAAAAAAGAAGAGGCAAAAAGAAGCTTTAAATATATATATATATATATATATATATATATATAATAGGATTTCTTGTGGAATTTATTCTAATTTTAAAGAGAAAATATTAAAAAATAGACAAACTTGAAAATGAAAAACTGAAGGGACATGAGAGAGGCTTATTGTACCATGTATTTTATATATATATATAAAATGTGTATTTTATATATATAGAGAGAAAGAGTAGAGAGATAGTAATAAAATGTTGTTGGCATTTTAATAAACAAATAGATCTATTGAAGGAGAGCCTACAAATAGATTCATGAATATATGGGAATTTAGTATTCAGGACTTTAGTTATTGATAAAAGTATTTAGCTATTGATAAAAGTATTTTTTCAAATCAGTTTAAAAAAGTACCAATAATTTAAGTGTATTTAGTAAACACAAAGATAATATATGTGATGAAGAATGTGTAGAAAATTTTTTCTAAGTGTTATACATAACTCAGAGGCCATAAGGCAAAATGCAGATTTGACTACAGAAAAAAATTTTTCATAGATGTCATAGTGAACAATGTTACAAGTAAGTGATAGGCTAGGAAAAAATATTTGCTTCAAAAGGGATTGTCAAAAGCTCACTTTCACAAAGAACTCTAGAAAAATTGACAAAGGGCTCGAATAAGCAGTTGAGAAAAACAATATAAATTAATAAAAATATTGAGCCTCACTAATGACCAGAGAAATGCAAATAAAGATTTTATTTTTTACATTGTCAAACATATAAATGTATTGATAATGTTTAGCATTTGGGCATGTGCTTTCATTTATTCAACAATGAGCACCAGGCATGCATTAAGCGCTGTGTTACCTTAGTAGGTTCTAGGTATGTATTGTGAATAGAATAAATATGGCCCCATTATCGAATGTGAAAATTCAGATAATAAACAAGTTAACAAAGAAATATGTAGCATAACATAGAAGACTATAATAATTCCTATAAGGGAGTACAGTGGTGGAGACAGTGATCTCTACCTGTGATAAAAAATAGTGGGACTGTGAGGGGAGAATCTCTTTAGCATCACAGGGAATTCCTAACTCTGTGAAAATGACAGTTGAACAGAAGATAGAAGGATGAGAAGGAACCAACCATGCTGAGAACCAGGGGAAAGAGCACTAGGCTGAGGAACAAGCATGCAGTGTATTTCATGACCTGAACAGAAGCTGGTGAATGTGGACTGAACTAGGCGGAGGGGGGGTTAGGATGGGAGAAACTGACAAAAGAAAACTGTACTTGAAAAATAACTAAATAAATTTTTAAAAAATTTAAAAAAAGAAATAAAAAAAAAGATAGGCAGGAGTCAGACATTCAGGCCATTGCACAGGGGTGAGCCTGGATTTTATTAAAGCCACAGGCGTGAACCTTTAGAAGCTTTTTTATTATTTTTAAAGAAGTGACTACTCTGTTTTTCTGCATTGAGAATAGGTTTGAAGAGACAAAAATGGAAAAGAAGGAGCTAGTACCTGAGTAACTTGTTTTATTGTGCTTCACTTTTTTGCACTTTACATATATGCATTTTCATTAACATCCAGGCAAGACCTTCCACCAATAAAAAGATTACAACTTGCTGAAGGCTTAGGTGATGATTAATGTATTTTCAGTTCAGATATGCATATTTTAGACATAATGCTATTGCGCACTTATTAGACTATAGCATAGTATAGACAACTTTTAAAAAACTTTTTAAAAGTTATTTATTTATTTATCTTTAGAGGGGAAGGGAAGGAGAGAGGGAGAGAAATATCAATCTATGGTTGCCTCTCATGCGTCCCCAGCCGGGAACTGGACTGCAACCCAGGCATGTGCCCTGACTGGGAATGGAACCTCCATTCTCTGGTTCTTTTTTTCTTTTTTTTTTAAAATCCTTTCAATTCTCCATCCCCCCCCCTCCCCATAAATATAACTTTTATAAGCACTAGAAAACCCCCAAAAGTTGTGTGACTCACTTTATTGTGGTGTCCTGGAACCAAACCCATAATACCTCTGAGGTGTACTTGTAAAAACATTACTGCGGTAGTTCAGTCAGGAATTGGTAGTAGTCCAGATTAGAGTAATGCCAATGCAGAGAGGAGTAATACAGAAGTCTTCCTTAATTCGTGGTTATGCTCCATGAAGTTTCAGATACCTGTGGTGAACCATGGTCCAAAATTGCAAAAATAAACAATTTGCAAGTTTGAAATCATGCACCAATTTAAAATCTGATGAAATTTGACACTATCCTGCTTCATTATACATTGGACATGAATCATCCCTTTGCCCTGAATATTCACCCTGTTTTCATTACCTGCCCATTAGTCACACAGCTCTGTAGGTTATCAGATCAGTTATCAAGAGAGACCACATGAACATAACTTTTATTACATTATATGTTATAATTGTTCTATTTTATTATTAGTAATTGTTGGTAATCTTTTCTGTGCCTAATTTATAAATTAAACTTTATGTATGTATAGGAAAAAACATGGTATGTGTTAGGTTGATATTATTCATGGTTTCAGGCATCTGGTAGGGATCTTGGCATATTTCCCCATGCATAAGGGGGACTTATGTGTATGTTTTATGGAAAATCAGTAAGACATTTTCAGGGATGAGGAGGAAGGAAGAATCATGGGTGACTCCCAAGTTGCTGACTTGATGTGGGATGTAAAATAGAATGGTGTCATGTGCTGAGATGGGGACTATTAGAAGAGGATCAAGGTCTGGGCAGAAAAATATCAAAAGTTTGATTTTTAACATGGTAAGTTTGAGATGCCTGGCGGATGCAGTTATACATATGAATTTGGTGCTTTGGTGCGCATGGGTAGGTGGGACGTAGAAGTTTAGAAATTATGAGTGTGTAAATATAAAGCCATGAAAATGAATAAGATCACTTAAAATGTGATTTTATACACTATGGAATATTACTCAGTCAAAAAAGAATGAAATCTTGACATTTGGGACAACATGGGTATTAAGTGAAATAAGTCATACATAAAAAGACAAATATATTATTTTATTTATATATGGATTCTAAAAGCAAAATAAATGAATGAAATAGAAACAAGAAAACATCAGCAAAATAAAAAGGGAACCAAACACATGGGAAAATATATTTGCCAATGATATCTTGGACAAGGGTATGATCTCTAAAATACATAAAGAACTCACACGACCCCACTCCAGGAAGATAAACAATCCAATTAAAAAATGGGCAAAGGACCTGAACAGACGCTTCTCTAAGGAGGACATACAGAGGGCCCAGAGACATATGAAAGGATGCTTAGCATCACTAGCCATCAGAGAGATGCAAATTAAAACCACAATGAGATTCCACTTCACACTGGTCAGAATGGCCATCATAAACAAATCAACAAACAATAAGTGCTGGAAAAATTTCAGAGAAAAGGGAACCCTAGTACTTTGTTGGTGTGAATGCAGACTGGTGCAGCCACCATGGAGAACAGTATGGAATTTCCTCATAAAATTAAAGATGGAACTGACTTTTGATCCAGCCATCTCACTGCTGCAATTGTACCCTAAGAATTCTGAAACACTAATTCAAAACAATCTATACACCCCAAATATTCATAGCAGCACAATTTACAATAGCCAAGTGCTAGAAGCAACCTAAGTGCCTATCAGTAAATGAGTAGAGCAGAACACTGTGGTTTATTTATACAATGCAATACTATGTAGCAGCAAGAAAGGAGCTCCTACTCTTCATGACAGCATGGATGGAACTGTAGAGTATTATGCTAAGTGAAATAAGACAGGTGGTGAAAGACAAATACCATATGATCTCACCTATAATTGGAACCTAATCAACAAAGCAAAGAAAAATATAACCAGAGACATTGAAATAAAGAACAAATTGACAGTAACCAGAACAATGGGGGAAAGAAGAGGAAGTGTCATCAAGGGACATGTGTAAAGCACCCATGGAAAAAGACAAAAAGGGGTAGAATTGAGATGGGAGGTGAGGGTGGGTGAGGTAGGGAAAAGTGGTGGTGGGAAAGTGGAGACAGCTGTTCTGGAACAACAATAAAAAAATAAATTCATAGATACAGAAAACAAACTGATTGTTGCCAGGTGGGAGGGCATTGGGAGCATGGGTAAAATCGGTGAAAGGAACTAATAAGTACAAATTGCCAATTATAAAAATAGCCATGGGGCCTTGGGAGGTGTGGCTCAGTGGATTGAGTGCTAGGCTACAAACTAAAGGGTTGCCGGTTCAATTCCCAGTAGGGTATGCCTGGGTTGTGAGCCATGTCCCCAGGTGGTGGCATGTGAGAGGCAACCAAACATTGATGTTTCTCTCCCTCTCTTTTTCCCCCTCTTTCTCTCAAATAAAATAAATGAAATCTTTAAAAAATAGTCATGATGATGTAAAATGCAGTACAGGAAATATAGTCAATAATATTGTAATTACTCTGTATGGTGACAGGTGGGCATTACACTTAATGGTAGTCATCACTTCATAAGGTGTATAATTGTCTAATCATCTAATCACTATGTTGATTACATTGAAGCCAATATAATATTGTGTGTCAGCTATAATTAAAAAAAATTAAAAATATATTTATAAAGAAGGAAAAACAGAGACTTCCAGCCAAGACGGGAGTATAGGTAGACACACTGTGTCTCCTTGCACAACCAAAAGACAAAAACAAACTTATTTTTTTATTTTTATTTATTTTATTTTATTTATTTATCTTTAGAGGGGAAGGGAAGGAGAGAGGGAGAGAAATATCAATGTATGGTTGCCTCTTGTGTGTGCCCTGCTGGGAACTGGCCTGCAACACAGACATATGCCCCGACTGGGAATCGAACCTCAATACTCTGGTTCACAGGCCCACACTCAATCCATTGAGCTACACTAGCCAGGGCCAAACTTAAAAATAAAAAACAACCAGGAGTAACAGAAAATCAAACTGTATGGAATTTTGACAACCAAGGAGTTAAAGAAGAAACGTTCATCCAGACCAGTAGGAGGGGAAGAGAGGACTCAAAGCAAGTGAGGAGCTAGAGGACCTGGGCAGGCAAGGTGGTGGCTGGCAGAGTGAGTGGGTGAACTGGGAAAAAAACTGGGGAGAGAGACAGATTGCACAACCTAGGGTTCCAGCATGGGGAAATAAAGCCTCAAAACCTGTGATGGAAAAAACCTGTGAGGGTTGAGGCAGTGGGAGAAACTCCCAGCCTCACAGGAGAGTTCATTGGAAAGACCCAAAGGGTCCTAAAATGTTCACAAAATAACCCACTCAGGAATCAGCACCAGAAGGGCCAAATTTTCATGTGGGTCGTGGGGCAAGTGACTGAAAGCCAGCAGAGAGTTGAACAAGTGGCATTGTTCCCTCTCTGACCCCTCCCCACCTGCAGCGCCACAATGCAGCTATGAGTGTTGCCCCTCCCTGGTGAATACCTAAGGCTTCGCCCCATACTATGTAACAGGTGCATCGAGACAAAGAAATATGACCCAAATGAAAGAACAGATCAAAACCCCAAAAATAGAACTAAGTGGTGAAGAGATAGCCAACCTCTCAGATGCAGATTTCAAGCCAATGCTAATCAGGATGTTCGAAGAATTGGTTGAGTATTGTTGCAAAATAGAGGAAACAATGAAGGCTATACAAAGTGAAATAAAGAAAAATATACAGGGAACCAACAGTGAAGGGAAGTAAACTGGGACTCATATCAGTGATTTGAAGCAGAAGGAAGAAATAAACATTCAATCAGAACAGAATGAAGAAACAAAAATTCAAAAACTATGAGGAGAGGCTTCAGAATCTCCAGGGCAACTTTAAATGTTTCGACATCTGAATCATAGAGGTGCCAGAAAGAGAAGAGGAAGAGCAAGAAATTGGAAACTTATTTTAAAAAATAATAAGCCCTGGCTGGTGTAGCTCAGTGGAATGAGCGCGGGCCTGCGAACCAGACAATCGCGGTTCGATTCCCAGTCAGGGCACATACCCGGGTTGCAGGCCGGTTCCCTGCAGGCCGGTTCCCTGCAGGCCAGTTCCCAGCAGGGGACGCATGAAAGGCAACCATACATTGATGTTTCTCTCCCTCCCTCCTTCCTTTCCCCTCTAAAGATAAATAAATAAAATCTTTAAAAAAAATAATGAAGGAGAACTTCCCCATCCTGGCCAAGGAAATAGACTTCCAGGAAGTCCAGGAAACTCAGAGTCTCAAAGAAGTTGGACTCAAGGAAGCACACACCAAGGTACATCATAATTACATTACCCAAGATGAAAGATAAGGAGGGAATCTTAAAAGTAGCAAGAAAAAAGGAGATAGTTACCTACAAAAAAGTTCCCATTAGACCAGGGGTGTCAAATCATTTTCACTGGGGGCCACATCAGTCTTGGAGTTGTCTTCAAAGGGCTGAATGTAATTTTCAGACTCTGTAAATGTAATTACTCCTTAATTGTTAAGTAAGAGCTTAGTACTGCCTCTGGGTGGAAACAAGATGGAGGGCCAGATTCAGCCCTCGGACCTTGTGTTTGCCACCTGTGCATTAGACTATTAGCTGATTTCTCAAAAGAAACCTTACAGGCAAGAAGGGGCTGGAAAGAAGTACTCCAAGTCATGAAGGGCAAGAATCTACATTCAAGATTACTGTGCCCAGCAAAGCTATCATTTAAAATGGAAGGGCAAATAAAGTGCTTCCCAGATAAGGTCAAGTTAAAGGAGTTCATCATCACCAAGCCATTATTATATGAAATATTAAAGGGCTTTATTTAAGAAAAAGAAGATCAAAATATAGCCAGTAAAATGACAACAAACTCACAGCTATTAACAACTGAACCTAAAACCCCAAAACAAACTAAGAAAACAACTAGAACAGAAAGAGAATCACAGAAATGGAGATCACATGGAGGGTTATCAGCAGGGAAGGGGGAGAGGGAGAAAGGGGCAAAGGTACAGGGAATAAGTGGCATAAATGGTAGGTAGAAAATAGACAAGGGGAAGTTAAAAATAGTATAGGAAATGGAAAAGCCAAAGAGCTTATATGTATGACCCATGGACATGAACAAAAGGCAGAGAGTGTGGGTGGGAGGGAGTGTGCAAGGTGAAGGGGAATAAATGAGGGAAAATAGGGCAACTGTAATAGCATAATTGATAAATATAATAAAAATAAAAAATAAGCAATTGTGAATTTGAGAAGGCCCATGAAGTGCAGATGACCTTTATCAATTAGAGTACTAATAGATAGGAAAGAGCACCAGAGAGGTAGAATAAATGAAGTGTGTGGTGTCACAGAAGTGAAGAAAGATTTGTTTCCAAAAGGAGATTAATGAATTCTCCATGGTTGCTAAAAGGTCAGATGAGAGAAGGACCAGTGGATGTGGCTTTAATACAGTCATTTGTGATCCTATCAGGAATAATTTGGGTATAATGGTAGGCATGGAGCCTGATTGCAACAGACTCAGGAGTAAGTAGAGATATGGAAACAGAGATGGCATTTATCAATACTCTTTTGAATAATCTGAGAAGGTGAGCAATGAAATGAGCCAGTAGCTGGATGGAACTATGGTATCAAGAGAGAGTTATATGTATATGTGTGTGTGTGTGTGTGTGTGTGTGTGTGTGTGTGTGTGTGTTTACTTTTTACTAAATTTACTGGGGTGACACATTGGTTAATAAAATTATATAGGTTTCAGGTTATACAGCTCTAGAATGCATCATCTGTATGTTGTATTGTGTGTTTACCAACCCAATTTAAGAAGGAAGAGTGTTCTTAAGCTGGCACTCCTGATACTGATAGAAATAATTCAGTAGAGGTGGGGGAGAATGGGCAGAATGGGAGTGACAGAAACAACAAAGTCCTTGAAAAAACACATGTGAATAGGTTCCTGAGCATATATGATCAATGGGTTAGCTAATGATTGAAAATAGTGTACTTACCCTATTATAAGTGAGGAAGTGCTCTTTTTTTTATGTTTTTTAAAGAGACTGAGTGCATATATAGGGAGACTTGAAGACTTGGTTTGGAGGCAGATAAAAGATGTAATATCTCTGTTCTCACTGAAGAATGAGGATATTGTCAGCTTCGAATAAATTGTTGGGTAGAACAGAAGATGTTGAGTAAAATTCATAAGTGAAGTGGAATAGAATTACTGGGTAAATAGAGTTCATGAATTTCATGTGAAAAAAATTAACACCACTACTTCTCCATTCTCCTTCATACCTACCATCCCAAACACGTGTTCTGTTATTTTCCCTAAGTCTGATTCACTTGCTGTGGTGCAAACCCAGAGAAGGCATATGGTTGACTTTTATCTGGTTTCAGCTTTTCCAGGAAACTATGGTTAAGAGAGACAGAGAAGGGAGAGCACTGAAAACATTTGTAAGGGAAAGATTGTGAGATGGACCATGGTATTTAAGCTGTACAGTGAGTAAAGAAAGGTGGTAGCTAATGATGAGAAAGAGAGGGAAACAATGGTTTGGAAAATTGTTGTAGTGAGGCATTTGTGCAAAGAATATGGAATGGCACAAAGTTCTGTCCAAGAGAAGGATTTATCATTTTCTATTTTGCAAGGGAGACATTTAAAAAAATTATTTATTTTAGAGAGATGGGAAAAGTAGTGAGAAAGGGAGTGAAATATCGATGTATGGTTGCCTCTAGTACACCCCTACTGAAGATATGGCCTGCAACCAAGACATGTGCCCTGACTGGGAATCAAACCAGTGATGCTTTGGTTTTCAGGCATGCATTCAAGGGAGGACATTTTTAAATGACAGTGAAGTCTATGGTGTGACTCTAGGAGTGTGGCTCAGGCAAAGTGAAGAGCTATTGGAAATGCAATCAGGAGCTAGCCTGATCTGTAAGGTGGGAAGGAAATAGACCACATCCATGTTGATGACTATAATCGAGATAGGAAGATTTTAAACAAGTGAGAGGTGGCTGGCCAGAGGGTTGGAAGATGACAATAGTAAATAGGGAAGATGATGGTACATGCTGAGGCCAGGAATGCTACAGGAACAGGCAATTTTTTGCAAGTAGTGGGGAGACAAGTGATGGTCTGGAAGTAGCATGAGGAACAAAGAGGATGTCTGTTTCAGCCCTAGGCATGGAGGAATATGTGTAGTGTGAGAAATAAAACAGCTTCTTTTAGGGAGCTCAGGGGAATGCACTGTCATCAAGAAAACGTCATGGTTTTGAGTAATGCAAGAGAGCTAGGGGGATTTTTCCCTTTTTCTTGTGAAAAAATTTTCAGCTTAGAGAAAAGTCATTAAATAGTACAATGTTTTCTAGTGTTTTGAAGTAGACTCTTCACTTAGCTTCTCCTAATGTTAGTATCATATGTAACCATCACACAGTTATAAAAACCAGGACATTATTATTGAGAAAAACACTGTAAACTACAGGCTTTATTAGAATTTCACCAGTTTCTCCCCAGGGCTCTTTCTCTATTATAGGATCCAGTTCAAGAGCACATAGTATATTTAGTGGTCATGACCCTTTAGTCTCCTCCAGTATATGTCAGTGCCTCGTTTTCCAATTATCTTTCATGTTCTTGACACTTTCAGGGGGTACTACTGGTTAGTTACTTCATAGAATGTCCCTCAAATTTTGGTTTGTCTCATGTGTTCCCATGATTCAATTCAGTTTTTAATTTTAGAATACTCAGAAGCATCATCTCAGAGATGTTAACATCATCTCATGAGGTTAACATTCTTATTACTAGTGATGTTAACTTTGATTATTTGGTTAAAGTACTCTGTACTGTAAAGTTATTGGTTTTTCCCCTTATAATTGGTACTTTGTAATTGCGATGATACTTTAAGATTATTATTACTATTTTAATATCCTGTTATTCTCAAACTTTTCCTCACATATTTTAGCATTCATAGAATCTTGCCTCCCACAATTTTTATCTTAGTGTTTGCCTAATAGTGACTTTGTATTTGAGGAAGACTTTCTGAAATGAGGTTATGATATACAATTGTTGGTTCTTATATCGAGGTTGCTGCTGGGTTGGGGAGGAGTAGTGGGGGGAAATGGAGACCACTGTACTTGAACAACAATAAAAAAAGGGGTGCTGCCACCATAAAAGAATATGGGAGGGTCAATGAGGTATGTGGGCTACGCAGTAGCAAATGCCCAAGGTAGTAAAAGATGAAGAGAATGAGTGATAATGGGGGAGGTAGGTCACTTGGAGGTGAATGAGATAAACAGAAATGTGTGAGACAGGATGGGATTAATACTCAGAGAAGGCAGGCTGTAACTGTGAACTTCATTCTCATATGGTTAATTTTTTATAAGAATATAAATTTGTATAGAGAAGCTTGGCATTGTCATGCATAGTTTAAATGTGAACAATTGTACATGTAGATCGCTATATCCTAGAAGATTACTCATACATATAATTTACTCATACATGTGCACAAAGATGTACCAGGTCTGTCCAGAAAAAGTCCAGCCATTGTTTGTATATCGAGAATGGTTTGTGCCACATCTGATGTAAACTGGCAGCCAAGGAAAGTGGACTAGAATGTGCCTGCATAACAATGATGACTTCACTGTACTAGTAAGTGGAGCAGTAGACTGAGCATGTGTACTGTGTGGCAGTCGCAATCAAAAACAACTAAGTGATTAGAGCAATGAATCTGCATCAAATTTTGCAGTAAGCTTGAACATTCCTATGTGAAAACTGTTCAGATGATTCAGAAGTCCACAGTTATGGGAAACTGGTAATTGGCAGCTTCGTCAAGGCAATGCAACCACTCATGTATCACATCTCATGCAGTTTCTTGGTGAAAAATCAAATCACCCAGGTAACTCAGCCCCCCTATACCCCAGATTTGGTGCCCTGTGACTTTTTGCTTTTACCAAAACTAAAACCACCTTTGAAAGGGAAAAGATTTCAGACTGTAGATGAGATTCAGGAAAATAAGATGGGGTAGCTGATGGCAATTGGGAGAACTGTGTGAGGTCCCAAGATGCCTACACTGAAAGGGTCTGAGTTGTCATTCTCCTATGTGCAATGTTTCTTTTATCTTGTCTCTTCTTCAATAAATGTCTCTATTTTCCATATTACATGGCTGGATATCTTCTGGAGAGGCCTTGTATATACCAGGATAGTTTTTGGAATCAGTATAACTATCTATAAGTAGGAGTGGTTAAATATATTATTTTTATCCATATTTTTTAAATTTATTTATTTTTATTGATTATGCCATTACAGTTGTTCTATTTGCCCCCTTCATTCCCCTCCACCCTACCCCCATCCCCACCATTACCCCCCCTTTAGTTTATGACCATGTGTCTCAAATTCTTTAGATTCTATATTTCTCATACTATTCTTGCCTCCCCATCTATTTTCTATCTACTGTCTATGCTACTTATTTTCTGTACCTTCTCCCCCCTTCTCCTCCTCCCACTCCCCTGTTGCTAACCCTCCTTGAGATCTTCATTTCTATGTTTCCACTCCAGATCTAGCTGTCCTTTTAGTTTGCTTTTGTTTTAGGTGTGGTTGTTAATAACTGTGAGTTTGCTGTCCTTTCACTGTTCATGTTTTTTTAACTTCTTTTTCTTAGATAAGTCCCTTTAACATTTCATATAATAAGGGCTTGGTGATGATGAACTCCTTGAATTTGATCTTATCTGAGAAGCACTTTATCTGTCCTTCCATTCTAAATGAAAGTTTTGCTGGATAGAGCAATCTTGGTTGTAGGTCTTTGGATCATGACTTGGAATACCTCTTTCCAGCCCCTTCTTGCCTGTAAGGTCTCCTTTGAGAAATCCGCTGACAGTCTGATGGGAACTCCTTTGTAGGTGACTGTCCCCTTATCTCTTGCTGCTTCTAGGATTCTCTCCTTCATTTTCATCTTGGCTAATATAATGATGATGTGCCTTGGTGTGTTTTTTTCTTGGGTCCAACTTCTTTGGGACTCTCTGAGCTTCCTGGATTTCCTGGAAGTCTATTGCCTTTGCCAGATTGAGGAAATTCTCCTTTATGATTTGTTCAAATAAGTTTGCCACTGGTGGCTGTTCCTTTCCCCCTTCTGGTACCCCTATAATTTGGATTTTGGAGCATTTACAGCAGAGGGGGTCACCATTTTCCCGCTCTGACCAGGCCCCCACATACAGCATCACAACCCAGCAACCTGGGAGTCCAAGGCTCCGCTCCTCATACTTAATGGGTGCAAACAAACCAAAAATGGCTCAAGAAGATCTCAAAGCCCCAGAACCTATAAATCTAAGCGATGAAGAAACAGCAGAACTCT
Organism: Artibeus jamaicensis; assembly: GCF_021234435.1. Lineage (NCBI taxonomy): Eukaryota > Metazoa > Chordata > Mammalia > Chiroptera > Phyllostomidae > Artibeus > Artibeus jamaicensis. Next base: position 5,183,987 of record NW_026521822.1, read on the forward strand.
CAGACGCACAATTTAAAACACTGGTGATCAGGATGCTCACAGAACTGGTTGATTATAGCCACAAATTAGAGAAACATATGAAGGCAAAACTAATTGAAATGAATGGAATTGCACAGGAAACCAATAGTGATGAAAAGGAAACTGGGACTCAAATTAATGGAGTGGACCAGAAGAAAGCAAATAATGGCCAAACAGAAAAGAGTGAAGAAGCAAGAATTCAAAAAAATGAGGAGAGTCTTAGGGAACCTCCAGGACATCTTTAAACGCTCCAAAATCCGTATTTTTATTTATATTATAGGATGCAATACAACTGCCAATGGAATAAGGTAGCTATAGAGTAGCATGGAAAAATCTCAAGGATATTGTTAAGTTAAAGAAGCAGTTTTTCAGAACAAAATATTATGGTATTCTAGTTATGAAAACAGTCTCTATTGGTTAGGGTAGTAAAGGAACTGGGAGAATACATACCTGTCAAGTCATGGTAACTCACCTCTGGAGAAAGAAGTAAGGTTGAAAGGGATGTTAAGCAGGATGTTTACTTTTATACTTCATATTTTTCTATTTTCTATTCCAATTTTATGGCTCACATTTATATACTACTTTTTTAATTAAAAATTATAACATTAAAGACCAGTTAACTTGGGGAAAGAATTTTTTAAAGTACGAGGGGTAGTTTGCTTACTATGATCAAGTACACAATTTAGCTCTCCTGGTGTTAGTTAGTACCTTGCATCCATGCTTAGTTTCATACATCTCATTCTGAGATCTTTTAAGTGGGGCTTGTATATCTATTCCAGTACATCTTCTTTCATCTCGCTTCTTAAATGGGCTCTGTGTATGGTCAGAGGTGTGCGAAAGTCTTTTGCTCACTTCCAGTTATGTGAAACTGACTCAGGCAAAGTAATACCTGTTTAGATTATTCTATAACACATATTTTTTAAGCACAAAGCAGAGTCAGAGGAAATGTTTGTTGCCTGCATGAATGCATGTGTGAATGTAAGAAGGGTAACTTGCTCACCTAAACCTCATAGTGGCAAAGTTCAGGTTTGTGAAGTTATGTGGAATATAGGAAGAATGTATTGTTAGATAGTACTTACATGAAGATTCTTAAGCCACACAGGTTTTGTTTCAAAATAAGTTGTATAATAAAAAGTATTCTTAAGTCAGAATAATGTGGACATGAGGTACTTATGTATATTAAATACCCACGTGTACTACCACAGTAGTTCTCAAGATCAGCAGGGGCGAATTTCAGAAATGCAGATTCCCAGATACTACTCCATATGCAGTAATTTCTAAGAAGCACCACAATGATTCTCATGGTGACAGCCAAGAAAGGCCTTCTTACTGGCATTTTGGAAATTATTATTGTTCTACAGAACCCACAATGGCATATGCCAAGCCTTTCCTTAGTAATCACCACAATTATTAGTGAGATTGAACATATTCTCACATGGTTATTGCTAAGGAGAAATAGACAAGTATAGTGACCAAAACCGTGACTTGGGAGCCAGGCTGTGTGGGTCTGATATTGGCTTTGACATTTAATTTATAGCTGAACTGTATGATTTTGAGCATTGTAATACAGCCTTCACAAAGTTGTCATGAAGCTAATATATATAATGTGATTACAATATGGCCTGAGACACAATAAGCACTATACAACTCCTAGGCTATTTTGTTGTTTTTATTATTACTAATAATTGGGCTTCTTCCTCTGTGAAGTAGGATTCTACCTGTTGTCCACTTTTCTATTGGGTTGCCTTTTTATAATTGATTTATTATATCTTTATACATAGTCACATTAATCCTTTTATTATTTTTTTTGGTTATGGATATTTTTGTGGGTTATCTTTTCATCTTAGTGTCTCACCATTTCTTTGTCATGTAGTAACACAAATATATACTTACAGTTACAAACCATAAATCAAATGATATACTTTAGTGTTTAATATAAACATGAAATGATATACCTTCTTTCTCTTGATGTTAGTTGATACACATAAACCAGTGTAGCAACTGTTTCTGAACTCTTTTTTCAATACTAGAAATCAACCTTACTTGTTATTTCCTTTTTTATTATGAATATAGTATGGCAAAAATAACATCTCTTTTTATTACAAAATCTCTTATTAAAAAATCATAAGCACATAATTCTGTAACATAATAATATTACGGTCAAGCATACCATATGACATTTGAGGTGAAATGTTCAAATTAAAACTATGAGTTATTATACCCATATTATTACCCCACAAACCACACTCAAGCAGGCATTACATCTGCTGCATATAATTAAGAAATACACAAGTGTGGACAGGCAGAAATGAAATTACCTGGTCACAATCAGGTAGCCTTTGGGGCCATGTTTGACTTGCAGAGATTTTTGGGGGGGTTATTGTTGTTGTTTCTTTTTTTTTCTTCTGGTTAGAAAGGAAAAAAAAGAAACAGTGTCAGGCCAGCGTTTCAAACATTTTTGAATCCATTGCAACAGTATTTCACATTAAAATTGTTAGCATCTTTATTATACCTATAAAAACTAAGACATCTGGCAGTGCTGGCCTGTGTCCCCATGGGGCAGTGATGGCCTGGAGCTGAGTAGCAGATGACCTTTTTATAGAGAAGATTATGCTCTAGTTTGTCAAAACCCTCTCTATACTCTCTGGCCTCTTGAGCACTGACCTGAGTGGCAGTTGTCATTTATTGCTGAGTCCAAGCTCCTGTGCCCTCACTCCAGGCTCACTTCACTCATTGAAATTACCTGTCTGCACCCTGCAGACATTTGAGTCATTGGAGATGAGAGAAGGTAAACCTGTCCTATGTACTCTCAACAAGACAAAGAATACCAGGGTTAGTAACTGTTTTGTTTTATTTTGTTTCTCAGTGAGGGCACCTTCCTAATTATGACTGTTTAACTTTAAATTCTGTAGTTTAACATTTTTATTAGAATGTATTCATGTACCCTGTCATGGTGCAAAGTTGGCAGACATGGGTTACCAGGTAGAGAAAGGTGCTTAGCCCTGAAGAATGATGAGTGGCAAATGCCTGACTCATAAGCCCCTAAACATCTAAGTTAATTTTTTATTCTTTCTTGAACACTAAAACCCTAGTCTTCTTTTCTAACTAAAAAGAGTCTTATAGGAATTGTCTTTTGCAATTCCGTGCTCTTGAAAAGAGCCAACAGGCACATGTTTCATTCTCTGTGGCCATCTGTACATATTTTGTCCTTTCAAAAAGGTCAGATTTTGTTTTTTATTGATGAATCTCCATTAAAAGATTTTAAATATGCCATGATATTAAATATAACAAGCCACATTCCTTTTCTTCCTTGACTTTCTCATAATGTATCTACTTTTCTCAAACTACCACCTAGTTTCTTGTCTAGTTTCTACCAGTTCAGAAACTAAACAAGATTAATATTATTATTAATGGGATTAATGAAATTAGTGGCATTGGGATACATTTTATACATGTGTTTCATGCCAGCTCCCAGATCTGACATAAGGAAAGCTCAAGGATGAATAGGCTCCTCCCTTGCCCACCTTTCCCTCTCCCCACTAAGGTTCTGAAGCAGCAAAGATGCATAGATAATTTTTTTTTTGGTAAGTCATGCTTTATTGTATTTTTTCATTACCATTAACCCACCTTATACCCTCTTCCAAATCAACTCACACCCCTCCGCCATCAATCATCACACTGTTGTTTATGTTCATGAGTCTTTTCTGCTCGATCTCTTTACCCCCTAAACACCCTTACCCCAAGCTGTCAGCTGGCTCTTATGAGTCTGTCTCTATTTTGCTTGTTAGTTTATTTCATTAGATTCTATATATGAATGAAAGCATATTGTATTTGTCTTTCTCTGACTGGATTATTTTACTTAGCATAATGTTCTCCAGGTCCATCCATACTGTCACAAAGGGTAACATTTTTTTTATAGCCAAGTAATATTCCATGGCGTAAATGTACCATAGTAATCTCGTGTACTGATAGATACTTGGGCTGCTTCCAAATCTTAGCAATTTTTATAATGCTGCACTGAACATAAGGGTTCTTATATTGTTTCAAATTAGTGTCTCAGGTTTCTTTGTATAAATTCCCAGAAGTGGAATTGTTGCGTCACAAGCAGCTCCATTTAAAAAAATTTGATACATTTCCACACTGCTTTCCACAGTAGTTGCACCACTCTGCATCCCCACAGCAGTGCACTAAAGTTCCCCCTTCTCCACATCCCCATCAGCACTTGCTGATTTATTGATAATGGCCATTCTTACCAGTGGGAGGTGATATCTCATTGTGGTTTTAATTTGCATTTCTCTGATAATTAGTGATGTTGAGCATCTTTTCATATGTGTATAAGCTGTCTGCATGTCCTCTTGGGGGCAGTGTCTAATCAGGTCCTTTGCCCATTTTTAATTTGGTGGTTAATTTGTTTTAATTTTTTTGGTGTTGACTTACATAAGTTCTTTATAAATTTTGGATATGAACACCTTATTAGATGTATCATTGGTAAATATGTTTTCCCATTCAGTGTTTTTTATATTTTGTTGATAGCTTCCTTTGCCATGCAAAAATTTTCAGTTCAATGTAGTCTTATTTGTTTTTATTTCCTTTTGTTTTCCTTACCCCAGAAAATATATCAGAAAAGATATTGCTATTAGCAATGTCTGAGATTGTACTACCTATGTTTTCTAGGATTTTTATGGTTTTGGGTCCAACATTTAAGTCTTTAATCTATTTTGAATTTTATTTTTGTATGTGACATAAGGAGGTGGTCCACTTTCATTTTTCGTCATGTTACTGTCCAGTTTTCCCAATACTGTTTATTGAATAAACTATCATTAACCTATAATATGAGCTTGTTTCATTGGTCAAATATTAATGACTACACAGGTATAGGGTTATTTCTGGGCTCTCTATTCTGTTCCATTAATGTATCTGTTTTTATGTCACTACCATACTGTTTTGGTGACTATGGCCTTATATAATCATTTGATTATTAGGTAACGTGATTCCTCCAACTTTGTTCTTCTATCTCAGGATTGCTGTTGCTATGTGGAACATTTTATGGTGCTATATAAATTATTGAAATGTTTGTTCTAGGTCTGTGAAATATGTCATCTGAATCTTGATAGGAATTGCACTGAATCTATAGATTGCTTTGGGTAGCATGGGATTTTAATTATGTAAATTTTTCCTATCCATGAACACAATATGTGCTTCCACTGATTTGTATTTTCTTCTGTTTCTTTCTTCAGTGTCTTATAATTTTCTGAGTACAGGTGTTTCCCATCCCTGGTTAGATTTCTTTCTAGGTATTTTATTCTTTTTGAAGCAATTGTGAATGGAATTGTTTTCTTAATTTCTCTTTCTTTTAGTTTATTATTGACATATAAAAATGAAACTGGCTTCTGGTTATTAATTTTATATCTTGCTACTTTCTTGAATTTATGTATCAGCCCTAGTGGTTTCTGGTAGATATTTTGGGGTTCTCTATGTACAGTAATATGCCATCTACAAATAAAGACAGCTTTACTTCTCCCTTTCCAATTTGGAAAGGTTGCTTGTCTGATTGCTATGGCTAGGACTTCCAGTACTGTGCTGAATGAGGTGAAAGCAGACATCCCTGTTTTGTTTCAGATCTTATAGGGAGCAATTGTAGTTTTTGCCCACTGAGTATGGTGCTGGCAGTAGGTTAGTCATATATGGCCTTCATTATGTTTAGGTATGCTTCATCTATTCCCACTTTGTTGAGAGTTTTTATCATAAATGGGTGCTGGATTATATTACATGCTTTTTCTGCATCTATTGGTAGGATCATGTGGTGTTTATCCTTCATTTTGTTTATGTAGTGAATCACATTTAATGATTTGCAATTTGTGCCAAACTTGCATTCCTGGGATAAATCTACTTGATTGTGGTATATGATCTTTTTGATGATTGCTGTATTCAGTTTGCTAATATTTTGTTGAGGACTTTAGCATCTATGTTCACCAGGGACATTGCCCTGTCATTTTCTTTTTCTGTAGTGCCTTTATCTGATTTTAGAATTAAGATAATGCTGGCCTCATAAAATGAGTTTAGAAGCTTTCCCTCCTCTTGAATTTTTTGGAATAGCTTGAGGAGGGGTGTTCTCAGGATGTGTGCTGAAATTCACCTATGAAGCCATCTAGTCCAGGACTTTGGTTTGTTGGAAGTTTTTTGATTATTACTTCAATTTCACTATGTATCATATGTCTATTCGGATTCTGATTCTTTCTGATTTAGATTTGGATGTTCATATGTCTAGGAATTTATCCATTTTTTTCAGGTTGCCCAGTTGGTTGGTGTATAGTTATTAATAATATTTTCTTACAATCCTTTGTATTTCTTTGGTGTCAGTTTTTATTTCTCCTCTTTCATTTCTGACTTTATTTGAGTCCTTTCTTATTTTTTCTTGATTATTCTGATTGTAATTCTAGTTTGGTCTCAGGAGGAAGTTTGTGTAGCTTTCACTTACTCCTCCACATCTTGGGTCCTTCCATCCAAGGACCCAAAGGTCCTTTTAGTCTGTGTGTATCTTAAAAAAAAAATATATATATATATATATATATATATATATATATATATATATATATATATATATATTTAGAGAGGAAGAGAAGGAGAAAGGGAGAGAAACATTAATGTGTGGTTGCCTCTCATGCACCCCCTACTAGGGACCTGGCCCACAACCCAGGCATGTGCCCTGACTGGGAATCAAACCTGCAGTCCTTTGGTTCATAGATCTGTGCTCAATACACTGAGCTACACCAGCCAGGGCCTGTGTGTATCTTTTGATTTGAGATTGTTATTAGGAGGATACAGCATATGTATTGGTCTTGTTTTCTTATCCTTTCAGCTACCCTACATCATTTTAGTGTAGAATTTAGGTCATTTACATTTAAAATGATTATTGGTAGAGATACATATTTATTGTCATTTTATTTTTAAACCATTTTCATCTTTTTCTTCTTCTCAAAACAAGCTCTTTAACAGTTTTGCAATATTGGTTTGATGTTAACAGACTCCTTTTTCTTGTCTGGGAAGTTCTGTATTTCTCTTACAATTTTAGTAATAGTCTTACTTGGGTAAGTAGCCTTAGCTTTTTAGCAAAGTCTTTGCTTTTCATCATTTCAATATTTTATGCCAATCTCTTCTGGCCTAAAATGTTTCTGTTAAGTAATCATATGACAGTCTAATGGGAATTCCCTTGTAGGTAAGTTATTGCTTTTCTCTTGAGCATTTAAGATTATCTCCATGTATTTAATCTTTGCCATTTTAGTTATGATGTGTCTTGGTATGAGTTTGGTCCTCTTTTTTTATTCTTTGAGCTTCCTGGACTTGTATGTCTTTTTTCTTCACCAGGTTAAGGAAGTTTTTGGTCTTTTTTTTCTTCAAATATGTTCTCAATCCCTTACTTACTCTCTTCTCCTTCTCATATTTCCATGATGTGGATGTTATTATACTTCCTCTCATCTGTATGCTTCATACATGTATGCATTCTTTATTTCTGACTAATTATTTTTATGGTTTCTACGTTCCATTTTATGCTTGCTATCTCTGTAAATTATTTTTATGCCTTCTGTGTCTTGAGAATTCTTTTTTCTATTCTTCCTTAACAAATCTCAGCTTCATTATATACTTTTGGAATTGCTCACTTAAAATGAGAAATTATTTTTTGTGACTATTACTTTATGTTATATTATTTGAGTAGAGTAGTTGCTGTATAAATGTACCTCAAAATATGTAATTGCTTGGTTACTATATTTTTTTCCTGTTTATTTAAGACATGAATGAACAGGTTGGAGAGAAGGCCCCCTTCACTCATATTCAGGCAGCACAACAAATACAGGCCTTTCCATCTTTAATATATGATTTTCAACATTGTGCTGGCATTGTCTGTTTTTTTCAGGCAGCCAAATGAAAAACAATATATGGAGGTGGATGCACGGGAAGTGTATAATTAGTTCTGGAAGTGGAAGTGTACGTCACTTCCTTTCACATCCTGTTGGTTGACTCAACCATGTGACACTGTACTAATTGTAGAAAAATACCTGTTAGCTTGGTTACTTAGAACTTGTCTTATTTGTGTAGTTAATCATTTTGGAGTAATCCACTTTCTCCATTGGCTCCTACTCACATTTCTGTGACAGTCCTGTGGCCCTGTAATTATGATTTAATCTTGTGGCATGAGCAGGGCAATGACACTGGCACAAAGTCCATGCTGGTGGTTAGCTATCCAGCCATCTCTGTGCTGGAATTGACAAGTAAGAAGCAACCATCAGAACACAATGCAGGGCTGCCAGTCAACTTAGTCTGAACTTCTGTCCTTATTTGTCACGGTGTTTCTTTTTCATTACTTTCTCCTATGTTTTGCTCTCAGCTAAAGATATTCAGAAATCTCATCCAAACTTCCGGCAACTCTCTTCTCCTTATACTTTTGACTGATGACTTCATAAAGCCCCAGACACTGGAGCAGCTTCCAGACTCTGCAACTTCATTAGTCTCCTTGTCTATTCTTGGCAAGATAAGAAATTCTAGACAAATGGAAAGGCTGTTTGTCTCAACTGTTAAAGCTTTATGTTTCTCAGGGTTATGTACATCATTGAACTTTTAGCTCTTCCTTTCCCAGCTCAAGCTTCTGAGCTTGTTCAAATGTCATGTTCTACTTAAGTAACTATTTGAAGTGATGTTGGCATTTCTGTTTATTTTTTAATTCCTTGTTTTGATTTTCACCCCACTGGATAGCATTTATTTTGGCCAGGCTATTTGTATTTCCTCTGATGCTCATGCCCTAAGTTCTGATGAATTGGTTCTTAGTATTATACCTGAAATATTAGAGCGAAGCAGAAAGATACAAGGAAGGAAGCAGATGGTGCAAAATGAATGAGGTGTTTTGTTGTGAATGAGAAATAGAGGGTTAACAAATCCCACACATTATGTGAGGAGAAGGACAATGGAATACACAGAAATGAATAATAGGTAGAATGGGGCAATTACAAAAGTAAGGGCCAGGAAACAATCCCAGTGTTCTATGCTTCACATACCTAAGAGGCAAACTGGGGAGAGGCAAATTTATATTTTTAAGGGATAAACAAAGAACCTCTTAACTCTGAGGATAGGTCTAGGCCAATCTTTTATGTCAAAAATGCAGATCAGAATTACAGCACTTTTTACAAATCAAATGCAAGTGTGTATGTGTCTGGAAACAGAAGGTCCATTTCTACTTTCAGAATCCCAAAGGGGTCCATGATTCATAAATGGCTAAGAGTTACTGGATTAGAGGGTCTGTGTATGTTGAAAGGAGTCAAAACTATGAAGGAAAGGAGATGACCAGGAGAAAGAAGGTGAAGGGCCTAACGCAAAACTGGTGTGGAATGAGACATTGTGGGAATTAACATTTCACTATATAATGAAGTCTGAGTGTCAAGCATTAAATGTTCAATTATGAAATTAAAGACCTATACTGTATAATATAAAAGAGTATCTATTTCCATGTCAAAGTATATGAAGTAAAAAAATGAAAGAATAGGTTTAAATTCTATAAACCTAGACTTATATTTTTCAAACTAATGTTCTTTAAGAATGCAGTTTTGCAATAGCATTTTGTTTTTATTTTCTATTCCACTGAAACTGACCTTTTGTTTTACTTAAGACATTTTTTAGGCATCAAAGAATACAAGCCTAGGCTAGTATCCAAAGGCACACTAAATAATGATATTTCTCTTTTTATGAAGGCACTAACACTTATTTTTGTTTCTGCTAGCAAAACTGCTGAGTTCTTGAGCAGACTGGAGACAGAGTGGCCAAACAGAAGTATCTGTCAAACTGCTCATCATAACCCACAATCTTCACCTTGGGTAAGTGGAATGCCACACAAGTAATGTCTGGCATTTTTAAAAGAGGTGTTCAGTAAGTGAAGATTAAGTGCATAGAGTGACCTATACAACATAGAATATTGCAACTAGAGACAGATGTCCTAACCTGAAACTTTAATTGCTTCTTCAGTTGTACAATAATGTTTGTACCTGTAACCTGTATTATGGACACTTGGACAAAAAAAAAAAATTGGCCTCAGTAAAGCCTTTGATCTCACCATCTATCCACCGTGCCTGTAAGGACCTTAGTCAAGTGAAGGAGAAAACCATAGTTATACAACAACATAGTGAGTGTAGAGCATATAGTAATTAGAAACCTGAAGTTTAAAATATGAGTCAATAAACTGAAGAGAGTCAGCCTAGGTGTCAAATTAAATTAAGACACAGAAGCAAGAGTTAAAGTACAATGTCAAAGAAAAGCATGGCTTGTTTTAGGAGTTTTGTGTAGGTGCAGTCTACTGGAGTGCAACTCTAGAAGAGCTGCAGTATAGAAGGCTGGAGAGATAGGTAGGAACTATGAGGACGGTTCCTCAGTGGGCTCTCTTTGATGCTGCAGGATGTTTAGCATTCCCGATTCTTGGGCACAAAATGCCAGTAGCACCCCACAGACAGTGAGACATCCAGAAATGCCTCACACAGGAAGCTGGTGGTACTCCTGGTAGAAAACCACTGTAGAAATCTATGCATCATCTTGGAGAACTTGGACTTCATTCTGTGAAGACTGAAGGTAATGAAAAGTTTTAAATAGGAAGGTCCAAGGTTAGATTTGTCCTTTAGCTGTATCACACTAATAATCTTGTAAAGGATGGATCCAAAAGAGTATAGGGGGCAGAGGGACCTCTAAGACCCTTCTGTATTAGCTGAGGTGAAGAAAGATGAAGGCGTGAAGTAGGGTGGTAGGTGAGAAGATGGAGATGATAGTGCAGGTTAGAGAACTGCTGACAGGTGATATTGGCAGAGCTTGGTTATTAACTAGCTAATGGGGCACAACAAAATAAGTGTAATTAAGGATGAGTCTAGCAAAGGGTTGTAGTTCAAAGAAAATACGGGTTTGAGTTCTAAAACGTCTGTGTTTTCAAGATTTGGGAAGCTAAAAAAAATAAGTTGTTAGAGAAATCTGATCTTCATCTTCTCCCACCGACCCCCTTTCTCATTAGTGATCACATTTTTAAAATGTCAGGAAGATATTATGACACTTTATGGGAAAAGATCATTTTTTCCCTATTGCTAATGTGATAGTTTAAAGTCTAAATTTGCTATGTGGGCTCTTCAAGTCATGTCAAATTCATCATTTCTCTCCCCTTGTTGCAGGGCTCTGGAGGAAAGGCAAGTTATAGGTAGCAGAGTTAAATCATGTGTAGGAACAGTCTTTGCACCTGTCCAGATACCCTGTGGCAGTGAGAAAGGGGAGGGAGAACAGGAGTTGGATAGCCTTACCAGCTGGGCGTTTGGCTGCCAGGATGGTCTTGTTTTCTGCTCAGAGCTTCCTGACCCCTATGGTTTGAAACACCTCGTGGAACTGTGCATGCTTGTTCTGTTGATTTTGGCTCAATTCTTCAACTTAACAAGATCATCCTGAACTTTAATACTGTCATAGAAAGCATTAATAATGTCTCCCATAGCTGCATGTTTTGTGGACTGATAGTGCATTAACTACATGGTCCTCAGCACTATTAATAAAAAATATGAAGCAGGATTAGACCCAGAATGGTTCCTTATGAACTGAGTTCAATAGCTTCTCAGATTTTGACACCAAATTGCTACTCATTTTTGCCACATATTTAATTCAGTTTTTACCCATACTATATTCTTATTCTATCTAATACATCTGCATAGATTTTCTCTGCTTTGCAGAACCATCTAATGCTTAAGGAAAGTCAAACATGTACATGAAACTTTTGCAAAGCTATGACACCTGTGGTTTGCCTTAATTATGGTCAATATATGGAACATAAATACTGTGCAATACCCATTTACATGGAATGTGAAGAGCTGCAGGGTTTCAAGTTTTTTTAAGAAACAATTTTAATTTTATGACATAATGCAACTTTCCTGAGAATATTGTTTTTCTTATGCTATTTACTTGTGGATCTGTCATGGGCAGACAGGAATTTAATAAATACTATATAATTATGTAAATGAAAAAGACTATAAGAACATTTCTTTAGATGTTACACATAAGGACTTCAGACAAAAGCATGCACACTAAATGGTTTCCAGTCTCTGGTTTGCTACCCCTTGCTTCCTTTTCTTCTAGAGAGAGTAGTAATTGTTAAAACTCTCATCCTGTTGTTCCATTGCCCAGTGACCACTATATGTTTAAGGATAAAGTCAGAATGCCTTAGTTTAATCAAAAAGTGCTATCTGCTCTCTGCTCCTTTCCTCCTACTCACCTCTCTCTAAAGTTTAGGTCTTTGCCACTCCCAGGCCAGAAGCCTGGGCATCACCTGAGGACTTACAGAAATGTAAACAAATCTTAAGCCCCACTTATTTCAGAAGCTGCATTCTAACATGGTCTGTGGGTGATTTGTGTGCATATTAATGTTTTAAGGGCATTTCTCAATCACCTATATCTGTATGGCCATATGATATCACTTTTACTACTCTAAACACTTACTGAAACTTGGTTATTTTAATTTTTTTCCATGTGTCACATATTCTTTAAAAGTCAACACTTAAGGGGCATATGCTGCTTCCATGCCTTTGGTCCTACTTTTACTCCAACACTTTAAACTCCTTTTATTAATTTCCCATCACTTATAAAGTAACTAATGGATATTTAAGGTATGGCATGATGACTATAGTTAATACTATATCACATATTTGAAAGTTGCTAAAGAATAGACCATAAAAGTTCACATCACAAGAAGAGGTTCTATAACAATGTATGGTAATGGATGGATGTAAATTAGACTACTGTGTTGATGATTCCACAATAAATATAAATATTGAATTAAGTTGTAAACCTTAAACTTATATATTATATGTCAATTATACCTCAATAAAACTTCCCTATTGCTGCTGTATCAAATTACTGCAAACTTAGTGGAAAAAAACAACACACATTTATTCTCTTACTGTTCTGGAATCAGAGTCATAAATGAGTACAAAGGGGTTAAAAGCCGGTGTCAACAGGACTGGTTCCTTCTGGAGGCTCTAGCAGGGAATCTGTTTTGTGCCTCTCCCATTGTTTCTTAGCCACCATCATCCTTTGGCTCCTTGGCATGTGGCTATATTATTCTGATCTCCATTTTCATTCCCAAATCACCTTCTCCATACTCTTTGAGTTTGCCTTCCTCTTATAAGAAACCTTGTGATTATATTGGGCCCACCTGGATCACCCAGCATCCTCTCCTCAAGATCCTTAATTTCTGTAAATTCCCTATTGCCACATAAGGTAATATTCAGAGCTTCCAGGGATTAGGACATGGACATCATTAGGGAGCCATTATTTATCCCACCATACTCTGCCAACTGTTTCTTTTGTTATTTGATTTCACATTATCTGTTAACATGTATATTGCTGTCTCATGATTAATCAATTTTAGTTCTCAGTAATTTATTTCCCCTGTTCTCCTAATGTAACTATTCATTATTTCATCCTTTCTTGTTATGAAAATGTGAATATTTTCTCACTGCTAAGCCAATTACATTTTCTTTTTTCACAACTTTTAGAAAATTTCATTTTATTTTTGCGTTTTCTTAGTTTCCTTCGAAATCTGACTGCTTTTCCCCAGCTTTTGTGATAGTTTACAAAGTGCCTCTTCATGCAAATTTCCACACAATTTCCAATTTTTGCCTGTTAGATAGTTTGTCAATGCCAGGTTTCTTTCCCTCTTGGAAATATCCCTTCTGCATCCCTCTTACCTCCTACCTTAACCTGGGCTGGTTCCTCTTTAGGGTTTCTACACAGTTCTTATTCCGAAACTTTCAAAGAATGGTTCTCATTCTTGTCTGCACACTGAAATCAACTGGGGAGCTTTAAAATTCAATAGTGCCTGGGTCATGCCCTCATGTGTCCTGCTGTACTGAGGCCTGGGCTTCAGGCCTTTTAAAGCTCCCCGTGTAATTCTATTTGTGCTGCCAATGATAAGAACCACTGCTGTGAATTCATCAGGGGAATAGTTGTTACTGCCTTCATATGCTGGGTCCCTGATTTCTAGGTCTCATCTATATTCTTGATTTATTATTATTATTTTTTGTTTTGATGGAGCCTATTATTTAGTAGCCTTTCAAGATAAGATGCATGTTCAGATTCTTGTGTATCTGAAATTATCGTTTTTCATCTCTTATTCTTAGTTTACAATTTTCTGGTAAGTATTACAAATTAAAAATAATTTTTCTTCAGGATTTTGCATGCATTGTTCTTCTAGCCTTGTGTATTGTTTCCTGAGAAATCCAAGGCCATCTGAATATCAGTCCTTATATGAGGGTTTTCTCTACTTTTCCTGTAAATTCTTTAATATCTTCTTTTTTCCTGGTATTCTGTAATTTATAGTGATATGCCTTAGTGTGGGATCATTGTTATTCCTTTTTAAAAATAAAGGAAACTCATTTCTAGTTTTAGATGATTTTCTTGTGTTATTTCTTTGATTTATTTCCCTTCATTTTCTCTTAATGGAATTCTTGTTATTCAAATATTATGCCTCCAGGATTTTCTAACTTTTTCATAAAAAATTATATTTCTGCTTTAACTTATTCTTGATGACTCCTGCCCACCCCCACTTCCTGGCATATTGACTTAGAAAAAAATCCCAGTCCTTTCCCTTCTGCATGTCTCTTTTACTCACACAACTACTATACTCTCAACACCTCTGACACCAAATGTATGGGTTTTTTCTCATATCAAGTAATTTGTGACACCAGTTAGGTGCCCTATAATTTAACTCAGTTGTGACCCTATCTACCTAGAGATGGTGTCAATTCCCACTGTTTAAGGGCTTAGTCCTATAGGACTGCTTCCACTTCAGATTACAGTCATAGCTAGTAGGTCCCTAGGTTACTCACAATTTCAGTCCGACATGGCTGCAAATTGGAGGTTCTGTGGGTTTGACCAATTTGCTACTGTAGTTTACAGAACTCAGGGTAACACATCTATCAGTTTATTAAAGGATATGATAGGGGATTCAAGATGGTAGCATAGTAGGTAGGAGCTGCACTAACTTCCTCCAAACACCAAACTGGAATTAAAACTAAATTACAGAAAAATCATCCTGAATAACCAACTGAACAATAGCTGGAGAAAAGCCTTATAACCAAGGACTTACAGAAGAAACCACATCACCACAACTTGACTGGTAGAAAGTGAAGAGGTGTGAGAGGGCTGGCTGGGCTCCTACAAGTGAAGCTGAAGCTCTGGAGGGATATTTCAGCACCTGGTGGGGGGCATTCCTGAGAAGCATGGAGTTTAAACACCAAATTGGGGTCCCCAGCTTAGAGCACCAGAACCAGGAAAAGAACCCAAATAACATCCAGCTGTGAAAATAGTTGGGTTTCCCTCAGTCAGAGAGAGACAGCTATAGATAGAAAAGGCCTCTTAAAGGGCCAATGCACAAAATCTCATTTGCAATCATTTACTGGGCTCAGGCATAGTGGACTAGAGATGCGGGAGCAGTCTGGGGTTGATCGGAGGCTCTCAGAAGAGAGCTGAAGGGTCAGTTACCAGGATCCCTGTGCTGAGTCATTCTGCATACTGCAGAAACCATCTTTCTTGGGCAGAGTGCTCCTCTTCAAGTGGCATCAGTCTGGGGGGAAGCAATAGCCCCATCTGCAGGAATCCCTCTTACTCCACTCTGTAGAGCTTAAGCCAGGCTGAAGATGAGTGTATTTGGAGGCAATTTCAGGGCTTAAGCCTAACAGAAAGGCTGAAAGCAATGGTGGGTCCCTGGGTCTGAGACTTTAGAGCTGACCCTCTTCCAGGGCCAGTGATGCTAAAAGCTGTCCTTGGTACACAGCCTTGTTTTTCTGAAAACATCCAGGCCCAGCAGATGGAGCCACAAGCTATGGATCACTGATAGCCACAAACAGGTTGTCCAGAGCCAGTCAAAGACAGTGGCATGCACCAGAGTCTTTGCAGATCTAAAATAATATATGTAGAAACAAATACAAAGAGGTAGCCAAAATGAGAAGACCAAAAAAGGCCAAAAATGAAAGAACAAGAGAATTCTCTAGAAAAAGAGGTACATAAAATGGGGGAAAGCAATTTATGTGATACAGAATTCAAAGAAATTATTATAAGGATGCTCAATGGCTTAAAAAAAGACAGATTACACCTAGTGAAATTGAAGAAGTAATCAAAAACTCCCAACAAACAAAAGCCCCGGACTGGATGGCTTCATAGGTGAATTTTACCAAAGATTTTAAGAAGAACTAACACCTCTACTTCTTAAACTATTCTCTTGAAAAAATTTAAGAGAATGAAAGACTCCCAAGCTCATTCTATATGCCAAAGATATCCTAATTCCAAAACCATATAAAAACACTACAAAAAAGAAAATTATAGGTCAGTAACCTTGATGAACATAGATACTAAAATTTTCAACAAAATATTAGCTAACCAAAAGCAACAATACATCAAAAAGATCATAGAGCAAGATCAAGTGACACTTATTCCAGAGATGCAGGGTCGGTAAAACATTTGCAAATCAATAAATGTGATATACCACATAAACAAAATGAAGAGTAAAAAGTACATGATCATATCAATAGATGCAGAAAACATTTGATAAAATTCAGTGCCCACTTATAAAAACTCTCAGCAAAACAGGAAGAGAACACACCTAAACATAATAAAGACCATATATGGCAAACCCACTACCAGCATCATGCTCAATGGGCAAAAATTACAAGCTTTCCTTTTAAGACTTGGAACAAGATAGGGATGTCTGCTTTCACCTTTCTTATACAACATAGTACTGGGAGTTGTGGCCATAGTAATCAGACAAGAAAAAAAAATAAAAGCCATACAAATTGGGAAGGAAGAAGTAAAACTGACTTTATTTGCAGATGACATGATAATGTACATAGGGAGCCCCAAAGATTCCACCAAAAAACTACTAGAACTGATTAATGAATTCAGCAAAGTAGCAGGATACAAAATTAATATTCAGAAATCAGTTGCATTTTTATATGCCAATAATGAAGTAACAGAAAGGGAAGTTAGAAAAACAATCATATTCACAATTTCTATAAAAAGAATAAAATACCAGGAATAAATCTAACCATGGATATAGAAGACAAGTACTTGGAAAATTATAAGACACTAAAGAAATAAACTGAAGAAGCTATAGATAAGTGGAAGCATATACCATGTCTTTGGATAGGAAAAATTTACATTATTAAAATGTCAATGTACCCAAAGCAATCTAAAGATTCAGTGCAATTACTATCAAGATTCCAATGATGTATTTCACAGACTTAGAACAAATGTCAAAAATATATATGGAATTACAAGAGGCCCCATATGGCAAAAAAATCCTAACAAAGAAGAACAAAGTTGGAGGAATCATACTACCTAATATCAATCCTTACTATAATGACATAGTAATAAAAACAGCCTTATACTGTCACAAAAACAGACATATAGATCAATGGAACAGAGTAGAAAGCCCAGTAATAACCCACACCTTTATACTTCATTAATATTCAACAGAGGAAACAAGTACATACAATGGGCTATAGATATTTTATTCAGTAAATGGTGTTGGGAAAATTAGACAAATATGTGCAGAAAAATGAAAGTAGACTACCTTTTTATGCCACACACAGGAATAAATTCAAAATAGATTAAAAACTTAAATGTTACACCCTAAAATCATAGGAGAAAACATAGGCGGTAAAATCTCATATTGCTTATAGCTATATTTTATCAGATATATTTCCTCAGGTAAGGGAAACAAAAGAAAAAGTAAGTGAATGGGACTACATCAAACTAAAAAGATTTCACAGCAAAGGAAAACATCAACAAAATTAAAAAAACAACCCACTGAATGGGAGAACATATTCACCAAATAAGGTGTTAATATCCAAAGTTTATAAAGAACTTAGAAAATCAGTACCAAAAAACAACCAATTAAAAAATGCACAAAGGACCTGAATAGACACTGTTCTAAAGAGGTCACCAGATGGCCAATAGACATATCAAAAGATGCTCAATGTCACAAATCATTAGAGAAATGCAAACTAAAATCACAATGAGATCTCTCCTCACACCTATCAAAGTGGCTATCATAAATAAATTTTTAAAAAGTGCTGGCAAAGATACAGAGAAAGGGGAACACTTCTGCACAGTTAGTGCAAATCTAGATTGGTGCAGCCACTGTGGAAAGCAGTATGGAGATACTTCAAAAAGTTAAAATGGATAACCTTTTTACCTAGAAATTCCATTTCTGGGAATATAGCCTAAGAAAGTCAAAACACTAATTTGAAAAATATAAGCACCCCTATATTCATTGCAGTGTTAGTTACAATCACCAAGGTATGGAAGCAGCCTGTGTTTATCAGTAGATGAGTGGATAAAATAACTATGGAACATCTACACAATGGAATACTACTCAGCTATAAACAAAGAAGAAAAATTTATTCTTTGAAACAGTATGGATGGACCTGGAGAACATTATGCTAAGTGAAATAAGCCAGTCAGAGAAAGATAAATGCCATACAAATTCACTCACATATAGACTCTAATAAACAAATGAACTAACAAGCAAAATAGAGACTGACCTATAGATAGGAGCATGTTGACAGCTATGGCGGCAGAAGTCAGGTGGTGAAGGGACTGAGCAAAAAAGAAAAACAACTCACGGACATGGGCAACAGTGTGGTAATTGCAGGGGGTGTGGGCATCAGGGCAATATAAGTAGTATAAATAGTGATGGAAAAATACAATAAAAAATAAAAATAATAAGGATGTGATAAAAGGTACAGATAAACAGCCAGACAAAGATACGTGTAAGACAAGGTCTAGGAGGGTCCTGAACAGAAGGACACTCTGTGTTACCATGGGGTTGAGGTGTGGCCACCCTTCTGGAACATGGCTGTGTTCTCCTAGCTAGATATTCCCTGAATCCCTTTATTTCTGAGATGTTTATAGAGGGTTTTTTACAAAGACATGATCAATTATTAACTCCATCTCTAGCTCCTTTGACCTGACTAGAGGATGGGGTGGGTGAAGCTGAAAATTCCAAGCTTGTAATCATGGAGGCACCCAGAGTCACCTCATTAGAACAAAAGATTCTACTAGTGCTCTTATCACTTGGAAAATTATAATGATTCTAGGAGCAGTGTTTAAGAAACTGGGGGCAGATACATTATGTCAAGAAAATATGTGAGAGATAGGAAAAAGTGTGTGTGTGTGTGTGTGTGTGTGTGTATATATATATATATATATATATATATATATATATATATTCTGATTGGATGTTTCTTTCTTCCTTCTGGTCCACTCCACTGAATTGAGTCCCAGTTTCCTTCCCATCACTCTTGGTTCCCTGTGCATTTTCTTTCATTTCATTTAGCATAGCCTTCATTTTTTTACCTAATTTGTGACCAAATTCAGCTAATTCTGTGAGCATCCTAATCACCAGTGCTTTGAACTGTGCATCTGATAGGTTGGCTATCTCTTAGTCGCTTAGTTGTATTTGTTGTGGAGTTTTGATCTGTTCTTTCATTTGGGCCATTTTTTTGTCTTGTCACACCTGTTACGTATGAGGGACAGAGCCTTAGGTGTTCACCCCGGTGGGACAACCCAGTTGCCGGGTTATGACACTATATGTGGGGGCAGGTCTGAGAGGGAACAGTGGCACTTGCTCCACTCTCTGTCAGATTTCAGTCCCTTCTGAGCTTCTCCCAATCAAACTGGACCTTTCTGGGGCTGATTCCCATGTGGTTGGGAATGTGCCCAGGCACATTCTAGGACCTTGTGGATCTCTCCAATGAACTCTCCTGTAAGGCTAGGAGTCTCTCCCAGCACCTTGACCCCCACAGGTATTTTCAAACAGTGTTTTGAAGCTTTATTTTCCCATGCTGGGACCCTGGGTTGTGGCTTGTCTCACTCCCCAGTTTTGCCTGCTTTATCTGCATGTGAATGTGGGACTGCATGGTCAGCCAGCCACCTCTCACACTGTTCCCGGCTTCACAATCGCCACCTCCCTGGGTCTGCCCATTGCCACCCCAAGCCTGGGGTCCACCAGCCACCCCCTGTGCACCCAGGGTCCACCCTTCACTGACTTGCCTGCCCGATGCAACTACTTTTTTTTGCCCGGACCCCTCTCCACTTGGGTGCCCAACTCCTCCCCTTCTACCAGCCTAGATGAATGAGTCTATTTTAACTTCTTGGTTGTTGGACTTACATACAGTTTAATTTTCTGTCAGTTCTGGTTGTTATTTTGTTTCTAAATTGTTGTCCTTATTTTGGTTATTCAAAGAGGCACAGTGTGTCTTCCTATGCCTCCATCTTGGCTGGAAGTTCCCAGAGGAGATAGTTTTAATTGCCAAGAGCTTTTTTCTGTGGCTATTTAAAAATTACAGTAATTTC
This sequence comes from Artibeus jamaicensis, assembly GCF_021234435.1. Lineage (NCBI taxonomy): Eukaryota > Metazoa > Chordata > Mammalia > Chiroptera > Phyllostomidae > Artibeus > Artibeus jamaicensis. Next base: position 5,204,417 of record NW_026521822.1, read on the forward strand.
TTGTTTCATGAATAAAATCTCACTTTCTGCCTCTCAAAGGAAAGGGCAGAGAGCATACAAAAACTTCAAGTAAGGACTTGCCAGTCAAGATGGCAGCATAGGCAGACATGGCTCACCTCTTCATACAACCAAATCAAAATTACAACTAAAATATACAACAACTATCACTCAGAACTGTCAGAATGGAAGTCTGACAACTATGGATTTAAAGAAACCACATCCACCCAGACTGGTAGGAGGATGCAGAGGCAAAATAGGCTGGTTCCTCACCCTCACATGGTGGGTAAAAATTTGAGATGGATATCTGGGGAGTGAGAAGTCCCACGCCAGGCCCCCAGCACAAGGTTCCAGTGCCAGGAACATAAGTCCCCATAGCCTCTGGCTGCAAAAAAAAAAAAAAAAAAAAAAAAAGCAGAGATTGAGTTGGTGGAAAAATCTGCTGGATCCCCAAGTAGTTCCTCTTAAAGAACCCACACAGATTCAACCACTTAGACTCACTCTCTCTGAGCTCCAGACCTGGGTTGGTAGCTTGAAAGGTACCAGAGATATACAGGGAAAAATTGAAGTGTCTGGCATCAAGGCAAGGAGAGGCCATTGTCCCTTTTCTAAACCCTCCCCTCAAAGAGATACCAAACTGGTGCCATATCTGAGACTCCATTATCCTGCTTAACACTCTTTGACCCACCTTGGAAATCCCCAAGGACTACACTCTACCCAACTTATGGGCCCATGCAAGCTGCTTTTTTATATGAATGGCTGGTATAGGTCATTCCTAATTTCTATTAAAAAAGTAACAGCTGGTCTGTGAGCCCTAGACCCTGCATCAGCAGCAGCCAGCCTAGTTTCACAGCTTGGCTTCACCTGGATATCTCCAAGCCCAGCACAAGTAGCAGTCATCTCAAATTGCTTGATAGCTCAGGCAGGGTGGCCCCAGGTAAAACATAGGCAGGGGCTGATCTTGGCCTGTACTAACTGAGAAACCCCAGAGCCTGTGTACCCAGTGGACACATACAGACCATGTCAGAGCACTAGCACCCTGATTCTGCACAGTTGATCTTCCATGGAGGGCAGAGGTTTGTAGTCAGTTGTCACAGCTGACTGGTCTGGGTAAATCCCTCCCATTGATCTACTAATAGCAACCAAGTCTCAACTACAAGAAGAGGGTGTTCTCAGCCCACATGAAGGGCACACCTCAAGTACCCAGCTTGGGTGATAGGGAAAGTTATGCCACTGGACCCTACAGGACACCTACTACATTAGGCCATACTATATGTGGAGTCGAAGCAGCTCTACCTAATACATACAACGAACACAGGGAGGCTGCCAAAATGAGGAGACAAAGAAACATAACCCAAATGATGAACAGACCAAAACTTCAGGAAAAGGGCTGAAAGAAAATGGAGATAAGCAATCTATCAGATGCAGAATTCAAAACACTGGTTATAATGATGTTCAAAGATCTTAGAGAGGACCTCAGCAGCAGAAAAAAAGATGCAGTCGGAAAGGAAGGATATGCTCATTGAAATTCTGTTCTTACTTACTTACAGCGACAGAATGATGGATACAGAGAGCGTTTTGATGGTTGCCAGATGGGAGTGGGCTGTGAGGGCATGGGTAAAGAGGTGAGGGGATTAAGAAATACAAATTGATAGTTACAGAATACCCATGGGATGGAAAGTACAGTATAGGAAGTGGAACAGCCAAAGAAGTTATATGCATGACCAATGGACATGAACACTGGTGGGGGGATGGCCTGAGGAGGGAGCCCTGGTTTGAGGGATGGCAAAAGGGGAACAATTGGGACAACTGTAATAGCATAATCGATAACAAATACTTTTTTAAAAAAGGAAAGAAAACTTCAAGGAAGGTGGCCCAGAGGCTCAGTGCTCAATATGCAGGATTTTTCAGAATCCTTTCATTCTCAACCAGGAATTTGACTGCTGCTGGCTCTGTATGAAGCGTGCCCTGTTTAGTATAATGCAGAGAATACATTTTTTATTTCCTGTCAGGATTGGGAGAATTACATCTGAATTTTCAGGGTGGGAGCAGGTATGGGCACTTTCCTGTCATCCTTCAGTCTCCCCCAGCAACTGATACAAATATTGGACCCTCACATTGATCTGTGGAGAAACTTGGAGTCTTATACATGTTCTCTATTTCCAGGTAGCCAGTGAGCTATCTCTTGGTTTCTGAAGATAGAGTTTGTTTGTTTCATTTCCTCCTCTGTTTAGGGTAATTTTTGAAAGAAGAATGGAACAGAAGCATTTTTATTCCATCATCTTAAAATAGGAACTTAATGTTTCTCATGGGTTGAATTGGGTTTGCCTCCCTGCCAAATTTATATGTTGAAGTGCTAAACTCCAGTACTTCAGAGTGTGACCTTATTTCAATATTGGGCTTTAAGCGGTAATCGAGTTAAAATGATCTCATTAGGGTGGGTTCTAATTCAATAGGAAAGGTATTTTTTTATAAGGGGGAAATTTGGGCAGAGAGATAGACATGTGCAGAGGGAAGATGTCCATCTACAATCCAAGAAAATACTCCTGGACCCTTCTTTTATGGTCCCCAGAAGGAACCAACCTTGCAGACACCTTGATTTTGGACTCCTGGGCTCCAAAACTGTGAGACAGCAAATTTCTGTTGTTTGAGCCATCTAGACTGTTATACTTTGTTATGGAAGCCTAAGCAAACCAATACAATGCTATTTTTCATTTGCTTGCATATCCTTCCCCTTACTTAGTGTGATTTATGCTCTTTAAAACACAGCTTTGTGTCACGCACTTGGAGAAAATATCTTTGATCCAATTTAGTTAAATATCCTTCTTTGTAGCTATCGTGATGTACTGTAGTGATTAATCTTCTTGTCTGTCTTCCACACTAAGCTATAAGCACTTGAGATCTGGGACCATGTCTTACCACAGAGCTTGCACACAGGAGGTTTAAATATTGTTTATCGAATGCTTATATTATAAATATAGCTTTTGGGAGAGGATGATTAAAACTGCATTTTCATTGAATACCAAAGTTTAGGTTTTAATATGTTAAATTAGTATTTAATGATAGAAAAATATGTAAATACAGTGACATAGAAAATTCTAGCCGTTAGAACTAAGAAAACTAGTGATCAAAAGTTTTTTTCTTCCCTGTTTTTAAACAGAAGCGTCCTGTCTTGCCTAGAGATCTCATCTGGGTGAGAACCTGTTAGGATGGCAAATAATTTTGAAGTCTTTATAGTGAGGTGCTATGTGACCTCCCAGTTTCTGTAGCCTTTTAAATGACACTTTATGTGTCCAACTTTTCTTTTTGAGTCAAAAACTAGGACCATATTCTGATAAAAGAACAAGTGGTTACATTTAAAAGGAAGGAGTACAAATAGAATTTAGGTTCCCAAATCAAGTCATCATTTCTGATTTAACTAAATATTTTACTCCTTCTTTTAATGTCTTGATTAGAAGCACTCCCTTGTCCTTTCCCTCCCTTTTAGGTTCTATGTAGAATATTTGTGATGAAGACTAGCCTTCTCTAAAAATAAGGGTCATTCTGTCCTATCATAGTCACCTTTTGTTTAGTATATAGATAAGAGGATATAGCTATAGTGGGGTTTGTATATATAACGAATTTCTGAACAAACACTCAGAGCTCCACTATTTTAATTAGTAATGTTATTGATGAAGTTATTTGATGGAAAATGGGTTTTATAATGACAGAAATGGGGGAATGAATTAAGAAATGCTTGAGGAAATCTTATAGTAAGAGAAAAGGGTGGGGAGGATAAGCCTACATAACCTTTATGGATTATTAGTCCAAAGAACTAGGTTTGAAATATGCAGCCTACTGCCATGAGGATGCTGGTAGTTTTATGAGAAAATGGAATTTCAGACACAGTAGCTTATCAGCCTGGCCTCTGTGCCTTACAGAAGCTGGACTACAAATCAGTGTGAGAGAGACAGAATACTTGATATCTCATAAATTCCAGAATATCTGGTTACTGTGCCAGTGTGTGGAACCCTGACATGGTGGGTCTGTGGGACTACAGACACCCTGCTGTGTGTGCTAGCTCTCTTAAGGCTGGCTCCCCCTGGTCCTGATTCAGCCAGAATGATGATTCTTGTGCTCTTAAACAGGCCTTGTTTTTCTGCTTGGAAATAGGAATGAGCTCCAGGTATAGATTGGGAATGCAAAGACTTAGAAAGAAACAGACATCTGGGATAGTGTGGTATCAGTCACCAGCTGACAGACTATTTAATAGGATACCATTAGTGAGCAGTAGATATGTCAGTGCTTCTAAGTCAGTGCCATTGTTGCTTGTTCCTGATATTGACTGATCAGTCAATGGGAATATTCTTGAAAAAATATTTTTTTCTCTATTTCAAAGCCTTCTCATTAGAAAGAACACAGTATGTTGACTATCTCTGAGTCGGTATTTTTAAAGATTAATTAATAGATCATACTTTAAAATGTGCCTTACTAGCTTTCTTTTTTATATATCCCAAGGAGCATTTTCAGACATATGCATAAATCACTCAATAGGCAAGTGTGTATGGAAATCATGCTGTATGCTTAGTACAGAGGATGAGTTAATTAAAACCAGATCCATGGTAGACTGACTAGTATATTGCGGTGATGCTTTTTCCTAAGATTTTCTTCCTATGCCTTTACAGGCCAAAAGCCAGGTGTATAAGGATTCTCTAAAGGAAGAAGAAAATAGAAAATTACAAAAAATGAAGGAAGAACAACATCAGAAGGTATTCACAATGCCCTGTTAGTCATTGCTAATTATTATTTACTTCTGACAATAACTTCAAAGTGTTTCCGAACAGAAATATTTATATGCATGAAAATCTTGGAAAATAACACAAGCCATTAACACTAAAAAGTGTGGGTATGTCTTAAAATATGGTGGTGTGGGGGAAACTTCCCTCAAAAGTACCCCCATGTGCCATGGATGAGAGTAAACATGACTGAGACATGATGTGATCTGCCTGGGGAGGAGAGGTGGCCAGTTTCCCAGAGGAAACAGGTCTTGAGCAATGGCCAGTTTCTCAGGGGGAAAAGGTGTTGAGCCCCTTCCTGCAAGGCCTTTTATTGGGTTGTAATACACAGGAATACAGGGCAGCAAGGATCAAACAGTAGATAACATTTTTAAAAAATCTGAGGGCTTAGTCTGAGTCAGAGTCTGTCAGGAACAGAATTTTAGGGTTTCCTGCTCGAACACTTAACATATGAATGAAAGCATTCTTAGCAGAGCAGATTTCCCAGGTTTATCAGGAAGTCTTTGTGATGCTAGATTTTTCCCCTGGACAGGCTCTAGCAAGGCAAGGAGCTGCACCCCTCCCCATCAGGTATTCAGGCTTAAGGGGATTAGAGCCAGGAAGTGCTTCTTCCAGAAGACAAGGGGACTTGGGCTATTTCAAAGCCCCGTGGTGCGCGGGTGTGTGTGTGTGGGGGGGCGGTCCATGGCTCCCTCTTTGTCGCAGCCTCCCTGAGTCTTTCCATGGTGGCCTTCCAAGTGGTTGTATCTGACCTAGGTTGCCCCTCTTCTTACTCGTCAAGGACTTCCGACCATGCTTTGGGGACAGGGAGGAAACCGAGGCAGCATTTGCTACCAGAGACAAACTTTGACAAGCTTTGTTTCCTGCAGCTTGCATTCCAGAGGTCTTAGCTCTAGCTTGCTCATCCTTAGCCACAGGGGGTAGAGAGTTACAATTCCTGAAACCAGGCAGAGCGGTCCACAGCATGGCGGCTAATTCTAGTCAAAATTACCATACTACTTTATCTCGTAGGGGCTACGGTATATGTGTTATAATTGGTGCCAGCAGTTCATGGAGATTAGAGAACACTCGTGAACTTCTCATCTGCAAAATATAACCAAATCACTGCCATTTTTTAATTCAAACATGTACATATGATATTACAAGCAGTGTCCAGGGAATGCTACAGTATATATACACATTCATGAAACTGGCTTAAATATTTATCTAAAATACACATAAAGGACATAAAGATACTCTATACATATATAGAAATATGTGAAGCAGTTCAAAATTTCTGAGTAGAAAGTTTCTGAGGCGCAGTGAATGCAGAGCCTCCTAAGAAGAGTGCTTAGAAGGGTAATTCTCATTAGAATATAAAATTTCTGGGACAGCAACTGAAAACATTCAGTGTTCTGACTTGATGGTCATACTTGCTTTGATACATAGGCCTAGAAAAAGCCAGGAGCTCCTCAACATGGGCTGAGAATAAGGAGGGATGCCAGAGGTTAGCTCCAAGGTGCCTCTGCATTCCAAGTCCTTTGCAAAGGCAAAATAAGTTATTTGGCTACTTGGAGACCATTATTTTCCCCATAATTCTCATTTGTTTAAGTCCATTTTTACTATATTGGTGATTGATATATCCTGTCATTTATTCAATAATATCTCTCAAATCTATTTCATCAATTATGCAATTAACTTAAATTCACATTTTCTTGATTTGGTTTAATTTTTCATTTTTATGTCTTTGCCACACAAGGGTAATTTACAATTGCAGTTGGGTGTGAAACTCACATTATGAAATGGACTGTATATATATTGTACTAATTGTTGTTGCTATAATTTGACTCTTAAATTTGACTTATAATTTGAGTGTTACCCTCATTCCAACAGCAGTCAATCCTTTACTTGCTCAGGGTTTCACCCAGCACACAATACTATGACTGTGTCACTAACCTGTTTTGTTCATGGTAGGCAGTAATTAAATTGTTAAAAGAATAATGCAAATTCTAAATTTAGTTATCAAGCTACTACGCTATGAAACATTTTTGTTCCCTGGTGTTTTTTAAAAAAGAAATATATTTTTCTTTTGAGAAAGGCTGTATTGAAATCCACAATAAAATAAGCAACATTATAGTAATATTCTGGGAGTTAACAAGTAGAAGCTAAATCCGGTATATACTCATGTTGTATTTTCAATGTCAATCAATTTCAAATGACATGTAAGTTTTAAGCTGTTTCTGTGACCTTTTAATTTACTACTAAGTCCTGAGGTAGGTACAGAGGAGAGTATTATGAAGTTAGTGTACATATGATTTATTTTAAAGTAACTTCTGTGTAAATTTTAAATAGTATTTTATAAAGTTGGGTGTATATTTTTGGAATGTGAAAGCATTAAAAGTATAACATGTTACAAAGAGAATGCTCAACAGATTAGAAAATAAGATCTGGGATTTAATTTTCAGGTTGAGCAGTTATTTTAAACAGTGAAAATTAAGCTTTTTATTTCTTAATCATGTTTTTCTTCTAGAGTTTGACAAATATTGATGCATACATATTTCCTGATTATTGATTGAACATACTTTTCTTTTATATAAACTGTTTCCCTTTACTTACTGTAACTTTTGGTAAAATGAATAATATTAGCACATAAATAATTTCCTCATTAGGGATTTCAGTAATGGTACAATACATAAAGCCATTTATCACATTTTTGTTGAATCTGTTGTTAGAAAGTGTTCATTGAATGCATTCCCTGATCAGTAGAATCTGTCATTCCTTATCACTTCAATGATTTAGCTTAAGAAAATAAGGCAGATCATGTCTTTGGTAAGAAACATAAAACAACACATTTATATAACGGCATCTATTCATGTATCTGTTCATTCCATTCATTTAACAAGTATTTATTGAATACTTTCTTTGGAATATCTTGTAAATGCATTTTCTAGGTTAAGTTGAGGTGACAGCACATTTATTTGGTTCATTATGTCACTGACTTTCACATTGTTTTACTCTGGTCTCTGGGGACAGTAGGTTTTTCTCTGTTTACATGTGATTAAGTTTCTTTTTCACAATTTGTTTGTAATTCCTTTTCCCCCTCTATACCTTCAGTATTTTTTTCTATTGACTAATACTTGTATTTTATCAACTAATATGCTTACTATTGCATTCATTCTAAAATGAATAAACCAACTAACCCCTTCTTTGATTTTGCTATTCTCAGATACATCAACTTTTCTGCTTCTACCAAATTAATAAAAAGACAAGGTAATATTACTATAATCATATTTTTAGAATATTTTTATTGTTATTCTATTGCAGTTGTCCCAATTTTTCCCTCAGCCCAGCCCACCTCCTGCTCCCATATCAATCCCTATACTACAGGTGATAAACACAAGGCCTGTGGGCTGAATCTGGCCCTCCACCTTGTTTTATCCAGCCAAGCACCTTGTTTCTTCCCACTGGCAGCACAAGTTCTCACTCAACTGTTAATGGTAGTTACATTTATACAGTCCTAAAATTACATTTGGCCCTTTAAAGGCAACTGTGAGGCTGATGTGGCCCCAGTGAAAATGAGTGTGACACCTCTGCCCTATACTGTTGTCCATATCCACGAGTCATTCATGCATGTTTCTTGACTAGTCCCTTCCCCTTCCTTCCACCTTAATCCCTCTCCCCTTTCCTCTGGTCACCATTGATGTGTTCCATGTTTCCATGCCTATGGTTCTATTTGCTCATTTTATTTTGTTCATTAGATTCCTTTTACAGCTCAGGTCATATGGTATTTGTCTTTCACTGCCTGACTTATTTCACTTAGCATAATATTCCCCAGTTCCATCCATGCTGTTGCAAAAGGTAGGAGGACCTTCTGTCTTTCTGTTGTGTCATATTCCACTGTGTGTAGCACAGTTGTCTGATCCACTCATCTACTAATGGGCACTTAGGCTGTTTCTAGCACTTGACTATTGTAAGTACCACTGCTATGAAAATTGGGGTGCATAAGTTCTTTTGAATTGCTGATTTGATATTCTTAGGGTATATTCCCAGCAGTGGAATCGCTGGATAAAAACATAGTTGCATTTTTTGTTGTTTGAGGAAATTCTGTATTATTTTCCACAGTGGCTGCACCAGTGTAACATTCCCAACAACAGTGCACTAGGGTTCCCTTTTCTCTACATCCTTACCAGCACTTGTTTCTTGATTTATGATGGCCATGGCCATTCTGACCAGTGTGAGGTGCTATCTCATTCTACTTCTCTGATGGCCAGTGATGTTGAGCATCCTTTCATATGCCCTCTGTATGTTCTCCTTGGAGAAGTGTTTATTCAGGTCCTTTGCCCATTTTTTAATTGAATTGTTTGTCTTTCTGGTGTTGAATCAGATGAGTTCTTTATATATTTTGAAGATCAAATCTTTGTCCAATGTATCATTGGCAAATATGTTCTCCCATATGGTTGGTTTCCTTTTCATTCTGATAGTGGTTTTTTAGCTGTGCAGAAGCTTTTTAATCATATCTTTACTACATACATCATTCTTAATTTTTTTACATTCCCAAATGCTCTTACTGAAACAACTCACTGAAGGCAAAATCCCTTCTGAACATTCAGTTTAGTGATCATTTTGGAATCCCTGTCTCCCTGTAATTTAACAACACCACTTTAAAACTTTCCTTTTCTGGCCTTTTTACTGCATTATTTTGGTTCAATTTTCTGAGAATAATCTATTTTTGTATTCATTCATCTATCCATCCATTAATTCATCCTATCAACAAATATGTTGTGAGCTCCTATAATGTGCTGAGTCTTGTGCAAGATGCTAGGGCTTCAATTAAGATCAGGATAGTTCCCATATGCAAAAATTAAATCAAAATGAATCAAAGACATAAATATATGACCTGAAACAATAAATTACATAGAAGAAGACATAATTATGGGCCTTGGTCTTAGAGAAGATTTTATGAATTTGACCTTAAAGGCAAGGATAGTAAAGGCAAAAATAAATGAAAGCAACTATATTGAACTAAAAAGCTTTTGCACAGCAAAGGAGAACACCAGCAAAATATAAATGCAACCTACTGAATGGGAGATGCTATTTGCAAACAACAGCTCTGACAAGGGGTTGTTCTCCAAAATATAGGAGGGGGCACAAATAGATTTACAGTTGCTTGTATGGAAAATAATGCTATAGTAAATAATAATACAAGAATATACTCTGTTTCACATACTCACACAAATATACGTCTACTTTTGCCCAACCCTGTATATGAATAACTCATACAACTCAACACCAAACAAACAACAAACCAATTAAATTGACAGAGGACCTGAACAGACACTGCTTCCAAGAAGACATACAAATGGCCAACAGATATATGAAAACATGCTCAACTGCACTAGCTATCAGGGAACTGCAAATCAAAACTACAATGAGATAACACATCACACCTGTTAGAATGGCTATTATCCATAAAACAAGTAGTAACAAGTGTTGGGCAGGTTGTGAAGAAAAAGGAGCCATCATTCACTGCTGATAGGAAGGTAAACTGGTGCAGCTACTATGGAAAACAGAATGGAGGTTCCTTTAAAAATTAAGAATAGAGTTACCATATAACCCAGAAGCCTCTCTTTTGGGTATCTACCCTCCCCCCAAATTGAAAACATGTATTTGCAAAGATATATGCACCCCTGTGTTTATTGCAGCATTATTTATAGTGGCCAAGACATGGAAACAACTGGTGTCCTTTGGTAGCTGATTGGATAAAAAAGGTGTGGTACATATATACAATGGAATACCATTCAGCCATGAGAAAAGATGAAATACTGCCATTGTGACAACATGGATGGACCTTGAGAATATCATGTTAAGCAAAATAAGTCAGACAAAAAAAGTAAAGAACAATATAATTTCACATGTGTGGTATATAAAACTGAAAGCAACAAATGAACAAACAATAAAAACAAAAATTCATAGACACAGACAACAGTATGGTGGTTACCAGAAGAAAGGGGTAGAGTAACAGGAGTCAAATATATAGTAACAGAAGATGACTTTGGGTGGCAGGCATAAAATGCAATATACAGATCATGTACCATAAAAATGTGCACCTGAAACCTGTATAATCTTATTTATCAATGACAATCAAATAAATTTAATTAAAAAAAAGAGCCATGGCTGGCATACCTCAGTGAATTGATCACAGATCTGGGAACCAAAGGGTCACTGGTTCGATTCCCAGTCAAGCTACATGCCTGGGTTACAGGCCAGGTCCCCAGTGGAGAACACATGAGAGGCAAACACACACTGATGTTTCTCTCCCTCTCCCTTTCTTTCTCTTCCCCTCTCTCTAAAAATAAATAGATAAAAAAAATTTTAAAGGTATCCTATTTCTATTTTTTTAAAAAGACAGAGAACAGTAGAGACAAGTTTCCCATCCTCCTGAAGTTTACTTTTTAATGATGGAGGAGATAGATAATTAAAATGAGATAAAATAAAACATTGCACTTTTTATTTTATAGCAGTTAATCACTGTGTGGTAATACTGCAAAAGACATAATAGCGTTGTGTTGTAATAGCTTCGGTGTAGTGTATAAAATATTACTGATTGCCTACTTCTCTCCCAAAACTCTAATTTTTTCTTCAGGCATCCATCCTACTTAGCATGGCCTGTGTTTCAGAGAAGACAGACACCACTCCAGTCCCAGGGATCCTGTCCCAACTGGTTTAACCTTTCATAAAAATTCCATTCCTCTTGACTACGATTGGTTCTGCCATGATGTGGGAAGCAGTTCCAACCAATGAGATTTATGGGAATTCTGCCCTTTCAGTATCGAATTTGGTCAACATGAAGTATATTACTCTTTCCACTTAAAGATTTTCAGCTAGATTTCTTTTTATCTTTCTATTTTGTTGGATTCAAGTCCTTTCTCTGCCAGTTATTTTGTTAGAATGTATGTGACAATTTTTTTCCATCACTTAATTTTAACCTCTCTGTGTCACTGGCTTAAATTAGATTTCTAATGACAAGAATGGCTGATTTTTAACCCTGTTTTATAATCTCTTTTAATAGATAAATTTAATATAGTCTCATTTATTATGATATATTTGCACATATCCTTGCTACAGAATTTACTTTTTAATTGTTTTCTGTTATTTATTTTATTTTTTCCCACACACTGCTTTTATTTTTAAAAATTATTTTCAAGTACAGTTTTCTGTCTATTTCTCCCATCCCAGCCCATCCTTCCCATTTCCACCCCCCTTAGTTCTTGTCCTTGTGTCCTTCATACTTGTTCCTCCAAATCCCTCCCCTTTTTTCCCCTTAAATGTTCTTTATTTTCTTGATTCCTTGAATTTTCTGTTCTGTTATTTTCTTTTTCTATTTTCTCTCTTATCTGCTCCCTGTGATAAGGAATTTCTGTATTTTTGTTTTAATCTTGTAAGATATTTGCTTAACCCATTTAATCTCAAAATACATGTCTTCAGTTCTAGGAAATTCCTATTTTATTTTTACATTTTTTTTCTAAATATGTGTTGTCTAGGTTTTCCATTTCTGGGATAAGTATCAAATAGATTTTGGAAATTCTACATCTGTTCTCCATTTTTTAAAATTTGCCTCCTTGGCCCTTTTCATTGTATTCTGAGAGAAACCTGTAGCTAGATCGCCATGCTTCCTAAATTATTTCATAGGTTTTTATTCTGCTTACTTGGCAAATGTATCGAATTTGTTTATTTACCATGATTGCTGATTTATTTTTTCACAGCAGTGTTCTGCTTTATAAGTGCAATATTTTTCCCAATTTCTTCTTTATGGTAAATAATTATACAGACATTAAAATTTCTATTTGCTATTTCAACAGTATTTTTTTCATTTTCATTTTAAGTTTTATCTCCAATAGTTGTATTTGTCAGATGTTTGGTGATTCATGGTTATCACATCATATTTCTTTGGGTGTTCTGCTAAGTGAGATATGCAAGAGCTTGTCTTTTATATGTGGTAGCCTCTTGTTTTCCTATAGTCACTAGATCCCTGGGACATTGTCCTGTTTCTCTGAGCCCAGACACCCAACCCCATTCACTGTTTACCCTGTGGACCACATCGATGCTCTCTAGTGTGTACTGTGGAGGGGAGAGAGCCCACTGCCAAACTGCTTTCAATGCGGACCTCTATATGATCATCTAATGGCCACTTCAGTATTCCCTGTTGGAGCTCAATTGGAAGCACTGCTAGCTCAGTGCTAGCTTATCCCATGTATTTGTTTCTGTGTATAATTTATCCTGTCTCCTTTCTACCTTTTAGGAGTTTAAGAAAAAATTCTTATAGACTGATTGCACTACTGATTTTTGCATGATTTTGATTTTGTATAGTCCTTTGGAAAGTAAAAATAAACCAAAAAATATTTTTAAAATGATTAAATTATTGGGTGACATAGAAAATCATTATAGAGTATATAAAACTTGTTCTGAGAGCACCTAATGAAGAATGCATGCAAAGCTGTATTCTGAGACATTATACTCAGAAAGATCATAACTTTAAATCCAATCCATATTAAAAAATGATGAATTAAATATCCAGTCCAAGAATTTAGAACAGGAACAATAAACAGTTACTGAAGAAAGTAATTAAGATAAAAACAGAAATTAATAATAAAACTTCAAGAAATAGCTGTTATAAAAACACAACAGATTGTTCTTTGATAAGGTCAACAAAATGAAGAAGTTACTGGCAATTCTAATCAATAAAAAGTGAGTAAAAATGCAAATACACAACATTAGAAATTCAAATCTATGAACTGAAACCATAGATTTGGAAAGATTTAATTTTATATTACTATATATAATATACTGCACCAATAAATTGAATATATGTACTAAGTGAATAATTTTATAAGAAAATATAAAACTCTAAAATAGCTTAAATGATAAAAATATATAAAGTCAAATAAAATACAAGTGATTTCTAAAGTTTTGTGAGAATTACTTCCCCCTAACAAGCTGAGTCATTTTATGGTCATGTTCTTTGGAATTTATGAGAAACAAATTTTTTTCTTTGCTTTATAAATTATTTTATAGTGAGGAAAAAGATGAAATAATTTAGAATTAATGTTATTTAACTACCATCTGTATAATATCACAGCCTGATAGAGCACACAAATGTACACAGTAACTTATAGAGATTAACCTCTAGAAGAAAATTCTAATTTTCTTCTAGAAATGGCATTATTCTCTTAAATAACTTATCATGGCAAAGGCAGGTTTATTCTAGGAATGCAAAGATCATTATATAACTTTTAAAATTGATTTGAGAGAGAGAAATATCAGTTTTTGTTCTTCCACTTATTTATACATTCATTGGTTAATTCTTGTATGTGCCCTGACCAGTGATTGAACCTGCAACCTTGGTGTATTGGGATGATGCTCTAATCAACTAAGCTACCTGACAAAGGCCACTAACTATTTAACTTTTTATATTTTATAACTGCAATAAGATAGGTCATGAGAGAAATAAAAATTTGACTAGCTTTTTATCTGTAAAAAAAGTTATTGATAAATTTTAACCTCTCCTATCAATTAAAAAAATGAATTAGAAATAAATTGTTCTCTTAGCATATAGGTAGTCTTTCAAATGAATAACCAACATTATACTCAGTGGTAATAAACAAGAGCAGTGAAAATATAAGGTCATGTGCAACCCCAATCACCAACCCATACTGTGTGGAAAATTCTAACCTAGTTCCTCTCAAAATTATTTGATAAACTCTCTTTTCAGTTAAAAAGAATCTCTTAATATAAAATGAACAAGGTTTAGGAATTGTTTTAGCCAACTTGAAAAGACAAAAGTTAGAAAGCAACTTTTCTAGTTACTAAAAATAAGTACAGTAAAGTTATCTATGGATGAGAACAGTTTGCCTCTACCTTCCAACAGAATCAACTGAAAAATGACTAGACAAATGAAGTTAAGTAAGCAAGAGTTGGTTGTAAAATATATATATATATATATATATATATATATATATATATACACACACACATATATATACACATATATACATCTATATCTTAACAGCTTTCTCATACATCAGCAAAAATTAATTAGAAAATATAATGGAATAAAAATATCTCATTGAAAAGCAATTATGTAAGAAATCGCTCAATTAAAAAAAACCTAAAGTTTGCTATAATCCATGACTGTCAGTTTGAATGGAGATGATGATGCACCTGAGTTGTAAAATTCAATATTGTAACAACTGCAGTTTCATCCAAATTAATTTATGATTTAATGCAAATCCAATAAAATTTTCAATGAAATTGGAGGCAGCTTGAAAAACTTTCTACATTTCAGCTGGGAAAATAATCATGAGATTAAACAAGAGGCTTTTGAAAAATATGAAAAATAATTTGTATGTTTGCTGGGGCAAGGAGAACTTAACATGATTAACTATTAAAATATACTTCAAAATCCCTTGTACTTCTGCTGGTGAGAAGTGAACTGAAGGGCTCTTCAACAACATCAAATTCTGAAGAGTTTCCTGTAAGGGAAAGTATTAGATTTTAGTGGTATATGTTTATTCTGAGGAAATAATGAGGGATACACACAAGATGTATGAACAAGGTGGTTTATTTCTAAACTGATATTAATGGAAAGTTTGAAGCCATTTCATCAGCAATAGAAGATTTGAAGATTTTGACATTTGAAATATTGTACAGCAATTAACTGCCACGTTTTAAAGACATGGGAATGTGCTCACCTGTATGAAAATGAAAAAAATTATAGAATAGTCTGAGGGAGTTTGGAAATCTATCTCTTCTTATTGTGCTTTGTGCAAAAGTTACTTCTCTCCAAGCCTCATCTGTTATGTCTGATAGGGATGTTATTTACCTTATGACATCACTTCTAGAATTACATGATAGAAAGCATGTGGAAGGTTTATCCTAATTCCTGGCATGTGGTAGGTCTGTAAATGTGACCTGAAATGATGATATAAAGCTATAATCTATGTGTATTAAGGAATAAAGGAAATATATTGACATGTTAGTTTATCTTTGGATAGGAGTTTTTAATGAGTAGCTATTATATTTTCCGCTATAGTTCCTGTACTTTATATATTTTCCACAATGAATAATTTTGAAAATTATTTGAAGAAGAATTTTTTTAAAGAAGAAAGTTGATAGGAAATATGAAGTCTGTTCAGAGAGCATCCAACAATGTACTATGAAAAATAGGGATATTTATTGAAGAAGATACAAGAAACATTGTACATATGACAATGATGCCTCAGTCCCCTTCAAAGCAGGCACTTTAGCCCTTCACACAGTTCTCCCATTTGCCATCAACTGCCCCATTGTATTTTCTTGAATCTCATCAGGTTATATCCAGAAAATGTCCAGCCATTGTTAATATAACAAGAATGGATTGTGCATCATAGATGTAACCTGGCAGCCAAGGAAGCATGGACTGGAATGTACACATGTGAACAATGACAACTTCACTGTATTAATCAATGGGGTGGTAGATGCCATTAAATGAGCATATGTACTGTGTGGCCATTGCATTCAAAGGACTGAGCATGTAGAGCAACAAATTTGCATCAAATTTTGTGTTAAGCTTGAACATTCCTCCAAGGAAACTTTTTGGATGATTCAGAAAGCTGCAGCCTATGGTCAACTGGTGATTGGCAGCTTCATCACAACAATGCACCCACTCATGCATCATTTCTCATGCAGAGGTTTTTTGGTGAAACACCAGATCAGCCAGATGACTGAGCCCCCCAACAGACCAGATTTGGCATCCTGTGACTTTTGGCTTTTCCCCAAACTAAAATCACCTTTGAAAGGGAAGAGATTTCAGACTGTTGATGAGATTCAGGAAAATACGACAGTATAGCTGATGACAATTGAGAGAACTGTGTAAGGTCCCAAGGTGCCTACTTTGAAGGGGACTGAGACATCATTGACCTGTGTACAGTGTTGCTTGAATCTTGTATCTTCTTCAGTAAATATCTCTATTTTCTCATACATGTGACCAGATATATCTTCTGGACAGGCCTCATATAGAGCTGTGTGATTCAATGATTTTTGTAACTGGAACTCCCTTTTATATTACAATGACAGAACTAACAGTAATAAGAGGGAGTATACATTATTAATGCTATTTTTTACTCCCCTACTCTTCCCATTAGTATTTACTTCCTTTAATTGGTTGGTCTTCTCAGTTTTGGAGGGGATGTAGTTTTCACTTTTTGTCTCATAGCCAAGGCAATCTTTGTTCTACTGGGCAAGGCATTATTACCGTGGTGATCAGCAGAACCTGCACTTCTCTAAACTGTCTCCTCTCCCCTCAGAACTCTCCTGTATTTAAAAAAATTTCAAAGGAAGGAGTTCTTTAACTCTCTGTTTCCACTGTCCTTTTTCCTTTGTTGAGTTAAGAGGACATCCTCTCCTGGAAGAAGTTTGATCTTCCTGGGTGATGACACTTTAATGCTTACACAGTGCAGTTAAGCTGAACCATGAGAACACACGTCAGTGGATTTCAGACATAATCTCTAAATGACCATATCCTAATCTTTGATTATTACGCAACAGCTTTGCTATGGAGCATGCTTTTCACTCTAGATTCATCTGATTTCTCCAGCGTCCAGCCTTGCACACACCTGTCTGTTGTATTGGGTTGGCTGAAAAGCTTGTTTAGCTTTAAAGTAAAAATGAAAGACATTTTTCATTCTCACTACTAACTTTACTGAACAATGTGTTCACCATTTTGTTCCACTACCTTCTGCCACATTTCAGGCAACTTTATAATTCCATATTCCCAAAACTTTTTATCTTTTTGAGCAAAGAACTGTTCCAGGTGCCTTTTGCAGTCTTCCAGGGTTTGAAATTTTTTCTGTTAAGAGCATTTTGTAAAGGCTAAATTAAATGGAAATCTGAATCCTCAATGTCTGGTGAATGTGGTAGAAGAATCAAAACTTCCCATCCAAACTCTAACAGTTTTGATTTGGTCATCAAAGAAACATGCAGTCTTGTGTTTTCCCGATGGAAGATGAGGCATTTTTCTGTTGACTAATTCTAGATACTTTTTGTCTTGTGCTTCTTTTAGTTGGTGTAATTGGGAGTCATTGTTGGAATTAATTGTTCAGTTTGGGGGAAGAACCTCATAATAGAAGACTCCTTTCCAATTCCACCATATACATAATATCACCTTCTTTAGATGAAGACCATCCTTTGGTGTGGCTGTTGGTGGTTGATTTCACTTGCCCCACTATTTCTTCTGTTATACATTATTGTAAAGTATCCACTTTATATTGTCCATCATAATTTGTTTTAAAAACAGAACATTTTAATTATGTTTGAGTAGAGAATCACATGCAGTAATACAGTTGAGAAGGGTTTTTTTTTTTTTGCTTATGTGAAACCCAAACATAAAAGCGATTAACATAATCAAGCTGGTACATATGATTTTCAACACTTGATGTGGATATTTTGAGTATCATCAGCTCTCTCCTGCTTGGTGTAACATTGACTATTCTCAATTAATGTCTCGATTTGATCACTATCACCTTCAAATGGTCTGCCTGACCACGGAGAATCATCCAGCAATAAATGTCCAGCATGAAACTTCACAAACCACTTTTGACACATTTGATCAGTCACAGCACTTTCTCCATACACTGAACAAATCTTTTTGTGTTACAGCTGTGTTTCTACCCTTTTTGACATAGTAAAGCATGAAAGACCCAAAATGTTGCGTGTTTTCTTCCATATTCAATATTAAAATGGCTACACAAAAATTCACCAATTTTGATAAATTTTAAATGCACACTGATATGACAGCTGTCACAATATAATGTAACAAAATTGTTTTGAATGAAGTTAAGATAACTAAGTACTAGTAGAGCCATCTTACAGAAAAAAAAGCCAAATGCCCTTTCTGGCCAATTCAATATTTAACCTTTGGGTAAATGGGAGCATAGAAGCAATTTCTACAACTTCTAGCAAGAGATGGCGATGACCCTGTTACTTCTTGCTGTTAGCTGGGCCCCCCAGAACTGACTCTCAGTACTCACCTGAAGTGCCCCAGCAGAGCAACCTTTCCTCTGACAGGAGAGCCCCAGCAGGGTGCACACTGGCAGTGGCATTTACAGTATTGTTCTTATTTACCATATATCACTCAGCCAGTATTTACAGGAAGTTCTGTTTTGGCATCTCCAAGATGGTATACTCTTGGAATGGAGCTCTGTCTGAATGCAGGGAGTTGTGAAGAGCAGTGAAAAGACACTCTCTTTCTTCTGGGAGGCTTTATGGACACACTTAAATGATCAAACAGCACCCAGAAACAATTGGTCCTTGTTTCTCTTTTCTGTCTCCCTTCCTTCATACTCCCAGGTCATGTTGCTCGAAATTGTATGCATCAGTGCATTTATTTCTTTCTGCTTTGTATTGTGGTTGTTTCTGGGTCTCTCTCCCTCACTAAACTGTAAATTTAATCTGAAGCATCTATTTGCATCTGTACCTTTAGAATGAATCCAGGTATCTGAAAAATGATTGGTGCTCAACAAATATGTGTTGAGTGGGAAAGGACTTGACAGTGTCTCAGTATATCATGTCCTGAGACATCATGTGTTGTACATCATGTCCCTCCTGCTTAGAGTATTTTGATTTTCTTAATGTCCAAAGATCAGTCCTTGGAACAGAAACAATTTATTTTGTATCTGTCCAACTAGGCAGTGCAATTCTGTGTGAGACCCAGTAAATGAACCAAAAAGTTGCTCACAAGGCACATGGATGCATCAGTAGTGGCTTTCAATTCAGCAGAACAAATTTATTACCTGAAATTATTCTTCATGGTACCAAAGGAAAGTCAGTCTGTCCCTAGTAAATATGCCTTGTGAGTGGTAAAATAATAATCCTGAGTGCAGCAAAGCCAGAGTCCCTTCTTCTGCAGTACAGAGCAGTGTTCTTACATGGTGAGCCCATCCCTGTTTTTCTCCTGCTCTGGGTTTTCTCCTCTCCCCTCAGCCTCTGTCAGAGGATGCTGCATGTTTCTCTCTTCTGTCCTCTTTTCTTTCTCTTTAAAAGTCGTTGGTATCATAATGTAGTGTTCTGCTCTTTTACACCTTCAAGTATTAGAAACAATATTTATTGGGATTTTTAAACAAAGGAAAGAGTAAAGAAACAGAAATGGTGTCCCACACAGATAAACATTTGTTGCTGGTATGAGGAAATACTATATTCATACGGTTCAAAGTTAAAACTCTAAAACAAGATATGATGTTCAAACTTCCTACCCCGCCCATCCACCCTCCATGTTTCTCTCTCCAGTGATAATTCCAATTAACATTTTAGTGTGTGCTTTCCCATAAAAAAATGTTTTAAATATGATATACACCAACATATAAAACTTAGAATGGATTTATGTGTATCTTTTCTATTTACACAGAGCCATTCCAAAGCTGCTCAGATCTATGTTATCATTTAATTAAGAGAGGCATTGCTGTCTCCCCTCTCCTCCATCTACCTTATTTTTTGTAACTGTTGCAAAGTATTCCATTGTGTAGATCAGGGGTGTCAAACTCATTTTCACCGGGGCACATCAGCCTCTTGGTTGCCTTCAAAGGGCTGAATGTAATTTTAGGACTGCATAAATGTAACTGCTCCTTAACAGTTAAGCAAGAGCTTGGCACTGCTGCCCAGTAGAAACAAGGTGCCAGGCCTGATGAAACAAGGTGGAGGGCCAGATTCGGCCCATGGCCTTGTGTTTGCCACATGTGGTGTAGATGATCTATTATTTTGCCAGTTCCTTTTTAATGAGCATTATGATTTTCTCTTAAACTTTTTTATTTACTTGTTTTTATTATATTTTATTGTTTAGGCTATTACAGTTGTCCCAATTTTTTCCACTTTGCCCCGCTCCACCCAGCACCCCCCAGTCCCTCAGGCAGTCTCTACACCAGTGTTCATGTCCATGGGTCATGGGTATAAGTTCTTTGGCTTCTCCATTTCCTATACTGTACTTTACATCCCCATGGCTATTCTCTAAATACCTATTTGTACTTCTTAATCCCCTCACCTCTTCACCCATTCCCCACACCTACTCTCCCATCTGGCAACCATTAAAATGCTCTCCATATCCATGATTCTTTCTCCATTTTTGTTTGCTTGGTTTGTTTTTTAGTTTGATTCAATTGTTCATATGTATCCATTGCCATTTTAGTGTTCATAGTTTTGATTTTTTTTCTTTTTCTTAAGTAAGTCTCTTTAACATTTCATATAATAATGGTTTCGTTATGATGTACTCTTTTATTTTTTTCACATCTTGGAAGCTCTTTATTTGCCCTTCAATTCTGAATCACAGCTTTTCTGGGTAGAGCAATCTTGGCTGTAGGTCCTTGCTTTTCATGTCTTTGAATATTTCTTGCCAATCCCTTCTAGCCTGCAAAGTTTCTTTCGAGAAATCAACTGACAGTCTTATGGGAATTCTCCTGTAGATAACTAACTTCTTTTCTCTTGCTGCTTTTAAGATTCTGCTTTACTCGTAACCTTTGGCATTTTAATTGTAATGTGTCTTAGAGTGGGCCTCTTTGCATTCATTTTGTTTGGGACTGTCTGTGCTTCTTGGACTTGCATGTCCATTTCCTTCACCAAATTAGGGAAGTTTTGTTTCATCATTTTTTCAAATAGATTTCCAATTTCTTGCTTTTGCTCTTTCTCCTCTCCGTTATGATACATTATGGCACCACTATGATACGAATGTTGGACTACTAGTTGTCCTAGAGGTTGCTTGCACTATCCTCATTTTTTGGGATTGATTTTTCTTCTTGTTGCTCTGATTTTCTGGTTGTTTCTTTATTTCTTATGTTTCAAATCATTAATTTGATTTTAGGCTTCATCCACTCTAATGTTTTTTCTTTATAAATTGTTCTTTTTTTTAAATTAGTGTATCCTTAATTTTTCTCTGGATCTTTTTTCTGCTGTTGAGGTCATTACTAAGTTCCTTGAGGATCCTCATAGCCAGTGTTTTGAACTCTGCATTTGATAGATTGTTCTACCTCCATTTTGTTTAGCTCTTTTTCTGGAGGTTTGATCTGTTCTATCATTTGGGCCATGTTTCTTTGTCCACTTATTTTGGCAACCTTCCTGTATTTGTTTCTATGTATTAGGTAAAGCTGCTATGACTCCCTGTCTTGGTAGCATGGCCTAAATAGTAGATGTCCTGTAGGGTCCAGTGGCACAGCTTCCCCCATCACTCAAGCTGGGTACTTGAGGTATACCCTTCATATGGGCTGAGTATACATTCCTCTTGTAGTTGAGTTTTGGTTGCTGTTGGCAGGTCAATGGGAGAGTTTTACCCAAGCCAGTCAGCTGCAAGGACTGGCTGTGACCACTGGCCACCAGCCTCCACACTCTGTGGAAGTTCAACTGTGCAGGGGCAGGGTGCTGGTGCTCTGACATGGTCTGTATCTGTCCACTGGGTACACAGGCTCTGGGGTTTCTCAGGTAGTACAGGCCAAGTTCAGCCCCTACCTATGTTTTGCCTGGGGCCACCCTTTCTGAGCTATCAAGAAATCTGAGATGGCTGCTACTTGTGCTGGGCTTGGAGATACCCAGGAGAAGCCAAGATGTGAATCTAGGCTGGTTGCTGAGAGTGCCTACCCTGCAGCCACTTAGCAAGGCGAGGGCTCACTGAGGCTGGCTGTTGTATGTTTGATAGGATTTAGGAATCTCTGAAGCATGAGCCAATACCAGCCATTTATATGGAAAAGCAGATTGCACGGGCCCATAAGTTGGGTGGAATGGAGTCTCTGGGGATCTCCAGGGTGGGACAAACAGTGTTAGCCAGCCTGCTAGCTCTGTGGATCTGTGGAGTAGGGCTCAGAAAAGGGACAATGCCCTCTGCCTGCTCTGTCCTGCAGCTCTTGCCTCAATGCCTGACACTTCAGTTTCCCCCTGCATACTAATAGTGCCTTTCAAGTTGCTACCTGGGTGCTATAGTTCAGAGGGAGTGAGTCTAAGTCCATGTGTGTGTTCTTTAAGAGGAACTGCTTGAGACTCCAGATGTTTCATCTACTGACTCAATCCACACTGGTTTTTGCAGCCAAAAGTTATGGGGACTTATCTTTCTGGCACTGGAACTCTGGGTTGGGGGCCCTGGTATGGGGCTGGGACTCCTCTATCCCAAGATATTCCCTTCTGATTTTTTATACACCACACGTGGGTATGGGACCAGCTTGTTCTATGTCTCTACCCATTCAATCAGTCTGGCTGGATGTGGTTTCTTTAATTACGTAGTTGTCAGACTTCCATTCAACTCAATTTCTGATGGTTCTGAGTGACAGTTGTTCTATATTTTAGTTGTAATTTTCATGTGCTTGTGCAAGGAGGTGATCTGTTTTTACCTAGGCCACCATCTTGACCAGAAGTCAAGAATCAATTCTCTCTTGAACTTTTATTGCTTCAGTAATACTAATGTGACTATCCTTATGCAGACATCTTTAAACACTTCCGCAAAGGATGTGTACATTTTGCATGTTCATGTTATTGCTATATTGTCTTCCAAAAACTAAATTACTTTTCACTAACTTAGACATTCCCCCAAGGTGCCCGAATATACCTGATTAATGGACTTTTCTACTTTTTGTCAATAAGATAGGAGAAAAATTTTATCCTATTTCTATATATATTTTTGATTATGTGTGAAGATGGTGACCAATTAAATTAATAGGCAATTTGTAATTTATCTGTGAACTGCTTCTTTCTATTCTTTGGCCTTTTTTCTGATGGTAGTTTTTTCATTATTTGCTTATATGAGGTCTTTAGTTACCTCCTCAGGCCTTCCTCAAACTTCTATCTAAAATAGTAACTGAGCTGTTGATCCTCATGTCAATCTGTTTAATCCTTGGCAAAGAACTACCATTGGCTATTTTCTCATTTGTTTATTGTTTTCTTTATTTTAGAATATAAACTCATCTATCTTGTTCATCACTCTTATCTCCATCACATAGATCCAAGCCTGACTCATAATAAGCATTCAGATATTATAGAATGAATGAACAAAAGAATAATAGAATCAGCCTATGTATGTCATAAACATTTAATTGTTTTCAGTTTGTATGGTATTTTTTCCCAGGGGAAGCTTTACATTTTAATTTATCTAAATGTATCAGTATTTTTCTTTATGTCTTTTGGAGGTTTCTTGCTCCAAGTTTATAAATAAATTTACCCATCCTCCTTTGAAACCTCTATTGTTCCATCTTTTATATTCAAACCTTAGACCTCTGTATCATTTATTGTCATGTAAAAAATGAAGGATTTAGTTTTAATTTTTCTCAAAATAGTTGGCTAGCTAATTATCATTCACTAAACCACCTTTCTTGTATGGGTTTAGCATAACAGCAAACATAAGCTACATTTCTATGGATTAGGTCTATTCCTGGACTTAATCAAATTTTTTTAATTACTGTAGATTTATAACATGTTTTAATAGTTGTTGAAGGTGACTCTCCCTCATTTCATTTCTTTTTTAAATGGCTAAGGTCATATGTTTATTTTTTCCAGATAAATTTCAGGATCATTTTTGCTAAGGATGAAAAAATTATCTTAAAATATATTTTAGAGCCTTTGGTTTGTAGGCTCAGTGGATTGATTGCCAGCTTGTAAACCAAAGGATTGCCAGTTTGATACCCAGTCAGGGCACATGCCTGGGTTGTGGGTCAGGTCCCCAGAAGCAGCCGTGCAAGAGGCAACCACACATTAATGCTTCTCTCCCTCTCTTTCTCCCTCCCTTCCCCTCTCTCTAAAAATAAATAAATGAATTATTTTTAAAAAGTTGGGAAAATTTATTTTAGAGAACTAAGTAATAATATGCATATATGGTATACATAGTATATGTATTTTACAGTTTTAGAAATTTTTATCTCATGAACAGAACTGATAAAAATTTAGTTTGTTCAGGCACTGGCTGGTGTAGCTCAGTGGATTGAGTATGGGCCTGTGAACCAGACAATCACGGTTTGATTCCCAGTCAGGGCACATGCCTGGGTTGCAGCCCAGTTCCCAGCAGGGGACACACGAAAGGCAACCATAATTGATGTTTCTCTTCCTCTCTCTTTCTCTTCCCCTCTAAAGATAAATAAATAAAATCTTTTTAAAAATTTAGTTTGTTCAGAGTTCATGTTATTAAACAAGTTGTTCCTTAGGGAAATGGGTCAATGCATATGAAAATACTTAGCATCCTTTGAGTATAGGTATTTAGATTTTAGCTTAGATATATTATGCTAGAACTTTTATAGTTCTAGGCATGATTTGAGTATGGTGAACTATTGACAAGTTACCCTCAGTCTTAATCACCTATTTTGCATATGTCTTACAGGAGATTAGATACAAAGAAATTTAGCCCTAGTTTTTATTTTGCTTCTCATGAGCTGTTTAGCTCTTGACAATTGACTTAAATTGAGTTTCTGAACCTCTGCTTTATCATCTGTAAAACAAGCATATAATGGTCATTCATTCACTCATCAAATAATATTTTATTTATCTGCCTACCTTTGAGAATTTCAAGGATCAAGTACCAAAATTCTGGCAATTTTTTTAACATATTAAGGTCTTATGTTAAACATTGAACCTTCAAAACTTTTCATTTGCTTATCTTCAGTCCCTTAAGCCATAAGCCAGTAAGAACAAAAGAACAGGCCAGGAGACTTCCATAAATTTTCAAAGCTGGAAGTAGAGAAGGAAAAACAAGAACTTGGCACCCAGTACCTCTGAAGGCTAGTGTTGAAAAAAGGAGGGTGAATTGGAAGTCTAAAAGCAGAGTCCCTCCCCTACCACGCTGAAAGTTGAAAACAAAAAGAGCTGTAAGGATGCGGAATGAAGATGATGGTGTACTGACAGGGAAAGTTGGGATTAGGACTGAAGTAGTGATAGAGTCATAAATCTTCCTCCATAATAGGAAGTCAAAAGATAATACAATTAAAAAAATTAAGAAATACAAGAATATGCATGCTATTAAGAAGATAACTGAAGATGAATCTACACATCTTCAGTAGCCACACGCCTGCAGTACCCTCACAGCATTGGAAGTGTAGGCCATGTGGAGGACTACAGCTTCTGTCATTTTAGTGTGAGCCTTAGTAGTACTGTTTCTTGGTAGGCTTTTAAAACTATGTACACATATTGTAGTGACAAAAATTAAAAAGAAAAAAGATTTTATGCTATTGTGAAAAAGTGAGTCTCTCTAGCATAAGACTTGGCATTTGGCATTTAATCAATGCATGTAAAATGGTTGAACAAATACCATTCAATTATTTAGAAAACTCCAATTACCTCTTTGTTGTTAGTACTATATAGGAATTAGAATTAAATAATGTTCTTTAAGGACTGATGACTAATATGTTTGGAATATCACCATGTAAGAAACCAATTTTTTTATTTTTGAGAATTATAAGATGGTGGAAGACTTTTGAATAAAGTTAAAAATAAAATGTCATTTTAAACCTTGAATATATTTCATACTTTTCATCAAGAAATTTTGGGGTTAAGAATACATGTGTTGGTATATGTTTATCGAGATGTGACAGTATTTTCTGTGCCAGAAAATCTCTATGACTCAGCACTAGTTTAGGAGATTGATAATGCTCCCTGTGCCTTTTTTTGTCTTTGAATTGAAACTCAGTCTGCCTCAAGGTAGGCAGTATCAGACAAATCCTGGCACCTAGTTCTTTAATACTGTGAACATAGTAACTGAGTTTGGGAGTTAAGTTACCTCTTCCAATAGCATAATCAGAATGTCAGATGCTAGAGATTTAGTTGTAGTAGCATGATCTCCTATTTGAAGCAAAGTATTTATCCAGAAAGTTTAAAGCTCTGCTAATATTAGGAGTAACTTGTCAATAAACAGGTTGAGTGATTATTCTCCAGGAAGGAGAATGTTTTGCTAATGGAATTACTCTATGGAATTGGGTCCAATATTCATTTGTAAGTGTCTATGAATTTGTTGGGAAAGAAATGAATTTGTTGGGAAAGAGAAATGACCAAGAGATAATATTGTGTGATATTAATGAAGGAACAAATATAATTTCTTTTACTTTGTAAGACACAGGTAAGTTTGACTCATATTGTGCTCACCTCTGTATATGTTGTACTAATTGGTCTAATTTCTAGAACATGTATTTTGGCTTCTTAATCTCACAATTTTATACTCAGAGCTATTGTTTGACTAAGCCACTTTTTTATCTAGTTATGTAAGAAAATAATTTCACTTGGAAATGGTACCTAAGTAAAAGTTTCAAAAATGAAATATTGCAACTGTTAAGGTTAAACATGTAATTGATTTGGGTGTCTTCTGTATAACCAAGTGAATTGAAAACTGTATTTTAAAACTTTATTGTCCCTAGAGTGAATTACTGGAATTTAAACAACAGCAACAGGAGAAAGAAAGAACCAGAAACCACCAGGCTGCACACAGGAGGTATAATGGCTAATAAATTATCATCCTTGGTTAAAAAAATTACCTATAAATTGTTTGCAGTGTTTTAGAAAAACATTATAGTAATATTGACTATAGTTTTGAAATTCATATTATATTTTTAATCTTTATATTATACAGTGTGATATGTGTGTGAGAGTGCCCATTGCTATACACACATGTACATACACATACAGTATCTACTTTTTCTGGGTAGATGGCATTACTTCACACTAGAAAACTGAATGATACTCTCAAGTTATATGTTTATTTATATTATATTTCACTTGCCTTCCATGGAAGAAGGCATCTTCATCCTTTGAGATGATGCTTTAGAATAATTGAACTAGTACAAATGGTGAGATACCCATACTTGAATACAAAAGCTCAGACAAAAATTACCATAAAGTTGTTTTATATTGACTAACATATTAAGAAAAAAATCTTAAAATAGGACCATTAAGGACTTTTTAATAGTGTAAGTGCTCTCTAGTTTATTCCCAATAGCTGACACTCAGTACCCAGTAAAACACCATGTTGATGTTGGGGACAGGGCTAATAGCCACTGTATCTGTCATTATTATGTCAGGATTTTCCTGAAGGGCACTTGGGTTATTTGAGTTAATTGTAGTGTGCTTGAGTGTTTTAGGAGAATAATTTTATTTAAAGGCTCTCATGGTTTAAAGGAACAAATTCTTCTTTTGAAACTTAGTGGTTCTTTTATATGTTTGAATTCCCACTATCAGTAACACATATTTTTAAATTGTGGTAGTTTCATTTTGTGAATGAGACTTTAAAAGGTGTTAATGGACATATTGAAATCAACAACAAAATGACAGTAACCAGAGGGGCAAGGGAAATAATGGGAAAGAAGGGAAATGGATTTTAACTTGAATGAGGGACCCCTGGATGGAGCCACTGAGGGTTCAGATTGAGGGTGGGAGGTGGGCATGGGTAGGGCAGGTATGGGGAAAGTGGTGCTGGGAAAATGGAGACAACTGTATTCGAACATCAATTAAAGAAAAGGGGAAAAAGAAAGAAATTCCCAATTTTATTGTAGTCCTCAACTCTGGATGGTGCCCATATTCTTTTGACTAGATTATACTGCTTCCACTGTCCAGTAAAAATAGTTTTAAAATGTCAAATGTGAATTTATGTGTTCTCCTCCAATTATAAGGAAAAATCAAAATGTTGATGCAGTGGTTAAACCATTTGGTTGGGTAAGAGGACACCATTACTGCTACGTATTTTTTTTGAGAAATAGGCCACAAATTTGTTTAGTCTTTTATAGTTTTTTTTCTCATTTTCTCTTTAAACGTTTTTTTTTTATTTTAAAAAGCCCTGATATTATATGACAGTTGTTAGTACTAGCCAGTTATTTCTCTGGATTTTCGAGGATTGACTGGATAGGAAAGCTTCAAGCATCTTAGAGATAGTAATATGTCACATTAATAAGCCCTGTTGCTAAGAAATTAATCTTCAATAGGCAGCCAATAAGAAGGCAAGTTATCCGATTAGAGGTGGAAAGGATTACTTTTGTTTTATTATAGGAACCTTGACCCTCATTCTTTAGGTTTATTTTCATACTGAAGAATACTTAAACATTAGTGGGGCTATTTATCGGATATTTTCTACACCTTATTTCTATTGATTCTAGTTAAGTATAGATTCAAATTTAATCCATGAGGAACAAGTATGAAGGACACAGGGACGAGAACTAAGGAGGGGTGGAAATGGGAGGGAGGTGGGGAGGACGGGATGGGGTGGGCTGGGATGGAAGAAATAGACAGAAAACTGTACTTGAAAAATAACAGAATAAAAAAAATTTTAAATAAAAAAAAAAAAAAAAGAATCAGGTTTGAGGGCCGATCTGCAGAGGAGCAGAGCAGGCAGCCGGCAGTTCCCCAGCATATATGAACATAAGGGACCAGAAATCCGGATGGTCAGGGAGGATCCAGAGAGTAGGGAGACGTACAGTGGAGTCTCAGGGACTGGAGCAAAAACAGGAGCAGCAAGGACTTTGGCCAGTGCGCAGTCCTGGGGCCCAGTGCTCGGTGCACAGCACCCGGCGCGGTTCTGCAGGCATCCAGCGTACCCGGGTTGGAGCCCAGCACTCCTGACCGGCTCCTGGACCGGCTCCCGGTGCATCTCCGTCGAACTCTCTGGGAGCCCTGGGCCTGCCGAAGGGTCCTTGGGAGAGAGCTGGGTTATCAGCTTCCTTCTTCCCTGGCCAAGCAAGGTTGGGTGCCGAGAAAGACTCGTTTGGGACAGTTTGCAGAGAGGGTGCTGAAGACAAAGGGCCGAGATCAACCGCAGACTCTGTGGTCACCAGCCCCGGAGAACTGAGAGGCACAGTGTGGGGCTCTGACTCCGATAGTCACGGCCGCCCTGTCTGCTCCCCACCCAGCCTGTCAGTGAAGGGAGGTTGGGCGGAGGGCCTGGACTTCCCCCACAGAACTGGGACTGGTAGCCCGAACCTGCAGGAACCGGGCAGCCTAGACCCCAAACCCAGCCAATGGTGGTAACCCCTGGGAGAAGAGCACTGTGAGGAAGTCCTAGATCCCCTTGGTAGGGTGCTGGGGAGAGGCGCCAGTTCAGCACTTGGGAGAGCCCTCGCAGAAAGACCACACTAATCCTCCTGCAGCCTGCTGCAGCCAGAAGAACCGGTTTGGACAGTTTGAAACCAACAAGAGATTTTTTTTTTAAGTAATCTTTTTATTTTTATTATTGTTTTATCTTTCAATACTTTTTTCCTCTTTTTTCTTCTTTTCTGTTTATTCCTTCTTCCTTTCTTTCCAAACGTATCACTTTTTCCTCCCTTCTCCTGCCTTTTTTTTTCTTTACCCACAAGTGACACAAACAACTTGGAACTTCGAAAATACCAGAGCTGGACCCAAGGAAGAGGCTTCCCAACAGTAGAGTTAGAGAAACAAATTTTACTTTGCTATAGCAGAGAAGCCACAAGTTGCTGCATATTTGTATTATTATTATTATTTTCATTATTCTCACTTCTTTTATATTTTAATAATATCTTTGTATTTCTCTTCTTTCTGTATAGGCTTCTTTGCCTTGGCTGGTTGTATTGTATCATTTGACAGGTTTCCCCTGTTCTCTCTTCCACAGTGTATTGCTAATTTTCTATACTTCACGTCACTTGTGTTCCTTTAGCACGCTACCAGAAGTTCTATACCCCCTATTCAGACACATCACATAGAGTCTATCATATGGTTGTTGCTCTAATATTACTGTAAATAATAGCTGTTCTATACAACTGTAAATACTTCACAACACATCTCCCAGATCTTAGCCCACTTCACAGTTTCCTGAATTCTATTACTGTAGCGGTTAACTCTATTTGCTCACACACTGCACCTATTTACTATCTTTAACTCTCACCTTATCCAAGAATCTGACCGACCACAACCTCACTGCTTTCTAGATCCAACTCACTAGCCTTCCCTCTCCAACAAGAGACTTATCTTGTGTCCATCCTCTCTTAAAAGTAGCAAGTTGGGTTGAAGATTATGGTTAACACTATATATAACCTAAAGATCTCCTATCTCTTCTCTACCAGCCTTGACTGTAAATATCATAAAATACTCTCTTGCTGTCATAAACCATTTTGCCTCCCCCTCCAACTGATCACACACACACAAAAAAGGAGTAGGTGGAAACAGAGAATGCCAGGATAACCAAAGGAGACTGCACCACTGAATTTCACAGGCATTCCACCACAGAAGTTCACACCATAAACCCAGGGAATCAGAACAGATCAATTTAAGAAGCTGAGGATAACATGAAGAGTCTCATAAACAATGGGAAGACAAAGAAACAATCCCCAAATGAAAGGACAGGAGGAAGCCTCTATTTCATGCTAGATGAAATAGAGGCAAGTGAACTATCAGATATTGAATTCAAAGCACTGGTTATCAAGAGTTCAAAGAGGTCACAATCAGCTACCAGAAACTACAGGGGAGCTACAATGAACTCACCGCAAACTATATCAACATGAAAAAGGAAATAGAAACTATCAGCAAGGGACAAGAGGAAATGAAGAATACAATTTCTGAATTGAAGAACACAGTTGAAGGAATCAAAAGCAGAATCAATAAAGCAGAAGATTGGATCAGTGAGTTGGAGGACAAAGTAGAAGAATCAGGTCTGAAATAAGTGATCTAGTCTTTAAAAACACTTTTTGTATTCTCAATCAGTTTCTGAAAAGAGTTTGTTTATTTTGTCATTTAGAGTTTATAGTGAGCATTCCTATGTTATCATGAGAATACTCATGCAGTAGCCTCTTAAATGAATAAAGTAGCTGCGTTTGTTCCTGCTGAAAGCAACAGCACAAGCTACATAGTCAGGGGACATAAGAACTCTTCTTCACGGACATTAATTTTATTAGAGTCAAAAAGACAATGTGCTTTCTACTATTTATAAGTTCACATGGCTGAACACTCAACCCTGAGTTTTATAATAGAACATTAATGGGATTCCTCACAAGGTTTTCAATGAATCCTATAATTGTTGAGCTTGAGTGCATCTGCACCTGACTCAGTCTAACTTTCTGAGTAAGAGAAGAAACTTTAAACTCCAGAGAGAAAGGACAGACCATGGAGGTTAAGGACTTGAAAGGAACTGGACCGTGAGCTGAAAACTGGAATGAACTGAATTGATTTATTGAAACTTGAACCATTCTTGAATAACAGTTTTTATCCAAATTAACCCTGGGAAGAAAATCCAGAGCATTAGTTTGACAGCAATAAAATGCATGTATTGTACTTTCTAATACTAGTAAACAAAAATATAAACTGGTACTTTTTTTCCTATTTGAATTCTTATTAGGAATTGAGAAAATAATCTCTTTACCACATATAATCTCTAGCCGACCCCTGCGTGTTCTCCTAGTAACTGATGCTCAAAAGTGAATTGCATCACCTTGCATGAATGACAAGTCACCAGTCTGCAGTGTCTGAGAGAATTGAGAGAGGTGGACAGTGAGCAGTTTTGCAGCCTGCACTAACCACCATGGGTGGTTTCACAATGTAGCTGCAGTCACAGAGTCAGGGAAAGGTGGAGATCATGCACATGGATAATTCATTCATTTACCTTTTGCATATTTGGGCATGTGAAGGCTTTGTTCTCAGCACTGGGAATAGACTTAACAAAGTAGAAAAGGTCCATGACTACATGGAAATTACAAACTGGAAGAAAGAAGTCAACAATTTAGCAGCAAGATTATTTCAGATAATGATACATGCCATGGGGACTACACCGTGATTGAAGGCGATAATTCTTGAAAAAAGAGGTAACATCACAGGACAAGAGCTAGTCACACAGAGACTGGGGACCAAAACATGGATGTCCCCCATTCAGGCATAAGAACAAGTGCAAAGTCCCTAAAAGGGGAATGACCTTGGACTTTTTGGGTCCCAAATGACTGGATTATAGAGGGTAAGGAAGAAAATATTATGAAATAATGTAGGAAACATAGGCAGAAGCTAAAAAAATACAAGATTTCATAAGCCAGTGATTTTATTCTGGGAGTAATGGAAAGTCAGAGAAGAGTTTTAAGGAAAATGAAGGCAGGCCCTCTTTCATGATTTAGTAAATTGGTTATGTGGAAATAGATTACAGAGGCAGAACTGGAAGCAGAAGCCAGATGAAAGAGGATAGCAATTTGGACCAAAATGGTGGCCCTAAAAAGAAATGGGTGAATTCAAGATGTGCTTGGTTGGTAGAGCCAACAGGACTTTTAGTGGTTTGGATATGGGGTGTCATAGGGATGCTGAGGGAAAGGCCATCTCTGTTACTGACAAACAACAATAACAAAAACAGTCCTAGGGGTATGAGAAGTGAAGAATACCATTGGTTGTGCTGTTAAGTGGGGAGCAGGGTCGGCTTTCATTTCTTTAATATGCAAATCTCAGTAAGATACTGTTCAGTCTGTGTGCTGAGAGGTCCTGGAAAGGTGACTTACACACTGAGCTCTTCAGGGAGCCAGGCTGACCAAATATGGCACTTGGATAGATTTTATGGTAAGAGGAAAAAAGCTTTCTAATAACTAAAATGTAACCAGTGTACAGTGGGGCTTGAAGTTGTTGAGAAAACAGCAAACCAATAAGCCCAAGATCCAGCAGGATGACATGCAGTTGGCATTTTAAGTATCCCTAAGCAAGCACAAAAGACAGACAAAAAATCATCTTATTTTGCCACCCAGTACTCATTACCCTTGAAGTCCCCAAACTTCCCACACTCATGGATTAACAGCTCCCCACCATGCTAATCTTCATGACTGAACAGGAGGCTAATGTCACTGAGGCCGGCCTACCCTTCCTCCCATAAACATGTATTGAGCTGCTGCTGTACACCAGGCACAGTGTTTCTAACAAGAAGCTGATGGTCTTAATGACACTGTTCCTCAGTAATTTGTTGACATCATAGGCTACGTATCACAATGTTTCTCCAGCCTTTGCCTCCCTGACTATACTCATTCATACCAAGGCAGCTCAGAGCATGCTGTTGCCTTCACTTTACTTTTTTAATGTTAAAAATTTTTAGTTTAAAAATTTAATTTTTTAGTAAGACAGGTATATCTGAGTCCATGTAACAAATATTTAGAATGATTAATTATAAAGTAAAAAAACAGGTAGCCAGCCCCAGAAATAGAATATAACTAATGTCCCACAGTTAGTCCACATTCTGACCTTTAAAGTAATCACTTTCTTACCTTTCTTCAAGGTTTTACCT
Organism: Artibeus jamaicensis; assembly: GCF_021234435.1. NCBI lineage: Eukaryota > Metazoa > Chordata > Mammalia > Chiroptera > Phyllostomidae > Artibeus > Artibeus jamaicensis. Next base: position 5,238,374 of record NW_026521822.1, read on the forward strand.
CCTATGTGTTAAGTTTAATTTTTGAAATTGGTTGCTGCAAATATGACTGGACATCAGTGAAAAGTGTACCCATTACCTCTTTGAAAGCTCAAGTTTCTCTCTTAATATTTCCTTTTCCTCATACACTTGTCCCAGTCCCTTCTATTTTTCACTTGTGGGATTTACCTTAGCAAGACTGACAGTGGAGCACAGGGCATATGGAAGGGACATCTATCTTGCAACAACAATGTCACAGAGCTATTTTTGTTTTTCCTTCATGTTTTTATTCTTATAAAGCCTTTATCTTTCCTCAGCCTCTGGGGTTCATGCCTTGCCTGCCCTGGCCTTTAGGGGTCTGGTTGCTTGGGTGAAGAAGGTTCTAGAACTGAGAGAAGATAGGCCAGTGAAACTGAAATTAGCAACTATGCCCACTCTGACCAAGCCACCACCCACAGCCAGCCCCAGCTCCAGCAAAGGACTGCTAATAGCATGTCATGTGATTGATGTAAAAAGAAGTTCCTGTAGATTTCTTCTAAGCTGAAGGGAGGAAGCAATCCCCATAGTCAGTCATACAGCACATTAGGTTCTCAAAAATCTCTCAGCCTTGCAACAAGCTTTTCACTTACACACATTTTTCATTGTTTTAAAGGGTAAATAATGCTTTTCTGGACCGACTCCAAGGCAAAAGTCAACCAGGTGGCCTGGAGCACTTCGGAGGCTCTTAGAATATGAATAGTGGTAACAGCTGGGTGAGTTTTTCCTTTACTCTTAGAAAATATCTTTCAAATTTGAAGAATAAAAAATAAGAATTTAAAAAATATGTTGTGGCCTTCTCCCCAGATATTTTTTCATGTGCTGTTCAGCTGTGTGATGGGCAGTCAGCCAGAGTGATTATTGTAAATTCCACAATAGCTTCTGAAAGAGGGAAAAAGTCCTGATTTCAGCTCTGGCCAATTGCAGTAAAAATGACACCTGCCCTTTATTCTCAGCATTATTTCCTGGGCTGTAAGGCTTTTTAACACCCCTGGCCCAGACCCATGACAAAAACAAATGAACATTTTTTTTCAGGAATATTTTAAATAAAATATGGTTATAAAAATAGTGAGCATTCTCTAGTAATAAATTTTTTCAGTGAGACTAGCATATCAAAGAAACCAATATTTAATTTTTCATTACAAAACGATAAACCCTACAGCAAAAGGCATTTTAAAAAATAAAATATTGATATAGATTTTTGTGAAAAAAATCTTGCAACTTGTAATGTGTGTTTAATGTGTTTTGCATGCTTTATAATTTAATTGAAGCACAGGTACATATGTGTCTACTAAAAAAAATGGAACAGATATAAATCTTTAAATTGGTAAAATATAACAAAATAATCAAGTGCTTGCTGACCTGAAAACTCTAGAGACAATCACTCTTCAATAAATACTTGATCAGGTGTGACTCAGTTGGTTGGACATTGTCTTGCAAGGCAAAAGGTGACTGGTTCAATTGCTGGTTAGGACATATACCTGGGTTGCTTGTTTGGTTCTCTCACTTAGTAGAGGCAGCTGGCAGCTGATTGATGTTTCTCTCTTGCTCTCTTGCTCAATATTTCTCTCCCTAGCTTTCTCTCTCTCTTCCTCTCTCTAAAACAATAAATAAATAAATGAAAAAATTAAGAAAAAATAAATACTTGATTGACAAAAAGTCATTTTTGAGAAGACAGTCTGTTAGGAATTTTACATGCATGTTTTCTTAAAAGATATCCAGTAGTTAAAATTGATAGGTAGATTTCACAAATTATATATAGGGAAGAGAACACAAATTTCAGGCAAATTTGCAGAGAAGGTGTAGTGGATGTATTTATTTATCCATAATGTATGCTCATGTGCATGACTACAGCATTCAGAAAAGAGACAATCTGGAAGAGAGAACAGTTTTTGCATCATGTGTTACAATTTATAAATTATTAATTTATACAAATATGTGAGTAGGAGCCATATGGTAAATGGAGCACTCTGAGTTTAATACATTATCCAAGTTCAAGGAATTATAAGTTATGAAACATGATTGAAACTCAGATTTTGAACAACTTCAAAACTTGCTGCACATTTTCTCCTCTATTCAACTACTACCAAATGTAGAAAGTACCTAGAAAAATACCTGGGATTGAGGAGAAGATGATGGGAGAGAGTAAAGGAATACTGCATAGACTGCTGCTAAGAGAATAAGGATTTGGTTCACCAATGACTACTGGTGGCCTTACATGAGTGAGCTGTAAACCTTTGCTTGGGTTCCTCACAGATTAAAAAGAGAGGAATGTTGTTTTCTGAGGACGTGATATGAGTGAGGATGATTAAAGTTTTCTTAGTAGGGCAGGCATATCCAAGTCCAAAGTGATTACTGGTTCTTCCCTTACTTGAAAGAAACTTGATAGAAAGGTGAAAACTCCTTCAGACTCCCAGTCCTACTTCCACATTTACTTACCTACAGACATCCCTACCTGTATGCCCGCTCTTCCTTGTAAGCCAGTTTCTATCTTCTTCACTATCTTTGTACTACTAATACTCCCCCCTTATCCTGAATTATCCATCTCAACTAGAAAATGCCCATCAGCATAAAATATTGAGAAATATAAACTACTTTGCTACTACTTTTCTTCTTGCTGTTTTTTCTTCCCCTTTAGAGCAAAACTTCCAGCAGTGTCTATTCTTGCTGTGTGTACTTTCTTTCCTCCCATTTCTTTTAAACCTACTCTAATCAGGTTTTAGACTTTCCTAGTCCTACAAAAAATGCTTTTGGCATGGTCACTAACAATGTCCACATTGCAAAACTCCAGTGGTTATATCTCAATCTTTAGTTTTAAGACCTATCAGCATCATTCATCATGATGAATTGCTTCCTCCTCTATGAAACTTTCTTTACTGGGCTTCTAGGACACTATACTCTCCTGGGTTTTTATCTATTTCTATGGCCAATATTCTCCTTGGATGAATTCCCTGCATCTTTTTGTTCTCACAATACTGGAGTGTTTCAGGGATCCACCTTCTGAAGACTATGTTCACTTAATATCTTGGTGGCCTCATCTCATTTTATGAAATGAAATAAATGCTTGGGAGTATATGCTTATTACTCCCAAATTTTAATTTCCAGTCTAGACCTCTTCCTCCAAATTCTAGGCCTTTATATTCATTTGCCTACCCAACGTCTCTACTTGCATATCCAATATACATTTCAAGCTTAATATATCTAAAATCTAATCTTTATTCCCTTTACCTTAATGCTCTATCTGCACTTTTTCCTATTTGCATAATGGTGCAACCCATCTCTCACAGCCCTCCATAGATAATCCATCAGGAAATATTCTTGATTCTTCTAAATATATCTAATCCAACAGCTACTCACAACCTTCACCACTATTATCCTGCTTCCAACTTCTATCAATTATCATCTAGATTCTTGAAAATGTCTCAAGTGGTTTCTTTGCTTCAACATTTCCACACCTAGAGTTTATTCTCTGTATGAGAATGATCTCTTTGAATCCAAAGGCAGATCCTATCACTCTTATGCTCAAAATTCTCCAATGATTCCCATAACTCCCCAAATCACATGAAGTAAAAGTTCTTATGGGAGCCTACTAGGTGCTACATGATTTAGACTCCACTTTATTCTTCTGGTGCTCTCCTACACTGCCCTTTCTCATTATTCTTAGCCATGCTTGCTTCTTGCTGTTTTTTTGAAAACTTGAGAAACTGGATGCTCTCACCTTATGGCCTTTGCACTGGCTTATCCCTCTATACTATCCTCCAAAATATCCATGTTATTTGTTCTTCAAGTTTTTTTTTAATTCCTCCTCAGTTTATTTAGTGCTTCCACCTGTGCCTTCACCCCTGACTCTTGCCAGCTCCACTTCCTTTTTCCATACACTCTGCAACTTCTAACATAATTTACTATCCTTTGCTTATATGTTTTGTTGACTATTTTCCCTTAGTCTCTCCCTGTGGTGATATATGTTCCATATGCCATCAGAGCAGGGCCCTTTGGTTATATTCCAAGCATAAAACAGTGACTAGATCCTACCACATGTACAAGGAGAGAGGTGGCTGTGATTAAGGGTCACCAAAACAGCACAGATTTAGCACTAAATGATGTGATATACTAAAATGACTAGTTATTGAATTTTAAAAGGCTATGTATAAAACATTTGATGAAATAGATATTGGACTTAAAACAATGAAATAAAATGGGTGACAATGCCAACCAAGATTTGAAAAAAGAACAATTTTAGGAATAAAAAACATAATCTTTGAAATTAAAGCACTCAGTGAGTTTATCCTAATAGAGGGAATACAAATTAAGAACTAAATCAAAATACCATTTCTCTTCTATTATTTGGAAACTCCCCCCACCTACAAAATGAGAGATTGGCAATATACTCTGTTGGCAAGGCTGTGGAAAAACAGGTTCTTTCACACATTGTTGGTACAAATTCAAAATGATGCAAGCACTACATAGGTTAATTTGTTACTGTCTTCCCATAAAATAAAAACCAGGCCTAGACATATTACAGAAAAGTTCTAATAAATGTTCTAGGAACAAATGATTTCAAATGTCGTGGAAGATTTTTCAGATAAATCAAAAGAAGAAAATATTTCCCAAAATGATTAAGCAGGTAAATGGAACTTTCAATCAAAATCCAGCAAAGACTATACAAAAAAAAATGATAGACCAATCTCACTCATAAACATGTATTCAGCCCTGGCTGGCATAGCTCAGTGGATTGAGCATGGGCCTGTGAACCAGAGTATCGATTCCCAGTCAGGGCACATGCCTGGGTTGCAGGCCAGTTCCCAGCAGAGGACGCATAAGAGGCAACCATACATTGATATTTCTATCCCACTCTTTCTTCTTCCCTTCCCCTCTCTCAAAAAATAAATAAATAAAATATTTTTAAAAACATGTATTCTAAAAAAATTCACAAAATTTTGATAGATTCTCTAACGAATTTTTAAAAGCCATAATATGTCTATTTCAATGGAATTTATTCCAAAATGCAAGCTTGGTTTACCATAAATGAATAAATAAACAACATAAAAAACAAAATAAAACAAACAAAAACTTCACCTCATAAATTACAGGGCAAATACCATATAATCATCTCAATAGTTAAGAGAAATCATTTGATAAATTTCAACATACACATTTGTGGTAAAAAAAAATCTTCTAGCAAACTAGGAACAGAAAGAAAATTTCTTTAGTACAAATAGGTAGTTACAGAATAGCCATGGGAATGTAAAATGCAATATATGAAATGGAATAGCCAAATAATTTATATGCATAACCTATGGACATGAACAATGGTAGGGGGATGACCTGAAGAAGTAGGGGGTGCCGGGAGGAGAAATGCAAAGGGGGGAAAATTTAGACAACTCTAATAGCATAATCAATCAAATATAATAAAAAAGAATGTATGGACACAAATAAAAATTTTTTAACCAAAATCAGCAAAAACCTATAATAAAAATACATCACAAATGTTTTCTTGGCCTTGGCTAGGTAGCTCAGTTGGTTAGAGTATCATCCCCATACGATGAAGTCACAGGTACAATCCCTGGTCAAGGTATGTAGAAGAATCAACCAATGAGTGCATAAATAAGCAGAACAAGAAATCAGTATTTCTGTCTGTCTGTCTGTCTCTCTCTCCCTCCCTCCCTTCCTCTCTCTCAAAATACATTTTTAAAAGTGTTCTATTTAAATCAGATATAAGGATTGAAAAAATGTATAAATCACCAATAATACAGAATATTGACACTGACAATATCCATTAATCTTACTTAGATTTTCCCAGTTTCACTTCACTGTGTGTGTGTCTTTGTGTGTGTGTATTTAGTTCTATGAAGTTTTATCACATATGTAGGTCCATGTATCCACCAGAGTACAGAACATTCTAAACAAGTCCATTAACACAATGATCTTTATAATGTTACCATTTTATAATCACATTTATGTCCTTCTTAGAATGAGTCCCCATACATAACCACTGGGAACTATAAGGCTGTCTCCATTTCTAAAATTTATCATCTCAAAAATATTAACATAAATGGAATCACATAGCTCTGGTAGCTTGTGGGTTCAGTCTCTGGTCAGGGCACGTACAAGAAGCAACCAACGAGTGCATAAATAAGTGAAACAACAAATTGAATATTTCTCTCTTTCTCTTTCTCTCTCTTTGACTCTCTAACTCTCCCTTCCTCCTTCTCTCTAAAAATCAATAAATAAATTTAAAAATAAAATAAAATAAATGGAATCACATAGTATACACATTTTTGGATTAGCTTTTATTCACTTAAAATAATTCCCTGGAGACCCATCAAAGTTTTTATTATTTTTTTATTGTTGAGTAGTAGTCCATGATATGTATATACCACAGTTTGTTTAACCTTTCACCCATTTGAGGACATTTTTTTTCCATCGTTGACTATTTTATATAAAGCTGCTGTGAACAAATCATGGAAAATAAATTAAATAGACTTCCGCCAAGATGGAGGTTTAGGTGAATGTGCCGTGCCTCCTCACACAACCAAGTTTAGGGACAACTAAATATTAGCATCAGAAAACACAACCAGAACACGGAAAACTGAACTTTTCGGAAGTCCACTAACAACAAATTCTTCAGCCCGACCAGTAAGGGGCGAAACCGGCGTCTGGTGAGGAGCTGCAAGGGAGGGCTCGGTCGGACCCTGGCGCGGAATCCAGACGCGCGAATCCAGACGCACGGGTTCCAAACCCAGGATTGGACCTTGTGAGCGACGGAGCAACCTACCGGGTGAGCGACTGCAGAGGAGACAGTGGGGAGGCGGTGCAGCGAGTTGACTGCGGTTGCCTAATTGCGCGTGAGCGAGGGAGTGGGCGGTTGGACCGGCTGCAGCGGCGATAGAGGGTGCCGCCATTTCTCCGCTCTGACCACGCCCCCACATACAGCGTCACAACCCAGCTACCTGGGAGTCCAAGGCGCAGTTTCTCACATTTAAAGGGCTAGAACAGACCAAAAATGTCGCAGGGAGACCTCAAAGCCCCAGAGATAAATCTAAGCGACGAAGAAATAGCAAAACTCTCAGACACACAGTTTAAAACACTGGTCATCAGCTTCCTCACAGATCTGGTTGATTATAGCCACAAATTAGAGAAACATATGAAGGCTAAATTAAGGGAAATGAATGGAATTCCACAGGAAACCCATAGAGATGAAAAGGAAACTGGGACTCAAATCAATGGAGTGGACTAGAAGAAACCAAATAATGGCCAAACAGAAAAGAGTCAAGGAGCAAGAATTCAAAGAAATGAGGAGAGTCTTAGGAACCTCCAGGACATCTTTAAACGCTCCAATATCCGAATTATAGAGATACCAGAAGGGGGAAAGACACAACCACCAGTGGAAAAACTATTTGAACAAATAATAAAAGAAAATTTCCCCAATCTGGCAAAGGAAATAGACTTCCAAGAAATCCAAGAAGCCCAGAGAGTACCAAAAAAGTTGGACTCAAGAAGAAACACACCAAGGCATATCATAATTACATTAGCCAAAATTAAAATGAAGGAGAGAATCCTAGAAGCAGCAAGAGCTAAGGGGACAGTCACCTACAAAGGAGTCCCCATCAGACTGTCAGCAGATTTCTCAAAAGAGACCTTACAGGCAAGAAGGGGCTGGAAAGAAATATTCCAAATCATGAAATCTAAAGACCTACAACCAAGATTGCTCTATCCAGCAAAACTTTCATTTAGAATGGAAGGACAGATAAGGTGCTTCTCAGATAAGACCAAATTCAAGGAGTTCATCATCACCAAGCCCTTATTATATGAAATGTTAAAGGGACTTATCTAAGAAAAAGAAGTTAAAGAAACATGAACAGTGAAAGAACAACAAGCTCACAGTTATTAACAACCACACCTAAAACAAAAGCAAACTAAAAGAACAGCTAGATCAGGAGTGGAAATATAGAAATGAAGATCTCAAGGAGGGTTAGCAACAGGGGAGTGGGAGGAGGAGATGGGGGGAGAAGGTACAGAAAATAAGTAGCATAGACAGTAGATAGAAAATAGATGGGGGGGGCAAGAATAGCATGGGAAATATAGAACCTAAAGGACTTGAGACACATGGACATAAACTAAAGGGGGGTAATGGTGGGGTTGGGGGGGCAGGGTGGAGGGGAATGAAGGGGGGAATAGAACAACTGTAACAGCATAATCAATTTAAAAAAATAAATTAATTTAAAAAAAATTAACATTGTTAAAAGTAAAAAAAAAAGAAAATAAATAAATAAACCACAGATTATAAAATTATCTACCTAATACATACAAAAGAATTTATTTAATATATTCAAATTATGGGAATAAATAGGGCCCATCAATGAATATGTTTTATAAATAAAAAGTTGACAAAAGGTTAGTATACAGAATATATAAAAAATATTTCAATTATGGTTGATGACTGAGATCCCCTGAGGAATGAAAGAGGAGAGCTGGAAGAAATAATGGAAGCAGTAAAAAGTGAAAGATGATAGGAAAGGAAGAAAATATGATAAGACTATGATGAAAGCCAAGGAAAAATAAAGTAGTTTTTTGAAACATAACACAGACACTTAAGCAGTGGGCTTCTGCTAAATGTATATTGGTAGCCAAATTAGATAAAGCTTTATTTTTAAACCTTTCAAAATTTAAATCATATTCTTCTCATACTACTTAATATATACGTATTATTTGATAATTCAAACTTCCTTTTATATTTAAAAATGTGTCTTGCTTCTCTAGATTCATCTACTAGTTTTCAAATTGCACCTAAAGTGGGACATTTAAAAAAATCACTTCAACTGATCTTTTTCTGATACCAGTAGGTGAGACCCTTTGGGATAATATGGAAACTCTAAATTCTTTGTCTTTAATGGCAGTTAAGTATTTGCCACAACCTATGGGACAACCTGGGATTTTAGTTTCCTGGAGTGTTAGAATAGCACTAGACTGAATCCCAAGTAAATGTGGTCCACCTTTCTACGGTGAAGATTTCTTGACCTTTGCACATAGTCGACAGGGAGGGGACTCATTTAATTTATCTCCCTTTCTCAGAGTCCCTTAGAAGTCACCTTCCTGCTGTCTCATACAATACAACTGTACTTTATATATTTCCATTTAAATTGCTCTGCTCCACACTGTGTTAGTCCCATCCTTGCTGTAACTTTGGAGATGGGTGGCAATACTTGTGAACATTATTATTTGTAACCCACGTCAGCCTATCTCTAAGAACACAGCTGTTGAGCCATCCCTCAACAAGCCATTCATTGTTGACAAAGACAATTAGATTTGTGCATCTAATGCAAGGGGACTTAAAAATTAAATCATTTCATTGGGACTAAATTATTAACAGTCACTTAAACCTGACATAATAAGAGTGTTTTTTGAAGGAACTTCATAGTGGTTTACAAAAGATTTGAATTGTGTTTTGCTGCTTGTAGTAATTATATTTTGTTTTTTTTTCTTCCAGGATATATAAGAAATGTTTACTTAACATCTGGCCTTTGTCAGCTGACCTTGAAAACACCTATGAGATACTTTCTTTAAATGCAATTTTGTTCACCATGACTTCAAATGACTACCCACACACCTAGCTGAGCAGCTGCGCTATGACAGGTTTCTCCCTGTCTTTATTTAAGCATGTTTGCAGGTTCTGATTACTGAACTCATATTTAATCTCTATTGCCAATGAAATGTTACAGTATTTTTCTTATTGTTTCTTGCCTCTTATTGGAAGTATAATTACAGCAATGTTAGTAAGATAGAATATGAGAGAATTCTTTGATGCTTTCAGGTTAGTGAGAGCTGTAGGTGCTGCATGCATGTCCATCTAAACAGCCGACTAATTCTCAGATCAGATTAGGAAAGCTTTGGTCTCTTTTTAGCTTTTAATCTCTACTTTCTTAATTCAGTATACAAATGTGAGCAAAAGAAAAAATATTTTAATCTCTTTTAAACAAATTAAATAAAATTTGAACTACCTTTGCATAGATGGTTTACTTTTATTTTTAATGAAAAGCTCTTGAGTTTTTCTCTCTTGAGGGGGGTCTCATTTTTATGTTCTCCTTTACAATTCATATATATCAAATATACTACTGAAATCACTATGGGATCAGCTTTGGTCTGATTTATTTACTAATACTGTTCCTCCGGTTTTTCAGAGTAGGACAGTTAATTTCCTGAAAGCACAATGTTTCTAAAAATTAACCATACACAAATGTAGTTTGTAAATGTTTTTGGAAACTTGTCTTTGCTATATGGGACCTATTTCCTATTGCAAATTCAGTCAATTTTTAATCCTATTTTTATAGCCTTGAACCAGTTTGTAGACTCCAGAGTGCAGGAACATTGGTCCCTGCTGCATGCTGCAGTCCCCCTCCATAGGAAACACTGCATTCAGTCTTAGAATGAAGGTTGGAGGAATGAATAATTTTTGCAGCTGGACAACTAATAATAATACTTTGCAGCTTTAAGAGATCTTTTGTAGTACCAATTGCTCTGTTGAAATAACTTTCCATATCTGTGTATTGAGGGAAACATTGAGGTTCTTAGGCCAAGACTAGGGGGCGGGGACTCACAGAAAAAGGGCAAGGGTGAGGTATAGAAAGGACCAAATTTTGTGAGAGTGGTAATGGCTGAGGACAGATGGTTCACAGCTAGTTTCTCTGGAGTAAATAATGCAGATACCATTGGTTTCCTCCTCTTCTGCCAGCTGAAATTGTACTGGTGCTGTTGACACTAACATGAAATGTTTGGACTATTTGAAATTTTGCCATTACCTCATCCTGGGTTGAAAGCACTGCCTAACTGATGGTAAATGTGGGACTTTTGTGGTCATTTTACTGCTACGGCCTGCGGCCATTTCAGCCCTACACCTGCCAGTCTGGCAACCTGATAATCCACAATTGTGTTCAGGTTTTGTGTCTAGACTCAGTATTCCTCACTTGCTGTGCTTTGCCAGAGTGTCACCAGGAACTAAGGTAAGGGAAAGGGATGTTTTCTTACTTTGGGGGTTTTCAGGAAAATTGAACTCGATATCTCTTCCACTGCCTGCTCTATCCTGCATTTCCAAATAAAGACATTTTGTTCAGGTATCTGTTCTCATTTCCAAAAAAAGTCATTGTGCTGCTATGGAGAATTGTGACTTCATGCCCAAAATTATCTAGAATATGACTGGGATTGTAAATATCTTCCTTAAACAGTTTTCTATTTAGGTGGAAGCAACCAGAAAAGAAACAATGGTTTTGTTGTATAAGGGAGTAGATCATTTTGTTTTTCACATTTAATGTGCCCTGTTGAATCAATTAAAACAAAATATGACTTGTGGTTAACTCAGGATAGGAATCCCAAATTCCTAACACCATCCCCGTGCTTTCAGTTCTTTATTTTTCTGAGAAATAAAATATATGCAAGATGGATTGCTACAAAAGTAATAGGTATTTGTTATAAAAACTTCAGACACAGTGATGAATAATAAAAAGAAAGAAACTAGTGGTTTTCACATTTTATATCTGTTGATAATAGAAGTATATTTGGGCATATACCCCTCCAGATATTTTTCTATCTGTATGTGTTTCAAAATCCCTGTGATAAAAACTCTTATGGACACTGTCTGACGACTGGATAAGGACAAACACCTGGACTTAGAACTGGTGGTTCTAATGCAAAATCTATTTATAAGTGTTTTGATATATGTAGTCAAATAACTTCCCAAAATGTGGCACCAATATTTATTACTGCCAGAAGTATGCTCTATACTCTCCCCAATACAATTAGTTGCTCTTAAATCTTTGCTTACATACTGAGTGAAAAATGCTATTGGTGGAAATTAACCCCTGTTTTTTCCCATGGGTTTACTGGTCATTTTTTTTGTATGTGTTTGTGTAATATAGCTGATTTGTAAAAGATCTGTTAGAATAGTATGTTGTAAATATTCTCATTTTTATGTGTCTTTAATTTAGTAATGTTTAATACTGAAGTTTTAAGTATTTATGTATTTGGATCTATTAATCTTTTTTCCTGTGTGGTTTCTTCTTGGTGTTATGTTGTTAGATTATAAAATGTACAAAGCCACACCCCACCCAGTGTCCCATTTTGAGAACAGGAAGGATTTTCCCTCCCGCTGGGCATGGTTTGAGCAGTATAGTGCAGGGTATCTTTCTCCACACCTAGCACAGACCTGAGAACCCATGCATATCTCTACACTGGAGAAATATTTCCTCTGGTTCATAAAGACTTTGTTTGCATTAAAAAACATAGCATGTATTATTTAGGATTTAGGATGATTTTGTTTAAAAAAATTATAAAAAGCCTACTACAAGCTTATTTTTAACTCGAAGGTTTGTTTGTCTTTTCAGAAAGTATCTTTAGGAAATTATATTGTAGTTATAGTAAATGTAGACATACTCATATTACTTCCAAAATAAAACACAGCATTTATAAAAATGAAAACTTGAAAGTCAAGATTTTGTGATACCCATAGCTGAAAGTTTGAAATTGATTATAGAAAATATATAATCATAGAGACAGTGACTGTGAGGTTAATTAACATCCAGGATATTAAACAGATGGGTGGCGATGAGTTGGACTTGTCCTATAAAGAGTATGTTTGGAAGTGTGGTTTTCAGAGGAGGTAACAGGCATGGTGTTAGGGCCATTAACAGGAGTGAGAAAATAGTAAAGCTATGGGCTTGTTTTCTTTTTTAACTCTGAAAAGTGCATATAGTAGCTAGCTCTTTGCTGAAAAGTGCATATAGTAGCTAGCTCTTTGCTTATTTCATGATGTACATGAAATAAGATTGGAGTAACCTATAATACATTTACATGAGGAAAAATATTACCTTTCAACTTACTGTAAGGATTACAGAGGGAAAATAATATTAGGCATTTCTTTCAGGAAGAAGCCTTGTGTTGGAACTCTTTCCTTTCTAAATATTTCATTGTTTAACAGTGGAGTTTAAAAAGGATCATAGAAAGAGGATTTTTTTGTCACAGAATTATATGTCCCAGAATGGAGATTTTTATAGGCACATCAAGGCAAATGGAGGAGTATTTCAATACATTTATTGTCATGTCATTGTGCCACCTGCTGGGGCAGAGGACACAGGGAGACCTGTGCTGCACATGCCCCGGGAAGCTGATTATTGCAACCCCTTCCATGTGCTGCCCAGAGCTGTATGTGAGTGCCTGCCACCTCCCTCCTCTCTCGTTCCCTGCAGAGCTCTGCCTGTAGCTGTGCTATAGGATTTTTTAGTCAGAGGGCAGACATTTCATTCTACAGAAACGTTACATGAGTGATCAACAATGGATTAGGGACTGGTTAGAAATTTTAATTTGTATATTTTGGAAATCATGATTGTGCTAAAATGAAGCAGAAATTATGCTTTAGTAATGGGGTAGAACAAATGAGAAGAATACTTGAAATTGGACATTATGAATTATAGAAATAAAATTTTAAATATAATGTTTTTATTCTAGTTTTTTTCCGAATATGCAGTACGGAAACACACAGATAAGTGGCACAGCTCCTGTCCTCAGGGAACAGAGCGGTCAGGATTGGCAAGGCTGTGTGACCGCAGTAAACAACCCCCACGTCTCAGTAGATCTCAGTGGATGGTAGCGTTTGTGCTACCATCCTTGTGCTACATATCAAGCACACGTCAGCAGGAGGTCCTGCTCATCCTTGTCACTTAAGGATCCAGGCCAAGGAAGGCTCCATGTTTTCCTGTTTCCCCTGTAGTGAGGGGAGAAGATAGCAGTAGTATTTTGTACTGGCTACTTAAATGCTTTCACCTGGAAATGATGCATACTATTTCTGTTTATATTTCATTGACCAGGACAAGTCACATGACTATTTGTAACTTGAAAAGGGAAGTAGAATTCTACAATGTTTTCAGAAGAGAACTGAAATATTTGTAAATATCTCTAAAGACTACATCCCCCTGCCCCCACCAAACAGCACTATTAGGATGAAGAATCAAATTACAGGCACATGAAATCTTAAGATTAAATATACATATAAATGCAAACAATAGCAGAAACCCAATTCAGTTCAAAATTTATTAAGGGGATAGTATATTTCAGGTACTGTGTTAGGCATTGAGGCTACAAAGATATAAAAACCAGTCACAAAAGAACTTTATGTTGAGTTAGGGACATACACAGAGATTACTTTAAAAAATGAAATAAGGACTCTGCAAAGCAATAAGACAAGAGATGTAAGGTACAGATCATAGAGGGCTTTGGGCCCTATCAAATAGCTTGGGCTTTTGAAGGGTTATGAGCAGGGAATGGACATGATTAGATTCTTGTTTTAAATAAAACATGAATGATCCATTGTAGATGGATTTTGGGAAAGCGGGACCAGAGGCAGAGCAACTAGTTACAGTTGATTACCTCAGTTCTAGTGACCTAGGATGAGAGTTCTAAGCCACAGCATTGAGTGGATAACAGAGTGAATATGTGGAGTTTTAAGGATATTTTTAAAAGCAGGACTTTTATAAGTGACTGAATGTAGAAGGAGAGTAACAAGTCAGATGTGAGTTTCATGTTTCTAGCCTGGCTAAGGGTGATGTGACCACAAAGACAAATTTTGTGGCATGTCCAAGAAAGAGGAGCCCTAGTGTGATCAGTAAGGAGTTTTAAAGACTACTGATGTAAACTGAGTAAGTTCAGGGACTTTGTCTCGTTCAATGCTGTATCCCCTGTGCCTTGAATGGAGCCTAACACATAATAATGATTTGATAAATGTTTGATAAATGAATGAATTTTATAGAGAAAGATTTTTATAGATGAAGAGATAGAAGTTTGGTGGTGGTGAGTGGGGGATGGAGAGGAGGGACCAAAGTGGCTGGAGCTTTACACCCACACCTCACCCAGTCACCAGGGCTGTCTGGGAAGGGGCTTGACATTGGATGGGGCCACCCTCTGTAGCTCAGGCAGACCCAGAAGAAGTTGACAAAGGCTGTCTAATTCACGGTACTGCCCACCGTTGAGTAGCAACTCCTTTGAAGAAGCATCTGAGTATCAGATTGTCTATGACGTGATATATCTAGATAAGTTTGGGAAAAATTAAGATAGGTTATCTCTGTGTATTCTCTGATCTAACCATAGTGAGAACACAGTATTTGTGACTCATATACTACTGGACAAGTCCAATGTAGCAAGTGAAAGCACAAAATGGCACATGCCAGAGACTGTGGCCTACTGAGATGGATGTTAGTGAGCAGGAGTTTGTTAGGAAGTGCTCTTGGGATCACTAGCTCTGTGAGGAGAAAGAGGAAGAGGACTGAGCAGAAGGAGAAGCTGGCCTGTGAGGCAGCCTCAACACAGGGAACTCTGAAGCTGGTGAAGGGGGCCAGACCTTTGTTCCTCCACATAAACCAGTTGTTGGATGTGGGTTTGCTGGGAAGAGGGTGTGGTCATCATTGAGATGACACTCTTCACCTGAAGCAATTGTGATGAGAGTTAACAGCTGGGGCTTCCTGCCAGAAGCCCTTTTGGCAGCTGGGAGAAAAGTCCTTTAGTCCTGAGGGGCACTCTGAGAGACACATCCTAGCATGACACTTCTACCTCCTGCAGAAGTCTACCAAGCCTGTCCTGGCTAACTTTGATGCCAATAGTAGTAGTAGTAGTAGTAGTAATTGGCTTTAAAAAGTTCTAAATAAACACTGAAAGAATTAAGAGTTCAGACAACAGGTAGAAACTAAGACCATCTCTAAGCAAATCAGAAAAAAGTAAGCCTCTCTATAGTGGAGTCTAAGGCAAGATTTCTATGGAAAAAGAACAAGTTACATTTGACCACCTCGAAGGTAAGATGTAATCCAGTAATATTTTTGAGCTGACTTATTTGGATTTTCAATTGGGCTTCACTCAAATGCCAAAGGACTTAAGTAGATTATTTAACTCATTTTTTCTAGAGTGTAGTATGCCAGTGCTTTTTCCTTTTGTCATGTTTTCTTTCATTTTCAGCAGTTTCCATTTAATCATTGTGCCTGCTGCCCTATCCTGATCACTCAGCAGATCTCTCTGCCATTCAAGGGTCTACGGCTGCAGATCCAATGTGCTCCATGCCTGATTATTTGGCCCTCACTCTGCACACAGATGCACTCTTCCTTGAGCTGTGAGCAGAGAATTTTTTTCACAACAATTGTAAAACATAAGAAATCATCCACACTGATCCTTACAAACACCCCAGGGAGCCAAAGATGTTCCAATGAGGTATTTCTGCCAAAAGACTATGGCAAAAGGGATTCTATGGCTATGAGAAGGAGGAGGGTGCATTTTGTTTCATTATGAAATCAAACCAGGGGTGAGAGAAGGTTAAAATACCTTTATTTAGCTTTCAGTCACTGTCATGTCTGACTCACAGTGCTATGGAATTGTGAGGGAGGGAGACAGCAGAAGGAGCTCTGCAGTAGACATCAACCCTTCTTAGCCCCTGATATCTGATTCCCCATGGATCAGGCCTCGTTTCCTTATCACTCCCACTGCCCAGGAGAGGGTTTCACAGTGGGTGCTCAGAGTATGTGCTTTTGTTAAAGGAATTTTTCCACACTGCTGAATGTAGCTTGTATAAGGAAAGAATAAAATAGGGGTGGAAAAAGGCTAAGTAGTTAGGTAGTGTAAACAGGAGCTATCTGGCTTCTCACCCAAGTATCTGGGCAACTAAGGGAAGCAGTTTCCCATAACCTTGAAAATAGGCCTGATAAGTAGTGTTCTCACAGCCTTGAGACTGGGTCCGAGTAACAGTTCCCATAACATTGAGTGGACTCCCATACGCAGAAGAGAGTCTATTTTGACTCTCTTCTGGCTTTGTTTGTCTCTAGTATTTAGGGAGGTAGGGACTCCCGACTGGGTCCCACATAAGGGGACAGGCGACGTGCAATGAGACATGCAGGGGGACACACAGCTAGCATTGTGCCCAGCACACCCACCCATGGATAAAGGCATTTGAAGCTCCCCACGGTTCCATGGATATTCTTCTGTCTTCCCAAATCTAGAGTGGACCTGTCAGGCTTTGAGCAGTCACAACACAAGTTATAAAAAATTTTTTTAATCCACATTGCACATTCCTCTACCCCCATCACCCAGAGCACAATACACTTTTTCTAACATTGTACCTTGCAACCCAGTGGAAACATCTTATATTTACCCTTGTGGAATATTCTGTCTTTACTTGTGCTTTGTCTGGACATGTGCTTAGACTTATTCCATGTCCAAAGAATAGAGTCCTGTGATTGGACAGACGTAACTGTTGCATTTTCACCATTCTCTACTTCTTGTTATCTTATTAGATATACGATGACTCTTCTATTCTTCACATTTCTTCATCCTTCCTGCATAATTTATATTCTATTATAGTTGATTGTGCTACATTTTCCATAACTTCCTCAAATATGTTTATAGTTTACTAATTCTATCTTGAGCTGTTTTAATTTGCTATAACCTACTCATTGCGTTTTTAAATTTTTTAATAAATAATTTTTGAAATAAAATAGTTTCTTAAAATGTAAATTTGTTCCTAATACTTTTTATTTTGGTAAAAAATAAGCCCAAATAACATGAAATCTACCCTCTTACTAAAATTTTAAGTGTCTGGTCTTAACTACAGGTACAATGTGGTACAGCAGCTCTCTAGAACTTTTTCATCTTTCATAGCTGACACACTGTGCCCAATGAACAATAACTCCCCATTTCTCTCTGTCCACATAGAAGCAGCCACTATGCTACCTCACATTTCTATGATTTTGACAACTTGAGATATCTCATGTAGCTGGAATCTTGCTGTATTTGTCCTTCTGTGACTGGCTTATTTTACTTAGCATTAGGTCCTCAAGGTTCATCCATGTTGTAGCATATGACAGGATTTCTTTCCTTTTAAATACCATTGTAGGTATATACCACATTTTCTTTATCTATTCATTTAGTGTTGGGCTGCTTAGGTTGTTTTCACCTTTTGGCTATTGTAAATAACACTGCTATGAACATGAGAGCACAGGTATCTTGAGATCTTGTTTTTTAAAAAAATAAAAACCCTGAAGTCGTATTTCTGAATACCTGGACATGCTGGTTCATATGGTCGTTCTGTTTTTAATATTTTGATGAGACCTTATACTGTTTTCCACAGTGATTACAGCAGTTTATATTCACTCCAATAGTACACAGCATTCTAGTTCTTCCACATCGTCTCCAATGCTTCTTATTTTTGTTTTATTTTATTTTTAGAATGAACATCCTAACAGGTGTGAGCTAATGCCTCATTATGACTTTGATTAGCATTTCTCTGATGATTAGTGATATTGAGCATCTTTTCATATGCCTGTTAGCCATTTGTATATTGTTTTTGGAGATATGTCTATTTAAGTCCTTTGCCGACTTTTAAATCAGGTCATTTGCTTCTGCTATTTAGTTGTAGAAGTTTTTAAGTATTTTGAATATTAAACTCTTATCAGCTAGATTGTTTACAAATAGTTTCTCCCATTCTGTGGGTTGCCTTTTTACCCTACTGATTTTTTTTTTTTGCTGTACAGAACATTTTTAGTTTTATGTAGTCACACATCTATTTTTCCTTTGGTTGCCAAATCCAAGAAATTATTGCTGACAGAAATATTATGAAGATTTTCTTTATGTTTTCTTTTAGAAGTTTTATTTTTTCAGGTCTTATATTTAAGTCTGTAATCCATTTTGAGTCAATTTTTGTATGTGGTGTAACATAAGAGTCTAATTTAATTATTTTGGATGTGGATATACCATTTTCCCAACATCATTTGTTGAAGAGAATATGCTTTCTCCATTGTATAATCTTGGCACCTTTGTCAAAGATCATGTGACAATATATTTGTTGATATTTCTGGGCTTTCTATTCTGTTTTATTGGTCTATATATGTTTATTTATGCCAGTGCCACACTCTTTTGTCTACTATAGCTTTGTAATATTTTTAGAATTTTTTAAAATGTATTGCTTTGAGATCGAGAGAGAGAGAGAAAAGGGGAGAGAGAGAGAGAGAGAGAGAGAGAGACATCAATTTGTTGTTCCACTTATTTATGCCTTCATTGTTTGCCTCTTGTGTGTGCCCCAACCAGAGAGGGAACCTGCAACTCTGGTGCATCAAGACAATGCTCCAATCAACTGAAATACCTGGCCATAGCTGCTTTGTAATGTATTTTGAAGTTATGTTTGCTCAAGATTGTTTTGGAATCATTAATTTTTTAAATGTGTTTCATTTTTGTTTCAATTTTTCTCCTTTTTTCTTGTGCCAGCAATTTCCTTTTAGCTTCTACTCTTATTTTATAACCTCTTTCAGATTTTTTTAACTACTCTAGAACTTGTGGTATTAAACCTGCTGGTGATTATTACTATTGATTCTCCTTTAAGTAGTTGCATTTCTTGTGTGATTTGTAATTTTTTACTATAAGCTCCTGTTTAATTGGAGTTGGTTTTCTATATATGTTATACACTCCTTTGTAGCTTAATTTTGTATGTATTTGCTTGGGCTTCAGGGATTACTGGTACTAAAACAGTTTTTATAGTCTCTTAGTTTGCCTTCATTATACTCATTGGGCATTGTAGCTTCTGATACCATATCTGTGTGTGGTTTCAATTCCATGGAAAATATTGCTCATTTTCCACACAGATTCCTGGCAATTTGCAACCCTTCTATTTTTCTTTGCTGAGTTGTGAGTGGAGTTTTTCTTATCCTCTTTATCCAGACAGGGGTCCTTTCAGGATTTACCTTTATGTAGGATTCTTATTATCTGCTTCTTGCTTCACACTGGCCCAGGGCCTTATTTTATTTTTCTACCTGCAAAGTAAAGCCCCTGCCCTTAGCATTCAGGGCTGATATTCCACACCCTTGTCCCTTTGTGCTTTTCTTTCATCAATTATCAGAAGTAGCACTCTCTGTGTTCTTTTTTTCATCTTGGTTTATTATGGCTTTTTTCTCTTCCTTGCTTTCTCTCTCTTTCCTTTTCTCATTTCCTCTCTTTCTTCCTTCTTCCTAGTTGACTATGTATTCTATATAAATGCTCTATGCTTCTACCTGGCATTCATGTGTGTTTTCAATAGGATCAATAGCATTTATGTGTGGTGGTGATAGCAGTAGAAGGATTCAGATGAATTCAGTTCATGTTGCCCAAGGATCTTGAGTGATGTTTTTAAAATGAAATAGATCTTGTCACTCCTCAAGTTAAAGTCTATGAATGATTTGCTATTGCATTTAGATAAAGAAATTCCAAGCTCCTTATTTTGGCTTAAAATACTCTATATGAATTGACTCCTATTTCCCTTTGTAACCAGGACTCATGGTACATTTCCCCTCAGTCAAACAAATTTTTTCTCTTGCCCTACAGTCACGGTTCTAACTGTTGCTTCTGCCTGGAATGGCTGGTCCCTAGATCTTTGCATGGACATCTCCATCCAGAACCTCCAGATGACAGAATTGTCACCATCCTGAAAAAAAAAATTTCCCTGACTAAATGCTTTTATATTGTCATTTTTACATGTGTAGAAATTGAAGCTAAGAGGTTAAATTTCTTCTCCAAGGTCATGCAGTTGTATGTAGCCAAGCCAAGATAAGGTGTAAACCACAGACCTCTGATTTTTTGGTCAGTGCTTTTCAGCTGCCTGATACTTGGGCTTTGAAAAAAAGATTAATTCTCTATTGTATGCTCAACTGACATTTCATTTTGTTTCCTTGCCATCCATGACTACAGCACAGTGGCTAGCATTTCAGTACATTTCTGAAGTATTGATTTCTAGTCAGCCCCTTCCAAATACTACCACATACCCATTTCTATTTGCCTCACTGCAGCACACTGCATGATGCTACTGAAAGTTCCTGGTTTGTTCTTGCTCAGCTAATGTACAGAATTGCATAGTTTTACTGCAGCTACTAAGGCTAGTGCTAGGAAAACAGGTGAGTTTCAGAAATGTCCACAGATTTTGCTATTTTTTCAGTTAACAACAATCAGCTTTATACATGTAGAAATACATGCATTTATATTATTTCACATAAGTCCATACATTGCATCATATCATAATGCCTTAAGGGAAATATTTTTCTTTAATTAGTTTTCTTGTCCCACTCATAACACTCTCCACCCCAAGTAAGCCCATGTTTAACCTAGCATGTAACCTAGCCCTTCCAAAAAGTTCTCAATGCTCATTAACTCACATGTAAACATATGAATATGTATATATGTGTTATACATGTATATATCACATGTATATGAAAGAGGACTCTCACCAAAAACCAGAATTACCTTCTGGAGGGCAGGCTTCCTCTCTTAGGTGTGTATTTTAGCAACCCATATGTATTAGTGTACCAACTGGTGTGAGAGCTGCATTCAACTTCAGTGAACTTTTTTAAGACTTTCTATGAGTTTACCAACTTAATGATGGATGATTTATAAACATACCTGCCCACAACATGCTGGCTGTTCATCAGTTTTTTACCATAAATGGCATGAACCCATGCCCCACCCTCCTTATTCACCTGATGTTGCCCTGAGAGACTTTTTTTTTGTTTCCCTGAATGAAAAAGTCCTCAAAGGGAAACATTTTGCCAATGTGGAAAAGGTGAAATAAAAAATAGCAGAAGCACTAAATGTTATCAAAATCAGTGAGTTTAAGAACTGTTTTGAGCAGCGGAAAAATCATCTCAATAGATGAAGAGTACTTTGAAGGTGACTGAAGTTTAAACATGTAAGAATGAATACACAATTTTTATGAATAAATTCTTTTTTTAGGTTTCCTATGTGTATGTGTGTGTCTGTGTATATTTTACAAAAACAAAATATTGTTTTATAAAACTGGGTTCATATTATTATTGTTAGTCAGTGTATACTTTACTTTATCTTCTTATTTTCACTCAACAAGAAATCATGAAAATTGCTCCAAGTTATCTGGCAGAACTCTAATATATTAATTTATTATTTTTAAGTTAAAATGGAAAATTTAAAACATATGCAAAGATGAAGAAAATAATATGATGAGTCCTTGTTAACCATCACCTGACTTCAACAATTATTGGCAGTTTTTCAATCTTCTTTTATGTATTCTACCTGACTTTTATAATTTTTGATCTATTTTTTTGCTGGAGTATTTTAAAAAATATTTTACTTATTTATTTTTGGAGAGGGAAAGGCAGAGAAAAAGAGAGGTAGAGAAACATCAATAGGTTGACTCCCATACACTTAGGTATGTCCTCTATCAGGAACCGGACGGGTGGCCTCTTGCTTTGTCACCAACTAAGCCACACTGCCCAGGGCTGCTGGAGTATTGGTTTAAACAAGAAGCTTTTTTAAACAAGACACTTGACTGAGGGGAAAACTATCTAGAATTAATTTCTTTTAGAGTAATTTACCTATTTCTTTTAGAGTAATAAAGACGGGTTGCCCTCCATGTAACATACATACAAACTTATAAAATTGTCTCTTGTTTTTCAATGATAAATGAAAAACACTAAAATTCTCCATTGAAAAAGGAGGGTTTGGTGCCCCTTTGGTGAAGCAGTAGCTGGGGAGACTCTGGCGCCATGGCCTTCAAAGATCCTAAGGGGAAAGTCAAGACTGAGGACAACAATCCTATTAGAGGTGGCGGGCAGGATGGTTCTGTGGTGAAAATTAAGATTAAGAGTGGCATACATTACTTAGTAAACTAGTGAAAGCCTATAGTGAATGACAAATTTTGTCAATGAGTTATATCAGATTCTGATTTGACAGGTAGCCAGTCAGTGAAAGAGACCCACCTGCACAGTTGAAAAAGCGAGGGTGAAAATGCAGTTTATGTATTCAAGCAGCAAATAGGAGGTGTCTACTAAAAGAGGAACCTGCTACTCGACTCCAGAATGCTGTTTTTTCCAGACCAAATCTCAGTTAGAAAACAGCCATTTGGTTTCACCACATCCTGACTACTACAGTATTGTTTTCTCTGTCATTTCATTTCTCCTTCTCCATCCTTTTTTTGAACATTAATTAACTGATGCATTGCACCAGCATTGGCATTTTTTAAACTAAATGGCCAGTGATATGTTTGATAGACATCAAATGGAGATGGGATGGGAAAAAACATTGCTTTTATGAAAATACTCTTTCTCCATTGTGGGCATGTTCATTTAGCTCTTATATTTATTTTCTAATAAGTTATTTTGCTGGAATATTTTTCAGCAAATCCAGCACTTCATGCTATTTTTATTCAGTAAACACTTTAGTATGTATCACTAACAGAGATTTTTAAAATCATAATAATACTATTCTTGCTTCAAAAAAATTTATAATAGTTCTTTAAAATCATGCAATCTTATTCGTGTTCAAATCCTGTTGATTTCCTTAAAATATCTTCTTTGTGGTTGGTTTGTTTGATGAGGATTCAAATGCCAAACATTGCATTTTCCTCATATGTCTTATAAGTACCTTTTAAATTTACACACTTTAATGCCTGTTTAATGCGTCTCTTTATTTTCATTGTAGATTTTCCCACCTTCTAGATTTGGTTTATTGTATCCTTATAGTGCCATTTAACACAGTCTTCTACCCTGTTTTTCCTTTACATATTAGCTGAATATAGAAGATTGATTAGATTCAGGTTCAATTATTTTAGCAAGAATACTTAGTAGCTGGTGCTGTGTATTTCCCCTTGCATTATATCAGGAAAAATAGAATGTTGATTTGCCCACTTTTAGTGAGGTTAGATTGATCAGTGGATTCAGGTGTGGTCAGCTTTATTTCCTCAATATAAACTTCCCCATTAACTGTTACCTAATAGTTTTAGCATTCAATATTGAACATTATCTACATTGATTATTTCACTCAGAGTTGAAAAATGACTTTTTTTCTGCATTTATTAGCTACAATTCTATAAAGAACTCTCCCTAGTCCATCATTGGCAACTCTGAAAAGCACTTTGCATAAGAAAGGCAGAATAAAGGCTTCTTTTCTTTTATGTGTTACTATTCTGATTAACCAGTTTGTGCTATAATGACACTCAGAAATGATCAAGTACATTTCTGAACTCAAATTTTTTACATCTATGTTTTAGTCTACTGAAGTTATTGTTTGATTTAATGCCCAAATGGCCCCATTCTTGGAAACCCCTGGAGTTTCTTGGAATGGCCAATGGAACCCCTTAGGCTTCTTTTGACAAAACCCCAATAGTTCATGCTGTTTTACTTGCTTTCTGGCACAATAAGATATACTAGATTTACCCAGTATATTTCTTACACCATACCTAAATGGAATCATTTCTCCAAGGAGGAAAGGTCCTTTTAATTGGGAAATGATATTTAGAGATATTTATGATAAAAGTGATAATTATCTTTTTAGGCTGTATGATACTGCATGACATTCTATGATATATTGGGTTGGCCAGAGTCCACGCAAGGGTTTTCCCCCCATAAAATAAAATGGGGGAAAACACATTGTTCATTTTCACTAACTATTGACTTGGATATTTTGAGTATGTTGGCTATATACCACTATTGTCTTCTAGTGGATAGAGGCTAGGGTGTTGCTAAGCCTCTTCCAATACACAAGACAGCCCCACAGCAAAGCATTATTTGGCTAAAATGTCAATAGTACCAAGAAATATCGCAAACATGTTTTGACATGTTTGATCAATCACAGCAAATTCTTCAAACACTGCACAAATCTTTAAAGCATGGTATGCTGAAAATGTTGCATATTTTTCCATGTTCAATATTAAAATGGCTACACAAAAATTAATCAATTTTGATGTTTTTTAATGCACACGGATATGACAGCTGTCACAATAGAATCTAAGAAAATTGTTTCAAAGTTAAAGACAACTAAACATTACTAGCACCATCATATGGAAAAAAACTTAATGAACTTTTTGGCTAACCCAATATTTAACTATTCCCCATAACTGGCATTCACTTTAATCCCAATTTTGCCAGATCCTGTCTTTCAATGGAAAAGCCATATTGCAGATAGAAAATTATTCAACAAGCTTGCTATAGTCCTTGTACCATTAGCAGAAATTATAAGATTAAAAAGCAGGGTATTGGGATTCTTAATAGAAATTTTGGTAACCCAACAGATCTTGGACATTAAGTGAGGACTAAAGGAAGATAATAGTCCTTCAAAAAGACAGACATTTCTCCTCTGCTTCTTGGAGATGATCTTTAACAAGTGAAAAAATGGTACTCTTCCCTCCTTTCATGGTTGGAGAAGAATTTTTCTTCTCTCAGGGATTTTAGTGGAAAAATATTCTTCGTTTGCTTTTTCTAACTGTGATTCTGGCAAAAGGATGTACACTGGCTCTCCAAGTCGTATAGTAGCTTGGCCCTCTCAACAGCTCCATTCAACTTTGGGTGGAGGAGCAGCTGTGTCACATTGGCAGAACGTGTTATTCTCACAGAGGGCATTCTGGCCTTCTTAATCTTATATTTTATTTCTTTGCCAATCATCAGACACCGTGCAATAGAGGAAACAAAATTTAAGGAGAGACTTCAGTTCTGTGACTAGCAGTAACCATTCCTGGCTAGTTACAAAGTTTATAAAATGTCCCATACTATAAATAATTCTGACTTTCTAATTCATTGTAGACTCAAAACACTGTATGAACTCTGCCAACTTCTCAGTAATGCCATAAAAAGAAAGCTCCTAGTAACACTCTGAAAACCTTTGATAATGATGATCAACTTTACAAAAAACTTTTTTACAAAAAAGTAAGCATAAGGGTACAGCTTGATGATTTTCTACAAACCTAACACAATCATATAACCAGCACTTGAGTTAATAAATAATACATTATAAGCACCCCAGAGGCATTTTTATGCTTCTTTCAGTATCTGTCTCCTAGGAAAATTATTACCCTGATCCCTAAAAACATATTTAAAATAAAAAAATAAATTACTTTGAAAAAAACATATTAATTTTGCCTAGCTTCATACTTATGTAAATGGAATTGTATAGTCATACTTTCTGCATCTGGCTTAGTTCTCTCAAGATTTGTGACATTCAACCATGTGAATATGTATAATTGTAGGGGTTTCATTCTGATAGTCATATAAGATTCTATGCTGTGTCTCTACAACAACTTATTTATCCATTCTCTGTTGAAGAGAATTTCAGTGATTAGGGGCTATTAAAAATGTTGCTATCCACATTCTAATACACTCCTTTGCTGAACAAACATGGACATTTCTGTTGGTCATACACCTAGAAGAGGATTTATGGTCATAGTGTATACAGCATGTTATGCTTTATTAGATAATGCAAGTTGTCTTCCAAAGTGGTTGTACAAATTCAAATACCCACCAACAGCATGTAAGACCCAACCAACACTTGATATTCTCATTTATATTTATATACTTTTAAATCGAAAAATTTCCACAGCAGACTGGCTTATACCAGCCCCTAAGTTCTACTTGAAGTATAGCAATATATGTACATGGTAGATTAGACTGGGCCTGGGACAGCATCCTAAATTACTTCCTTGATGGCAGAGAAGGGATCATTGAATACATACATATTTGCATTTCATCATGGAAAAGCCTATGAGTTCAGTGACTTTAGAGCAGTCAACTATTTCCTTCTGATGTTTATTATCATAAACATTTTATAACAAAAATAAAGACAGTAAAAGTACCATTCACAACTCTGTAACTGTAACACACTAATATTTTCTTTATATTTCTACTCTCTTTAATTATTTTTATTATTTTTAAATATTCTTTAGGTACATTTTCCTCTACCACTCCCCTCATCCCATCCATCACCATCTCCCACCCTCAATCCTACCCCTCTTTGGCTTTGTCCATCTGTCCTTTATACATGTTCCTTGATGACCCTTCCTGTTTTCCCCCTGTTAGCACTTCCCCCTCCCTTCTGGTTACTGTCAGTTTGTTCTTTTTTTATTGACATTTAAAAAATTGTTGTTCAAATACAGTTTTCTCCATTTCCCCCACCACCACTTCTCCACACCCCAGCCATCCCCACATCCCATCCTTGATCCTGCCCCCCTTTGGCTTTGTCCATGCGTCCTTTTTTAAATTTAAATTTAATTTTAATTATTGTTCAAGTACAATTTTCTGCCTTTTCCCCCACCCCAGCCCACCACCGCAGCCTTCCCCACATCCCTCCTGTTTCCACCCCATCCCTGTTATTGTCCATGTGTTCATTAAACTTGTTCCTGCAAATCCTTTACCCTTTTCACCTGAAATTCCCTCCCCTCTCCCCTCTGGTCATTGTCAGCCTGTTCTCTATTTCAGTGTCTTTGGTTATATTTTGCTTGTTTGTTTGTTTTGTTGATTAGGTTCCACTTAAAGGTGATATCACATAGCATTTGTTTTTCACTGCCTGGCTTATTTCACTTAGCATAATGCTCTCCACTTTCATCCATGCTGTCACAAAGGGTAGGAGCTCCTTCTTTCTTTATGATACATAGCATTCCATTGTGTAAATGTATTATGGTTTTTAATGTACTGATTTATGATGGGCACTTAGGTTGCTTCCAACATGTGGCTATTGTAAATTGTGCTGTTATGACTATTGGGATACATAGGTTCTTTTGAATTGGTGTTTAGGGATTATTAGGATATAATCACAGTAGGGGAATTGCCCCATCAAAAGGCAGTTCCATTTTTAGTTTTCTGAGGAAATTCCATGTTCTCCACAGTGGCTGCATCAGTCTGCATTTCCACCAACAGTGTACTAGTATTGCCTTTTCTCCACAACTTAGCCAGCACTTATTGTTGATTTGTTTACAATGGCCATTCTGGCCGGTGTGAAATGGTATTTTATTGAGGTTTTAATTTGTATCTCTCTGATAGCTAGTAATGCTGAGCATCCTTTCGTATGTCTCTAGGCTCTCTGTATTTCCTCCTTGGAGAAGTGTCTGGTCAGGTGTGGGAGGGACTTTGCCCGCAAGTACCCCCATCTGCCACAGATGAAAGTAACACTACCAAGACATCTGCTTGGGGAGGAAAGGCGGCCAGTTTCTCAGAGGAAAAATGTCAGGAGCCCCTTCCTCTAGGGGCTTTTATTGGGTTGTAATACCCAGGAATACAGAGCAGCAAGGATCGAACAGTAGATAGCATTTCAAAGAAATCTGAGGACTTAGTCTGAATCAGTGTCTGTCAGGAAAGGGGGTTTGTAGAAACTTTGGGAGACATGCTCATTTCCTGCTCAGACACTTAACATATGAATGAAAGCACTCCTACCAAAGCAGGTTTCACAAGATTTTTAGGAATTCTTTCTTATGCCAGATTTACCCCAGATACAGCTCTAGCAAGGCAAGGATCTGCACCCATCCCCATCAGGTTTTCAGGCTTAAGGGGATTAGAGCCAGGAAACACTTCTCCCAGAGGACATGGGGATTCAGGCTATGTCACATAGCTGGAGGGCAAGGGTCCATTGCTCCCTCTTTGTCCCAGGACCCTGAGTCCTTCCATGATGGCCTCCCAAGTGATCATGTCTGGCTTAGGTTGCCCCTCGCTGTGAGGAGTCTTACTCGTCATCAACATTGACCATGTTTTTGGGGTCTGTGATATAATCTGAGGAAGCGTTTGCTACCAGAGACAAGCTTTGTCTCCTGTGGCTCGAATTCCAGAGGTCGCTCACTCATCCTTAGCAATGGGGGTTAGTTACAATTCCTGAAACCAGGCAGAGTGGTTCCCAACAGTCAGGTTCTTTGCCCATTTTTTATTTGGGTTGTTTGTCTTTCTGGAGTGGAGTCATGTGAGTTCTTTATATATTTTGGAAATCAAACTGTTGTCCAAGGTATCATCGGCAAATATATTTTCCCATACATTTGGCTCCCTTTTCATTTTGCTTATGTTTTCATTAGCCATGAAGAAGCTTTTAATTTGATGAAGTCCCATTTGTTTATTCTTTCCTTTATGTCCCTTGCTTTAGAGGACATACCAGTGAAAATATTGTTGCATGGAATATCTGAGATTTTCCTGCCTATGCTCTCCTCTAGGACTTTTATGGTGTTGTGACTTATAGTTAAGTCTTTTATCCATCTTGAGTTTATTTTTGTGTATGGTGTGAGTTCATGGTTGAGTTTCATTTTTTTGCATGTAGCTGTCCAGATCTCCCAACACCACTTGTGGAAGAGGCTATTTTTACTCCATTTTGTGCTCTGCCTCTTTCATCAAATATTAATTGACCATAGAGATTTGGATTTATTTCTGGGCTCTTTATACAGTTCCATTGATCTATGTGTCTGTTCCTATGCCAGTACTAGACTTTTCTTTATTACTGTGGCCTTGTAATACAGTTTCGTATCAGGTCTTGTGGTTCCTCTTACTTGGTTCTTCTTTCTCATTGCTGTGGCTATTTGAGGTTATTTATGGTTCCGTATAAATTTCTGAAATGTTTGTTCTATATCTGTGAAATGCCTCATTGTTATTTTATTAGGGATTGTGTTGAATCTATTAATTGCTTTGGGGAGTATGGAAATTTTGTTGATGTTAAGTCTTCCAATCTATGAGCATGGAACATGCTTCCATTTGTTTGTGTCTTCCTTAATTTCTTTCTTCAGTGTTGTATAGTTTTCTGAGTAGAGGTCTTTTACCTGCTTGGATTGGTTTATTCCTAGGTACTTTATTTTCCTGTTGCTATAGCCAGTGGGATTTTGTTCCTGATTTCTGTTTCTGATAGTTTGTTATTGGGGTACAAAAAATGCCTTTGATTTCTGAATATTGACTTTGTATCCCACTCTTTTGCCAAGTTTACTTACTATGTTGAGTAGTTTTTTGGTGGAGTCTATAAGATTTTCTATGTACCCTATCATATCATCAGCAAACAATGACAGTTTTACTTCCCTTTTTCCAATTTGGGTGCCTTTTATTTCTTTTTCTTGTCTGATTGTTTGGCAAGTACTTCCAATTCTATGTTGAATAGGAGTGGTGAAAGTGGACATCCTTTTCTTGTTCCTGATCTTAGTGGAAAAGCTTTCAGTTTTTGCCTGTTGAGTACAATGCTGGCTGTAGGTTTTTCATATATGGCCTTTATTATGTTGAGGAATGCTCCCTCTACTCACACTTTGCTGAGTGTCTTTATCATAAATGGGTGCTGTACCTTATCAAATGCTTTTCCCACATCTATTGATATGATCATGTGGTTTTTGTCTTTCCTTTTGTTTATGTAATGTATTATGTTTACTGGTTTGTGAATATTGTACCACCCTGGCATCCCTGGGATGAATCCCACTTGATCATGGTGTATGATATTTTTAATGTATTGCTGGATGCGATTTGCCAATATTTTATTGAGGATTTTAGCATCTATGTTCATCAGCAATATTGGCCTGAAGTTTTCTTTCTTTGTTGTGTCTTTATCTGGTTTTAGGATTATAGTGATGCTGGCTTCATAAAAAGAGTTTGGGAGTCTTACCTATTCTTGGATTTTTTTTTGGATAGTCTGTGAAGGATAGGGCTTAGTTCTTCCTTAAATGTTTTGTAGAATTCTCCTGTGAAACCATCCAGTCCAGGGCTTTTTTTTGTTGGGAATTTTTGATTACTGGTTTGATTTTGCCAGATATTATCAGACTGCTGAGGCTTTCTGCTTCTTCTTCATTGAGTTTCGGAAGATTATATTTTTCTAGAAATTTGTTCATTTCACTCAGGTTTTCAAATTTCTTGGCATATAGTTATTTGTAGTAATTTCTTACAAACATTTGCATTTTTTGTGGTATCAGTTGTAATCTCTTATTTCATTTCTGATTGTGTTTATTTGGGTCCTCTTTTTTTCTTGATGAATCTGATTAAAGGTTTGTTGATTTCACTTATCTTTTCAAAAACTAGCTCCTGGATTTACTGATCCTTTGAATTTTTTTTTTAGTCTTTGTGTCAGTTAATTCTGTTTTGATCTTGGTTATTTCTTTCATTCTACTTGTTCTGGGCTGTCTTTGTTGTTGTTGTTCCAGTTCTTGTAGATGTAGGACTAGGTTGTTTATTTGAAATGTTTCTATCTCCTTTAGGTAAGCCTGTATTGCTATGAACTTCCCTGTGAGGACTGCCTTTTCTGTGTCCCTTAAGTTTTGGGCTGTTGTGTGTTTATTTTCATTTGTTTCCAGAAACTTTTTTATTTCTTCCTTGATCTTTTTCTTGACCCATTCATTGTTTAATAGCATGCTATTTGATCTCAATAGCATGAATTTGAGTGTTTTTGAGATTTTTTCCTTGAGGTTGGTTTCTAGTTTCAGTCCCTTGTGGTCAGAGAAATATTTATATGATTTTAACATTCTTGAATTTGTTGAGGCTTGCTCTGTATTCTATCACATGGCCTGACTTTGAAAATATTCCATGTGCATTTGAAAAAATATGTATTTTACTTTTTTGGGTCGAAAGGTTTTATATATATATATATATGTAATCAGTTAAGTCCATTTCATCTAGGGCATTGTTAAATGCCACAATATCTTTGTTGATATTATTTTGTTTGGGAGATCTATCCATTGTTGACAGTGGGGTGTTAAAATAGTATAAATGTGTTGCTGTCTATATCTTTCTTGAAGTCCTTCAAGATTTTTCTTATATATTTGGGCCCTCCTATGTTAGGTGGAGATATGTTTACAAAATCCGTATCTTCTTGATGGATTCTTCCCCTGAGTATTATGAAATGTCCTTCTGTGTCTCATTTCATGGCCTTTGTTTTGAAGTGTATTTTGTCTGATACATGTATTGCTACCCTAGCTTATTTTTCCTTGTCTATTTGCTTGGAATATTTGTTTCCAGCCCTTCATTTTTCAGTCTGTGTATGTTCGTTTTCTTAGGTGGGTCTCTTATAGACAGAATATGTACAGGTCATGTTTTCTTATCCATTCATCTACCCTATGTGTTTTTTTAATATATGTATTTTTTATTTTATTGATTATACCATTACATTTGTTCTATTCCCCCCTTCATTCCCCTCCATCCTGCACACCCCTCCCCCACGATCCCCCCCTTTAGTTTATGAACACGTGTCTCTTTAGAGTTGTTCTTTAGAGTTCTTTAGATCCTATATTCCCCTACTATTCTTACCCTCCCCCTATCTATTTTCTATCTACTATCTATGCTACTTATTTTCTGTACCTTCACCCCCCTTCTTCTTCTCCAACTCCCCTGTTGCTAACCCTCCATGTGATCTTCATTTCTATGGTTCACTCCTGATCTAGCTGTCCTCTTAATTTGCTTTTGTTTTAGGTGTGGTTGTTAATAACTATGAGTTTGCTGTCCTTTCACTATTCATCTTTTTTATCTTCTTTTTCTTAGGTAAGTCCCTTTAACATTGCATATAATAAGGGCCTGGTGATGATGAACTCCTTGAATTTGGTCTTATCTGAGAAGCACTTTATCTGTCCTTCCATTCTAAATGAAAGCTTTGCTGGATAGAGCAATCTCGGATGTAGGTTCTTGCCTTTCATGACTTGGAATACTTCTTTCCAGCCCCTTCTTGCCTGTAAGGTCTCTTTTGAGAAATCTGCTGACAGTCTGATGGGGACTCCTTTGTAGGTGACTCTCCCCTTATGTCTTGCTGCTTCTAGGATTCTCTCCTTCATTTTCATCTTGGCTAATGTAATTATGATGTGGCTTGGTGGTTCCTTCTTGGGTCCACCTTCTTTGGGACTCTCTGAGCTTCCTGGATTTCCTGGAAGTCTATTTCCTTTGCCAGAATGGGGAAGTTCTCTTTTAGTATTTGTTCAAATAGGGTTTCCACTCGTGGCTGTTCCTCTTCCCCTTCTGGTACTCCTATAATTCAGATGTTGGAGCATTTAAAGATGTCCTGGAGGTTCCTAAGCCTCTCCTCATTTTTTTGAATTCTTGTTTCTTCATATTTTTCTGTTTGGTCATATTTTCCTTCCTTCTGGTCTGCTCCCTTGATTTGAGTCCCAGTTTCCTTTCCATTACTATTGGTTTCCTGTTCATTTCCATTCATTTCAATTAGTTTAGCCTTCATATGTTTCTCTAATTTGTGACTAAAATCAACCAGTTCTGTGAGCATCCTGATCACCAGTGTTTTGAACTATGCATCTGAAAGTTTGGCTATTTCTTCATCACTTAAGATTTATTGGCTCTGGGGCTCTGGGTTGTTCTTGAGCCATGTTTTGATCTGTTTGTGCCTGTTACATATGAGAGGCACCTTAGGTGTTCACCAGGGAGAGGCTACCCAGGTGGCTGGTTTGTGACTGTATGTGGGGCAGGGGTCAGAGAGGGAGCAATGGCGGTCGTCTCCACTGGCCCGGTCCCACTGTCCCGGTCTGCCTCACCGCTCAACCCCGCCTGTTTATCTGAGCGCAAATGTGCGAGCCTGCCACCCTGCACCACCGGGGCCTGGGCGATCTGTCTCAATGCTTGCCTCTTCACTGGTTTATCTGTGGGCAAATGCGCCACCAACCACAGACAGCCAGCTGCACCTCTTCCCTTGGTCCACCAGTAGCTACCGCGCACCTGGGATCCATGTTCTTGGCTGCCTGCTCACAGCCCAGGTTGGGGAATCTTTTTTACCCAACCCACCCTGCTGCTGGCTTCACCCCTCTCACTGGTTTAGCTGAGTGGTTCATTGTTTTCAGACTTCATATGGCTTGATTTTCTGTGGTTTGGTTGCGTTTATTGTTGCTAAAACTTTATTGTTTTTAGATTTGGCTGTGTGAGGAAGCAAAGTGTTTCCACCTATGCCTCCATCTTGGCAGAAGTCCTACCCTATGTATTTTGATCGGAGTATTTAATCCATTAACATTTAAGTTTATTATTGGTAGGTACTTCTTCATTGCCATTTTACTTTCTTTGTACCCGTGTTCCTCTCTCTCTCTCACTCTTTTTCTTCCTGCTCTTAATGCAGTTGCTTTAGCATATCTTGCAATGCTAGTTTGGTGGAAGTGTATTCTTTCAGCCTTCTTTTGTCTGGGAAATTCATTATTTCACCTTCTGTTTTAATTGAGAGCCTTGCTGGGTAGAGTAGACTTGGTTGCAGGCCTTTGCTTTTTATTACTTGGAATATTTCTTGCCATTTCCTGCTGGCTTATAGTGTTTCCACTGAGAAATCAGCTGCCAGCCTTGTCAGGGGGGCCCCTTGTTTGTTATTTCTTATTTGGCTATTCACACTAGCCAAATTCTGGAAACAGCTCAAGTATGCATCAGTAGATGAGTCGATAAAAAAGCTGTGGTACATTTATACAATGGGATACTATGTGTGTGTATAGAAGAAGAAACTCTAACACTTTGCAAACTATGGATGGATTTGGGGAGTATTATCCTTAGTGAAATAAGCCAATCAGAAAAGACAGAGGGGAATAATATCTACTGATGCATACTTGAGCTGTTTCCAGAATTTGGCTAATGTGAATAGCCAAATAAGAAATAACAAGCAAGGGGCCCCCTATCATATCAAGACTACGGGAATGACAAATAACATTCCTTCTGTTACATACAAAAAAACCCACAACACCATTGTAGTTGAGTTATGAACTGAACCATCAGCTCTTCCCATGAGCATAAATATTTATTTAATAGACAGACTCTGGTTATTCAGATTTTCCAGACTTGGATATTTGGCACATGTGCCTTTTCATGCCCAGAGATCCACCCTCATAGACAACAATCTTGGATTTTCTGTTTTCTTTGCTGAGAACTGATTTCCTATAAAAGCTTAAACATAGGTAAGGCTGAGGGAGTCACAGGGATTTGTTTAAGGCATGGTCTTAGAAACCAGGCTACCTCACTTCCAGCCCACTACACTTCCCATTTCACTAAAGAAGACAGGTGGCTTTCCATATTCCATGCATCCTCTCCTTAATTCAGAGTTAATGCTGCAAAAGAAAGAAATGCCAAGTGGAAAAACTGACTACTCAGGTATTACACAGGCACTTAATTTTTACTTTGTAATTTTTCAAATCTGAGCAACCAAGTAGAATACATAAAGAAGACACTAAAACATGACATAATAAAATTTATTTGACCAGAAATACAGGCATCCATGTTTTGGACTCCAGCTCAGCTTTTTTTTCCTCCCAATTTTAATGTCAACTGTTTTCAGGGTCCAGCACTCACTTTGGTAAAAGCTACATTTAGTTGCAAATTGAAACATGGTGCATAGCAGCTATGATTAAGGAATTCAGAATCTTATCCAATACAGGGCCTTGAGGGCAAAAAGAAATGCTCAGGGAAAAACATTTCCACATTGCAATGTACAGATGAATGCTTGAAATAAATATTAACTATTATTTCTGCAAGCTTTCCCACTGTTTTGTATACTTCATTCCCTCCCCCCCCCCCCGCCCCGCTTGTGAGTCTATAATGTACTTTGGCAACATTATGGTTTTTTGCTCATGACGAGTCTTCTCCCCAGGGGCTGGGTCAGTGTTTGCAGCTCAGCTGGCTGGTGCCAGAGTGGAGAGCTCCTTCGATTTGATTCCACCCCAGGCAATGAAGGATTTTCAAGATTTTCCTCTTAATATTTGGCTTTACTTGATAATCCTAGAGCATGCTGGGAAATCTCAGCAAGAGAAATATTTAGTAACCACAGGGAGGCCTGCTTGGAGGGTTGTGAGTAGGTATGAAGGCTTATGAGGGTGACTACTAATGACTCTTGAATGTTCTGCTTTTTACAAGGTTTTCCATTAAAAATGTGTATAGACTTGTGAGGACAGAGGGCTTTTAGAAAATGCAGCCATCCCCAGAAAGACAAATGCATGATTGAGTCATTTCCCAAGAGAGAAGCCTCTAGTCAGTAACCTATGTGAATCCATGTGGTCCAGCTTGCAATTTATAATTTCAAAAGCAGGAGTTGGCAAAGGTTGCATAGGATTTTGGCCTCACAGTTTTATAATCGTTTTCCTTCATATTTGTTAAGCATTGATGTTGCCCTTCACAAATGCGAGATAGAAGACATGATCTTTCCCTCTCATCCACATTGGAGAAAGTTCTCAATTCAGAAATAAGCTTTGGAGCCCAGAAGGTGGCTAAATCCCAAAGACTTGAAGGTTTTTATTGTGCCAACCAATTCCTCATATATTTTCTTTTTTATTGTTTGTTCTTTTTTGTCTGTTTTTGTTTACACATGGTCACTAAGACTCTCTGTCTTGAAAATATTTAGCAATAAAGTAGATTTTTATTAGGTCTGGGTGCCCCAAAGGTGAGCCCACCCCAGAAAGGCAGGGGTGGGGATGGAGCCTTTGCACTGTGTGTTGAGGAAGAGCAGATTTCACTGACTTCATGTCCACAGAAGCTGCTGCAGAGTACAGGCTGTCTCAAAGACTTGCCATGCATCTGACAGTGGCTGCTCTTGTCATAGAGGGAAACCAGCCAGAGGTGATCTGTGTGTGACGTGTCCCATAGAAGTACAAGGAGGCTTCCTGATGACTGTACCTACAGGGCTAACATACGTGAATGTATAAAATGCAGCTAGAATGATTCTGTGGTCTCCTGTATGCTGGAAATAACTTCACCTTAAATTAATTGAAATTAGTTTCCTTTATTAGTTTCCTACCAAGAAAAATGAATGAGGGCTTGAATGTAATTAATTCTTGTGATTTAGACAACATTATCCTCATTTTAAAATGTAGGAAACTGAGAATTA
This sequence comes from Artibeus jamaicensis, assembly GCF_021234435.1. Lineage (NCBI taxonomy): Eukaryota > Metazoa > Chordata > Mammalia > Chiroptera > Phyllostomidae > Artibeus > Artibeus jamaicensis. The sequence continues at coordinate 5,274,932 of NW_026521822.1, forward strand.
TGAGACAAAGTAGATTATTCAAGTTCATACAATTAGTTCTTCTTGCCACATTATCTTCATTTTGATAAGAGATGATTTTCCTTTCTGTAACAAAAAAATAAATTTCATGCCCTAATTAGTGAATCTGTAGCTTTTTAAAAAAGACTTTATCTTTCCAGAGTACCTTTAGGTTCACGGCAAAATTAGAAAGAAGGTGCAGAGATTTCCCATATCCATCATGCCACTCACACAAACATAGCCTCCCCGATTGTTAACATACCCCTGAGATGGCACATTTGTTTCAATTGCCAAACCTACATTAAAACATCATTATCACCAACTTACACCATACTCCAAAATAAATTTAAGGTGGATAAAAGACTTAAATATAAGCCATAACACCATTAAAGTCCTGGAGGAGAACATTGGCAGGAAAATCTCAGATATTTCATGCAGCAACTTTTTTACTGATATGTCCCCTAGAGCAAGGGATATAAAGGAAAGAATAAACAAATGGGATCTCATTAAAATTAAAGCTTTGGCATGGCTAAAGAAAACAGTATTAAAATGAAAAGAGAGCCAACTGTATGGGAAAACATATTTGCCAATGATACCTCAGACAAGGGGTTAATCTCCAAAATATACAAAGAACTTACATGACTCCACTCTAAGAAGACAAATAGCCTAATTAAAAAGTGGGAAAAGGAATTGAGCAGACACTTTCCCAAGGAGGACATACAGAAGATCCAGAGACACATGAAGAGATGCTCAATATCACTAGCTATCAGAGAGATGCCAATTAAAACCACAGTGAGATGCTACTTTATACACCATTCAGAATGGCCATCATAAACAAAGCAACAAACAACAAGTGTTGGATAGGTTATGGAGAAAGGGGGACCCTAATCCATTGTTGGTGGGATTGCTGACTGGTACAACCACTATGGAAAACAGTGTGAAATTTTCTCAGAAAACTAAAAATGGATCTGCCTTTTGACCCAGCAATTCCACTGCTGGGATTATATCCTGGGAACCCTGAAACACCAGTCCAAAGGAACCTGTGCACCCCAATGTTTATAGCAGCACAATTTACAATAGCTAAGAGTTGGAAGCAACCAAGGTGCCCTTCAGTAAATGAATGGATCAAAAAACTATGATACATATACACAGTGGAATTCTACACAACAGAAAGAAAGAAGGAGCTCCTACCCTCTACAACAGCATGGATGGAACTAGAAAGCATTATGCTGAGTGAAATAAACCAGGTGGTGAAAGACAAATACCATATGATCTCACCTCTAACAGAAAGCTAAGCAACAAAACAAACAAGCAAGCAAAATATAACCAAAGACACTGAAATAGAGAATAGGCGAACAGTGACCAGAGGGGGAGGGTAGGGAATTTCAGGGGAAAAGGGGAAGGATTTACAGGAACTAGTATAAAGGACACATGAACAACAACTAAGGGGGGTAGAAATGGGAGGGAGGTGGGGAACACTGGGGGGGTGGGCTAGGATGGGAGTAAAGGACAGAAAACTGTACTTGAACAACAATTAAATTTTTAAAAATGAAAAAAACCCCACATCATTATCACTGCAAGTCCATAGTTTACATTAGGGTTCACTCTTGGTGTTCTATATTCTATGGCTTTGAACAAATGTATAATGATACATATACGTCATTATGATGCCATAAAAAGTAGTCTAATTTTACTGCCATAAAAAAGCTGTGCTTTTCCTACTCATCTTGCCCCACTGCCTTCCCCACTCCACCCCTGACAACCACTGATATGTTTACAGTCTCCATAGTTTTGCCTTTACTAGAATATCATATAGTTGGAATAATTCAGTATGCAACCTTTTTCAGATTGGTTACTTTAACTTTGTAAAATGTATTTAAGGCTCATTCATATCTTTTCATGTTTTTTTTTAGCTCTAAATATATTCAATTTTCTGGAAGTACCACAGTTTATTTTTCCATTCACCTACTAAAGAAGATCTTGGTTGCTTCCAAGTTTCAGCAACCTTGAACAAAGCTGCTATAAACATCTATGTGCAGTTTTTTGGTGGACTTAAGTTTTCAGCTCCACTGGGTAAATACCAAGTAATGCAACTACTGGATCTTATGGCAAGAATTTGTTTAGTTTTGTTAGAAACTGCCAAACTGTCTTCCAAGGTGTCTGTATGACTTTGAATCCCACCAACAATGAATGAGAGTTTCTGTTCCTCCACATTCTCATCAACATTTGATGTTGTCGTGTCAGAAATTTTGGTCACTCTAATAGGTGTACAGTGGTTTCATTGTTGCTTTAATTTGCATTTCTTCGATGACATATTATGTGAAGTATCTATTAATATGCTTATTTGCCATCTGTATTTATCATCTTTGGTGAACTATTAAGGTCTTTCCCCATTTTTTAATTGGATTGTTTGTTATTGCTTTGTTAAATTTTAAGAGTTTTTTGTAAGTTTTGGATAACATCTTTATCATATGTGCTTTTTGCAAATATCATTGCCCAGTCTGTGGCTCATTTTCTAATTCTATTGACACTGTCATTCACAAAGCAGAAGTTTTAAATTTAAATTTAAATTTTATTTCTTTGGGGTTTTTTAGTAGATTGATTTTTTTCTAATTTCTTAGGCTGTACTCAGCTTATTTATACTCAGCCTTTCTTTTTCTCTAATGAATTATTTATGGCTACAGATGTTACTTTAATACGTATTTCACTGCATTCCTCAAATTTTGATAGGTAGTATTTTTGTTATTTAAAAATTTTAGTATGGTTTCTTCATTAATTAATTAATTAATTAATTAGAAGTATTTTTAAACTTTATGAACACATGGGCTTTAGAAAATCTTTCTATCATTGATTTTTAATTTAATATTATTAAAATTGGAGAATGCAGATTATGATAGAATTTTTTGCAGTTTATTCAGACTTTCCTTATATAGTCAGTTTTTATAGATAGTTCATGTATACTTGAACAGAATATTTATTCTTTAGCTATGTTCTACAAATAGGAGGATATATACATTAATACAGGAGGTATTAATTGTGTTGTTAAAATATTCTATGTAGTTACTGATTTTTTTGTTGAATCTCTAAATTACTAAGAGATGTATTAAAATTTACTACCATGCTTAATTTCTCTCTTTCATTCTATAACTTTTTGTTGTATAGATTTGAAGATATTTTATTGTGTGTATACAGATTTAAAACTTTAACAGTTTTCTGAAGAATTGACTTTTTATTACTATGTATGAGCCCTCTCCATTAACATAATGATTTTTCCTTTTAAAGCTTTTTTTGTCTGATATTATTTTAATTACACCATATTTTTGTTTAATTCATTAAAAGTACAATTAGTATTTTTAATTCTTCTGTGGGTTTTTGTTTCAGATGTTACTTTTGTAAATATAGTTTTAAATGTGACTAAAAATTATACTTTCACTTTTTTTTGTCTTTTAGTTGGGCAGTTGAGTTCATTTACAAATACTAAGGTCCATTTCTGTGTGTGTGTGTGTGTGTGTGTGTGTGTGTGTGACATTTTTATTTGACCAAATTTATCTTGTGCAGTAATGTTTGAGTTTCTCCCCTTAAGGTAACTTGAAATCATCGAGGTGTTTATTGAACACAGTTTAATACACATACTAGATATACATACCTCGTAGGCAGTAGGTTATTTTTATCTTCATTTTACATCTGAGGAAACTGAGCTAGACTGGTTAATCATCTGACTTTAGGTCACAGAGCTATTGTGTGTCAAAGATTACATCTAAATCAGGCTTCTGGAATTGAACTCCAAGCCTATTATCCTTTCACACTTTCATTTTGTCTACAGGTTAGAGAGGTTCTGTCATGTATGGTGGAATTGGACATGACAGAACAAGTCGAGGAGGAAGGGGAGGAGCAAGTGAGGTGCAATGAGGTCAGAATTTTTATTGCCTTTAAAAGGGGGTTGAACAAGTTTTAAAGATGAACAACTTTTTTCATTGTTTTTGTTTCTTGTACATAACTTACTCATCAGAAAGTGATGATCTTTGCTACAAGTTAAGTGGTGTTTAAACAGAATTAATTTTTAGTTAGTCATGGTATTTCACCCCTGATGAATGGAAAGTTTCATAAAACTGCAATTTGGCAGAAAAATGACTGGTAATTTTGTTAGTTTGCTTGATAAGTAGAGAGATAAGAAGAATATTTTTGAACAAGTCTGACAATGAGAAGACCAGTACAAGTCCATGTCAATGATTCACAAAAGCTTCACTTGGTAAGAATTTTTAAAGAATTTTCTTAGGGTCAATGAAGCTAGTTTTGTAGTAAATTTGAAATTTGAAGGAAAGCAATGGTTTGCTTAAATGAAACTTTAAGTACTAATTGTCTGGAGAATGTTTGATTAAGGGTAGGAAGGAAGTTGCAATTATTATTGGGGATTGAAGGATCTACAAATGTGAATATCCTGATTTGTTTAAAAGACTCTATGAAATTTTAAGATAATCATTTCTTTTGTCTTCAGTCAGAGCAAAGGCTTTCTAGACCCAGTGTCACATATCCTTGTTCAATTGTAATACCTTCACAGACATGTGGAGCTTCTGATAGAGCTTTAATTTTGAACCTACCATGAGAACCCCATTGAACCCCATGTGGGGTTCTAGGTGACCCCAGATCTTTGCAGGTCTAACTGATTAACATTTTGATAGAGCAAGCTGAAAAATCTATTTTCAGATAAAATATATTTTTTAAAACTAAAAATCTTTTTAAATTAGCAAAATCTGCAATTCTAGGTGTTAAATAAAATTTGGGCATACAAAAGGCTGAATTTCACTTTCACTCACTGATAATGTAAGTTACCAAAAAGAATACTGTTTTTTAAAATTATTTTATTGTTGTTCAATAAGAGTTGTCTGCACTTCCCCCCCCCCCACTGCTCTCCCCCACCCAAACCAAAACCCCCCATCCTTCCCTTGCTTCCACCCTCCCCCTAGGTTTTGTCCATGTGTCCTTTATAGTAGTTCTGGAAAACTCTTTCCCCCATTATCCCTTCCCACCTCCCCTCTGGTTACTGCCAGATTGTTCTTACTTTCAGTATCTCTGGCTATATTTCACTTGCTTTTTTCTTTTGTTGATTATGTTCCAGTTAAATGTGAGATCATATGGTATTTGCGCCTCACTGATTGACTTATCTCACTTAGCATGTTGCTCTCCAGTTCCATCCATGGTGTCAAAAAGAGTAGGAGGTCCTTTTTTCTCTCTTCTGAGTAGTATTCCATTGTGTAAATATACCATAGTTTTTTGATCCACTCATTTATTGATGGGCACTTAGGTTGTTTCCAGCACTTGGCTATTGTAAATTGTGCTTCTATGAACATTGGGGTACATAGGTTCTTTTGGATTGGTGTTTTAGCGTTCTTAGGATATGATCCTAGCAGTGGAATTGCCCCGTCAAAACTCAGTTCCATTTTTAGTTTTCTAAGGAAATTCCATACCGTTTTCCACAGTGGCTGCACCAGTCTGCATTCTCACCAACAGTGCATTAGAGTTCTTTTGTCTCCACATCCTCTCTAGCACTTGGTTTTTGATTTATTATGATGGCCATTCTCACAGGTGTGAAGTGCTATCTCACTGTGGCTTCAATTTGCATCGCCCAGATGGCTAGTGATGCTGAGCATCTTTTCATATGTCTCTGGACCCCTCTGTATGTCCTCCTTGAAGAAGTACCTGTTCAAGTCTTTTGCCCACTTTTTAATTAAGTTTTTTGTCTTTCTGAAGTGGAGTTATGTGAATTCCTTATATATTTTGAAGATTAAAGTCTTGTCCAAGGTATCATTGGCAAATATATTTTCTCATACAGATGGTTCTCTTTTCATTTTAATGCTGTTTTCTTTAGCCATGAAGAAGCTTTTTAATTTGATGGGATGCCATTTCTTTATTCTTTCCTTTATGTCCCTTGCTTTAGGGGACATATCAGTGAAGATGTTGCTGCATGGAATGTCTGAAATTTTCCTGCCAATGTTTTACTCTAGGACTGTTATGGTGTCACAACTTATATTTAAATATTTCATCTACCTTGAATTTATTTTTGTATATGGTGTAGATTAGTGGTCAAGTTTTTTAAAAATTTTTTATTTATTTATCTTTAGAGGGGAAGGAGAGGAGAGAGGGAGAGAAATATCAATGTATGGTTGCCCCTCATGCATCCCCTGCTGGGAACTGGCCTGCAACCCAGGCATGTGCCCTGATTGGGAATCAAACCTCGATCCTTTGGTTCACAGGCTCGCTCTCAATCCACTGAGCTACACCAGCCAGGGCAAGTTTGTGGGGGTTTTTTTGTGTTTTTGTTTTTTTACATGTAGCTGTCCAAATAGTGGAAGAGGCAATTTTTACTCCATTTTATGTTTCTTTTCCCTTTGTCAAATATTAATTGACCATAGAGACTTGGGTTTATTTCCGGGCTCTGTTCTGTTTCATTGGTCTATGTGTCTGTTCTTATGCCAGTACCAGGCTGCTTTGATTATAGTGGCCTTGTAATATAGTTTGATATCAAGAATTGTGATCTCTCCTACCTTGTTCTTTTCTCACAAAATTGCTGAAGCTCTAGAGTCATTTAGCCCTGGCTGGTGTAGCTCAGTGGATTGAGCACGGGCTTGCAAACCAGACAATCGTGGTTTGATTCCCAGTCAGGGCACATTCCTGGGTTGCAGGCTGGTTCCCTGCAGGCCAGTTCCCAGCAGAAGATGCACAAAAGGCAACCATACATTGATATTTCTCTCCCTCTCTCCTTCCCTTCCCCTCTGAAAATAAATAAATAAAATCTTTAAAAAAAAGAGTCATTTATGGCTCCATATATATTTCTGAAATGTTTGTTCTATATCTGTAAAATATGTCATTGGTACTTTAATAGGGATTGCATTGAATATATAAACTGCTTTGGGGAGTATGGAAATTTTGATGATGTTAATTCTTCCAATCCATGAGCATGGTACATGCTTCATTTGTTTGTGTCTTGCCAGTATTTTGTTGAGGTATTTAGCATCTATGTTCATTAACAATATTGGCCTGAAGTTTTCTTTCTTTGTTATATCTTTATCTTGTTTTGGGATTAGGATAATGCTGTCTTTATAAAAAGAGTTTGGGAGTCTTCCATTTTCTTGAATGTTTTGGAATAATCTCTGAAGGATAGGAGTTAACTCTTCCTTAAATGCCTTGTAAAATTCTCCTGTGAAACTGTCTGGCCCAGAGCTTTTTTGTGTCAGAAACTTTTTGATTACTATTTCAATTTTATGAAATAGTCAGCTGTTATTGGTCTGTTGAGACTTTCTACTTCTTCATTCAGTTTTTGAAGATTATATTTTTCTAGAAATTTGTCCATTTCACCTAGGTTTTCAAATTTCTTGGCATATAGTTCTTTGTAGTAATGTTTTACAATCCTTTGTATTTCTGTGGTGTCATTGTAATCTCCCATCTTTCATTTCTGATTGTGTTTATTTGGGTCCTCTCTCTTTTTTTCTTGATGAGCCCACTTAAAGGCTTGTTGATTTTGTTTATCTTTTCAAAGAACCAGCTCCTGGATTAATTGATCCTTAGAATTGTGCTTTTAGTCTCTATGTCATTTAATTCTGCTCTGATCTTAGTTATTTCCTTCTTTCTACTTGCTCTGAGTTGTCTTTGTTGTTGTTCCTCGAGTTCTTGTAGACATAGGGTTAGGTTGTTTATTTGAAATGTTTCTATCCTTTTTAGGTAGGCTTGTATTGCTATGAACTTTCCTCTCAGGACTGACTGCCTTCACTCTGTCCCATAAGTTTTGAATTGTTGTGAGTTCGTTCTCATTTGTTTTCAGAAATTTTTTATTTCTCCTTAATCTCATTCTCAACCATTCATTGTTTAATAGCATGCTATTCAATCTCCATGATTTTGAGTGTTTTTGAGTTTTTTCCTTGAGGTTCAATTCTAATTTCAGTCCCTTGTGGTCAGAGAAAATGCTTGGTATGATTTGAATTTTTTTGAATTTGTTGAGGCTTGTTTTGTGTCCTATCATGTGGTCTCTCTTTGAAAATGTTCCATGTGCATTTCAAAAGAATGTGTATTTAGCTTCTTTGGGATGAAAGATTATATATATATATATATATATATATATATATATATATATATATCAGTTAAGTCCATTTCATCTAGAGCATTGTTCAATGATGCAATATCTTTGTTAATATTTTATTTGGATGATCTATCCATTGTTGACAGTGGGGTGTTAAAATCCCCTACTGTAATTGTGTTCCTGTCAATATCTTTCTTGAAGTCCTCCAAGATTTTCTTTAAGTACTCTGGTGCTCCTATGTTGGGTGCATATATATGTACAGTGTTTATATCTTCTGGATGGATTCTTCTCTTGAGTATTATGAAGTGACCTTCTGGGTCTCTTTTTATGGCTTTTTAAAAAAAATTATTTTGTCTAATATGAGTATTGCTACCCCAGCTTTTTATTATCCTGCCCATTTGCTTGGAATATTTGTTTCCAGCCCTTCACTTTCAGTCTGTGTATGTCTTCTGTCCTGAGGTGGGTTTCTTACAGGCAACATAGGTGTGGGTCATGTCTTCTTATCCATTCAGCTATTCTATGTCTTTTGATTGGAGCATTTAATCCATTTAAGGTTATTATTGATAGGTGCTTATTCATTGCCTTTTTTTGTACCTGTGTTCCTCTCTCTCTCACTCTTTTTCTTTCTGTTCTTAAAGCAGACCCTTTACCATCTCCTTGAGAGCTAGTTTAGAGCAGGTTTATTCTTTGAGGCTTCTTTCTTTTGGGAAGGTCCTTAATTGCCTTCCATTTTAATTGAGAGCCTTGTTGGGTAGAGTGGTCTTGGTTTCAGGCCTTCAGTTTTCATTACTTGGAATATTTTTTGCCATTCCCTTCTGGCTTGGAGCATTTCCATCGAGAAGTCAACTGCTAGTCTTATTGGGGCTCCCTTGTATGTTATTTCCTGTTTTTCCCTTGTTGCCATTAAAATTCTCCCTTTATCTTGGAATTTTGCCATTTAATTATAATGTGTTTTGAAGTGGGCTTCTTTGGGTTCCTCTTGATTGGGACTCTATGTGTTGCTTGGATTTGTGTGAATTTTTCTCTCATCAAATTAGGGAAGTTTTTCATCATTACTTTTTCAAACAGGTTTTCTATCCCTGAAAGATTTGCTCTTCTTCTTCTCCTTCTGGTATCCCTGTTATATGGATATTATTACATTTCATGCTATCCTGCATTTCCCTTAATCCCTCTTCATTCTTTCTGAACCTGTTCCTTTTCTTGCTCTTTCTGTGTGTTTCTTTCTACTTTGTCCTCCAGCTCACTGATCCAATCATCTGGTTCACTGAGCCTGCTTTTGATTCCTTCTACTGTGTTCTTCAGTTCAGAAGTGGTATTCTTCATTTACTCTTGGCCCTTGTACATAGTTTCTATTTCTTTTTTTCATGTTGATATAGTTTGCAGTGAGTTCATTGTGATTTCCCTGTAGTTTCTGGTAATTCACTGTGAGCTCATGAAGCTTCCTTATACCATTGCTTTGAACTCAATTGTTGACTTGCCTCTATTTCATTTAGCATTCTTTCTGAGGCTTCCTCCTTTTCTTTCATTTGGGGATTGTTTCTTTGTCTTCCCATTGTTTGTGATACTCTTCTTGTTAGCCTCTGCTTCTTAAATTGATCTGTTCTGACTCCCTGGGTTTATGGTGTGAACTCAATGGTAGAATACATGTGAGATTCAGTAGAGCAGTCTCCTTGGTCTCCTGCGCTTTCTGGTCTTGGGCTGTCATTTATGTTGGTTCTCTGCATGTCTTTACATTTTAATTGTTGTTGGGTCTTTCTTTGGTGGCTCCTTCCTTCCAGCTGGATAACTGAAGACCATCCATCCACCATGTCTTATATTCTGTTGTGCAGGTGTGGGCAGGTTGTATGCAAGCTAGTTCTTCTGTCTGTGTGAGGCTTTGAGGCTTCTCTCTTACTACTGTTCAGTTTTTTTTGTTATGGGTAATTTCTGCACCATTTAGTTGTAGTTCCAGTCAGTCCTGGGTGGAGGTTTGGGTGGCTTCCACTCCCTCCTTTACCTTCTTCTATTGTTTTCTGTTGGTGGTTCCTTTGTTGTTGGGTTTCCTATTTCAGCAGGTATCCTGGTGTTCACAGCTCTCACCTCCTCTTTTTTGTGATCAGTTGGAGGGGGAAGGCAAAATGGCTTAAGACAGCAGGAGTGTATTCTATGGTACTTAACATACCAGCCTGTAGAGAAGAGATAAGAGATCCTTTGGATATGCATAGTGTTAACTGTGATATTTACAAAGCATAAAAAGAAAATAGGACTTTTTTGGGGGGGGAGACTGTGATTTGGATCTAGAAAGCAGTGAGTTTGTGAGAGATCAGATTATGAGGTAAAGTGAGAGTAAAGGAAAAAGAAATAGGTGTTTGTGAGAGAATAGAATGAAACACAACAGTAATAGAGTTCAGAAAACAGTGAAGCGAACTAAGATCCAGGAGGGATGCAGTGTAGTATTTACAATTGTGTGGAACAGCAATTATTTACAATAGTAATGGAATGACAATCATATGACAGAATCTATGTGATCTGAATAACAAGAATAGAAGTACAGGACCTAGAGTAGTGTGCTATTAGAACACAAGTGAACTGAAAGATGAAAAATTAAAATATGCAGCAGAAGCAGAGATCAAGAAAAAAATCCCATTTGATATAGCAAAAAGAAAAATAAAATACCTAGGAATAAACCTAACCAAAGAGGTAAAAGACCTGTATTCAAAAAAATTACAGAACACCAAAGAAAGAAATCAAGGAAGACACAAACAAATGGAAACATATACCATGTTCATGAATTGGAAAAATTATCATCATCAAAATGCCCATACTACCCAAAGCAATTTACAGATTCAATGCAATACCTATTAATGTACCAATGGCATATTCCATAGACATAGAACAAACACTTTAAAAATTTATATGGAATCATAAACAAACCTGAACAGCTGCTGCAATTTTGAGAAAGAAGAGAAAAGTAGGAGGGATTACAATACCTAATACCAAACTGTATTACAAGGTGACAGTAATTAAAACAGCCTAGTATTGGCATAAAAACAGGCACATGGACCAGTGAAACAGAACAGAGAGCCCAGCAATAAACCCAAGTCTCTATGGTCAATTAATATTTGACAAAGGGGAGAGAAGCATAAAATGGAGTAAAGATAGCCTCTTCCACAAATGGGGTTGGGAGAACTGGACAGCTACGTGCAAAAAAAATGAAACTTAAGCACCAACTTCCACCATACATAAAAATAAATTCAAGGTGGATAAAAGATTTAAATATAAGCTGTGATGCCATTAAAGTCTTAAAGGAGAACATAGGCAGGAAAATCTCAGATATTTCACGCAGCAAAATTTTTCCTGACATGTCCCGTAGAGCAAGGGGCATAAAGGAAAGAATAAACCAATGGGATCTCATCAAAATAAAAAGCTTCTGCACAGCTAAAGGAAACAGTATTAAAATGAAAAGAAAGCCAACTGTATGGGAAAATGTTTGCCAATGATACCTCAGACAAAGGTTTGGAGATTGCCAATGACAATCTCCAAAATATCCAAAGAACTTACACGACTCCGCTCTAAGAAGACAAATATAGGCAATTCAAAAATGGGCAAAGGACTTGAACAAACACTTCTACAAGGAGGACATGCAGAAGATCCTGAGATACATGAAAAGATGTTCAGTATCTCTAGCTATCAGAGAGATGCAAATTAAAAGCACAATGAGATATCACTTCACACTGGTCAGAATGGCCATCATAAACAAAGCAACAAAAAACAAGTGTTGGAGAGGTTGTGGGGAAAAGGGGACCCTAATCCATTGTTGGTAGGATTGCAGACTTGTACAACCACTATGGAAAACAGTGTGAAATTTCCTCAGAAAACTAAAAATGGAACTGCCTTTTGACCCAGCAATTTCACTGCTAGGATTATATCGTAAGAACTCTGAAACACCAATCCAAAAGAACCTATGAACCTCAATGTTCATAGTAGCACAATTTACAATAGCCAAATGTTGGAAGCAACCTAGGTGTCCATCACTAAATGAATGGATCACAAAACTATGGTACATTTACACAATGAAATTCTATGTAGCAGAAAGAAAGAAGGAGCTCCTACCCATTGCAACAGCATGGATGGAACTGGAAAGCATTATGCTGAATGAAATAAGCCAGGCAATGAAAGACAAATGCTGTATGATATCACCTTTAGTGGAACCTAATCAACAAAACAAACAAACAATCAAAATATAACCAAAGACACTGAAATAGAGAACAGGCTGACAATGATCAGATGGGAGAGGAGAGGGAATTTCAGGGGGAAATGGGAAGGATTCACAGGAACAAGTAAAAAGAACACATGGACAAAAACTAGGGGAGGTGGAAATGGGAGGGAGGTAGGGATGGCTGGATGGGTTGGCTGGGATGGGAGTAGAAGACATAAAATGTACTTGAACAACAATTAAATTTAAAAAAATACACTATGAAAGAAAGAACAAGGAAAACCAGTCAAACAATGCAATTTAATAAACCAAGCAAAGACAACTAAACAGAAGTAAAAAAATACTAATAATTTAAAAGATGTAAGAATAATGAAAAATAATAATAATACAAATATACAGTAACTTGCAACTTCTCTGGAATAGCAAAGTGAAATTTGTCTCACTATCTCGGTTGTTGGGATGACCCCTCTTTGGATCTAACTCTGGTCCTTTCACTACTCCAAATGTTATTGTCTCACTTGTGGGAATAAATATAAAAAGAAACATAAAAGGAGGAGGGAAGAAGGAATTAAAAAAAGAAAGGAAGGAATGAAGAAAGAATGAAAAATGAAAGAAGGAAAGAAAGAAAGAAGGAATTAAAAAAAACAAAACAAACAAACAAACAAAAAAAGGGCCTGCTGGCTTTAAACAAACCAAATCAGTTCTGCTGGTCTTCCTGGCTACAGCAGGCTAAGGAGTGATTGGTTTCACTTTTCTTCCTTCCTGTGGTTTTGCAGGGATGAGGGCTACATCTTAGCTGTACCCTTCATAGTTGCCCAGCCTCCAGCTCAGTTCCTCAGTTTGCTGCTGGGGCCCCAGTGCCCTTCTGTACCCATCCTATTCCTTCAGTCCACCAGTTGGGCTGTCCTTTAGATGCACCAATTATGGGGAACTCACACACCGCCTTCTTGCTCTTTACTGTCCTAGATGTTAGGGACTCTCAGAGTCTCTTCAGGGTAGTTCATCCTTGGGGGATGGGTGTAGGGAGAAGGGTGGGGGTGGGGTGGCAGGTGGCAGGAGAATCTCTGCCTTCCTCTTAGCAAGTTGGCCCTGCAGGGCAGCAGCACTGCAGTGGCTGCTGCCATGGATGTAGGCACATGCCTCCTCTGCTGCTGCACCCAGGGTAGTGGGGTTGGGTGTGAGGTGCCTCTGGGCAGCAGAATAAGGCACACTCCATCCCTGGGGCTGTGGGCATGAGTGCTCAGCTTCCACAGCTGCTGCTGTGGGGGCAGCCCCAGCAGGGTAGGGGGCAGCTGGGTTCATGGTGCGTCACTGGGGTTGCAAGTGCGTCCAGGTGCTCTCTACTGCTGTAGCTGGGGGTAGGGTGCAGTTGTGGTTTTTGGAGCAGAGGCAGTCCCACAGCTGAGGCTGAAGAGGCTGCATGCACTTGGGGAGGCAGGGGCAGCTGCTGCCAGAGAGTTCCCTAAACAGCTTTTGAGTACCTCTTTTTTTTTTTTTTCTTTTTGAAAAATTCCTCCTGCTCAAGCCTGACCCTCTAAACAAGCACCTGGCCTCTCTCACAGCTCAGCTTTTCACCCAGACTGGGAACTATCCAGGTCAGGGCCCCTCACTGACCAACTTTTCCCAGCCAGTGTCCACAGTCTCAGCGGATGCTCACAGCCCCTGTGTGTTTGCCACTTTGTCCTTGTCCCTCCCCCATGGCTTCAAGTATCCAGGTCTACCCTGGTGCTGCTCAAACCTTGTTTGTCAGGGGACAGAGCTCTTGACCCAGCTCTCTCCCAAGAATCATAAGGCTTTCACACAGACCCAGCGGACACCGGGTGGAGCTGCAGTTGCCCCGTTCCTCATGTTGGTCCCAGGGGCGTTATTGTCCCAAAGCATGCTCCTTACCACCTGATTTCTCAATGTCATCTACAGTTTTGGCCTCCAATCTTCATATATGCTGGGAAACCATTGGCTGTGCACTCTCTTCCTCAGAAGATCAGCTAGGTGTTCCACCCATGCACAGGGGAAAGTGGACTCTGCTCCCACCTGTCTCACCACCACCTTCTCCCTGTTGAGAATACTGGTTGTTGATGTCCCTTTTCTTCTGTGGTAGGATCACCTCTATTTTGTATTCATACAGGAAGAAGGTATGGTCTGTTTGATGTACCAGTTAAAGACAGTGCAAGCCCTGGCTGGTGTAGATCAGTGGACTGAGCATGGACCTGCTAATCAAAGGGTCACTGGTTTGATTCCCAGTCAAGGCACATGCCTGGATTGTGGGCCAGGTCACCAGTAGTGGGTGTGCAAGAGGCAACCACACATTTTTGTTTCTTTCCCTCTCTTTCTCCTTCCCTTTCTCTCTCTAAAAATAAATAAATAAAATCTTTTAAAAAAGATATTACAATAGGCTTTTAAGTGGTCTTCTCACTGCTACTCTTCTTCTACCTAATTTATATTCATATTTCCACTTTCAAGCCAGTTGGAATAACTTTTAAGCCAGTTGAATCTTGATGATAAACTGATTAAAAAATATTCCCAGTACAATCCCAAACTCTCATTCTGATCTCACTTCCAATTCTTCATCAATACCACCAAACACCTCTTTAACATACACACACACAGAGTTTTAGCCACACATGGTATTTGCTCTTCCTTTTTTTTTGTTGTTTTTTTTTTGCACATACTATTCTCACTGCCTGAAATATCCTGGACTCTGTCTTCTACCTTTATAATCTCAAGACCCAGGTTAAATATCACTTTCTCTTTGAAGCCACACTGAACCTGCTTCCTGTAGTCACTCCCATCCCCGTGCTTCCAAAGCATGTTATGAGTTCATCATCTTATGGAGTTTACCAATCATGTTTTAGTAATGCATGAACCACAAAACACCACAGCAGTGAAAGCCCACAGAGAGTAGCTGAACAGGGATTAACTTTCCTCTTCATTTTACCACCATTGCTTTTGTCTCTCTTGACCTTGCTCCTATTAGCTCTGGGATGAAAAAAAAATAGATTTGCTGTCAAGGAGTCTTAGCTTTAAGTAAATAATGGAGAAGATAAGGAGGACTAGTAACAAGAAATGACAAGCAGATCAGGGGAGTTTCTATCACACCGGGGTCACTCTGGGCCTGCTGACCTCAAGTAGCCATCTGTATCTAGGGGCTGCACAGAAGGTAGTTGTATGCAAATCAAAGATTAACAAAATTTAAAAAATTGTGTTTAAGAATGTCCAGGATTATAATAGCACATGAAAAAAAGAATAACTTTCTCCATGTTGTATTTCTATAAAATTCTCATTAATAATCTATTTAAATATAATAGTTAGAAATATAAATAAATAATTATGCTGAGGTATTAGAAAAAGTAGTTCATTTTTTACTTAAAATTTTGTAAAATGTAATAATCTGCTAACCACAATTTTAAAAAGATGGGCTATTCAAGGCTATAGAATAGTCTGCTAATAGTAGTACCAGTTGCCATATTTCAGTGCCTATTAAATCCCAAGCACAGTGAGGGATGCTTCACAATTATATTTTGTTTTATATCTACAGAACATACTTGTATACTAGGTATAATCATTCCTATTTTATGGAATTTAGAACTGATACCTGAAAGGTAAGGTAAGTTGTTCAATGTCACCCAGTTTGTGAGTAGAGTCTAAATTAGGATTCCAGTTTTTCGGTCTCCAAGCACATGCTCTTTGTGTTATACTAGGTTGCCTCAACAAGTAACTCCTCAGGACTACCATGTGTGAAGAAATAAAGAGGTTCCCAAAAGCTGGACCTGCAAAGAAATACCTATAACTCAACAGCAAACAATTCTACAAGTTAAAGAAAATTATTTCAGAAGTTAATCTGGCATCTGCAAACACATACCTACCACTCATAACTACAAAAATATCTGAAATAAATGACCAGATGTAATTATCTCTTGAGGGTTTTTCATCACTGTCCAGCCCAACAGGAGGCCTTAGGATATCAGGCCAAGGGCACCATGTAAACGCTGTGACCAGACATGCATGTTTGTCCATGGCTCTATCCCATACCACACTCCTCTCTGCTTCTCTTCACTTCCTGTTTTCTCTCCTGTATCTGGTCACAGCGTTCAGTGCTGTCTTCCTTACTTTACTCTCTGCCTTACATAGGGTCTCTCTGCTCTGGGCACAGCCTTGGTGATTCCCTTGACAAAGCTCTGGCCTTTGATTTGGCAGTGCAGGCCCAGATGACCTTGGCAGCTACACCTAAAATGGTGTTTATTCAAGAGTGGTCTGAAGACCTCTTTCATCCAGATTACATTGGGAAGGCAGCTTATAAAATATGAGTTAACTGAATCAGAACCTGTGAGAGTGAGGCCTTGCAGTTTGCAGTTTAACAGGCTTTCTCGTTGATTCTTATGTGAACTATGTTTTATAAGTAATGCCCTAAGTTTGATGGGATCCCTAGACATTTCTGTCATTTTTGTTTTTCTCTGCACTGACTCCCTATATGTGAGGGCTCCTGGCCTGATCTGAATATGCCATTACTCTGTTCCATTAGTGTGTTTAACTGCAGGTTGTTTATATTGCCGAGGCCTTTTAGAAAATCATATACTGAGATTGACTGCCTACCCTTCACAATCACGAATGTAATTTTCCCTTTACTTCAAACATAACCTACGTTTCCCCAAAGCCTCATTTGTTTGTGGGTACAAATAAAGTCACTTAATGTTTATAACCCAAACCACCCATACCTAATGCAAGACCTCAATTTCCTGCAAAATTCTTCCCTCATATTTCTGAGAGGTTTTGAGAGCTGCCTCTCAGGTGCTCTGAACCCTGAATCTGCACTATGTTGCTGGTTGATGTGTGTTGCTCTGGGAGTCATTTAGACAGTGCCTCCCATGAATCCAAGGATGGTGGCTTCCCTGTAGATGCTGATTTGCACAACCAAAACTAGGGGCCTCTCTCTGTGCTCTCATAGCCTCAAACCCTTGGGGGAACTGGTAGTGGTTCCCAGGGATTCTGACCAGGATAGAGCCATTCTGTGCTTGGCATAGAAGTGAGGAGGGTGCTGTTTTCTCTGATTCTGTGTTGTATTTTTTTCACCTAGCCTCCTGGGTTTTCAAAATCCCTTGTGAAACCATTTTATTTTATTTCTACATGCAGCTCCTCTCCCTAACAACCCACACAAACTAACCTGTATTTCTAGTCCAATCACTTTCCTGGATGCCCAAAGTAAACTCTATACCCCAAACAAAACCTTTGTGAAAAACCTACTACTTAGAGACCCTCCTACCAGTTCACCACACATCTCATTCATGTTTGAATCAATGAAGCTCATGGAAACTTCGTTTGAGACTCTTCTCCCTACCCAACATACACATGTGAAGTTCACGATTCCCATGATCCCAGTTTGAGAGCAACTACAGAGGATCCTCTGAGAAGAGGTTTAAACAAACTGTAGAATGTAGTATAGACTGTCAACCCAAACTATACTGATCATGAACAATTATTTATTTTCCCTTTAAAAGAGGACATCTGATATTTAATTGTAGGACATGAAAGAAGAGAAACAAGCAGAGAACTGAACACCCAGCAGGATTGAGCATTCTAAATGGAACACATTCTCCCCTACCTCCTTCTCTTTTACCATTCTGTGCCAGCTGTCACCAAACACTGTTTCCAAACCAATTACCTCTCCTTTATCAGAAGGGAGGATAAAATCTTAACAAAGGAACAGATGATTGCATTGCCATTGGTTCGTCTGACTTCAGAACTGCTTTAAAAAGGAAGTTGCATCTTTGCAGAATTATTATTATCAATCAGCCTTTATTGCTTCAGCTTTCTTTATTGCATTCTAACACACAAAGTAATGAAAACATATAATAAAGAGAATAAAACACATAATGCATCACTGTGCAGATATTGCAGTCATAGCAAATCCAATGTAAATGCCCTACAGGGAATACTTGAGTCTTCCAATATATTGCTAATAGTTTGCATGATACTACATCATGTTATTTATCTACTAAACCTGCCACGCTCTGCTAAATATCATGCCAGCAACAACCCCAAATAGCACTACTCCTTTCTATCCTCCAAATGAACGGAAAGCATACTTCTTTACTGTCACTGGCTTTAATGTTTTCAAAGAGTAGCTCCAGCTCCTGAATAATTAATGCATGACAATTGCTAAGCTACAAGTAGTTTACTATTTTAGCCTCTCTGGTCTTCTCAATATTGCTTGCTTTAATATGCACTTCAAATTGGAACCAAGAGGTAGTAAAAGCCATTAAGACAGCATGAAGCTCAGTCAATAATGAGTTACAGTGTTTGGAAGTTTGCTGGGTTTGCATTCTTGGCTCTCAAGCCCCATCTACTGCTCATTTTTGACTTGGTCTCCATTTTGCAAATGCACTCTTGTTTACATTTACTTAAGAGTCAACACTGTAGAGCATTATGCTAAGTGAAATAAAGCCAGGCAGTAAAAGACAAATACCATGTGATCTCACCTATAAGTGAAACCTAATCAACAAAATAAACAAGAAAGCAAAATATAACCAGAGACATTGAAATTAAGAACAAACTGACAGTAACCAGGTGGGAGGTGATAATAGAGGGAAACCGGGGAAGTGTTTACAGAAACAACTATAAAGGACACATGGACAAAACCAAGGGGGTGTGAGATCAGGGGAGGGAGGTGGGGATGGCTGGGGTGGATGGGAGAAAATGCAGACAACTGTACTTGGACAACAATAAAATAAATAAAAAAGAAAGAGTCAACATTCAATAGTTCAAGTGGAGTATACACTTCCTATATGGTACTTCCAACTCTGGAAAAACATTGGCAATGAACTAAGTACACTTGGAATATTTCTGCCAAATATATGCATGTCAAACAACTTATGATCTCACACAGTATGGGCACTTAGTAAATATTAAATAACAATAATTACAAGGGTGACTTTCACCCTAAGGACCATAGAAGGGTCTTAAAAAGCCAGTTGAGAGGACTCTAAAGAGAAAGCAAGGGAACTCTCTCATGCTGAGAATGGAGAGTAGTAACATGAAGACTGACTGCTATGTGCTGTTGGTGGTTTCTGCTCAATGAGGTTCCTACAGATCAACTCAGCCTTAGTGATTCCCATGTGTTGTGAGCTGTTCCATCTCAAAGGGCAGAGATGGGTTATTTTAATGGCCCTGCCTATGACCTAGTCATCAAATGCTCCAGAAATATCTAATGAGAACTCATAATTATGGCAGGGTAAATTCCTCTTGGGTGGACATCAGGAAAGAACTACTTGCTTCTGGACGGCCCAGTGACTCAAAGTTTATTCTTCTGTTGTTTGTTTTAAGGCTGAACATACATTATACAATAGAAAAAAACTGGTCAAGATATGTATGGAATTGTGGTAAGCAAAAGAATATGCTGTAAACACCGTTGCATGTTTATCAAATTAACCATTTATAGCGGTTGTTTAGTGTCTTTCCCTTGTAGAATGTTATGCCATTTACCTTCCTTTTGGAGTCCCTCAAATGTCCCTAATAAATTAAAAACTTTAGCATTTGAGAAATAAATATATAAATGCTTTGAGACTTGTTCTATTATTGAAAAAAGATCTGAATTTGCTTATGGTAAAATATATTGTTAATTCTTTGAGGTGGTTCAGAAAAGATCTGTGACTAAGTGGACCCTGGTGACCTACACGTTAGCATAAGTTTAAAAGGTCAAACTTTCTATTTCTTCTTCATCCAGCAGAACAAGCCTTATGTACTGTAATTGGTACTTTACCCTTTCCAGCTCTTAAATTTTTGCTAGATCTGGCACTGGGTTAAGTGGATTGGACCCCTGTCATTGGTAGAGTAAATGGAAGTGAGACTAAATGTGTGCATTGCTCCATAACTGCAATTGGTTTGCTAATGAATCATCTGTCACAAAAGGATAAGGTGGAAGAGAAATAACTGCAGAATGACCCAAGAACCCCTCACAGTATGGTATATGATTAAGTAACAAACTGAATATCCAAATCTCTGAGTACTTTGGAGAAACAAAAGACACTGACTACAAATCAGCATCATTTTTTGAGACCTCACTGAGTCAGACTCCTGTGATGAGTCTCAATGTGCAATGCGACCATTGGATGCATTCTTGGTCTAATGGTTGGTTGTTGATTGCTATAATTAAAGAGATGGGGGTGAAGGAAGTTAGAGAATTTCAGAGGAGACCAAAAAGTGCTTTGATTGAGTCTTAGGGACTCTCTCCTTACCTCATTGCTCTACCCCTCCAGATTCCAGAACCTCACTAACCTTCCTAGGTGTTTGTGGTTACTTGTGTGAGTGACTCAAGCCACTGACACTGGGGGAGGCAACTGTCCATATCAGCTGTTGAACAGAACTGAAAAAAGGTCAAATGAAGTTAATTTCTACTTTTCAGCTGCTGGGCAACAGCCAGACTGCTGTGGCCTGGGTTCTGGCTCTCCCACCACAAAGCTTCCAGGGGCAAAAGCCAAACAGCCTTTCAATGGTCCTTTATTTCTACACACGGATCTCTCCTCTTTCTTTCTCCTAAGACTCAAACTCATTTCCTGGACTCAGTGACATGAGAGCACCAAAGATCCTATTTTTCCAAATTTGTACCATCTAGTACCTGCACTTCAGCTTGCCAAACATTAGTAGCATATTTGACTCTATTGTTCTCTCTCCTCTGTTTTAATAGTCAAAAGGTAGTGAGTAACTTATAATGCTGCACTTAAGTTGGGGGAGACATGTGAAGAAACATATGAAGAAATACCAAGAAGGGAGAAAGTTAATGTGGAAGGGAGATAGAGCACTGTTAAAACTTAAAAAGAGAGGACTTTCACCAAGATGGAGGCATAGGTGGAAACATCTTGCATCCGTGCACAACCAAATCTAAAAACAATAAAGTTTTAACAATAATAAACATAACCAAACCACACAGAAAATCGACAATACGGAGTCCAAAAACAAAGAAATGCTAAGCTAAACTAGTAAGAGGGGCGAAGACAGCAGCGGAGCAGGTTGGCCAAAAAGATCCCTGACCAGGGTGCTGCGCAAGCAGCCAAAGGCGCGGATCCCAGGTGCGGGCTAGCTACCGGCGGACACAGGGAAGAGGCGCAGCTGGCTGACTGCGGTCAGTCGAGCATTTTCATGCAGATAAACCAGTGAAGAGGAGAGCATTGAGACCGCACAGCGCAGGGTGGTGGGCTCGCACATTTCCGCTCAGATAAACAGGTGGGGGCGAGCGGTGGGATGGACTGGACAAGTGGAGAGGACCGCCATTGCTCCTTCTCTGACCCCGCCCCCACATACAGAGTCACAAACCAGCGACCTGGGTGGCCCCGCCCTGGTAAACAACTAAGGCTCCGCTCCTCATACGTAACAGGCACAAACAGATCAAAACATGGCTCAAGAACAACTCAGAGCCCCAGAGCCAATAAATCTAAGTGATGAAAAAACAGCCAAACTTTCAGATGCACAGTTCAAAACACTGGTAATCAGGATCCTCACAGAACTGGTTGATTTTAGTCACAAATTAGAGGAACATATGAAGGCTAAACTAATTGAAATGAATGGTAATACACAGGAAACCAAAAAAAAAACTGGGACTCAAATCAAGGGAGTAGACCAGAAGGAAAGAAAAAATGACCAAACAGAAAAATATGAAGAAACAAGAATTCAAAAAAATGAGGAGAGGCTTAGGAACCTCCAGGACATCTTTAAACGTTCCAACATTCGAATTATAGGGGTACCAGAAGGGGAAGAGGAACAGTCACTAGTGGAAACCCTATTTGAACAAATAATAAAAGAGAACTTCCCCGTTCTGGCAAAGGAAATAGACTTCCAGGAAATCCAGGAAGCTCAGAGAGTCCCAAAGAAGTTGGGCCCAAGAAGGAACTACCAAGGCACATCATCATTACATTAGCCAAGGTTAAAATGAAGAAGAGAATCCTAGAAGCAGCAAGAGCTAAGGGGACAGTCACCTACAAAGGAGTCCCCATCAGACTGTCAGCAGATTTCTCAAAGGAGACCTTACAGGCAAGAAGGGGCTGGAAAGAGGTATTCCAAGTCATGAAAACCAAAGACCTACAACCAAGATTGCTCTATCCAGCAAAACTTTCATTTAGAATGGAAGGACAGATAAAGTGCTTCTCAGATAAGACCAAATTCAAGGAGTTCATCATCACCAAGCCCTCATTATATGCAATGTTAAATGGACTTACCTAAGAAAAAGAAGATAAGAAAGATGAACAGTGAAAGGACAACAAACTCACAGTTATCAACAACCACACCTAAAACAAAAGCAAATTAAGAGGACAGCTAGATCAGGAGTGAACCATAGAAATGAAGATCACATGGAGGATTAGCAACAGGGGAGTTGGAGAAGGAGAATGAGGGAGAAAGTACAGAGAATAAGTAGCATAGACAGTAGATAGAAAATAAATGGGGGGAGGGTAAGAATAGTAGGGGAAATACAGAATCTAAAGAACTTGAGACACGTGTTCATGAACTAAAGGGGGGGAATGGTGGGAGAGGGGTGTGCAGGGTGGAGAGGAATGAAGGGAGGAAATAGAACAAATGTAATGGCATAATCAATTTAAAAAACTTCAAAGCAGTATTCTGAAATGTTTATTATTAGATATACAAACAACTTTCTAAAATGTGTGTGAACTTGGGCAGGTCATTTAACATACCTCCATTTTTTTTTGATCATTTGGAATAGGTATAACAAACTCCTAATGTTGCGGGTATTGAGAATGTAACACACATAATGTTCTTCATGTAGTACTTGGCACTTCACACAGAGAGATGCATCATATAAAGGAGTTAGCCACTCTTACCACTTTAGACAGCTGTAAAGCTAAGTTAGCTCCAGAAAGCTCCTAGTTAGAGCCAGGGATCATGTCATATTTCTGAGCATCCTTGGCCATGTGAAATATGTTTGGAATTTAAAGTCAGAGGACCTGGGTTTGAATCCTGGTTGAAGCTCTTGCTATTATTTGAATTTAGGCCAATTTACCCAATATTTTTGTTTCCTGTGCTGAACAAATTACCACACACTCTATGGCTTAAAATAACAGAAGTTTATTCTACAGTTCTAGAAGCTAATGTTCAAAATCAGTTCCACTGTCCCCAAATCAAGGTGTTGACCGAGATGCCCTTCCCTGAAAACTCTAGAGGAGAATCCATTTCTTGCCTCTTCCAGCTTCTGGTGGCAGCCAGTATTCTTGGTTTGCAGCTGCACCATTCCCATTTCTGGCTTGTGGTCCGATGTGCATGCATGCGTGTGAGCATGTGTGGTCTCCCTGTGCTTCCATTTTAGAAGAACCTCTACAAAGACATTTCTGGCCCACTGGATAATCCAGAATAATCTCTCCATCTCAAGACTCTAAATTTAATCACTTCTACAAAGATATTTTTTTGTCCTTGCAAAGTAAATTTATAGGTTCCAGATTTAGAACCTAATATTTTTGGAAGGCCATTCTGCTGCCAACTACCCCTGACTGCTCTTAGTCTAGTTATTTCATCTATAAAATGGGAATAATTATACCTAACTCACAGGTTATTGAGAGGATTAATTTGATTACCCATGAAAATACCTTATTAATATTAACGGGTTATATAAGAGCTGTTGAGAGAGATCTTTAAAAACCCATTTTGACTGTCAGAGCTGCACAGTGCATCCCATGATCCTGTGGCGAGATGTAGCATAAAGCCCTATGGTTTCTGAAATGATGTAGGGATAGACTGACATTGAAAATCATAAGAAGCCATCACTTTTTGTTCAGTTCAAATATCACAGGCCTGCTTTTTGCTAGATACTCTTTTGAGGGCTGAAGTTACAAAGATAAAAAACTATGATCTTGAGGATTCTGTAACTGATCTATGCCATCTGGGGCACACAGACCTAGGGTTTGGGTACATTGTGATGGGAGGAATGACAGGATGACGGCGAGAGTGCTGTGGTATTGAGTGGACAGGAGGAGGCCGGGGCTTCTCATCCTTATGGGTGGAGGCATTGGAGAACACTCCTCTTGCCTATACACCTGGCCTGCTTTGGTTGCTTCCTAGTCACAAGTTAAACAGATCATTCCTATGCCTTTTGGCTGGATTTTGCAAGGGAATGGGTAACAATGTTGTGGAATGAGATGAAGACACAGACTTCTCTGCTTGACTCCTCCAAAGCTTGGAGGTCACAGAGAGTTGTGTCAGTTAGATAATTTTGATTTAACACAAAGAGCCCAGGAAGGCTCTTAGTCCTTTTCTTCTACTTCCCAATTTAAACGTACCTGACTATTTAATCATTAAACCAAATATATTATGAAATACCCAGTGACAGCTGTTGGGTTTGATGGAGCTGGCCCTGGAAAAAGATTTGTAATTCTGTCATATTGATGGGATAGAAGATATTGATCAGTGTGTTCCTGATTCATTATTATGCTAGCAAAGGCTACGGCCTCATGATTTCCTGTCAGATCTCTTGCTCAGCCTGCAGTAGCAGTAGACACAGAAATGTGTCATTCATACCTATTGGAAGTGAATGTTTTCTCTTCCAAATGTATTGTTGCAGCACTCTAATTAATTATTACATGAGAGCTGACAATTAGAGTTCTGGTTTCAGAGAAGTTGATAAATTATGGGGATCCTATGTGGAGAGACAGGACATAGTAATCAAAAGATAACATTTCCTGGTAGCATATTTGAAAGTAGCAACTGATTGCTTCAGACAAGGAGTTTTTTAAGGCATTTGGAAGAAAGTGGTGTTTGGGGGTCAGCCCATTGAAAAGGTCGACCCAGCACTGAGCTTCAGAGTGTTGGCAGTAAGGATGGTGTTGGGAAGGGCTCCCCAGGACACAGTGAGAGTGGCAGGAATGTGCTGGTGTGCTTAGATCAGTGATTTTTCAGCCAGTATGCTGCAAGAACTTTTAAAGCATGCAATATCTGGCTATTTAGTCAGGACATTGACCCCTTTTCCCCTAGACTTTCAAATTTAAAAATGTCAACAGCCAACACAACGATAGCAGTTTGGTGTGAAGGACATCTTGAACCATAAATATATAGGTCATAAAGTAAAGTTGCATCTTATTTGTCACATCACATAATAAGGTTGCATCTGATTGGTTAATTCCTGTTACCAGAAATCCTTATATACAAATATAGGCACCTGATTTTTTAAAAAGCCACTTTGGAGCAAAAAGGATAATTACTATTATTACTTTTTTTGGTAAATCAATCAAAATAGCTATTTCTGTCAGGCCAGAAAAATAATATATATTTTTTGGTGCACCACAGAATTTTAGTAATTAGTTTATGTGTGACATGAGATCAAAAAGGTTAAAAATCCCTAGCTTAGGGGACAGGATTTAGATTCATATGGATAAAAGAGGATTATCAGAGCCATATCATTGTAAAATGTAGTTTGAATGAAAAGTTCAGTCCGGATTCCTTCCTTTCTTCATTTACTCAGCAGCTAAATACTGAGATTATACTGTATGCCAGCTTTGATCCTGAGGTTAAAAAGAAATTCTCTATTTTCTAATACTGGTAATGAGAAAATAAAAAGAATTTTGAGCCTTGGAGTAAGGTAAAATCATGGAGTAAACTAAAAATCATGATTTGAAAAGATTCATTTGGCTGCCTGGTACAGAGTGCATTAGAATGGGGAGGTATTAAAAATGGAATGATGACTTAGGGAACAATTGCAGGTAAGGGAATTAGATAAATGAGGTAGCAGAAGAAATGGATGCAAGAGATATTATTGGAGGAAAAGTGTCTACTCGTCTGTTTCCATAACACTTTGTAGAATATGTTGTTTGCTTACATAATTATTTCCCCACTAGCCTGTGGGTGCCTCAAAGGCAAAGACCATACCTGATTTACTGTGCTTCTACAGCTCTAAGCTCTGAGCCTAACTCACAGTAAGTCCTCAACAAATGTTTGATGACTTTGATTATTAAAAATAGATTGGATGTGAGTTGAAGGGAAAGAAGAGTCAGAGAATATTCAGGTTCTCCAATCTGGGAACTAAGGAGGGTTATTCACTATGAACAGGAAAACAGATGGTCAAAGCAGAGCTGATGCTTAGATATGTTCTGCTGCTCCTATTGGTTAGGCATTTGTAGAATTGAAGTGATAATAAGACACTAGGAGTGATCTAAATTTCTGGTTACATTTTAGGAAAAAACCAAAGGGGCCTAAGTTCTAAGAGAATATTTCAGAATCTTGGGTGAGAAGGAGATAGTAAATGTAGTTTGTAAAAGTATATGCTTTACTCTCCCAATATGATTTGACGTTTGGGAAAAATACAAAGTATAGAAAGAGGAATTAAATATTTACTTATCAATGACCTTTCTTAACATCCTTGGAACCCTATCTTATCTATCTGGATCACTCTCTTGAAAGGTGATACAGCTGGCCATAGAAGGAATCTTTTACCTCTAATACTTTAGGTAAAGTATTACCTAATAATTAGATATTACCTCTAATAATCTAGGTAAAACACTCTATATATTTTAAACTAAACATGTATGCATAGGAATTTTTTACACATAAGATCATGCTATAGACACTTTTTAAAGATTTCTTTTTTTAACATCTATGATCTATATTCATACATGTAAATCATTCTCATGTTATATGTCAGGAGCTATGCTAAATGTTTAATATGTAATCTCATTAATATTTATACCAATCCTAAGAAATTGATACTTTTCAATTACAGTTTACTTTCAATATTATTTTGTATTAGTTTCAGGTGCATAACACAGTGGTTAGATAATCATATACCTTACAAAGTGTTCCCCCAATATTATTGACTCTATTTTCTATGCTGTACTTTTTACCACTGTGACTATGTTGTAACTAACAATTTGTATTTCCTTTTCTTTTATTTAATTATTTTTCAACTACAATATTCTGTCTTTTATTGCCATCCCAGCCCACCCCCTGTGCCCCCCACCTCCCTCACACTTCCACCCCCATTAGTTGTTGTCCATGTGTCCTTTATACTAGTTCCTGTAAATTCTTCCCCTTTCCCCTCGAAATTCTCTCCCCTCTCCCCTCTGGTCACTGTCCCCCTGTTCTCTATTTCAGTGTCATTGTTTTTATTTTGCTTCCTTGTTTGTTTTGTTGTTTAGCTTCCTGTTAAAGGTGAGATCATATGGTACTTGTCTTTCACCACCTGGCTTATTTCACTCAGCATAATACTTTCCAGTTCCATCCATATTGTTGGAAAGGGTAGGAGCTCCTTCTTTCTTTCTTCTGCATAGAATTCCATTGTATATATGTACCATAATTTTTTGATCCATTCATTTACTGACAAGCACCTAGGTTGCTTCCAGCTCTTGGCTATGGTAAACTGTGCTGCTATGAACATTGGGGTGCATAGGTTCTTTAGGGATCCCTTTTCCCCACAACCTCTCCAACATTTGTTTTTTGTTACTTTGTTTATGATGGCCATTCTGACCAGTGTGAAGTGGTATCTCATTGTGGTTTTAATTTGCATCTCTCTGATGGCTAGCAATATTGAGCATCTTTTCATGTGTCTCTGGATCCTCTGTATGTCCTCCTTGGAGAAGTGTCTATTCAAATCCTTTTCCCATTTTTTAATTGCGTTTATTTGAGTCCTCTCTCTTCTTTTCTTGATGAGCCTACTTAAAGGCTTGTCTATTTTGTTTATCTTTTCAAAAACCCAGTTCCTGGATTCATTGATCCTTACAATTGTGCTTTTAGTCTCGATGTCATTTAGTTTTCCTCTGATCTTGGCTATTTCCTTCCTTCTACTTGCTCTGGGCTGTCTTTGTTGTTGTTCCTTGAGTTCTTGCAGGCATCGGGTTAGGTTGTTTGTTTGAAATGTTTCTATCTTCTTCAGATGAGCCTGTATTGCTATGAAATTCCCTCTCAGGACTGCCTTTGCTGTGTCCCATAAGTTTTGGGTTGTTGTGAGTTCATTTTCAATTGTTTCCAGAAAATTTTTTATTTCTTCCCTGGTTTTATTCTTGACCCATTTGTTGTTTAATAGCATGCCATTCAATCTCCATGATTTTGAGTGTTTGCGTTTTTTTCCTTCAGGGTTGGTTTCCAGTTTCAGTCCCTTGTGGTTGGCAAAAAATTCTTGGGATGATTTGAATTTTCTTTAATTGGTTGAGGCTTGTTTTGTGTCCTATCATGTGGTCTAGCTTTGAAAATGTTTCATGTGCATTTGAAAAGAATGTGTATTTAGCTTCTTTGGGATGAAGGCCTCTATATATCGGTTAAATACATTTCATCTAGGCCATTGTTCAACACCACAATATCTTTGTTGATATTTTGTCTGGAAGATCTGTCCATTTTTGACAGTGGGGTATTGAAATCCCCTACTATAATTGTGTTGCTGTCAATATCATTCTTAAAGTCCTCTAAGATTTTCTTTGTATATTTGGGTCCTCCTATTTTGGATGCATATATATTTATGATGTTAATGTCTTCTTGGTGGATTCTTCCCTTGAATATTATGAAGTGCCCTTCTGGGTCTCTCTTTATGGCCCCTTTTTTGAAGTCTATTTTGTCTGATATGATAATTGCCACCCTAACTTTATGTTCTTCTTCGTTTGCTTGGAAGACTTGCTTCCAGCCCTTCACTTTTAGTCTGTGTAAGTCTTTAGTCTTGAGTTGGGTCTCTTGTAGGCAGCATATGTGTGGGTCACGCTTTCTTATCTATTCAGCTATTCTATTTCTTTTGATTGGAGCATTTAATCCATTTACATTTAATGTTATTATTGATAGGTACTTATTCATTGCCATTTTTGTACCTGTGTTCCTCTCACACTCTCTTTACCTTCCTTGTAGCAGTCCTTTTAGCATCTCTTGCAGAGCTGATTTGGTGGAGGTATATTCTTTTTTTTTTTTTAATTTTATTTAGTTATTTTTCAAGTACAGTTTTTTGTCTATTTTTCCCATCCTAGCCTCCCCCGCCCCTTGCTCCCCACCTCCCTCCCATTTCCACCCCCCTTGTTCTCGTCCTGTGTCCTTCCTATTTGTTCCTCCAAATCCTCTCCCCCTTTTCCCCTTAACTTCCCTTCCTCTCCCCTCTGAGTCACTATCCCCTGTTCTCTATTTCAGTGTCTTTGTTTTTTTGGCTTTATTTTCTGCTTGCTTGTTTGTTTTGTTGTTTAGCTTCCACATGTTAAAGTGAGATTACATGGTATTTGTCTTTTTCACTACCTAGCCTATTTCACTCAGCATAATGCTTTCCAGTTCCATCCTTGATGTTGCAAATGGTAAGATCCTTCTTTCTCTACTGCCAGCATAGAATTCCATTGTGTATATGTACCACAGCATTTTTTGATCCATTCATTTACCGATGGGCACCGAGTCTGCTTCCAACTCTTGGCTATTGAAAATAGTGCTGCTCTGAACATAGTGGTGCATGTAGGTTCTTTGATATTGATGTTTTAGGATTCTTAGGATATAATCCCAGCAGTGGAATTTCTGGGTCAAAAGGCATTTCGATTTTTATTTTTCTGAGAAAAATCCATACTGTGTTCCACAGTGGCCGCACCAGTCTGCACTTCTACCAACAGTGCACTAAGGACCCCTTTTCTCCACAACTCCCTCCAACATTTGTTGTTTGTTGCTTTGTTTATGATAGCCATTCTGACTGGTGTAAAGTGGTATCTCATTGTGGTTTTAATTTGCATCTCTCTGATAGCTAATGATATCGAGCATCTCTTCATGTGTCTCAGAATCTGTATGTCCTCCTTGAGAAGTGTTTGTTCAAGTCCTTTTCCCATTTTCTAATTGGGTGTGTCTTTAGAAGCTAAGTTTGTCTCATTGGCAAATATGTCCTCCCATACAGTTGGTTGTCCTTGCTAATTTGATGCTGTTGTCTTTTGCTGTGCAGAAGCTTTTTATTTTGATGAGGTCCCATTTGTTTATTCTTTCCTTTACATTCCTTGCTCTAGGGGACATGTATCAGTAAAGAAGTTGCTGCGTGAAATATCTGAGATTTTCTTGCCAATGTTCTCCTCTAGGACTTTAATGGTGTTATGACTTACATTTAAGTCTTTTATCCACCTTGAATTTATTTTGGTGTATGATGTAAGTCTGTGCTCAAGTTTCATTTTTTTGCATGTAGCTGTCCACTTCTCCCAACACCATTTGTTGAAGAGGCTATCTTTACTCCATTTTATGTTACTGCCCCCTTTGTCGAATATTAATTGACTGTAGAGAGTTGGGTTGATTTCTGGGCTCTCTGTTCTGTTCCATTGGTCTATGTGCCTGTTTTTATGCCAGTACCAGGCTGTTTTGATTACAGTGGCCTTGTAATACAGTTTGATATCAGGTATTGTGATCCCCCCCTACTTTGTTCTTCTTTCTCAAAAGAGCAGCTGCTATTCGAGCTCGTTTTATGGTTCCATATAAATTTTTGAAGTGTTTGTTCTATGTCTGTGAAATATGCCATTGGTACTTTAATAGGTATTGCATTGAATCTGTATATTGCTTTGGGTAGTATGGACATTTTGATGATGTTAATTCTTCCAATCCATGAACAAGGTATATGTTTCCATTTGTTTGTGTCTTCCTTGATTTCGTTCTTCAGGGCTGTGTAGTTTTCTGCATACAGGTTTTTTACCTCCTTGGTTAGGTTTATTCCCAGATATTTTATTTTTCTTTTTGCTATATCAAATGGGATTTTTCTCTTTATTTCTGCTTCTGCTGATTCACTGTTGGTATACAAAAATGCCTTTGATTTCTGGATATTGACTTTGTAACCAGCTGTTTTGCCAAACTCATTAATTAGTTTGAGCAGTTTTTGGGTAGAGTCTATAGGATTTTCCATGTACACTATCATGTCATCTGCAAACAGTGACAGTTTTGCTTCCTCCTTTCCTATTTGGATGCCTTTTATTTTTTTTTCTTGCCTGATCGCTGTGGCTAAAACTTCCAATACTATATTGAATAGAAGTGGTGAAATTGGACAACCTTGTCTTGTTCCTGATCTTAGTGGAAAAGCTTTTAGTTTTTTCCCATTGAGTATGATATTGGCTGTAGGTCTCTCATATATGGCCTTTATTATTTTGAGAAATGCTCCCTGTATTCCCACTTTGCTGAGTGCTTTTATCATAAATGGGTGTTGTACCTTATCGAAAGCTTTTTCCGCATCTATTGATATGATCATGTGATTTTTGTCTTTACTTTTGTTTATGTGATGTATTACATTTACTGATTTGCGAAAATTGAACCATCCTTGCATTCCTGGGATGAATCCTACTTGATCATGGTGTATGATCTTTTTGATATATTGTTGGGTGCGATTTGCCAATATTTTGTTGAGGATTTTAGCATCTATGTTCATCAGCGATATTGGCCTGAAGTTTTCTTTCTTTGTTGTGTCTCTATCTGGTTTTGGAATTAGGATGATGCTGGCTTCATAAAAAGAATTTGGGAGTTTTCCATCCTTCTGAATTTTTTGAAATAGTCTGTGGAGAATAGGGGTTAGCTCTTCCTTAAATGCTTTGTAGAATTCTCCTGTGAAACCATCTGGTCCTGGGCTTTTGTGTGATGGGAGTTTTTTGATTACTGCTTCAATTTCTTTTGCTGTTATTGGTGTATTTAGATTTTCTGCTTCTTTTTCACTGAGTTTTGGAAGATTGTATTTTTCTAGAAATGTGTCCATTTCCCCGAGGTTTTCAAATTTCTTGGCATACAGTTCTTCATAGTAATTTCTTACAATCTCTTCTATTTCTGTGGTATCAGTTGTAATCTCTCCTCTTTCATTTCTGATTGTGTTTATTTGTGTCCTCTCTCTTCTTTTCTTGATGAGCCTACTTAAAGGCTTGTCTATTTTGTTTATCTTCTCAAAGAACCAACTCCTGGATTCATTGATCCTTAAAATTGTGCTTTTAGTTTCTATGTCATTTAATTCTGCTCTAATCTTGATTATTTCCTTCCTTCTGCTTGCTCTGGGCTCTCTTTGTTGTTGTTCCTCAAGTTCTTGCAGGCGTAGGGTTAGGTTGTTTTTTTGAAATGTTTCTATATTCTTTAGGTAGGCCTGTATTGCTATAAACTTCCCTCTCAGGACTGCCTTCGCTGTGTCCCATAAGTTTTGGGTTGTTGTGAGATCATTTTCATTTGTTTCCAGAAATGTTTTGATTTCTTCCCTAATTTCATTCTTGACCCATTCGTTGTTTAATAGCATACCATTCAGTCTCCATGTTTTGGGGTGCTTTGGGTTTTTTCTTTGGGGTTGGTTTCTAATTTCAGTCCCTTGTGGTCAGAGAAGATGCTTGGTATAATTTCAATTTTCTTGAATTTTTTGAGGCTCCTTTTGTGTCCTATCATGTGGTCTATCTTTGAAAATGTTCCATGTACATTTGAAAAGAATGTGTATTTAGCTTCTTTGGGATGAAGGGCTCTATATATATCAGTTAAGTCCATTTCATCTAGGGTGTTGTTTAATGCCACAATATCTTTGTTGATAATTTGTTTGGAAGATCTGTCCATTTTTGATAGTGGGGTGTTCAAATCCCCTACTATGATTGTGTTGCTGTCAATATATTTCTTGAAGTCCTCTAAGATTTTCTTGATATATTTGGGTGCCCCCTATGTTTGGTGCAATATGTTTACAATGTTAATGTCTTCTTGGTGGATTCTTCCCTTGAGTATAATGAAATGACCTTCTGGGTCTCTCTTTATATCCTTTTTTTTGAAATCTATTTTGTCTGATATGAGAATTGCTACCCCAGCTTTTTTTTCTTGTCCGTTTGCTTGGAAAACTTGTTTCCAGCCTTTCACTTTTAGTCTGTGATGGTCTTTTGTCCTGAGGTGAGTCTCTTGTAGGCAGCATATGTGTGGGTCATGCTTTCTTATCCATTGAGCTATTCTGTGTCTTTTGATTGGAGAATTTAATCCATTACGTTTAAGGTTATTATTGATAGGTACTTATTCATTGCCATTTTTGTACCTGTGTTCCTCTCTGTCTGTCTCTTTCTCCTTCCTTCCCTCAAAGCAGTCCTTTTAGTATTTCTTGTAGAGCTGGTTTGGTGGAGGCATATTCTTTTAGACTTCTTTGTCTTGGAAGCTCTTTATTTGGCCATCTATCTTGATTGAGAGCCTTGCTGGGTAAAGAAGCCTTGGTTGTAGGCCTCTGGTTCTCATTACTTGAAATATTTCTTGCCATTCTCTTCTTGCTTGAAGTGTTTCCATTGAGAAGTCAGTAGCTAACCTTATTGGGGCTCCCTTGTATGTTATTTCTTTTTTCTCCCTTGCTGCCTTTAAGATTCTCTCTTTGTCTTGGAATTTTGCCATTTTGATGATGATATGTCTTGAGGTGGGCCTCCTTGGGTTCCTCTTGGTTGGGACTCTCTGTGATTCCTGGATTTGTGAGACTTTTTCTCTTATCAAATTAGGAAAATTTTCTCTCATTACTCATTCAAATACGTTTTCTATCTCTTGTTCTTCTTCTTCTCCTTCTGGTATTCCTATTATTCGGATATTATTACGTTTCATATTGTCTTGCATTTCTCTTAATCCCTCTTCATTCTTTCTGAGCCTCTTTTCATTTTCTTGCTCTTTCTGCGAGATGCTTTCACCTTGTCCTCCAACTCACTAATCCTATCCTCCGCTTCATCTATCCTACTTTGGAAACTTTCTACTGTGTACTTCAATTCGAAATTGTATTCTTCATTTCCTCTTGTCTCTTGCTGATGGTTTCCATTTCCTTTTTGATGTTGCTGTAGTTTGCAGAGAGATCATTATAGTTCCCCTGTAGTTTCTGGTAGCTCACTGTGAGCTCTTTTGAAATTCGTAATAACCAGTGCTTTGAATTCACTGTCTGATAGTTGATCAGCGTCTATTTCATCTAACATTCTTTCTGAAGTTTCTGCTTTTTCTTTCATTTGGGGATTGTTTCTTTGTCTTCCCATTGTTTGAGACTCTTCTTGTTAGTCTCTGCTTCCAAAATTGATCTGTTCTGAAACACTGGTTTTATGGTGTAAACTTCTGTGGTATGTTCCTTGTGAAGTTCAGTGGTACAGACTCCTTGAAGTTTCTTGATGTTCTTCGTCTCCCACCTACACTCACGCTGGTCCCTCGCACTGGTCTCTGCGTTGGTCGCCTACCACTGCTGAATGTCCCGGCTCTAGTAGCTGCCTCCTCAAGCACCCAGGCCCGTTACTAGGGCAGTGGCACAGAGGCTGGGAATGTCCTGGCTCCCGTATCTGGCTCTCTCTGCCGCCCAGGGCCATCACAGGGGCTTGGAGTGTCCCGGTTTCCGTACCTGACTCCCCGGCATCTAGTCCTGTCTCTATGGCAGTGGCACAGAGGCTTAGAAAGTCCCAACTCCAGTACCTGATTCCCCAGTGTCCAATCCCGTCACTATGGCAGCAGCAGAGCGGCTGAGACCCTCCCAGTTCCCGTAGAGGGCTCCTCTGCCACCCAGGGCTGTCTCAGGGGTTTGGAGTGTCCCGGCTTCCGTACCTGGCTCCCCTGCATCCAGTCCCGTCGCTATGGCAGCGGCACAGGATTTGAGAGCTTCTGGGCTCCCGTATCTGGCTCCTCAGCTGCGTCACAGGGGTTTGGAGAGTCCCGGCTTCCGTACCTGACTGCCGGGCTGCGTCTAGTCCCGTGGCTACGCAGCGG
Organism: Artibeus jamaicensis; assembly: GCF_021234435.1. Classification (NCBI taxonomy): domain Eukaryota; kingdom Metazoa; phylum Chordata; class Mammalia; order Chiroptera; family Phyllostomidae; genus Artibeus; species Artibeus jamaicensis. Next base: position 5,309,794 of record NW_026521822.1, read on the forward strand.
CACAGGATTTGAGAGCTTCCCAGCTCCCGAAGCTGGCTCCTCAGCTGCGTCACAGGGGTTTGGAGTGTCCCGGCTTCCGTACCTGACTCCCCGGAGTCCAGTCCCGTCACTATGGCAGCAGCACAGGATTTGAGAGCTTCCCGGCTCCCGTAGCTGGCTCCTCAGGGACCAGGCCTGTCTCTATGGCGGCGTCACAGGGGACTTTGGTGTCCCAGCTCCTGCAACTGACCCTTCCGTTGCCCAGGCTGGTAGCTATGGCATCGGCACAAGGGTGTCCCCGCTCCGGTTCCTGACTCCTCTGTCTCCCAGGACCGTCACAGGGGCTTGGAGTGTCCGGCTTCCGTACCTGACTCCCCGGTTCCCAGGCCTGTTGCTCTGGCGGCAGCACAGGGGCCGCGTGAGACCCAGCTCCAGTAGCTGACTCTGCCGCTGTCTGGTGTTTCAGCGTCGGTCACAATCTCTGGTCTTTTAATTTCATAAATGCTGGGTAACCGATGGTTTATTGTGCTGTTTCTCCATAGATCTGCCAGGATTTTCACCCATGAGTACAGGAGCTAGTATCAGCTCCATCTTACTCCGTCGCCATCTTCCCAGCATCCCCCTGGTGGAGGTATATTCTTTTAGACTTCTTTTGTCTTGGAAGTTCTTTATTTGGCCTTCTATCTTGATTGAGAGCCTTGCTGGATGAAATAGCCTTGGTTGCAGGCCTTTGGTTCTCATTACTTGGAATATTTGTTGCCATTCTCTTCTTGCTTGGAGTGTTTCCATTGAGAAGTCAGTAGCTAACCTTATTGGGGCTCCCTTGTATGTTACTTCCTTTTTTCTCCCTTGCTGCCTTTAACATTCTCTCTTTGTCTTGAAATTTTGCCATTTTAATGATGATGTGTCTTGAAGTGCATCTCTTTGGGTTCCTCTTGAATGGGACTCTCTGTGCTTCCTGGATTTGTTTGATTTTTTTCTCTCATCAAAGTAGGGAATTTTTCCTTCATTATTGTGTCAAATAGGTTTTCTATCCCTTGTTCTTCTTCTCTTTTGGGTACCCCTATTATTTGGATATTATTACGTTTCATATTGTCTTGCATTTCTCTTAATCCCTCTTCATTTTTTTCTGAGCCTCTTTTCATTTTGTTGCTCTTTCTGGGAGTTTTTTTCTACCTTGTCCTCTGACTCACTGATCCAATCTTCTACTTCATCAGTTCTGCTTTTGATTCCTTCCACTGTGTTTTTCAGTTCAAACCCATTTGTATTTCTTAATCACTTTACCTCTTTTTCCCAGCCCCTGAGCCTCCCTCCCCTCTGTTCTTTGTGTCTATGAATCTGTTTCAAATTATTTACTTGTTTTCAGTTGTTGACACTATTACAGATGTTCCCCATTTCCCCTCCGTTTTCTCCTCTCCACCAAACCCTCACCCCCTACCCTGGTTTTCACCACATTGTTATCTGTGTCTATGGACTTTTCATATATATGCATATACAAGAATGCTTTTGGCTACTTTGTTCCAGACTTCCCACCCACCCCTCTGAGATCTATTAGTCTGTTCTTGTGTCCATGCCTCTGGCTTTATTTTGTTTGTTAGTTAATTTTATTCATTAAATTCCACATATGAGTTAGATTACATGGTATTTGTCTTTTTCTGACTACCTAATTTCTCTTAGCATAATATCCAGTTCCAACCTTGCTGTTGCAAAAGGTAAGATCCCTTCTTTTTTTACTGCCAACAAGTATTCCATTGTATAATGTACCACAGCATTTTTATCCACCCACCTACCAATGGTCACTGAGTCTGTTTCCAGACCTTGGCTATTGAAAATAGTATGCTATGAACATAGGGATGCATGTATTCTTTTTCATTAGTGTTTCAGGACTTTTAGGATATACTACCAGAAGTGGGATTTCTGGGTCCAAAGGCATTTTCATTTTTAATTTGTTGAGGAAACTCCATACTATGTTCCACAGTGGCCACACCAGTCTGCCTTCTACCAACAATGCACTAAGGTTCCTTTTCTCCACATCTTCAATAGTACTTGTTCTTTTTTGATTTATTGAAGATAGCCATTCTGGTAGGTGTGAGGTGATATCTCATTGTGGTTTTAATTTGCATTTCTCTGATGATTAGTGATACCGAGCATTTTTTCATAAGTCTATTCAGCATCTATATGTCTTCTTTAGAGAAGTGTTTATTCAGGTCCTTTGCCCATTTCTTAATTGGATTGTCTTTAGATAATGTCATTGGCAAATATGCCCTCCCATACATTGGGTTCCCCTTACGATTTGTTGATGATGTCTTTTGCTGTGCAGTTTTTAGTTTGATGCAGTCCATTTGTTTGTTTTCCCCTTTATTTTCCTTGCCCTAGTAAATGTATCAGCAAAGAAATTGCTATGAAAAATGTCTGAAATTTTACTGCCTATATTTTCTTGAAGGATTTGTGTAGTTTCGTGACTTTCATTTAAGTCCTTTACCTATTTTAAGTTCTTTTTGTGTATGGTGTAAGTTGGTGGTCTAGTTTCATTTTTTTGCACGTGCCTTTCTAATTTTTCTAACACCATTTATTGAAGATCTTGTCTTTACTCCATTGCATGCTCTAGCTTCCTTTGTCAAGTATTAATTGACCATAAAAACATGGATTGGTTTCTGGGGTCTCTGTTCTGTTCCTTGCATCAATATATCTGTTTTTATGCCTGTACCATGCTGTTTTGATTACAATAGGCTTGTAGTATAATTTTATATCAGGTATTGTGATACCTCCAACTTGGTTCTTCTTTCTTTAGATTGCTGAGGCTATTCAAGTTCTTTTATGGTTCTATACAAATTTTTGGAATATTTTCTTTCAATATATGAAATATGTAATTGGCATTTTAATAGGAATTGCATTGAATCTATAGATAGCTTTGGGTAGTATGGATATTTTAATGATTTTAATTATTCTAATAATTAAATGAACACTATATGTTTTCACTTATTTGTATCTTCCTCAATCTCTTTCTTTAATGTGTTATAATTTTCCAAGTACATGTCTTTGGTTAAATTCATTCCTAGGTAAGAAAATTTGTTGCAATAGCAAATGAGATTATTTTCTTAGTTTCTCTTTCTGATAGTTCATTATTGGCATATAAAAATGCCACTAGGACTTCCAGTCAAGTTAGAGTTATAGGTAAACATGCTTCATCTCCTTACACAACTATAGAAAAAGCACAACCAGACATTAAAACAAGTAACACCCAAACCATCAGAAGACTGAGCTGTATGTAAGTCTGACAACTAAGAATTTAAAGAAGGCACTTTATTCATATGGGTAGGAGGGGTGGAGATGTGGAAAGAGGTGGTCAGGCACAGAGAGGCACAGGGATGCAATGTGGTGCAGAGAGATGGTGGAACAGGCAGTTTAACATTCACACGTGGTGGATAAAAATAGGGAGAGATTCTTCAGGAGTGAGGGATCCCAGGCAAGACAACACAGCCTGGAGTTCCAGTGCCAGGAGCATAAATCTCTATAAACTTCCAGCTGTAAAAACCAGAAGGTACTGATGTGACAGAAGAAACTGCCAGATATTCAGGAGACTCCACTCAAAGGGTATACATGGACTTAAAGCTTATGCAGACATATCCCTTTGGGATTCAGCATCAGGGCAATAGTAGAAAGGGTGACAGTCACATACGGGGAGTAAGTGAAATGCCTGGAAGCAGGATGAGTGTCAGGCAAACCTTCAGAAGTCAGGCAGCAGAACTGTCCCCTCTCCAATCCCTCCCCACACACAGAGCCACAAAGTAGTGAATCAGGATGCCCTGACCTAATTACCTCAGGCTCTGCCCCATATAATTTACAAGTGCTTTTTCTACAATAGCCTACACTACTAAGACAGGGAGTCAAAGAAGCTCTACCTAATACACAGAAACAAACACAAGGAGGCAATCAAATGGAGGAGACAGAGAAATATGGCCCAAATGAAAGAACAGGACAAAAACTTAGAAAAAGAATTAAACAAAATAGACATAAACAATCTATCAGATAGAGAGTTCAAAACAGTGGTTATCAGAAAGCTCAGAGAACTCACTGAGTATGGCAATAGCATGAAAAAGACTTGGGAAGAAATGGAAGTTACATTGAGTGAAATAAATAAAAATCTACAGGGAACCAACAATGGAAGGTATGACACCAAGATTCAAATCAGTGGTGTGGAACTTAAGGAAGAAATAAGCATTCAATCAGAATGCTTATTCTGATTGAACAGCAAGAAGTAAAATGAATTAAAAAAAAAAACAAGGACAGTACAAGGAGCCTCTGGGACCAAATGAACCAACATCCTAATCATAGGGATGCAAGAAGGAGAAGAGGAAGAGCAAGAAATCGAAAACTTATTTGATAAAATAATGAAACAAAACTTCCCTAATTTGGTGAAGGAAGTAGGCATACAAGTCCAGGAAGCACAGAGTTCCAAATAAGTTGGACCCAAAGAGAACCACACCAAGACACGTCATAATTAAAATACCAAAAGTTAAAGATAAAGAGAGAATCTTAAAAGCAGCAAAGAAGACCATTTATCTACAAAGGACTTCCTATAAGATTTACAGCTGATTTCTCACAAGAAAATTTGCAGGAAAGAAGGCACTGGAAAGAAGTATTCCAAGTGATAAAAAGCAAGGACCTACAACCAATATTATTCTTTCTAGCAAAGCTATCATTTAGAATGGAAGGGGCATATAAAATGCTTCCCAGACAGGGTAGAGGTAAATGAGATCACTGTCACCAAGCCATTATTACATGAAATGTTAAAGACTTATTTAAAAAAAAGAATAAGATCAAAACTATGAACATTAAAATGTCAACAAATTCACAACTATCAACAACTGAATCTAAAAAACTAAGCAAACAACCAGAACACTAACAGAATCATATATATGGAGATCATTTGGAGGGTTATCACTAGGAGGGGGAAAGGGGAGACTTGGGGGAAAGGTGCATAGATTAAGAAGTATGATTGGTAAGTACAAAATAGACAGGAGGATGTTAAGAATAGTATAAGAAATGGGGAAGCCAAAAAATTATATATACAACCCATGTACATGAACTAAGGGGGAGGATTGCTGGAGGGAATAGGGCTATGGGGCAGAAGGGGGCAATGGGAAAAAATGGGATAACTGTAATTGTATAATTAATAAACTATATTACAAATGCCACCAATTTTTTAATATTAATTTTGTATCTTGCTACTTTGCCTAATTCATTTAGCTTGTTTGGTTTTTTTGGTTTTTTTTGGTGGAGTTTAGCATTTTCTCTGTACACTATCATGTCATCTGAGAATAGTGAGTTTTACTTTCTCCTCTCCAATTCTCCTTTAATTTCTTCTTTTCTGATCACTGTGGCTAGAACTTCCAGTACTGTGGTGAATTACAGTGGTGAAAGCGGACATCCTTGTCTTATTCCTGATCTTAATAGAAACAGTTTTAGTATTTGCCCATTGAGTATGATGTTGGCCATAATTTTTTTTTTTAAATTTATTTTTTAAAATTGATTATGCTGTTACAGTTGTTCTATTCCCCCTTCATTCCCCTCCACCCTGCCCCCCATCCCCACCATTACCCCCCTTTAGTTTATGTCCATGTGTCCCAAGTCCTTTAGGTTCTATATTTCCCATGCTATTCTTGCCCCCCCATCTATTTTCTATCTACTGTCTATGCTACTTATTTTCTGTACCTCCTCCCCCCATCTCCTCCTCCCACTCCCCTGTTGCTAACCCTCCTTGAGATCTTCATTTCTATGTTTCCACTCCTGATCTAGCTGTTCTTTTAGTTTGCTTTTGTTTTAGGTGTGGTTGTTAATAACTGTGAGCTTGTTGTTCTTTCACTGTTCATGTTTCTTTAACTTCTTTTTCTTAGATAAGTCCCTTTAACATTTCATATAATAAGGGCTTGGTGATGATGAACTCCTTGAATTTGATCTTATCTGAGAAGCACCTTATCTGTCCTTCCATTCTAAAGGAAAGTTTTGCTGGATAGAGCAATCTTGGTTGTAGGTCTTTGGATTTCATGACTTGGAATATTTCTTTCCAGCCCCTTCTTGCCTGTAAGGTCTCTTTTGAGAAATCTGCTGACAGTCTGATGGGCACTCCTTTGTAGGTGATTGTCCCCTTAGCTCTTGCTGCTTCTAGGATTCTCTCCTTCATTTTAATTTTGGCTAATGTAATTATGATATGCCTTGGTGTGTTTCTTCTTGAGTCCAACTTTTTTGGTACTCTCTGAGCTTCTTGGATTTCTTGGAAGTCTATTTCCTTTGCCAGATTGGGGAAATTTTCTTTTATTATTTGTTCAAATAGTTTTTCCACTGGTGGTTGTGTCTTTCCCCCTTCTGGTATCTCTATAATTCGGATATTGGAGCGTTTAAAGATGTCCTGGAGGTTCCTAAGACTCTCCTCATTTCTTTGAATTCTTGCTCCTTGACTCTTTTCTGTTTGGCCATTATTTGCTTTCTTCTGGGCCACTTCATTGATTTGAGTCCCAGTTTCCTTTTCATCTCTATGGGTTTTCTGTGGAATTCCATTCATTTCCCTTAGTTTAGCCTTCATATGTTTCTCTAATTTGTGGCTATAATCAACCAGATCTGTTAGGAACCTGATGACCAGTGTTTTAAACTGTGCGTCTGAGAGTTTTGCTATTTCTTCGTCACTTAGATTTATCTCTGGGGCTCTGAGGTCTTCCTGCGACATTTTTGGTCTGTTCTGGCCCTTTAAGCGGGAGAAACGGCGCCTTGGACTCCCAGGTCGCTGGGTTGTGACGCTGTATGTGGGGCGTGGTCAGAGCGGGGAAATGGCGGCGCCCTCTACTGCCGCTAGCCACGGGGACCGCTGGGCCCGGTCCAAGCACCCACTCCCTCGTCTGTCCGCTCGCCCACAGATAGGCAACTGCAGTCAACACGCAGCACCGCCTCCCCACTGTCTCCTCAGCAGTCGCTCACCCGGTGGGTTGCTTGGTCACTCACTAGGTCCAATGGAACCCGTGCGTCTGGATTCGAGCGTCTGGATTCCGCGCCTGGGTCCGTCCGACCGGAGTCCTGTGCAACCCCTCACGAGACACCGGTTTCGCCCCTTACCGGTCGGGCTGAAGAATTTGTTGTTACCGGACTTCCGAAAAGTTCAATTTTCCGTGTTCTGGTTGTGTTTTCTGATGCTCATATTTAGTTGTCCCTAAACTTGTTTGTGTGAGAAGGTACGGCACATCCACCTATACCTCCATCTTGGCGGAAGTCCCCATAATTTTTTTATATATTGCCTTTATTATGTTGAGGTATGATCCATCTATTCATACTTTGCTGAGATTTTTATCAAAAATAAGTGCTGTATTTTATTGAATATTTTCTGCTCTTATTGATATGATCATGAAATTTTTATCTTTCATTTTCTTTATGTGGTATATCACATTTATCGATTTGTGAATATTGAACTGACCTTGCATACTCAGAATAAATCCCACTTGATCATGGTGTATAATTTTGTTAATGTATTGCTGGATCAGGTTTGCTAATATTTTGTTGAGGGTTTTAGCATCTATGTTCATTAGGAATATTGGCATATAATTTTTTGTAGTGTCTTTATTTAGTTTTGGAATTAAAATGATTGTTGCCTTGTAAAAAGAGCTTGGAAGTCTTCCTCATCTTGAATTTTTTGGAATAGTTTGAGAAAGATGTGTGTTAGTTCTTCTTTGAATGTTTGGTAAAATTCACATAGGAAGCCATCTGGTCCAGGATTTTTGTTTGCTAGGAGTGTTCTGATTATTGATCAATTAGTTGTAATCAGTCTATTCAAGTTTTCTGATTCTTCCTGATTGAGTTTTGGAAGAATTCATGTTTCTAGGAACTTGTCCATTTTGCCCGAGTTGTCCGATTTTTTGGCATACAGTTGTTCATAGTATTTCCTTACAGTCCTTTGTATTTCTAGGATGTCAGTTACTTCTCCTCTTTCATTTCTGATTTTATTTTTTTGGATCCTATCTCTTTTTTTCTTGATGAATCTGGCTAGATGGTCATCAATCTTGTTTATCTTTTTAAAAAACTCACTCTTGGTTTCTGCCATCTCCTTTTGGATATACTCTTTTTGAAGTTTGTTGGATTCTGCTCCATTGTTATCATTGTGCTAGTCTCTTGGCGCATTGGTTCTGAGTTCCCAGAGAGGGACCCGAAGCTCAGGCCAATATCAGATACACTGTCCATGCCTTGCCCTTGGTAATTTGCCTGAAGGTACAAGTGATTCAGTTTGCGACTGAATCTGCTGGACCTGGCTGCACCTGGGAAGGATGAAGCTACTCTACAAGGCTGGCTTTCACCAGCCCCAGGCCCAGTGGTTGTGCCAGCAAATGTCCCATGGCACTCCTGATTTTCCCCCCATCTCTATCTACTGAGAGAGGCTCTGGCAGAATCAAGACGATGGAGCTAATCAGTCTCTGGTAAGGAGGAGGTGCCATTCAGGCTTCAGGGAAGGTAGTCTGTGTGGCCCTGGCCCCAGGACCACTGAGTCTGTCCTGGATTTTGCCCTGACTTTAGCAAGGTAGAGCCCCTAGTATTCAGGCAGGTGTGGCCTACAGAGTCCACACATTGGGTCCGCTGGAAACTGAGAAGGTGTTTCTATTGGATATCCATGAGGGAGGCAGCACCAGTCAGATTCAGGGGAAAGTGGGAAGAATAACCCCTACCCACAGCCCATCACTTATACCCCTGAGTCTTCCCAGATGTTATGCTCCACACTCCACCTATTTTGCTGGCTTCTCTTGTGAGGCCCAATAAATTCCTAAGGGTAGGGTAATTGTCCTGCTCTGTTGTGGACCTCTCTGCCTGGTTTCAGGAATTGTAACTCTATCTGCCCCCCGTGGCTAAGTATGAGCAAGTGACCTCTGGAATGTGAGCCACAGGAGACAAAGTTTGTCTCTGGTAGCAAACGCTGCCTCAGTTTCCTCTCCCTGCCCCCAAAGCATGGTCTATGTTGTTAATGGGCAAGTCTCCTCACAGCAGGAGCAACCTAAGCCAGACATGATCACTTGGGAGGCCATCATGGAAGGATTCAGGGGGCTGCAACAAAGAGCAAGCAATAGACTCGTGCCCCCTGGCTATGTGACATAGCCCGAGTCCCCATGTCCTCTGAGAGAAGCACTTCCTGGCTCTAACCCAGTTAAGCCTGCATACCTGATGGGGAGGGGTGCAGCTTCTTGCCTTGCCAAAGTGGATCCCAGGGAAAAATCTGGCATCACAAAGAATTCCTGAAACCTGCTCTGCTAAGAGTGCTTTCATTCATATGTTAAGGGTCTGAGCAGAAAACCCTAAAAGTTTCTGCGAAACTCCCTTTCTGACAGACTCTGACTCAGACTAAGCCCTCAGATTTCTTTGAAATGTTATCTACTGTTTGATCCTTGCCACCCTGTATTCCTGTGTATTAAAACCCAATAAAAGCTCTTGGAGGAAGGAGCTGAAGGCCTTTTTCCCCTGAGAAACTGGCCACTGCTCAAGGCCCTTCCCTTTTGAGGGATTGGCCACCTCTCCTCCCCAAGCAGATCATGTCTTGTTTACTTTCGTCTGTGGTGGACAAGGGTGGGGAGAGGGAATTTCAGGAAAATTTTCCCTCACACTGCTCTAGGCTGACAATTGGGAGGGGATTGCTTCACCCAGAAAGGAAGTCTACTGCCAGTATCTGAGAATGACTCAGCCTCTGGATCCAGGTGGCTGTCCCTCAACATCTCTCCCCAGAGCCAAACACTCAAGGCTCTTCTCTGGAGACTCTAGTCTGCATGACCCTTCCTCTGCCAGCACTAAGGGTGAGTGGCTACGAATATAATTTTGCTCATTGCCCCTTTAAGAGAATGCCTGTGCTTCTTGCAGACTCCACTTCTCCTTGATGAACATTAACCCTCTGTTGCTATGTTGGTGTTTCTTCCAGTTCTGGTACTCTGAGCTGGGGAGACTGTGCTAGGGTTTAGGCCTCAGCCTCTCAGGAGTAACATTCTACAGCTGACTTCCTAGAGCCTCAGCTGCAGTCCATGGGAGCAGGGCCAGTCCTTTTCACTTGTCTTCCCTTCCTACCAGTCTTCGTGGCTTCTTTCACAGCTCCTTGGTTCTAATTCTTCTCTTTAATCAGTCTTCAGCGTAATTTTTCCCCAATTTAGTTTGAATTTCTAATTTGGCTGATGGAGGAGGTGAACATAAGATCTACCTACTCCACCTCCATCCTTAAAAAAGCAATTATTTACTATCTGGCCCTTGACAGAATATTGCCTGCTTCTGTAGTTAATAAAATTCAATAGTTTTTTATTATTTTGTTAGGGCTGTCATAATAAAGTACCACTGACTGGCTGGCTTAAACAATAGACATTTATCTTCTCACAATTCTGGAAGGTAGAAGTCCAAGATCAAGGTGTTGGCAGAACTACATTCTTCTGAAGCCTCTCTCCTTAACTTGCTGTGTATTTACATAGTCTCTTCTGTGTGGGTGTCTGTGTCCTAATCTCATCTTCTCATAAGGGCCCAAGTCATATTAGGTCCCACTCTAGTGATCTCGTTTTAATTTAATTACCTCTTTGTGACTGTTTTAGAAAGGGCTTATCTCCAAATATAGTCACATTCTGTGGGATTAGAGGTTAAGACTTTAACAAGTGAATTTTGTGGAGGAATACAATTTGGCCCATAATAACTAACTTGTCAAAGAGATACTTGTTTAAGATTTGAAGTCAAGGAAGGTGGGAGAGTCTTATTGGTTAAGTTTATAATCTGGCCCCTGAACTTTCTTAGGGGAAGAGTACCAGTTAGACCATACAGAATGAAGAATTACATTCAGATAGGAAGTTAGATGTTGGTGATCCAAAATAACAACAGGAGCAAATATTTCTAATATCAACTTATATTCCTACCCAAAATCTTAGAATACATGTTTCCCCACAATACTTGACGATATCAATTTTTTTAAAAAGTCCTAATTTTCAGTGAATGGAAAATGATATTTTTATTGTTTTTATTTAATTTTTTCTGAAGAATAAAAATAACTTTCTTTATGTGTACTAACCATTTTTTGCTTCTTCTGAGAAGTCATATTTTCCCCCATGAGTTGCTTGTCTTATTGAAAGCAGAAAATAGTAGGAGCTCTTTATAAGTTTCATATTTGAATGTTTTCTTTATATTTTAATCTTATTTTCATGTTTTTTATTTAATCACTTTCATGTTTTTATTCTTACCTTTTAATTTTGTGGTGCCCTTTATTGGACAGAAGCTTTAAATTTTGTATTTAGTCAAGTCTGTCCCTAGTTTCTGTATGCCACCTGAGGGCTATAGTGGCTTTTCACACCTTAGTAGTGTGTGTATGTTTACATACAGACACACACACATACATCTTGCATTTTTATTGTTTTATTTTTAATTAAGCTCTTCAATCAGCTGATATTTAGTTCTTTATATGTACAACAAGTCTAAGCTTTACCAAATACATAGCCATATTAAATCAAATAACCACATTAAATTTCATTTACAATATTATCTGAGATTTTTTATTGAGATTGCACTGAATGTATGGATTAATTTGGGAAGAACATATGTTACCATGATATTGAATTATCTCATTAAGGAACATTGTATCTCTCTTTTTTAAAAAGATTTTATTTATTTTTTATCTTTACAGAGAAGGGAAAAGAGTGAGAAAGGGAAACATGAATGTGTAGTTGCCTCTCATGTGCCCACTACCAGGGGCCTGGCCCGAAACCCAGGGAATTGAACTAGCAACCCTTTGGTTTACAGGCCTGCACTCAATCCAGTGAGCCACACCAGCCAGGGCCATGTCTTTTAATTTACTCATGATTTTTTAAAGACCCCGTAGTAGAGTTTTACTTTTTTAAATATAGGTTTTATATACTCCTTACATTGTTTATTTCTGAGTATTTTACAGTGTTTGCTGCTATTATGTATATGGACAAGAACAATTCGAGTAACCCTTAGATTATCAAAAGTTTTCAATCACCTGAAGTCACAAAAATATTCTCAGTTCAACAATTTAGAGATGTCACCCAGCTTAATAATAAAACTTCACTTCATTTAAAGTCTCAGATTCTCCCCTCCCTCAGTTTAATACTGCTGCTTCAGGCTGAGAAGCTAAGGATAGGAAGGATGGGCAAAACCAACTTTTTTTCCCCACTTTGTGTTTATCTTCTTTTTCTTTATCCCACTTAGCTGGTTCTGCTTCCTTCAGGATTGGAGCAGAGGGCAGGGAAAAAAGTGAGGGATAGAGAAGTTCTTTCTTCATAAAAAAAAGTTATCTAGCACTGAAGATAATTCCCATGCAATTTCCATTCTTACAGGGCATAGAAAAATAAATTCTTTCAAAGATTTTTATTTCTATAAAGTGGATATAACTTTGTTGCCAAATACTAAAAAAGATTGTACAAAATAAAGTCATAAATTTTCATTTAAATATTGAGACAATTGTGCTCGCTTCCGCAGCACATATACTAAATATTGAGAAAATTATCCTAAATTTTAAAAAATAGAATTAATTCAGTAGTAACTTAGAGAATAATACACCATGACCATATGGAATGTATTTGAGTGATTAACAGCTGGACTGGCATAAGAGCACATATACATCATAGTATATTTTATAATATTAATAGATGTAGTACATTGGGAATATACTATAATTTTTATAGATACTACAAAGGCATTTAAAATATATATATATATAATCTTTATTGTATTTTCCATTACCATTTAGTCCCCTTAAACCCCCTCCCCCCAGCTATCACCACACTGTTGTCCACATTCGTGAGTCCTTTTTCCTTTCTACTTAATCCCTCCATCCCTTAACCTCCCCTGCCACTAGCTGTCATCTGTTCTTCATCTATGAGTCTGTCTCTGTTTGCTTGTCAGTCTGGTCTTTACTAAAAAGGCACTTTTAAAAATTTGACATCCCTTCCTGATTTAAAAATTAAAAAATAGGGATATATACATCCTTCTTTAACATAATAAAAATGTTCATCTAAATCCACAAAGTAGCATTATATTTAATAGACAAACACTAGAAACATTTTTGTTAAAGTCAGAAATAATAGAATGTGCACTACCACTTCTATTATTTTATATTATTTAGATTGAGGTACTAGCTGATGCAAAAAGGCAAAAGAGGAACACATTGGAAAAGAAGAGGTAAAATCTTTGCATATGATGTGATTTTTAAACATGTGAAACCAAAGATCAATTGAAAAACTACTATAAAAATAAGATAATTCAGAAAGATGACTACTACAAAATTAATATGCATGAATAACTTTTATAAATTAAACAAAAACTAAGTAATAATTAATAATAGAAAATTCCATTATAATAACAATAGCAAGATAAATTTCCTAGAATGAACTCAAGAAGAAATGTGTGATTTCTATAAAAAAAAATTTTATTAGACCCTGAAAGACATAAAAATAATAGCAAACAAGTGAAAAGGTGTGCAATATTCTTAGATACAAAAATCCTCCATCACAGAAGTTAGTACTTGCCAAGTTAAATTGTGCATTTAGTGCAACCTCAATGAAATAATAATAGGAAATCATAAGAGATAGACAACCTTGATGTTCCTCTACTTAAATGTTATTATTGTCCAATATTTAATTTCAATTTTTGTACCATTATGTGCATCATTTTCTTATTATCTTGCATAGGTAATGATTGTTCAGATTCAGTTACATGTTTTTGCCAACTTTTCTTTTGTATAGTAGACCTTTCACCTAGGATCATGTTCCTTCTTCTAAGTACAGTCTTCAAATTTTACTTTATTGAGCATTTACTAGCAGTACATTCTCTCTCACACATTTTTGAGTGGCTTATAAGTGATTTATTTTTATTTTTTAACATTTACTTAGCTGTATTTGGTTAACAGATTTTTCCCTTGGTATTTTGATTATATTATGTAATCATTTTCTAGTTTCCATTCCTGATGTTGAGAAGTCAGCTGTCAGACAACTTGTTGTTCTTATGTAGAAGATTGTTTTTTCTTTTTCTCTTTGGCCACTTTTTAAATTGTTCCCTTTTTTTTTTTGATAGTCTGCAGTTTTGCTCTGATGAGTCTAGATGTAGATTTTTTTTCTATCCCTCATAATTCTAGAAAGTACTTGTTCATTATTTCCTCAACTATTGCCTCTCTCAAATCTTTTTGTTTATTTTAGAATGCTAATTAGGTCTTTTGTAGACTTTTTAAACAATCTATTCTCCATTTTCAATCCTCTCCTCCCTGTCCTATTTCTGTCTTTTTGTTGCTGTGCTACATTCTAAAAAAATTTTTCAGTTGTATCTTCAAGCACCCTACTTACCTCTAATCAACTGTGTCTAATCTGCTCTTTAGAACTTCTATAGATTAAAAATTTTTAATGATCATAATTTTTGCAGAGGGGAGAGCTATTATTTGTCTAATTTTCAATTCTTTCTTTTCTACGATAGTATGTAATTCCTAGCTCATCCTTTTTACTTAATTCCTATTTTTCCTAAGTATTCTAAAAACATGTATTATATATTTTTTCTAGATGCAAAAGTACTTTATTTTTCCTGGGTTGTCATAGCTACAATGTAGAAGAATCTGATTTCACCAAAAATATTCCATTGAATGAGCAGGAACACAGGCAGTAGTTCAGCTTCAATAGCCTCAATAATTTCTCTCTTTTTTTAATTTATTTTTTTCTCAGCTTAAAAAAAAAACAATCCTTCAGTGAAAGGTCAAATTGTTACCAGTTACCATGGTAGTATAAAGTAAAACAAAAGAGTGCAGGATGTATAATTCTATCCCATACCCCTATACCCCTATTAATGTGAATTTATTTTTTAATATTTAAAAAATTTTATAATTACATATTACATTCCAAATTTTATAATTGCATACTATATTCAGAAGTATAGCATAGTGGTTAGACAATCATATATTTACTTTACAAAGTATCCCCTGATATTTCCAGACATTATCTGTCTTTCTCTTTGGATATCTCTGGTTATCTTTTTATTTAGCACTAATCTTTACTTAATTAAAATTTTGAAAATAATTTAAAGCCTAGAATAATTTTATATTCATCCAAAGAGGATCTATATGGGTTTCTGGCAGGAGAGCATGGGCTTTAGCCATTCCAGATCACCTTGACTTAGTTTCAGAGTTTCAGATGACACTATGCTGGGCTTAAATCCATGTGAGGTCCAGTTCATTATTAGGTCATTTCTTATTTGTTGAGTATATTCCTTTTGAGGATACAAGTTCCCTTCCTTTGGTAATCCCAAGACTCCAAAAACTGTCTCCCTACCCCAAAAACCTGTCAGAAGCTCTGCTCCTCTTCTTATCTATATCTTTTAATAGTAAGATACCTTTAGAGAGAAAGCATCTTCAAATGGATGCCTTACTTAGGGACATTTTCCTTTTCTCCAGATCTTACTATTTAATTCCTAATTATCTTATTAAGTTTTCTGAATACTTTTCAGCTTATACATGTTATATGTTTCCAACTTTTCTAGTTGTCCTCAGTGGGAGGGTTTGTTCTAATGGCCTATTCTGTCATTATTAAAAAGATAAGTTCTTATTGCATTGTTAAAATCTTTTTCAGCCCTGGCTGGTGTGGCTAGTGGATAAGCACCAGCCTGCATATCGAAGAGTTGCACATTCAATTTCCAGTCTAGGGCACATGCCTGGATTGGGCCAGATTCCCAGTAGGAGCACGCTAAAGGAAACCATACATTGGTGTTTCCCTCTTTTTCTCCCTCCCTTCCCCTCTTTAAAAAATAAGTAAATAATATCTTTTAAAAAATCTGTTTCAGATTTTCTACCAGTTCTCCCTCAATATTGGTGGCCATCTTTGTCTGCTTTTGTCTGGCTACTGATTCCCTTAAGTGCATTTTTATAATTGTGTCTATTTAAATATAGTTATATACATTTATACAAGTAAATTACATTTTATATAAATACTATATACATGCATATATGTATATTTATATATGCATTTATATGTAATATTCCCTCAATCGCTGAATCATTTGTGAGCATTCTTGCTCAGGTTATAATTAATAGGATGGTAGTAGAATGTACAACAGCGTTACTCCTGTGGACCAACAGAAAACAAACTAGACAAAGCCATTGTCCTCTACTGAAGCTTGGAGAGGAAGCCTCATTATTACCAGGTCTCTGTTGATCACAATCATAAAGATGGGGTACCATTTGGCCCACCTGCATCATTCCCTTCCAGTTCCAATTGAAAAGGAGTCACAGGTCACCGTGAGCTAAAGTACCTCAGAGAACAATGAAATATCAGACTTAGACCTTGGTATGAGAGAGAAGTAAGCCCTTGACACCCTGTTCAGTTAGTTTGCTCTCAGCAGGCCACTAGAGACATGGAGTTTAATGCCAGCTCTGCCCTAGACTTCCTAGGAGCAGCCTTAGCCTCCATGGCACCTGTTCTGCCTACTCTCTTACTCCAGAGGGGTAGTTTTTCTGAAGTCCCTTTCTTTTCAGAATCCTATTCTCCTCAGTGAGTCTATTTTTATGGTCCCAGCTCTTTATCTCTTCATAAAATGTGAAGAATACCAATGTTATTCACTTTCCAACAATATGATAATGGTGATGACAGCAATGATAATGAAAATAACAATAGCTGGGATTATTTACTGAGCACTTATTAGATGGCACTATACCACTGTATGCCTTATATGTACTACTTCATTTCATCCCTTCAAAAATTTTTATTAAAAAGTTATACTTCCCTTTATGACACTGAAAACTGAGGCTTAAGAAGGTGAGTAGCTTGACTATAGATCTGTAGTTAGTAGGTAGCAGTGATAGAATTTTAACCATTTTAACCTTGTAGAAGACTCCTCTTTGTATTACTCTGGTACATTTTCCAAGTGAAAATTTACATACATATAGTTTTTTATTTCTGTATTTATTTTAAATGTATTAAAAATAAACACACTTAGTGTTATATTTAATCATTTAAAGAATAAAATCCAAAATGTAAAGATAATCTTGGAAATTGGTATCCATTGTTACAAGACTTTCCATTTCTTCATTATAACTAACTAGCTGTAAAAAACTGAGAAAAATATATGACACTTCTGTAGGTCTGTTCCTCAACTGTATAATTAATGGGTTGGCTTAGATTCTCTCTGACTCCTTGAGATTAAAGACTTTTTTTGGTAAAATTTTTGTAAAACTATTTTTTAAATTTCAATATTTTACTGTTTATGCTAATACAGTTGTCCCAATTTTTCCCTCTTTTTCCCCTCCACTCAGCACGCCCCCAACTCCCGCAGTCAATCCACTTTCCTCTATGTCCATGGGTCATTCATATATGTTCTTTGACTAATCCCTTCACCTTCTTCCAACCAGTCCCCACCTCCTCCCTTCCTTCTTACAGCTGTCAATCTGTTGCATGTTTCTATGCCTCTGGGTCTATTTTGCTCACTAGTTTATTTTGTTCATTAGATTCCACTTTTATTTTAGATATTAAACCCTTGTATGATATCTTGCTGGCAAATATGTTCTCCCATACAGTGGGTTCCCTTTTCATTTTGATGATGGTTTCTTTAGCTGGGCAGAAGCTTTTTGTTTTGATACAGTCACAAGATTGAAGGCTTTTTGCCTCTAAAAATATTATATAAATCAAATGCTTCAAAACACATTTTAAGAAAGTTATTTTGTAAACTTTTTGCTCAGGTAAAACTGCCCACTTTATTTTTAAATCAGAATGTCATATTTTTCTATGTATGTGGCTTGTTTTAAACAAGATATAAATTTTCTCACATAGATAAAATTCAAATTAGATACACATTTGGATGTGGGGAAAAAGATGTATGAAGGCACTATTAGCTACTTTCCTTCTGTCTATCCATTCTCCTCACTATCTCATTAATAGAAACTTATGTATCTATTTTTTGAGATATAATTGACATATAACACTGTTTAATGTGTGCAATGTGTTGGTCTGATACACTTATATATTGCAATATGATTATCATCATAGCATTAGTTAACAGCTCGATCACATTATATAATTAACATTTCTTTACTGTGGTAAGAACAATTAATATCTAGTTGTTTAGCAACTTTTATGTATATAGTGTAGTATTCTTAACTATAAACACAATGCCTTGCATGAGATCCCCAGAACTTTTCTTCAAAGTGTAAATTTGTACCATTTGACCACTATCTTCCCAATTCCCCCATCCCTCGGTCCCTGGTAACCACTGTTCTATTCTCTGTTAATAAAAATGAATTAAGTTCTGTATGGCAATGTGCCCAGCTATAAATTTTAGTCTCATCATCACACATCAAAGGGATGAGCATGTGACACAGTACTACAGGGCAATAAAATATGAAGTGACACTTTCTGGGAAGTGTTTGCTGTGCTGATTTAGATACCTCTCATTCTTCCTTCTTCCTACTCAGAGTTCCGACACATGGCTTTCAGGAGCGGCGGCCATCTTGCAATCAAGTAGACAAAAGCTGCAAGCTAAGAATGGCAGCAAAAGGGAAGAAGAAGCTTGGTCCTAATGACACTGTTTACAGTTTAGATGGTTGACTTCAAGATTTTTCTGTTACATGAGTGAATAAACCAGCATATTTTAAGTCACCAATATAGGGTTTTGCTGCCAAATGAGTTCATAACTGATAAAGCAGGTACTGATTTTAGTTTTCAACACTGGAGTGAAATATGAAGCACATTCCTTTTCTGTTCTCAAATTTAATCTACTCTCAGTATCCACCTACCCAGTCAATGGGAAATTTATCCTTGGTCATATTTGTGATTCCTTTTCTCTCCTCTCAAGAACTCCAAACTTGTGGTGCATTTATAAACAGAAGCACAAGGAAAATGCCAGATCCATAGTCTACAGTGGCTTTATTCACTCAACATTTATTTACCTACTCAACAAGAGCATATAAAGAAAGCAGAACACAGTGAAAACAACTTTAGATACACATTTTTTGTTGGACACTTGGCTTCAGGCTGACTTGGAAACACTTTGCATGTCCCCAGACTTGCCCATAGAATTCTTGGCCCTCGTGTCCTGACCAAGGTGCTGCATCCCAACTTTAGATATCCTTCAGTCTCCCATTGGGCACTATCTGGTCTTTCCACTAGTGGAAACATATAAAATTCTATCCCTATACTTGGTCTCAGGTTTCTTACCCTTTTCTGGGTTCTAGAAGCTTCTGCTTCATCCAAGTCAAACAATTTCTGCAATTCCTCCATCTATAGAAGTAACACAACTCAATTCTTACATAATAGCAAACACCTCTGTGCTATCCCAGCCATACAGATGAAGGAACTGAGGCACAGAGGTCAAGGCTAATCACCCAGCTTTTAGGTATCAATCACAGAATCTTGGTACAGATGGCCTAGCTTTAGTTCTTGCTCCTAACCACTATATTGTGCTTCCCTCTGTCTGTAACACAAAATCTCCTTGCTTCTGCCCACCATGGGGTATGAGCAAACATGCTCCAACTTGTAAAAATATATCACACCTTATTCATGGGTGTAATGACATTAACTTCAGTATTTTTTTCAATAACTTACTCTGTTACAGATCCAATAAAAATTTGCTGCTTTAAAAATGCATTTTTTTGTTGTTCAAGTACGCATGTCTCCATTTTCCCCCCATCACTCTCCTCTGCTCCATTCACCCACACATCCCACCCACAATCCCATCCTCCTTTGGCTTTGTCCACAGGTCCTTTATACATGTTCTTTGCTGATCCTTCTCCTTCTTTCCTCCATTATCCCCCTCCCTAAAAATGCATTAACTTAAGCTTCCTGTGTCTTAGTTTTCTCACATTAAATTGGGGACAGTCATTCAACCATGATTTTGCCTCTATATTTCACCTCATGAATATCTAGTGAGAGGATAATGTGTGTATTGTCTAAGAAAGTGTTTGAAATCTTTAAAAAAGTGATATGATCAAAAGAAAATTGATACAACACCAGGTACCAAAGCTGGTAAAATGAACTTTAAAATGAACTTTAACTTTGGTATTCCAAGATGCTCCCTATTCAGTTCTTAGTATATTTCAATCTAGAAGAAAATAGGGACCCTGCCAACTGTTATTAGTGCTTGCCAGCCGTTTAATTGAAGCACACTCATATGTATCTGGGGAAATATAATGCATTCAGCCTCAGAATAAATCTTTTTTTGAGTGAGTTGAACTGGGGATTTTTTTTTACTTTCCAGTCATTTCATAATGTTGCTGTTTTATCAGCTTCTTTTTCTTTGCTAAGTGGTAATGGTAATGCATACATTTGCCTTTCCAGTAGATCATCCTTTTATAATTTGGCTTTCTTTCAATCTCAGAGTCCCATCAGAAGGGTTTTATCTCAAGGCATATTGCAACCAATTTCCCCCATAATTAATGCCATATCTGCCTCAGAGTCTATTTCAACTCCCAAATGAAAATTGATGAGGCAGCCCACCACAAATAAGGCTCACATACCACTGATTAAACTATCAGTCTAGTTTCCAGGCTATCAGATTATAGTGCTGAATCATAACCAGAGGATGAATTTTCTGGTCTTTTGCACTGTATATTGTATATTGTTCAGTGTAAGTGTCCATAAATTGCCCTTAGCAGATGAGGAGAGGGGTTTTATATGACCCCTCTCAAATTCTACCAGAAAGACTAATGATTAAAGATACTTGTGTTACAAAGACTGAGACTCCACAGCACATGAAAAAAAAATGTGTCTAGACTTGATAAAACAAGCCAGAAACTGTGACAAAAACTTCCAGGAAAAAAAAAAAAACCCTACCGGTAAGACATTTTTTTTCTCATTCAGGTGGAGTGCAAATGGTTGAGCAAGGTAGCTGCATATTTCCTAGGAAGCATGGGCACCAAATCCTCTCCCTACCAGCCTTGAATTACAGAAGTCAGGGTGGAAGTGGGATTGAAGTGTGATATGTGAGGCAACTATTCATCAAATGGTAGGATCAAACCATTCATTCACTCACTTATTTCATTCATTAATTTCACTCAGTAACTTAACATTTATTTACCTATTTTCCAGGCACCATGTAAAGAAAAGACATCAGCTCTGTTTTGATGGAGTTGATACTCTAAAAAGGAGGGGTGTTAGGGGACAGATAAGTAGTCAGATTATTTAATACAAGGTATTAAATGCTGTGAGAGAAATAACTATATGGTACTAATCAAGTATGCAAGGGTGTGTGTGGGTGGGGGGAGGTTGTGATATTTTCATGAAGGAGATCACTAAAGCTCTCAATAGTTGGAGATAGGTAGCCAGGTAAGAATTGGAGCAAAGCAGGGCATTCCAAGCTGTAAAAGCAATTTAAGCCAAGTGTGTAATGGAGAGAGAGTGATTTGTTTACTAGCTTTAAAAGTTAATCATGGCTGGAACAAGGTGTGAGAACAGTTTTGTGGAGGAAAAAAAAAGACTAGAGGAAAGCTGCCAAATGTTCTCCTCTGAAATATTTGAACATCAGTAGCAATGAGTGTGGTCATGAAAATATAAGTACAAGTATGAGTATAGACGTACATATATCTGTAAAGGTATTACAGATTCTATCAGTAATGCATACATGTTGTTTGGGTATCCTTTTGACATATTTGAAAGAAAGGCATTTTAAAAATTAAATTCGGGATAATGTAGATATAAACCCCACCCCCGAGGAGCTGTTTTTGACACACTGAAACAGAATACTTTATTTCTCAATTTGATCTGACTTTGGTTTGTCTCACTAATATATGTAGCTAGCCTCTAAAATAGTAGCAGAGTTGATACAAGAAATCCCAGAGCTCTTTTCTATTAAAGAGCAACCTGTACTCAGTGTGGACTTAAATCACATCGACTTACTGAATTAAAAATGTATGCAACCCCCACAGGATATTACAGCCAGAGGTTTTGTCTGCCAGTCCCCACCTCACCTACAGTTTGCTGCCTTGTCTTGCCTCCTCTCTGCCTAGCTGCCCAACTCTGCCCCTCCTACAGGTCTTGATGAATGTTTCTTTAACTCCTTGGTCATCGGAGTTCCATGCAGTGTGATTTTCTGGCAGTTCTGGTCATTTTTTGTTTTTTAAAATGAAGTTCTGGTTGTTGTTATCCTTCTTTTAGCTGTGCAAGGAAGTGAAGCATTTCTATCTACACCTCCATCTTGTCCAGAAGCCCAGGAAGCCCATAGAGTCTCAATATTTTGGGCCCAAGGTAGAACATACCAAGGCACATCATAATTAAGTTACCCAAGATTAAAGATAGGGAGAGAATCTTAAAAGCAGCAAGAGAAAAGGAGACAGTTACCTACAAAGGTGTGCTCATAAGACAACCAGCTGATTTCTCAAAAGAAAGCTTATAGGGAAGAAGGAGCAGGAAAGAAGTATTCAAAATCATGAAAGGTAAGGACTGACATCTAAGATTACTATATCCAGCAAAACTTTCATTTAGAATAGAAGATCAGATAAAGTGCTTCCCAGATAAGGTAAAGTTCAAGGAGTTCATCATCACCAAGTGCTTATTATATTAAATGTTAAAGGGACTAATCTAAAAAAAAGAAAATATAAAAAATATGAACAGTAAAATGACAACAAACTCACAACTATCAACAAATGAACCTAAAAAACAAAAACAAAAATCAACTGAGCAAACAACTAGAACAGGAACAGAATCACAGGAATGGAGATCCATGGAGAGTTGTCAGTGGGGAGGGGGGATGGGGGGAAATGTACAGGGAATAAGAAGCTTAATTAGCAGACATAAAAGAGACAGGGGGAGGTTAAGAATAGTATAGGAAATAGAGAAGCCAAAGAACATATACATACAACACATGGCCATGAACTAAAGTGGGGGTGGGATACTGGAGGGTAAGGGGATTGCAGGGTAGAGTAAGATAAAGGTGAGAAAAAATTGGGACAACTGTACTAGTAAAATCAACAAAATATACTTTAAAAAATGTTGATCTGTCCACCTTTGAAAGACTTAACTTCTTGGTCCAATTTTCCAGCTGCCCAGGACCACTGGGTAACACAATTTTTAGACTTCTGCCACAGCAGTCCAAGGCAGGGAGCAAGGGCCAGTTTGTCACATATGCCCCACAGAATCAGTGGATACTCAAAAAAGGACCCTGATTAAAAGAGAGAGAGAGAGAGAGAGAGAGAGAGAGAGAGAGAAATATATGTTGAGCAAATGGCCAAGTACTATTGGCTCTGTTTGAACTTTTTTATATGTTGATATGCTTTCATAATTTATTTTAGAAAACAAAACTTTTTATTAAAAAATAATAAGCTAACTTTATAGTTGTGATAATTCTTAAAACTGATGATCATGATGATAGGAGTTACATGCCCAAGATAAATCCCAAGAGAGGAACACAAAAGAATCAAATGGAGAAATTTGGCTTTGCCTATGTTCCTCTGAACTAGAAGTTTCTAAAGGTATTTTGAGTGGCGTACTGCTCTGTGTGCAGTTTCTAACTTCAAGGACATCAAAGTATTGGAAAAGATTCAAGAAGGATAATAAAACTCTTATGGAGCTGCCTTACAAAAGTTGGCTAACTGCCTGAGAGAACAGAGCTGTCGAGTCAGCCCTTGCTAGGGAAGCCATAACAATAGGCTGCTGGGACCCCTCCACCATATATGGGACAAAGTCTTGGACACTTATTAATTACCCTGGCTGAACTTGAGGTGGCTGCCTTGCCTTTGAGGAGAATGCTCAGAGCACAGACCCATGCAGTGTGGTTTCTTCAAATAAAATTTAACTGTCAGTTTGCCATGGACAACTCCTTCTTCATCCTTTCAGTTTGGCCCTCAAACTATTACAAGAGCAGGGGAGTCCCAGGATCTACATCCTGATCCAAGAGTAGATTAATGACTGCAATGACTGCTTCAGGAAAATGCGCACCTTCCCACAGGCACTGGATCCCAGACCACCTGCTGAGAAAGCAAACGCTGAACTCTTCACAATAATTGAGTCCATCACTGGATTGAAGAGGTGACCAGATACACTACAAGATCTCAAAACTCCATTATTTTTTGTTTTGTTTTCACATGTAAACTTCCCTTGATGTATTTGTTCCTCTGCATCCAACCAGTCACTAGTTGCTTTTTCCTGCTCCTATGTTTCAGAAACAATTAGGCCAGGATTGGTATAAGTCCTACTCACATCAGAGTGAAAGAAACTGCCCCAGTACAGTTGAAACCTCATCATTTTCTCCTCACACACATGGATGCCTCCCCCTCATCTACCAGATTATAACAACCTCCTCCCCTTAGCATTTGGAACATTCCCCAAATTGGCCTCCATCTGCTATCTCAATATGACTTTTATTTATGCCTTCACAGTTGCCCTATAATTTATCCTAACTAAATTTCTTACTGCGCACCCCACTCCCAGACCATCACATTTCCACTTCTCTCTGAAACTAAGAGCAAGGGAAAGAAGGTGTTAACAAATTTAGTTTTCCTAAGAAGTTACCCCAAGAATCCAGGCCTAGTGAATCCCATAAAATTGAGCTTTTAATATTTGCTTCTTTCACTGGTCAAATATGTTCACATGGTGAAGAAATGTTTCCTTAGTCCCATTCTTAAGGGCAAATCTCAGTCCATAATAGGAATAAAGACCCTTATACCAGAGCCTGGTCTCTGACACATGATGTGAAAGTAAAGAGAAGGGAGATGAGATAGAAATTCATGTTCACTAAGTTCCCACTGTGTCCTGGGCACTGAACTACAGGTTCTGTGCAGATTCTCTCATTCAGTCCTCAGAGGCACTCTATGAAGTGCCCTTCAGTAATCCTTTGTTGGTCTCAAGCCCAAGCCATCAGGAGAATATATGATGAAGGAAAGTTTGAAACTAAGGGTCATGATGACTTAGAATAAATGTAGTTTTAAATCCTAGCTCTAGAAATTCTGTCTCTCTCCCTCTCTCTCTCTTTCCCTACATACACACACATACACACTGGGAAAAGTCCAGCCAATGTTAATATAATGAAAATGGTTTGTGTGACATCAGTGTCACCTGGCAGCCAAGGTGAGTACACTGGAATGTGTGTGCATGAACAATGATGGCTTTACTGTACTGGTTAGTGAAGACAGTAGATGCCATTGAGTGAGAACATGTACTGTGTGGCCATCACAATCAAAATGACTGAGCAAGTAGAGCAATGAATCTGCATTAAATTTTGCATTAAGCTTGAACATTCCTCAACAGAAAGTATTCAGATGATTCAGAAGGCCACAGCTATGGGTGCTTGGTGATTGACAGCTTCATCATGACAACATGCCATTCATACATCATGTCTTATACAAGGGTTTTTTTTTGTGAGACATCAAATCACTCAGGTGACTCAGTGCTCCTACAGCCCAGATTTGGCACCCTGCAACTTCTAGCTTTTCCTATAACTAAGATCACCTTTGAAAGGGAAGAGATTTCAGACTATTGATGAGATTTAGGAAAGTATGATGGGGCAGCTGATGATGATTCCAACAAAGGATTTTGCAGAGAGTTTTGAACAGTGGAAGAGGTTCTGGGAGAACTGTGTGAGGTCCTAAGGTGCCTACTTTGAAGGGGACTGAGGTGTCATTGTCTTATGTACAATGTTTCTTGTACCTTGTATCTTCTTAAGCAAATGATAGTGGCCTCAACCTGACTAGTGGTCATAAGGTCCAGATCTCTGGCTGGCTAAGGATAAGATCTTGACCTATATTGTGTTCAGCTCCTGAACCCTAAGTTGGAATGATCCCCTGACTACTTTCCCATGAGACCAGGAAGAAGGATGCTGGAAAAGATCTCAGAACTGTCCTCAGGACACGAAGAAATGATTTATCACCCATAAGCTCCCAGCATAACCCAGACCAACCCCGCAATCCACAGTGTATTGTAATTTCACCCCGTATAATCTGTAATCTACATTTCATTAGAGAGTTGGGTTTTCAGTATTAGCTTCCCACACTCCAGCTGGCCAATTTGACATTAAACTATTTTTTTTTCTGTACTGCAGACTCCTGCTCATGCATTTGGGCCTGTGCACACAGGCAGGAGACAGACTCAAAAACATTGAGGTCCTAGTAATAAGGTAACACCTGGATGTATCTGGCTCCTAAACCCATGCTATTTCCATTATGCCACATTTCTTTTCAAGGACATAGAAAGTAGGGGTTGGAACACTGTGGAAACAAAATAACTTATCTGCACTTAGTATCCAAAAAATACTATATCTTCTTCACTTCATTGATTTTTTTGCTTTAATTTTATTTATTTTTCTGTTTAGTTTCATTTTTAAGTATTTCTATTGATTATGCTATTACAGTTTTCCCAATTTTTTCTCCCTTATCCCCCCAACCCTAAAGCATTTCCCCTCACTTAGTTCATGTCTATGGGTTGTACATATAAGTTCTTTGAGTCCTCTGTTTCCTTTACCATTTTTATCTCTCCCTGTTTATTTTATGCCTACTAATTATGCTTCTGCTTCCCTGTACCTTTCCCCCACTATTCCTCCCTTCTCACTCCCCACTGAAATCCCTCTATGTGATGTCCATTTCTCTGACTCTGTTCCTGTTGTAGTTGTTTGCTTAGTTTTTGTTTTCATTGCTTTTCTTTTCTTTTCTTTTAGGTTCACTTGTTGATAGTTATGAGTTTGTTGTCATTTTACTGTTCATATTTTTGTTACATTTTTATCTTATTTTTTTCATTGAAGCATAATTACAATAGTTCTTCCAATCCCTCACTTCCCACATTCAATCCTCTCTGCTATTGTCTCTGTCCATGGGTCCTTCATACATGTTCCTTGATGACGATTCTCCTATTTTCCTCAATTATCCCTATTCCCTCTCCCCTCTGGTTACTGTTAGTTCTTACCATATTTTTGGACTATAGGACTCACTCTCTCAACCCCAACTTTGGGAATAATAATGGTCGTTAATGCTGCTGTTGAGTTCTGTTTACAATTACATTGGTGAAATATTATGTTATTTATGGTATTAAATATTTTATATTTTTGCTTCAATTTTTTTTTTATTTTTTTATTTTATTGATTATGCCATTACAGTTATTCTATTCCCCCCTTCATTCCCCTCCCCCTGCCCCCCTGCCCCCACCATTCCCCCCCCTTTAGTTTATGACCATGTGTCTCAAGTTCTTTAGATTCTATATTTCCCATACTATTCTTGCCCCCCTATCTATTTTCTACCTACCATCTATGCTACTTATTTTCTGTACCTTCTCCCCCCTTCTCCTCCTCCCACCCCCCTGTTGCGAACCCTCCATGTGATCTTCATTTCTATGGTTCTGCTCCTGATCTAGCTGTCCTTTTAGTTTGCTTTTGTTTTAGGTGTGGTTGTTAATAACAGTTTGCTGTCCTTTCACTGTTCATATTTTTTATCTTCTTTTTCTTAAATAAGTCCCTTTAACATTTCATATAATAAGGGCTTGGTGATGATGAACTCCTTGAATTTGATCTTATCTGAGAAGCACTTTATCTGTCCTTCCATTCTAAATGAAAGTTTTGCTGGATAGAGTAATCTTGGTTGTAGGTCTTTGGATTTCATGACTTGGAATACCTCTTTCCAGCCCCTTCTTGCCTGTAAGGTCTCTTTTGAGAAATCCGCTGACAGTCTGATGGGGACTCCTTTGTAGGTGACTGTCCCCTTATCTCTTGCTGCTTCTAGGATTCTCTCCTTCATTTTTACCTTGGCTAATATAATGATGATGTGCCTTGGTGTGTTCCTTCTTGGGTCCAAGTTCTTTGGGACTCTCTGAGCTTCCTGGATTTCCTGGAAGTCTATTTCCTTTGCCAGAATGGGGAAGTTCTCTTTTATTATTTGTTCAAATAAGGTTTCCACTGGTGGCTGTTCCTTTCCCCCTTCTGGTACCCCTATAATTTGGATATTGGAGTGTTTAAGGATGTCCTGGAGGTTCCTAATTCTCTCCTCATTTTTTTGAATTCTTGTTTCTTCATATTTTCCTTTTTGGCCATTTTTTTCTTCCTTCTGGTTCATTCCCTTGATTTGAGTCCCAGTTTCCTTTTCATCACTATTGGTTTTCTGTGCAATTCCCTTCATTTCAATTAGTTTAGCCTTCATATGCTCCTCTAATTTGTGACTAAAATCAACCAGTTCTGTGAGCATCCTGATCACCAGTGTTTTGAACTATGCATCTGAAAGTTTGGCTGTTTCTTCATCGCTTAGAGTTATGGGCTCTGGGGCTTTGAGATCTTCTTGAGCCATTTTTGGTCTGTTTCTGACCATTAAGTATGAGGAGCAGAGCCTTAGTTGTTCACCAGGGCGGGGCTGCCCAGGTCACTGGTTTGTGATGCTGTATGTGGGGGCAGGGTCAGAGCAGGGAAATGGCAGCCCCCTCTGTTGCCTCTCACAGCTGGGGCCTGCTCAGTCCCGTCTCACTGACCACTCCCTCGCTAGTCTATCTGCGCCCGAATGCGCAGTCCATAGTCAACCAGCCACCCTTTGCCCTCACTGGGTCTGCTGGTCGCTCATTGGATCACTCACTGGGTCACTCACTGGGTTGCTGACTGGGTCTGCCCGTTGCAACCCCACGCCTGAGATTCGCGCACCTGAGTCCGTCTGACTGAGTTTTCCTGTGCAACCCCGCTCCACCAGCTGCTGACTTCACCCCTCTTACAGGTCAGGCTGAAGAATTCATTGTTATCAGACTCCCGAAAAGTTCAATTTTCTGTGTTCTGGCTATGTTTTTTGTTGCTAATATTTTTATTGTTTATAAACTTGGTTGTGTGAGAAAGCAGGGTGTCTCCACCTATGCTTCCATCTTGGCGGAAGTACTGTTCATACTTGTTATCTTTCTTTTCTTACATAAGTTCCTTTAACATCTCATATAATAAGGGCTTGGTGATCATAAACTCCTTTAACTTGATCTTATCTGGAAAGTACTTTATCTGATCTTCCATTCAAATGAAAGCTTTGCTGCATAGAGCAATATTGGATGTTGGTCCTTGCCTGTCATGACTTGGAATACCTCTTTCCAGTCCCATCTTGCCTGCAAGGTTCCTTTTGAGAAATCAGCTGATAGCCTTATGGACACTCCTTTGTAGGTAACTCTCTCCTTTCCCCTTGCTTCTTTCAGGATTTTCTCTTTATCTTGAATCTTGGGTACTTTAATGATGATATGCCTTGGTGTGTTCCTCTTGGATCCAACTTCTTTGGGACTCTCTGGGCTTCCTGGACTTCCTGGAAGTCTATTTCCTTTGCCACGTTGGGAAAGTTTTCCTTTATTATTTATTCAAATAAATTTTCAACTTCTTGCTCTTGTTCTTCTCCTTCTGGCACCGCCATAATTCAGATATTGGAACACTTCGGGTTGTCCCAGAGGTTTGTAAGACTTTCTTCACTTTTTTGAATTCTTGTTTCTTCATTCTGTTCAGGTTGGATGTTTATTTTTTCCTTTTGTTCCAAATTGTTGCTTTGAGGCCTTGTTTTCTTCCTGTCACTGTTGGTTTGCTGAATATTTTGTTTTATTTCATTTTGGCTATCTTTCATTTGTTTTTTCATTTTCCGACCAAGCTCAATCAGTTCTGTGAGCATTTTGATTACCAGGGCTTAAATTCTCCATCAGATAAGTTGGCTATGTCCTCATCGTTTAGTTGTCTTTCTGAGATTATGCTCTGTTCTTTCATTTGGGCCATACTTCTTTGTCTTTGCCCAGCTGATATGTTTTAAGGTAGCGGAGCCTTTGGAATTTACCAGAGCAGGGCAACCCTCTTTGCTGCTTTGCTGTGCTGCCTGTGAGAAAGGGTCCAGAGAGGGGACAATGGAACTCACCTGCTTGTCCCTAACACACTTTCCAACAGACTCTCATGTGAGACTGGGAGTTTCTCCCAATGTAGCAACCACTGTATCAGCTCTAAGTCTCAGTTTCTCCTTGAGTCGGCCCCTTCTGCCTGGTCCTCTGCCTCACCTTGGTTTTTCTCTGCAGGCCAGCCCATGCTGTCCACTGACTTACTGGTTGGTCCGATTGATATTTTTAATTTTTTCTTTAATTTCTTGGTTGTTGGAGTTCCATGCAGTTTGATTTTCTGGCACTTCTAGTTGTTTGTTAGTTTTACATTGGTTGTTATCATCCTTTTGGTTGTATGAGGAGGTGAAGTGTTTCTACTTATGACTCCGTCTTGGCCAGAACCCTTTGTATTTTGTATTTTTTTAAAAAGAGGATATCGAACAGAAAGATAAATAAAAGAGAAACTTCTGGGCTCTACTTCATGCCTATTTTTCTTAAATATTTCAGTCACTAGAGAAGAAACTAATTAAAAACCATGTTTTGATTAGTTTCTGTCTCATTGAGGACAGCTTATTGAGGACTTTTCTGAATTTTCGGTATTTTTATACTTTGTTCATTAGAATGTATGGATATTTTTTGTATTTTATGATTTTCTGATTACAAGTAATGTTTTAATAATAAAAATTAACTTGTCACCAAATGAAGCCTTTTCATGCACCCAAAGAATTTCAGGTGGGCAACTGGTAGTCTGAGTAAGTCTGACTAACTCCCATTTTAATAAGGAGCCCAAAAGAACTTGGAGTGAATTTGTTCAAACATAGGAAGAGCTGTTGGCCCAGTATTTCCTTCAGTAATTACAGACATGTTGGTTGCATATGTCTTAGTTTTCCATGTCTCTTCATCCCACCCCACCTAAAATAATTGAGGGCTGGAGTTCTCTGATGAGCACAGAGATAGAAGCCAAGGACAGAGGATGTTAAGTCCCTCAGTTACTTGAGCTTAGAATTCTTTCTTAATGATCCCCTGTGTGGAGAAATGCCAGAGCAAAAATAGCTTGAGAGTTATTTCATGGATTACACAGCCACAATTAGATACACATTCAGCAGCTCTCAGACAACCAGAATGATAACAAACTCAGGAGTAAAAGGAGATAGGAAGAGATAAAGATACAAATATTGAGTACTAAAATGGATGACCCAGCAGAGCAGAAAAGAGTACAGTCATAGGCTGGTTTATGATTATCAGGCTTCATGAGTGCCAATCCCAAGAAGTACTGGGAAAGCAGAGTTAGTGGAAAGAATGACAGAGAGCATGGTTAAGGTCGGAGTGACATGGACAAGGAAAATGGAATGAGGGATGAATCATAAGAAGCAAAACAAGTGATAGCAGAGAGCAGAGACTAGGAGGAATAAGAATATACTCCAAGTTAAAGATGCAACAAAATAAGGAAAAGAATGACTCGTATGTGAGCACTGAATTTAGGAGCAAGCTGACTTAGAAATCTTAATGGTCCCTGAGGTTGGCATCACTGGATTACAGCAAAATACTAGAAATTATGCTTAAAATGATGTAGCTGAGTTACCAAAAACATTTTGAATTATGAAAGTATTATATGTGAGTCTGCAGAAAAGTATAATAAATTTTAGAAGGATTTAATGAAATATAGTTGAAATTTAAGCTTTATCAATGAATGCATAAACATTCAGCTTTTTGCAAGTATAACCAGTTCCTAATCATCCTGAGTTAAGTAAAGCATAGCCCAAAAGATCACTTGCCACATTTCCAAAGGAACCAAACTGAAAGTAGAGCCAGCATCCAGGAAAGGAATTGGATTTGTGTTGTTAGATCATAGGATACATGTAGTTAGGGTGCAGAGGGTATGGAACTAAAAGACTTGGGGAGCCACTGAAGGCATTTAAGCAAGAGTGTGCTCTGAATAGAGGTATGTTTTATCAATGTCATTCTTCCAGGATACTATAAGAATTTGCATTGAGAGAAAAATTACCAGCAGAGTAAGGTGAGTTAGGTAGTTATCTCAGATGCAAAATTTAAGGGGATACCAAAACCTCCAATAATCAAGATAAATGATATTATAATAGAATGTTTTTTTAAAGATTTTATTTATTTATTTTTAGAGAAAAGGGAAGGGAAGGAGAAAGAGAGGAAGAGAAACATCATTTGACTGCCTCTCACACAATCCCAGCTAGGTAACTGGCCTGCAACCCAGGCACCTGCCTTGACTGGGAATCAAACCTGTGACCTCCCAGTTCACAGGCTGGCACTCAGTCTACTGAGCTACATCAGCCAGTGCATAATGGAATGTCTTTAAAAATCAAAATTAGGGCACACATTTATGATGAACAAAAATATCAAACTTTTAAGTAAAGAGAAACAACAATGATCTTGAAAACACCAGGCTGGTTGAATCAGAGGAAGGATCAGGAAAAGGGGTTAGGAAACTAATGTAATGGGATGAAAGAGTGAGAAAAGGGAGTCAATGACAAAGCTCATGTTTATGACTCACGTGACACTGTCATCATCAACCCATGGGATTCAGCAAAGTAGGTAAGTGCTGAGTTTGTCACATGTCAGATGTACATGGGCTATCAAATGGAGGAAATCCCAAACATGACCGGAGAGATGAGATGATATTTGGCAGAAGACTGGGCTGGCGATAGTAAAAGAGGCTTTCTCTCATGCAGATGATGCTAGAAGCTGAGTGTGTAGGTGAGCCTGCCCAGAAAGCCAGTGTAATGAGAAAAGAGACAGATGATAGCACTGAACATAATAGTAAGCCATAGTAACATTTGGTGAGGCTTACTATGTTGTAGCTTCTCTGCTGAGCTGTTTACAAATATTATCTAATCAAATCTTCACAACAGTTCTAAAAGATCTATGCTATTATTATCCTCATTTTACCAGTGGGGAAATAGATGTTTAGAGAGGTAAAGTAAGCCATTTTGAGCTCACCAGGTAAACAGCAATGTTGAGACTTTAACTCAAGAAATCTGAAAAGGGAGGAAGCCTGCTTCTGGAGATCAAGGAATAAAATTTGAATTCCCACCTCTTGGCTTATGCCCTGTGTGGTGTTGGCCAGCACTCTAATCCCCCCAGAGTCTCTGTTTCCTCATCTGTAAAATAGGATAACAAAGGCTATCTCATGGTGTTGATGGGAAAAGGAGATAGGACACATCAATTGTCTGAAGCATAGTAGATGCTCAGCATGAGCTAGTTAACCATTATAGTCCTTAGGAACATGCCAGAGTAATGGAAACATTTAAAGAACTTTAACGAAGAGGAGACTGGGAGGAGAGTAAGATGGAGAGGTAAAAAACAGAGCCAGAAGAGATGGAATCAAAAAAGGAAAATAGTGTACCAGTGTTTGGTTGGTTTGCCAGCCATTGATGTCCTTAGCAGAAGCATTAAGGTTATAGAGGAGTGGGGGAGGACATTAAATAATATTGAGGAAGTAGCTAATGAATATGGACAATGCTTTCGAAAAGCTTGGCTCTGAGGGGAAGGAAAAGGAAGGATGTTGCATGGAGACACAGAAGTCAGGAAAAGGATAGTCTTTACCCCATAAACATCCCATGGTGGAAGAAATTAGATGGTTTTCCCCTGAGAGGGTAAGTTCATGGAAAGTGAAAGAAAAGAGTAAGCTTAAAAATCAGACTTTCCACTTAAACTTGTGCAATACTTGAGCACATGCAAAAACACTTTTTTACATCCAATGTGACATGGAACCTTCAGAACAATCCTGTAGAGTAGATTAGGCAGGTAAAATCTCCTATTGAAATAAAGACTTGGGCCCTGGCCGGTGTGGCTCAGTGGATTGAGTGTCAGCTTGCAAACCAAAGGGTCACAGGTTTGAATCCCAGTTTAGGGCACATGCCTGGGTTGATGGCCAGGTCCCCAGTGGGAAGTGTGTGAGAGGCAACCACACATTGATGTTTCTCTCCCTCCCTTTCTCCCTCCCTTCCCGTGTCTCTAAAAATAAATAAATATTTCAAAAAAAGAAATGAAGACTTGGGAGATTAGAGATCAATTTAAAAATTGTCAATTTGGAGAGATCAAGAGACTCTCTCCTCACCCCAGCTGGTGTGTAGAATGGAATGATTCTCTAGAATAGCCATGATAGGGGCTGTGCTCACAGGAGAGGGTTCTAGTGGGATGGGTGAACTCTGTGTAGGTGAGAATGCACTGGAGGAAGAAAGCGAGTCAGCAGAGGAGAGACTTTCACGTACTCCCCCACACAAAGACTAATCCATGAGGGAAATATCTAAAAAGTATTTAAAGTTTAATTTTCATTAAGAATATACCAAGTCTTTTGAATTTTCTTAAGACACTAAGAAAAGACTAAAATAGCTTATACTGTTTTGGCTTTTCTGGGGCCCTGGTCACATACAGCATAGTATTTGAACTACAGTTGGCAGATGGTGGCATTAGACTTGAGCACAGGTTTTCTAATACAGAGCCAGCATCCTGTCCACCAATTCACATGGTTTTTATTTGTGGGTAAGACTCTCAGTTTCTAGAAATAGAATAAAATATTTTTTTTACATTTTAATTCTGAAGATTCTGATCTCAACTTTACAGAGGATCATGAAGTAGGCTTCCAGAGAGACATAGGTTAGGGATAACTTGCATAATACTGGTTAGATGAGGAAAGGATTTTATTTTATTATATTTATTTAATAATAATTGAAGTCTGGATGTTATGCAGAACTTGGAGGGGATTGTGCAAAGAAACTAAAGTAGGTTTAACTTAACTTGTTCTTTGAGATGCCCCAAACCTGAAGCTATTTATGCCAAAGCAGAATTAGATTCATTGGCATGTACCTGACATGCCCTTTGGAAAGTATGTTAACCATTTTATGTAAGATGTGACATTTCATCCATGTTCTCCTATTTGCATACCTGTTATTTCATTTGCATATTTTAACTGTGCTGTGCTCTGAAAATATATTCACTTATTTTTATTACCTTTTAAAAATTCTTATACCAAATGTTAAAAAAACATTCTTGTTAAAAAGGAAGACAATAATGAAACTTATATATGCAATCTAAAATTGTATTTTATTCCTCTAAATATCTGGTGGCTACACTCCCCTGTTTTCTATTTTCACTGCATCACCCAAGTCTGGGCCTTTTTCATCTCTAATTGATCCCCTGGACTCCACTCAAAACCATCCAGTTCAATCTATCCTGTAAGTCCTGAATATTTTCTTTAACACACCACTCTCTCAATGTTAGGTGGTCTTCACAGTGATCTAATAGTGCTTTTACATTATTAGGTTTCTCCTAATCCAAATTCTTAACTTCTGCCATTGTGACACTATAAAAAATTAATAGCTATGAGTTTTTATCACCTTCTCCACTTTACCAGAAAAGAAAAATGTTTTTTCAACTCTATTTCTCCTCTTCTTACATTCTCTAAGAAGGATTGTGTCCTCACCAGCTTAGTTGTTTCTTGGAACAATGAGGAAAGTAAAGCAGAAAAAGAAGAACAAAGAATGCATCAGAAGGGCTGGAGGTTTTCTATTTTATTTTTCTTTTGTAGAAAAGAAGAAAGAACAAACATGGAAAGAAGCAGGGAGTGTGTAGAAAGACAGAGGTTTACAAAAAATTGAAGTTTTAGAGAAAGTGGTGAAAGTGAATAGAGATGGGCTGAGGCCAGATTCTGGGAGAGGAAATCTAAGCTGACTATTAAAGGAAAAAGTACAGAGAAGTTGGGTAAATAGATAGGATATTTGATTGACTGCTTTAACGGTGACTAAAAGAATAGTGGTGTAAAAAAAAATGAAAGGTTTATTTCTCTCACAAAAAAGTCTGGGCTGAAGGCAATTCAGGAGAATAGGGGTACTCTATGAAGTTGAAGAGAGGTTTATGTTTATCTTGTTGCTCCCACATGATTATCCTTGTCTGTGTGATCAAAGTTGGTTCATTTATTATATCCTTGTTCCAACCCAATGGAGGGAGGAAAAGATGGAATGAGAGCACTGAGTTTTAAGAGTAGAGAGAACAAAGACTTTGAACTGTGCAAATTACTCTATTTACATTCTACTTGCCAACACATTGTGAGGTTGCCATACCTAGCTGCAAGTGAGGCTGGGAAAAACAGTTTCCAGGTGAGCAGTCCTATGCCAGCCACAATTCAGGGAAGTATGTTACTGAAAGAAAGAAGTAAAGACTGTAAACTGAGGAACAATTAGTCTCTGCACTCATAGTTAGATACTATAGTTAAATAATCAGAAATATCCCAAATAAGTAAGTTTGAGTAAGTTATGCAGTTTAGGGCTAATCTCAGTTCAGATTGCAGAAGTAAAGTGTGTTGGTTTTTGAAGTAAGTAAGAGAATAGCAAAGGAAAGTGTAGAGGGTAATATGTATGTTGGATGTGCTTGACATCCTACTATAGTACAGCATGATATGCTCTAAAAGTTCATGACTGTGACCCATAAATATGTGTCAGCAAACATTTTCTGTAGAAAGACAGATTGTAATTATTGTAGCTTTCGTGGGCTATACAGCAACCTAAACAATATGTAAGCAAATAGGTATGATTGTTTCTCAATAAAATGTTATTTTTAAAAACAAGCTGTGAGCCAAATTTGACCTGTAGTCAGTTTGATGACCCTGTTCTACTCTACTGTTTTAAATGCGCAGTCCTCTTAATCAAAAGTCTGACCTCCTCAAGCATAACAATTCCATCCACCATTCAGTAATCAATTTACTTAATTGGTGTGTGTTCTATGTTAAGTTCAGTAATACAAAGGAACGTGAGACACAGTGCCTGAAGTATAGGGAAGTTAGTCTAAGAAGGATACATAAAAGGAAGTAATTCAAGCACCATGGTAATTTTTATATTAGATGTATGGGTCAGATTCTACAGAAACACAAGTGGAGGGCATGCAAAACTCTGCCTTGGGGTCAGGGAATCCCAAAGCAAGGCTTATTCTGGGGCCTGAGAATAAACGGAAGATCTCTGGATCACCAAAGAGGGAATAGAACTTAAGGAGAGGAAACAGTATGTGCATAAAAATAGGAAATGAGAGTTTGGGACTCTACAATTATTCAAGGAGCAGAGGTGTGAATGCTTAGAAGCCAGATTATAAAAGTTCACTAGTAAGTCATTCTAAAGAATGTTGTTTTATCTTGTAGACAGTGGGGAGCTATTGAGAAAAATTAAACCAACACTGACATTATCCTAACTGCCAAAGTGTCTGCCAGTGATAGAATGGGACAGGGACTAGATCAGGGAAGCCAGTAAGGATTATCATACGTTCAGGTGAGCAGGAAGAAGAGACTGAAATTATTTACCAGTGGTGAAGAGGGAAAGAAAGTAATGAGCTCAAGATTTTTCAGAGTAGAGATTATATAAGTTATTGATTTATGGGAAGTAAATTGTGTGGGGAGAAGGAAAACTTCGGTATGACATCCAGGTTTCTGACTTGAGAAACTAAGTGCAGGGTGGCACTTATCAAGACGTAGTAGAGAATAGCAAAGGACTAGGTTTTGGGAATTGATAATACTGTTGGTATGCATTTGGAAAATCCAGGTGGAGTCAACTATGCAGATGGATGTTTATATCTCTTACTTAGGAGGGACTCAAGACTATAACTGCAAACATAATCAATTAAGATGCTTCAATTTTGAGGGGTAATTATTTATACTCTGTTACATTCTGGAAAATATAAGTTACAAGACCAAAATGGGCAAATACAGAAGTAGGGGGAAATTCAACATATGGGCATGAGATATGAAATCAAACAAAAATTTGCCTATATTAACACCTGACTTCAGATTTTACAGTGAAATTCCTTGTGACCAACAAAGAATAAAGCCCTTGCTTGAGCCACAGGTTTATAGGATAAACTATTGATTTAGGAGCAGCCAGCTGGTCTTGGTACTAAAACTTGACTTTCCTGTGAGCGACTTCTCCAACAACATCCCCATAAAAAAAATAAAAGGGCTTCCATGAGTTGTTTCTTCTTTGGCTCTCAAAAGGGTCACACTGAAGCAAAGTGGTACAAAAAGCAGTTTTATTTGGCTTGGTCATTCTCACCTCATCTGTCAGATTTATAAAGTTCCCAGGTCAATAACTCCCGGGGCTGTGCAGAGAGAGATCTGAGTTAGGTAGATATTCTGGTTCCAAGGGTAGGCAACACCAGGTAAGCAATGGCCTTACATACAGTTGTCTTTTAAAAGACAATTTTTCTTCTCTTATTTTATGGATTTTGTTTAACTTCATTGTTTATATGTGTACATTTAAGAGATTTCTCTGAAGCAGGTTAACAATGTAGCAGAGGTATGTTTAAGGTCACAAGGTTTGGGGCAGAAAAAGCTTTTCTTCTTCAAAATGTTACAAATAGATCAACAGAATACTGTTTCTATGAGCCATTATTTGGAACATGGGAATGAACTTTTATTGAAACGCTATTACCCATGACTTTTACTGTCTCTAAAAAAAAGGTGAGCTGAGTAAACTTAGAGTGTAAAATGGAAGAAAAGCAGTTATCTAAATTAGGACATATGTTTTGTCAGTTTTCTTCTCAAAAACAGCATCTCTCAAGAGTATGTTTTATCATCTTTATTATCCAGATTTTATTCTTTACATCTAACAATTAGATTCTCCATGCACACTGACAATATCTTTCATGTAATGTAGTGAGCTGTGTTTATAATTATTCTTTAACCTTTTATGATTGGGAAATTCTTATAATTGAACTGGTGAAGGGAAATAAAGGATTGGAAGAGTATAAACAGCAATGATGTGAAGGCTGGGGCATAAGGATGTAACAAAGAGATTTATTTTCTGCACTCACATCTAGCTTAGGTTCCTAATATCTTTCTCATAAAGTTTTTGTTTTCATTTATTAAAAATTCTAAACTTGCATCAGTATTATTTTAAAGTCTTTTTATAAACTATAATACGCAATAAGAAAAATGCTCAAAACATACATATGTGATATTACAAAAGTTATGAGCACTTAAGTAACCACCACACCGATAACAATATCCCCTATATTACATGTCCCTTCCTATCACTAGCTCCTCTGTCACATGGCCCTTACTTTTATGGTAGTCATTATGTATTCCTAAATACTTAAATTTTAAACTTTCTATAAATAGAATCATATAATATATATTTGTCTGATTTTATTCATTCAATGTTATGTTTTTATAGTTCATCTGTGGTGTTGTATGCTATAATTCATCCATTTTCATTGCTGTATAATATTCTTCTGTCAGAATAAGCCCAAATTACTTATCGTTTTATTATTGATGGACACTTAGGTTATTTCTAGTTTGACGCTCCCCCTGCCCTTTATCCAATCACTCATATTGCTCTTCTTTTGTCATGTATTTTTCAAAATATAATAAAGTTGGAAAGAGAAGATCATAAGAGTTTACTTACTGAGAGTCATTGCAAAGTTTGTCTGGGAAATTATCTTCAACAAACTCATTTGACCAAACTTACCTTTGATTAAGTGTGATACATATAACGGTAATAAGTCAATAGTAAAACATTAAAATTTTTGAATATTAGTTATTCTATTACCACAATTATTATACTTTTAAAGTATATTTTGTTCATTATGCCATTACAGTTGTCTCATTTTTTTCCTCTACTTTATCTCCCTCTGCCTGGCACCCCCTTCCCTCTAGCATGCTCCCCACTTAGTTCATGTCCATAGGTCATACCTGTAACTTCTTTGGTTTCTCCTTTTCCTATAGTATTC
The DNA here is from genome assembly GCF_021234435.1 of Artibeus jamaicensis. Lineage (NCBI taxonomy): Eukaryota > Metazoa > Chordata > Mammalia > Chiroptera > Phyllostomidae > Artibeus > Artibeus jamaicensis. The sequence continues at coordinate 5,349,255 of NW_026521822.1, forward strand.
TTAACCTCCCCCCATTTATTTTGTGCCTACCAGTTATGCTTCTTATTCCTGGTACCGTTTTTCCCCATTATTCCCTACCTCCCCATTGTTAACCCTCCATGTGATGTCCATTTCTCTGATTATGTTCTTGTTATAATTATTTACTTAGTTTTTTATTTTTGTTTTTGTTTTTTTCTTTGGTTCAGTCGTTCATAGTTAGTTGTGAGTTTGTTGTCATTTTACTGTTCATAGTTTTGATCTTTTTTTATTTCTTAGATAAGTCCCTTTAACATTTCATATAACAAGGGGTTGGTGATGATGAAATCCTTCAACTTGATGTTATCTGGGAAGGATTTCATCTGCTCTTCCATTTTAAATGAAAGCTTTGCTGATAGAGTAATCTTGGATGTGGGTCCTTGCCTTTCATGACCTGGGATACTTCTTTCCAGCCCCTTCTTGCCCATAAGGTTTCTTTTAAAAAATCAGTTGATGGTCTTATGGCCACTCTTTTGTAGGTACCTCTCTCCTTTTCTCTTGCTGCTTTTAAGATTCTCTCCTTATCTTTAATCTTGGCTAATGTAATTAGAATGTGTCTTTGTGTGTTTCTTCTTAGATCCAACTTCTTTGGGACTCTGAGCTTCCTGGACTTGCATGTCTAGTTCTTTCACCAGATTGAAAAAGTTTTCCTTCATTATTTGTTCAAATAAGTTTTCAATTTCTTGCTCTTCCTCTTCTCCTTCTGGAACCTCTGTGGTTCAGATATTGGAACACTTAAAGTTGTCCCAGAGGTTCCTAAGCCTCTCCTCATTCTTTTGAATTCTTTCTTCATTCTGTTCCAGTTGAATGTATATTTCTTCCTTTTGTTCCAAATCATTGACTTGAGTGCCGGTTTCCTTCCTTTCACTGTTGGATCCCTGTATATTTTTTATTTACTTCACTTTGCATAGCCTTCACTTTCTCCTCTTTTCTGACCACATTCAATCATTTCTGTAAGCATCTTGATTACCAATGTTTTGAACTACACATCTGATAGGTTGGCTATCACCTCATCACTTAGTTCTTTTTCTGGAGTTTTGATCTGTTCTTTCATTTGGGCTGTATTTAGTTGTCTCAGCATACCTATTACATTGTAATAGGCAGAGACTTAGGCAGTCACCAAGGCAGGGCAATCCACTTCACTGTGTTGTGCCCCTGTATGTAAGGGGAGGGGTCAGAGAGGGAACAATGCTGCTTGTTCTGCTCTCGCCCCACTTTAAGTCACTTCCCTTATTTCCCACAACTGGACTATGTTCTTTTAGGTGCTGATTCCCAAGTGGGTGGGCTTTTGTATGCTCTAGGATCTGGTGGGCCCATCCAACAGACTCTCCTGTAAGACTGGGAGTTTCTCCTGCCACCACAACCTCCAGGTTTTTATAGCCAGGGGTTTTGAGGCTTTTGTTTCCCATGCTGGAACCCTGGGTTGTGTAGTCCATCTTGCTCCTCAGTTGTTCCTTCTGGCTTATAAGTATGAGAATGTGGAAGCATCTGATCTGCCAGGTGCACTTTGCCTGCCCAGGTTCTGCCAGCCACTGCCTTATCACAGGTCCTCATTGCCCTGGCTGCCTGTCTCTGCCTCTCCTACCAGTCTGGATTAATGTTTTTTCTTTAACTCCTTGGTTGTCAAACTTCCATACAGTTCAATTATCTGGCAGTTCTTGTTGGTTCTTGTTTTTAAATTTGTTGGTATCCTTCTTTTGGTTGTACGAGGAAGCAAAGTGTATCTACTATGCCTCTATCTTTGCCAGAAGTGTCTAATTGGATGCAATTATTATACTTTTAAAACCAAGTTAGTTAGCTACCATCAATATATGCATATAGCATCAAGCATTGTGTCCTAATCCTCCCAAAGCCCCACATAATGAAAACCATTATTATCAACACTTTGTAGATGAGGAGACTGAGGTACAGAACTGGAGTCCCTTACATGCAGTTACATGACTTTTAAGTGCTGTGTTTAGAATTCAACCTAGATGATCAGACTCCATAACTGTGCTTCAATTATTGCACTAAGTACCTCAACTAAAAACAAATGTAGAAGAAAAGATAAAACTTAAGTGTTTGATCAGGTTATTTTTGCAAGATTATATGATACTTATTTTTGGTTAAAAGAAAACCAAACTTCTGCTTTTCTTTGTCATGTCTCTTTAGCCACAATAACCTGTGTCAGGGCAGAAGAAGTATTTGTAGCTGAGCCACTCTTGGCTTGTTAGGTCTCATCATTTTGTTCTCCCACTAGACTCAGTCTTGTACAGGTAGAGGGCCTCTGGAAGGTGGCCTCATTGAGAACTCACAGAAAAGTGGAACCTGCAATCTATAGCCATGATTCCTCACCACCTGTGGAAAAGGTTGCATTGGGCTTGGTCACCATGGTTAGGGCCATAAGGCCATAACGTAAACAGCAAGGACAACATAAACAGAGGCATTTCACTCCATACAAAATCTTTAGCACTTTTCTCTGGACCTGCCTCTTTACCAGCTCTCAAGAAATGCCTGGTGAATGAGTGAGGAGAAAAAATATGAAACTGGTTTGACTGGTTATAAAACTGAATCTTTTTGCTGTTATTGAGAATAATTAAAATGTCATTCTGAGCAAAAGTCTGATTTCCATGCTTCCCTCCTCTTTGGTAATATTTTATTCTGTGAAACCTGCTGTGTGTGAGCATGCTCAAAAACAGAGTTGTATGCTGTGTTTTCTGCCAAAGCATTTGTGATGGTAGGGCAGGCACAGCCATGAATATTGGGCCTTATCTTGCATCCAAAAGCAAAGGCAGCCAACTATGACCTCAATTTATTTATTTCCTCCCCTTTTTTCAATTGAATATCTTGTTTATAAGAATTGTGTTAATATGATTTATCATAATAAACAGCATGGTGTCTGCTTTAATCGATTTATCTATTTCTCTATATAAGAATTTCCCTGAATCTCTGTTCTGTACTAACTTTTATTGCCTCCCTCCCTCTTCCATATCTTTGTTGCCTTCAATAATTTCTACAAAAATTAGATGTTTTATAAAGCCTGCATCTTAAATCATTCATTTTTATTTAATTTTAAAGTGCTGACTATAATTATCCCTTACATTTAATGAAATTAGCATGGGTTTTAAACCATTAGTTAAAAAAAAGAAGAGGCTTTTTTTAAAGCCTGCTGATGTTTTTCATGGATGAAACAGTTGACATTTTGCTAAGAGATTTTTATCTCACTTTAATTCTCTAGCTTTAATATATTCTCAACAGTTATAAATGGGATAGTTTGTCTTAAATGGAAGTGCGTCTATGGTAGCATAGTTATATACAGTCTTTAAATGGATCATTTTGTTTCACACATGCCATAGAATCTTGTATTTCACCTTTACTCATCTCAATTTCTTTACTGAAAATGACTATATTGCTCCAAATTTCTACATCAATGTATTTGATATATCAAATTTTAGTAGTAATTGTTCATAAGTATATATTTTGTAACATAAAATAATAGTGCAATAAAATATATTGTAATAACAATATGCTCTTCCTGGTAGAATTTCATTTTGAGACTCCATTAATACACTTAGCTGGTATAAGCTTTTGAAAGTGCCTTCCATTGTGATGGAAGGGAAATACTCTATGTAAGTAAATGGAGAAAATGCGATTCAAAAAAGAAATTTCTAGGAAGGTCGAGCAGATTAAAAAATACAGAAATATAAATGGATACTGACCAAGTATTTTTTGACATTTCTCAAAACTCTGGATTCATTCTGAGACTTTCTGAACTCTCATAACAGCCTTTCGCCCCCAACAGTCCAGCTATTGCCCTAGTGAACGTGAATGACATTGCTTTGCCACTACTAGGCTTTTAACAGGCAACCCCAGTGGCTTTATCTTAGTTTTCAGTTTCCTCCTGCAGATATTAGCCCTTTCTTTATTTCAATTTCTCTCTTCATTGACCTGTGTGAGTCTGGCTTTCTACCTGCCTGAATGATCACTTTCTAGCATGTTGCTTGCTTCTTGAGCTCCATGCTGCACACCCTGCCCATTCCTCAGGTTCTTCTTTTTCCCTCTGTTCTTGTGCCTGTCTCCTCTCCTTCCTTGAAATTCTCCCTTCCTCTCACCTCTTCACCACAACCAGGCTGACTTTTATCTTCATGCCCATGCCTGTGAAATACAGATGCCTCAAACTAACCCATCTGAAATCAGACAATATTTCACAGTACTCATTTGCCCTGTGCTTTTTACTAGGATCTTCCTGTGATCCCCTCAGACTCTCCTGGCACACCCAGCCTCAGTCGCTGATTCTTTTGTTACCAGGGCTTTTGCTTTTGTTCCCTGCATTTCATTCCTGAGTTCTGTCTTCCAATTTTTGCTCCTGGTATATTGGGATAGACTTTGAATTGTTTCCTCATTTCTCCTCTCCACTGACTCATCCTGCTCAGTGTTGATGTAAGAAACATCCAAACCTGCAGAGAATTTTTATGAATTTATTTGAGCCAAATCAACAATGATTTCTAGAAAACAAAATCTCAACAAATTAAGAAAATTTTCTGGAGAATGGCATTTTTGCAGGTAATTTTATACAACAAAATAAAAGGAAGACACATAAAGGGGAGAGATTACATGAAATTCATTGGCAGTAGATGAGGGAGGCAAGAGAAAATAACACAAAAAAATCTCTAGAATTGGGTAAAGACTAAAATGGAGAGACATATACTTCCTTCACATAGATGGGTACAGAATACTTAACAACATTTACAGCTCGTAGAGGGGCTCAGGGAACAAGATAGGGGCTCTGTGGTCTTGCGCTCTGCTATAGTGGGTGTACCCTGAACAGTCAGAAAAAGGGAATTACTTAGTGTATATACTATCTTTGTGTATATTATCTTAGATGCAAAAAGAAAATATGTTTATTTAATGTAAAAACTGACCTTTTTCAAGGAAGCTATAGGCCCAGGATGTGACTACCCTCCATGACCCACTTTTAGTTAGGAATTTTTAAGTTCAGACCATCCTATGTGGTTACTTTGGATCTCTGAGTTTGTATGGTCCACCATGCAGGCCTCCCCTGAGCTTGTCAGGTTTAGTACATGACCCTTTTTATGTCCATATTAGTACTGGAAAAGGGGTCTCCTAACATGTTCTCCAGAGAGGCTTCTACTAAAAACACCTCCAGTGGCCCCCTATCATCTGCCAATTAAAGTTTATTCAGGTTTCTCTATGACTAAGATTTAATTTTTTCTAGACTTAATTCTCACTACTTGTGCCTGGGTACTCTGTACTTCAGCCACAACATACATCTAATTGCTTGTAAACATAATAGTCAATAAATACTATTCCCACTAGCTCTCAGATACTGTAAATATGTTAACATATAAATGACTAAATAGCATGAGAAGAACCACTTAATATAGCCCATCTCACCATGAGATACTTAATGATAAAATTACAATTTAAAAAAATGTAAGGTTTTAAAAAATTCTTATATAAATTACATAGGTTATCTTAAAAATTAAGAAATTCTGAAGTGAATTTCTTTTTTATCTTTTTGTTTGTGTGAGTGCCTGTGGTATTGTGATCTATAATAAGAAATATCTGGTCTCGGTCCTATATCTGGCACTCTAGAGGTCCTAAAACCCTTGGACTTTCCTGTGATGAGAGCAATAAAAAGTGCCTTTGCCTATGATCATGGGATGATTGTTGGAAAGTACTTAAGGGGCCAATTGAATTAGTAAATTCCAAGAAATTAGTACAATTTTTTAAACCTTCCACATTAGTTTAAAATTGTAATTGATAAGATTAGAGCAATAGAACTGAGAGTTTCTATCCCAACCCCTCCCACCCCTGCTTCACCTTACCTGGGGTAGAGAAAAGAGGCTGAATATTGGATTCGGTGACCAATAGCCAATGTTTTAATCAATTATATGTACTTAATGAGGCCTCCATAAAAACCCAGAAAAGACAAAGTTTGGAAAGCTTCCAGGTTAGGTTGGTAAACACATGCAGGTGTGGGGACAGTGACACATCTGAACAGGACGAGGAAGCTCCGAGCCCCTTCCCATATACCTTTCTCTGTGCTTCTCTTCCATCTGACTGTTCCTGAATTACATTCTTTTATAATAAAGCAGTAATCAAGTAAGTTTTGCCAAGCTCTATGAACTGCTCTAGGAAATTAATTGAACCCAGAAAGGGGCCATAGGAACCTCTGATTTATAGCTAGTTGGCCAGAAGCACAGGTAACAACCTAGGCTTGTGATTGGCATCTGAAGTGGGGACAGGGCTTGAGGGATTGAGCCCTTCCTCTGTGGAAGGTAAGGTAACTGAGCAGAGAGTGTCAGAATCAAGATGAGTTTGCTGGTGTCCAACAAGTGCTTGGTGTGGGAGAAACACCCACACACATTAGAACTGTGAACAATTGGAATATCCTCCCGCTTTTTTGTAAAAAAGAACCTGACAGCTTGAATCCTAACACCTGACTTTATTTCCCCCAAATCAAAGGTCACTTAACTTACATAGATTATACTCTTATTCTTTTTTGTTTTGTTTTTTGTTTTTTTTTTATTTTATTTATTTATCTTTAGAGAGGAAGAAAAAGAGAGAAGGGAGAGAAACATCAATGTGTGATTGCCTCTCATGAGTCCCCTGCTGGGAACTGGCCTGCAACCCAGGCATGTGCCCCGACTGGGGATCGAACCGCAATCATGTGGTTCGCAGGCCCTTGCTCAACCCACTGAGCTATGCCAGCCAGGGCTACTTATTCTTTTGATCTTAACTCCTTCTCTGGCTGTATGCATTTTTGACTGACATGTTCATCATCCTGGTTGCAATGCATTTAACATACCTTTCAGCTCTCCAACCCTTCCATTAGGAAATAGACACATTTACACCTGCCTTTTACACACTGTCTGACTCATGAGCAGCTTCCATCTCCTCCCCAAACCCTTTCTCTCCACCTAAGCTTGGATATGTTTCAACAGACCTCCTAATTTATGGGACTTCACCTCCTGATCTTTTCTCATTGACATAAATATACAATACAACACATACAGCAATAGCTTATTGCATTTAAATATATCACATGGAAGGTTGTCAATGGGGAGGGTTAGAGGGAAAATAAGGGAAAAGGTAGAGGGAATAAGAAGCCTAAATGGTAGATACAAAATAGACTTGGGGAGGTTAAGAATAGTATGATAAATGGAGAAGCCACAGAACTTATATGTATGACCCATGGACATGAACTAAGGTAGGGGAATGATGGTGGGAGGGGGGATAGAGGGCAGAAGGGAATATAGGGGAGGAAAAATGGGACAACACTAATAGTATAATCAGTAAAATATATTTTAAAAAATAACTAATGTATTTATAATAATGTGGTTTTTTTCTTATATAAGCTGGGCTTCAGAAACATCACTGACTTTCGAAAATAATTTGTCATTTTGATCATCTTTCTAGGCTCATTACATTATTTTTAGAATAGGAAATTTCTTTCTCTAGAACTCTCTGTTTATAAACAGATACTCATTTCCTCTCAGGAATGTCTGCCACACATCATGAGCCAGGGGGATGCTTGGGAACTCACACCACGCACCGTCTAAGTGTTGGTTCAATTACGGTTGGATAACTGCCTCTGACCCTACAGCTGAGCTATGATTTCCAATAGCTGTGGGAATAGCTTCTACTGCTGATCTGACTGAACCACTGTGTAACTGGCATTGTACAATAGCCCTAATATGGAGAAAAATATGGGAAAATTCTCTGGAGGCAGACAGAGATTGATTTCCAACATAGGGATTGATTATATTTTAGGCAATGGGCTGTGATTTAGGGGGAAAGCAGAGTCAATGAGGCCAATATAATGGTTTCCTCTACAAGAACTGATTCAGTTAGCAACTCATTTTAATTGAAAAAAAATGCAGAAACTCTTGGATAGGTTATGATCACTTTCATCACAAAATAGGAAATAAGAGGGAAAACCAAGTCAGGATTCATTTTGGTGAAATTGTAATGCATATTTAGTAATATTAAGCCCAGAAAAAAATAAATAATTTTAGTAGATTCAAGTACCGTTATAACAAACCTTTGGTTTGACCTACCTTTGAGTAAGAATAATAATCTGTATATTTGCACAGGTTATTTAACATTATTAAGGAGATAGTTCTTCTACCCCAAAAGCCTCTCTCATCTAGCAGTCTTTGGCCCTAAATTTTTGCCAAGGTTGCCAAACAGAAATTTATTTTATCAGGGTTAAAGTATCATAACTACTGAAATAATTCCTTAAATGTTAAGTAAGTCACACTTTAGTAAGTGGAAGTATCATTGGAGTGCTAGTTCTCAGATTCTGATGCACTGGGTCTGGGAGGGGAGCCAAGAATTTGTGTTTTTTTAAGCATCCTCAATGAGTCTGATATATGGATTTTATTTTGATAAATATTAAGCTACATGTATAGATTAAATAAGAATTATATATAAATTATTAAATGTCTTCAGCTTATCTGAAATCACTTTCCTTTAATAGCTATTGGAAGATTGGAACATAAAACAACTATGTTTTAAGAGAAAGAGTTATGGCAAGAAGAAAGAGTGTACTGTGGGTGGGACCAGTGTCTGCCAAGACAGGCTCAGATGAGGCATCTGGGCAGGAATCCCTGACTGTGTGATCAGAAGTCAGCATAGGCGCCTGAGTCCATGTGACACAAAGCAGGGCCAAAGTGAAGTATGGGAATGAGGTATCTAGGGAGGGACTATATGGGATTCACTCTCAGGGTTGTGTAATAATGAGTGTTTCCTTCCATTTTGCACCCTAGACACCTGACTCCCCTTGCCCTAGTCCTGGCTTTGGTAGACAGCTTATGAAATGGCTCCCAAAGATCGCTACCTTTTGCTATGTAACTTTTCCAAAGTTACCCTTTGGAAACTCACTACTTTTATGTGGGGGTTGGATCTGTTTCTAATGAGTAGAACACAGCAAAGGTGATGGATGTCATTTCCAAGATTATGTTATAAAAAACTGTGATTTTCACCTTTTTCTCTCTCTCTCTTTTGTTTCTGACTCTGATGAAACAAGCCTTCTTTTGTGAACTGCCTTATTGTGAGGAACTGAAGGTGGCCTCTAGACAACAGCCACTGAAGAACTGAACACTGAGTCCAACAGCCCCCAAGGAGTAAATTCTGCCAACAAGCACAAGAGTGACCATGGAAATGGATTCTTCTCTTATTGAATCTTCAGATGAGACCATCATAATCAAGCTGACACCTTGATGCAGTCTGTGAGAAATGCTGAGTCAGAAGCCCCTGCTCTGTCTTGCTCAGAAGCCCCTGCTCTGTCTTGCTCAGAAGCCCCTGCTCTGTCTTGCTCAGATTCCTGACCACAGAAACTGTGTGACAATAAACATTGTTTTAAGTCACTAAGTTTTGGAGGAACTTTTATGTAGCAATAGGTAACTAATACAGTACATAAAGATTTAGGAGAAGATGGTGATCTGTTTGTTGCTGAACCTGAATAAAAATGTAAATAGGGAAAAGTAAGAAGTTACTGAGGTTACACTGAAAGCTTTGTCCAGGTGTGGTTTTTCATGCACAGGTTCCTTCTTTTTTTCTTCACCTCTTGAAAATCCTCCCTCCCCTAAAAATAAGCTAGGAAGTTTTCTTATCAGGGTTGATTGATAAACTTTGAAAACTCTCTATTAAACATCCAAGATTATTGCCATAGCCACCCCAACATCTACTTCAATCTCCTTACTTGAAATTTGCCATAGTTCCAAGTAAGAAGGTCACTATAATTAATAGTGGTAATATTTTTTACCCATTGAAGTTTTCTTCTGCCCAGCAGCCACAGTCACTAGAATTTACAAAAGAAGAAAGGAAAGGAAAAGAAGAGAAAAGAAAAGAAGGAAGAAAAGTCTGATATTGAAAGGATGTGGAACAGCTAGAACTCATACATTACTAGTGGGAATGAAAAAATGTGTGGCCACTTTGAAAAACAGTAAGGCAATATTTTGTAAAGTTAAACCATATCAGCCAGTAATTGTACTCCTAGGTATCTATTGAAGAGAAACAAAAAGTTCAGACAAACACTTACATTAAAATATTTATAGCAGCTCTATCAATAATAGTCCAAAGTCAGAGAATTCCAATGTTTATCAGCTAGTGAGTGGATAAGCAAACTGTGGTGTATTCATACAATGAAATACACTGCTACTTGGCAGTGGAAACAAACTGCTAATACAGGGTGAGACAAAGGTAGGTTTACAGTTGTGAGTATACAAAACACAGAATTTATTCTTGTATAATTATTTATTAGTATATTATTTTCTATATGAACAACCATAAGCCTACTTTGCCCCACCCTGGCTATGCAACATGATGAACCATTGTAGCATTATGTTAGAGGAGAGAAGCCACACACAAAACACTATATACTATGGTTTCAATTGTGTAAAATTCTAGAAAAGGCTAAACTATAGTAATAGAAAGCAGATCAGTTATTTCCATGGTCCAGAGTTGGGGAGAGGAAATTGTCTACAAAAGAACACAAGCATTTTTTGAATAATGTTAACATTGTATAGCACGATTTTGGTGGTGGTGATGTGACTATATGCATTTGTCAAGACTCGTTAAACTTTAAATGCATTTGTTGCATATGAATTGTACCTCAATAAAATTGCTTTAAAAAGAAAAAAAGTGGCCACATAGAATAAAGAATTGCAGTAATTCAAGTTCTATTGCTTGTTTTTATAATCACGGTATCTACTGTTCATTTTAAATCTTTCAAATCTTTTAAATCTACTGTTTAAATGAAGGAATATGTAGTACCACAGTGGCTGGAGATATGTGAGCTGATACTGTATGGGTTGAGAGTTCTCTGAATTACTTTCCATGAGGAATAAAATAATTACCAAAATGACAGTAATAAAAATGTGCTACTCTGACTACTTTGAAGCTTACATATAGACCAGGGGTGTCAAACTCATTTTCACAGGGGGCCACATTAGCCTTGCATTTGCCTTCAAAGGCCCAAAATAATTTTTTTGTATAAATGTAACTATTCCTTAACTCTTAAGAAGCTGAAATTACATTCAGCCCTTTGAAGGCAACTGCAAGGCTGATGCTGGCCCCAGTGAAAATGAGTTTGACACCTCTGGCATAGACCATGAAAACTCAACAGTACCCTCAGCATTTGTTTAGAAATTAGACCAGTGAAAGAATTTTGGGAAAGGAATATTTTATCACTGATCCTGTTTAGAATTACTGCTGACTCATGGTGATGACAGAAAGCAGCCCAACTTTTACTCAGCTTCATTGCTGTTTTAAAATTCTTTACAGACAATGTACCCCTATTAGCTGTACCTGAGATGGACTACTCCTGACACCTGTTCTTGATAAATTACTGGCACTCCTTATCAGTAGTTGTAACTTCCTGGGATCCTGGAAAAATATCACAATCTCAGACACCAGTCTGAATTGCAGTCTTTGGATGTTTCTTTATTACTCAGGAAGTGTTATTGATTACCGACTAAAGGCCATGTGCTGTTCTATGTTCCAGTAATTTCAGGTGAAATGGTCACTGATCTCAAGAACTTTCTGATGATGTGTATTGACATTGTGAAAGCAAGCTATATACTCCCAATAAATCAAAGTAGTAGACTTTCCTAAAAGTTACAGGTTGTCCATAATTCCCCTTTGATCATCTTTCTCAGTGTTTTCCCATGTAAGCATCTTTTTTCTGGCACCATAGTGGACCACATTCTTTATAAACTTTGGGCTGGGGCTTAAGAGGAAGGCTGTAATCTTTTCTGAAGGGAGAGTCAACAAGTAGGCTCTTATTCCGTACAAACTTAGATCTCTCTGTCCTTCTATAGACATTGGGCCTATAACATTTGCTTGCCAATTAGCTTTTAAATCCTCTATCAGAAAGTAGGTTCTCCTGATATTTGGGATGCAGGGATGCAACTCAGAATTATAAGAGGCATCCTTGATATTCTACATCACTAGCTAGGGCTTACACAACAACTGTCTGTGGGCAACAGGAAAAAAAGTCTAAAATAAAAGTGCATGCAAGAAACTTAAAGTGATAAAAGCCCCATCATGGAAACAATGGAAAGAATAGTATTGACTGATGTAGGTATACTACACACCTCTGTCCCTCAGGAGGGCTGTCCTATGGCTCACTCCAGTGCCTTTTGATATACGTTTTTAAGTCTATCTAATGATTCTTGACTTATAATTGTAAAGCTACTTAGAGTCAGGGCCAGAATAAGCAGAAGTCAAGAAGTTTCTCTATGACTTAGTGAAAGGTCAGCATTGGCTTTCCCAAGTCTTCCTCTTGGACTTGAAGTGGGCGAATCATGTCTCTTGTTCCTCCCAAAGAAAAGTCAAATAGAATCTCAGAATCAGTATTGGGAGTTTTCAGAATGTTATGATAACTTCTGTATCTTCTACACTAATGGTTGCAGAGAGATGATAATAATCACCAGTGAGGCTTTTTGTTTTTTGCCTTTTTATTTTTTCTGCTAATTTGTAGCATCTTCCTTTCAAATTAATGTTAGCAAATCCCTTTTTAGGTAAGTTTATATTCCATCTAAGCCAACTCCTTTCATGGGCATGACAAAGTCATTGGCTGATTTGAATGAAAAAGGGGGCTGAACATTTAGAAAGAAGATGAAAAAAAGGTATTTTTTATGACCTTATATGAACATTGATGACTAATTTTTAATACATAGAAAATCACTAGTGTTGAAAATAACTATTAATTATAATATAATACTATAATTTTGATATAATGATTTGACCTCTCATTTTTTAGTTCTAAAATTTCATTCTTTTTATAAAATTTATTAAACTTATTGGGGTGATATTGGTTAATAAAATTATATATGTTTCAAGTGTACATTCTAAAATACATAATCTGTATATTGTATTGTGTGTTTATACCCTAAGTCAATTCTCTTTCCATCAACATTTATGCCCCCTTTACCCTATTCTACCTCCCACCACCCCTTTCCCTCGGTAATCACCATACTGTTGTCTATGAGTTTGTTTTTTGATTAATCTCTTCACATTTTTCACCCAAGTGCCCAACCCCCTCACTTCTGACAGCTGTCAGTCTGTTTTCTGTATCTGTGAGTCTATTTTGTTTGTTTACTTTGTTCATTAGATTCCACATGTACATAAAATCATATGGTAATTGTCTTTCTCTGACTGGCTTAGTTCACTTATCATAGCAATCTCCAGGTCCATCCATGCTGTCACAAAAGGGAAGATTTCCTTCTTTTCCATTGCCAACTAGTATTCCATTGTGTAAATGTACCACTGCTTTTTATCCACTCATCTGTTGATGGGCATTTGGGCTGCTTCCAAATCATGGTTATTAATGGTTGTTTATAAAAAACAACACTGCAATGAACATAGGGGTGTATATATTCTTCAAAATTGGTGTTTTGGGTTTCTTTGGATATATTTCTGAAAGTGGAATCACTGTGTCATAAGAAAGTTCCATTTTTAATTTTTTGAGGAAACTCCACACTGCTTTCCACAGTGGCTGGACCAATCTGTGTTGCCACCAATAGGGTTCCCTTTATCCACATCCTCTCAAAGCACTTGTTTGTTGATTTAGTGATTAGCCATTCTCACAGTTGTGAGGAGATATCTCGTTGTGGCTTTGATTTGCATTTCTCTGATGATCAGTGACATTGAGCATCTGTTCATATATCTAATGGCCATCAGTATGTCCTCTTTGGAAAACTCTTTGTCCATCTTTTAATTGGATTGTTTGGTTTTTTGATGTTGAGTTTTATAATATTTTAAAATAAATTTTGAATATTCACCTCTCAGCAGATGTATCATTGGTGAATATGTTCTTCCATTTAGTGGGTTGTCTTTCCATTTGTGGATTGTTTCCTTTGATGTACAAAAACTTTTCAGTTTGATACAGTCCTATTTCTTCATGTTTCTTTTGTTTCCCTTGCACAAGGAGATATATGCAAAAAGATATTGTTATGAGAAATGTTTGAGATTTTACTGCCTACATTTTCACCTAAGATTTTTATGCTTTCAAGTCATACATTGAAGTCTTTAATCCATTTTTACTTTATTCTTGTTTATGGTGTAAGAAGGTAGTCTAGTTTAATCTTTTTGCATGTATCTGTTTAATTTTCCCTACATCATTTATTGAATAGACTGTCTTTATCCATTGTATGTTCTTGCCTTCTTTGTCAAATATTAATTGACCATAAAGGCATGGGTTTATTTCTGGATTCTCTGTTATGTTCAACTAATCTATATGTCTGTTTTTATGCCAGTACCATATGCTGTTTGGATACCATGGCATTGTAGTATTCTCTGATATCAGGTAGTGTGATTCCTCTAACTTTGTTTCCCTCTCTCAAGATTGCTGTAGCTATTCAGAGTCTTTTGTGGTTTTATATAAATACTTGGAATATTTAGGAATTTTACTGAGTCTATAGATTGCTTTGGGTAGTATGGACATTTTAATGATGTTAGTTTTTTCTATCCATGAGCACGATATATGCTTTCACTTATTAGTATCTCTTTTCAATTTATTTCTTCAACATCTTATTAATTTTCTGAGTATAGGTCTTTAACATCCTTGGTTAAATTTATTCCAAGGTATTATTTTATGATGCAATTGTAAATGGGATTGTTTTCTTAGTTTTTTATATAGTATATTATTTGTGTATAAAAATGCAACTGATTTCAGATATCTAGTTGGTGTCCTGTTAGTTTATTAAATTCATTTATCAGTTCTAGTCATTTTTTTTGCTAGAAACTTTAGTATTTTATGTATACAGTATCATGTCACCTGTAAATAATGGCAATTTTGCTTCTTCCTTCCCAATTTTGATGCCTTTTACTTTTTCTTGCTTGGTTTCCAGTACTATATTAAATAAAAAATGCTTATAGTTTCTGTGTGTTGAGGATGACGTTGGCTGTGGATTTGTCATATATGGCCTTTATTATGTTGGGGTATGCTCCCTCTATTTCACTTTCTGAGATCTTTTTATTATAAATGGGGGTTGAATTTTTATCAAATGCTTTTTGTTCACCTTTAACATCATGTGATATTTTCTTCTTTTTTTAAGGTGGTATATAACATTTATTGATTTGCAGATATTGTACCAACCTTGCATGCCTGGAATAAATCCTGCTTGATCATGGTGTATAGTCTTTTTAATGCATTGCTGGGTCCAGTTTGCTAATGTGTTGTTGAGGATTTTAGCATCTATCTTCATCAGTGATACTGGATTATAATTTTCTTCCCTTGTATATTTATCTGGTTTTGAATTAGGA
Organism: Artibeus jamaicensis; assembly: GCF_021234435.1. Lineage (NCBI taxonomy): Eukaryota > Metazoa > Chordata > Mammalia > Chiroptera > Phyllostomidae > Artibeus > Artibeus jamaicensis. Next base: position 5,364,546 of record NW_026521822.1, read on the forward strand.
TAATGCTGGTCTCATAACATGAGCTTGAGAGTCTTCTCTCCTCTTGAGTTTTTTTGAAATAGTTTGAGAGGGATATGTGTTAGTTCTTCTTTCAATGTTTGGTAAAATTAACCTGAGAAGCCATCTGATACAGGGCTTTTGTTCGTTGGTAGTTTTTTAATGTTATTATTATTAGTGCTTTAATTTAATTAGGTGTAATCAGTCTAATAAGATTTTCTGATTTTTAAAATTCAGTTTTGGAAGACTGTATAATATTAGAAATTTATCCATTTCACCCACATTGTACAGTTTTTTGGCATATAGATAGCTGTTCATATTTTCTTTCAAACCTTTGTATTTCTGTGGTGTCATTAATTTCTCTTTTACTTTTGATTTGATTTATTTAGGTCTTCTCTCACTTTTTTCTCAATGAGCCTGGTTTATCTTTTCAAAGAATCAGCTTTTATCTCATCTTTTGCTTGTTCACATAGTTTTGTGTGCTTTACTTAAAACCATCAAGGCCACTGAAAGATTAGACTTGTAATTAGTTTTCAGGGGCTATTTCTTGTTCTGCTGAGAGTGTACCTCCACTTACCAGGGGTGTGGGGTATTTGCATGAATTCTTTTACCCACATCAAGGTTAATTGCAGAATGTAGAATGAACTTAGCTGTTGTGGGTTGATAATTTCAAGTTTCAAGATTACACAAAAGAATTGTTGAGTCAGATGAGAACCAGATTTGGGGCCAAGTTGACGGCTATTGCTTGATGGGAAAAAAGAGAGGAAGGGAGACATGAAAATTTATAGTCCCAGTGTAGCTGAGAAGATATGGCTTCAGGAATCCTGCATGCTGAGTGTTAACTCTGTGTTGTTTAGGGTATTTTCAATACATGCAATAGGTAGCTTTTCAGGGATGGTCACCCGGTGATAGAGAACCTGGCAACCTCTGATTACTTTTCCCTTTTCACTGTTTTTGGGACTTCTCTAGGAGGTTTTAACTCAAAGGAAACTTTTACTTTGAATGCTTCAAAAGTCATTTTACTCTATAGATATGTCAAGTAAAAGGAATTCTCAATGTGTTTTTGTTGGTAAAATTTATATGCATAGGAGAAAGATGATTTCTACTTGTGGGTTTATATTACAAGATTTATTTATGCTCATTTACAAATATATACTCAGTATTCACTAGATGCTAGGAGTCCATGAACACACTGCCTGTTTTAGATCTTGTGCCAAGTCTTGGCTCCTGTGGATCGGAGCCTTGCACTTTTGGCTCTGGGTTGAACCACAGACACTGGGAGTGCTGGCAGCCATGTTCTTGTCATGGCTGAAGCCCTCCAGGGAATGGTTCTTTGCAGAGCTTCCTTGGCTGAGGCTTTCTTGGTTAAATCTCTAAGTACAGCAGTACAAGCCAAGGCCTCCTGCTGAGTAATATAACCTAGGGGAAAGAAATAAGAGAGATGTTAAGGTCAATAGTTTTACAAAACAAATAAGCAAAAAACACTGGAAATATTCAGATTCACAAAATTTCTTCTACTCTACAGGATAAAAGAAAATTTTTAGCTCAATTGTTCAGCACAATTGAGACAATTGTTTAGCACACCCAGATTTTTATGATTTTTTGAAGACAGGAAGTATATTTCTTCTTTTGCATCAATCATTCAGTAAATTAATAAATACATAGCCATTGATTATCATGACAGATCATTTGGAGAGGGGCTTGAGCCATGAAGAATCTTCATCTGAATTGTTTATTAGTATCAAAATATTCTTCAGACCAGAAGCAGATATATTCAGTCTCTCTGTGTTATTAAAGTAGTCTGCAGATCACCTACACAATCATCTGGCTAAGACCGCTTTTCATGATACTTTTTAAAAATGCAGATTTCTGGTTCTACTCCAGATATCTTTGAATCATAAATTCAAAAAGTTAGGCCTGGAAATCTACATTTTAATAACATACACAGTTGTATTTTATGTGTACTAAACATTGAATATTCTGCTTCTAGGTTCATTGACTTCTAAGCAATTTTATTCTGCAAACAAAGCTCTGCTATTTACTAGTTACATGACCCTAGTCAAGTTATTTAACTTATCATGTCTCAATTTTATCTTCTGTAAAATGTGGGTTATAAAGGCATCTACCATGTAGACATGTTTGAGTTTTAATAAGACAGTACATGCAAATACAAGCAAAGTACTTAGACTAATTGCTGAAACCTAGGAAGACATAATAACAGATAACTACTGTTACTGTTTTTCTTATTAAACACTTGCAGAAGACATGTTTTCCTTCTGTGCAAATACAGAAACAATAGTATAAGTAGATGTGCTAGTGCGAAGTGAGTAGTTTAGAAAAAATAATAATAAATAAAGTTCTATGGGAGTTACAAGAGTGTAATAGAGAGGAGCTGAAGACTGAAAACATTTTTGAAAGAAAAGAGATTTAACAACAATTATATCTTTTTGTAGGTTGTGACTTATGATCTATGAAGGTTTTTCAGAACCATTATTTCATTTATGCTTCATAAAATCCCATGAAGTTCATAGGAGAAGAGAGACATTGGGGCATGGGAAAGAAAGTGCACGATCTTTGCAGGTGATGGTCCTAACTGACATTTACTACCTGTGCAAGCTTGGTCGGGTTATATACCTGCCTGACCTACATTGCCCACAACTGTAACATGGGGAGAAATGAGAAAGCAAGCATAGGACTCCAAACACAATGTCTGGAACATGGTAAATGCTCAGGAATACAAGTATTCCTTTTGTGAGGAAACCATGTCTCTGAGTTTATGCAATCAGCAAGGGGCTGAGCTGTGGTTTTTAGCTTAGACCATCTGCTTGAGGCCATGGCTGTTTCTATCACATCAAGTTCCTGTAAATCTGAGAGCTGTTGATATTTTACAACAATTCACCCTCCAGTTTCTTTAAACCCTCTTAATTTACCCATAAAACCTTCCTTTCTGTTGTCAGGAGTAATTATTTTTAAAGTCGGCCTGCCAACCACATTGCTAAAACAGCTTGTTGGCAGAGGGCATTCTACTTGAATTTTTATCAGGAGACTTGACTTCTGGCTTCAGTGAACAAGTCTTTTCTTGAGGTGCTTGGTCCAGGTCAGGTAGTTAAACTCACCAAGCAGCTGCTGGTGCTGAAGGCTGTGAATATATCGGGTCTGCAGGGCCTCCCACTGGGGCCTGGAGTTGTAAATCCTCATGATGCTGTAAAAGTAGCGCTGCTGCCCTCTGGTTAGGTCCTGTCAGAACACAGCAAGTGATACTGATGAATTGGTGGAGTTTACTGAATTAAGAGTGTCATGTATTCAAAGCTGACTTCCCCTTAAGTAAGATGCTTCTCTCCCTCTTTTCTTTTTCTTGCTCTCTCTCTATAATATATACATTATATATCACATATATAATATATACACTATATATATATCAATTGGAAAACAACAATTGGGTAGTTGTCTTCCTTAGGTTACTTAAACAATCTCACTGGTCTGTATAAAGGTGAAATGTCTAAGGAAAGGATTCTAGCTCAGTACGTCAAAGTTTTGGGCAGAGGGAGATCCAAGGATTTTTAGTTTTTATTGATCTCTTATAGTCCTTGTTGAGAAAGGCAGGTTGTGAGGATCTACCCAGGTCTAGAAGTGCCAGGCCTCTGCATGGCATACTCAGCCCCTTGCTGACTGCATAAACTCAGAGGCATGGTTTCCTCACAAAAGGAATACTTGTATTCCTGAGCATTTACCATGCTCCAGACATTGTGTTTGGAGCTCTATGCTTGTTTCCTCATTTCTCCCCATGTTACAGTTGTGGGCAATGTAGGTCAGGCAGGGTAGGACAGAACTTTCTGCGGAAGGGTGTCGGTAAGCATGGGGGATAGGTAGATGAACAGACATAATATGGTAGAGGTTCAACAGAAGGAAAATAAACTCTGCCTGCACAGTCAAGGAAACTCCTTAAGTGAGATGATCAACACCAGTAGACTTACAGGTGAATAGGAAGTCCTTAAGAGATTAGAATTCTGGTTCTAAAAGGCATCAGCATCACCTGGTACTTGTTTGAAATGCAAATTATCAGGCTCCACCCTAGACCTACAGAATCAAAAACTCTGGGTGGGGTCCAGCACTCTGAGTTTTAACAAGTCCTCCAGGTGATTCTGAAACATGAATGCTAGAACTGGAGAACCACAAAAGCGGAAGACAAAGAAGGTAGAAAGCAGTACAATTTCTTTTATAGGCACAACATGTCCAGATATATTGGGAAGCAGACTTTTTTTTAAACTTTAATCAGAACATGGAGTTTGAACTAGAAAAGGCTGTAGCATTAAACAGGGGAGGTCGTACACAACTTCATGCCAGGTTAAGAATTTAAAGATTACCCTTTTTAATAAGGATCCATTGATGGTCTTTATTTAAGGCAGTGCTTCTCAACAGTGTGATTTTGACCCTCAAGAGACATTTGGCAATGTCTTGGGGAAATCTTTAATTGTCACAAATGGTGAGAGGGAGGAAGAATGCTACTGGTATTTGGTGGAAAGAGGCCAGTGATGCTGCTGAACACCCTACAGTGCATGAGACAGCATCCAGTTCTTACAACAAAGAATTATCAAGCCCAAAATGTTACACATTTAAGCTGACCAGATTTGCATTTTAGAAAGATTTTGCATGGAGAAAGAGCTCACAGGAAAATGGACCATTGGTGTGGAGATAATTTGGAAGGCTGTCATCTATGCTAGGGAGAAACAAAAAGGACCTAGGCTCCCAGTCATGGACAAACAAACATCATGCAGTCTCGCTTGTATGTGGAATCTAATGAAAAAAGTAAACTGACAAAATAGAAACAGAGTAATGGACGCAGGAACAGACTGACCCCTGTCAGAGGGGAGAAGGGAGGTGGGGACTAGATGAAAAAAAAATGAAGATGAGGCAGGACAGCAAAAAGCTAGGGAAATTCCTAGATAAGTATAATAAGGGAAATTGAAGCAAAATAATTAAACAAGACCTAGCAATTTTAGCAACTTACAGCCAGCTAATGAATCACAAGGCTTTATCTTCCCTAAGGACAGTTAGGAGCAAGTGGTTTACACACTCCAGACTGTCCCAGGGCAGAACAGCCTTGGTCCCCATCCCTCCTCAATGATGTTCCTCCTCAAGGTTCACTAGTAATGTTTTTTAAAAATAAAACTAACCAGAAAAATAACCCTGACCCCTCTATACACACGTTTTGATGAACAAGTTGAAGGACACATCTGGAAATCTAATGAATATTCTGTTAAGAGCCTTCCCCTGAGATCTCCCCTAAAATTCCTGCTGCTTCCAAGGAAAGATAAAAAGCCTCAAGACAAACAATCCACTTCACACTTTCCCTCCCTGGAGGACCCAGCACCTTTCCCTTCCCCTACTTCTTCCCCTACAGGCCTGCATCTCCCAAACTTTAAGGGATCCCAGGAAACATGCAACCAGGGAAGAAAAAATGGGCAGTGGCAGCTCATCCTGGCTAACTCCCTGAACCTGCTCTAAGGACCCCTTTTTCTCTGACTTCTCAGGGAGCTCACTTCTTTTACTGTGACTGCTATTTCTTAGAGAGCCGAAGACCCACCTAGTCTCCCTCCTGTTTCTTCATCTATCTTATGTCCTTCTGTATTTCGCTATCCCCAGCTTTAATAAACGTCCTCTCAAAATCAACTGGACTTATTTTGTAAAATCTTCCCTACACAAGGTCGAGAACCCACACATTACTAGTGGGTCCAAGGCAGACCCACTCTGGCCCAGACCTCATCCAATAACAAAGGGATTAGCCGAAAAGCATTTATGCATAACCCATAGACACAGACAACAGTGTGGTGATGGCCAGAGTGGAGGGGAGAGTGGGGACTGGATGGAGGTGAGCAAAAGAGAGTGGGAAATGGGAACAATGTAATAGGGTCAACAATAAAAAGTAAGGCTAAGAAAGGAGTTGTGGAGTTAAATTACTATTATATACTTAATAGTTTTTAAAAAAAATTCCTATGAACTTTTTTCCCCAAAGTTGTATTTATTTATTTATTTATTTTTGGACAGAGGGTAAGGATGGGAGAGAGAGAGAAACATCAGTGTGTGGTTGCCTCTCATGCACCCCCTACTGGGAACCTGGCCCACAACTAGACATGTGCCCTGACTGGGAATAGAACCAACAAAACTTTGGTTCAAAGGCCAGTGTTCAAACCACTGAGCCACACCAGCCAGGGCCTATACCTAATATTTCTTAAGTATTTATTGTATGCAGATGAGGAAACTGAGATAGTGGCATCAACATTCTGTAAAAATAAAGATAAAATAAGTTTATCCCAGGCCAGAAAATTCAAAACAATGACAGAATTTTAAAACTACTTGGTAAGTATGTAATAAATCTAAACTTAAAGTAAATATTTATAAAAATGACTTTTATCTGTTAGAAATTTTGTTTGGAGATGAAATATGTAAACCAGTTTTTTTTTTAAGCCTAGAGATCTTAAACTTAAAAAATATATACAGAGTAAAAGCGGCAAAGCCTAGTGCTTCAAAATTTGAGACATCATCTCAGCTTTACAATTACTGAGTTACATCTTTTAAAAGATAATATATTTGAAGAAAATTAATTCCTGATTAAGCCTTTTCAAATGACTGAGAAAGATATAATGTGAAAATTCCAGGCCAATTTCAAAAGCAGAGCTCTAAAATGCAATGGGAGTTTCCATTATATTAGATAAAACCATAAAAGTTATGGTTTTGTTAAATAAGAACAAAAAGTCTACATCTTTTCCTTAGTAGAACTGTCAACTTCCAAAATAAGAAGTAACAGTAACATTTCTAATACTCTTATTTAGTTGTTCATTCTTCCTTGAGCGGGATGGCAGGATACTGAAACTTTTACAGAGTATTTATGCGAATGGCTTGAACTAATTTTGACTGAAAGGAGCTAACAGCTTTGTAGCAGAGAATCAGAGTGTGGTCAGTCAGTGAGCTTCCCACCACTGCTGTGGGTGTAGAAATAGATAATCCACACTCATTCACTCTCCCACACACACTGGCAACATTCAGGGAGGGCCTACACTGGGCCCATTGTTCTTGCTACTGCTGGGTGAACAAAGACATGAAGATTTCTCAAGCCTTGAGGGAGACACAGACAAGGCCTCTTCATCTGTGAATAACATGCTGCACCTTCAGTAATGTCATGTCAGCAGATGGAGGCACTCGAATGCAAGGAATCTGTGTAATAGTCTGAAGCCTTTGTTGTCTTTTCTGTTTTTCTCCCATTCTTTATCCTGTATCTCCAAGGAACAACAAAAAATAGCATAAAATTGCATTTTGCTCAACAAATTTTAGGAATGTACCTAAGTAATTAAGTAAGCAAGCAAATAAACAAATAAATGCATGTTATTTGTTTCCAGGGATAAGAAATTTTCTCACAGGTTTCCAAGTAAGTGGATTTCACCACACCGCTTAGTTCTGTGCTTTCCCCTGTTCTCATCCTTTTTTATGGGAGGAATAATTCAGAGCCCCATGTCTCTCTGCTGAACACTGTGTTTGGAAGACATGGGTCATAGAGCCATATAATGTCACAACAGCTGCTACTTGATAATTTTAAAAAACATTTAGTATCTTCTCTGATTCTAAAATTAATAGGTTTCATTATGAAAAATTCAAAAAAATTAAAAATTAAATAAAATAACACATCAACCATAACCTAACTTTCCATTACTATTGTTAGCATTTGACTGATTTCTTTTTATTAATTTTCTGCGTACATTGTGTGTGATTTGAGAGAAGAGCAATCATAGTCTATGTGTTGTGTATTTTTCCAGCTTATTAAATATCCATTAAAATATGTCTTTTAGTGACACTATAGTATACTTTTACTTCATTCTCCATTTCTTACACATATAGATTTGCAGTTTTATAGCTCTATACTAAAAAAAGCAACTATTAAATCTAGCCACATTTTTGCCACTTTCCTGCAAAGATACAAAATGAAGTCACACCTGCTTATGAGTAAATCTTCTCTCCATGTAATTTAGGGTTTAGAATCTGAGATGTATATAATAATTTAAAAAATTAACAATCAAAGAAGAATAGACATATTGGAATAAGGTTGAGAGACACAGAATGAGAACCCCCAGCATATTCCCCTCCATTCACAGCTTTGCTCTTGGAAACAATGCCTATCTTATCAGGTTGCTTGATTAACTGAGATTATGAACACAGAACAATCTTTATGCTCTTCTCCTCTGTCATTATGTTCATGCACACATATGTGTACAAGTGCACAACGAAAACACATGTAAGAAACACTTTAACATGTGAGAAAACTCTGGTTCTGAGTTCACAGAGCCCAAGCTCAAATGTTCCAAAAGAGAAATGTGTTAGGGAAACATCAGTCAGCACCTCCATGTATCCTGTTCCCATGATATAAACTTATAAAATAAACTATAAATATTTAATACTGTTTTCCTTCAACATGCACTCCAGAAACCACACCAACCAAGACGTACTCTTTTAATATTCTCTGTGATGGAAGCCAAACTCTATCCTGTACTCAAATCATCTTAATATCTCTTCTCCCATTTTCCAGATCTGTAGAGCAGAGCATAAATATTCTTCAAGGCTGGAAAGATTTTTTCTTTCCTAAAACAGCATAACAAATGACTGATGATATTTCTTGTGGCAACAATTTATGTGTGCTGAGAAAATCCATCTTACTTATTCAAGTGGTCTGCACCTGATACAGTTTGATTAAAATGCTTAGGTAGATAATTCAGGAGGAAAAATTTACAAAATAACATATCTGAAACATAAAGACATGTGTGCTTAAAAGAAACTTACCCTGTGTTGCAGTCTCTCTTTTTTTAAAAAGCACCCATTCATATTCCATTAATTTTTTACAAGGTCTCTTTCTTCTTGCAGTGGTGGGGTGAAAATCCAATCTGTTGATGAGCTGATATCCAAGCAACATCATGTGATTAAACAAAGAGCTGGGAGAATTTGGCCTCATGCCTTCTCCTGCTTCTGGACTACATTCAACTGAACCGTTTAATCTTTTTCTTTTCCAGATTGTGTCTACTCAAGTGTCAACTTCTAAATTTATCATATCTGTGTTGTATGATATAATACAACACAGCAGAGGAAAGTACATGAAAACAGAGGGGGTGAATGTTAAAGGTCAAGCAATCCTTTGGAACAACAGGCCATCACATGAATAGTTCCCAGGTTTGGAGTCAGTAGCCCCCATCCCCATTGCTCAGAATGATGAAGGAAGCTGAACATAGAGGTGCAGGCATCAATTTGACTGTGGTGAACTATGGGATTGTTACATAGTTCAAGATAATGTTCTCTCTTAGTTTTAGAGGAGTATGATATTTTCCATATTTAATCTTGGGCAGAGGTTATATATCATGATAATGAACCTATGACACAATGTTCTTGCCACACTGATGTCATTAGTGTACATCTCACATTTTAACCTGGTTCATGAGAGCAATCTTATCCCTTCCTCTGGGCTAGCATTATTATTAGAGACTTCCTTTTTTTCTTGAGAAATCTCTTTCTGAATGCCAACTTTATCTGCAAAGATGAAAAGGTTTTAGAAAAAATGGGAAAAAATGTCAAAAGAAAACCACAAATTAAAAATTTTTGGAAGGCTTAGAGGAAGGAAAACACAGGAAGATAAGGGTTATGAATAGCTTAAAGAAGAAAGAAAGAACCCAACAGACACAAACAGTTTGATTTTTTTTCAATTATTTAAATGCAAATATTCTGGACAATAAACAGCACAAACAAGAGTATATAAGTGCTAGTGAATACCACAAAAACTCTCACTGGATCTGAGAGTTTGGTGAGTCACTACTGAGAGACAAAGAAAAGTTAAATGCAGAGTTGGCATTGTCAATGGAGTCTTCCTTGAATGTTTTTCCAGGATGTGATGAAATGCATTCTGGAGCATACCACATATGCTGACTGTTACGCACAGATGCTGATTCATAACAGCGTGCATCCAACCCTGACCAATCAGAAAAACGAAAATAGATCTAGGTGTTCCCCACAGAGAGGGAGTATGATATAAGGAATCTCCTACAAAAGTATTGGAATGGGCTAGAGAAGCAAAACAAGAAAGGTAAGATGATCCAAAGATTGACAATTACACTCAAATATGATCATACCTGGATCTGGAAAACAAAAGGGAAAATGATTTCACCCAGGGTCCATGAACACTTTACCTCTGAGATGCTTCTGCTGGGGCAGTGCTGCTTGAGCAGGGACTTGGGACCCACAGGTCACCAGCCACCTTTGCTTCTGTGTTTTTTCCAGAACTGCTCATATTACCATTGTGACCACCTCTGTCACTACACTGCTGCTGCTGCTGTTGCTGCTGCTGTGCTTGATGCTATTGTTCCTACCACAGATGTGAGCAGAAACCATGAAAAGAGCTTCTTCTTGAATACAGGTTTCCATTTCCTACCTCCCATTGGATGCCAGCTGGAGAGGGATGTTGTAAAATGTATTTTGCAGTCTTCCCACTGTTGTGGTATAAAGAAGGTTAAATACAAAGCTGGGAGGTAATGGAACATTACCTTTTGTTGAGGATTACATCAACAAAAATCTGAGAGATACCTATGAAATCAGGCAGAAGGTTTAGAGACTAAATATACAGTTAATGTTTGCCTATGCCATTAAAGTTTGGAATTTTATAAGAAAGGGCAAAATAAAAGATAATTAACTAGCTCTATAGATGGTATCAAAGAATGAGATATATATTTTTGATCAATATCTTAGGTTTCAATCATAATAAAACAATAATCAGTTTTGGATAAAAGAAGTTGTTTTCACAAAAAGCAGCTATACTTTTCAAAAGAATTAAGAAATGCAAAAAATTAAAAAAATAATAGTAACAAGCATCATCTAATTACTATAAAGGAGTAATTTTTAAACTTTTCATCTTATGACATACATAAACCAATTACTAAAATTCTGTGGCACACCAAAAATACATGTTTTGCCAGTCTGACAAAAAAATAGGTATAATTTTGATTCACTCACACCAGGCAGATATTACTGTGTTGGGAGTTGTCATTTTTTAATTTCACAATCTAAAGGAAAAGACATGAGTGCCCCTAACTACATAGTCAAGTATTGCATATTTTAAAATTCTTGCAGCACACTGGTAGAAACTTGTTGCTATAGAGCAGGGGTCCCCAACCTGCAGGCCTTGGACTGCTACCAGTCTGTGGCCTATTAGGATCTGGGCCACACAGCAGCAGGTGAGGGCAGCCAGCAGCCAGCAATGGAAGTTGAGCTCTACCTCCAGTCTCTCCCTACACCCTTCACCAGGTCCCTGGAAAATTGTCTTTCACAAATCCGTTTCCTGGCACAAAAAAATGTTGAAGACCACTGTTAAAGGAGAGATTGAAGAAAAAGATGAAAGAACTCAGATGTGGGCAATAGTGTGGTAACTGTGGGTGGGGGAGGTTTAGAGGGATAAACATAAATAAAAAAATATAATAAGAAATACTGCACAGGACTTCCGCCAAGATGGAGGCATAGGTGGAAGTACTGTGCCTTCTCACACAATGAAGTTTAAAAACAACAAAGTTCTAGCATCAAAAATGCAGCCAAACCACAGAAAACTGAACTATACAGAAGTCTGACAACAACGAACCCTTCAGCCAAACCAGTAAGAGGGGGGTTGGGCAGGAAAGATCCACCGGACCAACCCGGGTACACAACCCAGGTGCGCTTGCAGCAGTGGGCGGATCCCAGGTGTGGAGTAGCAGGCAGACCCACTGAGGGTGCAAGGTAGTGGACTCACTGAGGGCTGACCACGGTCACACATTTGTGCGCAGATAAACCGGTGAAAGAGCGAGCGGTGAGACAGACCATGCAGGCCCAAGTGGTGGGAAGCGGCAGAGGGGACCACCATTGTCCCTCTCTGACCCCGCCCCCACATACAGCATCACAAACCTGCGACCTGGGTAGCCCTACCCTGGTGAACATCTAAGGCTCCGCTCCTCATACCTAACAGGCACGAACAGATCAAAACATGGCTCAAGAACAATTCAGAGCCCCTGAGCCAATAAATCTAAGTGATGAAGAAATAGCCAAACTTTCAGATGCACACTTCAAAACACTGGTGATCTGGATGCTCACAGAATTAGTTGATTTTAGCCACAAATTAGAGGATCAGATGAAAACTAAACTAATTGAAATGAATGGAAATGCACAGGAAACCAATAGTAATGGAAAGGAAACTGGGACTCAAAGGAGTGGACCAGAAAGAGGAAAAAAATGACCAAACAGAAAAATATAAAGACACAAGAATTCAAAAAAAAATTAGGAGAGGCTTAGGAACCTTCAGGACATCTTTAAACGTTCCAACATCCGAATTATAGGAGTACCAGAAGGGGAAGAGGAACAGCCATGAGTGGAAACCTTATTTGAACAAATAATAAAGAAGAACTTCCCCAGTCTGACAAAGGAAATAGACTTCCAGGAGATCCAGGAAGCTCAGAGAGTCCCAAAGAAGTTGGACCCAAGAAAGAACACACCAAGGCACATCATAATTATATTAGCCAAGATTAAAATGAAGGAGAGAATCATAGAAGCAGCAAGAGATAGAGGGACAGTCACCTACAAAGGAGTTCCCATCAGACTGTCAGCAGATTTCTCAAAAGAGACCTTACAGGCAAGAAGAGGCTGGAAAGAAGTATTCCAAGTCATGAAAGGCAAGAACCTACATCCAAGATTGCTCAATCCAGCAAAGCTTTCATTTAGAATGGAAGGGCAGATAAAGTGCTTCTCAGATAAGATCAAATTCAAGGAGTTCATCATCACCAAGCCCTTATTATATGAAATGTTAAAGGGACTTACCTAAGGAAAAGAAGATAAAAAAGATGAACAGTGAAAGGACAGCAAACTCACAGTTATTAACAACCACACCTAAAACAAAAGCAAGCTAAGAGGACAGCTAGATCAGGAGCAGAACCATAGAAATGAAGATCACATGGAGGGTTAGCAATAGTGGAGTGGGAGATGGAGAAGGGAAGAGAAGGTGCAGAGAATAAGTAGCATAGATGGTAGGTAGAAAATAGATAGGGGGAGGACAAGATTAGTATGGAAAATATAGAATCTAAACTTGAGACACGTGGTCATAAACTAAAGGGGGGCATGGTGGGGGAGGGGGTGTACAGGGTAGAAGGAAATGAAGTGGGGAGATAGAACAACTGTAATGGCATAATCAATAAAATATATTTTTTAAAAGAAGAAGTACTGCACAAAAAAATTAAAGTCACTGCTCTTGTCTGAGGGAAAGCTTGGGGTAGGAAGGACCCAGGCAGTGACCTCAATACACTGAGTTAAACTGAGCAGTGACCTCACTTCCTGACCACAGAGCCCAACAGAACTTGGAACCCTGGTAACCAGGCAGCCACATTCTAAACCTGCTCCTATCCAGCTCATTTTGGTTGGAGACTTTGACACTGGACAGGATGTTTTCATGTTATCTGCTCATATCCCAAGGCTGTGACCCCCAAAGAGGCAGTGATGATAATATTCCACTGTGGCTGCCACTGGGTCCAAAATCATCCCAGACACCTGTGGGCATTTTCACAGCGGGACCCAGAGGTAACATGGGATGGCCCAGGGCTGTTCTGTTTGGGCCAGGTCACCTCTCCTATTCCACCTGAGAAGCCCTATGCCTCATGTGTATGTACACGCATGTGTATGTGGAAGAGACTAATGTAGGGGAGGGTGTGTACCAGCAGGAGCTGGCTGAAGGAGGCTGGGTCAGAAGCCTGGTGGGCAGGTCATGTTCATACCCGAGGTCAGGACAGGCTGAGTGGACATGGATTGTGGGTGGTGACCCCTGCCCGTGGTTTATCCCAGGCCCTTGAGGTGAATCTCATTTCTCCTGGGTGGAGGTTTGTGCAGATGCAGGTCTGGGCCAGATCTGGGAGCCGAGGGTCCAGTGGGTAGAAGCAGCAGGACTTAAGAGACTAGGGCTGGGTAGGCCTTAAGGTCACTGGATCAGAACCGAACACTGTCATTGCAGAGTGGCACCCAGGTCATGGAGGAACAACAGCTGGTTGACAAGGACCCCCACCCTGTGTCCACCAGTGAGGAGCAGGTGTGCCACATCACCAAGGGCCAGAGCAGGACCAAGGTGACTGTGGCCACCTGGGGGTCTGGGGAACCAGGGCAGGTAGACAGCCTGTGAAGGACACCATCCTGGAAGCTGCTGGGCTCCACAGCCAGCTCACCATTTCCATTTCGGACTGCATCCTGGAGCACAGTGCCCACGTTGCACACACAGGGCCAGATGACCTGGAGCCCAGGAGGCAGAGCCCAGGGTGAGAAGGTGGGGGAGGAGGGGGTAGTATGGGGGTGGAGGCTCATGCAAGCTTATTGGGAGGGGTCAGTATCAGACAAATGGGGGGCACCCACAGAGGCTGGCCAGGAGAAAAGGGCAGCCTCAGACCACTTGTGTGCTGGACTGCCCATGGGGAGGATATCCTGTGGTTGGTCCTGGGCTCTGGCTGTGTTCTGTGTTGGGGGGGGCACATGGAAATGCAGGCACCTGGGTGCTCTTTTCTCCTCTGGGAACTTCAGCACCAGCCCAGGAGGCAGAGCCAGGTCCTGCATCAAACCTGTCAGACATCCCCAGGAGCTCCATGCAGGGGCAGACCAGGAGGCGTGTCTGCCTCCAGTGGTCATTCCACCTGCAGCAACCACTCCAGCTGCAGCTGTGGAGCCAGGGCTGGCCTGTGCAGCATCTCCTGACCTGACTGAGGCCCCACCACCCCTGCCTGAGGAGCCCTCCCTGAACCTGCTCTGGTTCCTGCCACAGGGGAGGGGCTGCCTCTGGAAAATGCAGCAGGACCAGCTCTAGAGCAGCCTGTTGAACCTGTTGAATTTGTTTTACCTTCATCCTTTGACCTGTTTCCTATATTTGCTTTCATTGTTATGTTTTTCTTTGCTCCATGGTGTGATTCAGTTTTTTATTATTTGGGGTTCTTTAGGTTTTTTTCCTTGTATTTTCTTTTCTTATCCTTCATTTCCCCATGATGTAATTCATTTTAAATAATGAATAAAAGTTATATTTTGTATTTTAAATTTGTGCCATTCTCAAGTGTGACATGCATTCAGGATGCAAGCATCACGACCACTATCTAGTTGCAGGATGCTCCATCACTCCAAAGGGAGATCCTGCACCAGAAGGACTCACTTTAAAGATGTTTCAAAAATTAAAAATGGATCTGCCTTTTGACCCAGCAATCCCACTTCTGGGAATATATCTGAAGGACCCTAAAACACCAATTCAAAAGAATGCAAGCACTCCTGTGTTCATGCAGCATTATTTACAATTGCCAACATGTGAAAGCACCTCAAGTGTCTATCAGTAGATGAGTGGATAAAACAACTACAGGACATTTATATGATGAATACTACTTGGTCATAATAAAGAAGAAAATTTTACCCTTTGCAATAATATTGATGGACCTGGAGAACATTATGCTAAGTAAATAAGTCAGAAAAAGACAAATACCTTATGGTTTCACTCATATGTGGAATCTAATGAAAAAAATGAACAAACAAGCAAACAGAGACAGACTCATAGATAGCGAGCAGGAAGACAGGTATGTTGGTGGGGTTAGAGGATAGAATGTTAACTACTGGTAGAGAAGACACATACTATTTCACAGCTGAAACACTGGTAAAGCAATGGGATGCAATGCTTGAGACTTTGGTATGAATACACACCGATATTTAAAACATGGGTAATAAAATGTGTTCATAGAAAAGCAGAATAAATGTGACTTCGTGGGCATTAGAGTGTGAGGAAGAGTGATCCAAGATTGCAACCCAAGATAAAGTTAAACCCTAATTCAAAGAATCCGATTGTTAGAACAAGAGGCAGAACTTTATTGTACACCAGGGAGATGAATACTTTGCTTGAAAATCACAAGCCCAGTGAGAAAGAAGAAAGCATTGAGAAGTACAAATTGATACTTACAAAATAGCCATGAGAATGTAAAGTACAGCACAGGGAATACAATCAATAATATAATAGCTATGTATGGTGCTTGGCGAGTACTAAAAATATCAAGGAGAACTTTGTAAAATACATTGTTATCTAACCACTATACATACACGTGAAACTGATACAAATAATATTGAGCGTACACCGTAATTAAAAAATAAAACTAAAAAACAAAAACAACAACAACAAAAAACATGAGCCCAAAATGAACTTATCTGCTCATATCCTTCTGTTCCTGTTCCTTCTGCAGGATATTCTTTGCTTCCAAACTCTCTATGGGGATAAGACTGCCATGCACAGCCCTTGATTGCCCAGGCTCTCAGAGGGCCTCAGTGGACAATAATAAAGTGAAGGAGTGTCTCTTTCCCAATCTGTACTGCAGTCTCTCACATAGACTTCTGAGTGTCTCCACTCAGAGTCTTACAGTCTCTGTTGGACTCTGCTTTCTCATAGGACTACATGATCTTTGAGCTCAGTCTTGTTTGATAGAGTAGATGTTGATTAGTCTTTGATTATTCTGCTTTTTTCCTCCAATTTCTTCACTGAAAGTGCTATTTCTCCGAGATCCTAAAACAAAAGTTGTCACATATATTGATGCCTTAGGGATCACTAGCCTCAAAAAATGAGAAAACTTCAAGCCCCAATTTGGCCTCTAAGAGCCACTTTCAGTAAGTGGAAACCACTTTGCACACTTAGAAGCAGTGATTATCAGGAAAAAGAAAGCTGGATATGGTCATATACAAGGGTAGACAAAAATAGCTTTACAATTGTTTGTATGGAGAATAATACAATAATTAATCAATAATAATAGAAAAATAAGCTCAGTGCTTGACACACTCACAACTATAAACCTACTTTTGTCCAACTCCGTATATGCTAAGGACTTTGGAAAAACATATTTCAAAAACATTTAGGATTTCAAAAAATCTAAAATGAAATACAACTCAGCAAGAGAATGCCCTGAAGTTTCATTGTGACTCTATGATCCCAAATAAACTCTATGGAAGAAAGAGGCAAGATATCAAAAGGAACTAAAATAGATAGACTGGGAGTTTACATACAATGCTAGACTTGAGGCCAGGATATATTTTTTATTGTTGGTCAGTTATAGTTGTCCCAATTTTTCCTCAATTACTTTTCCCCTGCCCTACCTACCCCCACCTCCCACATTCAGTCCTCCCTGCCCCCTGCATTGTCTTTGTCCATGGGTCCTTAAATACTTTTCTTTTAAATTCTTGCAATTTTAAAAATGATCCTGGCCTCAGAAATCAGAGAGCAATAAAATTGCAAGAATTTAAAAGAAAAGTATTTTGTATTAGGCATTAACAAAAGTCTTCTAAAAACAGATCTTATGCATAGCTATTAAGTAGTGGAGCCAGGAGTCAAACCTATGGTTACCTGTCATTTCTCCCTTTGGTCTCTGGAACTAAAAGAGAACCCAAACAACATATTGCTATAATAAAAAATTATCCCTCCTATGCAGCTTTTATCAACAGACGAAATTTATGTATCTTGCATACTTCTCTGTTTGGGATACGTTTGTTCCCATCTGAAATACCTGTTGGCTAAGTAAAGAACCTTCAGTTTCACAAAGATTTATGGTCATAATTCTGAAGAAGGATATTAATCATTAGTCGAGCAGGATATTTGCAAAATACCAAGTCACTGACCTTCTAATAAGGTTCCTAGGAAGGCTCCTTGCAAACAAATATATAACAGGCCTGTCCTATCGGTCCTCGAAGCTGCTGAAGCATTTCCAAATTCACAGGGGATATGGACCTGGAGCATGGGTCCTTGCCTATGAAAACACTTTCTGCATGTATTCTGATTCTTTTAGAGGGGATTCAATAAAAATATCATTTACCACTAGGTAATGGATTAGCAATGCAACTTTAACAATACTGCAAGGTCCGTGCTGTGGCTATCTCTGTTCGGCCTATGAGGAAATGGAGGCAAAAAGAGTTTAAACAATCTACACATATTCCCACTGCTGGGAAGTGGTAGAACTAGAACCTAAATTCAGGAATTCTCTCTTCAGCATCTGTGTTTTTAGTGACATCAGTTCATCTCTGAAGTGAGGAATCAAAGGAAAGGACTTGTCTCACCTCTTCCTACCTTTTGCATAGGGATCTCACTTTTATATTTCTTTGGCCCAGATGTGGTAAGGACACAGGAAGAATAAGGAGAACTCATGGAAGATGGACAAAGGGAAAAGGTTCAAAAAGTAACTTCTGCTACACATGAAATATTTTAAGGAAGATTCTCTAAAGGAAATGAATCTCTACCCATCAACATGGTTATGGGGACTACAGGTCCCTGGAAAGACTCCCTAAATACTTGGATATCCAATAAATTAGCAGGTTATGCTGACTGAATGAACAAGTGAGGTCATACATACAATATAATATAAAATATCTGGTCACTAACCAGAAATAATAGTTGGAAATGTCAAATATATTAGCTTATGTTTTAAAAACCAAAACCTTAGAGTTAAGTCATTCTAGGTTTCAATGCTGACATGTATCATGTAGGATGTATTCAGCTGCATATAACAGAGATGACAAAAATGTGCTTTAAATGAATAAAATTTATTCTTGTCACTTTACAAGAAGCGAAGCAATTTGGTAGTGGTACTGGGTCAGTGATTCCCCGCTGGTGTCTGTGATTCTCTTGGCCTTCTCATGGTCATGAGCTGGCTACTTCGATGAAAGTCAACATGTGTCACTAATCCAATAGTTTATTATCATGCACCTTCTCCTTATCAGAGAGGAAAACTCTCCCAGGAGTTGCTCAGAGGATTTTAAGTAATATTTCATAAGCTATGTATATCAGTCAGTCGATGCTATTACTGCCAAACAAATATCCACAAATCAACTCAGGGACATACAGTAAGTAATACACATTTGCTTCTGTTTCATGCATCTTCAGATTAGTTGAGATGGCCCTGCTATAAGCTGAAAATGGGCAGGTCAACCAGGAAAGCTGCTCCATGTATCTCTCCTTATGAGTCCTGGGATACCCAAGGGCATATGTCATTGTGGCCAAGATCAGAAGCTCTGGGAGAAGCAAGGCTGGGCTTGGTATTGACAGACTTCTACTTCTGCTACTTCCCAAGTCCAAAATCAATGGGCCAAAAAACGATACCCTTCTAAGAGAAGTCATGGAAATTGAGTAAATATTTGCTTAAAAAGGTAATATAATCTGCCATAACAGGATTGGATGTAGCCCAGACAAAGAGCTGACTTTCCGGAAGCCAAAGGTTGCTTGTCCAGTCTTAAATGTGTAAGCCTTGTATCCAGAAAGAAAGAGGTAATGGTAGGTAATGATAGATAAGGAACAGTCCAACGGGGTCTGCCACAAGGTGGCAATTTCATCCAGAAGGGATTTTTATAAACTTGTATTTATCTCTTAAACTGTCAAAAACTTAAGATGTGGAGCATTTGAACAGATAATTTTCTTTTTATGCTCATACCTCCAGAGACAAGAAATAAGATGAAGAAGGGAACTACTATTTATCGTGTCTAATATGTGCCAGAAACTGCTAGGAACTTAAGGTATATTATTTTATTTTTAATAATGCTTTGGGATAAATGTTATTTAATAGTTTTATGAAGAAAAAGTTGAGGCTTTCAGAAGTAACTTAACAGCTTATATACAATATTATTATACAAGGTAGGTCCAGGACTTAAGTCCAAATTTGTATGAAACTAAGGCTTTGAAAAAATGAATACACTAGTATCTTATTTTATTTTAATTGAATTTATTGGGGTGATATTGGTTAATACAACTATATAAACTTCAAGTGTAAAATTCATATATATATATATATATATATATATATATATATATATATAAGACGCCCAAAGTCAAGCCTCCTTCCATCACCATTTATTCCTCATTTATCCTCCTCTACCTCCCTCCACTCCCCTTTGCCTATGGTGATCATCATGCTGTTGTCTGTGTCTATGAGTTTTTTTCTTAATCCCTTCATCTTTCTCACCCATCTCCTCCCAGTGGCTGCGTGAACCTGCATTCCCACCAACAGTATGAAAGGGTCCCCCTTTCTCCACATCCTCACCAGCACTTGTTGTTTGTTGGTTTGTTGATGATAGCCATTCTGACAGTTGTGATATGATATCTCTCATTGTGGTTTTAATTTTTATTTCTCTGATGTCTAGTGACATACAGCATCTTTTTTTGATTGGCCACCTGTATACCCTCTTTGGAGAAATATCTATTCATGTCCTTTGCCTATTTTTTAATTAGATTTTTGGGTATTGAGTTCTTTATAAATTACAAGTTCTTTATAAATTTTGAATATTAACCCCTTATCAGATGTATCATTCCTGAATATGTTCTCCCATTCAGTGAGTTGTTTTTTCATGGTTTCCTTTGCTGTGCAAAAGTTTTTTAGTTTGATGTGGTCTTATTCATTTATTTTCTTCTTTTGTTTCCCTTGTCTGAGAAATACCTGAAAAAAAAATACTACTATGAGAAATGCTGGAGATTTTACTGCCTATGTTTTCTTGTAAGACTTTTATGGTTTTGAATATTATACTTGTCTTTAATCCATATTGACTTTCTTTGTGTTTATGGTGTAAGAAAGTCATCTAGATTCATTATTTTGCATATTTCTGTCCAGTTTTCCCAACATCATTTACTGAATAAAGTGTCTTTACCTCATTGTATGTTTTTGCTTCCCTTGTCAATGTGAATTGACCATAAAGATGTGGGTTTATTTCTGGGCTTTATATGCTGTTCCATTATCTATATGTCTGTTTTTATGCAAGTACCATGCAGTTTGTATTACTATAACCTTGCAGTATAGTTTGATACCTGGTAAAGTGATTCCTCCAACCTTGTTTTTTTCCCTCCTCTCAAGATTGCTGAGGGTATTTGAGGTCTTTTGTAGTTCCATACAAATTTTTGAAATATTTGGTCTAGTTTTGTGAAATATGTCATTGGTATCTTGTTAGGATTTGTGTAGAATCTACAGATTGTTTTGGGTAGTATAGACATCCTTGTGATGCTAATTCTTCCTATCCATGAACACAGTATATGCTTCCACTTATTTGTATCTTCCTCAGTTTCTTTCTTCAGTGTCTTATAATTTTCTGAGTATAGCACTTTTAATTATTTGTTAAATTTATTCCAAATTATTGTTTTTTCTTTTTTTGATACATTTGTGAATAGCCTTGTTTCTTAGCTTTCCTTTCTGATAGTTCATTACTGGTGTACAAAAATACAGCTGATTTTGGATTTTATTTTGCATACTGCTACTTTACTGAATTCATTTTTGAATTCTAGGTAGTGTTTTTGGTAGAACCTTTAGGGTTCTACATATATGGTATCATGTCATCTCCAAATAATGAAACTTTTACTTATTCTTTTCCAATTTGGTTGCCTTTTATTTCTTCTTGTTTGATTGCTGTGCATAGGATTTCCACTAGTATGTTGGAAAAAAGTGGTGAAAATGGACATCCCTGATTTGTTCCTGACCTTAAAAGGTAACTCTTTTCGTTTCTGTCTGTTGAGTATGATGTTGTCATATGTAACCTTTATTACATTAAGGTATACTTCCTCTATGCCCCTTTGCTTGAAGTTGTTTTTTATCATATATGAGTGCTGGATTTTATCAAATGTTTTTTCTGAATCTATTGATATAATCATGCGGTTTTTATCTTTTATGTTGTTTATGTGGTAAAACACATTTATTGATTTTTGAATATTATATCAATCTTGTATTCCTGGAGTAAATCCCACTTGATTCTGGTGTATAATCTATTTAATGTATTGGTGTAACTGGTTTGCTAATATTTTGTTGAGGATTTTAGCATCTATGTTCATCAGGAATATTGGCCTATAATTTTCTTTTTTAAATTTATTTTGTTGATTATGCTATTACAGTTTTCCCATTTTCCTCTCTTTATTCCCCTCTACCCTGCACACCCCCTCCCACCTACATTCCCCCCATTTAATTCATGTCCATGCATCATACATATGAGTACTATGGTTTCTATGTTTCCTATACTATTCTTAACCTCCCACTGTCTATTTTCTACCTATCATCTATGCTACTTATTCCCTATACCTTTCCCCCTTCTCTCCCCTTCCCACTCCCCTGCTGATAACCCTCCATGTGATCTCCATTTCTGTGATTCTGTTCCTGTTCTAGTTGTTTGCTTAGTTTGTTTTTGCTTTTGTTTTTATTTTAGATTTGGTTGTTAATAACTGAGTTTGATGCCATTTTACTATTTATATTTTTGTCTTCTTTTTCTTAGATAAGTCCCTTTAACATTTTATATAAGGGCTTAGTGATGATGAACTCCTTTAACTTAATCTTATCTGAGAAGCACTTTATCTGCCTTCCCATTCTAAATTATGGCTTTGCTGGATAGAGTAATCTTGGATGTAGTTCTTTGCCTTTCATGACTTCAAATACTTCTTTCCAGCCCCTTCTTGCCTGCAAGGTTTCTTTTGAGAATCGGCTGACAGTTTTATGTGCACACCTTTGTAGGTAAATGTATCCTTTTCTCTTGCTGCTTTTAAGATTCTCTCCTTATCTTTAATCTTGGATAATGTAATTATGATGTACCTGGGCGAGTTACTCCTTGGGCCCAACTTCTTTAGGACTCTCTGAGCTTCCTGGACTTCCTTAAAGTCTATTTCCTTTGCCAGATTGGGGAAGTTTTCCTTCATTATTTCTTCAAACAAGTTTTCAATTTCTTGCTCTTCCTCTTCTCCTTCTGGGACCCCTATGATTCAGATGTTGGAACATTTAAAGATGTTCTGGAGGTTCCTACACCTCTCCTGATGTTTTTGGATTCTTGTTTCTTCATTTTGTTCTGGTTGAATGTTTCTTTCTGGTCCAAATGGTTGATTTGAGTCCTGGTTTCCTTCCTGCCACTGTTGGTTGCCTGTACATTTTCCTTTATTTCACGTAGTATAGCCTTCATTTTTTCATCTAATTTGCATCCATATTCAACCAATTCTGTGAGCTTCCTGATTACCAGTGTTTTGAACTGTGCACCTAATAGGTTGGCTATCTCTTCATCACTTAGTTATATTTTTTCTGGAGCTTCGATTTATTCTTTCATTCGGGCCTTTTTTTTTGTCTTGGCACACCTATTACATAGTAAGGGGCAGAGCCTTAAGTGTTCACTATGGTAGGGCAACGCACATTGCTGTGTTGTGGTGCTCTACATGGGGGAGGGGGACAAGAGGGAACAGTGACACTTGCTCTGCTTTCTGCTGGTTTTCAGTGTCTTCCACTGCTACCCACAAACAAATTGAGCCCTCCTGGTGCTGATTCCTGGGTGGGTGGGCTTCTGTATGTACTAGGACCCTGTGGGTCTCTCCAACAAACTCTCTTGTGTGACTGAGAGTTTCTCCCACCACCACAATTTCCACAGGTGTTTTCAGTCAGAGATTTTTGAGACTTTATTTCCCCTCACTGGAACCCTGGGTTTCATGGTCTGTCTTGCTCCCCAGTTGTCCCTCCCAGTTTATCTGCACATGAATGTGGGACCACCCAGTTCACAATCTGCCACCTCACCATGTCCACCAGCCACAGCCTTGCCTGCCCCTGTCCTTCAGCCACCACCTTGCCACAAGTCCTCTCTGACTGGCTGCCTGTCTCCGCCTCTCCTACCAGTCTGGATGAATGATTCTTCTTTAACTCCTTGGTTGTTGGATTTTCATAAAGTGTGATTTTCTGTCAATTCTGGTTGTTTTTTTGTTTTTAAATTTGTTGTTGACCTTCTTTTGGTTGCGTGAGGAGGCACAATATGTCTACCTATGCCTCCATCTTGGCTGGAAGTCCTATAATTTTCTTTCTTTGTATTATTTTTATCTAGTTTTGGAATTAAGATAATGGTGGCCTTGTAAAAAGAGCTTGGGAGTTTTCCGTCCTCTTGAATTTTTTGGAGTAGTTTGAGAAGAATAGGTTTTAGTTTTTCTTTGAATATTTGGTAAAATTTACCTGTGAAGATATATGGGCCAGTACTTGTTTGTTGGGAGTTTTTTGATCACTGCCTCAATTTTATTAGTTGTAATTGATCTACTCAGTTTTTTTCTGATTCTTCCTGATTCAGTTTTGAAAGATTGGGTGTTTCTGGAATTTATTAATTTCATTCAGGTTGTTTAGTCTTTTGGCATATAGTTGTTCACAATATTTTCTTATTTTCTTTTGTATCTCTGTGGTGTCAGTTGTTATTTCTATGTTTTTATTTGGGTTCTCTCTCTTTTTTCTTGAAGGATGGGTAAGAGACTTTTAAATCTTGTTTATCTTTTCAAAGAACCACACTTCATTTCATTGATATTTTGTACTTTTTGGACTATTTCTTTTATTTTTGCCCTGATTTTTATTTTTTCTTACTTTTACTCACTTTGGGCTTTGGAGTTTTTTCTAGTTCTCTTAAGTCTAAAGTTTGATTGTTTATTGGAAATTTTTCTTGTTTCTTGAAATAGGCCTATAATGCTATGAATTTTTCTCCTAGGACCACTTTCACTGTATCACATATACTTTTTTATTATTATTGTTCAAGTACAATTGTTTCCACTTTCCCCCTACCACTTGCCCCCACCTCCCTTGGTTTTGTCCATATGCCTTTTATAGATGTTCCTGAAAACCCTCCCCCTTCCCCCATTATATCCTCCCACCTGCCCTCTACTTTTGTACTGTTGTGTTCCCATTTTCATTTGTGCCAATGTATCTTTTGATTTCATGCTTGATCTCATTGTCAACTCATTCATAGTTTAGTAACACGTTATTTACCCTCCATGTGTCTGTGTGTTTTTAGTTTATTTCTTGTGATAGATTTCTCATTTTATAACATTATGGTCAGAGAAGATGCTTGATATGATTTCAATCTTCTTAAATTTATTGAGATTTGTTTTGTGCCCAAACATGTGGTCTAACCTAGAAAATGTTCCATGTGCACTAAAAAAATATGTATTCTGCTGCTGCTTAGGGATGAAATGCTGCAAAGATATCAACTATGTCCATCTGATCTAGTGCATCATTTAAGGCCTCTGTCTCCTGTTGATTTTCATTGTTGGTTTCTTGTTGAAATAAATATCCCCTACAGGGACTGTGTCACAGTTGATCTCTCCCTTTATGTCCATCAAGATTTGCTATATATATTTAGGTACTCCTATGTTGGGCGCATAGTGGCTTACAAGAGTTACAGCTACTTGTTGGTTTAATTCTTTATCATTATGCAGTGTCCTCTCTCTTATTATAGTCTTTATTTTAAAGTCTATTTTGTCAGATGTAAGTATTTCTACCCAGCATATTTTAAAATTTCTATTTGAATGAAATATCTTTTTCCATCCCTTAACTTTTATTCTGAGTGTATCTTTCAATCTGGGATGGTTCTCTTGGAGGCAACATCTATATGGTTCCTTTTCTCCTGTCATTCAGCTACCCTATGTCTTTTAATTGGAGAATTTATGCCATGTACACTTAAAGTGATTATTGGCTAGTGGGGGGATGGCGGCACCATAATATATGTGACAGAAGATGGTTTCACTTTGGGTGGTGGGCACACATTGCAATATATAAATCTTGTATCACAGAAATGAACCCTTGAAACCTAGATGATCCTATTAACAATGTTATTCCAATAAATTTAATTAAAAATTGTAAAATTAAAATGATTATTAAGATGCATATGCTTATTGCCATTTCTTTAAACTATGTTTTGGGTTTTTTTTTTTGACTTCTTAAAAATGACCCTTTAACATTTCCTGTAATAATGGTTTGCTGGCCATGAACACCTTTAGCTTTTACTTGTCTGGGAAGCCCTTTATTTCTCCTTCAATTTTAAATAATAGCCTAGTGTATAAAGTAATCTTGGTTATAGTTCCTTACTTTTCATTACTTTGAATATTTTATAGCACCTCTTCTGGTCTGAAATGTTTCTGTTGAGAAATATGCTGACAGTGTTATGGAAGCTCCTTTGTAGGTTACAACTGCCTTTCTCTTGCTGCTCTTACAATTCTTTCTTTGTCTTTAACCTTTGCAATTTTATTTTTGGTGTGTCTTTGTGTGGCCTTCTTTGGGGTTCATTTTGTTTGGGACTCTCTGCACTTTTTAGACTTGTGTGTTTTTTTCCTTCCTTAGATTAGGGAAGTTTTCAGTCATTATTTTTTCAAACAGATTCTCAATCCCTTGCTTTTTCTCTTTTATTTCTGGTACCCCTGTGATGCAGGTATTGTTGCACTTCATGTTGTCCCAAAGGTCCCTTAAACTATCCTTGTTTTTTAAAAATTTATTTATTTTTTTTGCTGCTCTAACTGGGTGTTTTCTGTAAATTTGTATTCCAAATTGCTTTTTTGATTCTCAGTTTCATCCAACCTACTGTTTATTCTTTCAGTTTATTCTTCATTTCAGATATTGCATTCTTCATTTCTGATGCTTTTTTATGGTTTTTATGTTCTTTCCTGTTTTGTGCTTACTATCTCTTTGTTAAAGTTATCCCTAAGTTTCTTGAATATTCTTATAACCATTTTTTTAACTCTATATCTGGTAAATATCTTTCCTTTATTTATTTAGCTATTTTCTAGAGATGTCTTCTGTTCTTTCATTTGGAGCATGTTTCTTTATCTTTCCATTTTAGCTGCCTCTTTGTGTTTGTTTCTATATATTAGATAGATATGCTATGTCTTTCAGTCTTGGTAGGGTGACCTTATGTGGTAGGTGTCCTTTGGGACCCAGTGGTGCAGTCTGCTTAATCACCTGACCTGGGTGCTTCAGGATGCCCCTTCTGTGGTCCTTCTGTTATAATTGAGTTTTGATTGCTATTGGCCAGTCGTGTATAGGATCAACCTTCAAGCTGGCTGAATGAGGACTGACTTTGACCACAGTGTATGAGCTGTTGTGCAGGTGCTGACTGTGGTAAGTAGAATTCACCTAAGCTGTGTCTGCTGCCTGCCAAGACCTTCCTTTGGATATGCCACTTGTGATGCTAATTTGATGCTCCTCTGATACTGTCTGAAGCTGGTTATTGTGAGTATGTTCTAGGATCTCTTAGGATGAAATTTGGTACAGGTCACCTGAAACAAAGGCTTTTATTCTATTTATTGTACCTTGTTTTTTTATTGTACTTTGTTCAATGTGCTTAACAGCTATTTCTAGAATATTCTAGTAGATCCTCATAGAATAAACTTAATTATTCTCAAAAAAGATAGTTCTTTATATGTGTGAAATGAAAAATTCAATCTCTCTAATTCATTTCTGTCCAGATTAAAAAATTTTCTGATGATTCTTTTATTATATATGTAAGCCCTGTTCCATTTTTCAGAAGGCCCCTAGGTAGTCATATATAGAAGAACTCTTAACCAAAACAATCAAGACAAAACATTGGCTGATTACTCTTATAATAGTCTATGTAATATTTAATTCGAGCATGTAATTAAAGTAGTAAGTACAATAACATAAACAGATTCAGGAGATACCCAAATTGGGAAATATACAAAACAATTGAGAGTACCATTAGTTAATCAAGAGAGTTAACAAAAATAAGATTGGTTCAGAGACCTTTGACAAAAATGTTTCCAGAATCGCTATTAATGGCTCAAGGACTTATGATGGAATCACTTCCAGATAAACTTATTGTAAATTGAAATATTGTTAAGAAGAAAATGTATTCAATATACCTAACCTATTAAATGTCATAGCTTAGCCTAGCCTACTTGTTAAACATGCTCAGAACACTTACATTAGTCTAAATTTGGGCAAAATTTTCTAACACAACAAACACATTGTGAAATAAGGGTTGCCCACCTTGTGATTGCATGGCTGACTGGAAACTGTGTTCTCACTGGCACTTTTCAGCAGCATGGAAGTATCATAGAGCATATGGCTAGCCCAGAAAAAAATCAAAATTTAAAATTTGGAGTTTTTATTAAATGTGTATTGCTTTCATACCATCATAAAGTCTAAAATGCACAACTTGAACCATTATAAACTGGGGACCTCCTATATGTAGACTGAAATTCATTTTGCAGTTCAATTTTTTACCAGGCTGTTGCTTGTTTTCCTTATTTCCCACTTTTGCTGGGTCTTCTACTGCTATTGTATCTTTTATATGTGTACTTCAAATCTTTATCAGTTATGTAATAAAATGAAACCCAAAGAAGAGTAGTTTAATGAGATGTGGCTTTATTTTTCTCACATGTTACAAGAAAGGGCTTTCATCTTTGCTTACCCTTCTTATTTTACTGCATTTGGATCTAGTAATCTCATTTCAAACAGCTCACCTGGTGAAGCTGACCTGGAAATCTTTTATGATGTTGCCTCTTATGTTTGCCCCTCCATCTTCTTTCCATCACTCTGTTCCTTAACTATTGGTATAATTGTCAAAACTCTAGCCTTGTTTACATTCAGTGTCAGAGATTAATTCCTGTGGACAGCATCTTCAGCCCTTTGAAATTCATGATAATGTTACAACCTCTGGTTTGACAGTTTGTCCACACTTGTGATCCAGGCTCCCTAGCTATCTTGAGATCAACTTAGGCACAAACAATAAAGCCCAGATATGAAAATCTCAGGTGCTTGAATCAGAAAAAACTTGAATTTGCAGAATAATTCCACAATATTCTACCTACACAATACAAGGATTGTTTTGAGTATTAAAGGAGATAATCAAGAAGGGTTTGATCCCTGATAAACTTGTACAGTGCTTACATGTGAAGCACAAGTCTAAGAAGTTTACTCGCTTTATCTTGTTTAATTCTCACATCAACCTCATAAGCTAAGTATTAGTAGTTCTATTTTGTAGATAGTCTGAGTCATAAAGTATTTTAAAAGCTCAGTCAGTTATATAGCTATATAGTTTTATATTAAGTTGACCAAGAAGTTTGTTTTTCTCCATAAGATGGCTCTAGTAGTACTTAGTTGTCTTTAACTTCATTTAAACAATTTTGTTAGATTATATTGTTACAGGGGTCACATCAGTGTACATTTTAAAAATCTTATTAAAATTGGTGAATTTTTGTCACCATTTTAATATTGAAGATGGAAGAAAATAACCAACACTTTCCATATATTATACTTTATTATTTCAAGAAAAGTAAAAACACAGCTGAAACACAAAAATAATTTGTGCAGTATATAGAGAAGGTACAGTGACTGATCAAACATGTCAAAAGTGGTTTATAAAGTTTTGTGCCAGATATTTCTCACTGGATGATGCTCCATAGTCCAGTAGACCAGCTGAAGTTGATAGCAATCAAATCAAGACATTAATTGAGAACAATCAACATTATACCATGCAGAAGATAGCCAACATACTCAAAATATCCAGATCAATAAAGTTATTCATGAAAATTTAAAATGTATCTTTTATTTTATGGAAAAAGCCATACAGATATTTGGACAACCCAATAGCTATAAGTGGTAGCCCTAGGACTTAAACACAATTTGGCTAGTTCCAGAGTTTTCCCTGCTGACCACTATGGTGTACCATCTCTATATTGGTAGCTCTTACTATGGGTGTTATTGCCCTTAGCTCATAACCTTGACAGAGAGGAGATGCAAAAAGACTGAGGCTTCCTTTTTGGCATGAAGTCATTCTTTTCTCTTTCTTTTTCCATCAACTTACACTCCTCTTTCACCTCTTCTGTGCAGATGATAAATCATAGACAAACTTCTTTCTGCCTTACCACTCATGCCCAACTCTTCTTTTCACCTTTCCTCACTAGGAATTTTCTTTGCTACTCTGTGCCAGTTCCATGTGGTTCTGAACTCTTCCTAATTCTCACTGCACACATGGACTACATTAGTTTGTCATCAGCCTTTCAAAACATTGTAGGAGACCATCTTCATGGTGTGGGCCCACCTCCCACTCAGAGATGCACAGGACCCATGCCCACAGATAGGTTCTCCCATGGGGAATCAGGCCTGCAATAATGCCTAGGCCACTTTGAGTCTTGCTTTTTGCTAAAAACTCCCTTACCTGGATTTGTGGCAAACATTTATTGCAAAGTAACTTCCTAAAAACCATGCTAAACCTTCCTAGAACCAGTGTAACTGGTTCGACCACTTTTGTCCTTTTCATTTGCAAATATACCTCTTCTGTGATGTGATTAGCAGCACTGGCTCCTTTGTTTTTTTGTAAAAGATAATCACCTAAAGCAACCTGTGATAGTAAATGAGGACCATCATGTAAAGTGCTGAGAAACCCAATAAAGGCTGGTCAGGACAAGGGCTGTGGCTTTTGCTTCCCTTGAGAGAAAAAACATGCTGTCCCTTCCCTTTTCCTCCACTGAACCTGGTAGTCCATGTGACTGTCTCATTTCATTCA
Organism: Artibeus jamaicensis; assembly: GCF_021234435.1. NCBI lineage: Eukaryota > Metazoa > Chordata > Mammalia > Chiroptera > Phyllostomidae > Artibeus > Artibeus jamaicensis. Next base: position 5,394,885 of record NW_026521822.1, read on the forward strand.
TAATGACTGCAGGCCTGTGTCCATATCACCTACCTGAACGAGTTACCATGTGAATGACCAGAGTGCATTCTCATGAGAGTAGTTACTTCCTATGACCTGGATGTTATACTTCTTTTTATATTTCCCTAAAAAGTGTTGATTTCTTTAGAGGCACAGTGGAAAAAATAAAGGAGAGATGATATTTGGAGATAAGGGTTGAAGATGAATTATAATTTTAAGTAGAGTGGTCAAGGTACCTCACTGAACCAGCATAATGTGAACAAAGACTTGAAGGAAGTGAAAAGTGGGCTGATTTTTCATTGTTGATATTAATTACATATCTATTTTCTCTTTTTTATACGTAGGCTCTTATGATCTGGATCAATTTAGAAAAAGAATGTCACATTTTATCCTTCCAATTTTCCATTAACAACCCCCAGATTTATCTCACCTTCTTTTATTCAGGGACACAGAGTAAAGCTGTATCCAATTCTCTTTCTTTATTTTCCTTCCTTCCTTCCTTCCTTCCTTCCTTCCTTCCTTCCTTCCTTCCTTCCTTCCTTCCTTCCTTCCTTTTCTTCTTCTTCTTCTTCTTCTTCTTCTTCTTCTTCTTCTTCTTCTTCTTCTTCTTCTTCTTCTTCTCTCTCTCTCTCTCTCTCTCTCTCTCTCTCTCTCTCTCTCTATATATATATATATATATATATATATATATATATATATATATGTAGGGAGAGGGGAAGGGAAGGAGAAAGAGAAGGAGAAAAACATCAATGTATGGTTGCCTCTTGCACACCCCTTACTGGGGACCTGGCCCATAACCCAGGCATGTGCTCTGACTGGGAACTGAACAGGCAACCCTTTGATTCTAAGGCCCACAATCAATCCACTGAGTGACACCAGCCAGGGCCTGTATCCAATTCTTAATTTCAGCTATCAGATAATTTTTCTTTTCACATAGTAGACACTTCACAAATATTTATTAAGTGAATCAATAAATGAACAAAGACCACTAGCTCATAATAGAAGGTGGTAACTAATAACATATTTTTAAGACTCCAAGAATATATTACCTTGAATGGGATCCTTTGAAGAAGCATTTATGCAAGACCTGAAGGTAGATTGCCAAAATAGTAGGTGGTGGATCTGCCATTTGGGGCTGAAGCTCTTCTTATGCAGTTCTCTAAGAATTGCCTTTAGTTAGAGGTTCATAGCTCACTCCATGAGCTACTCCTGAACTTGAGAACTGGGCACTCATTGATTCTGTGAGAATAGTAAGTGGGAAAGTCAACCTTGAGGTATTTTTTCATTTAGCTTTTAATCTTCCAAGCAAGCTTTGCTGCCATTTACCACAAAGCAAACAGCAAGCAATTTTTCCCAGGGTCCCACATCTTGGGCGGGCTAAACACAAAAGGCCCCTGCCAAAAGTCCCTGCACTGAGAGTTGTTTGTAAATGAAAGAAAACAGAAATTTTGGAACCATGGAATTCTGACATAACATGCAGGAAAACTTTTGGGGACATAATTTTTCCTTGGCTTGAAATATGCAAACTGTGGAAATCAATGTAATCTATGTGTGTGAACATAGGTAATGAGCAAAAGAAACTTAGAAGATGAGTGAACTTATAGTTTATTGTCCCACCTGGAACATTTTTGACAGTAAAAGGGTCTCTATTAATCATCACATTAGGAAGTCAGGCATAAACCAAGACTATCTCAGGCAAATCAGAATATATGGTGACTTTATAAAAGAAAAGTAATGTAAAAAAAAAGTGTACAGAGAAGTATAGGTAAAATTCAATATTGTCCCTTTCTACCGTGCATTTTACACACCTTTGATACTGCCAACCTAACCATAGAATTACCAAATCATAGAATTTGATTTCACCAATTTCAGATGTGCCAGCCCTATAACTGCATGAGCCAATTCCTTAGGTTAAGCAAATCTCTCTTTCTGCCATCTCTACACACACACACACTGACATACACACACACCCCTATTATCTTAGCGGTTCTGTTTCTTAGCAGAACTCTGCTTAATATAGTCAGTATTGCCAGATTTCTCTCAATGCTTATTTAGCCAGAAGTTAATTGGCAGACAGACTTTGGATGATCTGTCGCTAAGTGTGAAAGCTGCAAAAATCTCTGTTCCCAAGTCCTCCACCTGAAGAGGCAGGGTTCTTTTCTTATTAATCAACCTATCCTCAGTGCCTAAGACTGTGCCTGGCACAGAGGTGGAGGAGGTACTCAGTAAATGTGGGTGAATTTACATGACAGTAATACTTACCTGTGCAAAAAGTCAGGTTTAGGTGATATTGTCAATTGACTAACACTTTTGCAAGTAAACAAGAAACTATTTATAAAAACCTTAAGGAAAGTCATTTTGTATAGACAGAGATGAATTGAAAATCTAATGTAGTCTCAGTAAATCTGGAATTTTTGAGGGTTCAGTAGAGGGAAATGGAATACCCAATTTTCCTCTTAATATCAATGAACCATAATAGTTAAAAACACAAACACTCTTGCTAGAATATCTGGGTTCTAATCCCAGCTCTGCCATTTGGTATCTATGTGACCTTGAGAAGTTTACTTAAACTCTCTTAATCTCAGTTTATTCACATGAAAAATGGAAATAAAAATGCGCTACCTCAAAGGTTGAGTCAATACAAATAAAATACAGTTCCTGACTTAGGCTGGTGCAATTTATGATCTTTCTACTCTATGATGGTCCAAAAGTGATACTCATTCAGTAGAAACCAAACTTTGAATTTCAAGTTTTGATCTTTTTCTGGGCTAACAATATGAGGTAAGATCCTCTGCTGTGATGCTGGGCAGAAGCGCTGACATGAGTATGCCCAGCTGTAGGCTAAGTAATTGTTCTGAGCATGTTTAAGCTGTGATGTTTGGTAAGTTAGGTACATTCAACTCACTTTTGACTTACAATATTTTCAAAGTACAGTGGGTTTATCAGGATGTAACCCCATCAAAAGTTGAGGATCATCTATGTTCAAAATAGTGCCTAGCATCTAGCAAGTACAGTAAAGGTGTTGGCTGTCATTACTATCATCCTCTTTCATTTGGTGATGAAAACTTATTGTCTGCAACTGTATTCAGGGCTAGATATTTAAAAAGTAAAGCAAAAAGGCAATTTGTGAAAAGATCAATCAGAGAAAATAGTCAGAAAAGTTGTAACAGCAGCTCTGAGCTATGCACAAGGATGAGTATGTGGGAGAGAAAATATGAGGGTCATCAAGGACCATGGTGTTTAAGGAGTAAGTGGGGGTGACACACTTGCCACAGAACAGTCCAAGAGATATGGCAGAAACACAGAAGGGAATGGTATGGTGGAAGCTGAGACAGAGGAGCATTTGAAGAGTGAAAGCATGCTAATTTCTTGTCACTATAATTTTGCTATTCATGTAAATAGAATTTATTAAAATACATGGTATTTTCCTTCACTTAGTATATTGATTTAAAGGGTCATCTATGTCATAGCATGTGCCAGTACTTCATTCTTTATCTGTGTGGTTGAATAATTTTCCATTGAGTGGATATTACACATTTTGTTTATCCATTCATCATTTGATGGTCATTACAGTTGTTTCCACTTTTGGGTGTTATGAATAATGCTGCTATGGATATTCATGCATAGATTTTTGCATGAACATATGTTTTTAATTTTGGGGGGCCCAACAATTGGAAATTACCTCAACAATATAATAAAATTCTATGTAACCATCAAAAATAATGGTATAGAGTTGTATATGCTTATATGAACCAAAGAGTTCAATGAAACTACAAGGCACATTACAGTGTGTATTGAATAAATACATTTTATAATAAAAAGCAAACAAATAAATGAATAAATAGAAAAATAAGAAAGGGATGACAAGAGGAAAATGATTGTTTCAAGTCTTCCTTCTTTCCAAAAGCAAGCACCAATATGCAGAAGCCTTAAAATAGTCAAAAGGGGGATATACCCATTTGCTGTGTTAAAAAAGAAACAATAGCTAAAACAATCTCACCAATTACATAACTCCAAGGTAATCTTATTTCACATTTTTGGGGAGTTTTTCATGAAAGTATAATTAAGATAATTGCCAGTAACTATGTGAATTTAGTCAAAGTAGGAAGTATTTGCTGTTCTAGAACTTGTGTGGGCACAATTTAAAACTAAAAAACGGAAAACATCTTTTAATGCTCTTGAACAATTTCCAGTGCTTTCAGTCCCAGGATACCATCCAAAAAATTGTCATAAATCTTAGTTTTGTCCCTGTACAGCCATCCGTTCCTAGGGGAGCTCTCCTCCCATTTACCTGTCTTTCTTCTATTTTGTGAAAATTTCTCCCAAATAAATGCTGCTGTAGTCTGTAATGTTGGTAGCCTCAGTTGCGCCTTGTTCTCTAGAGTTCACACCTCAGAGGGGACGTCCAGTCCCCTAGAATCTGGATTGCCCTGTGACTCACCAATGGAATGTGGCCACCATGGAAGTAGTGCTGTGCCAGTTCTCTGTCTAACCCTTAAAAATCCTGGCAGCTTCTGCCTTTGAGCTCCCAGAGACTTAAACCACCAAGTAAGAGTCTGGCTACCCTGCTGCAGAGACCACGTGAAGAGGCCATACAGAGAGGCTACATGAGAGGTAAAGAGGCCCTGAGCAATCCATTATCCAGTGTCTCTCTTGCCCTAGTGGCTAAATATAGCCACATAAGTGGCCACTGAAAAGACCAGCAGGGAAGGTACCCAGCTGAACCCAACCTAGTTTCTGAATCCTAACCCCCAAAATTAGTTATTGTGTTGTATGTAGGCCACAAAGTTTGGGGGTAGTTTGCTAAACAGCCATAGATAACCAAAACAAATAACTGTCTTTTTTCCTAAGAAAGAAAGGTGTAAAAGATTTTGAAGAAATTTAAATGGTCTTACCTCAAAGGTATAAGAACAAACTTTTTCCTGTTTCAAGTTAGCCCTTTCATAACCAACCCTTTCATCTCACAAGTAGAGAGACTGAGACCATTGAAAATCAAGTGAAGCAGTGAGCTCACAGGAATGTGTTTCCTTCAGCCCACATAAATTCATGAGAGCTTAGTCCCCTTTCTGTTAAAGCTGTAGATCTCAAATTTTTCTCTCTTCTGTTTTCACGTGCTTGCTTGCTGAGAAGTATAATCAAATGCACATTCATTCCCTAGAAAATGAACCCTTTCCCTACCCTTTCAGCTTTAATGTGCCCCTGGAACCTACTCTCTGCAGCATCTCCTCTCATTTTCTTTGTGCTTGCTCTGTCCTGTGGGCCACCACAGCCTCTGTTTCTCTTGAACGCTGGTTGTCAAAATGTAGATCCCAGGTGAGCAGCAATAACATCACCCAAAATTTATTAGAAATGCAAATTCTGGGCTCTACTTCAGACTTACTATAGCAGAAACTATGGAGATAGTGCATTTGGTTTGTTGTGACGAGCTGTCCAGATGATTTCTAACGTGCACTGAAGTTTGAAAACCACTGCCCTACATCAGAGGTCTGCATCCTTTTTCCTATAAAGTGCTAGATAGTATATAGTTTAGGATTTTGAAGCCAAATGGGCTCTGTTGCAAGTATTCAACTCTGCTGTTGTAACCACAGACAGTATACTAATAAATACGTGCAGCCATGTTCTATTAAAATATTACTTATGGGTACTAATATCAATATTTGGATTTCATAACATGTTCATGTGTCACAACATATTATTCTTAATATTTTTCAACCATTTAAGAATGTGAGAATTATTCTCAGTTTGAGGGCTACATAAAAGCAGACAGTGGATTGAGCATTGCCCGAGGGCAGTAATTTTTGCAAACCCTTGCCTGTAATATCTCTGGTTTGCTCTCACACATTTTGTTGAAGTATCCATCTTTACTTGAACAATGTTGTTTTTTTTTTTTTGAGACCTCCAGATGACATGTCACACTCTCTGGGCCATTAACCTTACCTGAGGCCATGTCTTGAGGAAAGGGCTCTATTTGGGACACTGCATTTAGGAGAATTGTCTGTATGTAGCCCCCTAGCCAGGGCCCTCCATCTCCTTCCAGAGAACTGACTCCACTTCAGGTCAGTCTTGATGGCAGTGGATTCAGAGGCCACCTTACTCCCTAAGACCAGCAGTGTAGTCCATGCTGAGCTGGGCTCTCGTTACCCCAAATAAACCAGAAATGTAGGGTGGAGATGGCCCCTGCAGGGTCATCCTGGACAGGGATGAGGTTCTCAGACCAGACCATGTCCTCTGGAGCTGTTCACTCAAGACTGGGTGTTCCCTGGGGCTGGAATCTGAATTGTTTGTGTAATGCTATTTCAAATCACACCTTCCTTTCAGGTGGTCCAAAGAAGACCAGTGTGTCTTGGCACAGTTAGGAGAGAAAGCACAGAGAACACTGACTGGTCTGGGAAGGTAGCAAGCATTAGAATCTTCTAATTTTTAAAGAAAAACATAACACTGAGTCCTACTGCTCTCATGGGTTGTAGACGTGTTCCTCTCTTCCTTTCCCTTTCCCTCCTGGGAGAAGCACATACACGTTAATAGCGCTGGTGTTTCGGTTCCCATGCTGCACAATCACAGACCCTCCTAGCAAAAGGCTCCCTCCATCTCAGCTGCCACTCTGGGAATTGCAGTGCTTCCAGGCTCCCGAGGTAAGTGGCAAGCAGATGGAACTTTTTTTGTGTGATAAAAAGGAAGCAAAACATTTCAGGATGTCTCATTTTTGGCCAAGCCGAGGGTTTTATTATTATTATTGTTGTTGTTGTTATTATTATTATTTTAAGTGAAGCAGAAAGGTATTAAATTGGTGAACTTCTCTTCCTGCTTTGGAATTAGAACAGAATCCTTCTTCTGATAAAGATCAGGAGCCCAGTCCATATATCATTGCAGTCAAGCTTCCCTGTATGGAAGTGATCCAGGGGTGGAGCCTGAACAAAGGGGTGGCTTTCTAACCAGTAACTGTATTGCACTGTATGAGAGAAAAATAGGGACTGACTGGTAGAATGGTTAGTACAATTGTCATCAGTAGCAGTTACCATGAATGGGATACTTGACACAAGAGATATGAAATAGAGAGGCAGAGAGATCAGCTAACTCGTTCAAGGTCACCCAGTTAAGTGGTCAAACTGATTGCAGTTCCAGATGTACGATATTTGGCTCCTTCATCCTTTAATCGCTCCAGGAGACCTCTCAGCATCAACTGACTGGTCATTTCCCTACTATTGGCACCTCAGGGTACGAGTACCACCTATTGTTCTAAGCACCTTGCATAATCAACTTATCTAATCCCCATTTTTATATAGTAGACACCATTATTATCCAAATTTACATAAGAGGCACTTGAAGTACAAAGAGGGAATAACTCTTCACACACAGCTAGTGACTTATTTGATTTACTCAGTGGAATCTGAACCCAAGGCCCCTGGTTTTTGTAGCTGCTCTCACCCCTGCACTTCAGGCTCTGGAGCCAGACTGAGGCTCCACATTAAGTCTCTGCTCTATTGTGCCTGAATGATCTTTGGAAAGTTATATAATATTTTTAAATATTTTATTTCTTTATTTTTAAACAGGTGGGAAGGAAGGGATAAAGAGAAGAGGAGAAACATGAATATTTGAGAGATACATCAACATGTTACCTCTCACACACCCCCAACTGGGAACCTGGCCCACAACCCAGAAATGTACCCTGACTGAGAATCAAACTGGCAATCTTTCCGTTCAAAAACTGGAGCTCAATCCACTGAACCACACCAAGCAGGGCTAAAAAGCTCTGTAATATTTTTGAACTTCAGCTATCACATTTGTAACATGTGGTTAACAGTGACAAGTAAGTGAATTATCCCTTGAAAGCCTACTTGGTAGGTGGGCAACAGTTCCTTTAAAATGGAGGCTGTTATTTATTAAATATTAGCAATCTAGAGTTCATCTAGGCTAAATGGGGGGACACATGGACTTTTAAATCTATTTCAGTATGTTTTTTACTAAAAATATATGTACATTACAGAAAAATACAGTTAGAATGAAGAAGACAACAGTCACATAATCCCAGCAGTAAGAGATTAGCATGATTAACATTTTGGTAGATAGTCTTCTGATCTTTTTCTATGCATATGTATATAATATTTTCACAAAATTCAGATAATATTGTACTTAAGTTGCACACTAAATTGTGTATTATGAACACATTTCTACATCATTAAATATTCTTCTACAGTGTCATTTTAAAGTATATATATTTTTCACTGTATGTTTACACTATAATTTTAAAAACCAATTCCCAAGTGTTGATTATTCCAGTTGCTTTCAATATTTCCCTAGCATATAATTAAAGCTTCGATGAAAATTCTTTCATCAAGTGGAAGAATACAGCCTTCTGCATCATTTGGAATTTAAGCTTAATATTTGAGATCTGCATTTGGGTTTCTTTCTGGGCACATATTTACTGTGTAACCTTGAACAAGGTGCTAGACCTTTTTGAGTTTCAGTTTTCTCATTGGTAAATATGGATAATGATAATAGCCTCCACAAAATAACTGAGAATTAGATTGAGAGACTTCACATACACAACTGCCAGGTCAAACGATATGCATATTTTCAAGACACAGGATAAAATGTCTGTATTACCTTCCAGAAAGGTTTAGCTATTTATATTCTTGCCAGCAGTGTAAGACAGTACAATTCCCTTCAAAACTTGACAACATTCAGTATTAACATAAAAATAACTTTGCCAATTTGATTGGCAGATAATATTTTAGTGTTGTTTTAATTTCCATTTATGATAATATGGATTTTTAAACAAAGGTGTATCTCTCTGAGTCATATGATACCAATGACTGGGGAAGAGAAGGCTGACAAGTGAATAAAAAGACTTGGAATGAAAAATAGTAAAGAGTTCTGAAATACACACTGTTGGGGAGAGACAGGACTTGAAAAAATAACACTTCTAATCCCATAAACTATGTCACCAGACACCAGATCTCATATTTATAGGCAGTATTTTACACTGGGTTGTCTGGGAATTTGAGGCTGCCAAAATTCAATGACTGGACACTAAGTCTCAGTTGGAGGACAGACAACAGAGATGAACACGTTTTTCCCAGGCTGGAATGCCTCCAAACCCTGCTCCCTGTGAGGTGATGGATCAGTCCCAACAGCCTCTGTGTCTGGTGCCCTCTGCTTCCCACTGTCACAGTCACAGGGTACAGGGGCAGCTGAACAACATGGCCATCAGGTGATGATGCAATGCCTCTGGAAGCTTCCAAAGAGAAAGGGCAGACCAACCTACATCAATTAAGAAGCAGTAAAACTCTGGGAGTTAGACTTTGGTTCTTCCTCATGGCTTTATTATAGCTCAGAAGAAAATAAATAAGCACGATAGGGAAATGTAGCTGAATTCAGCTTTCATGACCCTATTTCACAAGACCTCTAGGGTGTCACGCACCCCTACATGAAGAGTAATGAAAGGTATTTTCTATTTTGCAAATTCACCTATGAATTTATTTATTTCCTGAGGTCTTTTGCAGTGCACTTGCTATTCTGTGCCGCAGCCCGGTGCAGCAAGGTGGTCGTGAGGCTGAGCGAGGGACTGAATAAAGGAGAGGACCAAATGCTCTGCTGGCATAAGGCAAGTTTATTGCGCAGTCTTCAGGCTTAAATATAATCTTGAGTACATCAAGGACAAAGGAGAAGCCTTCTGGCACGTAGCTTACTTCCTTGACCTACAAAGTTTATCTCTTCCCTTAGAGTCAGGATGTTCTCAGGCTAACATACCTTCCGGGTACATGACGGGCCAAAGACATGAGTTGATGGGTAAGGAGAGGCGGCTAGTTTCTCAAGGGGTCAGAAAGCAGTCACAACCCAGGACAGCCCCGAGGCCGGAAACCAGGCCCAGACACCACGCCTGCGGTGCAGGACCCTATCCTCGATCCCTCACAGGCCTCCTGGGCTCCAACATCTCCCGCTTTTTTATTTTATATAACATAGTGGAACTTCGTTTTGGTCATATCCAATTTCTGCCGCTTTAGATCGACGTACAAGCCATTGATTTGGCTTACAAACACGCTCAGAAACAAAAATCACAAACTAGACATAGAAACACAGACACTGACATAGCCGTAACAAACAAAGACTGACACCGGCACAGACATAGTTTCTCCTCTCACACAAGTGAACCTAATTTCCTCTCACACAGGCGAACCGCGGTTCTCACGCATCCAAACCAAAAGTGACCTAGTCACTACTCCCGAGGGCGTCCCCTCCTTTGGGAGCCCCTGGGTGGACTTCCGGCAACATCTCGCCTTACCACCTCAGGGTCAAACAGTCTAGACTTCTAAACCAAATGCAAAAGAGGATCCTCGTTACTTACATTTGCTGGAGCAGCTCACATTCAAGGAGGAATTAAGACAGTTGGTTAAAATACAATCGTGACAGGTAAGATTATACATGGTATTCTGGACAAGCCGCAGATACCCTGCAACAAACGCAAAGGGGTCAGGTACACAAGCTATGTCAGATACATTTTTCTGGGTTCCGTCTACGGAGATAGCATCTTGTGTTCCTATATGCATCCAAACTACTTGTCTCTTGGCTACGGTGACATATTGGAGGGAGGCGACAGCCTTCCAAAGCATAGTCTGATAGGTCCGATTTTTCTTTGTCCATATTCCATACAGCAGGTTCATGGGCCTGTAAGTCCCTTCTCGGTAATCACTCCAGTCACAAATCCCTTGATCACAAATGGTATGGTTGAGATGACAAACTCTCCATGCCGGGCCCCACTGGCTCTGAGAGGGCGTTCTCTGCTTGCATACCGGGATGTCAGGAGGAGGGGACCCTTGGCCAACAATAGTGGTACTCACATTTCTATGAAGATAAAGCATGTCCACACCCCAATGAGATCCATCAGTGAAATTACCATCCCAATCAGTATACCTGGAGATAAGGGTACAATTTCCCGGGGTCGAAGAGAAGCAAATAGGTTGAGTAGTAGACAAGCCGGTATAATTATACTTAGCTGACACGGGCAAGATATGCCCGGAAGATGGAGGGCCTAGGACCTGGGTATTGTTCACATAAACAGGCACAAAATCATTGTCCTCCCAAGTAACTGGATGCAGGACGGGAGGATTGGGAAGGAAGGCCCAATATTCTTCAGCCTTCACTTGAGTTTTCAGTATCCACAGGAGGCTCAAGATAAGCGCCAACTGCTGGAGTCTCCTCTGGGCTCTCCGGGGATAAGTGTTCCGGTTCCTCAGTGACATGGCCGCGAGTCTCCTTCGGAGCTTCTCTATTTTGCTCTTGGGCATGGCGGACACACCTCTCAGGCAACCACCGTGGGTACTCAGCGTCTGTGGGAAAAACACAAACATGCCCTCGGCCCCAAACTAGTACCGGGTCAGGCCCATGCCGAGACCCATCCATGGGGTCTCTCCAAAATACTTGAGGGTAGTGCTGCATGTGCGGCCCCCAGTGCCTGTCTGCCACGGAGCGCCCATCCGAATCCATGGTCAAAAAATTTAAAACAAATAAGGAATGAGATACAAGCAGTTTTGGAGAGTGGGGGCTATACCATCTCCCCCCTTTTAGTTTAGCAAATTGTTGCTTGAGAGAAAGGTGCGCTCGTTCGATGACTCCTTGTCCTTGAGGGTTATGAGGGATACCCGTCTTATGGAGGATTTGAAAGGAAGTACAGAAAGAGGCGAAGGCTTTACTGGTATAGGCAGGGGCGTTGTCGGTCTTCAAAATTTTGGGGACACCAAGTACTGAAAAGCAAGATAGCAAATGAGAGATTACATTGCGAACATTTTCGCCTGATAGAGGGGAGGCAAAAAGGAAATGAGAACAAGTATCAATAGTGACATGTAGATATCGAAGTGTGCCAAAGGAGGGGCAATGCGTAACATCCATCTGCCAGAGATCGTTAGGCTTGAGACCGCGGGGGTTAACACCAAAATGGGGTACTGGAAGCAGCTGAGAACAGGTTGAGCAGGATTTAACAATCTGTCGTGCCGCCTTTCGGGTAAGCTGAAATTGATACGGAGAGATCGGGCAGATTGGTGGTGAAGGGCATGGGATTGTTGAGCACGTTGCTGCTGTGAAAGAAAGACGTGAGTATGGGAGTCTGCGAGCGCATTCGATGTCGCCAAAGGTCCTGGAAGAGATGAATGTCTCCGAAGGTGACCAACAAAGCAGGGGGCTTTTCGCTGTCGAAGCAATTGCTGGATGGAGTGGAATAACTGGAGAACCGTACCATTAGAAGTCGTGATTAAAGGGACAGTTTCTAAAATGGCTAACGCATGGACAATATATTGACTGTCAGAGTAAAGATTAAAAGGTTCGGGGATAAGGAGGAAGGCCTGATGAACAGCAAAGAGTTCGACTTCTTGAGCAGAATTGGAGGCGACCTGCCAAACCTGGGATTTTTCCGGGGTGATTAGAACAGCGCGTCCATTAGATGAACCATCTGTGAACAAATTGACGGCGGAAGTCAAAGGGGTGAGGGAGAGATTTCTGGGAAAGATAAAATGGTCTTGAGAGGCAAAATGCAAAATCTTGTCCTTCGGGAAATGATGAGAGACCTGTCCTGAAAAGCCTTCAAAGGCCAATGGAAAAGAATCATTCATGTTCATTAGCCAGGAAAACTGCTCGGAAGTATATGGTATGACTACAACAGGAGGGTCTCGTCCTAAGATTTGGATAGACACTTTGCGTCCCTGCTGAACTCGCTCGGCTACCAACAAGGCATAAGAGGCAAGCGCCTTCTTCGGCGTGGCCGGGCCATGGATCCACTGGAGTACCCCATGCTGGTAGAGAGCTCCTGTCGGGGCGATAGAAGAAGGTATTATTAACAAGGACCAAGGTTGTGAAATATCACAGTAAGACAATTGGGCGGACTGAAGAGCATCTTCCACCAGCCGTAGGGCCTGCCGTGCGCTCGGGGTGAGCGCTCGAGGAGAGGCAGGATTGGAATCTCCGTTAAGTAAGGTAAAAAGAGGCTTAAGGTCGCCGGTGGTAAGTTTCAAAGATGGGCATATCCAGTTGATTTCTCCTAGTAGGGTCTGAAAATCATGCAAAGTTCGTAGGTGAGAAGTATCAATCTGCAATTTTTGAGGCGAAAAAGTCAGGGGCTTAAGTTGGTATCCAAGATAGGAGTAAGGGTAAGCACTTTGGATCTTATCAGCTGCTATTTGCAGACCGAAAACGGCTAAGTCTTGTTTCATCCTAGAAAATGCTAAAATCAAGAGGTCATGATTGGAATGCACTAGCAACATATCATCCATATAATGAATGACTAAAACCAAGGGGAACTCATCTCGTGTTCCCTGAATAGCTTGCTGCACAAACTTCTGACACAACGTAGGACTATTAGCCATACCCTGAGGTAAAACCTTCCATTGAAATCTTAACATTGGTTCCCGAAGGTTAGCGGAGGGAACACTAAAAGCGAATCGCTGACAATCAGAGGGGAACAGCGGGATAGTATAAAAACAGTCCTTTAAGTCAATCACAATCTTATAAGTAGATGGAGGGATGGCAGCAGGAGATGAAAGTCCAGGCTGCAACGCACCCATGGGGAACATGGAATCGTTTACTTTCCTCAAATCCTGAAGGAGCCTCCACTTTCCTGACTTCTTTTTGATAACAACTATAGGAGAATTCCATGGTGACGTGGAAGGTTCAATATGTCCGGCAGCAAGCTGCTCCTGCACCAGCTTTCTAGCTGCCTCTCATGTTATTCCAAGCCTGCGAGCAGCTTCAGACCTAGCTTGTCGCTCACAGCTCTCGTGATATTCAGCAAGCCATAACAAATAATCACCCCCAGTTAACACTGCCTTACACATAGTTTTCCAATCTTGCGGGGGAAGAGCAAGGCTCGCGATAGTTTCCATGGTAGCAATGGTGAAGGGGACCGGAGCCCGATATTGGGCACAAGCTAATTTTAACTCCTTCAAGGTCTTGTAAGGAATAGGCTCATAATCTCGCCACTGTTGGCCTTGATCATTCTGCCTCTGAAGGACAGGGAAAATCTGCCTCTCAGGGGAGAAACCATCTATTGACTCCCCGTCACAGAGTACGCGCCGCAGCGCAGTCTGCAAAGGCGACGCTACAGCGCCCTCCCGAGGAGGATGCGGGCGGAACCCCACTCGAGCTATTAACGGAGAGGCGGGATCTCTGGGAAACATAGGATCCTCAGAAACAGAGGTCCGTTCTCTATTTGCGACATTCTTCCCAGAACCCTGAGCCTGCTCCTGAAGGGAGTGCAACAACTGCAGAAGGTCCTTAAAGAGCACAGCTGGCTCTGGCTTATCCTTCTTATTTTCTTTAGCCTCAGTGGCAACAAACGCTCCATGAGGGGGATCATAAGCCGCCGCTCGTTCCTCTAGATCGTCCCAATTGACCTCCGCAGGGTCTGGATCTCTAGATTCAAGACCCTCAAGCTTAACATCCGGTTGCTCATGCCGCGGAGGCTCTAACGGCGGCGGAGGTGCAGATGGCAAAGGAGGGGGGTTGTTAAATCCTCTGCAGAGCCTGTAGCCGGCAGAGTGGGACTGCCCTAGTCCCTTTTTCCCATTTATCTAGCTCAGAGTCCCCTTTCAAACAATCCTTCACTAGGGACCACAAGGAGAAGGCATCAACGGGAGTCTTTTCAGGACCTTGAGCTCGGTAATGCTCTCGAATCTGCTCCCCAATCTTCCTGCAAGTGTCAATATTGATCGTTCCCTCCTCAGAAAACCAAGGACATACTTGTTGGACAAAATCCACAAAACGATGGATTTGCCCTTTAGTGGTCGTGACACCTCGTCCCCTTAATAGGGTGCACAATACTTGTTCCAACAACTCCCTTTCGGAAGAGTGGGAATTCCCCATTATTATGCTCTCCGACACCGCTCCCTGCTACTTTTACTTTTAACTTACCGGGCCCCTGTAACAGCGGTCCTCCCGGGATCTCAAATCCTCACGATTTTGGACTCTTCAGGTCCCTGTTCCGGGCGCCACTCTGCCACAGCCCGCTGCAGCAAGGGTGGTGGTGAGGCTGAGTGAGGGACTGAATAAAGGAGAGGACCAAATGCTCTGCTGGCATAAGGCAAGTTTATTGCGCAGTCTTCAGGCTTAAATACAATCTTGAGTACATAGAGGACAAAGGAGAAGCCTTCTGGCACGTAGCTTACTTCCTTGACCTACAAAGTTTATCTCTTCCCTTAGAGTCAGGATGTTCTCAGGCTAACATACCTTCCGGTACATGACGCACAGGCCAAAGATATGAGTTGATGGGTAAGGAGAGGCGGCTAGTTTCTCAAGGGGTCAGAAAGCAGTCACAACCCAGGACAGCCCCGAGGCGGGAAACCAGGCCCAGACACCACGCCTGCGGTGCAGGACCCTATCCTCGACCCCTCACAGGCCTCCTGGGCTCCAACAATTCTGACCTGAAACCATGGCTGCATTTAGTCACTCAGCCACACTTAACACTGGATGCAGTTACAGAAAATATAACGTTGTCCTGAAACTGCTCTTAGTGACCCATCTGCAAATGTTTGCAACTCGGTGCTTTAAAAACTTGTAAGCACAACATTTCAAAAGATTATATCATTGATAGCAGGTACCAAGTATCTTCTAGTGGCTAACTCACTCTTAAAGGGCAAAAGACAATGAATATAAGGCTAGGTCAGGTACAGTCCCTGGTGGAAAAGAGGCTTTCCTGCTCTGAGAGCCACAAGGAAGCCTGTGACCTACCTCTGCCATGAGCTGCCCACACTGACCACATATTGTGGTTAAGTCCCACAGAGAGGTGCGACCACACAGAGAGCTGTTGTGCCCTATGCTCCACTGCTTTTCAGACCACCTGCAAGTTCCTTCTGTCTGGCTCACTGGTGCAGTAGCCCTAATAGTCTCATTGTCTGCCTTTTTTTCTCCCGGCACAGTGCAGCACCTTTTACAATTTTTATTTTTTATTTTTAATCCTTACCCAGAGACATCTTTATTGATCCTAGAGAAAAATGGAGAGGAGAAGAAGAGAGAGAAACAATCAGTTGTCTCCTGTACATGCCCCTGCTGAGGACAAAACCCACAACCTAGGTATGTGTCCTGACCAGGAATCAAAACCTTGACCTTTCGATACTCAGGATAATGTTCTAACTAACTGAGCCACCTGGCCAGAGCAATACTCTAGCAACTTTTAAGTACCCACCTTTAGGAGGGAGCCAATAAGGTCCCTTAGATGCCACATTCCCCCTTCCTTACTTTTCTCTACTGCCCTCAAAAAATTTGGGGCCCCCCTGCTGACTCTGGATTTACCCTCTAGCTTGCTAGGTCATTGTCCTTGCTTGTCAATTTTGTCTATTTTACCACCTTCCTGTTTACCTGCAATGGCTAGTCTATTCTCATGTTTTTCTGATTTTACCTCCTAAATATCTCCTATGTCTGTTTACCTCTGATTGTCTCCACCTACCAATCTATAATTATCACTCTCCTTGAAACTTTTGGTCTCCAGATTTTTTAGTCGTGTTCCTCTTTGATTCACTCTAACCAATTCAAGAATTTAAAATACTTCAATGGCTTCCCATTGTTTTTAGGAAAGCCACAAATCTCTAACCTGCTTTTTTTGACCCCAGTCCCTGTGCACATCTTTTACTTTGCCTCATTCCATTATTCTCTGGGTTTCCACTATCTTGGCCATGGCCATCTTTCAGTTTCTCAAATCATCCCTGTTTCCTTCTTCCTGAGGGCCTCTGCACTTGTGTTTCCTTCTGTTTGGACCACTTACCCCATCCCCTACTGAGGTCCTCTGAATCTTTCAGATCTCCTTCCAAAAGTTACCTTCCTATAGATGTCATTCTTCACCCCTAACTAGATAAGACCCCATACATGTTCTTAGCTCTTCATGTAACTTTTCCTTCATGGGCTTTTGTACTTTTCATAAGTGTATATTTGTGTACTTATTTAAAGCCATAGCCAGTTAGACTCTAATACTGGTGAATAAAGAGATCGTGGTGTTCTTACTATTACATTTCTAACACATATTTATTATATAATAATCAGTAAATTATTTATTAAAATGATGAAGAAATAATTTAACAAAATCAATTACCTTTCTTAAGAAACTATAACATTTTTCCTCAAAAATAGAACATCTATGTCTGAGCTTTCCTAGTTTTGTCACATTGGGTTACTTTGGATAACAGGATCAAGAGGCCATTTATCTTTGGGATTTCACGAATAGGGAAAACCATCTGAAAATTTTTATTTTTTATGCTAATTTTATAGGGATCATGGTAATTTAGGGTGAGCGTGGTGTAGGGTAATAAAGGAAACGTATCTAATTAAATTGCTTATCCCCCACTACCTCCTACCCTTGACCTACTCATCAGTCCTTATCTCAAATGTATGCAGGGATCTTATCAGCATTACAGGAACAGTCTCTTCTTCTTACTGCTTCCACTCATTTGATCATTAAATGGGTGATTCTTTCTTTGTCATTACTTTGATATTTTTGAAGAGTACTGGTATGTCATTCTGTAGAATGTCCTTCAATTTGTATTTATTTCTAGTGGTTTCTTTGTTTTTTAAAAAAATTAAAATATATTTGATGCAACCAAAGGACAATACCTAGGAATAAAGCTAACAAAGGATGTAAAGGACTTATATACTGAAAACTACAAAGCATTATTAAAAGAGACTAAAAAAGACAATGAAATGGAAAAATATTTTGTGTTCTCTGATTAGAAGAATCAACATAGTTAAAATGGCCATATTACCCAGAGCAATATACAGATTTAATGCAATCCTCATCAAAATCTTAATGTCATTTTTTAAAGAAATAGAGCTTTATATGGAACCACAAAAGACCCCAAATAGCCAAAGCAATTGAGAAAAAGGGCAAAGCCAAGGTATCACATTACCTTATTTCAAATTATACTACAGAGCTACAATTATGAAAACAGCATGCTCTTGGCAGACCAGACACACAGACCAGTGGAATAGAATTGAGCATATGGGCAGATAATTTTTGACAAAGGAACAAAAACATGCAATGGAGAAAAGAAAGTCACTGCAATAAATAGTGCTGGGAGAATTGGAAGGCCACATGCAAAGTATTGAAACTAGATTAGTTTGTCTCCATATACAAAAATCAATTCAAAATGGATCAAAGACCTAAATACAAGATCTGATCTGATCAATTAAGTACATAGAAGGAGACATAGGTACTACACTTGTGGACTTTGTTTATGAAGAACATTTTATTAATTTGACCCCAAAGTCGAGAGAAGTAAAGGCAAAATTAAATGAATGGGGCTATATGAAACTTAAAAGGTTCTGACAGCAAAAGAAATCAACAACAAAACAAAAAGGCAACCAACCAAATGGGAGATGATATTTGCAAGTAACAACTCCAACAATGAATTAATATTCAAAATATATAAAGGACTTATACAACTCAACACCAAATGATCCAATGAAAAAATGAGCAGAGGACCCACACAGACTCTTCCAAGAAGACATACAAACAGCCAATGGATATATGTAAAGGTGTTCAACTTCACTAGCTATAAGGGAAATACTGATCAAAACTACAATGAGACACTACCTCACACCTGTTAGAATGGCTATTATCAATAAGGCAGATGATGAAAAGTGTTGGAGAGGTTATGGAGAAAAAGGATCCCTCATTCAGTGGTGGTGGAAATGTCGACTGGTACAGCTACTATGGAAAAGAACATGGTGGTTCCTCAAAAAATTAAGAATAGAGTTACTGTATGACCCAGCAATCCTTCCTCTGGTTATCTACCCCAAACTATAAAAAACATGTATTCACAAAGATATATGCACTTCAATGTTCATTGCAGCATTATTCACAGTGGCCAAGACATGGAGACATACAAAGTGTCATTTGATAGAGGATTGGATAAAGAAGATGTGGTACATAAATACAATGAAATATAACTAAGCCCTAAGTAAAGATAAAATACTGCCATTTGTACAACATGAATGGAACTTGAGAATATTATATTAAGTGAAGTAAGTCAGTCAGAAAAAGCTAAGAACCATATGATTTCACTCATATGTGGGATATAAAACTGAAGTCATAGACACAGAAAATAGTGTGGTGGTTACCAGAGAGAAGCAATAGAGGGTAGTAGAGTGTAAAGGGGGGCAAATATATGGTGACAGAAGAGGCTATGACCCTATGAACAAATGTCACCCCAATAAATTCAATTTAACATATATTTGACATATAACATAATGTAAGCTAAAGGTGTACAACCTGTTGATTTGATGCATTTATTTATCACAATATGATTGTCCTTGGAGCTAGATAAATAGTATACAGGAATCTCTGTAATAGCTTTCCAACTTTCTCATAAATGGAAAATTATTACAGCTTTTAAAAAAATTATTTTTATAGAGAGGGGAAAGGAGGGAGAAAGAGAGGGAGACAAACATCAATGTGTGGTTGCCTCCTATGCAGCCCCTACCGGGGACCTGGCCTGCAACCCAGGCATGTGCCCCAACTGGGAATTGAACCAGTGACCCTTTGGGTTCACAGGCCTGTGCTCAATCCACTGAGCTACACCAGCCTGGGTTATTACAGCTTTTTAAAAAGGCATATACATGGGTAAAAACTGAGAAAATATCTGTCTAAAAATTATACTGTATTTTCTCTATATGGCCCTTATTCTCAATCATCTGTCCTAATCTTACTTAAATTTCTAGGTCCAGCTAAATTTCCATAGAAATAATTGAACCCTTTATTGAATAATTACCATGTTCCAATCACTGTGCTGAACACATCACATGTATCATTTAATTTTATCCTTAGTACACAGTGGAGTAGGTATTATTTTCCCTATTTTCCAAAGCTTAGAGACTCAAATAACTTATTTAGTGTCATCTGACCAGCTTGAAACTTTGATCCGGCTGACTTCAAATGCCACATAGTCCATCTCACTGTGTTCAGCTGCCTTCAGTTACTACAAGAAGCACTTCTTGGTGACTTCTAACTAACCCCTTCTGCCTCTGAATCTCTAAATTTCTGTCAGGTTATGACATGCAACTCCAGATTTCATTATGTTCTCTGCATATTTGTTTGGGTTCCATGTAAATTTCCCTTTTCAACTGTCCTTGTGAGTAAGAGAGTGATGACTGCCACCTCTATTCCTGCTTACCCTGAGCTAACCTTGGATAAAAAATATTATTTCTGTTTCAGGCACTCTTTATAGTTGTTTATACTCCCACATGATGTGGAGTAGTGGGCAGGGAGGAAGAGCTGGAATTCATCAAAGAAAAAAAATCTACATGGGACAGTTGGTTGAGGGGATATCCTGCATCCAGTAGCGTGCCCAAGCCTTTGGAAGTATTATGGTACTTTCATTCACATTTGCACTCACCCAAGCAACTAAATAATCATAACAGGAAGTATTGTGCTTATAGAAAAGGCAAGCATATGTCGCTTTGAAAACAAACAATGCACATCTTGTCAGTGCAATGGCATTCTGCAAAGTAGAAAAACATATGTCACTGTGGTGATAAGTATTAAAATAACAAACTATAGAAGCGCTGCCTCCCAAGCAACTTGGATTTCTTAATTGCAGGTTGCTATAGCTCTTTTCCTTTCTTAATTGTGAGTCTTTATCCTAATTGTCTCACAGACTTGTAGTGAGGCTGTTCAGCCTATATTAACATCATTACCATACACCATCACTGGTTCTCCTTGCACATGGCTGTTGAGATTTGTTTCATTTTGTTTTTTTTAATTGCATGTTCCACTGCTTAACTACATTTTTCTTCATATTTCATCCAAACTCCTACCTTTACTTCTAGTAATGAAGTCTCTCTCCCAGGTCATTTGGGTTCTAATAATCAGGTTAAGTTGTTCTTTCCAGACATTTTGAATGAGACTCACTCTTCCAAGTCTGTTTTCAGAAAAGTAGGCCAAAGTCATGAAGAATAAACTTCCTGAGCCATGACTTTCTGGTTCATCATTAATCACTTTCTTGTGAACAATTGGGAAAATATATTTTACGTAAGTCCTGGTAGGTATTAAGATCCTCTATAAAGTCCTGTGAGGATACAGATTATTTTATGACACTGAAGAAGGAACAAGGTTTCCATTTTTCAAACCTGAGGTTTCTCCTCTCATTTTAAAGTCTCAATAGCTTCCACTTTTATCATCTCAATAAATGATAGGAAATAATTCTGAGGAGTTATTTGTATACTTAGAAGAAAGTAAGTGTGCTCTGGTGAGTTAGGGATATTAAAGGGTGTTCTCAGTCTAACAGTGGGCACAGTTTTTTCTCAGAAATAATTTCTACTCTGTGGGTTAGATTTATTAAACCAGAGGTGTATGGTACAGAGGAAGGTAATGAGTCATACAGGCCCTTTAGCTCTAAATTGCTTTTACTTAATTGTGACCCAGTTTTACAAGATGAAAAATCATTTGGCTATAGCCCAGAATAAAGAAATATTCACACTACAAAATAAGAACTTTAGAGGGTAACCCCAGACTTGATATTTGTATTGGAAAGCTTGAATAGAGATTTTGACTTGTAATCAATCTAGAATCTTGTCTTGGTAGACCGGGCAACTGTTCTACATCGTTTAGAAACAGTTGAGCTCAGAAACAAGATGGAATACAATAATTCATTGTCCTTGATTTGGCATATGGGATTTCAAACAGGGCTTAGATGGGCATGCTGAAGTCCAGCTTCTACGTGGCAACATAGCTATTAAGTGATGGAGATCAGCAGCTGAATGGTGCCTATCTCCATTAGAAACCAGACCTTTTGTACCAATGGAAACACCCCTGAAGCAGCCAGTATAGCTACTGAGCAAAGGATCCTGTATGTGTTCTTACCATGGAGAGATACTGGTTCACAATAAAGCCTTTCCAGTCACCTCCTTACAGACAGAAAGAAGCACAATTCAGTCCTTCAGGAATAATCAGGGACTATTTAATGCAGGGATGGGACCCCATAGACAAGTACACCTATTTCATTGTACTTGAGAAGCTAATTCCAAGAAGAAATTCTTTTTTAAATATATTTTATTGATTATGCCATTACGGTTGTTTCATTTCCCCCTTCATTCCCCTGCCCCCTGCACACCCTCTCTCCTATTCCCCCTCTTTAATTCATGTCCATGTGTCACAAGTTCTTTAGCTTCTACATTTCCCATATTATTTTTGCCCTCCCCCTGTATATTTTCTACCTATCATCTATGCTATTTATTCTCTGTACCTTCTCCCCCTTTCTCCTCCTCCCACTCCCCTGTTGCTAACCCTCCTTGTGATCTCCATTTCTATAGTTCCACTCCTGATATAGCTATCTGCTTAGTTTGCTTTTGTTTTAGGTGTGGTTGTTAGTAAGTGTGTTTGCTGTCCTTTCACTGTTCATCTTTTTTATCTTCTTTTTCTTAGATAAGTCCCTTTAACATTTCATATAATAAGGGCTTGGTGATGATGAACTCCTTCCACTTGACCTTATCTGAGAAGCACTTTATCTGCCCTTCCATTCTAAATGAAAGCTTTGCTGGATAGAGCAATCTTGGATGTAGGTCTTTGGATTTCACGACTTGGAATATTTCTTTCCAGCCCCTTCTTGCCTGTAAGGTCTCTTTTGAGAAATCAGCTGACAGTCTGATGGGAACTCCTTTGTAGGTGACTGTCCCCTTATCTCTTGCTGCTTCCGGATTCTCTCCTTTATTTTAATCTTCACTAATATAATTATGATGTGCCTTGGTGTGTTCTTTCTTGGGTCCAACTTCTTTAGAACTTCCTGAGCTTCCTGGACTTCCTGAAAGTCTTTTTTTTTTGCCAGATTGGGGAAGTTCTCCTTTGTTATTTGATCATAAGTTTTCCACTTGTTGCTCTTCCTCTTCTCCTTCTGGTACCCCTATAATTCAGATGTTGGAACTTTAAAGATGTCCTGGAGGTTCCTAAGCCTTTTCTAATGTTTTTCAAATTCTTGTTTCTTCATATTTTTCTGTTTGGTCATTTCTTTCTTTCTTCTGGTCCACTCCATTGATTTTAGTACCAGATTTGTTTCCATCACTATTGGTTCCCTGTGCAATTTGCTTCATTTCACCTAGTGTAGCCTTCATTTTTTTTATCTAATTTGTGACTAAAATCAACCAGTTCAGTGAACATCCTGATCATCAGTTTTTGAACTGTGCATCTGATAGGTTGGCTATCTCTTTGTTGCCTAGAAGTATTGGCTCTGGGACTTTGAGCTGTTCTTCTGCTTAAGCCATAAAGTTTTGGTCAGTTTGTGCCTGTTACATATGAGGGGCAAAAGCTTAGGTATTCACCAGGGCGGGTCAGCCCAGTTTTGGGGTTGTGACTGGGGGCAGGATCAGAGAGGGAGCTATGGCATTTGTTCTGCTCTCTCTCAGATTTTGGTCCCCTCTGCCACTCCTCACAAGCAAATCAGGCCCTTCTGGTGTTGGTTCCTGGGTGGGTGGGCTTGTGTTTGTTCTAGGACCCCGTGGATCTCCTCAACGAGCTCTCCTGTGAGGCTAGAAGCCTCTCCTGGCACCTCAACCGCCAAAAGTTTTTTTGATCAGTGCTTTTAGGTTTTATTTCTAGTCACTAGGGCCCTGGGTTGTGTGGTCTGTATCACTGACCATTTTTAACCTGCCTGGTTTCTCTCATGCAAATGTGTGCCCACAGTCAGCCAACAGCCTTGCAAGCCTTACTGGGTTTTCATCCCACGCCTGTCTGGGTCACTAATCACTGCCTCCTCCTTCTGGGACCCCTCTCCACCAACCACTGACTCTGCCCCTCTTACTGGTCTGGATAAATGGTTCATTGTTTTCGGACTTAAGTACAGTTCACTTTTCTGTCTGTTTGGTTGTGTTTTGTTTCTAAATCTTTGTTGTCTTTAAATTTGGTTGTGTGAGGAGGTACAGTATTTCCACCTATGCCTCCATCTTGGCCAGAAGTCCCAAGAAGAAATTCTTAATAATTCCAATATAATTCAGGCCAAAACTAAGGAGAAGGGAAAAAAAGGAGCTATGCCAATTTTTCACCCAACCTCTAATTTTAAAATATTCCCTTACTTTACATCTGTACTCACCTTCATTCATTTACTTATTCATTCACTCATTCACCAACCAGGAAGCATAACCTATGCTAAGTATTGGCATTATAATGGTGAAAACAGCATGTGAACATGTCAAAGGATGAAGAGGGGGTAAGCAGAGGTAGCTTTGTTACTGATTTTGCTTCCTCTTGAAGATGTTTTTAAAAAATAATATCACTGCAGTTGCAGCAGTTTTCTGCAAGTAACAATACCATTAACTGAATGAGGTAATGGTATTGTTATTCTAGAGACTCAAGTTCTGTGCTGACACACACTGAACGAGTGCCACACCAGCAACTTGTACCAAGAGTTGAAGGGTCATTTAACTGAGGGCAACAGCTCTTCGGGAAAAAATCTTGGTGGAAATCTCTTGGTATCAACAATGGGGAGGGGATCATCTGACCATCTTCAGTTTCCAAAAGAAAATCCTGGGGAAATCCACTACAATCCTCTGTGACTGGTAGATGGAAAAAAGGGTCAAAAAGCAAGTAAGCAAGGCTATGAATGCTCTTGCCAATCAAACAACAAGGTAATTGCCAAATCTCAGAACTTCTCTTGCTGCTTAACATTCATTTTTGTGTAACAAAGGGGATGAAAAGACTGACCCTTAGATATGTGTGTAACAGATATTTAGGTGACTCTGTTGGGTGATGGGAGCCCAGAGATCAAGAGACAAAGAAGGGTATGTGCTTTGAATGTGATTTGGCATCTTAAAAATAATATTTAATTAATTTATTTATTTTGTGAAGTGATTTAACATGTGAAATTTATGGAAGAAATACCAAAAATGTAATAAAGTCAAGAGAAATACAGCAAATGACAGCCTTGTGATAAGTCCTTCTCAAAATACCATGCCCTGTGTTTTTACAAAGTCCTCACCCAAACAGACTAGGAAAGACAAGATTCCAGTCAACAATTTCTTCTCTAAGTGAGAATGTGGGATTAGAAAAATATGTTCTTTCAACTGTGTTTTTTGGTTAAAATATTGACTTAAACTTCAACAGAACCAATCTTCATTTTAGTGAGGTTGAGAATAATGGGAAAATCACGGCCATCTCTTCTACAAAATGTTTCAGGAAGGTTCCTTGTAGTTACCTACCCTTGTCTAGGGAAAGCTTCCCTAAACTCTCAGCAAAGTGGAAATAGAGGAAACAAAGCTAAACATAATAAAAGCCATATGTGACAAACCCACTGCCAGCATCATACTCAATAGGCAAAAACTACAAGTGTTCCCCTTAAGATAGGGAATAACACAGGAATATCCACTTTAACCTCTGTTATTCAACATAGTACTAGAAGTCCTAGCCACAGCAATCAGACAAGGAGATGAAATAAAAGGCATCTGAATTGTAAAGGAAGAAGTAAAATGGCCTTTATTTGCAGATCACATAATACTGTAACATAGATTTCACCAAGAAACTACTAAAACTTATAAATGAAATCAGCAAAGTAGCAGGATACAAAATTAATATCCAGAAACCAGTTGCATTTTTATATGCCAATAACTAACAGAAAGAGAAATTAAGAAAAAATCCCATTCATACTTGCTTCAAAAAGAATAAAATACCTAGAAATAAGTCTAACCAAGGATGTAAAAGACCTGTACTCAGAAAATTAGAAGACACTGAAAAAAGAAACTGGGAAAATACAAAAAAGTGGGGAGAACATACCATGTTCTTGGATTGGAAGAATTAACATCATTAAAATGTCTATACTACCCAAAGCAATCTGTAGATTCAATGAAATTCCTATCAGGACTCCAATGATGTATTTAACAGAGCTTAGAACAAATATTTCAAAAATTTAGATGAAACTAACAAAAGGCCTTGCATAGCAACAGCAATCCTGAGAAAGAAAAACAAAGTTGGAGAGATCACACTACCTAATAACAAGCTGTACTATGAGTCCATATCTTTCAAAATAGAATAGTACTGGTATAAAAACAGACATGTAGATCAATGGAACAGAATACAGAGCTCAGACAAACCCACATCCTTACAGTCAATTAATATTCCACAGAGGAAGCAAGCACATACAGTGGGATAGTTTATTCAATAAATGGTGTTGGGAAAATTGGACAGATACATGCAGAACAGTGAAACTAGACCACTTTCCTAAACCACACGCAAGAATAAATTCAAAATGTATCAAAGACTTAAATGTTAGACCCAAAACCATAAAACTCCTAGAAGAAAACATAAGCAACAAAATCTCAGATATTGCTTGTAGCAATATTTTATCAGATATTCCTTTTCAGACAAAGGAAACAAAATAATAAATACATACATAAATAAATAAAGCTACATCAAACTAAAAAGCTTTGGCATGGCAAAGGAAATCATCAACAAAATAAAGCGACAACTCACAGAATGGGAGAATATTATTCACTGGCATATATGATAAGGGATTAATACCCAAAACTTATAAAAAAACTTACAAAACTCAATACCAAAAAACAACCCAATAAAAAAATAGATAAAAGATCTAAATAAACACTTCTCCAAAGAGGACATACAGCTGGCCAATAGACCACATGGAAACATGCTCAATGTCACTAATCATCAGAGAAATGCAAATTAAAACCACAATGAGATCATCTCACACCTGTCAGAATGACTATCATCAATAAATCAACAAACAATAAGTGCTGGAGAGGACATGGAGAAAGGGGAACCCTTTTCCACTGTTGGAGGAAATGCAAATTGGGGCAGCCACTGTGGAAAGCAGTGTGGAGATACCTCAAAAAATTCAAAATGGATCTGCCTGTCAACCCAGTGATTCCACTTCTGGGAATATATCTGAAGGAACCCAAAACATTAATTTGAAAGAACATAAGCACCCCTATGTTCATTGAAGCATTATTTACAATTATTTACAATTGCCAAGATATGGAAGCAGCCCAATGTCCATCAGTAGACGAGTAAATAAAACAACTATGGGACATTTATACAATGAAATTTTACTTGACTGTAAAAAAAAGAGAAAGTTTTACCTTTTGCAACAGTATGGATGGACCTACAGAACATTATGCTAAGTGAAATAATCCAGTCACAGAAAGAAAAATACCATATGATTTCACTCATATGTGAACTCTAATGAACAAACTGAACTAACATGGAAAGTGTGGACAGACTCATAGATGAAGAGCAGAATGACAGCTGGAGTAGAGGTTAGTGGGAAGAGCAATTGAGCTAAAAGGGAAAAGGACTCATGGACATGGACAATTGTGGTGATTGCTGGGGAGAGGGAGGTATAAGGGGACTAAATGGTAATGGGAAAAAATACAATGAAGATTAAATCAAAACAAAACAAAACCAGAAAGGTTTTGGGAAGTTTCCTGATAATTGCTTACCTATCTAGGGGAAAACTTCAAAGGGAGTCTGGGAAATTGTAATCAAAGAAGATGTATATGTGAGGTTTTGCCTCCATGAAGGAGTTTAACATCCCTTTGCTACAACTCCTCACCATATGACCACTCAGAGAACTATGTAATCTTTCTCTCTCTTGCCTCCAATAGTCACTGACAGAGATATGGGCACATGGACAAGATAAGATTTACATTGTGTGGTTTGAAATTTTGTAGGCAGTCCTAGGATATGAAATGCTCTAAACTTCATGTCTTGGTCATCTCACAAAAATATTTTACTCAGGTGAGGTTTCTATCTTCTAGACAGTGATGTCATAAGCTCCTATCTCAGGGCTCACACCCTGACAGTCACCCAAAACCTCACTATGTGCAACTCACAGTCTCTTTTTTGATCACCCTCCCCCAGCCAGTGCACGCAGAAACCCATGAGCACCTCAGCTCCCAACCCCAGGAGCAACAGTCACCAAAGGCCTCATTGACAGAGGTGATGAGATAGCTTTGACAGAGTTTGGGGCATCTTTTTCTTGGGAAATACTTGGCCCCTAATGCTCTGTGTGATAACAGAGCCTTAATAGTCTGAGAAAATAACTTCATTTTGACTTTTTTTCTGGTCTCTGGATCCCCTTTCTCTCCATGGTCTGAGACTGTAGGACCAGCAGGAGAGCCAAGAGCAGCCCCTGGGGAGCAAGTTGGATAGAACAGCTGGCGATATCATGAAAGGCCTTTGTCCTGTCAAAGGAGCCAGGACCCTTTCCAGCATAGAGGCCATATGAGATGCATTAGCATTTTACTCCATGTCAGGCAAAATGGAGTGTGACAATGGTGTAAGCTGTTTATCTTCCCCCTACACCCAGCAGTGTGTGTTTGGGGAGATTAGGATCTTGGCATTAGGAGTTTTTTTTAAATTTAAGAACCTTAGAGATAATTTAATCTAGTTGTTTTCAAATGCCCCTTAGCTATAGAAGCCTTGGCTCAGGGAAACCATCCTGAAAGTACATTACTGAGAACAGAGAAAGGCAGATGTGTTCTGATTGAAGCAGGAGTGGGACAAGTCCTGGGTCCTGTCCACTCAGACAGTAACTCAGACTCTGCAGAGCAACATAATTCAATATGGCAGTCACTGGCCACATGGGACTATTTAAAGTTTACTTATTTACAATTAAATAAAGTTTAAAATTCAGTTTCTCAGTTACACTAGACACATGTCAGCACCATAGCCACTAGTGGCAAATGGCAACCTATTAGACACAACACTTCCATAGCAGGAAGTTCTGCTGAACAAAAGTCTTCAATACGACAGACAACAGCACTGCTCTGGTGTCCAAGAAATTTCTAAGGAAACTGCAAAAATTCTAGGACTCTGGAAAGCACAGTGAGAAATCCACTGGCATTTCTGACACCTGAGCAAGAAAAGAAATCCAAAGAGTCATGCCAACCACATGACTAGTTATTGAGCTCCACCTCAGGTGCCATACCCTACAAGGGGTATAAGATTTGGAAAGGTGCCTGAAATTTTATACATGTTTAATCAGCTTCAGGCACTTAAATTAGAGACATTTAAACTCACACCAAGTCCAAGAAGATATGAAAGGAAATTCTGTCAATTAGTGAGAAGCTAATTAATCTTTCTTTGCCACATATACTCTGGCAGGATCTAAAAAGTGCTGTTTTGCTCAGAGCTGCAAGGTTGCTTGCTGTGGAAACAATGCATAATTATAATGTTGATTTCTTGACTTTGTTCAGAAGCTGGCATTGGAGGGCAGACTGTGCCAGCAGTCACCCCTGAGGTTAGAAAGGAAAGGAATTAGAAATTAGAAAGATACTTTAATTAGTAAACCAAGATATTTTGGATTTTCTCCTTTTCATAGAATAAGCATATTTTATCTTGCATAGCATCTTCCAATTCAGGCACTTCAAAGTGATTTCCTAATTACATTTTGTTATTTTTCAATCTATGTATTATTATTATTTTAAAGTACATGGAAGTTCAGATGAGGGGACTATTATAGATGAGGCTCTTCAAAGACAGAGCATCCCCAGGACCTGGTAACCGGTGTGCTTTTTCCAAGGGCTCGGAACTAGCCCAGTTCTACTTCATATCTGATGACACTTTCTTTGCTGTTCAAATCATCCTGTGACTTACACTAAGACATGTCTGCTTACAGAGAGATGCTCTAAATGCATCCAAGCAAAAATTGGATCTCCATGTACCCAGCCAGCCAGCATCTCCATATATCATCCAGCCACCTAAGCATCCAGAAGTTAGGAAGTTTGAACTCAGTGTCAGCCACAGTACTAGGCACAAAGACAGTTATGTAAATGAGGAAAACAGTACTTAATAGTGGCAAGTGACTCCTAAACAATTACAAAATTTGTAATATTTGTGACAGAAGCAATTGTAAAGTGTAAGGAGAGTGCTAAGAAAGCTTTAGTTTCCATCACTACACTGAAATTGTTCTCTCTAATGTCTTGCTACGGAAATACTCTATATGTTATTTCCTTGGCTTCTTCACTTGTCTGATAACTTCCATTCATTCATCAAAGTTCAATTGATGTTACTTTTGTCTGTGATCCTTTCTGACCACAATACCCCAAATGATGGGCAGAATTGGGTACACTATCCTCACTATCTTTAGGGAAGCTCATACATTTCTCTATTTAGTACATCCCATTGTTTTTTATTATTTGCTTATGTTTCTATTACCACTTAAGAATAAGTGGACCTTGGACCTCCAAGGTCCAATTTTTTCATCTTTATAATGGAACAATGTGAGGAGAGTACACTAGTTCTCAAATAGATGATGACTAATATTACTACATAAATGAATAGGTGAATGAGAGAGAATGCAATGTATGACTTGGGCCACGAAAAATAAAATATGTCATATGGGGAAGATATTTTAATTTTATTGTAAACTCTCTTTAGAGTTTACAATAAATCTAAAACTGGGAACCCTCACATACTGAGTATCTTTTAATTTTGCTTATGGATTCACTTGCTCACTAAGTATTTATTATAATATACATGAAATATTTGGGGAAATTTAAGAAGAAGAAGCACAAGGTACCCTGTCTGGAAGATTTTAAAAGTAAAGACGTATGAAGTAATTAACTCTGTAGGCATATAACTAGTAAATGCAAAAATGAAGAATATACATGAAGGACATATATAATTAGTACAGTAGTTGTTCAGAGGATGTAGATTTTGTTCTGTTTTTGACTGAGGAAAGTTTCCTAAAAGAGGTGAGGCTTGAAAGGGCCTTTAAATATAGGTAATGTTTGGGAGGAGTGTTTGGTATTGGTTTTCCAGCAGTGAGAGACCAGGAGGACAAGAACAGAGGGGGCATGGACAGGGTAGACTCAGGAGAGAGCAAGTAAGGTGTCTATCTAGAGCAGAGCACTTGCAGTGAGAAATTGCAAGAGATAAGATTTAACCATTTATTCTACAACATTTACTGAATTCTTAGTATGTGGCAGGCACTGTTCTAGGCATGGAGGACATAGACAAGATAAAGTGCTGATTTCAAGAAACTTATGCGTAAGTAGGCAAGAAAAATAAAAACAATAAATATATAATAATGACAGGAAATGGCAAGTGCCATGAAGAAAAACAATGTAAAAATGAAGAAAGTGAAATTCCTGGGTTGCCCTAATAAGAATTCCTATTTTGAAAACGAGGTCAAAGAATTGTTCTCTGACCATGTGACATTTGAGCAGTGACCTGATTGTAGAAATGGGAAAAGCCGTACAAATAATATCAGGAAAGTTATTCCAAGTGGAGAGGATATCAGTGCTAAATCTCTGAAGTAGTAGCATGTTTGCTACACTTGAAGCATACAAGGAGCATTAGCATTTGATATCAGAGAGGTAGGCAGGGCTAGCTTAACCAGAACTGGATAAGCCATAATAAGGACTTTGGGTTTCCAAGTGTGCTCTGAAGTCATTTAAGGTTGGGTTATAAATGACAGCTATGTTTTAAAAGGATCTCTTTGACTGATATATGAAGTACAGATTACAATTATCACAGATGGAGTACTAAATACTACTTTAAGTGCTTCCTAATTTTTAACTTATTTAACCTCAACAGAACTCTAACAAAATTTTAACAGGAGTTTACTTTTAAAATTCCCACCTTACAAATGAGGAAACTGAAGCACACAGAAGTGAAGCAAAGCTGTGATTTGAATTCATGCTCTACCCACCTCCCTAAACTGCTTCTCTAGTTTTCCTCTAGCCTTACACTAAGTGTGGCAGTAGAGATGGTGAAAAAAGGTTGAATTTTGGATATATTCTCAAGGTTGTGCCACAGGATTTGCTGATGGGTTAGATATAGAAGATGAAAGAAGAAAAACAAAAGTAATCTTTAATATGTTGACTATGTAACTCCACGTTAGTAATTTTAAGCTAGAAACACTGGGAGAAAATCAAATTTGGGCCTGTACAGAAATCAAGGTTCAGTTCATGAAATTTTAGTTGCTGAAGGCATTTAAAGATGACTGGTAATCAGAGTATAGACTTCAGAGGACAGGTTGGTGCTGGAGATAAAAATTTTGGCATCATTGTATATAAATGGTATTTTAAGCTATAAGATTGAATGAAATCATCTAGATAATGAATAGAGAGAGAGAAAAGCTAAAAACCTCAGAATAATAATAACCAAGGAAGAGAAAAAGAACTGAAAAAGAACTGATTTGGCAGTGTGGAGACAATGACATTGACAACTGTCTTTTAAGTGGACTGAAGACAAATGTTTGATTGAAGTGGGTTCAAAAGAGAATAATTGGTACTTTTTTTGAGAACAGTTTATCAATATCTAGTAAAGTTTAAAATGAAGTTATCCCAATGATACAGCAATTCCACTCCTAAACATATAACTTAGAGAAATATCTGAACCTATAATAGCAAACCTAATAGTATTAGTCAACCTAAATACCTATCAATAGAAAAATGAATATGTTAATTTCAGTGTATTCATAGAGAATACTGTATATCAGTTTGAACTAAGGCTACATATAATAAAATGTCTATGTCTCCAAATGTGTTGATGAAGGCAAAAAGGCAGAAAAATATAGTACAATACATTTATATATCAAGTTTAAATATATGCAATACAATTCTAATATTGCTTGAGGGTACACAATTTGACATAAAAGTAAAAAAGGAACTAATAAATTTCAATCTCAAGGTGGAGTTACCTCAGGAGGAGTAGGAAGAAGAAAATCTGATGACTAGTAAGCATTTTCAACTTTATTAACAATACCTTATATTTTAAGCTAAAATCTCTCTTTTCATGTATAGCTTGTAACATAACTTATTTTTTATTTTTATTGAATTTATTGGGATGTCATGGGTTAATAAAATTATGTAGGTTTCATGTGCACAATTCTATAATACATCATCTGTGTATTGTATTGTGTGCTCACCACTCAAGTATCTTTCTGTCACCATTTAACCCTCCCCTTCCTCCTCCTCTCCATTCCCTCTTCTAATCAATCACCATAATGTTGTCTGTGTATCAGTTTGTTTGTTTGTTTGTTGCTTAATACCTTCATCTTTTTTTCAGCAAACCTCCCAACCTCCACCCCCCAAGTCTGAGAATTGTCAGTCTGTTCTCTGTATCTATCAGTCTGTTTCTATTTTGTTAGCTCCTTTGTTTTGTTCATTACTTTCCACATAAAAGTGAAATCATATGGCATATGTCTATCTCTGACTGGCTCATTTTACTTAGCATAATAGTCTCCAGGTCAATCTGTGTTGTTGTGAAAGGTAAGATATCCTTCTTCTTGACAGCTGAGTAGTACTCCATTATGTAAATGCTTTTCTTTATTTTAAAAATATTTCATTTATTTATTTTTAGAGAGACAGGGAGGCAGGGAGAAAGAGGGAGAGAAACATCCATGTGCAGGAGACACATTGACTGGTTGCCTCTTGCACACCCCCTGCTGGGGACTGACCAGCAAACTTTGCATGTGCCCTAATCAGGAACTGGTTGCCTCTTGCACACCCTCTGCTGGGGACTGACCAGCAACCTTTGCATGTGCCCTAATCAGGAACTGAACCAGTGACCTTTTGCTTTGCAGGATGATGACCAGCCAACTGAGCCATGCTAGTCAGGGCTGTACCACAGCTTTTATATACTTATCTACTAATGGGCAAATGGGTTGCTTCTAAATCTTACCTGTTGCAAATAACACTGCAATCAACATAGAGGTGCATATATTCTTTCAAATTAGTGTTTCAGGTTTCTTCAGATATATTCCCAGAAGTGGAATTACTGGGTCAAAAGGCAGATCCATTTTTAATCTTTAGAGGAAACTCCATACTGTTTTTGCAGTGGTTGCACCAACTTTCATTCCCATCAAAAGTTCAGAAGGGTTTTCTTTTCTCCACATCCTTGCCAACACTTGGTGTTTGTTGATCTTTTTATGCTAACCCTTCTGACAGGTGTGAAACAATATCTCACTGTGGTTTAAATTTTCATTTCCCTGATGATTAGTGATATTGAGCATTTCTCCATAAGTTTATTGGCCATCTGTATGTTCTCCTTGGAACAGTTTTTATTTTGGTCCTTTGTTCATTTTTTAATTGGACTGTATTTTTTTAGTGTTGGGTTTTATAAGCTTTTTATAAATTTTGGATATTAACCCCTTAGCAGATTATATGTTATTGGTAAATATGTTCTCCTAGTCTGTGGGTTGTCTTCTCATTTAGTTGGTGGTTTTCTTTGCTGTATAAAACCTTTTTAGTTTGATGTGGTCCCATTTGTTCACATATTATTTTGTTTCCCTTGTCTGAGGAGATATATCTGAAAAAATATTGCTATGAGAAGTGTTGGAGATTTTATTTCCTATGTTTTAGTCTAAGATTTTTATGGTTTTGAGTCTTACATTTAAGTCTTAAATCCATTTTGAGTTTATTCTTGTGCATGATTTAAGGATATGGTCTAGATTTATTTTTACACATATGTGTCCAATTATCCCAACACCATTTATTGCATAAATTGTCTTTACCCCATTGTATCTTTTTTTCCTCCTTTGTCAAATATTAATTGACCATAAAGGCGTCAGTTTATTTCTGGGCTCTGTATTCTGTTCCATTGATCTATGTATGTCTTTATGCCACTACCATGCTGTTTTGATTACAATGGGCTTGTAGTATAATTTAATATCAGGTAGCATGATCCCTGCATAAGCTAGAATCTGTATGTATGGATGTTTGCTGTGTTATTCTTTGTTTCTCCTAAATGTAGTAGTTATTGTATGATACCTTTTAAAGAGATAATTGGAAAAGGGGCAATAATAGACAAATCTTTTGAGGAGTTTGCTGTAAAAGAAGATATAAAGTATAGCTGAAGATGAAGAAAAGTTTTTATCCATAGAGATAGCATATATTGTGGATTGTTTGCTTACTGAAGGCAGTGATCCAGTAGAGATGAAATAACTGATGATGTAGTAGAGTGAGGAGAGAATTCCAGAATTGTCTTTGACATAGCAAACAGTAGAGGTTGGTCTTACAGAGGAGCACTGTAAAAGGGTAAAGGTTTAGGGGTTGTAGAATTGCTAGTTGGAAGGCAGGGAATTTATCTTTGATTGTTTTTATTATTTTTAGTGAGATACAAAGTAAACTCATCACGGGAGCATAAGGACAGGAAAAAAATATTGGCAATGTGTGAGAGCAGCCTGGGGAGAATAGGAAAGTGAACCAAGGAACTGCAGTAGGATGGCGGCACAGCACTGAGGCCCCTGTGAGCTGAAACATCACTTTAAAATGAATCCAGTCCTCATGAGTATGTGCTTCTTCTCCACCTACATTCAGTTCTCCAGTGTACGCATACAGTGGGTGATGGATGTTTTTCAAGTAAACCTGATGAATGGGAAGGAGGATAAAGTAGATGAGAGCTTAGGCAAGGTAGTGATAACAATGATAATCATAAAATTTAAGCTAGATAAAGCTGCTGGGGCACAGTATGGAGATGTTGGAGGTTGTACAGTAATTGTTAAAGAGAATATCTATGGTCTTACCATGGGAGTGAGGTTCAGATGGCATGGAAGACAAGATCATTGGGAATGAGGCCATGGAGTTATAAGACCACCAGATGGATGGATTTCCTGGACATATATTAAAGCCACCCAACATGGTGACAAGAATAATGCAGAAGAGAAAGATAATAAGCCAAAATGAAACGGGGGCGATCCTGAGATGTCAGATAACTACGACAAAAAAGAAAATGGGTAGATTAATTTGATGGCATAATTTTTAAAGAGCTTAGGGACAGGTTGAGATAAGGTGACTTATCCATAAGGTGCAGGACACACACTGCTTAATATTTTGAAAGTATTTTAATGTTTAAAGCCAAAATAAAAATCAATATATTCGTGAATATACAATAATGAATCTAGCCTAGGTTATATTCATCTTTACATCAATAATAGTAGTTACAAAATATTATCATTATCATGTGTGACATATATATATATATATATATATATATATACGGATATTATGTGTGTGTGTGTGTGTATATATATATATATATATATGTATATATATATACTTTTTATGGAGGAAGAGGGCCATAAAAGCAAAGTGCTCAGGACTCACAAAATTCATAATGTAAGGCTTTAGGGCAGAAGGAGAAACAATGGTCTGGAGTGTCAATGAACCAGCATAGAGCACACCTCTCCAGGCTCAAGATTGTGAGAGGTGGGGGAAATAATAGCCTCCACTTGAGATGCTAGCCCTTAGTGGTGATTCATTCATTCATTCATTCACTCCCCTGGTTGTATATTAGAATCACCTGGAGAAGTTTTAAAAGTTTTGATGCTCAAGGTCTACTCTAGACCAACCAAATTATAATTTCTGAGAGTGAACCAGGCATTAATACTTTCTAAATCTCCCCCAAGTGATTCTGATATATAGCTTAGACTGTGAACAATGAAAGGGAAGAAAATGAAGGTGAAGGTTACTTGCAAAGGTGAGGTTAGGGCTGTGCTATATTTTGCTGGTTGCAGGCAATGCATTTCATTGGGCATACTGAAGGTTTAAGTTGTTGAAAAGAAGTGGACATTTCAGTCAGATAAGGTGATAAGCAGGGCACCCAATGGATAAGAATTTAGGCATGGGTGCTATAAAGGTTTTTGGATTTCAAGTGTGTGATGGCAGTGAACAAGGATATTATATGAGGAATGATGGGATTGGTACTGACACTCCCTCACTGGAGGCAGTCAATTAGCTCTGTCACATTTCAGTGGAAAAGTGGAGACCAACCAGGGCAAAGAAGCTGACATCTCATTCCAAGCATGTGATGAGCTGTGAGCATCCTGCAATCTTCCATGGTGCTGTTGAAGCCACAGAAGCACCTGCTTGTCATGAGGATAGGACAAACTATCCAAGGGCCTGATCATTGATCTGGTAAAAGCACACTCCTGCAGGTGATGGTGAGCAATGCAATCAGAATACAAGTATGGGCTGGCACATTTCAAAAGCCAAAATACCCAATCACGTTTATGTAAGAACTTTTTTATGATTATTTATTTGATTTACTGCTAAGACTTAGTCAAGGTGGTATTCTTCTCCAATGCACTAAGTAATACACTCATGGTAAAGGTAAATGCAGCTGAATAAAATCCCAACTACCTAAAAAGCAACAGAGCAAGATTTACTTTTCCACCATCAGTGAGCATGGGGTCTCAAAGCCTAAAATACTTTCTTAGAGATAAACAGTTGCAATTTTGTACTACTGAATTTATATTATTGAAGTGGTCTAAATTTTTTTAAGGTATGAAAAGGAGAATAATGGCCACAAAGATATGCCTGTCTCAATCCCCAGAAACTATGAATGTTACTCCACAAAGAAAAAGGGACTTTGCATATCTAATTAAATATTAAGATAGGGAGATTATTGTAGATTATTGAGGGGGGCCCCAAATACAATCACAAGTGCCCTATGAACCAGAGTCAAGATAATTAAACTATAAAGGAGGAGAAGGCAATGTGGCCACAGAAGTAGAGGTTGATGCAGCTATAAACCAAAGAATGCTGGCAATACTCTGGTTTCTCTTCAGATTCTATAAATCTTTCACCTTTTGCAAAGTGCCCGCAGACACTAGTGGCTAGAAGAAACCAGAATGGATGGATTCTCTCTTGGAGCCTCCCTCCAGGTGGAACCAGCCCTGCCAACACCTTGGTTTTGGCTCTATAGGACTCATTTTGGACTTCTGGCCTTTAGGACTGCAAGAGAATACATTTACATTGTATTAAGTCACCAATATTGTAGTAATTTCTTCTATCTGCAATAAGAAACTAATACAAAGAGTTTAATTTGTATATTTTTCCACTTGGAAAAATGAGAAAATGAAATTATTCTTTAATAATCAACGCATCTACTCAAAGCAAACAGAAAACCAAACTTTCTGAAGAGAAGAAATTTGGGAAGTCTGTGATGCAAGAGCATGGGCTTGGAAGTCAGGGACTTAGAGTTCAGATTCCTGCACATACACGGACACTAACTGAGAGCAAGGACCAGTTCACACCCCTGCCTAGCTTCTTTTCCTCACCCATAACATGGAGAAGGGAACATGCTTACCTTACAGCCCAGTGTTTGGCACAGCATAGACACCCACTAAATATGCACTGCAATTGTCCCTTCTTCCTTCCTTCCCTTTCACACAAGCACCTGGAGAAGCAGTACATTTTCCTTGCATAAGTGATATACAGATAAGGCTATGGGCAGAAATGACTAACACACAGCATGGGAAATACCTTTAGTTCAAATGCATTCATTGAAGAATAATGAAGGAAGAAGAATCAACAAAGAAAAAATCGATTTAAGAGACTCCTGGTAACAGAAGTGTCCCCATCTCCACAGCTTCTGCTCTGGGATATACAGACCAAATAATGAGTCATTTTCTGTTTGTTTCTTCAGAAACAAAAAAATTGATTACACTAAGATGAGGCATAGCTATATTGTGTCTTATTGTAACACTAAGAAGATGAAATTCAATGACACTGGATAACATATGATTTATGTTATCAGCCTTCTGCTTCCACTGAAGAAAAAGTCTCTAATCACTAGAGTTTCTTTGGCTTACCCTTTATGTCTTTACTCCATGAGGAATGCATGGAAGAGCTGACCAGACTGCTTAATGCTTGGAACTAAACCACTAAGCCCCTCCCACCCTTTTTACCTTTGAAGTAAGAACTGCTTTGTTCTTCCAGATACAACTAACTTTTTTATTCTCGGCTCCTGCCTCTTTAATGAGCATGACATATCTGTGAATTTCAATGAACTGAAGGTTGGACTGAACTCCTAATAAACTTGCTATCTGCTAATTATCTTCTATTTGGGGCTTTGGTTGAAGGTTACAGAGAATCACATTAAAACAGAATGCTATTAATGGCCTGTGGATCATTTACTGAAATTTAAAAATATAAATTAAATTATTATATATAGAAAATTCTACAAAATGTACCCAAAAGCTGTTAGACCTAACAAGTGATTTTAGCAAGGTTATAAGCTACAAAAGCAATGAAAAAAAACCTATCATACTTTGTATATAGTTACAATGACAATCAGAAATTAAAATTTAGTAAAAATACCATTTGAAATACCATCACAAATATGAGATACTTCAAGATAAATTTGAAAATGTTTTGTAAGACTTGGACACTGACTATGACAAAGAATTGCTGAAAAAAATAAGAGAGATACATATTACATTCATAGATTGGATGACTCAATACTGTTAAGATGTAAGTTTTCCAATTTGATTTATATGCTCAACACCATGCCAGTCAAAATGTCCAATAGGCTTTTTTTCTGGTAGAATTTAGCAAGCTCTAAAATTTATGTGGAAATTCAAAGAACTCAGAATAGCCAAAGATTTCTTTAAAAAGAAGAATAAAGATGAAGGACATACACTACTAGAATTAGATTTGTTGTAAAGATAAAGTAATCGAGATACTGTGGCACTGGTATAAAAATAGGCAAATAGATCAACTGAACAGAATAAAGTCCAGAAACAGACTCACACGTGCATAATCAGTTTATCTTCAACAAAGCTGCCAAGATAACTCAATGAGGGAAAAGATGATCTTTTCAGCAAAGGGTATGAATTAGACATCTATATGAAAAATTAATTAATTAGTTAACTTTAGCCTTTTTTAACAATTAATTTAAAATGGATGATAGAGCTAAATATAAGAGGTAAAACTATACAAATTCTAGAAGGAAATATTAAGAAAAACCTTAGCAACTTGAGTTTGCCAAAAGCACAAACCACAAAAGAAAAATGCAATATATTGACAGACTTTTTTCCTTCGAAAGACATTAAGAAAATGAAAAGGTAAGTCCACAGAGTGAACTTTTATTTATAAGACATTTAAAAAATACCTTACTACTAAAGGTAATAAAGGACAAATGACCCAATTTTTTAAAAGTTGATCAAACACTCAACCAGAGAGTGTATATGGTTAGCAAATAAGCACATGAAAATATGCCCGACATCATTAGTCATTAGGCATGCACAAACTAAAATCACAATAGGACATTACTATGAATCTATTAGAAATGACCGAAAACTTTTTAAAAATGACCACATCAAGTGGTGGCAATGATGTGAAGGAACTAGAACTTTCATATGCCGCTGAGGAATGTAAAAATGGTACAACCATTTTACATTTAAGATTCTTAAAACTTAAACATACTCTTACCATATAACTAAGCCATTCTATTCTTAGATATTTATTCAAAAAAATAAAAGCATATGCCTTTACAAAGTATTGCATATGAATTTCATAGCAGTTTTATTTGTAATAGCCACAACTCAATAATGAATTAAGCAAATATCCATCAATAATGAATTAAGCAAATAATGTTTTCCCATATAACACTATACTACTTAGTAATAAAAAAGATTCATTGATATATGCAACCTTTTTCTGATAAAAGAAGCCACACCAGAGCACAAACTATACAGTTCCACTTTTATACAATTATAGAAAATTCAGACTAAGCTAGAGTGACAGCAAGCGGGTTGATGGTTGGCTGGGGATGGTAAGGAGAAAGAGTTTACAAAAGAGCATGAGGAAACGTGGGTATGTTCATTACCTTTATTGTGGTGATGGTTTCACAGGTATACACATATGGCAAAACTTTTATGTTACTTCTATCTCAATAAAGCTGTTCTAAAAGAGAAATACATTATAAGAAAACAAAACTAAAGGCCTGTGTTCCTCCTGAACATAGATTAAACAACAACAATAAACCTAATCCCTTACCCAGAAATTTGGGTTTAATTGGGAAGAGGTATGACCTAGACACCAAGATTATTTTGTTTCCTATGTGATTCTGATACTCAGAAAAATTTTAAAAACAAACAAAAAACATCAATTTATGCCATAATCTGACCTGTACACCTAGCCCTAAAAAACTCTCACTTAAATCAGTGCCCATTTTTGCCAGGGAACCATGTTGGATAATTATGAGAGGACAATGCTAATCTGTCACCACTTCCAGAAAACA
Organism: Artibeus jamaicensis; assembly: GCF_021234435.1. Taxonomy (NCBI): domain Eukaryota; kingdom Metazoa; phylum Chordata; class Mammalia; order Chiroptera; family Phyllostomidae; genus Artibeus; species Artibeus jamaicensis. Next base: position 5,435,827 of record NW_026521822.1, read on the forward strand.
ACCTAAAAAATTATTATACATTTATGTTTTTTAAATATACTAATTATATGTAAATCATTGTATATATACAAGTTCTCTGCATTTCCATAGAAAAATTACATGTATAAATATATAAATGTTTAATATTGCATATCAATATTACATTTTTTACTGTTTGGATTGTTGATCTCCATCTGTATGTTTTTTTACTCTGAGGACTATTAAAAAATAATTCCAGTTAATGTCCAGTGAATAAAAGGGAAGATCAGATTGTTAGGCCAGTCCTAACTTTTCTAATTGAGTAGAGATCACTAGTGATATGATGGCAGGAAAGAGAATCATTCACATATATACTGTAAAGGCCAAACCTTCTGGGCCTCCATGATCTGACTACATGTCTCCAACTGGGAGGAGAAGTATCTTTAGAGGAAAAGATTCCTATATCTCCCAAGGTTATTTTAACTGTTAAAGCACTTAGACCAATATCTGACATCTAGTAAGGACTCAATAAAACAACTCACTTAACAAACTCTTATTTATTGTGTACATCAATAATGACTAGAGGCAGGCAAGATCCCTGCTCCCTGGAATTCTACAATCTGGTGGTGAAAAACCATGTGGTAAGAAAACAATCAAATGGATCATTCTAGTGTGATAAGTGTTAGAAAGAAAACAAGCAGTATCATATGAATGAGTATAATGACAGTAAGAAGGAAGTGAAGGGAAGTGCTAATTTAAATAAAATAGTGAAGGAGGGTCTCTCTGAGATGATGGCATATGAGGGCACACCTGAAGAAGTGAAGGTGTAGCCACATGAAAGGCCAGAGGAAAAGCATTCCAGAGAGAGGGACAAGTGCAGAGGACTTAACATTGGAGCTAAAAGGTCAGAAGACTAGTCAGTAACCCAGAATATGCTATGGTAAGGAATCTGGATTTTATTTATTTTTATCATTTCTATTTTATTTTTTAATTCTCACTCAAGGATATGTTTATTAATGTTAGAGAGAAGGGAAGGGAGAAAAGAGAGAGGGGAGATATCAATGTGAGAGAGAAACATCGATCAGTTGCTTCCTGAATGTGCTCTGACAGGGGATGGAACCTGCAACATTGTGGTGCATGGAACAACACTCCAACCAACTGAGCCACTCCACCAGTGCCGGATTTTATTTTAAATCAATCAGCTATTGAGAAGTTCTAAGAAAATGAAGTCAAATTAACTAATTGAGCTTTTAATACAATTATTCCACCTTATTGTATATAAAAAATAGATTTCAGTACTACAATCATGAATTGAGGAGACTAATAATCCAAGGAAAAAATGGCAGATACTAGGTTACTGTAGTAGCAGTGCAGATGTATAGAAGTAGACAGATTTGAGATATGCTTTAGGAGTGAAATCAACATGGAGTTGAGAGAAAAGTTTAGTTGATTCCTCGTTTTGGGACACACTAAGGAAGACTGGACAATAAATATATTTTAGGAAAGAAAACAACCAAAGAGTTTTACTTAAACTCTTTGTTAAGACATGTTAAGAGATGTTAAGTTTGAGGTTCTCTAACACAGGCAGACAGGCAGCTGGATATATAGGGCCAGGCTTTAGGAAAAGTCAAGGATGATGATATGGATTTGGGTACCATGAGCATTTTATTTAGGTGCTATTCAAAAGCCATAATTCTTATTCAAAAGAATGAATAAGATCAGTTAAGAAATTAGTGTAGATGGAGAAGAGAAGACCTAGGGCCAGATTCTGTAACACCTCAAAAATTAGAGGCTGAATAAAAAAGAAAGAGTCAGCAAAGGAGTCTGGTAATGAATCTCCAGAATGGTAGGAGAACACCCAGAGAGGAAAATGCTTTGAAGAGAAGAGAATAACAACTGCATTCAATGTTGTAAAGATGTAAATTGAAATAAGAGCAGAGAAGGGACTATTAGGCTTGGCAGTGTGGGAGTCAGGGGTAATCCTGACAAGTGCACTCTCAGTGTGACATCAGGGCTCAGGGGAGTACTAGGCTTCCACATTCCCCAGGAGAGCAGCCTGGGTATTATGAAAGGCCCCTTACTGCAAACCAGCTGGATACAACATAACTTTGTGAATCTTGCACAAAAAAAATGACAGAAATCATCAAATCCCCCAAAATCTCAGTAGGATACTGAAACCACAATCAAACCTAGTGGCATACCTAGGAAAGAAAAAATAAATACAATTTAAGAATAATGCCTGGGTTCCTGGGAACAAACAGTAGCTTGGCCTTGAGGAGAGATGAAGCACAAGCTGCTTTAGCAGGTCAGGACCCAAGAAGAGACACATCTTCAGTAAGTGGCCTAGAGAAGAGACTTTCTGACTTCAACAAAGGGAGTTATGTAGAAAAATTATGTCCCTCTAATTTGGCTTCAGGTGTAAAGATAAAATAGAAAATAGTAATAGTAATAGCAATACACACATATATATATTTTATCCATAGAATTGACTTCTATGTGAATATGGTTTCAAAGTACATTATTGGTGCTGTCAAGGAATCCACAAATCAAGAGCATTAAGTTAAATTAATTCAAGTTAGGTACACCCTCTGATACACACAAAGTTCAATTTCATAAACATATTTAGAATTCTATAACTGAAAATTAAAGAACGCAATTTATTTCAGGCACATATGCAATAATTATAAAAATTCACCAATATCAGACTAGAAAGGAAGTCTCAAATATTTTTAGAAACTATAAAATTAAGTTGTTAAGTAAAAATTAATTTATTAGGAAAATATAAACAATTATGAAAACACATTTTAAATTTTAAAATAGAGTTCTGTGTAAGTCAACTAAAATGGCAGAAGCTTTAAGAGCTCTGGCATATTTTCCTCATTATTCTTATTCCTCCCTGACTCTCTCCTCAAAGATTTCAGGTCCCAGGTTAGAGTTACTTCTTCAAACTTGGCTCCAGAAGGAAGAAGCACATGGAGCAGAGTAGAAGTAGGCACATACCTGTCATATCATAAAATTAAAATATAAACCTTTGTTGTTGTAGGCCACCAAGATTTGGAGGTTGTTTGTAATCACAACATAACTTTGCTTGTGATGAGTGCTATTATAAAATGAATAGCTACCCAAACTGTGTAGGACACAGAGAGTTTAACAGAGAAAAATTAACCTTATTCCTTTAAATCTTGAACAAGACAATGATGCCTTTGATTCAACATTGTGCAATAAAACAAGAAAAAACAAAATGTAGCGACTATTTTTAAAAGTCTAACCTTTTATTGTTTATAGATAATATGATTATCTGATTACCCCAAATATAAACAATTATATAAAACAGACCATTTTTATAAACACCAACAAAATCAAAATGCATCAAATAAGAAACCTAACAATATATGTGCAAGATTTCTTTGAAGAAAATTGCAAACATTATTTAAAAATATTAAAGAAAACCTAAATAAATGAGGTAGATGTCTACATGTACATTTGTATAAAACATTTGCGTGTAGAAGGACTCACTATATTAAAAATGATGTCATTTTAAGGGGCTTTCAAGATGGTGATGGAGTAGGACGGGGCAGATACCAGTTCCTAGTACAAAAGGGAGAGAAACCTGTCCAATCAGAGGAGGAGAAGCCAGCAAGCCAGCAGTTGCCAAGCATATATGAAAATAAGGGACCAGAAACCTTGATGGTCACGGAGGAACCAGACAGTAGGGAGACAGCAGCCGTACAATAGTCTGGGGACGGAGCAAAGAGGAACAGCAGGGATCTCCATCACTGCATGGTTGGGGGACTAGCACCCGCAGTGAGTGCCCAATGGCACCTGGGCCAACGTTCAGCTCCCAGATGGCACCCTCCCTGGGATTTTTTGGCCAGGACCTGCCAAGTGGCCCAAACAGAGAGGAGCAGAAGGGATTTCAGCCCAGGCACAGTTCGAGGGATCAGTACACACCACGCAGCGTGCCATGACATGCACACAGAGTTTCTAGGTCAGTGCCCAGTCCTTAGACTGGCTCCCGACTTCCAGTCCATCCCCCTCAGACTATCTGGAAGCCCAGGGTGCCCAGGGGTCCTGGGGAAACAGCTGAGACCCTCAACCCCCTCCCTTTCTGGCCAAGCAAGGTGGGGTGCCAGGAGAGACTTGTTTGATAGAGTTTGTGGAGAGTGTGCTAAGGACAAAGGGCCCCAACCGAGGACTCTGTGGTTGCCAGCCCAGGAGAACTGAGAGGTACAGCGTGGGGCTCTGAATCCAATAGACACAACAGCCTGGTTTGCTCCACACCCAGCTTGGCAGCAAACCGCAGACTGGGCAGAGGGCCTAGAGCTTCCCCACAGAACGGGGGCAGGTCTGTGCTCAATCCTGAGGGAACCAGGCAACTAGGCCAGCACAGGCGCCTTCAAGCACCACAAACCAGCCCATGGTGGTAACCCCTGGGAAAAGAGCACTGCGAGGAAGTCCTAGTTCCCCATTGTAGGGAGCTGGGGACAGGTTTCAAGTGTCTGGCTCCTGGGAGAGGGTTGGCAGAAAAATCACAACAATCATCCCTCAGCCAACTGCAGACAGAAAAACTGGTTTGGCTAGTTTGAAACCAAAAAGTGATATTTCCTTTTTTGTGGTTGTTTTTGGGGTTTTTTTCTCGTTTTTTTATTTTATTTTTATTATTATTTTTAATTTTTTTTCTTTTTCCATTCCTTTTCTTTACCTCTTCACTTTTTTAAAGTAATCTGTTATTTCTTTTAAATTTTATTACTGTTTCATCTTTCAATACTTTGGTCCTCTTTTCTCAGATCTGTTTTATTCGTTCTTCTTTTCTTTCTAAATTTATCACTCTTTCTTCCATTCTCCTGCACTTTTCTTTCTTTCTTTTATTTCTTTCCTTGTTTTTTTCTTTCTTTTACCCACAAGAGTCACAATCAACTTGAAAATATGAAAAGACCAGAGCTGGAACCATAGAAGAGGCTTCCAAATAGTAGAGTCAGAGAGACAAATTGCACTTTGCTGTAGGAGAGAAGCCAAAAGTTGCTGCATATTTGAGTAGGTGGAAGCAGAGAATGACAGGATAACCAAAACAGACTGCACCACTGAAATTCACTAGCATTCCACCACAAAAGTTCACACCATAAACCCAGGGTGTCAAAACAGATTAATCTAAGAAGCTGAGGCTAACAAGAAGAGTCTCACAAACAATGGGAAGACAAAGAAACAATCCCCAAATGAAAGGAAAGGAGGAACCCTCAGAAAGAATGTTAGATGAAATAAAGGAAAGTCAACTATCAGATACTGAATTCAAAGCACTGGTTATCAGGAAGTTCAAAGAGCTCACAATGAGCTACCAGAAATTACAGGGGAGCTATAATAATCTCACCGCAAACTATATCAACATAAAAAATGAAGTGGAAACTATTAGCAAGGGCCAAGAGGAAATGAAAAATACAATTTCTGAATTGAAAAACACAGTAGAAAGCATTAAAAATAGGGTAGATGAGACAGAAGATCGGATTAGTGAGCTGGAGAATAAAGTAGAAAGAATCTCACAGAAAAAACAGGAAAGAAAAAACAGGCTCAAAAGGAATGAAGAGGGATTAAGAGTAATGCAAGACAATATGAAACGTAATAATATCCGAATAATAGAAATACCAGAAGGAGAAGAAGAAGAACAAGAAATACGAAACATATTTGAAAGAGTAATGAGAGAAAATTTCCCTAATTTGCTGAAAGAAAAACTCACACAAATCCAGGAATCACAAAAAGTGCCATTCAAGAAGAACACAAGGAGGCCCACTTCGAGACACATCTTAATTAAAATGACAAAATTCCAAGACAAAGAGAGAATCTTAAAGGCAGCAAGGGAGACAAAAGAAGTAACAAAGGAGCCCCAATAAGGTTAGCTACTGACTTCTCAATGGAAACACTCCAAGAAAGAAGAAAATGGCAAAAAATATTCCAAGTAATGAGAGCCAGAGGCCTACAACCAAGGCTACTTTACCCAGCAAGGCTCTCAGTCAAGATAGAAGGCCAAATAAAGAGCTTCCAAGACAAAAGAAATCTAAAAGAATATGCGGCCACCAAGCCAACCCTACAAGAAATAATAAAATGACTGCTTTAAGGAAAGGAAGGAAAAGAGACAGACAGAGAGGAACACAGGTACAAAAATGGCAATGAATAAGTACCTATCAATAATAACCTTAAACGTAAATGGATTAAACTCTCCAATCAAAAGACACAGAATAGCTACATGGATAAGAAAGCATGACACACACATATGCTGCCTACAAGAGACCCACCTCAGGACAAAAGACCATCACAGACTAAAAGTGAAAGGCTAGAAACAAATTTTCCAAGAAAATGGACAAGAAAAAAAAGCTGGGGTAGCAATTCTCATATCAGACAAAATAGACTTCAAAAAAAGAGCCATAAAGAGAGACCCAGAAGGTCACTTCATAATACTCAAGAGAAGAATCCACCAAGAAGAGATTAACATCATAAATATATATGCACCCAACATAGGAGCACCCATATATAAAGAAAATCTTAGAGAAATTCAAGAAAGATATAGACAGCAACACAATTATAGTGGGGGATTTTAACACCCCAATATCAAAAATGGACAGATCTTCCAAACAAAATATCAACAAAGACATTGCAGCATTAAACAACACTCTTGATGAAGTGGACCTAACTGATATATACAGAGCCCTTCATCCCAAAGAAGCTAAATACACATTCTTCTCAAATGCACATGGAATATTCTCAAAGATAGACCACATGATAGGACACAAAATGAGCCTCAACAAATTCAAGAATATTGAAATCATACCAAGCATTTTCTCTGACCACAAGGGACTGCAACTGGAAACCAACGCCAAAGGAAAAAACCCAAAACACCCAAAATCATGGAGACTGAATGGTATGCTATTAAACAACAAATGGGTCAAGAATGAAATTAGGGAAGAAATCAAAACATTTCTGGAAACAAATGAAAACGATCTCACAACAACCCAAAACTTATGGGACACAGTGAAGGCAGTCCTGAGAGGAAAGTTCATAGCAATACAGGCCTACCTAAAGAAGATAGAAACATTTCAAACAAACAACCTTACTCTACGCCTGCAAGAACTCGAGGAACAACAACAAAAACAGCCCAAAGCAAGTAGAAGGAAGGAAATAACCAAGATCAGAGCAGAACTAAATGACATAGATACTAAACGCACAATTCTAAGGATCAATGAATCCAGGAGTTGCTTCTTTGAAAAGATAAACAAAATAGTCAAGCCTTTAAGTAGGCTCATCAAGAAAAGAAGGGAATGGACACAAATAAACACAATCAGAAATGAAAGAGGAGAGATTACAACTGATACCACAGAAATAGAAAGGATTGTAAGAAATTACTATCAAGAACTGTATGCCAAGAAATTTGAAAACCCAGGGGAAATGGACACATTTCTAGAAAAATACAATCTTCCAAAACTCAATAAAAAAGAAGTATAAAACCTGAATAGACCGATAACAGCAAAAGAAATTGAAGCAGTAATCAAAAAACTCCCATCACACAAAAGCCCCAGACCAGATGGGTTCACAGGAGAATTCTACAAAGCATTCAAGGAAGAGCTAACCCCATTCTTCACAGACTATCCAAAAAATTCAAAAGGATGGAAAACTCCCAAACTCCTTTTATGAGGCCAGCATCATCCTAATTCCAAAACCAGATAGAGATACAACAAAGAAAGAAAACTTCAGGCCAATATCACTGATGAACACAGACACTAAAATCCTCAACAAAATATTGGCAAATCGCATCCAACAATATATCCAAAAGATTATACACCATGACCAAGTGGGATTCTTCCCAGGAATGCAAGGATGGTTCGACATTTGTAAATAGGTAAATGTAATTCATCACATAAACAAAAGAAAGGACAAAAACCAGATGATCATATCAATAGATGTGGAAAAAGCTTTTGAGAAGGTACAACACCCATTTATAATAAAAACACTCAGCAAAGTGGGAATAGAGGAAGCATTCCTCAATATAATTAAGGCCATTTATGAGACACCTACGGCCAATATCATACTCAATGGGCAAAAACTAAAAGCTTTTCCACTAAGATCAGGAACAAGATAAGGATGTCCACTTTCACCACTTCTATTCAATATAGTATTAGAAGTTTTGGCCACAGCGATCAGGCAGGAAAAGGAAATAAAAGGCACCCAAATAGGAAAGGAGGAAACAAAACTGTCACTGTTTGCAGATGACATGATAGTGTACATGGAAAATCCTATAGACTCTACCAAAAAACTGCTCAAACTAATTAATGAATTTGGCAAAACAGCAGGTTTCAAAGTCAATATCCCGAAATCAAAGGCATTTTCATATACCAACAATAAATCAGCAGAAGCAGAAATCAAGGAAAAAATCCCATTCGATATAGCAAAAAGAAAAATAAAATATCTGGAAATAAACCTAACCAAGGAGGTAAAAGACCTGTATGCAGAAAACTACACAGCACTGAAGAAAGAAATCAGGGAAGACACAAACAAATGGAAACATATACCTTGTTCATGGATAGGAAGAATTAACATCATCAAAATGTCCATACTACCCAAGGTAATTTACAGATTCAATGCAATACCTATTAAAGTACCAATGGCATATTTCACAGACATAGAACAAACACTTCAAAAATTTATATGGAACCATAAACAACCCTGAATAGCAGCTGTACTTTTGAGAAAGAACAAAGTAGGAGGGATCACAATACCTGATATCAAACTGTATTACAAAGCCACTGTAATCAAAACAGCCTGGCACTGGCATAAAAACAGGCACATAGACCAATGGAACAGAACAGAGAGCCCAGAAATCAACCCAACTCGCCACAGTCAATTAATATTCGACAAAGGGGGCAGTAACATAAAAGGAAGTAAAGATAGCCTCTTCAACAAATGGTGTTGGGAGAACTGGACAGCTACGTGCAAAAAAATGAAACTTGAGCACCAACTTACACCATACACCAAAATAAAGTCAAGGTGGATAAAAGACTTAAATATAAGCCGTGACACCATTAAAGTCCTAGAGGAGAACATTGGCAAGAAAATCTCAGATATTCCATGCAGCAACATTTTTACCAATATGTCCCCTAGGAATATAAAGGAAAGAATAAACAAATGGGATCTCATCCAAATAAAAAGCTTCTGCGTGGCTAAAGAAAATAGTATTAAATTAAAAATACAACCAACTCTATGGGAAAACATATTTACCAATGATACCTCAGACAAAGGTTTAATCTCCAAAATGTACAAAGAACTTACACAACTCCACTCTAGGAAGACATCTAACCCAATTAAAAAATGGGAAAAGGACTTGAACAGACACTTCTCCAAAGAGGACATACAGAATATCCAGAGACACATGAAGAGATGCTCAATATCGTTAGCTATCAGAGAGATGCAAATTAAAACCACAATGAGATACCACTTTACACCAGTCAGGATGGCTATCATAAACAAAGCAACAAACAACAAATGTTGGAGAGGTTGTGGGGAAAAGGGGTCCTTAGTTCACTGTTGGTAGGATTGCAGACTGGTACAACCATTATGGAAAACAGTATGGAATTTTCTCAGAAAACTAAAAATCGACCTGCCTTTTGACCTAGCAATTCCACTGCTAGGATTATATCCCAAGAATCCTAAAACATCAATTTCAAAGAACCTATGCACCCCAATGTTCATAGCAGCACAATTTACGATAGCCAAGAGTTGGAAGCAACCTAGGTGCCCATCAGTAAATGAATGGATCCAAAAAATTGTGAATGGATCCACATATACACAATGGAATTCTATGCAGCAGAGAGAAAGAAGGATCTACTACCCTTTGCAACAGCATGGATGTAACTGGAAAGCATTATGCTGAGTGAAATAGGCCAGGTGTTGAAAGACAAATACCACATGATCTCACCTTTAACAGGAAGCTAAACAACAAAACAAACAAGCAAGCAGCATAAAAGCCAAGACACTGAAATAGAGAACAAGGGGACAGTGACCAGAGGGGAGATGGAAGGGAATTTAAGGGGGAAAAAGGGGAGGGATTTGGAGGAACAAGTATGAAGGACACAGGGACAAGGACTGGGGGGGAGGAAATGGGAGAGAGGTGGGGAGCATGGGGCGGGGGGGGCTGGGATGGGAGAAATAAACAAAAATTGTACTTGAAAAATAACTAAATAAATTTTTTTTAAATGAAGTCATTTTCCCTAAAACTGGTCTACAAATTAAAGGAATTCTTCTTTCATTTGATCCAGTCTTTTGTGGAACTTTCTTGAAAAACAGATGCCAAATTTATATAGATAAGCAAAGCACAGAAAGAGCTGAGACATTCCTATAAAAGATGAACAAGCCCTGGCTGATGTGGCTTGGTGGGTTGAGTGCCAGTCTGCAAACCAAAGTGTCTCCGATTCAATTACAAGTCAGGGCACTTGCCAGGACTGTGGGCCAGGTCCCCAGATGGGGGGAACGTGAGAGGCAACCACACATTGATTTTTCTCTCTCTTTCTTCCTCCCTTCCTCTCTCTCTAAAAATAAATAAACAAAATCTTTAAAAATTTTTTTTAAAAAGATGAACAAGATGCAGAGACCTCTTTTACCAGTTATTATCACTCTGCATTTATAATTACTTTTGATTAATTAAGAAAGTATAATGTACAGAAAAATAAAATAAATAAATGGATCGGCATAAAGCATGCAAAAATAGGCTCACACATAAAATGAAATATAATATATAATTGAAGCATCATTGCAAATCAGTGAAGAAAGACTAGATTACTCAATAAATGATGTTATATTGGTTTGCCATAAGAACAACAACTTAAAAAAGCATACACAAAGCTAAATTTAATGGAGTAAAGATCTGATTATAGAAACAACAAGGTTAAGGCTTTGGAAGAAAATATAGGGTTATATCAGAGTAGGAAACGTTATTTTTAAAACAATTCAAAAGTCACAAATCATAAGAAAAAAACTGGCAAATTTGAGTTAAAGAATATGTTAATGAAAAGCTCCCAAATGTAAAGATAAGCCCTTCTCTTTCAAAAGTTGGTGATAAAATATGCGCAATCCATACTTTACTCACAGAAGAACCAACCTAAGTAGCTATTTAAACATATGAAAAATGTTCAGTTACTTTAATAATGAGCATACTGTAGCTAAAATTACAGTGAGTAAAATTTTTATACTTATGTGGTGGTAAGGATGGGGATCAACGGGAAATATTTTACATATAGTAACACACACAGATTTGTACACACATATAAACCCTAAAAAATACCCTCGCACAGGGACATCTGGAAATATGTACAACAATGTTAATATAAACATTTGTCGTATTGAACAACTGTTACAGCCATTAATGCAGATGAAGTGCCCAAACAAAATATTTCATTAAAAAGTAAGATGGAAAATTTAAGTAATATCATTTACATATAGATAAAAACATAACAAAACTATACCATATATGATTGAGGATAGCCAGGGCCCAGTGCAAAATAAAAACGTAGGATGTTTTGTTCAGAAAGCAAAAAAAAGACTTTCTTTCTTTGGTGGTCTCTCCCTCCATCTGTCACGGTATTTATGCAAAAGAAACAGTTAAGCTCTTTCTACGCTGAGTGCACTCATTGGGAACTGCAGACCCTCCCAGGTTCCTGGAGCCCCCGAGTACTTGACCTCAGCTCCCCTGGCCTCACACCCAGCTAGGTGGTAAATAGTCAGTTATATGTATTTCTCTTTATCTTTGAAAATTTACTATTCTTTAAATGGTCTTCTATGTTTAAAATTATATATATATATATACATATATATATGTATTTGTATATATGGATGCATACACCCATATATATAAAAGAGGGGAAGTAAAGATGATGAGTATATACAACTCAAGACACATCACTATAAAATAGAGAGAGATTTATATGGTAGCCAGACCTGCATATGTCCATTCTGCTTTCCTCCAAATATTAAATAACTGCAACAACAATATAATAGTAATAATGACAAAAATGAACCCAAATCCTAAAAGACAATGCAAAGTATACCAATAAAATTACATGTCAATAATGTCATCTCAAAATGCAGATAATATAAAAATTCCAGATGAAATTACTTTTGTATGTGTTTTGTTTTATGATCCTAGAGTGGATAAAACCTATCCAGTATGCTAACCCCACCCCCCTAGCTGTCCTTCTGCTCTCTACATATGAGTCTGTCTCTGTTTTGCTTGTCTGTTCATTTTGTTCATTAGATTCCACATATGAATGAATTCATATGGCATTTGTCTTTCTCTGACTGGCTTATTTCACTTAGCATAATATTCTCCGGGTTCGTCCATACTTCCTCAGAAGGTAAAACTTTCTTCTTTGTTATGGCCAAGTAGTGTCCCATTGTGTAATTGTACCATAGTTGTTTTATCCACTCACCTATTGATGGACACTTAAGCTGCTCCCATATCTTGGCGATTATGAGTAATACTGCAATGAACATAAGGGTGCTTATGTTCTTTTAATTTAGTGTTTTGGGCTCCTGCAAATATATTCCCAAAAGTGGGAATGCTTATTTGAAAGGTAGATCCATTTTTAATTTTTTGAGGTATCTTCATACTGCTTTCCACATAAGCTGCATCAGTCTGTATTCCCACTAACAGCACAAAAGATTTCCCCTTTCTCCACATATTACCACCACTTGTTGTTGATTTATTGATAGTAGCCATTCTGACAAGTATGAGGTGATATCTCGCTGTGGTTTTTAGTTTGCATCTCTCTGATGATTAGTCACATTGAGCATCTTTTCACATGTCTATTGGCCATTTCTGTGTTCTCTTTGGAGAAGTTTCTATTCATGTCCTTTGTCTTGAATATTTAAATTACATGTTTGGGGGTTTTGGGGGGTGCTGTGTTTTATAAGGTCTTTATGAATTTTGAATATGAAATGCTTATCAGATGTATTGGCAAATATGTTCTTATATTCCATGGGTTTTCTTTTTATTTTCTTGATAATCTCCTTCGCTGAGCAAAAATCTTTTAGTCTGATGTAGTTTTGTTTATTTTTTTTTGTTTCCCTATTTGTTTTCCTTTACCTGACGAAATGCATTAGGTAAAATGCTGCTACAAGCAATGTCCCAGATTTTACTGCCTATGTTTTCTTCTAGGATTTTTGTGGTTTTGTGGCTAATATTTAAGTCTTTAATCCACTTGACTTTCTTGTGTGTGACATAAGAATGTGGTCTACTTTCATTTTTCTCCATGTATCTGTATAATTTTCTCAACACTATTTATTGAAATGAGAGTAATAAACTCTCATTTGCTGAGAGTTTATTATCATAAATGGATTCTAGATTTCATCAAATGCTCTTTCTGCATCTATTGATGTGATCACACATTTTTATCTTTCATTTTTATGTGGCATATCACATAAAGATAATATTATCTTTAACCCATTGTACGTGCTTGCTACCTCTTTCAAATTTTATTTGACTATAAAGTTGTGGGTTTATTTCTGGGCTCTCTATTCTGTTTCATTGATCTATGTGTCTGTTTTTATGCCAGTACCAGGCTGTTTTGATTACCATGGCCTTAGGGTATATTTTAATAGTAGGTAGCATGATTCCTCCAACTTTGTTCTTCCTTCTCAGGATCACTGTTGCCATTTGGGGCCTTTGTGGTTTCACGTAAACTTTGGGAATATTTCTTCTAGTTCTGTGAATTACATCACTGGAACCTTGATGGGAATTGCATTGAATCTATAGATTGCTTTTGTTATCATGTACTTTCAATGATGTTAACTCTTCTCACCCATGGACATGGTATATACTTCCACATATTTGTATTTTCTTCAATTACTTTCTTCAAAGTCTTATAATTTTCCAAGTGCTAGTATTTTACATCCTTGGTTAACTATATGCCTAGGCAATTTATTTTTATTTTTTGATTCAGTTGTAAATGGGATGTGTTTCTCAGTCTCTCTTTTTGATAGTTCATTATTCATAGGTAAAAATGATTTTCACGTATTAATTTTGTATCCTTCTACTTTGCCAAATTCATTTATCAGTTTCAGAAGTTTCTAGGTGGAATCGTTCGGGTTCTGTCTGTACAGTATCATGTCATCTGCAAATAATGGCAATTTTACCTCTTCCTTTCCAATTTGGATGCCTTTAATTCCCTCCTCTTGTCTGATTCCAGTGGCTAGGACTTCCACTACTATGTTGAATAAGAGTGCTGAAAGTAGGCATTCCAGCCTTTTTCCCTGTATGAAAAAAAAAACACTTGTAGATTTTTCCCATTTCTTTCATGTTGGCTGTAAGTTTGTCATATATTGTGTGATATTGTGGCCTTTATTGTGCACAGGTGTGTTGCCTCTATTCCCACTTTGCTGAGAGTTTATCATCATAAATGGGTGCTATATTTCATCAAATATTCTTACTGCATCTATTGATATGATCACATATTTTTATCTTTCATTTTTGTGTGGTATATCACATTATTGATTTGAAGATATTGTACCAACCTTGCATCCTAGGAATAAATCCTGCTTGAGCATGGTGTACTATCTTGTTAATGTATTGCTGCATTCAGTTTGCTAATATGTTGTTGAGAATTTTTGCATCTATGTTCACCAGGGATAATGGCATATAATTTTCTTCCTTTGTAGTGTCTTCATCTGGTTTTAGTATTAGGATAATGCTGGTAAGCATTAGCCTGGTAAGATGAGCTTATCCAGGTGTCCTGGTAAGATGAGTCTTCCCTCATGTGAAACTTTTTGGAATAGTCCTGCCTGGCCCTGGGGTGGCACTTAGCGCAGTGGGGTAATCTCTACCCCAAGATTACACACTTACCACAAGGACTTCTTTTTACCCTATGATCACTAATCCATATGGAATTTCCCTTTGAAATAATTAAAATGCTATTTCAGATAAAAACAAACAGAATAGGCGAGCAGACACAAAAATGTACCTATTGTAAGATTCCATTGATAGGAAACTTCCAGAATAGGCAAGCAAGAGACAGAAAGCAGACCAAGGTTTGCCAGGGGCAGGAGTGGGGTGTGAGTCCTTCTGGTGCAGGATCTCCCTTTGGAGTGATGGAGCATCCTGCAACTAGATAGTGGTCGTGATGCTTGCATCCTGAATGCATGTCACACTTGAGAATGGCACAAATTTAAAATACAAAATATAACTTTTATTCATTATTTAAAATGAATTACATCATGGGGAAATGAAGGATAAGAAAAGAAAATACAAGGAAGAAAACCTAAAGAACCCCAAATAATAAAAAACTGAATCACACCATGGAGCAAAGAAAAACACAACAATGAAAGCAAATATAGGAAACAGGTCAAAGGATGAAGGTAAAACAAATTCAACAGGTTCAACAGGCTGCTCTAGAGCTGGGCCTGCTGCATTTTCCAGAGGCAGCCCCTCCCCTGTGGCAGGAACCAGAGCAGGTTCAGGGAGGGCTCCTCAGGCAGGGGTGGTGGGGCCTCAGTCAGGTCAGGAGATGCTGCACAGGCCAGCCCTGGCTCCACAGCTGCAGCTGGAGTGGTTGCTGCAGGTGGAATGACCACTGGAGGCAGACACGCCTCCTGGTCTGCTCCTGCATGGAGCTCCTGGGGATGTCTGACAGGTTTGAAGCAGGACCTGGCTCTGCCTCCTGAGCTGGTGCTGAAGTTCCCAGAGGAGAAAAGAGCACCCAGGTGCCTGCATTTCCATGTGCCCCCCCCCCAACACAGAACACAGCCAGAGCCCAGGACCCACCACAGGATATCCTCCCCACAGGCAGTCCAGCACACAAGTGGTCTGAGGCTGGCCTTTTCTCCTGGCCAGCCTCTGTGGGTGCCCCCCATTTGTCTGATACTGACCCCTCCCAATAAGCTTGCATGAGCCTCCACCCCCATACTACCACCTCCTCCCCCACCTTCTCACCCTGGGCTCTGCCTCCTGGGCTCCAGGTCATCTGGCCCTGTGTGTGCAACGTGGGCACTGTGCTCCAGGATGCAGTCCGAAATGGAAATGGTGAGCTGGCTGTGGAGCCCAGCAGCTTCCAGGATGGTGTCCTTCACAGGCTGTCCACCTGCCCTGGTTCCCCAGACCCCCAGGTGGCCACAGTCACCTTGGTCCTGCTCTGGCCCTTGGTGATGTGGCACACCTGCCCCTCACTGGTGGACACAGGGTGGGGGTCCTTGTCAACCAGCTGTTGTTCCTCCATGACCTGGGTGCCACTCTGCAATGACAGTGTTCGGTTCTGATCCAGTGACCTTAAGGCCTGCCCAGTCCTAGTCTCTTAAGTCCTGTTGCTTCCACCCACTGGACCCTCTGCTCCCAGATCTGGCCCAGACCTGCATCTGCACAAACCTCCACCCAGGAGAAATGAGATTCACCTCAAGAGCCCATGGGATAAACCACGGGCAGAGGTCACCACCCACAATCCATGTCCACTCAGCCTGTCTTGACCTTGGGTGTGAACATGACCTGCCCACCAGGCTTCTGACCCAGACTCCTTCAGCCAGCTCCTGCTGGTACACACCCTCCCCTACATTAGTCCCCTTCCACATACACATGCGTGTACATACACATGAGGCATAGGGCTTCTCAGGTGGAATAGGAGAGGTGACCTGGTCCAAACAGAACAGCCCTGGGCCATCCCGTGTTACCTCTGGGTCCCGCTGTGAAAATGCCCACAGGTGTCTGGGATGATTTTGGACCCAGTGGCAGCCACAGTGGAATATTATCATCACTGCCTCTTTGGGGGTCACAGCCTTGGGATATGAGCAGATAACATGAAAACATCCTGTCCAGTGTCAAAGTCTCCAACCAAAATGAGCTGGATAGGAGCAGGTTTAGAATGTGGCTGCCTGGTTACCAGGGTTCCAAGTTCTGTTGGGTTCTGTGGTCAGGAAGTGAGGTCACTGCTCAGTTTAACTCAGTGTATTGAGGTCACTGCCTGGGTCCCCTATCCCAAGCTTTTCCTCAGACAAGAGCAGTGAGTTCACTTCTTTTCTTTTTCTTTTGGACAGTACATTTTTATTATAGTCTTTTCTATTGCCATTTATTCCCCCAAACCATCCTCCCACAGTTACCACACTGTTGTCCATGCCTACGAGTACTTTTTCTTTGATCCCCTATCCTCTAACCCAGCAGTCCCCAACCTTTTTGGCACCATGGACCAGTTTTGTAGAAGAGAATTTTTCCACAGGGGAGATGGGAGGCAGAGCTCAACCTTCCTTGCTCACAGCTACTGCAGCTTACCTACTACTGTTTGGCCCAGTTTCTAAGAGGCAAAGGTCTATTAGGCCCATGCCTCTTATTGGTCTATGGCCCATGTGTTTGGGACCCCTGCAGTATAACATGAAACTCCAGTATATACAACATGTGTAATAAATTCAAATACATTCACAATTAATTTATCAATATTTTAAAAATATCATATGCAGATATCTTTTGATTTTATAAGGGTGAATATGTGTCTGAAATTAATACATATATACACACTAATAGCAATAGTTTATAATGCCAAATCTTGGAAATAGTAAACATCCTACAGTTAGAGACAAGTCATACCTGATTCTTTGAAATTGAAATGGGAGAGAGACAGAGAGAGGGAACATGTACTCGTTAACATGCATTCAACCTCCAGGTTGAAAGAGTAGGTACTGGTTGCAAATAAGAAGAGCGAACAGGGTGGGAAGGAGACATTTATGTGTTTACCCCTGTGTGCACTAAAATCTTGATTTATGTACATAGATTATCTATCAAAAATAAATTTTAAAACTTAAAATTCAAGTTATAAAATATTGCCAGTTTATTATAAGTAAAAAGCTAGTGTTATTTCAGCAAGAGACAAATACTGCAATATAAGAGGGCCCCTAGTGTGCTTGTTGAACAGAGAGTAGGACATCTGGGAGACCGCAAAAGGCTCCACACTGGCTTTGTACATGTCATGAGTGAAACGTAGGACATGTACAAACATAATAAAATATGCAAGCGACCTATGTTTTTAGTTCCCACCATGTACTAAGCACTATGTTGGAGCTGTTATGTGGGGCGAGCAGGCAGGGGCAGGGAATGGGCTCCAAAGTTAAGACAAAATCCCTGGCCTTGAAAAATCTGTAATCTCTAAGAAAATGAGTCCAACACACAAGCCGCACTATTTCCATGTGTAAAATTATTTTATGCATGTGCTCTATGACCACTTCCGACCCCACTTTTTCTTTTTTATTATTAATAAAATGCAATTTTTAACACTTATTAAAAATTCCTTTTTAATTTTCTTTTTAAATTTAAATTATTTTATTGTTGTTCAATTACAGTTGTCCATATATTCCCCCCACCCCCTCCAAACCTACCTCCCTCCCTTGCTTCCACCCTCCTCCTTGGTTTTGTCCATGTGCCCTTTATAGTAGTTCCTGAAAACCCTTCTTCCCACTGTCCCCTCCCCCCTCCCCTCTGGCTATTGTTAGATTGTTCTTAATTTCAATGACTCTGGTTATATTTTGTTTGCTTTTTTCTTTTGTTGATTATGTTTCAGTTAAAGGTGAGATCACATGGTATTTGTCTCTCACTGTCTGGCTTATTTCACTTAGCATAATGCTTTCCAGTTCCATTCATACTGTCACAAAGGGTACAAGCTCCTTTCTTTCTGCTGCATAGAATTTCATTGTGTAAATGTACCATAGTTTTTTGATCCACTAATTTGCTGATGGGTGCTTACATTGCTTCCAGCACTTAGCTATTGTAAATTGTGTTGCTATGCACATTGGGGTGTATAGGTTCTTTTGGATTGGTGTTTCAGGACTCTTAGGGTATAATGCCAGCAGTGGAATTATTGGGTCAAAAGACAGTTCCATTTTTAGTTTTCTGAGGAAATCCCATACTATTTTCCACAGTGGCTGCATCAGTCTGCATTTTCACCAACAGTGCACTAGGGTTCCCTTTTCTCCGCATCCTCTCCAACACTTGTTTGTTGATTTGTTTCTGTTGGCCATTCTGACTGGTGTGAGGTGGTATCTCATTGTAGTTTTAATTTGCATCTCTCTAATGGCTAGTGATGCTGAGCATCTTTTTGTGTGTCTCTCTCTAGGCCCTCTGTATGTCCACCTGGAGAAGTGTCTGTTCAAGTCTTTTGCCCATTTGATAATTGGGTTTTTTGTCTTCCTGGAGTAGAGTCGTTATATATTTCAGTTCTATATATGAGTTATTTATATATTTTGGAGAACAAGCCCTTGTCTGATGCATAATTGGCAAACATGTTTTCCCATATGGTTGGCTCTCTTTTCATTTAATGCTGTTTTCTTTAGCCATGCAGAAGCTTTTTAATTTGATCAGGTTTCATTTGTTCATTCTTTCCTTTATGTCCCTTGCTTTAGGGGACATATCAGTGAAGATGTTGCTGCATAGAATGTCTTAGATTTTCCTGCCTTTGTTTTCCTCTAGGATTTTTATGATTTTACAACTTATAGTTAAGTCTTTTATCCACCTTGAATTTATTTTTGTGTATGGTGTAAGTTGGTGATCGAGTTTCAGTTTTTTGCATGTAGCTGTCCAGATCTCCCAATACCATTTGTTGAAGAGGCTATCTTTACTCCATTTTATGCTTCTTCCCCCTTTGTCAAATATTAATTGATTATAGAGACTTGGGTTTATTTCTGGGCTCTCTGTTCTGCTCCATTGGTCTATGTGCCTGTCTTTATGCCAGTACCAAGCTGTTTTAATTGCAGTGGGCCTGTGATACAGTTTGATACCAGGTATTGTAATCCTCCTGCTTTGTTTTTCTTTCTCAAAATTGCTGCAGTGATTTGGGGTCATTCATGGTTCAATACAAATTTCTGAAATGTTTGTTCTGTATCTGCGAGATAGGTCATGGGTACTTTAATAGAGATTGCATTGATCTATAAAATGCTTTATGTAGTATGGCTATTTTGATGATATTAATTCTTCCAATCCATGAGCATAGTACATGCTTCCATTTATTTGTGTCTTCTTTAATTTCTTCCTTTAGTGTTGTATAGTTGTATGAGTAGAGGTCTTTTACCTCCTTGGTTAGGTTTATTCTCGGGTATTTTATTTTTCTTGCTGCTATATCAAATGGCATTTTTTCATGATTTCTGTTTCTGAAGTTTCATTCTTGGTGTACAAAAATGCCTTTGATTTCTGAGTATTGGCTTTGTAACTAGCTGTTTTGCCAAATTAATTTATTAGGTTGAGTAGTTTTTTGGTGGAATATATTAGATTTTCTATGTACACTATCATGTCATCTGCAAACAGTGAGAGGTTTTTTCTTCCTTTCCAATTTGGATGCCTTTTATTTCTTTTTCTTGTCTGATTGCTGTGGCTAGGACTTCCACTACTATGATGAATAGGAGTGGTGAAAGTGGGCATCCTTGTCTTGTTCCAGATCTCAGTGGGAAAGCCCTAAGTTTTTGTCCATTGACTATGATGATTGTGGTAGCTCTGTTACATATGGTCTTTACTATGTTGAGGAATGTTCCCTCTGTTCCCACTTTCCTGAGTGTCTTTATCATAAACGGATGCTGTACCTTATCAAATGCTTTTTCTGCCTCTATTGATATGATTTTTGTCTTTTGTTTTTGTCTTTTGTTTTATTTATGTGGTATATCATGCTTATTGATTTGAGAATATTGTATCATCCTTGTATCCCTGGGATGAATCCCACTTGGTCATGATGTATGATCTTTTTAATGTATTGCTGGATGCAGTTTGCCAATATTTTGTTGAAGATTTTAGCATCAATATTCATTGGCAATATTGGCCTGAAGTTTTCTTTCTTTCTTGCGTCTTTATCTGACTTTGGAATTAGAATGATGTTGGGTTTATAAAAAGAGTTTGGGAGTCTTCCACGTTCTTTAATTTTTGAAATAATCTGTGAAAGATGGGGTTTAGCTCTTCCTTAAATGCTTTGTAAAATTCTCCTGTGAAACCATCTGGTCCAGGGCTTTTGTGTGTCAGGAGTTTTTTAATTACTGTTTCAATTTCATCAGGTGTTACTGGTCTGTTCTGTCTTTCTGCTTCTTTGTTGGGTTTTGGTAGACTATATTTTGTTAGAAATTTGTCCATTTTACCTGGGTTTTCAAATTTCTTGGCATATATTTCTTTGTTGCAATGTCTTCCAATCCTTCATTTTTCTGTGGTATCAGTTGTAATCTCTTCTGTTTCATTTCTGATTGTGTTTATTTGGGTCCTCTCTCTTTTTTTCTTGATGAGCCTACTTAAAGGCTTGTCAATTTTGTTTATTTTTTCAAAGAACCAGCTCCTGGATTCATTGATCTTTAGAATTGTGCTTTTAGTTTCTATGTCATTTAATTCTGCTCTAATCTTGGTTATTTCCTTCCTTCTACTTGCTCTGGGTTGTCTTTGTTGCTGTTCCTCGAGTTCCTATAGGCATACGATTAGGTTATTTATTTGAAATGTTTCTATTTTTTTTAGATAGGCCTGTATCACTATGAACTTCCCTCTCACGACTGCCTTTGCTGTGTCCCATAAGTTTTGGATTGTTCTGAGTTCACTTTTATTTCTTTCCAGAAGCTTTTTGATTTCTTCTCTAATCTCATTTTTAACCCATTTATTGTTTAATAGCATGCTATTCAATCTCCATGATTTTGAGTGTTTTGGGTTTTTTCCTTGAGGTTTGTTTCCAGTTTCAGTCCCTGTGGTCAGAGAAAATGCTTGGTATGATATCAATTTTCTTGAATTTGTTGAGGCTTATTTTGTGTCCTATCATGTGGTCTATCTTTGAGAATGTTCCATGTGCATTTGAAAAGAATGTACATTTTGCTTCTTTGGGATGAAAGGCTCTATATATATTAGTTAAGTCCATTTCATCAAAGGCCTTGTTCAGTGTTACAATACCTTTGTTGATATGTTGTTTAGAAGATCTGTCCATTTTTGACAGTGGAGTGTTAAAATTTTCTACTATAATTGTGTTGCTGTGAACATCTTTCTTGAGAAGTCCTCCAAGATTTTATGTATTTGGGTTCTCCTATGTTGGGTACATATATATTTACTATGTTTATGTCTTCTGATGGATTCTTCCCTTGAATATTATGAAGTGACCTTCTGGGTCTCCTTTAATGGTTCTTTTTTTAAAGTATATTTTGTCTTATATGAGTATTGCTACCCTGGCTTTATTGTCCTGTCCTTTTGCTTGAAATATTTGTTTCTAGTCCTTCACTTTCAGTCTGTGTAGGTCTTTCGTTCTCAGGTAGATCTCCTATAGGCAGCATATGTGTGGGTCATATATTCTTATCCCTTCTGCTATTCTGTGCTTTTTGATTGGGGCATTTATTCCATTTACATTTAAGGTTATTATTGATAAGGGCTTATTCATTGCCATTTTTTGTACCTGTGTTTCTCTCTCTTTTACTGTTTTTCTTCTTGTTCTTAAAGCATATTTTTTAGCATCTCCTGCAGAGCTTGTTTGGAGGAGATATATTCTTTGAGGCTTCTTTTGTCTGGGAAGTTTCTTATTTGACCTTCCATTTTAATTAAGAGCCTTGCTGCGTAGATTAATCTTGGTTTCAGGCCTTTGGTCTTCATTATTTGGAATATTTCTCGCCATTCCCTTCTAGCTTGAAGCATTTCCATTGAGAAGTCAGCTACTAGTCTTTTCAAGGCTCCCATGTATGTTTTTCCTTTGTTGCCTTTAAAATTCTCTTTTTTCTTGGAATTTTGCCATTTAAATTATGATGTGTCTTGAGGTGGGCCTCTTTGGGATTCTCTTGACTGGGCCTCTCTCTTTTTCCTTGATTTGTGTGACTTTTTCTCTCATCAAATTAGGAAAATTTTCCATCATTACTTTTTCAAACAGTTTTTCTATCCCTTGCTCTTCTTCCTCTCTTTCTGGTATCCCTGTTATAGCAATATTATTACATTTCATGTTGTCCTTCATTTCCCTTAACCCCCTTCATTATTTCTGAGCCTCTTTTCCTTTTCTCACTCATTCTGGGTGTTTCCTTCTACCTTGTCCTCCAGCTCACTGATCTGATCCTCTGCTTCATCAAGCCTGCTTTTGATTTCTTTTACTGTGTTCTTCAGTTCAGATATTGTATTCTTCATTTGCTCTTAGCCCTTGCTGATAGTTTCTATTTTCTTTTTCATGTTGATATAGTTTTCAATGAGTTCATTATAGTTTCCCTGTAGTTTTCGGTAATTCACTGTGAGCTCATGGAGCTTCCTTATAACCATTGCTTTGAACTCAATATCTGGTAGTTGACTTGCCTCTATTGCATTTAGCATTCTTTCTGAGGCTTGCTCTTTTCCTTTCATTTGGGATTGTTTCTTTGTCTTCCCATTGTTTGTGAGACTCTTCTTCTTAGCCTCAGCTTCTTAAATTGATGTGTTCTGACTTCCTGGGTTTATTGTGTGAACTTCTATGGTAAAATACTTGTGAGATTCAGTGGTGTCATCTTCTTGATCTCCCGAACTCACTGATCTTGGGTTGTCATTTATATTGGCTCTGTGTATGTCTTTGGGTTTTTATTGCTGTTGGGGCTTTCTTTGGTGGGTCGTTCCCACCAGCTGGTTTACTGAGGGCCACTCTGTCCACTGTCTCTTATATTCTATTTGCAGGTGTGGGCAGGTTGTGTTAAAGCTGGTTCTTCCATGTGTACAAGGTTTTGAGGATTCTCTCTTGCTCTTGTTCAGTTGTTTTTTCTGGGAAATTTCTCCACTGTTTAGTTGTATTTCCAGATAGGTCCAGGTTGAGTTACTGTGGCTTCCACTTCCTCCTTCACCTTCTTTTGTTGTTATCTACTGGTGGTTCCTTTGTTGGTTGGTTTCATCCTCTAGCAGGTTGAAGTGGACACTGGTTCACAGTGTCCCCAGCATTATGGATGAGATGAGATAAATTCACATGGCATACTGAGTCCTATGGAGGAAAAGGGATAACACAGCTACTTCCTCAATGGGAGAGCTCCTCAGAGCAGTCTAGCCACTCTCTCAAGAGGAGAGTGCCCTGACCCTTGCCTTGACAGGCTTTATTGGCCTTCTACTAGCATACATCAAAGAAGGTTTTCATTCATTGTACTTAGGTTTACTTTAATTGATTACTTTTTACAGATAGTAATGGAAGGAATGTTACTGATTACATCTTACAGATTAACAAGGAAAAAATGTTGCATATGCAAGGGAATGATAAGAGTAATAGGTCTGGTTACACTTCAATCCTTGGGAGAATTAGCACAGACTTCAGTAAGTTACTTTAAAGATATGCATCAAGCATTTACTGCCTACATTCGTGGTGAGGGAGTTTTAGCAAGAGCAAGTCACAAAGCAGGCTATGTATAATGTAGGCCTGATTTCCCATGAGAGAACTTCTTCACAGGCATGGTTCTGCATGCCCACATGCTCCCTACTGGTTTTCCACGTGGGTGCTGAGCTGCATTTCCACACTTTGCAAAGTGGTTCTCTACAGCAGGTATTCTGGTGTTCACAGCTTCTACCTATTCTTTTTTGTGATCAGCTGGAGGGGGTAGGCAAAATGATTTAAGACAACAAGAGTGTATTCTATTATATTTACAGTACCAGCCCATAGAGAAGAGATAGGAGACCCTTTGGATATGCATAGTGTTAACGGTGATATTTCACCCAACTAGCCACTTTTTAGAAAGGGTGGAAAGAAGATAAGACTCTTGTTGAGCTGGGGGGAGGATTGTGGGTTGGATTGAGAAAGCAGTGAGTTTGTGGAAGGTCAGATTATGAGGTAAAGTGAAAGTAAAGGATAGAAAATAGGTGTACTATGTGAGAGAATGGAGTTAACTACCACAATAATAGAGTTCAGGAAACTGTGAAGTGGACTAAGATCTGGGAGGGGTGCTGTGTAGTATCTACAATTGTATGGAACAGCTATTATTTACAGTAACAATGTCAGAACAATCATATGACACAATCTATGTGATCTGGATAACCAGAATAGAAAGTATAGGACCTAGAGTAGTGTGCTAATGGAACACAAGTGAAGTGAAAGACAGTAAAATAACAATACATTATGAAAGAGAGAACCAAGAGAAACCAGTCAAACAATGCAATTTAACTAGCCAAGTGAAGAAGACTAATTAGAAAGAAGAGGAATACAAAAATACTAATAAAACAGGTAAGAGTAATGAAAATAATAATACAAATGTGCAATAACTTGTAAGTTCTCTGTAGTAGAAAAGTGAAATTTGTCTCACTGTCTCAGCTGTTGGGATGCCCCCTCCTTGGATCCATCTCTGGTCTTTTCACAGTTCCATTTTTTTTGTCTTACTTGTGGGAAATACACACACACACACACACACACACACACACATATATAAAAGAAGGAAGGAAGGAGAGATAAAAAGGGAATAAAAGGAAGAAGGAATAAAATAAGAAAAAAGGAAAAAGAGGAAGAAGGAGTTAAAAGATTTTTAAAAATTAAACAAAAATTACTTAAAGAAAAAAAAAGCCTCCTGCTGGTTTCAAACTGGCCAAACCAGTTTTGCTGTTCTTCCAGGCTACAGCAGGCTGAGGGGCGATTGATTTCGCTTTTATCCCTTTGTGATTAGCAGTCAGCCTCCAGCCCAGTTCCCCAGAAGCTTCTGGTCCAGGTGCGCACTCTCCCTGGGGCTTTGGGTGTGGGCTCAGGGTTTTACACAGAGCACACTTTCCCTGGGTTGTAGGTGTGGTGCTTGGCCTGGCTGCCTCTGGTCCCTCAGGTTCAGGTGCACACTCTTTCCAGGGCTATAGGAGTATGCAGAGGGCCTTCCACATGACCTTGGGAGCACTGTGAGGCTGGGTGGGGAGGAGGCCAGAGTGGCTACTGCAGGAGAATTCCCTAACAGCCACCAAGTGTCTCTTTTTTTACTTTTTCTTTTTGAGAAATTCCTCCTGTTCAAGCCTGCCACTCCATACAGAGGCCTAGCCTCTCACACAGTCCACCTCTCCAACCAGACCAGGGACTATCCAGGTCAGGGCCCACCCCAGCCCAACTCTCAACTCTCAACTGTCCCCAGCTGGCATCCTCCATGGGTGCTCACGGCCCCTGTGTGTTTGCCACTTAGTCCTTATTCTTCTCTTGGAAACTTCAAGCAACCAGGCCTCTCCCAGTGCTGCTCAAACCCTGTTTGGCAGAGGAGGGAGCCTTTGACCCAGCTCTCTTCCAAGAACTCTGTGGCAGACCCATCAGGCACCGGGCCTAGGGCTGCAGCCACTCTGGTCCCCACACTAGTCCCAGAGACCTTATTGTCCTAAAGCACTCTCCTTACCATCTGATTTTTCAATGTCCTCTACAATTCTTGGTCTCCAATCTTCATATATGCCAGGTTACTGTTGGCTGTTTGCTCTGTGCCTTAGTAGATCGGCTAGGTATTTCACCCACGTGCAGGGGGAAGTGTGCTGTGCTCCCACCTACTTCATCACCATCTCCCTCTGCTCTATTTTTTTATTCTAATCAACAAGTAATAAAGACCAGTTAAAGAGTGCTAGAGAATGGGGTCTTAGTACAGCTGAAATTTAACACAAGAGAAACCATTAAGACTGAAATGCTGGGAGAAATCCTACTTCATAAAGAGAGTGGAGTGTGAACAGGTGGGTGAAAACTGGCTTACCTGGAGGACCATTTTGCTTTTGCAACTTTTCTCCTTTTTGCATGGATGCCAGCCCTCCTCTGGGTTGGGTATGGCTAATTCTCCATCAATGAACTCAGACAATATTGTTTGGACTGTGGAGAGTAGAAGTCAAAGTTGGAGAGTATCAATAGGTACAGGTTATTGTCATTTTATGTTTCATTTTTGGGTCCTGAGTGATGAAGTCTTAGATGGGCCTCTTTTCATTCAGGTTGAAAGGGAAAAAAATTAGGGCTCTTGAGCAGACTGGTTTAGATTCCCTCTGACCACCTCTATCACTTATTAAATGTACAAACTGGGAAAGCTGCTGGACTTTACCTTGCTTACTAAAAATTGGAGAAAACTCAGAAAAGCTATTCACATGTGGGTGTATGTAAAATTTCAATTTAGTTTTAAATCTGAAACTCCTATAACAAAATAAAGTCTTTAAAAATGGGGAATATAACTACTTTATAATATTATCATAAAGTTCAAATGAGGTGAAGATAAAAGATATATATTAGATACCTACTAAGTTAAGGCCATTTATTTTGATTATATTGCAGCTCTAAGCTGCTCTTTTCTCCTCTGGGGTAGATCTAGGTCTGCAGGTGACAAGCCCTTGCCCCCTGTGAGGGTTTCTTCATTCTTAGGTCAGTACATGGCATCACACTGAGTTATAATCTCTTAAAGCTAATCCTTGCATGTTCCATTTATGTTAACACTAATACCAATAATTACAACTACCCTTCATTACTTACTTGCTATTTGCCAGACCCTGTATGCTAAGCTGTCTGCATAAATTAATACAATAGATAATCCTATGACATGAATAAGTTTAAATGTTCTTAAAACATTTTATTTATGATTATTTATGTTTTCTTTATCATAGATAGTAAAACTGAATATTTAAGTGACTTGTTCCAAATTATTTCATAATCAAAACACATATCTAAATTTATTTACATATTCAACTAGAAGGTATGCATTGTACAAAAAAAATTACAAGAGAAAATTCTGTCATTTAATTTCCTGCTGGAAGAGATCAATTCACTGTCTTATATCACTGAGAACAGGCCTGTAATTATGAACTGCAATAGCCAATGTCAGTCTTACAGATTTTTTTTAAAAAAAGAAAAAAATTAAAATATGAAATATGTAAAACCTTGATCAACAGAAACTTAATTTTTACAGTGAAGTAACAAGGCTCTTTTTCTCTGCTTTTCACTTCCTCATTTTCTACTCTCCATTTTTAGGGGGGAAAAATAAATGATGACAAAAGTACCTGACAGAGATCTAGATGTTATTATTGATGTTGATTTGAATTCCAGAGATGTGCCGGTGAGTGGTTGTCTCAGAGGGATAGTGACTGACAGAAAGTTGCCAACAGACACAGGCAAAGAATACAAATTCCCTTCTTAAACAGATAAAAACAAGAACTTACCTGCCAGGAGAGTGCTACAAAGAGCAAGAGCCCCTGCAGTGGGCTCATGACTGGGGATGCAGCTTCTCCAGCTCCCCACATTTCCCATACATACCATGGCTTCAACCAAAGACATCACTGCATGGGGCTGACAATTTGGTCAGGTGCTTCCAGACTGTGCACTGGGGCTTTCCCAGACTGGTGCAGGGTGGAAGGATGTGGGAGGGTGGGGAAAGTGTCTTTATACCTTTGTGGTATTTCTTGACAGCTGTGACAGGGGAAAGTGATGATGCTGTCCAAAAAAATATTACTATTCAACTGTATCAATAACAAATTATTATTCGACTGTATCAGGGTAGAAATACATTCAGCCTTAGGGATATTACATCTGTTTCTTATCAGCTGAGGATCTAGTATGAGCCAGACTTGCACATGGCTAGGTGAAAGAAACAGACTGATATAGTTAATCTGGGAGTTTCTGAGATCTGACCACACCAAGAGGGATCACACTTTCATTCCGTCTGAAGTCTAGTCCTCACTGTTAGGCTGAGCAATCTCCAAGACTGAAAGATGCATTCATATAGGTTATGCACTGCACCACTCTAGAGAACCTGCTGGTTTATCATGGCCCTGGATTCTGCTCAGATGCCTATTCTTCTGGCTCCCCAGTGATCACTGTTTACCAATCACTGGTATTCAGGATAATAACCAAAACTATTATAACACCTCAGTAATCAAAACAGAGTAGGATTTATTTTTTTATGTTTTTCAGGTGGAAAATAAATAAATACAAAAAATATGTTCTAAGATTTCAAAACAAAATATGAAAGAAAAATAACTCTATTTAATTAAAAACTTGATTCCACACATTCCATTTACTTAGGATTTGGTGATACACACACACACACACACACATATATATATATATATATATATATATATATATATATATATCTTATTAGATATATATCTCTTATTAGATATATATATATATCTCTTATTGTCCTCACAGCAAAGAAAAATAGACTCTATCACCTACCTTCTCACTTTATCAGCCTTTCCACATTGTCATATTGTTTTAAGGGTTTTCATTTCAGCTAAGAGTTAATTTTTTGGTATCTTGTATGTTAATCAAAACCTATTCCTAGAAAGTGAATAGTGGTTTGGGAGATTAATTTGTAATTCATGCCTGTCCCCAGATGATTCAGGAAGGTATGAATAAAGATTATATGGGATACAGGACTTTCAAGATGGTGACAGACTAGGACACAGCAGATACCAGTTCCTAGTACAAAAGGGAGAGAAACCTGTCCGATCGGAGGAGGGAGGAGGTGAAACCAGCAAGCCAGCAGTTGCCAAACATATATGAAAATAAGAGACCAGAAACCTCATTGGTCATGGAGGAACCAGAGGGTAGGGAGACAGCTGCGGTACAGTAGTCTCTGGGATGGAGCAAGGAGAAACAGCCAGTGAGGGGTAGGGGAACCAGCGCCCAGTGGTGAGAGCCCAACGGCACATGGGACAGTTTTCAGCACCCAGACGGCTCCCTCCCTGGGATTTTTCCACCAGACAGGCCAAGTGGCCCAGGCAAAGAGGTGTGGAAGGAATTTCAGCCTGCCCGCAATTTGGGGAACTAGTCACTCCACACGCAGTGTGTCTGGGCAAGTGCCTGAGGGCGCCTAGGCCAACGTTCAGCACCCGGAAGCGCCCTCCCTAGGATTTTTGGGCCCGGACCGGCCAAGAGACCCAACCAGAGGGGAGCAGAGGAGATTTCAGCCTGCACACAGTTCTGGGTCCAGCGCCCATCGTGGTGCTGCTCCATCCCTAGGTTTTTTTGCCAGAGGTTGGCCAGGGGACCCAGACAAACACAGGAGCAGAAGGGATACACACCACGCAGCGTGCCATGACATGCACACAGAGTTTCTAGGTCGGCGCCCAGTCCTCAGATCGGCTTGCATCTTCCAGTCCACCCCTCTCAGACTATCTGGAAGCCCCGGGCGCTGAGGGGTCCTGAGAAACGGGCTGAGACCTCAACCCCCTCCCTTTCTGGACAAGCAAGGTGGGGGGCCAGGAGAGACTTGTTTGATAGAGTTTGTGGAGAGGGTGCGGAGGACAAAGGGCCCCAGCCAAGGACTCTGTGGTTGCTAGCCCAGGAGAACTGAGAGGTACAGGTGGGGCTCTCAATCCAATAGACACAACAGCCTGGTCTGCTTCACACCCAGCTTGGCAGCGAACCCAAGATTGGGCAGAGGGCCTAGAGCTTCCCAACAGAACGGGGCAGATCTGCACTCAATCCCGAGGGAACCAGGCAACTAGGCTGGTGCAGGTGCCCGCAAACACAGCAAACCAGCCCAGGGCGGTAACCCCTGGGAAGGGAGCGCTGTGAGGAAGTCCTAGTTCCCCATTGTAGGGAGCTGGGGAGAGGCGCCAAGTGCTTGGATCCTGAGAGGGGCTGGCTCAAAAAATCACAACAATCGACCCTCAGCCAACTGAAACCAGAAAAACCCGTTCGGCTAGTTTGAAGCCAACAAGTGACATTCCTTTTCTGATGTTGTTTTTGAGAGATCATTTTTGTTTGTGTGTTTTTTATTTTTTGTTTCTTGTTTTTTTTACTTTACTTTATTTTATTTTTACTCTTTCTTTTTTTTTTTACCTTTCTTCCTTCTCCATTCCTTTTCTTTATCTTTTTGCTTTTTAAAGTAATTTGTTATTTCTTTTAAATTTTATTACTGTTTCATCTTTCCATACTTTTGTCCTCTTTTCCCGGATTTTCTGTTTTATTTCTTTTTCTTTTCTTTCTAAACTTATTGCTCTTTTTTCCATTCCCCTACCATTTTTTTCTTTCTTCCTTTTATTTCTGTCCTTGTCATTTCTTTCTTTTACCCACAAGAGTCACAATCAACTTGAAAATATGAAAACACCAGAGCTGGACCCATAGAAGAGGCCTCCCAATAGTAGAGTCAGAGAGACAAATTGCACATTGTTGTAGGAGAGAAGCCAAAAGTTGCTGCATATTTGAGTAGGTGGAAGCAGAGAATGACAGGATAACCAAAACAGACTGCACCACTGAAATTCACAGGTATTCCACCACAAAAGTTCACACCATAAACCCAGGGAGTCAAAACAGATTAATCTAAGAAGCTGAGGCTAACAAGAAGAGTCTCACAAACAATGGGAAGACAAAGAAACAATCCCCAAATGAAAGGAAAGGAGGAACCCTCAGAAAGAATGTTAGATGAAATAGAGGCAAGTCAACTATCAGATACTGAATTCAAAGCACTGGTTATCAGGAAGTTCAAAGAGCTCACAATGAGCTACCAGAAATTACAAGGGAGCTATAATGATCTCACTGCGAACTATATCAACATGAAAAAAGAAATGGAAATTATTAGCAAGGGCCAAGAGGAAATGAAGAATACAATTTCTGAATTAAAAAACACAGTAGAAAACATTAAAAATGCGGTAGATGAAAAAGAAGATCGGATTAGTGAGCTGGAGAACAAAGTAGAAAGCATCTCACAGAAAAAACAGGAAAGGGAAAAGAGGCTCAGAAAGAATGAAGAGGGATTAAGAGAAATGCAAGACAATATGAAACGTAATAATATCTGAATAATAGGAATACCAGAAGGAGAAGAAGAAGAACAAGGGATAGAAAACATATTTGAAAAAGTAATGAGAGGAAATTTCTCTAATTTGATGAAAGAAAAAGTCACACAAACACAGTAATCACACAGAGTCCCACTCAAGAGGAACCCAAGGAGGCCCACTTCGAGATACATCATCATTAAAATGGCAAAATTCCAAGACAAAGAGAGAATCTTAAAGGCAGCAAGGGAGAAAAAAGAAATAACATACAAGGGCGTCCCAATAAGGGTAGCCACTGACTTCTCAATGGAAACACTCCAAGCAAGAAGAGAATGGCAAGAAATATTTCAAGTAATGAGAACCAGAGGCCTACAACCAAGGCTACTTTACCCAGCAAGGCTCTCAGTCAAGATAGAAGGCCAAATAAAGAGCTTCCAAGACAAAAGAAATCTAAAAGAATATGCGGCCACCAAGCCAACCCTACAAGAAATAATAAAAGGTCTGCTTTAAGGAAAGGAAGGAAAAGAGACAGACAGAGAGGAACACAGGTACAAAAATGGCAATGAATAAGCACCTATCAATAATAACCTTAAACGTAAATGGATTAAATGCTCCAATCAAAAGATACAGAATAGCTACATGAATAAGAAAGCATGACACACACATATGCTGCCTACAAGAGACCCACCTCAGGACAAAAGACCATCACAGACTAAAAGTGAAAGGCTAGAAACAAATTTTCCAAGAAAATGGACAAGAAAAAAAAGCTGGGGTAGCAATTCTCATATCAGACAAAATAGACTTCAAAAAAAGAGCCATAAAGAGAGACCCAGAAGGTCACTTCATAATACTCAAGGGAAGAATCCACCAAGAAGACATTAACATTATAAATATATATGCACCCAACATAGGAGCACCCAAATATATAAATAAAATCTTAGGAATTCAAGAAAGATATAGACAGCAACACATTTATAGTGGGGGATTTTAACACCCCACTATCAAAAATGGACAGATCTTCCAAACAAAATATCAACAAAGACATTGCGGCAGTAAACAACGCCCTTGATGAAATGGACCTAACTGATATATACAGAACTCTTCACCCCCAAGAAACTAAATACACATTCTTTTCAAATGCACAAGGAACATTCTCAAAGATAGACCACATGATAGAACACAAAACAAGCCTCAACAAATTTAAGAATATTGAAATCATACCAAGCATTTTCTCTGACCACAAGGGACTGAAACTGGAAACCAACGCCAAAGAAAAAATCCCAAAACACCCAAAATCATGGAGACTGAATGCTATGCTATTAGACAATGGATGGGTCAAGAATGAAATTAGGGAAGAAATCAAAACGTTTCTGGAAACAAATGAAAACGATCTCACAACAACCCAAAACTTATGGGACACAGTGAAGGCAGTCCTCAGAGGGAAGTTTACAGCAATACAGGCCTACCTAAAGAAGATAGAAACATTTCAAACAAACAACATTACTATATGCCTGCAAGAACTCAAGGAACAACAGCAAAAACAGCCCAAAGCAAGTAGAAGGAAGGAAATAACCAAGATCAGAGCAGAACTAAACAACACAGAGACTAAAAGCACAATTCTAAGGATCAATGAATCCAGGAGTTAGTTCTTTGAAAAGATAAATAAAATGAACAAGCTTTTAAGTAGGATCATCAAGAAAAGAAGGGAATGGGCACAAATAAACAAAATCAGAAATGAAAGAGGAGAGATTACAACTGATACCACAGAAATAGAAAGGATTGTAAGAAATTACTATGAAGAACTGTATGCCAAGAAATTTGAGAACCTAGGGGAAATGGACACATTTCTAGAAAAATACAATCTCCCAAAACTCAATGAAAAAGAAGTAGAAAACCTGAATAGACCAATAACAGCAAAAGAAATTGAAGCAGTAATCAAAAAACTCCCATCACACAAAAGCCCCAGACCAGATGGGTTCACAGGAGAATTCTACAAAGCATTCAAGGAAGAGCTAATCCCCATTCTTCACAGACTATTCCAAAAAATCCAAAAGGATGGAAAACTCCCAAACTCCTTTTATGAAGCCAGCATCATCCTAATTCCAAAACCAGATAGAGATACAACAAAGAAAGAAAACTTCAGGCCAATATCACTGATGAACATAGACGCTAAAATCCTCAACAAAATATTGGTAAATCACATCCAACAATATATCCAAAAGATTATACACCATGACCAAGTGGGATTCATCCCAGGGATGCAAGAGTGGTTCAACATTCGCAAATCAGTAAATGTAATTCATCACATAAACAAAAGGAAAGACTAAAACCTCATGATCATATCAATAGACGCGGAAAAAGCTTTTGATAAGGTACAGCACCCATTTATGATAAAAACACTCAGCAAAGTGGGAATAGAGGAAGCATTCCTCAATATAATAAAGGCCATTTATGAGAGACCTACAGCCAACCTCATACTCAATGGGCAAAAACTAAAAGCTTTTCTACTGAGATCAGGAACAAGATAAGGATGTCCACTTTCACCACTTCTATTCAATATAGTATTAGAAGTTTTGGCCACAGCGATCAGGCAGGAAAAGGAAATAAAAGGCATCCAAATAGGAAAGGAGGAAACAAAACTGTCACTGTTTGCAGATGACATGATAGTGTACATGGAAAATCCTATAGTCTCTACCAAAAAACTGCTCAAACTAATTAATGAATTTGACAAAACAGCAGGATACAAAGTCAATATCCAGAAATCAAAGGAATTTTTGTATACTAACAATGAATCAGCAGAAGCAGAAATCAAGGAAAAAATCCCATTCGATATAGCAAAAAGAAAAATAAAATATCTGGGAATAAACTTAACCAAGGAGGTAAAAGACCTGTGTGCAGAAAACTACACAGCACTGAAGAAAGAAATCAGGGAAGACACAAACAAATGGAAACATATACCTTGTTCATGGATTGGAAGAATTAACATCATCAAAATGTCCATACTACCCAAAGCAATATACAGATTCAATGCAATACCTATTAAAGTACCAATGGCATATTTCACAGGCATAGAACAAACACTTCAAAAATCTATATGGAATCATAAACGAGCCCGAATAGCAGCTGCACTTTTGAGAAAGAACAAAGTAGGAGGGATCACAATACCTGATATCAAACTGTATTACAAAGACACTGTAATCAAAACAGCCTGGTACTGGCATAAAAACAGGCACATAGAACAATGGAACAGAACAGAGAGCCCAGAAATCAACCCAACTCTCTACAGTCAATTAATATTTGACAAAGTGGGCAGTAACATCAAATGGAGTAAAGATAGCCTCTTCAACAAATGGTGTTGGAAGAACTGGACAGCTACGTGCAAAAAAATGAAACTTGAGCACCAACTTACACCATACACCAAAATAAAGTCAAGGTGGATAAAAGACTTAAATATAAGCTGTGACACCATTAAAGTCCTAGAGGAGAACATT
Organism: Artibeus jamaicensis; assembly: GCF_021234435.1. Lineage (NCBI taxonomy): Eukaryota > Metazoa > Chordata > Mammalia > Chiroptera > Phyllostomidae > Artibeus > Artibeus jamaicensis. The sequence continues at coordinate 5,470,894 of NW_026521822.1, forward strand.
GGCAAGAAAATCTCAGATATTCCATGCAGCAACATTTTTACCAATATGTCCCCTAGAGCAAGGAATATAAAGGAAAGAATAAACAAATGGGATCTCATCAAAATAAAAAGCTTCTGCATGGCTAAAGAAAACAGTATTAAATTTAAAAGACAACCAACTCAATGGGAAAACATATTTACCAATGATACCTCAGACAAAGGTTTAATCTCCAAAATGTACAAAGAACTTACACAACTCCACTCTAGGAAGACATCTAACCCAATTAAAAAATGGGAAAAGGACTTGAACAGACACTTCTCCAAAGAGGACATACAGAATATCCAGAGACACATGAAGAGATGCTCAATATCGTTAGCTATCAGAGAGATGCAAATTAAAACCACAATGAGATACCACTTTACACAAGTCAGGTTGGCTATCATAAACAAAGCAACAAACAACAAATGTTGGGGAGGTTGTGGGGAAAAGGGGTCCTTAGTTCACTGTTGGTGGTATTGCAGACTGGTACAACCATTATGGAAAACAGTATGGAATTTTCTCAGAAAACTAAAAATCGACCTGCCTTTTGACCCAGCAATTCCACTGCTAGGATTATATCCCAAGAATCCTAAAACATCAATTTCAAAGAACCTATGCACCCCAATGTTCATAGCAGCACAATTTACGATAGCCAAGAGATGGAAGCAACCTAGGTGCCCATCAGTAAATGAATGGATCCAAAAAATTGTGAATGGATCCACATATACACAATGGAATTCTATGCAGCAGAGAGAAAGAAGGATCTACTACCCTTTGCAACAACATGGATGGAACTGGAAAGCATTATGCTGAGTGAAATAGGCCAGGCATTGAAAGACAAATACCATATGATCTCACCTTTAACAGGGAGCTAAACAACAAAACAAACAAGCAAACAGAATAAAAACAAAGACACTGAAATAGAGAACAAGTGGGCATCGACCAGAGGGGAGAGGGAAGGGAATTTAAGGGGAAAAATGGGGAGGGATTTTGAGGAACAAGTATGAAAGACACAGGGATGAGGACTGGGGGAGGGGGAAAATGGGAGGGAGGTGGGGAGACGGGGTAGGTGGGGCTGGGATGGGAGAAATAGACAAAAAACTGTACTTGAAAAATAACTAAATAAAATTTAAAAAAAAAGAAAAAAGATTATATGGGATACACACAGTATTGGTATATATTAAAGAGAAATATAGACTGGATTGAATTGAGAAGGAATCAGCTATGCCTGTCTTCAACTGGGAATGAGTATGAACCCTCTCACTCACTAGCTTGCTGTTTGTTAGATTAGCTGAAGCAGCAATGTCTTTGATTCCAAAGTATAAGTGTTAATTATCTCATACTGATTTATTTGAGAGCCTGAAGTGAAAACAAAGGTTAAAGTCATTTGCAGCTCGTGAAATACTAGTATTGAATTAGTATTGCACTGTTTTCTACAGCACTTTCTAATGAGTAGCAAAATTTCCATGTGGGATGATAATTCTTTCAAATTTCTCAAGTTCAGATAACACAAACTATCTGTTATCAGTATCTCTCAGCAGTTCTCCAGGCACTGAGATACTCATCTAGGCAGGGAAAAGATTTAAGGACTGAGCACTTTGAGGGGGAGGAAATGACAATTGAACCAATTAACTATTTCACAATTTTCCTTTAGTTTGAAGACAAGGTTTTGTTCTAGCATTTTTATGCTCAGAAATTTTTTACAAATGGTAATTATTATTCTATAATTATATTAAATGGCAGCTTCTGTAATCTCTCTTGAACCCTGTAGTAAGACTGCAAAGCAATTCACTGAGGCCATAATGAACTTTCTAAATTAGACACAATATACTGATTTAATGAGGGTACAACTAAAGCCCAATGGAGGCAACTGATTACTGATGGTAAATGTTAACACATGAGCGGGGGAGGTGTTAGCGATTCTCTCTCTGTCTCTCTTTCTCTCTCTCCTTCACACACACCCTTCACTAGCTAAATTGCCACTCAAATATGATTTCAATATTATAAACCATAACTCTTACATAAACTGAACATTACTCAAAGATGTTATTTATTTCTTTATATAAAGGAGGAATTAATAAGATGTTATTGGAGAATTTGAAGATTAGGCAATAAAGAATGTGGAAATCAATTTGCTAACAGGTGCAAACAGGATTACTATCCTGTATATATCCCATATATAAACAATAAAATATAATGTTTGGAGCAACCTTTTCTATAGGTTAGAAATCATGTTTGGAGCAACCTTTTCTGTAGGTTAGAAATCTTACCAAATAATATTCATTAACACTATACAGATAAGAATCATGTATTACACTCAATTTTCTACAATTTAGTTCTGCCCCTACAGAGTTCCAAAATAGCCCAGTCAATAAAAACCAAACAGAGGTGAAACTTCTGCCGACTCCAACAGTTCCCTGAAGGTCAGGTAGACAGTGCCCAGCACACCCAGGGGGAAGGACACCAGCTATCTCTTGTGCCCATTTCTAAGTATTTGCCACTTCCTCTAAGAGTCAGCTGGTGTCAGCTGGTCATACAAGTATTTCAGAGGAAGAGAAAGGTAGCTGGAGAGAAATCAGGATCTGTCAAACCTGCATAAGCAAGGGATTAAATAAAGCCAAGGTCAAAATTGAGAACATTATGTTCTAGAAAATTAGAGCTAGAAAAGACCTTAAGAATCACCTAAGACTCTCATTTTTGAAAGAAGTTAAGACTGTTGCTGCTTTCTTGGGAGCTGGAAGAAGACGTTGAACCACCTTGTTCAGCTGCCTTAGGGTCTTAGGAAATGCTATTTTTGCTTGGTGTCAAGAAACTCCTTTCTCCTCATACCCTACCTACCTTAAATGTTTCCCTTTTTATTTGGGAATAATCAGATTTTTTAAACACAAAAAATATCACTTACTAGAATAGTATTTCTTTTTAATCATTAATACATGTTCAAAGTGTTTTTCTTTTTCCTAAGGAAGGGACGGGGCATTTAAAATGAGATTTAGCCCTGGCTGGTGTAGCTCAGTGGATTGAGTGCAGGCTGTGAACCAAAGGGTTGCTGGTTCGATTCCCAGTTAGGGCACATGCCTGGGTTGTGGGCCAGGTCCCCAGTGGGGACCATGTGAAAAGCAACCACACATTGATGTTTCTTTCTCTCTTTCTCCCTCCCTTCCCCTCTCTCTAAAAATAAATAAATAAAATCTTTTTAAAAGAGAAGAAATAAGTTGGGTTTTAAAGTAAAAGATGTTTTAAATAAATAATATGGGAAAATTTTTTTAGGGAGGAATAAGATCCAAATGTGAAGCTACTTCTTTGACTTCGCACCTCATAGGACTGGAGGGTAACACAGTCCCTCCCCACTCTGTGTCCCATGCTTTGGAATATCTTCACTGGGTTGGCAGTCTAGCATCCTTTTGTATCCTGAACAAAGCCACTAATTCCCCAAAACATTTTCATGCTTGGAAAAAACAAAGTGCTCCTGAAAAACAAAACATCTCTCTTCCTTTTTTTATTTCAAAGGGTATACTTTAAAATGTATCCTTTTCTATGACTTTTTTATGTGTAATTCATTCAGACCAGGACTACTTCTACTCATCATATAGTTTATAGTCTCAACCCCCGCATACTCGACATGGATGAAACACAGGACAGTGGTGTCGGCATCATTAGATATATGCCACCTCATTAGTAGACTAAAGATAATAATTAGTTAAAATTGAATTGATGCCAGTAGTAATAAATAGCTTCTCAAAATTAGAGCTTGTAAAACATTGGATTCCAATTATTATAATTATTTCTTTCAAAATGTAAAGTATACAAATTTTTCATATTAATGATAGGAAAACAGAAAGGAACCTGGGAAAAATGAATCTTATTTGTCATCTTGTCTTTGTCTTCAAGTCTTAGGCTAAATTGCTATTGTGTCATTTTGTTAATCTTATTCTGAGAACTTCCCATTCTGTCTGCACACCCACCCATAAAATTGTTACAAGGAACAAAGCACTGCAGCCTGCCTTCTTGTCACAGCAGCCACCGTCCTCTCACCTTGCTCTTGAAAAGGTTTTCATGTGCATAACACTTTTCACAAAATTCTCTCCTCTGAGCTTCATAACTACCCTGTCTGGGAGATAAGGCAGGTATTGCTCATTAGGACAGAGGAGGAAACTGAACTGGTTAGGGAGGGCAGAGGCCACATTTTTGGAAAATAATAGAGCTAGAAGTTCAGGCCCTGTCTTCGCATTTCAAACCCTATGCTCTTTTTTTCCCTATAGTCTCTATTACTAGAAGTTGTTGTTGAAAATGGTTACATTATGAATAAAAATTTGTAGCTAATAGCATCCTCTAGCTTTGCTTTTTTACAGTAACTTCCAGGGTTCCAGGGATCAATAGTTCCTAGCATGTGCTCCACAGTATAGTTGTAGCCCGAAGCTTAATGAGGCAGATACAAAACGAAATCATCCCTAATGAAGAACAGGTTCTGCACCACCAGGCATAGGTGAGCCATTTATTGCCACAGAAGAATGAAAATTTTCCAAATTTAGTTAATAAATGCAAATAGATGTCCTCAGACTGCTAAGGGGAAATCATCTAAGCAAGACAATGAAGCAATGCTTTTCCATCTGTGGAGAAATGAGCCTGATTCAAAGACAATGCATATAAAGTAGAATGCACAATATGCACTTACATTGTTCAAATAAAAGAAATATGTGTCAGGTTCAGAGAGAGGAAACCTTAGCATATTAAGGAACCAACACAACTATTTCCTTTTCTCCATCACATTTGAGATAATAAGAAACACTGATTATAGGACAGCAGGCTGACAATCATGCACAAATTTCTCTTGACTACTCAGCAGGGGCACAGTGATAGAGTTTTACAATGCAGGATGGAGATGTCAATAGGACACAGAGTCATGTTGCTGGGCAACCCTTTCCTGTGGCTTTTACTTCTAAGGGTGAGAATCCTACCTACCTGAAAGGTCACTGGCCAAACAACCAAATTACCCTCTAGGCAGTCCAACCCTGAGAGCAATCACTTATATCTAAAACCCAGAATTAACAGAGGCTTTCTGACTTTCAGAACTGTCTTTTCCAGAATATGTCCTTTGTCCATATATGAAGCATCAAAGAACCTGACCAGGCACGCAGTAATTAAATAAAAATATTGTTAAATGATCATATTTCAGTGCCAAAATTATGAATTCATATTTTAATTTCAATGTTTGCCCACCTATACTGTAGTTTTTGCCTGATCTTGAGGATACCATGGGGTGTTTTTTAGGCTTTCTCATATGCAAGGTACAGAAATAGACTCAGGTTACTTTAGTTAATGAAATACAGGGGTAAAGGTGAAAAACTGGATGCTGTCTCAAAAGCACATTGCTAGGGTTCACAGAGAGTGGGAACACTGTTCACCGCATGCAGCTTACTCCACCAGGTCCGAGAGTTTGACAATAACTTGAGGGCAAAAACAGAAATTTTATTTCTGGGTCAAGTTTATGTTTCAGCCCCTGCATCCACTTTTCCCTTCAACTGCTTCTTTTTGCTACTTTGATATCAACTTATTCCTTCCCTCTCCTTGTTTGCTCTTCATGCCCTCCACTGATTCCTTCAGCTTTCTCATGACTTTGGTGCTTCACAACTTCTACTCATTGCCTTTGTGCACCATCTCTCAGACCTGGATTGCTCTGAACTCCACTGACTTCTTAGATCTCTCACTCAAACTCCCTGAGAGAGAGTCTCTAAAGGCTGCTGGTCCTTGTGCACATAGCAAGCCCTTGTTGTGCAGAGCCCCATGCTGGGCACATTGAGGACTCCAGCCTATTAACACATGGACGAGACCTATCTCTGGTTCAGTCTACTGTGGCTGAGTGACAGGGACATACAATACAAACTAGTTGAACCTGTATGAAATGAAACTTTCAGAAGAGAGTATGTAGTAGGTCTAGCATTTGAACACCTCAGAAGAGGTCAGTGAGATCTGTAGCTATAGGATGAGCCCTTGAAAATTCTTCAGTTCCAAAATTTATTACTTCAAATGTTGAACAAAACAGAGATTAGGCCACATAATTTGGCATGATACTCTAGATCTGACTCTCCACCAAAATACAAACTAAAGAAAAAAGGTACTGAGAAATATTGACTCCCTGTGGTAAAGAAGGGGCACTCCAGGAAGAAAGGCAAATAGTATACTACAGCATGAAATAAATATTTAAATATTTAATTCAACTAGCAATTAATCCAATTGACAACAATCTGAAGTACCTCTTTAAGATGCCATGATATAGCCACAGAGAAGGGTCATAACTCTAGAAAATAAATTGCTAAAGCCAAGGCACAAATTTATCTCAGATACATGCTTCTGAGCATTCATTCATACCAACACTAATGTAGACCAAGGATACTAGACAGTTACAATAAAAATTGATCTATTAACAAAAAATGGATGACCAAAAATGTATATTATGATTATGGGACATTTATTAATCACTATAATCAAATCTCACCATATGTTAACACTGAGTTGTGCAACTTTTTATTGTTTCAACTTTTATTCAAAACTCATCTTTTGCTTTTAAACAAGAAAAAAATTTTTTTAAAAAGTGAAAGTCACATCTTATGGAATACACACGCAGCATATTATATTCACTGATCCATAGTTTACCAATGACACTAAAACATTTTCCTACACAGGATTTTAACACTGAAGTTGCAACAAAATATTAACCTGGTTTCTAAAATTTTGTAGTAGCAGTTTCTTTGCTGAAAAATGAAATTCTATATAACAAGAGATATTGTTCCCTTGTGGAAAATAAAACATTATCTGCAAATGCACTGATTTCTTTATTTAAAAATTGGAGAAAATTCTTCATTCTTAGTGACAGCATTCAGAATTGAATTATTTCATCAAAATAGGGTGATTTTTCAAAGCATTCAGAGGACAATATACTGAATTTTCAAAAGTAAATTGCCTCACTATATATTTGTATGTGTCTGGTATCTTGTTTTTGCCATAGATAGCATTAGCTCAAACATTTGGCCACCTAATTAATTAGACATTAGGCAATTTTGTTGTAAAAAAGGTAAAATCATGGAAAATAAAGAAGAACATTACAAAGAACAAAACAAAAATGAAATGACTTTACAAAATACAAAATACTTGAATACATTTAATATATGTGTAGATTCATGGCAATACTGTACAAATAACTGATTTTATTTTGTGGATTGTACCTAAGCACTTGTCCTTGTTCCTTGGGAAATGTGGTTCAACTAACTCCGTTCCCTCAAAGAGAATACTTGGCCTCCCTTTTTCTTCCCAATGTGTGTTTTTCAAAATAAGAAACCAGCCCTTGGGGCAAATCATCATAATCTGGATGAAATGCTAACTATTTTGTTTGACCACCACATCTACTAGTCACTGTGTAGATGATTATAAGGACTGGCTAAGATTTGTATGTAATATAAAAATCAGAGCAACTGGGACACTTTGTCAATACAGAAATGAAACCCAACTGACAACTAGCTTAAATACATTAAGTCTGCTGAAGGGTATTGATTGATTTTTCAGTGGAGAAATGAACAAACAAATAACTGTCAATCAGTTATTTTATTATTTTTTTGCAGGAAAATTGCTTTATGGCCAATTAGTTATGTAGTGAAAATTTTTAGGGCAAAAATGTAAAAGTACCTATAATTGTGTTTATAGGCCCTTGTGTCAATACTAGTAGAATTATATTAAATACCAGAATTCTAAAATACTGTTTTAAAATATAAATAGAACTTATGTCCCTCCAAACTTACACTTTCCCAAGGAATTTAGAACAAAATTATATTGTTAAATTTGTAACCAGAAATAATCTTTTGAAGATTTTATTTATTTATTTATTTTTAAACAGGGGAAGGAAAGGAGAGAGAGAGGGAGAGAAACAATGTGCTGTTGCCTCTTGCACGCCCCCTACTGAGGACCTGGCCCTCAATCCAGGCATGTGCCCCTACTGGGAATCAAACCAGCAATCCTCTGGTTCAGAGCCTGGAGCTCAATCCACTGAGCCACACTAGCCAGGGTCCAAAAATAATTTTTTAAAGAACACTGGGAAGATACTAGGTAGATGACAGACAAATGCAGTTTAAATTGTGAGTTTATAAAAAGATGTTCAGCATTACTGAGTGCTTCTAACTGCTAGGCTGGTAGATGAGGAATTTTACTTAGAAACCAGACCTATACTTGCCAAGTATATTGGGTTGAATGGTGGTCTCCAAAAAGTTTTCTCCATATCTTAATCCCTTGAACCTGCATAATGACCACATTTAGGAAAGGAGTCTTTGCAGATGTAATTAAGTAAGGAAGAATCTAGAGATGAGCAGATCATCCTGGATTATCCTACTAGGCTCTAAATCCAAACTCACAAGTTTCTTTTTAAGAGTCACCTGGAAGAGAGAAACGGAGAGAAGATGAGATGGCCATAGGAAGACGGAGGCTGACAAATGCCAACAGTCATCACCAGAAGCTGCAAGAAGCAAGGACTGGTTCTTTCCTCTGGAATCTGGAGAGAGCATGGCCAGTACTGCAGTCTTAATTTCACTTTTACCTTCCAGAACTGTGAAAGAATACATTCTGTTTTAAGCCTCCCATTTGAAAGAGCGGGACATTCAGAGCTTGAGAATAGAAGTCTTACAAGAAACATGGCAGCTGCTTCAATAGTAAACTTTCCAATGTCTCTGCACATGTTGTACCCTCTTTTTAGATGGTCTCCTCCCAGTTCTGTTATTTGGCTATCTCCTACCTTCCATTTTTATTTGTGCTGCCTCCAGAAAGTCTCTACTATTTCCAGAGAAATGTTTTTGCATTGTTGTTTTTAAATCTATTTTTAAATAAGTTTTATCCTATTTTTATGGTTTTATTTTTGGGTATGTATTTATCATTTATTTTCCATTGCTTTTTTTTCTTTTCTGATATAGGCATTGTCTGTGGGAGGATATCCAGAAAGAAGAGGGTGGAGGATGTTGAAATGTCTTTGTCTAATCCACAGTGTCCTTCGAAAGCTAGCTGTGCTGTTTACAGAAGGGTTCATCTAACAGAATAGATTCACGTAACTTTTATAACCCATTGTATATTTGCATTTGCAAGGTTTATACCAACTGACTTATTTTCTTAGTAAATACCCACATTTAATAAGCTGACCAGAGGGAATTGTGTAGTCCTGACTAGTATTGCCTTATATTCCGAACAGCAAATGGTGGACCCCTGAAAGGCATGACATTAAAATGTTTTCTCTGGAAGGTATACTTTCTTTGTCAAAAGTAAAACCCTTTCTAATTATGTGTACATGTTATTAAAGCACCAGAGTGCTTTAAGTAAAAATTATAGACTGGTGGAAAAAGTGTAAACAATTCCATGTACCCATCTTATAAACCATTTTAGTTCACTCTAATGCAGCATTGCCTAATCTAGGTTTTGTGTATTTAGAGAACTGCGAAAATGGAGACATGTTATAATAAATGCAGATACATTATTCATTTATCAATAAAGTAATGGCTTATGCAGCATATAACAAGTTCTGGTTCTAATATATAAAATATATATATATATATATATATATATATATATATATATATTATATATATTAGAACCAGAACTTGTTATATATATAACAAGCTAGGTTCTAATAAGATAGCAAAAATATATGATACAATCACAGTTTTGAGATATTTCTAATATAGTATAGTAACTAAAACATTATCTGAAGTAAATATAAAATAAAAAGTGACAAATCTCCAAAAAGATATGGCTTAGTGGTCTGTGTGTTCACTGCTGAGTTGCCCGGTGTCCCTTGCTTCTCACTATACTCTTTATGCAGTGCCTAAGGTCTTCAGAGTCCTACGTGCATAGCACGTGATTCCACTCTCGAATTTCTTCCCTTTTTCTAACAATGAAAATGTGATCCTTTTGTTTGTTTCAGAAGCAACAGCACAAAGTTGGAACATGTTAAGCTATTACTTATGCTGGCTTTTGAAATAAATAAGCTATGAATACTTCTCTGAGGTGATCATAACCATTATGAACAATAAACAAACAAAAACCCAAATCAATAGTTAACGTCACAGTGAAATAATGTCTTGTTTCTTTCTAGAGGAGACTGAACATTCTCTTTAATCTGCTCTAACCCCATCATATACCATCATTTATGACACTAACAATTATGACAATGCGATATAACACACTCAGTGACTCATCAGCTCCTGCCTTCCAGGGGCACTTGGCTTGCACATTCACCATGAGTAATGGCTTGTAGAGACATTGCTTAATATCTGTAATCAGTTTTAGTCTGATGTGATTCTCAAAATGCAGTCTTCTTTTCCAGTAAATGATAAATTATAAAGCTATTGCCTGGCAAAGAGAGAGTCAGTTTTTTTCTCCAGCCAAAGATTTATTTCACAACCAAGTTGTTTTTGAATCCTTGAATGTCACTTGCAGCTGTTTCCATTCCTCTAAACAAGTATCTGCCAATCATCCAGATGCAGTGAGGAACAACGTGGGAGTGTGTAGTTATTTAATGGGAAATATTGCCATCAGAATTGAAGAGATAGCCCGTCAAAATCTGAGAGAGCAGCAAGACAGAATTCAGGAGGAAATGAAAGAGGGGAGAAAAGGAAGGAGGAGGGGAAAAGACAATGAAGTAGAAAAGACATGAAGTAGAGCAAACAGAACACTTCACAAGTAGGAAAACCTCATCAAATTGAGCTAAATAATAAAAATTTTAGTTTTTCAAATGAGGCTAAAATGTTTAAATTATGCTTGGAAGAGGATTTCCTAAGTATAGGAAAACAGTAAACAAGATTGCAAAGAGGCTAACTCATCTACATGGACAAATTCTTTATACCTTTCAGGAGTGTGCATTTTCACAAACACCCAGAGTGCTTGCTGTTGTGTTCACCAAAGCAGCTATAGCAAGTCTCATCTTCGCAGTACTTCATGAACTATAGATTTTTGTCACTGTACTACACACCAGAATTGAATTTTAAAAGGTTGTGTAATTAAGGCTTTTCTCTATCAAATTGTTTTAAATTAGTGCAACTATCTGTGAACCAGATTAGGACTAATATGCTAATAATTATTACTTTAAATATTTCTACTCTATAAACTTGCCTGGGACCTTGTTAATCAGGAGTAACAATATAAAAGACATCGAGATATATTACAGAGACTAGTTCTTTAATTACAAGTGGACGCTAGAATTTAGTATCAGTATTAGATCCCATGTAAGGTTCTGTGAACCAGTCACAGATACAGTGGAGAACTGCCATTTCCTTCCAAAAATTTTCTTCTCACTTGACTTCCAATTTTAATGTCTCTGCATTTTGCTTCTTTCTCTCTGACCACTATATTCTCAGTCTTTTCCACTGGGTTTCTCCTTCCCTGTTTATTCCATTTGGTCGGTTTCCACATGGCTTTTTCCTCTACTTGTTCTACATTTCCCCACAGGTGATAGTATTATTTCCAATGTTGCAGAGGACCACATATTTTTTATTGATTTTCTGGTGACTCTCAAATTATACTTTCTGACTTAATATGAGTTCCAAGCCTCAAATTATATTTCCAGTTGGACATACCTACCTGGATATGTTCCACTTATCCAGGCACTTACAACTTGGTATATTTAAACTAAACATATCAGCTCTTTTTTCTTCCAAACTTATTCTCCCTTCATTCCTTAACTTGAGTGATACCATAAGATTAAATTACTTACATGAGACATTCCTCCCATATCATACCAATTGATCACTAAGTCAGGCTGATTTTATTTCCACAATATCTCTCAACTTCCTCTCTACTTATCACTCTTTTTACCATTATCATAATTTGGACTGCATACTCCTGACAATACATTCAAATCTCCCAACAAGATGATCCTAACATATTCCAGTCTCATACCTCACTCAGCACTCTACCATCACTTCATCTTATAGGCAAACTGGAGAATTAACCTTTACTAAAATATACATGTCCTTCCAAGAAGCCTTGCCTCTTTTTTCATGTTTTATATCAGCCTGAAATGCACTTTTGACATACACACCTGTTGGGAACAGCTCTGCCTGGTTTCAGGAATTGTAACTGACCCCCATGACTAAGGATGAGTGAGCGATCTCCGGAATGAGAGCCACAGGAGACAAAGCTTGTCTCTGGTAGCAAACACTGCCTCAGCTTCCTCCCCCTGACCCCCAAAGCATGCTCAATATCAATGACAGGTATGACTCTTCACAGCGAGGGGCAACCTAAGCCAGACATGATCACTTGGGAGGCCATCATGGAAGGACTCGGGGGGGGGGCTGTGACAAAGAGGGAGTGATGGACCCTTGCCCTCCAGCTACTCTGACATAGTCTGAGCCCCCATGTCCTCTGGGAGAAGCACTTCCTGGCTCTAATCCACTTAAGCTTGAAAACCTGTGTGGGGAGGCGGTGTAGCTTCTTGCCTTGCTAGAGTGGAATTGGGATAATCAGGCATAAGAAAGAATTCCTAAAAATCCTGTGAAACCTGCTTTGCTAAGGCTATTTTCATTCATATGTTAAGGGTCCAAGCAGGAAATGAGTATGTCTCCCAAAGTTTCTGCAACCCCCTTACCTGACAGGCACTGACTCAGACTAAGTCCTCAGATTTCTTTGAAATGTGATTTACTGTTTGATCCTTGCCACCCTGTATTCCTGTGTATCATAACCCAATACAAGCCCCTGGAGGAAAGGGCTCCTGGCCTTTTTCCTCTGAGAAACTGGCCACCTCTCCTCCCCAAGCAGGTCATGTCTTGGTAGTATTAGTTTCATCCATGGTGGACGGGGGGACTTGAGGGCAAAGTCACCCTCACACATACCACTTGTGAAAATCATGTCAAAACTAAGGACACGCGCTATAGACCATAGCAGTCCAGTTATTAAACTTGTAACATTGCAAAAATTGATTTATTGTATGCTTCAATTTTCTTATCTGTAAGATGGAAAGAAACTTATATGACTCATATTTTTAAAATTAAGACTTTATTTGTTTTAGGTTTACGACAAAATTGAGAGGAAGGTAAATGTATTTCCTATATATCCCCTACCCCAACATACATAACCTTCATCATATCCACACCCCCGCCTGAGTGATACATTTATCAGAACTGCTGAACCTACATTTGACAACATCATAACCACCCAAATTTTATAGTTTACATTACAGTTCACTCCTGGTTTTGTAAATTCTGTGAGTTTGAACTAGCATATTAGACATGCATCCATCATTATATTATATAGATTATTTTCTCTAGTCTAAAAATCTTCTGTATTTCACCTATTTTTCTCTCTCCCTGCTCTCAATCCCTGGCAACCGCACATTTTTTTTTTTTTACTGTTTCCATGGTTTTGCCTTTTCCAAAATGTCTTGTAGTTGGAATTATACAGTATGTAGCCCTTCCAGATTGACTTATTTTTACTTAGAAATCTCTATTAATGTTCCTCCACACCTTTTCATGACTTTAGAGCTCATTTCTTTTTAGCACTGAATAACATTCCATTGTCTGGAGATGTCATAGTTTATTCATTTACTACTAAAGGACAACTTGGTTGCCTCCAAGTTTTGGCAATTATAATTATGCTAAGTGAAATAACTAGTCATAGAAAGACAAATACCATATGATTTCACTTGTATATGGAATCTAGTGAACAAACTAAACTAACAATCAAAACAGAGATAGAATCATAGATTGAGAGAAGATGACAGCTAGTTGGGAGGGGTGTAAATTAGGGAGTAGAAGGGTTGAGCAAAAAGGAAAAAGGATTCGTAGACATGGACAACAGTGTGCTGATTGCTGGTGGCGGGAAGTATAAGGGGACTAAATGGTAATGGAAAAATATAACAAAGATTTTAAAAAGCTAATGAGAACATCCATGTGCATTTTTGTATGGACATGAATTTTCAATTCCAAAGAGCGAGTGTGATTTCTGGATCATATGGTAAGAGTATGTTTAGTTTTGTAAGAAAGCACCAGAATGTCTTCCAAAGTGGCTGTATATCAAAGGTATAAATTTCCCTCTTTGAACTGATTTCACTATATCCCACATATATATATATTAATGATATAATAATGATATATATATGCTAAATAATAATGATATATATATTTCATTATTATTTAGTTCAAAGTATTTTAAAATCTCTCTTGAGAATGATTTGTATTCTTTAAATTTGTTAAAGCATGTTTTAAGGCCAGAATGTCATCTGTTTTGGTGAATGTTTCATGTGAGCTTGAGAAGAATATATTTTGCCATTGTTGGATGAAGCAGTCTATCACTGTTAATTATAATATCCAGTTGATTTATGGCATTATGAGTTTAACTATGTCCTTACTAATTTCTGCCTCCTGGATCTGTCCATTTATGGTAAAGGGATATTGAAGTCTACAACTATGTAATAGTTGATTTATCTGTTTCTCTTTGTAATTCTTAGTTTTTGTCTCACATGCTTTGTCTCCTTGTTGCTAGGTGTATACAGGTAAGGATCATTTATATGCTTTTGAAGAATTGAACCCTTTATCATTAAATAATGCCTTCTTTATTCCTAATAAGTTTGATTATTTTGAAGTTTCCTGTATTAGAAATTAACATAATAATATGTATTACACAGGGTCCAGCAGGAGTAACGCCTGTGCAAGTATTGTTGATAGGGTAATAATATGGGTGTAATAATTTATAGTTTTAATTTGAACATTTCATCTAAAATGTCACATGGTGTTCTTGAGTGTGGTATTATTATGTTATAGAACTATGTGCTTATGATTTTCTTAAAGATTTTATTTATTTATCTTTAGAGGGGAAGGGAAGAAGAGAGGGAGAGAAACATCAGTGTATGGTTGCCTTTCGTGCATCCCTGCTGGGAAGTGGCCTGCAGGGAACTGGTCTGCAACCCAGGCAGGTGCCCTGACTGGGATTGAACCACAATTGTCTGGTTCGTGGGCCCGTGCTCAATCCACAGAGCTATACCAGCCAGGGCTGTGCTTATGATTTTGTAATAAAATATTTTGCAATAAAAAAGGGGCATTATTTGTGCTGGACCTTGCATATGGGTGTGTATCTATTTCTTTTCCTTCTTACTTCTTGCTCTTTTTCTTTCCTTTTTTAAGATGTATAAATTATGTAATCTGCCAGCATATTGTTTTAGAATAAATTTAAATGAAAAATTATTACCTGTAAGAAACTTCAACCTTTAATATTACCCCTGTGATCCAAGTCTCCTCTTTTCTCCTTAGAGCCAATAGCATTAACTTCACTACAGAATACACAATTTAACCACTTTTAAGGGGGAAATTATAAACAAACAGACCAACAGTCATATTGTTGTGGGAAATGAAGCGACCAAACACCCAGGGATTTTGGAGTACGAGGTTTATTGTTAACGTGCACGGGCTCAGAGGAATCATTTCCAAATTCTGAGCAATGAACAAAGGATTCCTGGAGTTTTTATAGATTAGGGTCTTCTTGTCTACATTGATATAGGAAACTTTGAAAAACCTCTGTTTAACCTTTATTTGCCCAGGCCCCAGGCACCCTGGGGAGAATGATGGGGCTGTCTAAGATAAGTAAACAACAGTGCATTAGCTAGGACTGAGATTAACACCCCTGCTGTTAAAACTGACCCTCAGGTTTGGCCTTTGTCCGCTGCCTCTGCCCCTTAGCTAGAACTAACTTCCGCATTCCACTTCTGTATCCCGCCTTGCCACATAGACAAGAAGACCCTAATCTATAAAAACCCCAGGAATCCTTTGTTCATTGCTCAGAATTTGGAAATGATTCCTCTGAGCCCATGCATGTAAAATAAACCTCGTACTCCAAAATCCCTCGGTGTTTGGTCGCTTCATTTCCCACAACATTTGGTTCCCTGACCAGGAAATCGCGACCTCACACTAATTCAGGCCTTTTGTCACCGTCTGGAAACGCCGGGAGGCGGCCGCAGGACCAACTGGGGAAAGCGGGGGTGCACGTGCCCTGAGATTTCTTAGGCCCCGTCCGGTTGGGGCGGCGGCCGCTGACCCGCACGGCCAGGCGGGAAGTGAGGGATCTTGGACTACGGTTTGATTGGAGGCGCCAAAACTTGGTGAGTGCCCCGGGGACTTGTCCCGAGACTGGAAGAGGCTGATCACCTCTCATTGGAACCTTGGGTTGGATGCATTCCGACCACTCGACCCCTTCTCGGGGGGGTTTGTCCTGAGTTTAGGTGGGATCCATACCGGGTTCCACAACTTGACCCCGTACTCAGGGGGGTTTGTCCTGAG
Source organism: Artibeus jamaicensis (assembly GCF_021234435.1). Taxonomy (NCBI): domain Eukaryota; kingdom Metazoa; phylum Chordata; class Mammalia; order Chiroptera; family Phyllostomidae; genus Artibeus; species Artibeus jamaicensis. Next base: position 5,487,201 of record NW_026521822.1, read on the forward strand.
TTTAGGTGGGATCCATACCGGGTTCCACAACTTGACCCCGTACTCAGGGGGGTATTGTCCTGAGTTTAGGTCGGATTCGACCACTGGGCCCCTTACTCAGGGGGGGATTGTTTAAACTCGGAGTGCTTGAGCGTGAAAGTGTGTGCGACTGTGTTTGTGGCTCCACGGGCTGGTCCTACGGAGCAAGAGTGGGTCCCAACCTGCGGTTCCTGTGTCAGGTCATACGGCATAACGGTTGGCAGCTAACCCCGAATTCTGCTGGGGCAACCTTAGTCAAGACCCACTTCGTCCCGCGAGGGAGCAGGCCAGGCGGACGAGCGAATCTACCCCACCCTTTGTGTGTCCACGTCGTGTGGGGCTTGGCGGGTATGAGTAAAAGAGAGCTGAAGTTGTGTGAGAACCGCGGTTCGCCTGTGTGAGAGGAGAAACTGTATCTGTGCAGTCTTTGTTTGTCACGGCTATGTCATTGTCTGTGAGTTTCTATGTCTAGTTTGTGAAAAAAAGAAAAAAACAACTATGACTGGTTTCTGAGCTTCCAAAGGTCTTACAGGCGGAGGGATTGCGCTGCAAGACGGCGTGAGCCCTGCAACTAAATAGCGCCCTCCGCACCCCCACCCAATAGGCAAAAGTTTTACTGGCATCGAAGAGGGGCCCGGCCGGCCAGCCGACCAGCGCCGGCCGCGAGCGGGCCTCTCCACCACTGATGGCAGCGCGCCAGGCCCGGGCGGGCGGGCGGGTTTCGGTCCCCACCTTGCTGCGCGCCGGCCCAAACGGCTCGGAGCGCTAGCGCGCAGCGCCGGTAGATGCGCGCCACGCCGTGCTCGCGCTGGGCGGACTACCAGCCTCCACCCCCCCCCCCCCCCCCCCCCCCGGCCGCTGACGCCCCCGCCCGGCCCGCGGGAGAGCCACCCTGTCCCGCGACCGGTGACCCACGGCCGGCGCCCGTGCGCGCGCGCGCCAGCTGGGTCCGTGGGCGCCAGTGCCGAGGAATCTGACTGTTCGATTGAAACAAAGCATCACGGAGGCCGCGCCGGTATTGACGAGATGAGTATTCTGTCCCCAGGGTTCTCCCAGTCGGCAATGCTAGGACCCTCGCTCGCTGATTGGAAAAGCGCGCACACTTCTCGCGTCCTCGCACCCTCCCCTCTTCCCCTTATCGGCACCCCAGGTGGCGGGGCGGGAGCAGGAGACTATCTCCTCGGGACAATCAGGATTGCCGAGGTGCTGGGTCGCTTCGCTCCTCCGAGCAATCGCTTCCCCCTCCCCGTCACCATGCTGACTTCGGTGGCTGGCGGCAGCCTTTCCCCCCCAGGCTACTGTGGGTGAGATTTGGAAGGCTGACTAGGGCGGCCCGCCCCGCTGGCTGTTTCCTAGCAACGGGTAGGGTCTCAGCCAGTGGGCGGGGCTGATGGCAGACACTGAAGTGAGTTTTCTGCTGCCGCAGCTTGAGGCGTGAGGAATTTTAAGTTCTGAAATGTTTGCCAGTGAGGACCTTGTAATTCAACTGGTCTGGCAATTGTGAGACGAGCTCATACTTTAAAGGAGTCTTGAGCCTTCTCCCCCCCCCCCAGAGTGATTTATTGGCCATTTTAGCTCGGAGAGGGGAGTGTGCTGTTTGCCTTTCTGAATGACCTTTAGCTCCAGATTTCTCCAAGCTGTGTGGAATTCCAACCAGCGCCTCTGGAGTGGTCACCTAAGAGAGACTTTTAAAGAGACTAAATTAATGCTGCAAACAAGCAAGAGTGTTTTCAGATTCTTCATGCTGAAAGTAACTTTGTAAAGTCTGTGCTAATTCTTCCAAAATTGAAATGTAACCAAACCTGTTACTTTTATGTATCCCATGTGTTTATATGATTTTTCAACTGACTAGATTTAAGAATTTGAGTTGTAACAACCCAGAAATGCCTTAATTAATTCCTGTTTGTGCTCTATAATGTATATAGAAATTGTTCCTTGTAATTGCATTCGAGAATAGCAAATAGCAGATTTCACAGGCCTATTTTAATTTGATTTTATAAACAAAAATAGGGAGATATTGCTGACCGCTCTGCCTGATTTTGGGATCGTACCGCTGCCCTTAGGGTCTGGGGGCGAGAGACGACCTCTGGAGTGCGAGACTCCCTGGTGGCAGGCACTGCCTTGGGTTTCTCTCCCTGCCCCCCAGAGCTTGGTCGGAAGTCGGTAGCGGGTGGGACTCCCCCCCCAGCTTTGACAAAGCCCTGAGTCCCCGTATATTCTGGGAGAAGCGCTTTCTGACTTCTATCTCCTTAGGCCTGAATGCCTACTGGGGAGAGGTGCAACTCCCGTGCCTTGCTAGAGTTAGGAAAAATCTGGCGTCACAAAGGCTTGCTGATGAACCTGTGAAGTCTGCTAGGAGTGCTTTCATTCATATGATAAGAGTCCGAGGGGTCCTAGTGTGTGGGAGGCTTAGATAGAGCCGCTGGGACGGCGGATAGGCTGCCTCTGGATTGGGAGCAGGCTTAGGACCTCGTTTGCCCCTTCCCTCTGGTGCCCCTCGGTTGTCCCTGCTCCCCTGCGCACTGGCTCGGCCACTGGGGCATGCTCTGTGCTAATTCCTGTCATCTGTCTATGTAGGGGAGCTGACCTGGGTGTCCTGGCTTCCCATGACTTTGGCATGGACTGCCCTGGTTGTAGATAGGTTCGGGATTCCCTCTGGGGGGGCTGGGCGGCTCCGAAGGTCAGCCATTCTGGGGTACAAAACGTTTCTAGCTGCAGCAGTCAGATTCTCTGTGTAACTGGTTCTGATAGGAGTAGCTCTAGTTTTGAAAAGTCATGGATTGAAGTCCAAGAGTGAGCACCTGATTTATAAAGTATTTGCAACGTCTAAGCTTCAGAAAAGTGAAAAATATCCCTGTAAATATAGAGACTTTTAGTAGAAGATACCTGAAGTACTAGGGATTTTTAGCTGCCGCATACTGAGTTTAAGCAGTAAGTTTAACTACAGCCTTTCCCAGTATGGGAAAGGAACCAAGATTAAAAGAAAGTGATAGTTAAATCTAAATGAGCAGAAATATGTATAAAGAATATGAAAGTTTTATACCTGGAGTAAAGGAAACCTCAACTACTTGTTTTCTAGTTTCATGGAGAAAAGCAAATTTCTCATGTGCGGTTCTGTTTCTGATCAGAAACCTGTATTTTAAGACCTATTGAAGGTCACCTGTAGCCGGTTAGGGAGAATGCTTTTGCCACCCAGGACCCAGGAAGGGTCAATTGTGGCTGATGAGTGTATCAGCCTGAGGCAAAGCAGCATGTCTCTGCCATGAGACCGGGTCTGAAGGAGCATGTCTCTGTGAGGCACCAGTGGACGCATCGGTGCAAGAGAATGTCTCTACCTGTATTGTTTCAGAACTCTGTGTTTCAGGTTTTGCTCTGTATCTGCTCTGAAAAAGAAACTGAGGATTCCAGGAAAAGTTGAAACTTCATACTCTATAAAAAGTAAACAAAAGAAAATATAAGATATAGAAATGAAGAAGTATATAAAAGGATATAGAAGTTTTTGAATATTGCTGAAGGGCTATGAGAAACTATGAAGATAGAAGAGGGTGTATAAAAGGTTGTAGAAGTTTGCAAGAATTTAGAAAAGAATTATATAAAGTTAGTAATAGAAGGTATAAAGCATAGAGATACAATCTTAATAGGTATCAGAAGGAAAAAAGATTTTCCATCATGCTTTGTATTTTTCTCCTAACCCCTCCAGAATTTGGCATTGTCTGAAGGAATAATGACACTATAAGGTTTCTTTGCATAAATTCAATAAGACCAGCCATTAATAGTAGTTTTGTTAACCAGGACTTGGACTGAAATGTCACGCCTGAAGAAGGCATATAGGTTCTGGTCATTACCAGAAAGCTCAGAGGAACTAGGATTGACCTGTGAAGCTAGTGGAAGCCCACAAGAAAAGCCTGGTACTTTGGTTAGTTGTGTGGTTCGTGCCAGTCTTTCCAGGGGAGGACTGAAGGTTGCTTTCCTGAAAGATAGCTGAAAAGGAACCTGTAAGCACAATGAACGCTCAAAGATTTGAGTGAAACAACTGGTACAGGCGAGGCCAGATGTGTGGCGCTGCTATGCCCTGAGGGGCAGATTGAAAAGCCAATCTAAGAGTTCCCTGGGTAACTGTGTGAGTTCCAGCAAAGCAGACTTAAGGATCACAAGTGATCCAGGCTGCTCTTGGTGTATTTATGCAAACGAACAGTCAAAAATCAAAAGCGGGACCCAAAGTAGTCCCTGTAATAACAGTGAGGGTAATCTTAAGGAGAAAAATTGTAGTTCAAGGAAAATCACAGTGCTCAGCATTAGACATCAGAATGGTACAGCTAACTGTCTTGAAAATTTGCTCTCATTTAAAAGTTAAAACCAGGTTTGTGATGTCACCAAAGATGTACAATTTACAGGTGCAAAGGACCTTGTCTAATTGCCACTGTTAAATGTCATTGTAAGAAGGACCTTGCAATAGAATGTCTTCCCAAAAGACAGTCTCACGGGCGCAGAGACTGGTTTAGGGATAGTTATGCCAATTAACCTATGTGTTTTTCTGTTTTCATAGGGCGTATGCCTATGACTTGCCTATGCCTATGAGAGATTAGTTGCAAAATAGGCCTCACTTAAGGAGCCCATCTCCATCATTGCCCCACTAAGTCTCAATGGTTTGGCTGAACTAAGTAGTTGGGTTAGTGAAAGACTGGGGCAGTTTGTAAGCTTCACTTTAGAACTAATTTTCTCTTTTCTGTCTTGATAGCTTGGACAGAAAGGGCTCAGAAACCTGAAAGGAGGGAACTCCTAATCATTACTAAAGTGCCTGCCATTGTCTATTAATAGTTATAATTAAATTGTACTTCCAATTTCTTGCCTAATCTGTCACCTCCAGAACATGACCTGACCAGAATGACAGCGGTCCAGTAATGCCAGCCTCTGGACACCAAGCCTGCGATGTCCGGGTGACAGCCAACTGACCAGGACCCTGTGAGGTCTTTCCCCTTACAGGAAAGACTCCCTCCATGCTGCTCCCCTTCAGGGCACCCCAACCCAAGGGTAAATGAGACAGCGTCCATTTCCAGCTTGGAAGAAGTTACAAGAAGATGAGACCTCCGTCCCTTTTCCTTTATATAATTATGAAGTAGGTATAAATCTAAAAGGAAGAATATTGATACAGAGTGCATCCACGGGGAGCCCCAGAAAAGATTTGGGATGAGATCCAAGGTTCGGGATATCCAAGAGATATTGAGGTGTACTCACCACTCCCCGGGAGAGGGGGACGAATAGAGCGGGGCCATTGAGAGATGTTGTACATAGCAACAGGTTTGCAGCTGACCTCTAAAGTAATTATTTGACATATAGCTTTTAGCTAGTTTCATAGATATATTAAATAGTATAGCCAGACTTAGAGCTAAGGAAATAAAGTTACCCAGGATGTAGCTAAGAGCAGAGCCCCTAAGGGGGGAGGCCTGTGTCAGAGCTTAGAAAAGATCAACTCCAGGCCATGAGGGGATAACTACCCAGGTGAAAGAGGGCGCCGCATAGTTTAAGGCAGAGTGCCGACCCCTGCAGCTTTGGTGAAAGAGGCCCATGTGGCTTTGGGGTTCCCCCTTTGGCTGTGTAGCCTAGAAGGCAAGAGAGACTTTGACTAGAACTTAGTACAAAAAAGGACCTCTTGCCAGTGGACTGTGAAGGAATGCCACATAACTTTAGATTGGCCAAAGATCCTGCCTGATGCAGCTGATGGTGACAGCAGCCTGAGACACAGATGTGTGCTCTTTCCTGGTTTACAGTGCCCGAAGTTGGAACAGTGCAAGTAAAAAGCAAAGACATAAAAGTATTTTAAGTTAAAAAAGAGAAGAAAAAAACTTAGTTTCTGACTGCTCTTTTGCAGTAATAAAACTAGAATTATAAGTAATAGCAAGAGAAATACCTAGTCTTTACACCATCTGTATTCTTTTTGTTCTAAATCTTTGTTTACTTTGTTAAAACCATGTAAGTAGTTCTACAGAGAAGTGTATAATAGTCCAAAAGGAAAAAGAAAGTCTTAAAATCCCTCCATAATAATAGATCACAAGAAGAGAAAAATAATAAAGCAAGAAACCTCATTGATACTCTAAATCTAATAAAAGGGGGGACTTGTTTATTCTTACAAAAATATATATTATGCTTAAACAAGCAACCAGTGTTGTTTAGCATAAAAGGGGGGAATGATATAGGAAACTTTGAAAAACCTCTGTTTAACCTTTATTTGCCCAGGCCCCAGGCGCCCTGGGGAGAATGATGGGGCTGTCTAAGATAAGTAAACAACAGTGCATTAGCTAGGACTGAGATTAACACCCCTGCTGTTAAAACTGACCCTCAGGTTTGGCCTTTGTCCGCTGCCTCTGCCCCTTAGCTAGAACTAACTTCCGCATTCCGCTTCTGTATCCCGCCTTGCCACGTAGACAAGAAGACCCTAATCTATAAAAACCCCAGGAATCCTTTGTTCATTGCTCAGAATTTGGAAATGATTCCTCTGAGCCCATGCATGTAAAATAAACCTCGTACTCCAAAATCCCTCGGTGTTTGGTCGCTTCATTTCCCACAACAACGTGGCAAGGCGGGATACAGAAGCGGAATGCGGAAGTTAGTTCTAGCTAAGGGGCAGAGGCAGCGGACAAAGGCCAAACCTGAGGGTCAGTTTTAACAGCAGGGGTGTTAATCTCAGTCCTAGCTAATGCACTGTTGTTTACCTATCCTAGACAGCCCCATCATTCTCCCCAGGGCGCCTGGGGCCTGGGCAAATAAAGGTTAAACAGAGGTTTTTCAAAGTTTCCCATATCATTATTAGTTGAAAACACTTTTTTCTATCCTCCCCACCACTACAGATTTCTTCATAGCCCTGTAGGGTTGCAATTTTATAACACAGAAGCACAAAGAGTTAGAAGGGTCAAGATGCTAATACATCAGGGGTACTAAAATATCACTGAAATGTAACAAAATAGAAAGTTTTTGCATTTAACAAAACTTCTCTTAATGAGAATTACCAGTATGTGTTCAGATAGAATGATGGTGTTAGTAAGAGAAGTAAGGGTAAGGGTTAAAGGATGACCTCTACAAAGCACATGCTTGAGTAACAATGGATGGCTACTATGTCATCTTCTAAGATTTACAGACAGATAAATTATAAGACTGCTTTTTATTAATGAGAATGTGACTTTGTAGCCAGAGCTGAATCTCTTCAAATTAGCCATTCCCAAACTTCAGTATATATTAGAATCCTCTAGAAAGCATATTGCTGAACCTCACAGTGTTTCTTACTTCACTGGTCTGGACTGAGTCCCAAGAATCAGAATGATTTACAAATTCTCAGGTGAGGCTTATGCTGCTAATCTGGGGGCCACCCTTTGAAAACCATTGACCTAAACCTGGGAGAAGAGGCTAATCACACATGCCAATAGTCCTGCTTCTCTACTCCTTCTCCCTTCTAAAAATAAATATTAAAAAAATTAAGGACAATTTGAAGGATGCCATGTTATTAGCATGCTTGGTGCTCCTAATGATTAATTTACTCAGGACATCTGTGAGCTTTGATCCAGGCATGACTACAAACTAATAAAAATAAAGCTACAACTTTCCTCTCTTCATTTTCTTTCTAATGTTTTCCCTGTGGTGTTGATCATAAAATGGCTACTCTCACATCACCCAGGAAAAGAGAAATGGATTTAGACCCAATCTGAGAAAACATTTGACAAGAATATAACAATGTAGTGAGATATAAAAATACATCTTTTTTTCTGTTTCAAATATTGAATTTCATCAGTATATAGAATATGCTTCATTATGTTGGTTAGTGATGTCCTTTGAAAATAAGATCCCCAAATGCCTTGTCGACTTGCATAGTTCTGCGAATGAAGTCCAAAAGCATTCCATTGCATTTTCCAGTAAAAACTGTTCATTTTGGATTGAAGCTGTAAAGATGATTGGCCAGTCTATTCTTTTATTTATGTGCCTTTCAAAATCAATCTCGAGCCATTTCAACAATGATTTGATTCAAGCATTTCATTTTCAATAAACATTAGATTGCTTGACAGCCACACTGTATTTTACTTAACTTTTAATCTGCATATTTTAGCAAGTGCTTGGCACACAGTAGTGTTCAATTAATTTTTAACAAGTGAAGAAAATTTGCATAATACTTTTGCAGTTGAATCATCCTGCACAGGAATTCTTCCCATGTGACTCCTGCTTCCCAGCCAGTCATTCAACCAGACAGACCTCAGATCTTTACAAAAATGGAATCCCTGAGACAAAGCCACCCATCCAAGGCATTTTACAAAACACTGGTTGGCATTGTGATTCCAGTGACTGGTCATTCAGTCGACAGTTTTTTTTCTCACAAGAAGGATGAGAGACTTCACAATTCTCATAGTTACCCATGTTTTGTTGCCTGTATTTATAGACCTTTTTCTTAAGGCATAAATCTGGTCCATTTAGAATGGACATTGCCCCTAGAAAAGACCTGAGTAATGTATTTCCCATGATAATGTTTTCTTAATTTTGAAGTATATTTGAGCCAGAATAATCTACGTGCTTAATATATTTACATGAAATGTTTTTGAGTTGTTTCTTTGATATTAAAAGTGTCATTTTCATATCTGATAATGGTCATGTGCAATAATTGGATACCATTTTTGGTGTCTGACTACTGACAGATTTCAAACACCACTGTGCTCCACTGTCTTCTACCCACCTTGTATAAGCTGGTAAGAAAGCCCAGTTGCTCTCTGCCCTGGCACTAGTGGAATGTAAAACCATGCAGGGCCTAGTATGTGGGCCTGGGACCCTCACCTCAGCCCACTACCTAACACCATAAACTCCAAGTCCAGTCTCAGTTCCATACTTGTGAGCCTGGCCTGCTATCCCCCAGAAAGCTTCATTATATTGTAACAGGGCGCAGCCAAGAGGGGGGGCCCAGAAAAGGATTTGAAATGGGGTCCAGAGCTCAGGGTGTCCAAGAAATATTAAGATGTCCTCACCCCCCCACCCTCCAACAGGGGGAAGAAACAAATGGAGCCAGAGCCATTGAGAGCTGTTTTGTATAGCAACAGTTTTGCACCTAACCTCTGGAATGGTCATTTAGCATATCTATAACCTTTAACTGGTTTCATAGATATGTTAAATAGCCGTGGCCAAGTTTTGAGCCAGGGAGAAGGGAGTGGCTTCTACCCAGGATGTAAGTGGGGGCTGGTTTCCTGAGTTGCAGCCCCTGCGTGAGAGCTTGGAATAGATTGGCTTCAGGACTTAGGGCGATAACTGCCCAGGTGAGGAAGGAGCCATGCATCTTGCCGAGGTGAAGAGGGGGGGAACCATGCAGTTTTTGCCAGAGTGCAGACCCCTGTAGGCAGATGAAAGGGAGAGCTACGTGGTTTCAGCAGAGTAAGGATCCCCTCTTGGTGAGGTGGAGAGGAGAGCCACGCTGTTTTGGAAGAGTGCAGACCCCTGCAGCCATGTGAAGAAGAAGGCTACAAGCTTTTGGTCAGAGTGATGTGGGAAGCTTTGGAAAACCTTTGTTCACCCAAACCCCAGGCACCCTGGGAGAGCGATAAGGCCGTCTGGGAAAAGCAAACAGCAGGATAGTCACAAGGACTGGAGCTAGCACCCCTGCTTGTAGAAGTAATTTTCACATTTAGCCTTTGTACTCTGCTTCTGCCCTGTAGATAGAACTAATTACTGCAATCCGCTTCTGTATCCCACTTTGCTATGTAGACAGGAAGACCCCATAGGCTATATAAACCCCAAGAATCCTTTGTTCGGGGCTCAGAATTTGGAGACTGACTCCTCTGGGCCTGTACACATTAATAAACCTCATACTCCAGAATCCCTCAGTGTCTGGTTGCGTCATTTTCCTGTAACAAAAGTGCTGACCCCTGCAGCTTTGGTAGAAGAGGCCCACGAGGCTTTGGGGTGCCCCCTTTGGCCGTGTGGCCTGGATAGTAGGAGAGACTTTGCATGGAACTTGGTAGAAAGAACTCTTGCCAGTGGACCGAGAGAGGGTGCCACATGACTGGATTAAGGAGAGATCCTGCCTGCACAGTGACACAGCTGACAGTGCCAGTGGCCTGAAAAACAGACGTGTGCTCTTTTCCTGATTTACAGTACCCTGAGTTGGGACAGTGGGAGAAGGGAGAGCTGTGCGTGTGCATAGGTGTATACCCTAAAGGACTTTGATATTTTAGTGGAGGTGATACAGGGTGCAGCCAGGGGGGGCCCCAAAAAAGGAAGATTTGGAATGGTGTCCAGAATTCAAAGTGTATAGGAATATTGGAGAGACATATAAGATGTCCTCACCACCCCCCCCCCCACAGGGGGAAGGGACTGTGGAGCAGGGCCATTGAGAACTGTTTTGCATAGCAACAGTTTTGCAGCTAACCTCTAGAATGGCCATTTAACATATCTATAACCTTTAACTGGTTTCATAGATATGTTAAATAGCTATGACCATGCTCTGAGCCAGGAAGAAGGGAGTGGCTTCTACCCAGGATGTAACTAGGGGCAGGTCCCCCGACCACAGCTTGGAATTGATTGGCTCCAGGACATGGGGTGATACCTGCCCAGACTAATGATGGCAGCCCAGTAAAGCTGGGAGGGTATGAGAGTCCTGGCAGGTGTAACTGATTTTGGGAGGAGTCGGAAATGGGGCCGCAAAGGAGGATGGGTGCAGAGATTTAAAACGAAGACGCAGCAGCCGTGAGGGGAGCGAGCCACATGGTCTCAGCTGTTAAGATCCCCTTCTTGCTGAGGTGAAAGGAGAGCAAGCCACATGGTCTCAGCTGTTAAGATCCCCTTCTTGCTGAGGTGGAAAGGAGAGCAAGCCACATGGTCTCAGCTGTTAAGATCTCCTCTTGCTGAGGTGAGGAGAGCAAGCCACATGGTCTCAGCTGTTAAGATCCCCTTCTTACTGAGGTGGAAAGGAGAGCAAGCCACATGGTCTCAGCTGTTAAGATCCCCTTCTTGCTGAGGTGGAAGGGAGAGCAAGCCACATGGTCTCAGCTGTTAAGATCTCCTTCTTGCTGAGGTGAGGGGAGCGAGCCACATGGTCTCAGCTGTTAAGATCCCCTCTTGCTGAGGTGAGGGGAGTGAGCCACATGGTCTCGGCTGTTAAGATCCTCTCTGGCCGAGGTCTGTTAAGATCCTCTCTGGCCGAGGTGAAGAGGAGAGAAAACCACGCAGCTTTGCCAGAATGGAGATCCCTGCAGCCAGGTGAAGAAGAAAGCCACATGCTTTTGTTGGAGTGCGGACCCCTGCAGCTTTGGTAGAAGAGGCCCACGCGGCTTTGGGGTGCCCCCTTTGGCCGCGGGGCCTGAAAAAGCAAGAGAGACTTTGACTGGAACTGGGTACAAAGGACTCTTGCCAGTGGACCATGAGAGGGTACCACAGTACTTCGGATTAACTCGAGATCCTGCCTGCACGGTGACACAGCTGACGGTGCCAGCAGCCTGCAATACAGACGTGTGCTCTTTTCCTGATTTACAGTACCCAGAGTTGGGACAGAGAGAGAAGGAAGCGCTGTATGGGTGCAGGTGTATACCCTAAAGGACTTTGATATTTTAGTGGTGGCATTAGGCCTGAATAGCATTAAATAAACATTTTGTTGCCTTTTCACAAATCTCTGGCATTAAGAGATGTCTTTCCAATTGGCGGCAGACAGAAGGGCCCAGTAGATTTTAGTATTTTGTTTTGGGGAGGGGCCCCTGTTGTATAGCAGTTTTGGGCATCCCTAGGTGGGCCAAATATTGTGTTGCCCCTCCCTCGGACCTCTTGTTCGGTAACAGAGGCATTAGGCCTAAATAGCATTCAGTAAACATTTCATTTCCTTTTCACGAATCTCTGGCATTGAGAGATGTCTTTCCAATGGGCGGTGGACAGAAGAGCCCAGTAAATATTAGTATTCCGTCATTGGGGTGGGGGGCCTGTTGTTCTGTAGCAGTTTTTGGCATCCCTGAGTGGGCCAAATATTGCCCCCCCCCCGGACCTCTTGTTCGGTAACAATAAGAGAAAAGAAACTTTTTCTACCCTCTTAGTACATGTGAACCAAATTTTGGATGGAAAATCCTTCTACTTCTGCAAGAAACTATCTGGAATATAACTAGTACCTGGAATATATAATGAACTCTCACCATGTAATAATAAGAAAATAAGCAATCCAATAAAAATGGACAAAAGATTTAAGCAATCATTTTATAAAATAAGATACATAAATAGCACATGAAAAAATGTTCAACATCCTTAGTCTATAGGAAAAAGCAAACCAAAGTAAAATATCACCATACACCAATTAAATGTCTAAAAGAAATTTTTTAATGACAAAACCAAGTGCTAGCACCTGAGCAACCAGAATGCTTGTACATTGCCTATAGGAATGCAAAAGGTGCAGGCACTTTAGAAAACAGTTTGCCAGTTTCTTATAAAATTAAATATGCATGTACCATTTAATTCATCAATCCCACTACTAGGTTAAAAAATGAAAACATGTATGTGGAAAAACTTGTACACATTTGTTTATATTGGCTTAATTCACAGCATCCAAAACTGCAGACAAACCAAATATCCATAACTGGTGAATTAGCAACCAAACTTTGTATATACATAGAATAAAATACTCCTTAATACTAAAAGGGATGAACTAGTGATAAATACAACAATATGGATAAACTTAAACATATTATGCTAAGTAAAAGCCAGACTTAAAAACCTCCCTAATATATGATTCCAACTTTATGACACCCTGGAAAAGGTGCAGCTCTAGGAAGAAGAAAAGGGTCGGTGGTTGCCAGGATCAGGGATGGTGGAAAGGGGTTGACTTCATAGAAAGGGAATTTCAGAGAGTGATAGAAATGTTCTCTATCCTTACTATGGTAATGGTTATATGACATTTACACATGTTAAAATTCATAAAGCTGTACACCACAAAGAGTAATATTCATTCTATGTAAATACCTCATAAACCTAGCTTTAAATAAATTGTAATTTTAATTTATCAGTGTCTTCAACACCATTTTAACCAACATATATAAAATGCGTAGAAACACTTTTTCCAATTGATATGGTTTCCTTCATCAAAACTGAGAAATGTAGGAATCAAATAAAAATAACAGGATTTTGTGCAATGAGGATATCAAAAACCAAAAATGTTTTTTTCCTTGTTTGCCAGCTTTTCTTCAACCTCTTCCCTTTGCTTTTACATACTAGTTGAAGCAAAGATAAAATTCTATCTTTTTAGACTGCCTGTTGAGATCTGGGAAATTGAGAACATAGCCTGACCACAACAAAACAGGAACAAGGAACAGCATGCAAACAAAGGCTGAGCAGACATCCTGCAGTATGTGAGTGCCCTACTTAGAGCAAGATAGGCAGATTGTAATCTGTTTAGTTTTGAATTTTGAAACCCCACCCTGTTCCCACGCGTGGTCTCTGTGAGCAAATAGCTAACTGCTACATCTGCTTCTGTTCAACGCTTGCTTGCTCGTCCCTATATAAGGACTTAGCTGTAAGCGCTCAGCGCCACTCTTGTCTGCAGCCCTCTGGGCACCATGTCTCAGGACACTCCAAGAGTTCGCCCCTGCGCAGGTTAAACTTGGCCAATAAAATAAGATCAAAACCCTGAAAAGTCTTCGAAAATTATTCTTGCGTCCGGTGGATATAACACTGCCCACTGGAGATTAAATAAATTCAGGAGTTGGTTTGATGAAAGCATTCTAAATAGTTTGAGTTCATTTAACATTTTGCCTAATTGTATTTTGGCTCATATATCCTATCAATTAAGGGGTAATTTTATATAAGTGAATATCATTACAGGGAGAAGTATTAAGTGTGGATATTTAAGCACATACATTGGCTAGAGCCAGAATAATTTGATTAAATAATTTGGACAGATACCCTCTGTATATAATTCTATGAGAAACAAAGGGGAAGAGCATCAGCTCTCTTGGAAATTTAATAGAATAGATAATCTGTGGTCAAACAAGCAAAGACAAGCACTTTACCAAAAATGGGGCTCTCTGTTTCATTAGAAAAGTTAAAGATGCTCTAAAGAACTATATTAAAGATAATGATGCTTCTTAAGAGAACTGTATGTTTCATGGTTTAGGTACTTGATTAAATGGCAAATTCACCTCTGTTTATCTAACTGTTCTTGTTTTCTCCTCCTTCACCTTGCCCTTGAGATATCCAGAAGTAAGTTGTGGGGTGACTTTTCCCACAACTCCTCCCATCTGCCATGGATGAAAGTAAACAAGACATGACATAATCTGCTTGGGGAGGAGAGGTGTCCAGTCCCTCAAAGGGGAAGGGCCATGAGCAGTGGCCATCTTCTCAGGGGAAAAAGGCCTTGAGCCCCTTACCCTATGGGCTTTTATTGGGTTGTAATACACAGGACTACAGGGAGGCAAGGATCAAACGGATAACATTTTTTAAAAATCTGAGGGCTTAGTCTGAGTCAGAGTCTGTCACGAACAGAGTTTTAGGGTTTTCTGCTTGAACCCTTAACATATGAATGAAAGTACTCTTAGCAGAGCAGATTTCACGGGTTTTTCAGGAAATCTTTGTGATGCCAGATTTTTCCCCAAGATCTGCTCTACCAAGGCAAGAAGCTATACCCCTCCCCATCAGGTATTCAGGCTTAATGGAATTAGAGCCAGGGAGCACTTCTCTCAGAAGACAAGGGGACTCAGGCTATGTCACATAGCCGGGGGGCACTGGTCTATTGCTTGCTCTTTGTTGCAGCCCCCCAAGTCCTTCCATGATGGCCTCCCAAGTGATCATGTCTGGCTTAGATTGCTCCCCGCTGTGAGGAGACTTACCTGTCATGGACTTCCAACCATGCTTTGGGGGGGCAGGGAGGAAACTGAAGCAGCGTTTGCTACCAGAGACAAGCTTTGTCTCCTGTGGCTTGCATTCTGGAGGGCACTCACTCATTCTTAGCCATGGGGCAGGGGTGGAGGGTAGTTACATTTCCTGAAACCAGGCAGAGCGGTCCACAACAGTAAGTGACATGTAACCAACAGCAACTTTTTCTCCTTATTCACCAAGGCATGTCCAGCTGTGTCTACTGCTGTCATCGGTTGCCCTGATACCTAAAAATAAACTATATTCTGGGAGTGACTGTATTTAGTTTAAGAGGACAAATTCAAGTTGATTTCCCTGTGTATGGGAATGCCTTCTTAAATGGCAATTGGCTAGCACAAAGGAAAGAAAAAGTCCTCTATCTTATTTGTGTCCTTTATTTTCAAATAAAAGGCTCTTTACTACTGTGAACAAAAGTGACTTGCCCTTTATTCCACATCCATGTCCCCCACAGAGACTGAAAAGAAGCTGAATGTCAAGAGAACAGTAATAACCATGAGCTAGCATGGCAACTGATTGGCAGTTTCAGAGGGACTTTAAAAATAAACCATTATTTTTTCTCTCTTTGAGAATGTGATGTAAAAGTGGTTTTCCATCACCCTTCTGTTGCCAAAAATGTGATTGATGACACTTATATATGGAAAGATGGTTATTCATTCATTCCAGACATACCCATTTGGCACCTACTATGTACCAGACACTCTTCTAGACACTGGTGATACAACAAAAAACAAATAGATAATTTCTCCCCAATGGAGTTTGCATCCCAGTAATATAGACAGGTAATAAATAAGTACTATCTATATCTAAATATATCTGATATGAAAAAGTTTTAACTATAATATGGAATATATTATAATATATATAAGGTACATAACATGTATTTGAAGGTATTACAAAGAAAAATAAAGTAGAGAAAATGACTGGAAGTGTTAGGGCACAGTCATAAATTTGGATAATGGCTGGAATAGTGTCATTGACAAGATTCCACTTCAGTTAAAAATCTGGAGGAAGTAAGGGCTTGTGACTTGAGGTATCTGGGAAAGAACATCCAAGACAGAGTAAACAAAATGCAAAGGCCATGAAATAAGATCACACCTACCATGTTCAGGGAGCAGCAAGGAACTTGGTGTGGCAGGACTAGACTTGAATGAAGGGGAAACTAGCCAGGGATGAAGTCAGAGAGGTAGATGGAGGCCAAATCATACACAGCTGTGTGAATACGAGCCACATTAAAAACTGTGGCTTTTACTCTGAGAGCTTTGGAAAACCCCTGGAGTGTTTGAGCAAAAAAATAAAATGACCTGAAGTACCCTTTAATTGTGTTGTACTGACTGCTGCATTGAGAATAAATTAAGTGGGAGGAGGGGGCACAGAGAAAAGCATAGAGCTTAATTAGGAGTTTCTTCCAGCATAGTGATAGTGAGAAAAGTTTAAATCTCAGAAATTTCATTGTACTGGATTGAACAGTCCCCTAAAAATCCCTGCTTTCCATGGACACTCAGAATGAGACTTTACTCAGCAATAGGGTCTTTGTAGATAAGATTAATTGAAATAAAGCCATAGCGGATTGGGGTGGGTACTAAAATCAATGAGAAGGCCATGTGAAGACAGAGACACACAGGGAGAGGGCCCTGTAGAGGTGGAGGCACACCAGGAATTGCTGGCAATCACCAGAAGCAAGAAAGAGGCAAGGATGGATTTTTTTCTTAGAGCCTTCTGAGAGAGCACAGCCCTGCCAACACCTTGATTTCAGACTTTGGTCTCCAGAATTGTGAGAAAATAAATTTCCATTGTTTTTGCCACCCAACTGGTGGTACATTGTTACAGCAGCTCTAGAAATCTAATACACTCATAAAGATAGAACCAAACAGAAATTGCTGACAGATCAAAGAGTATAATTAGAGAAAGATACATAAAAATACACCAAAATTATGGGTTGATGCAAGTGAATGAATGAGGTTTAGAGACAATATCTGGAGTTCAGTTTTGGATGAATTTCATTAAATATCCCTATACCAATTCCACCCATAATCTATCTTATCTATCTATCTATCTATCTATCTATCCATCAACCTATCTATCTAGATATAGATCTAAGATATATAGCTATGTAGATATATCTAGATAGATATAGATAGATATGAATATATCTAAAATATAGATAGATATAGATCTAAGATATAGGTAGATATAGATAGCTAGATATATGTAAGATAATCTATATCCACATAAATGTAGATAGATATATCTTACATATATCTAGCTATCTATATCTACCTATATCTTAGATCTATATCTATATCTTACATATATTTATATCTATCTATATCTTAGATTTACATCTATCTACATGTACATTATATAGATAGATATTATATACATTACAATGTATATATTATAAATATTACCTACAACAATAATATCTATTGTAGATATTATCTACAACATTATATAGTTGTAGATATATGTAAATCTAAGATATAGATATCTAGATAGATAGATAAGTAGATATTTTGATAGTTCATTTTTATTGTATCTTTTCCCATTACCATTCATCCCCTATACCCTCTTCTACCACTACCCCTGCCCCTCACCAACAATTACCACACTGTTGTCTGTGCCCGTGAGTCCTTTTTCTTTTTTCTGCCAACCCCCCCGCTTTTTGGAAGATTTTAGTTCAGTTTGTTCATTGGATTCCACATGGAAGTGAATTTATATGGCATTGTATTTGTCTTTCTCTGACTGGCTTATTTCACTTAGCATAATGTTCTTTAGGTCTATCCATACAGTCACAAAGGGCAGAGTTTTTCTTCTTTTCTTACAGCCAAGTAGTATTTCATTGTGTAAATGTATCATAGCTGTTTTTATCCACTTATCTAGTGATGGAAACTTGGGATACTTCAAAATCTTGGCTATTGTAAATAATGCTGCAATGAACATAGTGATGCATATATTCTTTCAAATTAGTGTCGTGGGTTTCTTTGTAGAAGTGGAATCACTGAGTCATAAGGCAGTTCCATTTTTAATTTTTTGAGGTAACTCCATACTGCTTTCCACATTGGCTGCATTAATCTGCATTAAATTAAAAGACAACCCACTGAATGAAAAAACATATTCACTGATACATCTGATAAGGATTTATCCTTAATATCCAAAATTTATAAACAACTTTTAAAACTCAGCACCAAAAAGTATCCAATTAAAAAATGGGCAAAGTATTTGAATAGCAACTGCTCCAAAGAGGACATACAAATGACCAATAAACATGTGAAAATATGCTCAACATCACTTGAAAAAATCAATTCATCAGAGAGATGCAAATTAAAACCACAATGAGATACCACCACACACCCGTCAGAATGGCCAACATAAACAAAGCAACAAACAATAAGTGCTGGCAATATTTGAAGAAAGAAGAATTCTTCAGCCATACAATATTTAAACTACTAAATACTAAAGAAGAATAAATGGAAGGTAAATTATACTGTTGGGTAGGCCCCAGAGAAAAAGACATTATTGATTTAATAAAGAGCACAGTTTAATAGATTATTTAAATAAGCATTTAAATAATTAGCACTTAAATAATTATTAAGAAATAAATTGAGAGGACTTCCGGCCAAGATGGAGGTGCAGGTAGACACATTATGTCTCCTTGCACAACCAAAATTAGGACAACCACAATTTAGAAACAAAATAACAACCAGAACTGACAGAAAATTGAACTGTATGGAAGTTGGACAAACAAGGAGACAAAACAGACACATTCATCCAGACCAGTAAGCAGTGCAGAGTCAGGCAGCCGGATGGAGAGGGGTAGCGGCATAAAAAGCAATGGCATTGGGCGCAAAAGACACATTGGGCACACAAGAAGGCAGTGGGCAAACCCTGGCCACGCTAGGTGACAATGGGCAGACCCAGTGAGGCAGCAATTGTGAAGCAAGGCACTGCACGCAAGTTGGCTGACCAGGCAGTCCCACATTTGCATACAGATAAACCAGGTGAAATTGGGGAGCAAGACAGACCATGCAACCCAAGATCATGGCACAGGAATATGAAGCCTCAAAACACCAATTGAAAACACCTGTGGGGGTTGAGGCACAGGGAGAGACCCCCAGCCTCACAGGAGAGTTCATTGGAGAGATCCACAGGGTCCTAGAATATACACAAGCCCACCCACACGGGAATCAGCACCAGAAAGGCCCAGTTTGCTTGGGGTAAGCAGCGGAGGGGACTGAAATCCAACAGAGAGTCAAGCAAGGGCCATTGTTTCCTCTCTGACCCCACCCCCACATACAGCACCACAACCCAGCAATTGGGTTGCCCTGCCCTGGTGAACATCTCTGGCTCCACCCCTCATACATGACAAGTGCAACAAGACAAGAAAAATGGCCCAAACAGAAGAACAGATCAAAGCTCCAGAGCAAATACAACTAAGTAATGAAGAGATATCCAACCTGTCAGATCCACAGTTTAAAGCACTGATGATCAGAATGCTCACAGAATTGGTTGAATTTGGTCGCAAATTAGATGAAAAAATGGAGGCTATGCTAAGTGAAATGAAGAAAAATGCACAGGGAACCAATAGGGATGTAAAGAAAATTGAGACTAAAATCAGTGGAGTGGACCAGAAAGAAGAAAGGAAGAACCAAACAGA
Organism: Artibeus jamaicensis; assembly: GCF_021234435.1. Lineage (NCBI taxonomy): Eukaryota > Metazoa > Chordata > Mammalia > Chiroptera > Phyllostomidae > Artibeus > Artibeus jamaicensis. The sequence goes on from NW_026521822.1 coordinate 5,506,738, forward strand.
AAAGAATAAAAAAACAAGAATTCAAAAAAAATGATGAGAGGCTTAGGAACCTCCAGGAACCTCCAACATCAGAATTATAGGGGTACCAGAAGGGGAAGAGGAAGAGCAACAAGTAGAAAATTTATTTGAACAAATAATAAAGAACTCCCCCAATCTGGCAAAGGAAATAGACTTCCAGGAAGCTCAGAGAGCCCCAAAGAAGTTGGACCCAAGGAGGAACACATCAAGGTACATCATAATTAAATTAGCCAAGATTAAAATGAAGAAGAGAATCCTAGAAGCATCAAGAGTTAAGGAGACAGTCATCTACAAAGGAGTTCCCATCAGACTGTCAGCTAATTTCTCAAAAGAGACCTCACAGGCAAGAGAGGGCTGGAAAGAAGTATTCCAAGTCTAACAGGCAAGGACCTACAACCAAGATTGCTCTATCCAACAAAGCTTTCATTTAGAATGGAAGGGCAGATAAAGTGCTTCTCAGATAAGGTCAAGTTAAAGGAGTTCATCATCACCAAGACCTTATTTTATGAAATGTTAAAGGTACTTATCTAAGAAAAAGAAAATAAAAAACACGTATAGTAAAATGACAGCAAACTCACAATTACTAACAACCACACCTAAAACAAAAACAGAAGGAAACTAAGCAAACAACTAGAACAGGAACAAAACCACAGAAATGGAGGGTTAGCAACAGGGGAGTGGGAGGAGGAAAGAGGGGGAAAAGGTACAGAGAATAAGTAGCACAGATGGTAGGTAGAAAATAGAAGGGGGAGGGCAAGAACAGTATGGAAAATGTAGAAGCTAAAGAACTTATGACACATGGACATGAACTAAAAGGGGGAATGTGGGTGGGAGGGGGTGTATAGGGTGAAGTGGAATGAAGGGGGAAATGGGACAACTGTAATAGCATAATCAATAAAATATATTTAAATAAATAAATGAATAAAAGTAAAGAATATTAAAAAAAGAAATTGAGTACACAGTTATATACTAAATCATTCTGCTTTTATTTAGCATATGGATCTGTTTCTCCTTGTCTGCTGCCAACAGAAGCCATATGGAGAATGGCACACTTAGACAGCTGAGTCTAAGCATTAAGTAAGTCACCCATGGTGTTATGGTCTGAAACAAGAAGAATTTCACATACAAAACAGCATCGTTGACCATATCTTAATGCAACGCTAGGATTTTCTTCTTTAAGACATCCCAGGGGATATATGCAATTAAACCACCATGAAATATAAGTTTTTGATTAAAAATAATGTTGTATTTTATACTCCCTTTTGCCTTGAAATCCATCAAAAACAACAAAAAGAATGAAAAAAGAGTCAAACTACCATTTTTTGAGAGATAAAAATGACTGCACACCAAGCCATAAACCAAAATGAATATTTGCCAAACAAAATGTGCACCAAAATTAGAAAGTATGCTGAGAGTTGATGAAAATTTCTTCAGACCCTATGCATAAAGGAGATTTTTCTAAAACTGTCACATACTATCAAAATGGGGAAATTTATGACTCAGTTTTAATAGAGACCTCAAACAGTCAAGCTCCCCAATATTCCAAAGTGAGGTGCCAGAGACTAATATGGAATTTTCAAAACATGTGGCTGAAAATAGAATCTGCCTCTGTTCACCCACCCTCTCCTCAGAGGTATACATGGGTTGAAATTAAAAGGAAAAGAAGAATGCTTCTGGAAAAAGGTGGTGGGCATCTCTGGTTTGTCTCTCTCAAATCTTTATATTTACATGCTTATCCTCACTCTGCCATAGGGAGGAGAGGAGCCTGCCTCTCTCATCTCAGGGAACAAGAGGGGTACTTCAGGGTGATCACTGAGACAACTAGTCTTGCATACCCTACTCCCACCCTGGGGTTCACGGAGTACAACAGCTAAACTAGGCTGGTCAGGTGAAATATTGCACAGCAAAGACAGATGGCTGCCCTGGGAACAGCCTGGAGTTTGCCAAGGTAAAGAATGCATGAATTTGAAATAGATTATTTGTTTAAAAGGAATTTAAGAAACTGGGTTTTTTCTTAAAAGACAGCTCAAGGAAAAGTTGTAAGAACTCAAGGAAGGAATGATAAAGAACAGAAGATAAAAAGTAAGCTGGCAGAACTCTAAAAAGAAATAGAAGAAAAAAATCTATTTCAGGTCAGAAAACCATATAAGAAACAACTAGTAGAATAAATGTGACAGAAAACAGCCATATGGTTGGAAACAAAAGAAAATCATACAGAATAATATAAAAACTAAGAAAAGTGATTAGAAATAAGATTAGAGATTAAAGACAAAAAATTCAAACATTGTCTATCAAATTGATATCTCTAAAAATAATAATAGAACAAATGATACATAGATTCCATATATTATTGCAAAACTTTCTTAAAGTCTTGAACCATTGTAAAGTTAATGAATTTCAAGGAAAAAGAAAGGATCCCACGGGAATCCCTGTGGAAAACTTAAATTATCAAAAATAATATTTAAATCAAATTGCCTTTATATTTCTCTATCGTTATATTTAATGCCAAAATTGGCATTAAATTTGTAACAAAAATTGTTACAAATTTTTGAAGTTAGATTCACAAATGTTAATACTGAACTGTTGTCCTTCAAGTAGAATATGAAAGTATGTACAGACATTCTCAAACCTGAGAAAAAACATATGAACTTCACTTGAAAAAAAAATACTTGACATTTGTCTATTCAACCAAGGATAAATCAACATCAAAAACAATCAAAAATGAAGACATTATAGTAAAAGCCTTGGCAGTTAACATAGAATTCATTTATTGAATTTTGTAGAACTGAAGGAATTATGAGGAAAGAACAGAATATATAAAAATTGGGAATTTGAAAGATAGAATAAGAGGATTAATTTTCTCATATTTATAGTAGAAAGTCAATTGGTAGGCCTAAACTTAAAACATAGAATTAAAAATACATACTCTTATCATGACTCTAATATATGTTATTTTCATTATCTTTCTATAAACTTGGAGAAATATTGTATAAACTAATAGTTATTATAATGAAGAAATATTTTTTACTTGTAGATCTTATTTTAGAAAATTATGCCTAATTACCTTACAATCTGTGTAAATGCATAGAAAAAAATAATACAGATAATGTCTACCAGATGTAGACAGTGACTTACTTCTCAGTGGTAGAATTTGGATTAATTTTAACTTTCTTTTTAAAATTTTTCTATATTGACTGTTTATAATAAGCATGTATAATTCTTGTGAGAATAATTAATTTATAAAAGACAGTCTCATTATCCTGTATTCAAAACCCTTGGGACCAGATGTCTCTCAAAATTATAATTTTTCTAATTTTAAAGTGAGGTTCTTATGGAATACTTTCAAAACCAAAAAAGTTAATATTAAAATGGAAAAAGTAAGGCTATTCACACAAAAGGAAAAATTATGACTATAACTGACTTTTTAAACATGAGTTCAGTTCAGGAGTTATCAAATAATTTTTTGGAAATTAACAAAAGTATTTTCCATTTTCAGAGTTCTTTCCATTGTAGTTTTGTGGATAAGAAAATATGAATTATCATACTGAATTTGAATGTGCACTTAATGTATACAATTTAATATTCTATAATCATCCTAATGTGTTTGTGTTTGCAGTCTTAAAGATCATGCATAGTTCTTCTAATTCTTCATTCTCAACATGTTTTTCAAGCTACACAGCAATCTCACACACATTTCCCCACTCCCTTCTTCCTGGGTTTCATCATTAGAGGAAGGAAGCAAAGACGGTAGAGTTGGAAAAATACTAAATTGAAAATTAATAGATTTTATTTTAGCTTTGCTACCTGATAACTGTGTGACTTTGAACAAATCCATTTTCTCAGTGTGACTCTGTTTCCACACACCACCAAACACCTAGTACATTTTAGACCAAATTACAGTTGACCTTTGAGAAACTTGGGGGTTAAGGATGCTCACTTGGTTTCAGGAACCCTGCAGATACCAAAATCTGTGAGTGCACAAGACCCTGATATAAAATGATATAAATCAATACATACAGTTGGCCCTATGCATGCACTGACCACCAGTCCAGATCAAAAACAGTAAGAGTATTTATTGAAAACAATTTGCATACCAGTGGACCTGCAAATGAACCCAGAGATCAGTTCTGAATAGAAAAGAAGGGAGAGATTTGTTAAATGAGAACAACAGTAACTGGAAATGGGGGGGGGGGGTAGTGACCAGGCTGCAGGGTGCAGGAGCTAACAGTTTGTGTAGGAGACTCAGATCCATTTCAGTATTAATATATGGGCTTTATTGGTCTATATCAAAACACAGTCTCTTATTTTCAATCAGTTTAGTGTAAGGATATTCTAGGCCACCTAAAAATACATTCCATTTCTCCACATTAGATAACTGGACATAAGTATAAAACTAAATCAAGATTTAACCTGATGAAGTTCAGCTGGATTCTAAACCAAATCAACTCATCTATAAATGGGAATATCACCTAGTGAAGAAAAGCAAGATAGAAATCTTCAGTCTTCAATTTCTATGAATCATTCAAATCAGTTTAGAAATAATGAAAGTATCATTGTCCCTCCTAAAATTCCTGTATAATAGGTATGTAAGCATATTTGTCAGACTTGTGTTTGGGTAAAATAGTTTCATTCTGAACAGCTTTTGGCTATGAAAGCAATGAAAGTGTGATAAAAAAATCTCTTAAAGACATAAAAGACAATTGGATTGCTAAAGTTTCATCAGCAGAAGCTCTAGAAAGACTATGTGGAGGAAATTTCCAACTTAACAAGATTTTAATTTATTAATAAGCTGCAATAGAAAGTTGGGCACTTTGGTTGTTGACTGACATGGAAAAACCTTTAAAACCACATGTCCCTTTGGCAGTTACTTTTCTCAAAGAGAAATTCTGTCATGGATGTCCAGTAAGATTGTATCCAACAACTGGGACTGCCTACATAAGGGACCCACGATTCAACATGGCATCATAGTCTCGGGCAACAAGGAAAATGAAATAAAAAGAAGCCAATGGCTTTTTTTCTCTAATTGGCATCTAAATTACCAAGAGGAGTTTTATCCTTAAAAGTTTCTTAAGAACTATGTGTACTGGATTAGAAGGTCTGTGTTTCTGGGCTTGTACTCAAACCAGTAGACCTCCTATTTTTAAGGCCACAGAACATGATAACTTCAGTGGTACTAGAGGCTCTAGGAAAACAGGTCTGGGGACTTAGATTTGTAAACCCAGCCATGCCAACAGACCATGCATTGAGTTTAACTGTCCCCACCTTTTCAGAATCTTCATGGGGAACAATTCAAGCCCATGCCCCCAGAACATGTGCATGCAAACACATACATGCATGGACACACACAGATTGCATTTTCCTTTCTGAGCAAATGAAATTTATGTTTCTTACAAATATAAGGTTACACTAGCACTTCTTTCAGCCGACAGAGCATTTTCTAGACACCCACAACATGAAACCTATCTTTTACTACTTACTACTTGAAAAATTATCTTCATTTTCTGTAAAATTAGATTCTTGTCTGAATACATTTCAGGAATGTTGTATTGTTTAGATATGAGTCTTAATGAGAGTGCTTAAATCTTTTACCATTATACCAGTATTCCCAATGTGCCCCTTGGAATATAAGCTCCTCAAAAGGTTAATAGGTATTTTGCAAAAGCAAAATAAATAAATAAAATTGCTAGCTCAAGTTAAGTTGGGAAATTTTAGGTCTTTACTGCAGAACTTTCCAGAGCTGTTAGTTCCTAACATGCAGTAAAAATTTCCAAGGGAAAGGTATAGTATTCAGTGCTTCCCAAGCTACCTCACTTGGGTATTACATTTTAATAATCATCTCAAGGGATATTTTCCGGGATATACTAACTAAGGTTGTTTAACCCAGAGCCCATAGGCTGCATGCAGGCCAGGATGGATATAAATTCAGCCCAACAAAAAATCATAAATATACTTAAAACCTTTTTTTGCTCATCAGTTTTTGTTAGTGTTGTATATTTAATGTGTGGCTCAAGACAACTCTTCTTCTTCCAGTGTGGCCCAGAGACACCTAAAGTTTGGACACCCCTGCAACCTTAAAATGCAGGTCATGTTACAGTGGATGTAAATAAGCTGAGCAGCCTAGATGGACCCTTAATAGGATTAACCAGAAGGCATAATGGCATTCATGTTTCTGCTTAAGAGTTATCTATATTCACTTTGAGAAGGTACAGCACCGATTTATGATAAAAACACTCAGGAAAGTGGGAATAGAGGGAACATTTCTCAACATAATAAAGGCCATATATGACAGATGTACTGCAAACATCACATTCAATGGACAAAAACTAAAAACTTTTTTACTAAGATCAGGAACAAGACAAGTTGTCCACTTTCACCACTCCTATTCAACATAGTATTGGAAGTCCTAGCCACAGCAATCAGACAAGAAAAAGAAATAAAAGGCATCCAAATTGGAAAGGAGGAAACAAAACTGTCACTGTTTGCAGATGACATGATAGTGTACATAGAAAACCCTATAGACTCCACCAAAAAACTATTTGACCTAATAAATGAATTTGGCAAACCAGCAGAATACAAAGTCAATACTCAAAAATCAAAAGCATTTTTGTACACCACAATTAAATATCAGAAAAAATGAAAAAAATTCCACTTCCTATAGCAACAAGAAAAATAAAATACCTAGGAATAAACCTAACCAAGGAGGTAAAAAACCTCTACTCAGAAAACTACATAACACTGAAGAAAAAAATTAAGGAAGACACAAACAAATGGAAACATATACCATGTTAATGGATCAGAAGAATTAACATCATCAAAATGTCCATACTACCCAAAGCAATTTATAGATTCAGTGCTATCCCTATTAAAGTACCAATGATATAGTTCACAGATATAGAACAAATACTTTAAAATTTATATGGAATCATAAACAATGCTGAATAGCTGCAGAAATTTTGAGAAAGAAGAGCAAAGTTGGAGGAATCACAATACCCAATATCAAAATGTATTACAAGTCTACTGCAATCAAAACAGCCTGGTACTGGCATAAGAACATACACATGGACCAATGGAACAAAACAGAGAGCCCAGAAATAAACCCAAATCTCTACAGTTAATCAATGTTCAACAAAGGGAACAGCAGCATAAAATGGAGCAAAGATAACCTCTTCAACAAATGGTGTTGGGAGAGCTGGACAGCTACATAAAAAAAATTAAGACTTGACCACCAATTTACACCATACACAAAAATAACTTCAATGTGGATAAAAGATTTAAATATAAGTCATGACACCATTAAAGTCCTAGAGGAAAACATGGGCAGGAAAATCTCAGATATTCCATGTAGCAATATTTTCACTGATACATCCCCTAGAGCAAGGGACATAAAGGAAAGAATAAACAAATGGGATCTCATCAAAATAAAAAGCCCCTGCACAACTAAAGAAAACAGCATTAAAATGAAAAGAGAACCAACCATATGGGAAAACATATTTGCCAATGATACCTCAAGCAAGGTTTGATCTCCAAAATATATAAAGAACTCACATGACTCCACTCTAAAAAGACAAGCAGCCAAATTAAAAAAATGAACAAAGGACCTGAACAGACACTCCTCCAAGGAGGACATACAGAGGGTCCAGAGACATATGAAATGATGCTCAGTATCACTAGCCATCAGAGAGATGCAAATTAAAACCACAATGAGATACCACTTCACACTGGTCAGAATGGCCATCATAAACAAAGCAACAAACAATAAGTGCTGGCAAGGCTGTGGAGAAAGGGAACTCTAGTACGCTGTTGGTGAGAATGCAGATTGGTACAGCCTCTGTGCAAAACAGTATGGAATTTTCTCAGAAAACTAAAGATGGAACTGCCTTTTGACCCAGCAATTTCACTGCTGGGATTATACTCTCAGAACCCTGAAACACCAATTCAAAAGAACCTATGCATTCCAATGTTCATAGCAGCACAATTTATAATAGCCAAGTGCTGGAAGCAACCCAAGTGCCCATCAGTAAATGAATGGATCAAAAAACTATGGTACATTTAGACAATTGAGTTCTACACAACAGAAAGAAGGAAGGAGCTCCTACCTTTTGTGACAGAATGGATGGAACTGGAGAGCTAAGTGAAATTAGCCAGGTGGTGAAAGACAAATACCATATGATCTCACCATTAACAGGAACCTAATCAACAAAATGAATAATCAAGCAAAGTACAGCTGAAGACATGGAGAACAGGCTGACAGTGATCAGAAGGGTTAGGAGAGGGGATAATGGGGGGAAAGGATCAAGGGTCTACAGGAACAATTATAAAGGACATATGGACAAAAACAAGGAGGGGTGGAAATGGGGGAGGCAGGTATGGAGGGCTGGGATGGTGGAGAGGGGTGGGGGGGAAAGGCAGAAAAGTGTACTTGAACAACAATAAAAAATACCTCCCAAAACCCTCAATCATACAAGTATTTTTATTCTGGAAAACAGGTAAACACCCTCATCACTTCATCACAGCTTAGACAAGACACAAGTGGGCAGGAGACTGATCACACTGATCTGGTCAGCAAGGAGAGTAGGGCTGTGACATTCCTGGGGTGATTGATAAATGACTAGTGGGGGCCATTTGTAGAGTACATTGGAAGATGCAAATCCTCTTCCATATAATACTGGGGGAGGAGAATTCTTATTCAAAAATGGTAGTCAAATTTGCAATAGATTAACCAAATGAAGGTTATTGGAACATGGCTGACTCAAAAAGAGAAATTCAACAAAACCAGAAGAGAGAAAAATTATTAAATACACATAGATTCTAAGTTGAAAATTAGTTATCAGGACACTATAGTATTATTTTATCATATAAATTATTTAAGTTAATTATATGTTATAATAAATTAAACAAATTTAATAGGATAAATTCTCTTTAAAAAAATTATCTCTTACATTTGTTTCATAAACCTCCAATTCCTTCAGATTTTATTACAGATAAATATCTGAATAATATGGATCCATATCCAGACATTATAGGTCTCAGGTGGGCAACTTTCCTTAAAAGGTTTAATTATAACTTGGCAGACACTCACTACAAATGCTATTACTATTATTATTTATTTGTGCAAGTCCAGGATTATAGCTTAGAAACATGAAAAAGCACTAATAGGCTGATCAATTGCTAAAGATGACTTCAGCATAATAATTATAAATATTTGAATCAGAAAAATTTATATTTCTAATGTAAAATATCATTATTGTACAGAATGTTCTAGACCTAATCTATGTATTTAATATAGAAAATAACAATTACCAGTATTTAGTGACTACAATATTATGTATCCAAGTGATAGAATCAACATCTGAACCTAGATCTTTCACTCCAAAGTTTCCCCCTCACCACACTGACTCAGGGGGTACTACTTTAATAAGTGATTACAGTTAGGTTGCAGGATATATAGATAATATACAAAGGTCAATTTTTATGTACCAGTAATGAATAGTGAAATTTGAAGTTAAAATACAATACCATTTACATTAGCACCCACAGTTGAACTACTTATGTATAAATCTAAAAAATATGTACAAGATCAATATAGGAAAACTTTAATATTCTGATGAATAAAATCAAAACAAACTTAAATAAATGGAGGTATATTCTATGTTTATGGATAAGAATATTATCGAGATGTCAGTTCTTCCCAATTTGACCTATGCAGTAAGTAGAATCGCAGTCAAAATCCCAGTAAGGTATCTTGTGGATGTAGAATAATTCTAAAGTTTATATAGAGAGGCAAAAAATCCAAAGTGGCCAACACAGCATTGAAGGAGAAGAATAAAGTTGGAAGACAACACCACCTGCCTTCAAGACTACAGTAATCAAGACTGTGGTATTGGCAAATTAGTAGACAGATAGATCAATGGAATAAAGGAGAGATCCCAGAAATAGATCTACAGAAATATAGTCACCTGATCATTGATGTAGGAGCAAAGACAATACAGGAAAATAAAGATAGCATTTTCAACAAATAGTGCTGGAACAACTGGACATCTACACACACACACAAAAATTATTCTGGACATAGTTCCTTCACAAAATTAACATAAAATGTGTCACTTACCTAAATGTAAAATGTAAAACTATAAAACTCCTAGAAGTTAATGCAAGATAAAACCTAGATTATCTTGTTTATGATGATGATTTTTAGATGGGCATGATCTATGCAAAAAATAATGGATAAACTAGACTTCATTAGAACTTCCACTCTGTGAAAGACAATGCCAGAAGAATGAAGAGTTAAGGCACAGACTGGGAGAAAAATGTTTGTAAAAGAGATTTCCGATAAAAGACTGTTATCCAAAATATACAAAGAATTCTTAAAACTCAATAATAAGAAAATAAAAACCCCATGACAAAATAGATCAAAGACCTTAATAAACACCTCACCAAAAAAAGAGATATAGATGGCAAATAAGCATATGAAAAGATGTTCTACACAAAAAAGTATCAGAGAAGTGCAAATTAAAACAACAATGCAATACTAGTACACACCTGTGCTCGAAATTCAGAAGACTAAAACACCAAATGATGATGAGGATATAGAGAAACAAAAATCATCTTTAATTGCTGATCAAAAAGCAAAGTGCTGATACAGCCACTTTGGAAGAGTCTGGGAGTTTCTAAACATACTGTTACCATACAATCTAGCAATCACACTCCTTACTACTTATCCAAAGGAGTTAAATATTATGTTCACACAAAAGCCTAAACACAGATGTTTATTGCAGCTTTATTCATAATTGCCAAAACTTGGAATTAACCAAGATACCCTTCAGTGGGAAAATGGATAAATAAACTGTGATTCATTCAGACAATGGACTATTATTCAGCACTGAAAAGAAATGAGCAATTAAGTCATGAAAAAGACATGGAGGACACTTAAATGCATGTTATTAATTTTTAAAGCTAATCTGAAAATACTATATATTGTATGATTCCAACCACATGACATTCTGAGAAAGACAAAATTCTGGAGACAACAAAGAGATCAATGGTTGCCAGGGCTTGGGAGTTGTGGAAAGGATGAATAGGCAAAGCACAGAGAATTTTTAGGGCAGTGAAGTTACTCTGTATGATATTATAATGATAGATACATGTCTGTATATTTGTCAAAATGCATAGAATGTACATCACCAGAAGTGAACCCTAAGATAAAGTATTGAAATATGGGAGATTATGAAGTGTTCAGCATTTGTAACAAACAGAATTGCTCTAGTTGTGGATGTTAATAAGAGGAGGCTTTGCAGGTGGGAGCAGAAGGTATATGGGTATGCTCTGTACTTTCCTCTCAAGTTTTCTATAAACTTAGAACTGCTCCAAAAAATAATAAACTCTTAATAAATAAAAGAAGTTGGCAGAAAATTTTAAATGTTTTAGTCCAAATGTTTGAAGGTGGTTTATAAAAAATTTTATACTTTCTTTGAAATTATCTTCTTATCACTGTTAGAAAACAGTCCTTACCTGGATCATGTTATAATGATGATCCCAAACAGTGATTTCTATTTGCTTAAGAATTCTAATGGGAGGTTGGAAAGCATCAAATGTTAACCACTTGGTTATCTTTGTGTTTGGAAGAAAAGTGGATTGGCCTTTAATTGATTTGAAGAAGCTTCTTAATGGGTAACACTATCAAAACAGTTATTGTGGCTCTGCAAATAACTATAACAAAATTTATAACAATCATAATATTCATTTTGCTCAAGAATTTACAATAATTAAATTTTAAAATGCTTTAATTTTTTTTTTAAAAATTAAAAAAAGAATCTACAGCCCAGACAGAACCCAGTGAGGACAATTTATTTCTACCCAACATGGGGTAGGGCCATGGGAATTCAGTGGTTAGCAAAAGACTTGTTCACTCATATGTCTGCTAATTGATGCTCTCACTTGGCTGGGGCCTCTCTTTCTTTGTATGTGGTCCTGTTTTTGTGGTCTATCCACATGGGATACTCTGGTCTTCCCCACAGCAAAGTGACTGCTATATTGAGCAAAGCAAAAGCTGTATTGCTATTATGATCTATACTAATAAGCCAAATAACTTCATTTTGGTAATAGTGATTTATTGGTCAGAACAGTCATAAGACTCCACCCAAATTCAAGGAAGGGAGATACAGTTTCAGCTCTCAAAGGTAGGAAAGGAACATATGTATATTCATCCAACTGTCTTTGGAAAATACAACCTACTACAATGTTCCTAGAAGCCAAATCTCTTCTTAAGATTTTTTTATTTTTCTGTCTGGAGAATTATAAATAAAAGCTGTGATAAATAACAAAGGATATAGCTGAAATAGAAGGTCTGTCCAGAAAGTATACAGCCATGCAATGTGTAAAAAGAGTCATATCTTGAAGAAGATACAAGAAACATTGTACATAAGACAATGATGCCTCAATCACCTTCAAAGTAGGCACCTCAGGACCTTACACCGCTTTCCCAGTCACCATCATCTGTCTTGTCTTAATCTCCTGATTCTCATCAATGTTCTGAAGTCTCTCCCCTTTCGAAGGTGTTTTTAGTTTTGGGAAAAGTCCGAAGTTGCTGGGTGCCAAATCTAGGCTATAGAAGAGCTGCATCATGTGGGTAATTTGATGTTTCACCAAAAAACTCTGCATGAAACATGATGCCTGAGCAGGCTCATTGTTGTGATAAAGCTGCAAATCACCAGTTGCCACAACAGTGGCCTTCTGAATCAAGCAAATAGTTTCTGTGGAGGAATGTTCAAACTTAATGAAAATTTTGATGCAGATTTGTTGCTCTACTTAGTCATTTTGAATGTAACAGCCACACAGTACACATGCTCACTCAATGGCTTCTACTACACCCACTGACTTATACAGTGAAGTCATCATAGTTCCCACATGTGCTTTCCAGTTCACTGTCCTTGGCTGCTAGGTCATATCAATGTCACACATACTATTCTCATTATATTAACAATAGTTCGACTTTTTCCAGGCAGACCTCATATATCATCTGCTATGGCACAAAGCTTTCTATTGACACAATCATATTTCAAATATTCAGTTATTTAGAAATAGATAAATAACTTACTCCTTAAAATTTTTAATTTGAGATAGTGTAAGAAGACAGTTGCTTTCAGTAAGTAAAGGCAGAATTTCTGAAACCCAATTTAGCTCATTGGTGTCAGTTAATAAAGCATATCCGTATAACATTTGTAAGTCTTGGTTCTAGTTATTGGTGCAAAGCAATTGTCTAACATTTACTCTCAATTTTTAACAAGAAAAAATGAAATGAGTTACTTTATGCTTAAAATATAAAATTTAAAAATTCCCTGATGACATGATTAGACTATTCTAACATTTTAAAAGAAGGGAAATAGAGTGAATGTGCTATTAATTAATTTAGCATAATGTGGAATGACTTAGAATGGGATGAAAAAGAGAAAAGATAACAATGAAACTGTAATGTTTCAATATATTCCTCCCTTCGGTGTTCATATAAGTATGCTACTTGTATGCAAGTTATTACTTCATGCCATATACATATATGTGTGATATATGCAATACACTATGTATATTACATGATATATGTAATATGTTACATGTGCAATATATTATATATATAACTTGCATTTTTATCTTGCTTTCACAATAGATCTGTATTCACCCTTGGCTTTAACCCACTATTTTGTGGATATTGGATGCATGCTGTAAAAACTTAATGACAATGAAGTGAGGTAATTAATTTGTACATTGTTTACCTAATGGCATATCTGAATAGTTAGTTTTTGTCTGAAGGACTTTTTTATGGACACAGCAATAAGGTTCTATTTATGGGGCTTTTGCTCCTCTTACAACCGAAAGAGTACCTTAGGTGGTTGCTGCTTGAGGAGAGGAAAGAGTACTCAGTTTATTTTATTGCTCACAAATTACTTCAAATTATTCTCACAGGCATCTGCTTCAATTAACATCCAATCTATTACTCATCTACTTTTGTTTTCAAGGATGAACATCTTTATAGCATAACTGGGTTTTTTCTTCCTTAAACAAAGCATTTTGCTAAATTACCTTTGACAAAAGCCACTTTTAGATAGATAGATAAGTATTATGTTTTAAGATAAAAGCCAGAAAGACATGATGCTGAGTCTTCTGAAAAGGAAAAAGGTACATAGTGCCCTGAATGTTTCCACAGGTTAATGAAAGGAACTCAAGCTTTCAATCCATGTGGACTTGGTTTAAACATACCTTTTGACATGAGTAATATTAATAAGCCACTTATCTCTGAAAATCATTCTGTTTATATAAAAATGTAAATAATAATCCCTATCTTATAGGATTGTCCCAGGGATTAAGTGTAGTAACATGCAAAAATGTCTGGTACTGAGTAAACAATCAATAAATTCTATTTTATCACCACTCTCCAACTTAGTTGTTATATTTTTCTGTTTCTGATTTTTTAACCATTTTTATTTTGGTTTTAATGTGATAGGTAGAGATTTTGAAATTGAACACATTCACATACACACACATGTACACACATCTTTATCTTTTTAAAGGGAACTTTCCTGACTTCTGGTCAAGATGGTTGAATAGGTAAATGCTGTACTTGCTTCCTCCTACAACCACACCAACCACAGAACAACCATCATTGAGAACTGCCTGAAGTCTTGCTAAATAGAAGTCCTATAACTAAGGATATAAAGAAGAAGCCATGTCAAGATTTGTAGGATGGCAGAGATGCAGACTGACCTCACAGCCATGTGTAGTGGATAAAAGTCAGGAGGGATATCTTGGCTTCAGAGGTCCCCCATGAGTAGCACAGGGTCCCAGCTCAACACCAGGACCCCCAGCTCAGGGTTTCAGTGTGTAGAAGAGAGGTCCCAATAATTTATGGCTGTAAAAACCAGCATGGAGTGTGGCTAAAGAAATCTCATGTGGGTGAGAAGAAGAGCCTACTGGAATCCCAGATCTTTATCGTAAAGGGCCCATGCACAGACTTATTCACTCTGAGCTCTAGCTCTGAGCAGCAGCTTGAAAACTAATGGGAACATACAAGGAAGAACTGAATTGTCTGGTTTTGGAGTGAGGACTGGAGATGCAACTTTCTCCCAGACAAAAGTATTGGAAGAGACCATCATTCATTTTTTGAGCCCTTCCTGCACCCAGCTGGCAGGCACAGGGGAGCACCAGGTCTGAGTCTTCATCAATCTGGCTAATACCATTTGCTTCACCCTGGTGTCTCTCCCTGAGACCTGGCTTCACCCACCTCATGGGCCCACTCAAGCCACTCCCAGTAGCTTTTCCATACAACCGTCTTTTCTTAGTTCATGTGGGAACATACCCAAGGGCCAAATTCAGACCACACCAGGGTATCATCCAACCACCTCCACTAATGACACTTCCAAAGGGCAGATTTGGCAGGCAACAGAGCCCCACTAAAGTGAATCCTACTCCACAGGGTCATCTCCTGTAGAACATCCCCTCCACTGAGGATTAATCCTTTCCACTGACATACCAATGTCAATCAAGGCTCAATTACAACAAGAGGGAACACACAAATGACACAGGTTCACAAAGACATGGAGCCCCCAGTTCAGGTGACCGGGGAGACTGCACCACTAGGCCCCACAGGACACCTGCATAAAGCCACTCTACCAAGGCCAGTAGACATAGCAGCTTTACCTAATACATAGAAACAAACACAGGGAGGCAGCCAAAATGAGGAGAAAAAGATACATGTTCAAAATGAAAGAACAGAACAAAACTCCAGAAAAAAAGAACTAAAAATGGAAGCAAGCAATCTAATAAATGAAGAGTTCAAAACATTGGTCATAAGGACACTTAATTAACTTAGGAGAATAGATGATCTCAGTGAGAATTTTAACAAAGAGATAGGAAACATAAAAATGGAGGTAAAAACAAAAAACAGTCAGAAATGAGTAATATAATATCAGAGATGAATATTATAATGTCCGAAATGAAGAATACACTAAAATAAATTGAAGCAGGAGACAGAATAGGAATGAGGAAATACTGAGACACTACAGCTGTCATCGTTCAGCATCCTGATTTCCAAGAATCACCTTGTAACACCTCATAAGTAACCATGCTTGTGCACCAGAGCATCAGTTGCACCTTTGTCTCAGTATCCTAAATTATTATTGTGGTATGCTCCCCATGTGGGAAATCAAGGAGAATTATGGGGCCCATTAAAGCCTGTACCCTTTTGGTGGAAGGGAGCCATTCTCTGGTCAGATACAGCCCACCCCCATATTTGGAGCTTAATAAATCTTGCTTGCTTTGTTTTTCCACTTATCTTTGTTAGTATAGTCTGTTGAATTCTTTGTGCATGACCACCAAGATCCTGGACCCTCTCTCCATCTGCAACAGAATCAACAACAGGATAAATAAAGCAAAGGATCAAATTAGCATTTTTGAAGACATGGTAGCAGAAAACACCAAAACATAACAGCAAGAAAAAAGAAGAATGAAAAAAATGAGTGTATTGTAGCCTTTTAAGGTCAAGCAGGTTCACATGGGATTCAGGCAGATATAAGAAAATTCAAGGAGCTGTGGGGATGCCTGACATGCCTTTATTATTGGGTAAGGTGATCCACACCCTAAAAGTCATGTGTCATACTGCAGAAAGTCCCAACTCCCTTACATACTAAATGCACACAAAGCTAGCAGTGTGCCAAGATATGTAACAAAGTATGATTCTACGCACACGGGCCCATGCTCAAGGTTATGTGAATACTGCTTATTACAATTTTCTGGACATCTGGGTGAGGGAGTCTGACTCCACTTTCTCTACAATGAGGATAGTTTAAGGGGCTTTTATAACACCACTAAGCATACCAACATTTGCATCATAGGGTACAAGAATTGATAACCTATTAAAAAAACTAATGATGAAAAACTACCCTAACTTGGCAAAGTAAATAGACATACAAGTCCAGGAAGTTCATAGTTCCAAACAAGATGAACCTAAAGAGGCCCACATCAAGATATATAATACTTAAAATTCCAAAGGTTAAAGACAAAGATAATCTTAAAAGTAGCAAGATAAAAGCAGTTAGTTACCTATAAGAAAGCTCCTATAAGACTGTCTCAACAGATTTCTCATTTGAAACTTTGCCAGCCAGAAGGGATTGGCATGAAATATTCAAAGGGATGAAAACCAAGAACCTATGATAAAGATTACTCTACCCAGCAAAGCTATCATTTAGAATTGAATGCAGATACAGAGCTTCCCAGACAAGAAAAAGTTAAAGGAATTAATCATCACCAAACCATCATTGTAAAAATTTGAAAGGAACTATTTTAAGAAAAAGTAAATGAAAAATATGAACAATAAAATGGCAACAACTACACACCTACCAACAATTAATTTAAATATAAATGAATTAAATGTTTCAATCAAAAGATATAGTGTGACTGAGTGGATAAGAAAACAAACCCATAAATATGCTCTCTACAAAAGACCCACTTCAGATTGAAAGACACAAACAGACTGGAAGTAAAGGGGTAGAAAAAGATATTTCATGGGTATGGAAATGGAAAAAAGGTTAGTGTATCTAATTATATCAGACAAAAGCATTTTTTTTAAACATTGGCTATTAGCAAACAAGAAACAAGGAAGGATCCAGCAAATCCACTTTTGGATATTTATCTGAACAAACCCAAAACACTAATTCAAAAAGACATATGCACTGATATATTAATTACAGCATTATTTACAATAGCCTAGATATGGGTAACTTAAGTGTCCATCAATAGATGAATGAATAAAGAAAAGATGATATGTAGATATACCATATTATATATCATATTATACGTGTATAATACACAATAATATAGTATGATGAAATTTTACTCATCCATAAAAAAAAGAATGAAATCCTGCTGGCTACAACTGTATGGATATACCTAGGAGATATACTGTGCTGAGTGAAATAAGACATAGAGGGACACATACCATATGATTTCACTTATATGTGGAATCTAAAAATAAAGAAACAAATAAAACAGAAGCAAACTCTGAGATACAGAGAACATTCTGATGGTTGCCAGATGGGAGGGGGATTGGGAGATGGGTGAAAAAAGGGAATGAATTAAGATGGGCATATTGACAGTTATAAAAATAGTTATGGGGTTATCCAATACTGCATAGGTAATATAGTCGATGATATTGCAATAATTACATATGATGACAGATGGGTACTAGACTGGTCAGGATGATCACTCATGAATTACATAAATGTCTAATCACTAAGCTATATACCCGAAACTAATATATATTATATGTTAACTATAATTGAAAAATAAAACTTATTTTAAAATAATAAAGATAACTTTCACCTTCCTTTCTTTTTTCTTTCCTTTTCTCCTGCCTTCCTCCCTCCCTCCATTTCTCCTCTCCCTCTCTTCATCCTTCCTTTATTTCTTCTTCTTTGCAGATATCTCAGTATGTGCAACATGCAAAGCACCTGTATCAGACACCAGTTATCCAGAAAAAAAAGCATCAGGTGCCTGCTTTGATGATGATTTACCCACTATAATGAGGAGAGAGCATTTGAACAATAAGCAGGTACAGGTAATTAGAGACAAGAAATAAAGCAGTTGAATCTACTAGAAGGGACTATCGACATAACGGTAAAAGAGGGCCTTTATGACTAGGTAATAACTGAACAGAACTAAAAAACAGTGTACTGAGTAATTGCCATTTCCCCCACCCACCCCCACATACATCCTCTCAGTCATTCTCTGGCTTTATCAACCCTGCTCGTGCCTAGGAAGGCTGGATCCCTGAGGGTTGCCTCAAATATGCTCCCTGCCTTCAGGCTTCCCATTGAGTTCTGCCAAGATAAGATTGAGGGGCAAATGTATGGAGACATCAGTGTTTCCCTTTGCCCTCTCTCCATGCTCTGATGTCACATCTGTGGCAATAGCTGCATCCCTTGCAACCGCAATTCCCACTGGAAAATTCCTTCCTCATGGGACTAGCTTACCTTAGGCTCAGATAATGGCACAGCCTCCTCACAGCTTCTCAATGTTGCTAGTCTCTGGGTGCCTCACCTTCAGTGGCTTGTCTCTACTCAACTCTCACTTTTAAAGTTTCTTTAGGTAACTGTTTGCTGTGAATTCTGTTTCTAGCCTGCAAACTGACTTGTACAGAAGGAGTTGGCTATGTGAAATGCTTGGAAGGACCAATGCATGGAGAGAAGCAGCACCTGTGAAGTTTCCAGTGTGGCCAAGAGCTTGCGAGATAGAAGAAATAGGAGGGAGGACTGTGTGATTGAAGTCCCTGGAGTGAGGAGGAAGTAGAGTGAGATGACATTGTAGAGGTGACAGAGGCCAGAACATAAGGGTCTTGAGGCCATCTAAGAAGTTTGAGTTTTATTTATGAGTAAATTTACCACTTCTCACGTTTAAAAAGAAGCTACTTGCTAATTCAAAGTGTTCTCTCTTTAACCACCAGGACACAAGCCAGGAATGGGTTAGGAACAACCATGTCTCTCAAGAGAAGAATTAGCTTTATTTTTATTTCATTTTTTTACTTTAAATTTTTTTTTATTTCTGTTCAAGTATAGTTGTCCCCATTTTTCCCCTTTACTCTCCCCTGCCCCACCCATCCCCCACCTACCATATTCGATCTTTCCCCAACTCTGTTGTCTTTGTCCATGGGTCCTTTATACATATTCCTGGACTTGACCCTTCCCCTTCTTTCCCTCATTATTCCCCTTTCCCTTCCCCTCTGGTCACTGTCAATGTGTTCTTTATTTCCATGTCTTCGGTTCTATTTTGCTGTTTTTTTGTTTTGTTAATTAGGTTCTACTTAAAGGTGAGATCATATTCTGTTTGTTTTTCACTGCCTGGCTTACTTCACTTATCAGAATACTCTCCAGTTCCATCCATGCTGTCACAAAGGGTAGGAATTCCTTCATTCTTTCTGCTATGTAGTATTCCATTATGCCACAGTTTTTTTATCCACTCATTTACTGATGGGCACCTAGGCTGTTTCCAGCACTTGGCTATTATAAATAATGCTTCTATGAACATTGGGGTGCATAGGTTACACCATACACAAAGACAAACTCAGGATGGACAAAAGACTTAAATGTAAGTTGTGACACCATAAAAATTGCTAGAAGAGAACATAGGCAGGACAATTTCAGATATTCCATGCACCAATATTTTCACAGATATGTCCCCTAGAGCAAGGGATATAAGGGAAAAAATAAACAAATGGGACTATATCAAATTAAAAAGCTTCTTCATGGCTAAAGAAAACATTAGCAAAAGGAAAAGGAAATCAATCATATGGGAAAATACATTTGCCAATGACACTTCGGGCAAGGGTTTGATTTCCAAAATATATAAAGAATTCACACAACTCTACCAGAAAGACAAACAATCCAATTAAAAAATGGGCAAAGGACCTAAACAGACACTTCTCCAAGAAAGACATACAGTTGACCCATAGGCATATGAAAGGATGCTCAGCATCACTAGCCATCAGAGAAATGTAAATGAAAATCACAATGAGATACCACTTCACACTGGTCAGAATGGCCATCATAAACAAACCAACAAAAAAAAACAAGTGCTCGTGAGGTTGTAGAGGAAAGAGAACCCTAGTATACTGTTGGTGGAATGCAGACTGGTATAGCCACGGTGGAAAACAGTATCAAATTTCCTCAAAAAACTGAAAATGAAGCTGGCTTTTGACCTAGCAATGCCACTGCTAGAATTATACCATATGAATCCTGAAATACCAATTCAAAAGAACCTATTTTTATTTTATTGTTCATGTTGTTTTGTTATCATTGATGCTATCATGAAAGAAAGTTTAGAATGAATACCTAGAATAAAATGTAGTTTGTACTATAAAACATACCTCACTGTCTTGAAATCCTAAGTTTTATTTCTGTCATATAGTACTTTATAAAGATAAAGCATTATTATAATTCTTTGATAACATCAAAGCATATTTTTATCAGTGGATCAGATGCATTCATTCCTTTATTGCTAAGCATATTCAATTTATTTAGAGCCTACTCTGTTCTAAAACACTGATCCTGTTTATCCCTTTGTTCCTTTGTTTGACATCAAAACATTATCTAAGCTAAAGCAGTACAAGCCAGAGAAAGGAGGGAAGCCCTACAGTGGTCTGCGTTGGTCTTTTTTTTTTTTCACTCACTTCCAAGAGATCTTTGCATCATCTGCCTTAAAGAGAAGGTAAGCCAAACCTCTCCCAGAACCTGCTGAAGGCCTATGGCAATGCTCTTCCTTGCTGCAAAGTTCATTTTTATTACAAGCAAAATGTATCCCTTTGCCATATTTCTCCTTCCTCACTGTCTTCTTCTTGACTTTTGTTACCTTTGTCACAGTTTGAGTCACTTCTGGAGATCAATGGTCCTTGGATTTACTTGGGACTCCTTCTTATTTGGGTGTCCTCATCTGATCTAACACCATGTTCTCTGGATGTTATTATCTTGATCAATCTATGATATTCTTTTTCTCACTTCATAATCCCCAAATCTTGCTATTCAGATCTTGCTAAAATGGCTTCTCTTTCTTTAGATCATAAAATACAAACTTTTTTCTTGGCTTTTAGGACCTTCTTTATCTGCTTCCATGTTTCCTTTGCATGGGGCCAAGAGTCTTGAAGTCATCTTTCATTTCTTTTTTTTCTCTTACATCTACTCAATCCAGGAAAATTTTTTAGACTCTACCTCGAAGATACACACACTTCTTATCAGTTCCACAACTACGACCTGGTCCCAGCCAACATTATCATCTTTTTGCTGGACTACAGCTTTTAACTGCCACCCCCACTGTAATAAAGGAAGGATTATTCCTGTAATCCTGGTGGACCATTCCCCACATAGTTAAAATCTAAGCCAGGCAAATATCGTTTGCTCAAACTCCTGCAGGTTCTCTGTATTTCTTTCAGATTAAAGGCCAAAGTCTTTAGAATGAACTTCAGAGTTTATGTGACCTGCAACCCCACCTCCTCATCCCTAACATCTCTTACTACTTTTTCCCTCATCCCATTCTATACATTGGTCTTCTTGAACACATTAGGCACACTCCTGACATAGGGACTTTGTACTAACGAGTAATTTACAAAATATTGAAATATTTTTCTTCTAGATACCACACAAGTAACCCCTTCACCTTGAAGTCCAAACTTAAATGTCACCATTTCAATGAATTTTATTAGGAAGCCCTGCCTCAGTAAGCATAAGTTATATCATACTGTGACCATATGTTTGTGTCACAATATGTATCATACTGTGACAGTAGCCCCCAAAGCTCAGTGCCTTAACACAACACAAATGTACTTCTAGCTCACAATATGTATCTACACAAGTCCACAGGGTAGTTCTTGGTCTTGCAGTCACTTAAGAACCTAAACTAATGGCAGTTCCATTTTAACATGTACTTGCACCATCACTACTTGGAAAAAAGATGAGTTTCCTTGTCTTACACAGGAAATTGAATGCTGTCATCCAGAAGAGACATATATTATTTGTACTAACATTTCATATGTTAAAGCAAGTTACATCGTCATTCTTAACATCAATAGATGAAGGAAAAACCATCTCACCTTTTGCCTGAAAGGAGGAGAGCCAGAATATGTGGGAACAGCCTGTATTTGTTATCTATTGCCCCAATAACGATGCACAGCAAACAACTGAGATATCCCAATGGCAGGCAACATTAGTGATGATTACTTAAGCTTCTGGGGTGCACTGCTCCTAGCTGTGCCTGCTCACTTGCATGGAGAGCAGGTGTGCAGCTTGCGTTGGTTGATCTAGTCTGGTCTCAGGTGAGATATCTACTCTGTGTGTCTCTAATCTTCTAATAGACTAGCTCATGCATGTTCTTATGGTGATGGAAAGAGGCATAAGGCAGAGCAATCATAAAGACACAAGGGCACAGGCTTAAAACTAGGTTTAATATACTGCAGCTTTCTATTTCTTAATCTACCAACTCTGGAAAAACACTGCCTAAGTTTTTGATAATTGCATTGTGTTTTATACTATCAAGTATTAAGTATTACATGCTCTTTCTATGTGTTCATTCTAAATATTGAAAAGAACAAACAGCATTTACAAAGTTATGATTATATAAATATTTCAATTAGATTGAATTTGGCTTCAAGTAACAGAATATCTAGCCAAAATCTCTTAAACAGTGAAGAGTTTATTGCCCTCTTATTACACAATAAAAAGTCTACTTATTTGTTGACTGTGTTAGTTAATTTTGAATTTAAAGAATGTTTTAGTTCGAAGTATAATTTTTCTGTAATTTTCATGACTTTTACATTGTAAATGTTACAAATTTAACATTATAATCTCAGAGTTACAATATTAACTATGGTAGTTTCAAGTGCTATATCCTTACAAAACAACATAGACTCAGGAAGGAGCCAGTCATTGCCTATGTTTCTTTTAAAGAGTATGTAAAATTTTTGCTACAAGCACTCCTAAGAAGATTTTGTCTCATATGTCATCGGTCAGAATTGCATCATTTTGTTACACATGCCAATGCATAAAATAATCACTTAGAAGGAGAATAAAGTTTTCATGATTGCCTTAAAATTTTAAATATTTATCCTTCGAGTTAGGATGAAACCCATAGATAGTAATACCTAAACACACGTGGATACTGTTGGAAAGAATAAAGGAAGGAATGTTCGTTGAGGATGCATAAAATGCTATTTATCTTTGTTACCCAACATCCATACAAATACTGTGGGTTTTTAATTTTTTTAAATTGTGGTTCAAGTACAGTTTTCTAACTTTTACTCCCATCCCAGCCAACCCACCCAGCCCTCCCTGATCCCTCCCATTTCCACCTCCGCCCAGTTTTTGTCCGTATGTCTTTTATACTTGTTCCTATAAAACCCTTTCTCTTTTCCCCTGAAATTCCCTCCCCTCTCCCCTGTGGTCATTGTCAGTCCATTCTCTATTTCAGTATCTTTGGTTATATTTTGCTGTTTGATTGTTCTGTTGTTTAGGTTCCTGTTAAAGGTGAGATCACGTAGTATTTGTCTTTCACCACCTGGCTGATTTCACTCAGCATAATTCTTTCCAGTTCCATCTATGCTGTTGCAAAGGGTAGGAGCTCCTTCTTTCTTTCTGTTGCATAGAATTCCATTGTGTAAATGTGCCATAGTTTCTGGATCCATTCATTTACTGATGGGCACCTAGGTTGCTTCCAGCACTTGGCTATTGTAAATTGTGCTGCTATAAACATTGGGGTATATAGGTTCTTTTGGATTGGTGTTTCAGGGTTCTTAGGATATAATCCTAGCAGTGGAATTGCTAGGTCAAAAGGCAGTTTCATTTTTAGTTTTCTGAGGAAACTCCGTACTGTTTTCCATAATGGTTGTACAAGTCTGCAATCCCACCAACAGTGCACTAGGGTTTCCTTTTCTACACAACCTCTCCAACACTTATTGTTTGTTGCTTTGTTTATGATGGCCGTTCTGACCAGTGTGAAGTGGTATCTCATTATAGTTTTAATTTGCATCTCTCTGATGGCTAGTGATACTGAGCATCCTTTCATATGTCTCTGGACCCTCTGTATGTCCTCCTTGGAGAAGTGTCTGTTCAAGTTCTTTCCCATTTTTTAATTGGGTTGCTTGTCTTCTTTGAGTGGAGTCATGTAAGTTCTTTATGTATTTTGGAGATTAAACCTTTGTCTGAGGTATCATTGGCAAATATATTTTCCCATATGGTAAGTTCTCTTTTTATTTTAATACTGTTTTCTTTAGCCATGCAGAAGCTTTTAATTTTGATGAGATCTCATTTGTTGATTCTTTTCTTTATGTTCCTTGCTCTGGGGGACATATCAGTAAAATTTCTGCTGCATGAAATATCTGAGATTTTCCTGCCTATGTTCTCCTCCAGAACTTTAATGGTGTTATGGCTTATATTTAAGTATTTTATCCACCTTGAGTTTATCCTTGTGTAGGTGAAAGTTGGTGCTCGAGTTTCATTTTTTGCATGTAGCTGTCCAGCTCTCCCAACACCATTTGTTGAAGAGGCTATCTTTACTAAATTTTATGTTGCTGCCCCCTTTGTCAAATATTAATTGACTGTAGAGAGCTGGATTTATTTCTGGGCTCTCTGTTCTGTTCCACTGCTCCTGAACACTGTTCCACTGTTCCACTGTGTCTGTTTCTATACCAGTACCAGGCTGATTACAGTGGCCTTGTAATACAGTTTGGTATCAGGTATTGTGATCCCTCCTACTTTGGTCTTCTTTCTCAAAAGTGCAGCTACTATTTGGGGATGTTTATGGTTCTAAACATAAATTTTCTAAGTGTTTGTCCATTAACTATGCCATTGGTACTTTAATAGGTATTGCATTGAATCTGTAAATTGCTTTGCATAGTAAGGACATTTTGATAATGTTAATTCTTCCAATTTATGAACACGGTATATGTTTCCATTCGTTTGGGTCTCCCTTGATTTCTTTCTTCAGTGTTGTGTAGTTTTCTGCATATAGGTCTTTTACCTCTTTGATTAGGTTTATTCCTAGATATTTTATTTTTCTTTTTGCTATATTGAATGAAATTTTTTAAAATTTCTGCTTCTGCTATTTCATTGTTGGTATACAAAAATACCTCTGATTTCTGGATATTGACTTTGTATCCTGCTTGTTTTGCTGAATTCATTTATTACATCAAGCAGTTTTTTGGTAGAGTCTATAGGATTTTCCATGTACACTATCAAGTCATGTCTGCAACAGTGACAGTTTTGTTTCCTTCTTTCTGATTTGAATGCCTTTTATTTATTTTTCTTGGCTGATCACTGTGGCTAAGACTTCCAATACTATATTGAATAGAAGTGTTGAAAGTGGACAACATTGTCTTGTTCCTGATCTTAGTGAAAAAACTTTTAGTTTTTGCCCATCGAATATGATGTTGGCTGTAGGTAACTCATATATGACCTTTATTATGTTGAGGAATGTTTTCTCTGTTCCCACTTTGCTGTTTTTATCATAAATGGGTGTTTTACCTTATTAAATGCTTTTTCCATATCAATTGATAGAATCATGTGTTTTTTGTCTTTGCTTTTGTTTATGTGGTGTATTACATTTACTTATTTGGGAATGTTGAACCATCCTTGCATCCCTGGGATGAATCCCACTTGGTCATGGTGTATGATCTTTTTGATGTATTGTTGGATGTGGTTTGCCAATATTTTGTTGAGGATTTTAGCATCTATGTTCATCAGCGATATTGGCCTAAAGTTTTCTTTCTTTGTTGTGTCTTTATCTGGTTTGGGATTAGGATGTTGTTGGCTACATGAAAAAAGTTTGGGAGTCTTCCATCATTTTCAATGTTTTTAATAGTCTGTGAGTGATACGGGTAAGTTCTTTTGTAAATGTTTTGTAAAATTCTCCTGTGAAACCATTCAATCCAGGGCTTTTGTGTGTCAGGAGTTTATTGATTACTACTTCAATTTCTTCTGCTGTTCTTGGTCTGTTGAGGCTTTCTGCTTCTTCTTCATTAAGTTTTGGAAGATTATATTTTTCTAGAAATTTGTCCATTTCACCTAGGCTTTCAAATTTCTCATCATACAGTTCTTCATAGTAATCTCTTACAGTCCTTTGCATTTCTGTGGTGTCAGCTGTAATCTTTCCTCTTTCCTTTCTGATTGTGTTTATTTGGGTCCTCTCCCCTTTTTTCTTGATGAGCCTGGTTAAAGGCTTGTTGATTTTGTTTATCTTTTCAAAGAACCAGCTCCTGGATTCATTGATCCTTAGAATTGTGCTTTTAGTCTCTATGTCATTTAATTCTGCTGTGATCTTGGTTATTTCCTTCCTTCTACTTGCTCTGGGCTGTCTTTGTTGTTGTTCCTCAAGCTCTTGTAGGTGTAGGGTTAGGCTGTTAGTTTGAAATGTTTCTATCTTTTTTAGATAGGCCTGTATTGCTATGAACTTCCTTCTGAGGATGGCCTTTGCTCTGTCCGGTAAGTTTTGAGTTGTTGTGAGTTCATTTTCATTTATTTCCAGAAACATTTTGATTTCTTCCCTAATTTCATTCTTGACCCATTCATTGTTTAATAGCATGCTATTCAATCTCCATGATTTTGAGTGTTTGGGGTTTTTTCCTCTGGGATTGGTTTCCAGTTTCAGTCCCTTGTGGTCAGAGAAAATGCTTGGGATAATTTCAATTTTCTTGAATTTGTTGAGGCTCGTTTTGTGTCCTATCATGTGGTCTCTCTCTGAAAATGTTCCATGTGCACTTGAGAATAATGTGTATTTAGCTTCTTTGGGATGAAGGGCTCTATATGTATCAGTTAAGTCCATTTCATCTAAGGCTGCATTGAATGCCACAGTATCTTTGTTGATATTTTGTTTGGTAGATATGTTCATTTTTGACAGTGGGGTGTTGAAATTTTCTACTATAATTGTGTTGCTGTGAACATATTTTTTGAAGTCCTCTAAGATTTTCTTTTTGTATTTGGGTGCTCCTACATTGGGTGCATATATATTTACAATGCTTATGTCTTCTTGGTGGATTCTTTTCTTGAGTATAGTGAAGTGATTTTCTGCGTCTCTCTTTATGGCCCTTTTTTTGAAGTCTATTTTGTCTGATGTGAGTATTGCTAGCCCAGCTGTTTTTCCTTGTCCATTTGCTTGGAAAATTTGTTTCCAGCCCTTTACTTTCAATCTGTGTAGGTCTTTTGTTCTAAGGTGGGCCTCTTCTAGGCAGCATATGTGTGGGTCATGCTTTCTTATCCATTCAGCTATTCCATGTCTTTTAATAGGAGTATTTAATCCATTTACATTTAAGGTTATTATTGATAGGTACTTATTCATTGTCATTTTTGTACCTGTGTTCCTTTCTCTCTCTCTCTCTCTCTCTCTCTTTCTCTCTCCCTTTTCTGCCTTAAAGTAGTCTCTTTAGCATGTTTTGCAGAGCTGGTTTGGTGGAGGTGTATTTTTTTAGACTTTTTTTTTGTCTGGAAAGCTCCTTATTTGGCCTTCTATTTTGATTGAGAACCTTTCTGGGTAAATTAGTCTTGGTTGTAGCCCTGTGGTTCTCATTACTTGGAATATTTCTTGCCATTCTCTTCTTGCTTGAAGTGTTTCCATTGAGAAGTCAGTTGCTAACCTTATCAGGGTTCTCTTGTATGTTATGTCCTTTTTCTCCCTTGCTGCCTTTAACATTCTCTCTTTGTCTTGGATTTTTGCCATTTTTATTATGATGTGTCTTGAAGTGGGCCTCTTTGGGTTCCTCTTGATTGAGACTCTCTGTGTTTCCTAGATTTGTGTGACTTCTTCTCTCATCAGTTAGGGAAGTTTTCCATCATTACTTTTTCAAACAGGTTTTCTATTCCTTTCTCTTCTTCTTCTTCTGTTATCCCTATTATTTGGGTATTATTACATTTCATATTGTCTTGTATTTCTCTTAATCCCTCTTCATTTTTCTGAGCCTCTTTTCCTTTTCTTGATCTTTCTGGGAGTTTTTTTCTACTTTGTCTTCCAGCTTGCTGATGCAATCTTCTGTTTCATCTATCCTGCTTTTGACTCCTTCTACTGTGTTCTTCAGTTCAGATATTGTATTCTTCATTTCCTCTTGACCTTTGTTGATAGTTGTTTCTATTTCATTTTTCATGTTTATATAGTTTGCAGAGAGTTCCCTGTAGTTTCTGGTAATTCGCTGTGAGCTCATGGAGCTTCCTGATAACCATTGCTTTGAACTCAATATCTGATAGTTGAGTTGCCTCTATTTCATTTAGCATTCTTTCTGAGGTTTCCTCCTTTTCTTTCATTTGGGAATTGTTTCTTTGTCCTCCTATTTTTTGTGAGACTCTTCTTCTTAGCCTCAGCTTCTTTATCGGTTCTGACTCCTTGGGTTTATGGTGTGAGCTTCTGTGGTAGAATACCTGTGAAATTCAGTGGTACAGTCTCCTTCAGGTATCCTGATGTTCACTGCTTTCACTTACTCTTTTTTGTGTTCAGTTGGAGGGGTAAGGCAAAATGGTTTAAAACAGTAAGAGAGTATTCTATGTTATTTACAGTAACAGCTGGTGAGGAAGAGATAGGAGATCCTTTGGCTATGCATAGTGTTAACCGTTATATTCCACCCAACTACCCACTTTTTAGAAAGAATGGAAAGAAGATAAAACTCTTGTTGGTAAAGGAAGGATTGTGAGTTGGATCTAGAAAGCAATGAGGTTGTGGGAGTTCATATTCTGAGGTAAGGTGAGAATAAAGAATAGCAAATAGGTCTAGTGTGTGAGAGAATAGAGTTAACCACTACAGTAATAAAATTCAGGAAACCATGAAGTGGGCTAAGATCTGGGATGGGTGTTGTGTAGTATTTACAATAGTATGGAACAGCTATTATTTATAATTATATTAGAGAAACAATCATATGACAGAATCTATGAGATCTAGATACCAAGAATAGGGGGTATCAGACTTTCAGTAGTATGCTAATGGAACACAGGTAAAGTGAAGGACAGTAAATTAGCAATACACTATGTATGAGAGGAAAGGGGAAACCTGTCATACAATACAATATAACCAGCCAAGCAAAGAAGACTAAACTGAAACAAGAGGAATACAAAAATATTATTCAACTAAAAGATGTGAGAATAATCTAAAAATAACAATATAAATATACAATATCTTACAAGTTCTCTGTAATAGCAAAGTGAAACTTGTCTCTCTGTCTCTGCTGTTGGGATGCTTCCTCTTTGGTTGCAACTCTGGTCTTTTCACAGTTCTGTGGTTGTTTTTTTTGTCTCATTTGTGGGTATTTCAACAAAAAAAGAAAAAAAGCAGACAAAGGAAGGTAAAAGAGATAAAATTGGAAAGAAATAAAGAAGGAATAAAATAAAGAAAGAAAGAGAAGCAAAAGGAATGGAGAGATAAAAATAATTTAAAAAATTACTTTAGAAAAATCAAACAAAAAACAAAAACACACAAAACAAAACAAAAATACCTCTTGCTGGTTTCAAACTGGCCAAACCGGTTTTTCTGTTCTTGCTGGCTGCAGCAGGCTGAGGGGTGGGTTTACTGATGAGGTCTCTCAGTCTCTGAAGATGCACGTGTGTGCGTGCTCACTTCACATTTATCTCTGTGGTCTCTGTTTTCTCTGGGGGTGCACGCTCACTCCAAGTTTATGGGTGTGGTCTCTGGATCTCCAGAGGCGCACACGCTCTCTCCGGGTCCCCAGGAGTGGTCCTCCAGTGTTCCACAAAGCTCTCTCTCCCCTCAGATTGCAGGCGCATGCGCCTGGCCCACAGCCTCCAGTCACATGGGCTCCAGGGCACACTCTTCCCAGGGCTATGCATGAATACTCACAGCCTCCATGTGTTTGCCACTCAGTCCTTACTCCCCTGTCTGCAACTTCAAGCAACCAGGTCTCTCCCAGTGCTGCTCAAACCCCACTTAGCTGGGGAGGGAGCACTGACCCAGCTCTCTCCCAAGAGCCCTATGGTCAGCCCAGTGGGCCTGGGCCTGGGGCTGCAGCCTCCCTGGTCCCTGTGCTGATCCTTGGGCCCTTATTGTCCTGAAGCACTTTCCTTACTGTCTGGTTTTTCAATGTCTGCTATAAGTTTAGCATCTCTGGAATTGTGCAGTAATCTCTATCATAATTAAATATGCTTTTCTTGTGCTCCGAGAACCTGTGTCCAAAAGACAAGTTGTTCACTGCAAATATATATAACTTATAACGATGCAGACGGAATAGGCTAACTTCTTTTTTTTAATATCCCATTGGAAGAAAGGGGATATAATAAAGCATACAAAATAACCATTGTCCTTGGTCCTGTGGTCTTGTTAACTCTGCTCTCTGGAAGGACTTCTGCTTCTCATGCTTCCCCTGGTTACTCTTGATTATTCCCTTTTGGGACATCATGTTTGCTAGTCGTAATCTAAAGCAAAAGTTCACATGGTGATTAGAAAGTTCTGGAAACTACAGAGGTTTAGCATTCTATTTCCTCTCAGATAAGTTCAAGGGTCTTAGTGCTTTCTTGAAAGGTGAACATCACAGGTCTAATGTCACCATGTTTAAAATGTCTTTGGCAATACACTTTCTTTAACAATTCAGTGTGCTTCCAGTGTAAAGTGTCTCTAGGCAATTTCATAAACTAAAATCAATGGTAAAACTTTTGTCTAAACATGACCTTTGAGAATTCCTACCTCCTATCTGCCTTTTGTTTTTGCTCCTTCCTCAATGCTGAGTGAAACAAGTCTTCAAAGGGAAGGGACCACCCACCCTCTCTCTGATTAATGCAACAATGTTTTCCCTGTTTGTGAAGCAAAGAATTCTTAGGACAGTTTCTTAGGAGAGAATTATGGACACACTTTTACCAATCTTCTTTTGCTGTCTAATGTGTTCACATCTCTACTTGTTCTAAATACTTTATATGTAAGTAAAACATAAAATATTGGCTTTTGTTGTGAGAAATCCACATTTTTTAAGTTTTATTGCTGGTAGTTTTTAAGCTTCATGCCTCCCCTTTTTCTTTGTGCCCAACATCTGCACAAGCTATTAAAAAGCTGGGGTGGTCCCTTCTTTAGTGTAGGTGGGAGACTGAAACAATGCAAACCCCTTTCCACACACAAACTCTTATCCTGGCCCCACCCCCTAACCACCATAACAACCCAGGCCAGCTGTCTTTCCTGCTCTCTCAATCCATTTTGGACCTGCTTAAGAGGCCTGCCCTGCTCACTTCCCAGAGACATCAATTATGTAAGTAACAAAAAAAAATTTAAGTAATAAAACTGTTAATGCCTTCTTGGTGTGTGTGCAGCATTCAAGCCAAACTTCAGGTGGGGGTCCATCTGCCTTTGCACATGATCATACAGCTTTTCTAATGGCATTCTCCATTAACTTATATTGCGAGACACAAACAGAAAAAAACATTTTTAGCAAAGCCATATTTTCTTTCTGCTCTGCTTTTAGGGTGGACTACCTTTAGTCTACATTTGGCTTTTGTATTATAAGAAAGGCTTACATAAAAGCCTTTAGAAATACTTTAAATTTCCATCATTTTAACACTGTAACTACATTCAGCAAATGGTCTGAGTGCAAGACACAGAAGTTCACAGTATCATAAAAATGTTTCTCTCTCACCTAACAAGAACCACCAACTACCAGCCCAGAAAAATAAGGGCTTTCTCTGGCCTGTACATTAGTGACTCCTCTCCTCAGGAAATTCCACATCTTAGTAGTATCTATCACTTCCAGCATTCTACTGCTGGTAACATATTCTATATTAGCTAGGAGAACTCTCACTGCAAATATAGAACTGCTCATTAAAAAATTAACCAAAGGGATTAATTGTCTTATACAACACAAAGTCAAAAACTTCCAGAACAGGCTAAATCAATGTCTTTAAAAATATTAGTGCTCTGAATTAGCTTTTAAAAAAATACCTGGGTGAAAATGGGTCTGACATAGAACAGCTATTTTATAAGCAAATGATACTCTCTACACAGAAAGTCAGTGTGCACACAGGGATTACTAAATACTTGTCATATCCCAAATTCCAGCCTATCCATTAGGGAAAGAGCAGCAAATAAGACATACCCTATTTTACCTTCAAAAGCTTACATTCTCAAATGCAAGGAATCTTACCTGCTAAAGAATGAGTAGCTCCATTAAAAAAACAGAAATCTAACCCTATGTAAGTATTTCTAAACTTTTCCTTAGAGAACATTTAAACTATCAAAATAATGTTAAATATTATTCTTTTTTACACTCTAAAGATCCTCAGATCCTGATATATTTTAGTATATGTAAATCTTAAAGTTTTCATGCAGCCTTCTCCCTGCCCCTAGGAATTTTAACTGTCTCTCTTTCCTTTTTAACAAAAGCCCCTGGGAATTTTAACTGTTCCTTTTTCCTTTTTAACAAAAGGGACATATGCCTTCACCTGATTATTTAAAACATTCGTGTTTTATGTAATGAGCTTTATTTTTCTTCTTGAAGATGTTACTGAACTTTGAAGGTTGGGAACCTAAACGAAGATCCTTCTGCCCAGTGCCATACAGGCCAACAGAATGAGACAGAGTTCAGTAAAGCAAAGCAGAAACTTTATTGCTTGATCAAGGAATGGAGAAGGGTGAGCTGATGTTCTAATGGGCACCTTCTGCCCAACTGGAAAGAAGACTTCTGCATTAATAAGCTTTGGTGGGAAGTGATTATATTCTTTTAGGTAAGGTAGTTATTCTTCTGTTGCACTTAGCCTATTTGCATGGCACTTTTTGCACACAATCCCCATCACGATTTCGGTTTTTGCACTTAGTACTTTGGTTTCTACACTTGGCACCCACGCCTTTGAACTTGACCCTCTTCATTTTGCACTGAGGAATCCTTTTCAGTTCCTGTAAGTAAGTATAACTCATAACATATAGGAAGTCTGTCTGGAAAAGGTCCAGCCATTGTTAATACAATGAAACAATTTGCACGACATTGATGTAACTTGGCAGCTGTAGCATTCACCAACCCGAGCAACAAATGGTCGGAAGCTTTCAGGAGTTTAAGATGGAACTTTATTGGCCAAAGCTTTACCTGCGCAGGGGCGAACTCTCAGGGTGTCCGGAGACACGGTGCCAAAATGGCTGCAAATGAGAGTTGCGCCTGGCGTTTACAGCCTAGGATTTTTATTGGGGTGAGCAAGCAAGCAAATACAGAAGCAGACGTGGCCGTTAGTGATTGGCTATCTCAAGAGAACACACACGGCTATGTTCTCTGCTTGCAACAATGGATACTTTTCTGCAAAGACAAGGTCATGCACAAGTCAGTTTATCTTGTTCAGCACTCTTTGTACTTTCTGTACTTTCTATCTTCCTTGCTGAGACAGTCTGGAGCCTGCCTAGGGTTCCTCTTGGCTACTTTTATCTAATTCCGGGTCTAACAGCAGCCAAAGAGAGTGGACTGTAATGCCCATGTGCAAACAATGACAACTTCACTGTACTAGTCAGTGGGAGCAATGGACACCATTGAGTGAGCATATGTACTGTGTGGTTGCCACATTCAAAATGACTGAGTGAATAAAGCAATTAATCTGAATTAAATTTGCAGTAGGCTTAAACATGCCTCTGCAGAAACTATTCGGGTGATTCAGAAGGCTGCATGT
This sequence comes from Artibeus jamaicensis, assembly GCF_021234435.1. Taxonomy (NCBI): domain Eukaryota; kingdom Metazoa; phylum Chordata; class Mammalia; order Chiroptera; family Phyllostomidae; genus Artibeus; species Artibeus jamaicensis. Next base: position 5,540,889 of record NW_026521822.1, read on the forward strand.
ATGGGCCACTGGTGATTGGCAGCTTCATCACAACCCACCCACTCATGCATCACATCTCCTGCAGAGTTTTGTGGTGAAACATCAAATCACCCAGGTGATTCAGTCCCCCTACAGACCACATTTGGTACCCTGTGACTTCTGGCTTTTCCCAAAACTAAAATCACCTCTGAAAGGGAATATGGTCTCACCTTCAGACTACTGATGAGATTCAGGAAAATACAACAGGGCAGCTAATGGTGATTGGGAGAACTGTGCGAGGTCCCAAGGTGCCTACTTTGAAGGGGATTGAAGAATCATGGTTCTATGTAAAATGTTTCTTGTATCTTCTTCAATAAATGTCTCTATTTTTTCATAGGTCATGGCTGGATACTTTCTGGACAGACCTCATAGTTTTGGTTTTGAGAAACATTAGAGTTTTGGGGGTGCTTGCCCAGTGACAGGCATTCAGCATAGAATCTTCTGTTTTCTTGTTTTAACTTGGACTCATTTATTTTGGCAGCTGTTGTACAAAATTTTTACTGGACTTTTTATCAATTCATTTCTGGTTATCTCAACAGTTTCTATGACTCCACAGTGCCCCTTATTTCTTGATTCATTTGTTTTGTTAAACCATATCTTCAAGTAATTTTTTCACAAAAGATATGGGAAGACTACTTGAAACTTTTAATTATAGGAAAATATCTTATTTAACATCATATAAAAGCAATATTTGGGTTATGCCCTGCATCTACTGTATCATACAGGTAACATGAAGCTCCTATACCATCTATAAACTTAACAAAGTTTCTGATTTGCCAAAATAATTTTCTTATGTTTAGTACCATTATGGTTTGAGGCATGGCAGGGAGATAAAAAATAAACAAGTCTATGCTTAGTTTCTTTTCTTCAACAGGAGGTTGAAAACTGCACATTTAAGCTAATCTTATTTACTGCTCTACTATATTCTATTCTTACAATTTGTTTAATTGTATTCTATTCTTACATCAGTTTAATAAATGCAAATGAAGAATTTGTTGATCTTGTAGATAGTCCTGAACTTATTAATGAACTCTTGGGTTCAAATGGGTTTTGAGAAGTCATGTGACACATTTGCTTTCAGAACACTCCATTTAAAAATTATCCTTAAAAGATGCCTATTATGTTATTCTCTTTAACTCTAGGGTAATAATAAAAAATTCCATGTCTGTCTAAGAATTTAAGAATTTTATTCCCAGCTTTTCCTGAGGATATATAGTTAGTGTGCATTTCTCAAAAATCTTCATTTAAATTTTCTACAGTGGCCAATACTATCCTCTAAGTTTGAGGACTTAGAATTCTACACTGTCCTCAAACTTTACACATTAAATCACAGAGGTATAATCTACCTCACTTTTACAAAAAATAGTTAATATTTTACTATAACTGAGAAGCTAGACCTTTTCTATATTATTGTAAAGGATGATTTTTCTATCTTACATCATATTTTGGGGCAATATAGACTTTTAAGTGTATTACTGAAACTTTAGCCTCTGGTATTAAATTTGCTCCAGATAGCAGAGTTTATTCCACAGAGGTAGCATCAATCTCTGCTACTGAGACAAGATGTCCCCATTATTCACCAAGATAACTAGGTTCTGGTTTTTGCTGTTAAGATCCTTTTTCCAAATGTTCATACCAGACAGGTAGGCAAAACTCAGGAGAAACACAGAAAGAGGTGTAAAAGTTGAGCTTCTCAATGTTCATTCACAACATGAGTTATTTCTATTTCTTTCCTGGTAGACCTGTGTGGTCCAAGATGTACATGCACCCAGGTGCATGATCAGGGGTTATATAGTATGGTTTTCCTACTTAAATGAAATAGTATTTTGTCAATGTAACACATAAAACTGGAAACATTATTCTTGACATCATATTTATATTTCTGCTTTAGCTTCACATTTGAAGTATGAGTTTTTGAGGCTCTGTTTATTATACAGACTCTCAGTCACTTACATATAACTAAGGCCCCTCAATAGAGACCATATTATAAAAAATTGGGATGAGAAATGTACCTTAACTTACAGAAGTTAAAATACTGATGTGGCATTACAACAGAAGAGTGAACAGCTTACAATGAAAACCAATTCATATGAAGTTGTTTTGCAAACAAACATATGTGGGTAAACTTTTCCCTTAGTTTTTCATATTTTTAAAATATTTGTAAAGTCATTTGTTCATAAGAAAATTATTCGTTATAAGATTTAATCACAACCCCTGGCTGGTGTAGCTCAGTGAACTGAGTGCAGGCTGCAAACCAAAGGGTCACCAGTTTGATTCTCAGTCAGGGCACATGCCTGAGTTGCAGGCCAGGTCCCCAGTGGGGGCCACATGAGAGACAACCACACATTGATGTTTCTCTAACTCTCTCCCTCCCTTCCCCTGTCTAAAAATAAATAAAATCCTTAAAAAAAGATTTAATCACAAAAAGATCAGTTATTTCAGATTTGAGCTCTACTAGTAAGCTGTATAAGTTCAGCTCTTCAGACACAGTTTCTTAGTTTACAAAAAAAAGGAGGTGTTCGACTTGATAAACTTTAGTATCTACTTCAGCTCAAAAAATATTTTAGAATTTTTGTTATGTAAAATCTCCAATCAGATCAATGAAGAGCTAAGGTCAGTTAATATCAGTGGGAGTATCAACTGCTTCTTAGCCCAAACTCACTCTAAATTCCAAACTAATAATCTTACACATTATAAAATAAAAAATATGATTGTGAGTTCACACAGATTGGTTATATGATGTTGACTATCTCAGAGAGGACACTTGATGATAAACTGGTGTCATCAAAAAATGGCATCCTATGTGTTTACAGGTACATTTGTGCAGGTGTGTGTGCCTGGGTGGGTGAGTGTGCTTGTGATTTGGGAGGAAGATGAAAATATTGGTGTAGACGTGAAAGAAAAGTAGAGCTTTCCTCAAAGAAAACCTATTTTCAGGTTTTTTGACAATGTTGATAGAATGTGACAGTTTAATAAAAGGTCATGATTTGGTTCACACATACCAATTTTAGATTACTCTCCTCCTCCTTCAGGGCAAAGACACAAGCAAGGTGTGCATAGATCTGTCACGTATCCCTGTGAAAATGTCTAAATTAATGAGCAGCTCAGGCTCAAAGAGAATTTAATGTTGGATAGCTTGGCATATTAATAATTTCCTTTATTTTTTGAAAAAGACAACACAGAGAGCAGATTATTACATTCTCAAATGAAATTGCTACAACTGACATTTTCAAGCTGAGAGTTTATAAGAAAAACAATTTCACCAAGCACCTATTAATAACCACATCAGCAAATGTTTCAGGGGTATAAGAAAGTACTTCAGTGATTATCTTCTAGGCAAAGGGTTGGCAAATTTCAGCCCATGGGCCAAATCTGTCACGTCACTTGTTTTGTAAAGTTTTATTGGAACATAGACCTAGTCATTTATTTATATATTATCTCTGCTTGCTTACCTGCTAAAGTGAAAGAATCGAGGAGTTCTCACAGAGACCATATGGTCACAGAATTGAGAAAAACATAGTATCTGGCCTTTTATAGAAAAAAATTCACTAATCTCTGATCTATACCAGTGGTTTTTATTATTATTTGTTTTTTTTTAACTGTGAGTGGTCCTGGACTGTTTTGCAGAATGGGAATACTAAATAACTATTGTTTTCCTTGGTGATAAATTTTTCTTGGTAACATTGGTTTCAAATACTCTGCTACCCACAATCAGCCTTCTTTCCCAACCCAACCTTCTTTCCTAACCAAGCATTGACTTTGCAACTAGAATTCTCAGTACAATTTAGGTGCTTCAAGGTAAATTCACCGTGATCCAGGTTTTTAAAGGTCTTGGAAACATGGGATATTTTTGTAGCATAGTCCAATGTTCATTCTTTGGCTAGAAATTGAGGCAGTAAAGACAGAAGTTTCCTGATCCTTGATTTACATCTTTGGGAGCACATTCTTCAACTCTGCAGTTCTTTTAATGGCCTTATAATCCCCTCCATCCTACAGGAGCTGAGATAGGAAGGCTTCAGTACTCTCTGTCATTACAGAGGCTCTGTCCTAAAACTGTTCCTTTAGCCCTTTCAAGAACTCTGTAAGTACATACCTGATTTTAAATTCTTTTGTGTTTAAAATACCTTAAGCGCCTTTTATTTCCTTTGCAAAACATAGCTGTGACATCTTGGTCACATTATGAATTCCCACATATGTAAGCCTGATTTGAAAGCCTGTCTCTTCTTCCATTCATTTAAAGCCTTCTTCAACTCCATTAAAGTAGTTTTATTTGAGTTTCTGTTTGGTAGGATATGATCCCTCTTGTTATACCTTGAAGGGTTGGGCAGGGCAATCTTGAATATTAATTATCGCAGATAATTTTTTCCAGATTGAATATCTGATTTTATTATTATAATCATGTGGAGAAATAAGTAGGCTAAATATGATCATGCCTATTTTTAAAATTATAGTTTACGTTCAATATTACAATATTAGTTTCGGGTATAAACCACAGTGGTTAGGTAATCATATATTTTACAAAGTGTTTCCCCCAATATTTCCAATACTCACCTGACACCATACATAATGATTACAATATCATTGCCTATATTCCCTATGCTGTGTTTTACATCTCCATGACTATTTTGTAACTACCAATCTGTCCTTCTTAATCCCTTCACCTTTCACTGAGTTCCCCAACCCCCCACCCCTCTGGTAACCATCAATCTGTTCTCTATATCTATGAGTTTATTTCCATTTTATTTACTTGTTTATATTCTTTTTTATATTCCACATGTAAGTGGAATCACATGGTATTTGTCTTTCTCTGAGTGACTTCTTTCACTTAGCATAATACTCTCCAGGTTCATCCATGCTTTTGCAATGGTAAGATTTCATTGTTTTTTATGGCTGAGTAATATTCCATTGTATATACATACCACAGTTTTTATAATCCACTCATCCTTTGCTAGGCACTTGTGTTGATTCCATAGCTTGGCTGTTGCAAATCATGCTGCAGTGAACGTAAGGGTGCATATATTATTTTGAATTACTGTTTGGAATTCCTTTGGATATATACCCAAAAGTGAAATTGTTGGGTCAAAATGCAATTTCATTTTAAATTTTTTGAGGAACCTCTATACTGTTTCTCATAGTGTCTGCACCCATCTGCATTCCCACCAACAATGTACTAGGGTTCCCTCTTCACAGCCTCACCAATACTTGTTGTTTGTTGATTTATTGATGATAGTCATTCTGACAGGTTTGAATTAATATATCATTATGGTTTTAATGTGGACCTGTCTCCTGGAGCTACAGTGAGTAAAACTTATTGTTTGGAGCATTTTGATACTTCCACTAACACCAAATATCAGCTATCAAATATGAAATAGCTGATACCTCTCCACTTGGGTTTTCTCTTGTTTTAGTTCCTTCAATTTCCTTCTACAGCTATTCTCAAGCCCTTCACCATTTCACACACCCTTCTGCAAATATATCTAATTTCTGATTGGGAAATTGGGACTGATTCAATTTCTTCAGAATCCCATGTAATGAGAAAAACTCAGCAGGCATAATCCCAATACTTCACATGTGTTCCAATGTTTTAGATATTTTAACTCATGCTGCACGTTTGGCTTACTATATACATTTTATCACCTGGGATTTTGCTTTTTTCTACCTGAACTCTAAAGCCAGGTAACTTTCAGTCTACACATTAAAAATAAAAATTAAACAGCTTTTTCTTTGGAAATAATTTCAGGTATATGAGAAGTGCCCACCAGTAAATGAGTGGATTGAAGAACTGTGGTACATTTACACAATGGAATACTATGCAGCAGAAAGAAGAAAGGAAGTCTTACCCTTTGAGACAGCATAGATGGAACTGGAGAGCATTATGCTAAGTGAAATAAGCCAGGTAGGGAAAGACAAATACCATATGATCTCACCTATAAGTAGAACCTAATTAACAAAATTAACAAGTGAGTAAAATATAACCAGAGACATGGAAATAAAGAACAAATTCACAGTAACCAGAGGGGAGGAGAATGGGACAACAGGGAAAAAAAAGTGAAAGGGTCATCAAAGAACATGCGTAAAGGATCCATGGACAAAGACAACTGGGATGGGGGAGGATTGAATGTGTGAGGTGGGGGATGGGTGGGGCAGGGGAGAGTAAAGGGAGAAAATGGGACATCTGTAATTGAACAACAATAAAAACAGAATAGTAATTAAAAGAATGCTCATATATTCTTTACTTGAATTCATTATTGTCAGCCCCCATTTGCTTTATCCCCATTTTACTCCATTTGCTTCATCATTTGCTCTTTTGGTCTGTCTCTGTCTCTCTGTCTGTCTCTTTCCTAGTACAATTTTTAAATATGATGGTGTTCAAATTGTCCCAGATTTAACCCAGATCTAGCACTTTAGGGTGGCTCTTGTCTCCTTTTGTCACATTTCATCATATTTTGAGCACTTCCTTTCTTTCCAACCAAGAAAGATATTCCAGGGTAACCCTTGCTATGCCAGCCCTTGAGTCAGGCCCTTCTCCACAAAGCCCTAGGCACTTTCGGTGGGGAATTAAATCTATACTTTATAATCAGTTGATACTTTAAGAGCCTGAATGTATCATAGAGATCATATACCAGCTAGTTCTTGAGATGAATGAAGTCATTTTAACCCAGAAATTTCCAGCAAACTGCTCAAACAGCTATTGGAAACAGAGTTAGGACCAGAGTCCCATCTTACAACTCCAAAATATATATTAATTCTACTCTATAACCTTTCACCCTTTATAGCACTCAACAGTAACATGTGCTAGTTTCATTCTGTTGGTTGTGTCCAATCAATACAACACCCCAAGACATTTGTTTGTTAACCACTATCTTCACTGGATACAGAATCCTCGCTCAAATGCATTAAGAGTAAGTTTGTAAACTGAGATTGAATCTTTTTCCAACTTCAGTGGAGATTTCTTGGGCTGAGTTATAAATCTTTGAATAATGAGGTTTTTAATGAAACCATGGCTAACATATCATTAACTATAGAGGGAGAATTGTACTCCTATAATCACTAATTTGGGGAGCTTAATAGAAAAATACAGAATATTGAAAATGTTTTTCTTATTACTTAATTTGTCAAAACACTATTGTTTATGCCACATTTTAAATGAGGTGGAATAGTTTTTAAAGATGCTACAGAGATCATTACAAAAGCACCAGGAAGCCAAATACAGTGAAATGGGTGAATGGGGGAAACACAGGAGAGAAAATAAATACTAAGCTTCATGTGAATCTTAGCTTCTGCAGAACACAGCTTAGCTCATCACCAACAGTACACAGGGGGATTTAATGTGAAAGTTAAAATGGGATTGAGATAGGTGTGTTGACAGTTCTGCATTTATAACATCCATCCATCTCAAGGCACCATCTGTTACATCGTCAGTGTTTTTGTGAGTTCAGCAATAGAGATAATTAAGCAAATGAGCAGCTAAAATTAAAGTTCCCAGAAAGTAAAAAGAGTTAGCAAAGACATGCCAGTGGGGTGTCTTTGTAGGAGTAGAGGCTGAACACCTGCAGCCACCTCTATGGCTAAGACAGAGCAAACAAGTGATGGACTGAAGAACGGGAACCAGGAGAGTTCATGACTTCTTAGCGGCTCATGCTTTCAGGAGTTGCTGATGGTAAAGGGAAAATGCTTTTTATATCCTTATTAAGGAGAAAGAAGAACACACAGATGACCTTGGAGACACTCTGAAAGGGAAAGTGGCCAATATGATGATGCATCAGTGGCCCAAGGACAGTGATGTCACCATTCACAAATCCCCTAAGATCAGTGCTCATTTTAATAAAGGAGGGTCCAGTCTGCTTGTCACCTGGGGAGGCAGCAAGGGGTCTAAGGACCTGGGACACAAAAGCATCTAGCATAGCATTCCTTTTTTAAGCATTTTTTAATGTAATTATTGTTCAAGTACAGTTTCCTGTCTTTTACTCCCATTCCAGCCCACCCCCCAGTGGTCCCCACTTCCCTCCCATTTCCACCCCCCCTTAGTTTTTGCCCATGTGTCCTTCATACTTGTTCCTGTGAATCCTTTCCCTTTTCCCCCAAAATTCTCTCCCCTCTCCCCTCTGGTCCCTGTCAGCCTGTTCTCTATTTCAGTGTCTTTGGTTACATTTTGCTTGCTTGTTTGTTTTGTTGTTTGGCTTCCTGTTAAAGGTGAGATCACATGGTATTTGTCTTTCATCACCTGGCTGATTTCACTCAGCATAATGCTTTCTAGTTCCATCTTTGCGGTTGCAAAGGGTAGGAGCTCCTTCTTTCTTTCTGCTGCATACAGTTCCATTGTGTAAATGTACCATAGTTTTTGGATCCATTCATTTACTGATGGGCACCTAAGTTGCTTCCACCTCTTGGCCATTGTAAATTGTGCTACTATGAACATTGAGATGCATAGGTTCTTTTGGATTGGTGTTTCAGGGTTCTTAGGATATACTCCTAACAGTGGAATTGCTGGGTCAAAAGGCATATTCATTTTTAGTTTTCTTAAAAAATCCCATACTATTTTCCATAGTGGTTGTACAAGTCTGCAATCCCACCAACAGTGAACTAGGGACCCCTTTTCCCCACAACCTCTCCAACATTTGTTGTTTGTTGCTTTGTTTATGATGGCCATTCTGACAGGTGTAAAGTGGTGGTATCTCATTGTGGTTTTAATTTGCATCTCTCTGATAGCTAGCGACATTGAGCACCTTTTCATGTGTTTTAGGATCCTCCGTATGACCTACTTGGAGAAGTGTTTGTTCAAGTCAGAAAACTACAGAACACTGAAGAAAGAAATCAAGGAAGACACAAACAAATGGAAATATATACCGTGTTCATGGATTGAAAGAATTAACATCATCAAAATGTCCATACTACCCAAAGCAATTTACAGACTCAATGCAATACCTATTAAACTACCAATGGCATATTTCACAGACATAAAACAAACACTTCAAAAATTTATATGGAATCATAAACGACCCCAAATAGCAGCTGCAATTTTGAGAAAGAACAAAGTAGGAGGGATCACAATACCTGATACCAAACTGTATTACAAGGCCACTGTAATCAGCCTGGTACTGGTATAGAAACAGACACGTAGACCAGTGGAACAGAACAGAGAGCCCAGAAATAAACCTAAGTCTCTACTGGCAATTAATATTTAACAAAGGGGGCAGTAACATAAAATGGAGTAAAAATAGCCTTTTCAACAAATGGTGTTGGGAGAACTGGACAGCTACATGCAAAAAAAATGAAACTTGAGCACCGACTTATACCATACACCAAAATAAATTCAAGGTGGATAAAAGACTTAAATATAAGCCATGACACCATTAGCACAGCATTCTTAAGAGGAAGGTGGGATTACTATGGAGGCTCCTAGAGCTGAATTAGCCTCATAAGGTGCTGACCACAACAGGAGACCATATAGCATCTATGGCCCTTGTGTAGGGAGCCATGCCTACATAGGCTGAGTGCGCTGGAGAACTTAGGGGAAGGAAACCCATTTCCTCCGTGATGATGTTTTGACAGTGAAATGTTAGTAGAACCACAGAGGCAATGATGTTTGCTTGTTTTCCCCTGATTTTGATCTCTTTTTGCCCCTTCTTTATTTTTTTCCTTGTGTACCAATATCTTGCTCTGTCTTTACTTGAACATTTTTTTCTCTGCTCCATTGTTCTTTCTGTAGCCCCACCCCATAGGCCTTATAGGGAATTCAACCTCCTCACCCCAGACTCTACTTAGATACCAGTCTTGTCCCTGGTCATGAGGATCATAAGGGGCTTTTCCTTGGAGCACTGTCTACCCTTGCCATTCCTCCCAGTCTGGGATCATAAAGAACTTCCAGCACCTGGGCTCCTGCCTTACTTTTCCTATCAGGCTTCTGCTAATAACTGGCTTCCTGTTTTCTCTGCCCCAGCCAATGTCTGTGTTGTGTTTCCCTTCCCAGAACCCTCTCTTCTCAGGGAATGGAACCACACTACCTCCTGACAAGCCTACCTGCCCTTGACTACTACTGTGCTTGGACTTCTGCCTATTTCCAGATACCACATGCTTCCACTCAAAGATCCCATCTAAGACTGAGATCTTGGCCTGTTGCACACCTGTTGTTGACTGCCAGCATCTGGCTGCCTAGAGCATTCTTCACACATTCACTCTGTCCAGTCCTGTCTCCAGCAGCTGCATCCTCTGGGCTTCACCACTCCTGGAGGCCTTTTCTTTCCTGAACCATAGCTATGACTGGAGCTTATATGTAGAAAGAGGTAAACAGTGCAAGCTGAGTATAAACACATTGCAAGTAATGTTCTCGTAATACAGGCATATTCAAAGGAAATGGTGTCCTGGCTGAGTTTGGGTAGCATTAAACTGCCCCAAACCATGGGTTCTTAAAATAGTTTCAATTAGTTTTAGTTCCCTGAACAGACTTGGAGGCACAGTAACAAGCTCAACAATGTTTTCACACTGATCCAGCTAATAGATGTCAAGCTGTTTGCTCTTGGTGCCTTATTGATTAAGGTAGGCAAGGTAAAGAGCTAAGAATCTGTGTTAAAATGTAATTTAGTCAGTTAAGGAGAAATGTTCCTTGGTGGGAGGTGTTTAGTTTAAGAAATGGAAATGCTGATGATAAACACACAGATCAGAACATTTAAATACACCGATCCACCCCCTGAAGACCAGGCAACCCTTCTGTGATGTTTGTTTTTGTCTAAGACAAGCTCATGACCAAGATAGAGGCTGTGGGAACCATATCTCCTTTCTAGAATGCAACCAAGTCACCCAAGCAAGACTGAGAAAAGAGTCTCGGTTACTGCATGTGCAGATTTGCTGCACATGATCCTAGAACCAGTACTAGGATCATAGAGAAGGCCCTAGTACCACCTCAGGTCCTTAATGGATAAAAGTCATTCCCATGAGTAGGGAAGAGAAGCTCACTCTGTGAATCACCACATTTTAGGCCAACAGTCTATGGACAAGTCTAGATCCTCCAAGAAGCAGATGCCCAGATGAGCTAAAATATGCAAGAAACTTAACGGAAAATATCTGTGAGAGAAAATGAGGTGGGACCCAGGAAGAGCTGGAAGAGTCATCAGACCACAGTGCATGTCTGACTCAAATTAAAAGAGACTGGATGGAAGAAAGGGGTCTGGTGTAAGCATTTGAACTACAGTTTAGGTCTAAGGAAAGTTCAGGAAGGACACCTGGATGAAATTGTTTGTTAGAGAGATGATACACTTTGAAGGAATAGGCCTGCCTTAGTATTCCTGTGGCACTCATTAGGGGCCACACCATGGCAAGGTGGCCTCAGTATAGATGCAGCAAAGGACTTCAAAACACAGCAGCTGGACCCATCCATTCATTATGCTCTCTGCAATCAGAGACCTGGAAGGCCAGTTCACACATCTATCACATACAATGACTAACTTTCACTCTCATGAGGAGTTAAGCAGGTTTACATTAACAAATAATAGGAATGACAAACCTCAGGCAAAGAACTGTTACATCATTAATAAAGAGGAAAAAGATATGACAATAAGAATAGTTATCTTTTAATTAGCATCTGCCAAGCATCGGATACTTTATATCCTTACTGCTAATCCTTAAAACAATCTTGAAAAGTCATATTACCAATAAGGGTACGTGTTTAAAGGGGTTAAGTGACTTGTCTAAGGCCACGCAGCCAGCATGTTGAATAGCCAAGATTGGATTCCACATATTTTTGTTCAAAAGTCATGCTTTTTCTATGCTGTCACTGGATCCGGAAAGAAACAGTGACAACTATGTCAGAAAATGGCTGACATAGGTGCCACAATGAGCATGAAACTTAATGTTATACATACTAGCAGCCAAGAAAAAGGGAGAGAGGCTGTTTTATAACTTTCATCAGTTTTTAATAGAAGCACATAAGAAGATAACACAAGAAGATAAACATGTACCTGGCTTCGAGTTCTGAAAGAAATTTGGTAAATCAAATCTGAAAATAAAGACTATTAAACTACTCTTGAAAAGATGGTGACAGAGTAGGATGAAGCGGATTCCAGCTCCTGTACACATGGGAGAAAATCCTGGCAGATCTACTGAGGAACAGCGCAATCAACCAACAGATACCCAGCATTTATGAAATTGGGAGACCAGAGATTGTGACGGACTCTGAGGGACCAGTCAGTGGCAGGTCAGTGGGGTCTCAGGGAGATGAGCGGAGACAGGAGTGGTGGTGGCAGGGCCTGCGCCTGTGGCCAGGCGGCCCTAGTGTTGCCCCAACCGGGGCCGGTCCGATATCCAGAGGCATCAGTCTGGGACCAGCACCAGAGGTGTCTGCCATGGGAGCCCGGGCACCCAGCAGCCTCAGTAGTCGACCATCGCCAGTCATCAGTTCCCTCCCTCCCAGTCTAAGCAACGCCAAGCAGAGGCCGGTCTGCTTGAGTTTACACAGAGGGTAACAAGGACAAAAGGCCGTGTTCAACTGCAGACTCTGTGGTCGCCAGCCCAGGAGAACTGAGAGGCCCACTGTTCTCACGGGTATGGCTGGGGATTGGGCCGGGCTGAGAGGCAGGCTTTCTGGAGAAGTTTTTTTTGGAAAGTGGACTGCAGTGCTCTCCTGCAATGGCAGCTTGGCTTGCTTCCCACCCAGCCTGGCAGCAATCCAGAGGACAGGCAGAAGCATTTGAGTCCCACCACAGGACTGGGAAGGACAGTGCCAGATCCTGAGGGACCCAGGCAGCCTGGCCAGTGCGCAGGTGCCCACACTCAAGTATGGTAGCATGGCTGGCGAGCATGCCTGCACCCCAGCCCACAGAAAGGTCCTGCTGCAACCAGAAATACTGGATTGGACAGTTTAAAATCAACAAGGGAAGTTTTTTTGCTTGTTTTGTTTTGTTTTGTTTTGTTTTAGTAATCTTATATAATTTTAATTTTATTATTGTTTTATCTTTCAATACTTTGTTCCTCTCCTTTCTTTTTTCCTGTTTTAGTCCTTCTTCCTTTCTTCCCAAACTTATCACTTTTTCCTCCTTTATCTGGTCTTTTTGTTTTGTTTTGTTTGTTTGTTTGTTGCTTTGTTTTCTTTTACCCACAAAGACACAAACAACTAAGAACTGCGGAAAAAACAGAGTGGGACCCAAACAGGGGGCATCTCAACAATAGAGACAGAGAGGCAAATTTCACTTTGCTATAGCAGAGAAGCCACAAGTTGCTGCATACTTGTATTTTTTTCATTATTCTCACTTCTTTTATATTATAATAGTATCTTTGTATTCCTCCACTTTCTCTATAGGCTTCTTAGTCTTGGCTGCTTATATTGTATTATTCGACAGGTTTCCTCTGTTCTTACCTCCACAGTGTATAGCTAATTTTCTATACTTCATGCCACTTGTTTTCCTTTAGCACACGACTCAAAGTTCTATACCCCCTGTTCAGACAGATCACATAGAGTCTGTCATATGATTACTGCTCTAATATTATTGTAAATAACAGCTGTTCTATACAACAGTAAATACTTCACAACACATCTCCCAAATTTTAGCCCATTATACAGGTTCCTGAATTCTATTACTGGAGTAATTAACTCTATTTGCTCACACACAACACCTATTTACTGTTCTTTACTCTCACCTTACCTCAAAATCTGACCGCCTGCAACCTCACTGCTTTCTAGATCCAACTCACAATCCCTCCCTCCCCAACAAGAGACTTATCTTTTATCCATCCTTTCATAAAAGTGGGAAGTTGGGTTGAAGATTATGGTTAACACTATATATAGCCTAAAGATCTTCTATCTCTTCTCTACTGGCTGTGACTGTAAATATCATAAAATACTCATGCTGTCATAAACCATTTTGCCTCCCCCTCTACTAATCACACACACAAAATAAGGAGCAGGTGGAAGCGGAGAACATCAAGATACCTGAAGGAGACTGCACCACTGAATTTCACAGGTATTCTACAACAAAGGTTCACACCATAAACCAGGGAGTCAGAACATATCAATTTAAGAAGTTGGGCTAACAAGAAGAGTCTCACAAACAATGGGAAGAATAAAAAATCCCCAAATGAAAGAAAAGGTGGAAGCCTAAGAAAGAATGTTAGATGAAATAGACGCCAGTCAACTATCAGATATTGAATTCAAAGCACTGGTTATCAGGAAGTTCAAAGAGCTCACAATGAGCTACCAGAAACTACAGGGGAGCTACAATGGACTCACTGCAAACTATATCAATATGAAAAAGAAAATAGAAACTATCAGCAAGAGACAAGAGGAAATGAATAATAAATTTCTGAATTTAGGAACACAGTAGAAGGTATCAAAAGTAGAATCGATGAAGCAGAAGATCATATCAGTGAGTTGGAGGACAAAGAAGAAGAAAAACTCCCAAAAAGAGCAAAAAAAGGAAGAGGCTCATAAAGAATGAAGGGGGATTAAGAGAAATGCAAGATAATATGAAACATAATAATATCCAAATAATAGGGATACCAGAAGGAGAAGAAGAAGAAGAAGGAATAGAAAGCATATTTGAAAGAGTAGTGTGAGAAAATTTTCCTAATTTAATGAGAGATAATTCACACAAATGCAAAAACCACAGAGAGTTCCAATCAAGAAGAACCCAAAGAGGCCCACTTCCAGACACATTATCATTAAGATGGCAAAATTCCAAGACAAAGAGAGAATCTTAAAGGCAGCAAGGGAGAAAAAAGAAGTAACATACAAGGGAGCCCCAATAAGGCTAGCTACTGACTTATCAAAGGAAACCCTCCAAGCAAGAAGAGAGTGGCAAGAAATATTCCAAGTAATGAGAAACAGGGGCCTACAACCAAACCTACTTTACCCAGCAAGGCTCTCAGTCAAGATAGAAGGACAAATAAAGAGCTTCCAAGACAAAAGTAGCCTAAAAGAATATGCCTCCACCAAACTAGCCCTACAAGAAATAATAAAAGGACTGCTTTAAGGAAAGGAGGGAAAAGAGAGAGGCAGAGAGGAACACAGGTACAAAAATGGCAATGAAGAAATATCTATCAATAATAACCTTAAACGTACATGGATTAAATGCTCCAATCAAAAGACACAGAATAGCTGCATGAGTAAGAAAGCATGACCCACACATATGCTGCCTACAAGAGACCCACCTCAGGACAAAAGACCATCACAGACCAAAAGTGAAAGGCTGGAAACAAGTTTTCCAAGGAAATGGACAAGAAAAAAGAGCCGGGTTAGCAATTCTCATATCAGACAAAATAGACTTCAAAAAAAAAGGGCCATAAAGAGAGACCCAGAAGATCACTTCATAATACTCAAGGGAAGAATCCATGAAGAAGACATTAACATCGTAAATATATATGCACCCAACATACGAGCACCCAAATATATACAGAAAATCTTAGAGGACTTCAAAAAAGATATTGAAAGCAACACAATTATAGTAGGGGACTTTAACACCCCACTGTTTAAAATGGACAGATCTTCCGAACAAAATATCAAAAAGACATTGCAGCATTAAACAACACCCTAGATGAAATGGACTTAACTGATATATATAGAGCCCTTCATCCCAAAGAAGCTAAATACACATTATTCTCAAATGCACATGGAATATTTTCAAAGAGAGACCACATGATAGGACACAAAACGAGCCTTAACAAATTTAAGAAAATTGAAATCATACCAAGCATTTTCTCTGACCACAAGGGACTGAAAGTGGAAACCAATGCCAAAGGAAAAACCCAAAACACTCAAAATCATGGAGACTGAATGGTATGCTATTAAACAACAAATGGGTCAAGAATGAAATTAGGGAAGAAATCAAAAAGTTTCTGAAAACAAATGAAAATGAACTCTGAACCCAAAACTTATGGGACACAGTGAAGGCAGTCCTGAGAGGGAAGTTCATAGCAATACAGGCCTACCTAAAGAAGATAGAAACATCTCAAACAAACCTTACTCTACGCCTGCAAGAACTCGAGGAACAACAACAAAGACAGCCCAGAGCAAGTAGAAGGAAGGAAATAACCAAGATCACAGCAGAATTAAATGACATAGAGACTAAAAGCTCAATTCTAAGGATCAATGAATCCAGGAGTTGGTGTTTTGAAAAGATAAGCAAAATAGACAAGTCTTTAAGCAGGCTCATCAAGAAAAGAAGAGAGAAGACACAAATAAACACAATCAGAGATGAAAGAGGAGAGATTACAACTGGTACCACAGTAATAGAAGGGATTGTAAGAAATTACTATGAAGAACTGTATGATGAGAAATTTGAAAACCTAGGTGAAATGGACAAATTTCTAGAAAAATATAATCTTCCAAAACTCAATGAAAAAGAAGCAGAAAACCTGAACAGACCAGTAACAGCAGATGAAATTGAAGCAGTAATCAAAAAACTCCCATCACACAAAAGCCCTGGACCAGATGGTTTCACAGGAGAATTCTACAAAGCATTAAAGGAAGAACTAACCCCTATTCTTCACAGACTATTCCAAAAAATCCAGAAGGATGGAAAACTCCCAAATTCTTTTTATGCAGCCAGCATCATCAAATCCCCAAACTAGACAGAGACACAACAAAGAAAGAAAACTTCAGACGCAAAAAAGAAAGTGTCTGATGAATACAGACGCTAAAATCCTCAATAAAATATTTGCAAATCGCATCCAACAATACATCAAAAAAGATCATACACCATGACCAAGTGGGATTCATCCCAGGGATGCAAGGATGGTTCAATATTCGCCAGTCAGTAAATGTAATACATCACATAAACAAAAGCAATAACAAAAACCACATGATCATATCAATAGATGCAGAAAATGTTTTTGATAAGGTACAACACCCATTTATGATAAAGGCACTCAGCAAAGTGGGAATAGAGGGAGCATTCCTCAATATAATAAAGGCAATATATGAGGGACCTACAGCCAACCTCATACTCAATGGGCAAAAACTAAAAGCTTTTCCACTAAGATCAGGAACAAGACAAGGCTGTCCACTTTCAACACTTCTATTCAATATAGTATTGGAAGTTTTAGCCACAGCGATCAGGCAAGAAAGGGAAATAAAAGGCATCCAAATAGGAAAGGAGGAAACAAAACTGTCAGTGTTTGCAGATGACATGATAGTGTACATGGAAAATCCTATAGACTCTACCAAAAAACTGCTCAAACTAATTAATGAGTTTGGCAAAACAGCAAGTTAGAAAATCAATATCCAGAAATCAAAGGCATTTTTATATACTAACAATGAATCAGCGGAAGCAGAAATCAAGAAAAAAATCCCATTTGATATAGCAAAAAGAAAAATAAAATATCTGGGAATACACCCAACTAAGGAGGTAAAAGACCTGTATGCAGAAAACTATACAACACTGAAGAAAGAAATCAAGGAAGACACAAACAAATGGAAACATATACCTTGTTCATGGATAGGAAGAATTAACATCATCAAAATGTCCATACTACCCAAAGCAATATACAGATTCAATGCAATACCTATTAAAGTACCAATGACCTACTTCACAGACATAGAACAAACACTTCAAAAATTTATATTGAACTATAAATGACCCTGAATAGCAGCCACAATTTTGAGAAAGAAAAACAAATTAGGAGGGATCACAATACCTGATATCAAACTGTATTACAAGGCCACTGTAATCAAAACAGCCTGGTACTGGCATAAAAACAGGCACATAGATCAATGGAACAGAACAGAGAGCCCAGAAATAAACCCAACTGTCTACGACAAAGGGGGCAGCAACATAAAATGGGCTAAAAATAGCCTTTTCAACAAATGGTGTTGGAAGAACTGGACAGCTACATGCAAAAAAATGAAACTTGAGCACCGACTTACACCATACACCAAAATAAATTTAAGGTGGATAAAAGACTTAGACATAAGCCATAATACCATTAAAGTCCTAGAGGAGAACATTGGCAAGAAAATCTCAAATATTTCACACAGCAACATTTTTACTGACATTTCCCCTAGAGCAAGGAATATAAAGGAAAGAATAAACGAATGGGATCTCATCCAAATAAAAAGCTTCTGCATGGCTAAAGAAAACAGTATTAAAATAAAAAGACAACCAACTGTATGGGAAAACATATTTGCCAATGATACCTCAGACAAAGGTTTAACCTCCAAAATATACAAAGAACTCACACAACTGCACTCTAAGAAGACAACTAACCCCATTAAAAAATGAGAAAAGAACTTGAACAGACACTTCTCCAAGGAGGACATACAGAGGATCCTCAATATTGCTAGCTATCCGAGAGATGCAAATTAAAACCACAATGAGATACCACTTTACACCAATCAGGATGGCTATCATAAACAAAGCAACAAACAACAAATGTTGGAGAGGTTGAGGGGAAAAGGGGTCCTTAGTTCACTGTTGGTGGGATTGCAGACTGGTACAACCATTATGGAAAACAGTATGGAATTTTCTTAGAAAACTAAAAATGAATCTACTTTTTGACCCAGCAATTTCACTGCTAGGATTATATCCTAAGAACCCTGAAACACCAATCCAAAAGAACCTATGCACCCCAACGTTCATAGCAGCACAATTTACAATAGCCAAGTACTGGAAGCAACCCGGGTGCCTGTCAGTAAAGGAATGGATCAAAAAATTATGGTACATATACACAATGGAATTCTATCCTTTGAATTCTATCCTTTGATCTCACCTTTAACAGGAAGCTAAACAACAAAACAAACAAGCAAACAGAATAAAAACAAAGACACTGAAATAGAGAACAAGTGGGCAGCGACCAGAGGGGAGAGGGAAGGGAATTTAAGGGGACAAATGGGGCGGGATTTTGAGGAACAAGTATGAAAGACATAGGGATGAGGACTGAGGGGGCGGAATGGGAGGGAGGTGGGGAGACGGGGCAGGGGGGCTGGGATGGGAGAAATAGACAAAAAAACTGTACTTGAAAAGTAATTAAATAAAAAATTTTTAAAAATAAAATACTTGAGAAAGAAAGCAGTAATGGAAAAATTGTGTGTTTGCAATAACTTTAACTTATTAGTAATGTATAGTGTACAGAGTTCAGCACAGTTAGTAGTGATCTGACCTCAAGATGGTCAGGTAGAAGGAATTTGGACTCCAATCTTTTTCTTATGTGTGCAGTAAAGGCTTAACTCAGCAGACTGGGGTGCCCAAAGTTTGCACAGTCCAAAGAGTACACTTGTCCTTGACAGGCTTGTGGGAGACCTGAGCCCTTCAAACACCCTGCCTAACAGAAGTCTCTGTACACTTGGGGACTTAGGTCATAACAGATATGACCATGATTTATGGTCCTGATTTATGCTGACCATGATTGATGGTGAATGCCTTTTTTATATTCCTGAAATCCTGCATTGGTTTGATTTCTGAGAAGGGCTGCAGACTGAGTAGCCAAGGTCAGTCATATATGTGGGTGATTCATGCCTATGTGACTGGCCCCAATAAAAACTCTGGATACTAAGCCTGGGGAAAGCTTTCCTAGTTGGTAGTAATGCACACATGTTGTCACATATCAGTTCTAAGAGAACTGAGTGCTGTCTATGTGACTCCACTGGGAAAAGACAACTGGTAGCTCTGTGCCTGGTTTCCTCCAGAATCCACCCTCTGTGCCTTTTCCTTTGCTGACTTTAATCTGTATCCCTTTTCTATTTTAAATCATAACCATGATTATAGTAGTTTTCTGGGTCCCATGGGTCTTTCCAGTAAATCCTCGAACCTGAGAATGGCTTTACTCTTTCTACTTCCCTCCATCTTCCTTTAATTAACATCAACAGGCACCTTTCCTCATTCTAATTTCTCTTCATCCCTCATTTCACCCTCACCCAACTGCATCACCTACCTGGAAGAGGCAGACAGTAACCTCTTGGGGTTGGGCATTTTTCTTTCCTCACCTCAACGCTTGCTAAAATCATAGAGTGAGGTGGAGCTGTGTTTCTATTTCTTTCTATTCTTAGATCTCCAATCACTTAATAAACAACATAGAATCCTGAAAAGAGCAAAAGGCTGGTGCAATTCTCTTCATTTCTCACATGAAGAAATTGACTCAGGTGTGACAAACAACTTCTCTGCACCTGCCTTACAGAGCTCATCCAGGGGCCATGCTCACAGGTGTCAGAACTGTCCTTACCAGTTGTTGTTCTGGGTCTCTAATCCTTGGTTCTTGTTAAGATCACCTGATTTAATTGTGGCTATATTGAGAAAAAATGACTTTGAAAACAAGGCAACTCCAGTGCTTTCTGCTTCTCCCTGCCCCCTGGGGGACACATTTTCAGTCACATGTTATCCCCACCAATTTCATTAGCATTGAGTTATAAGGATAAAAATATCCCACCCCTGTCACCCACAAGTTACCTTCTACGCTGAACTTCCTGAATCATCTTTTCTCTGGTAATTTTGTCAGTGACATGTTTGTTGTCAGCAAGGCAAAGCTGGCATGACTGATTCAGGGTGACCTGGGCTTGGCTCTACTCTGAGCATCAATAAAATTGCCAGGTCTGCTTTGATTTCAAAATTTGTGTTGTAGGTAATGATGATATATGAGCTCATGGAACAGATTTGATTCTCTGCAGTAAGAATGGTTTTGGCAGCTAATGAAGAGAAAAAATTATTTTGGTCTACAGTATAAATAGGTTTCTTCTGACATGGATGTCATCAATGGAACACTCGGATGAGCACAAGATGCCATGTCTACCCTGACTGGTGGCCCATATTGACTAAGGTATGAAAGCCACAGTGAAGCTAAAGAAATTGGGAAGGGAGGGTTGGATAGTGGGGTAGGGAGAAAACCAATTCGAGGAACCAAATTTCCAGTCAGCTGAATTCCACTGACACTCTATTATGCCCAGAGGCTAGTGTCACACTGAGGACACAGTCAGGTTCAAGCAAATGAGCACTGCCCTTGTACCATGGCACTCTGAAAAGACAATTAGAGCTCAGGAAGGCAGCTTCTGCAAGGTAATCAGGATCTGACAGGGGCCAACTGACAAAGCCCCCAGTGGAGACTGTCAAGCACTCCTGGTAATTAGAAATGTCAGGCAGCTTTGGGGAGCACTGACGGGGCTGGAGTTTTCCTGCCAGGGCTCCCTCCCAACCCTGGCTCCAGCTGAGCGGAGCAGATTCTGCTGCTAGTTTAAACCATCCTAAATAAGAATTTTTTATTATGGTAAAATAGACATACCACAAAATTCACCATTTTAACCATTTTTAAGTGTGAAGTTCAGCAATTAGGAATAATATTCATATTATTGTATGACCAACACTACCATTTAGTGTCCCAAATAGAAACTCTGTATCTGTTATAAAAAAAACCCTCCATGCTACCCTCCCCTCAGTCTCTGGTAATCACTACCCAACTTTCTGTTTCTAAAAATTTGCTTATTCTAGATGTTTCACATATAATAGCTGTCCTTTGTGTCTGACATTTAATCTAGCATCATGTTTTCAAGGTCCATTTATATTGAAGCATGTATCAGAATTTTATTCATTTAAAGGGTTAATGATACTTCATTGTATGTATGTACCACATTTTGTTTATTCAAACTAGACATATGGGTTGTGGTGCTTTGTCTATTATGAATGATACTGCTATGAACATAGGTATACAAATATTTGTATTCAATTCCCTGCTTTCGGTTCTTTTGAGAATATCCCCAGAAACAGAATTGCAGGGTCATATGATAATTTTATGTTTAAATTTTTGAGGAACTACCTAAGAATTTTAAAATGTAGGAAACCTCATAGTTGTTTTAGAGCAGCTCTTTTGTGGCAGGTTTAGCAACATTCATGTATTTATGGAGAAAATTCCTGTAGCAAGAAACTGTGCTGCTGCTCACCAGTAATCCTGTGTCTACAACATAATCCTCACTTGTCAAACATTTACAGAGTTCCATTCATTTGCCACACAGTATGTGGTACTGGAGCACAGCAGTGAACAAGACAGGAGCCACCCCTGCCCAGGGAAATAGAGGGAGCTGAGTCAACTGCGGGGGAGGGCAGCCAGGCTAAAGGACCGTCATGGAGACTGAGATGAGAGAAGAAGCCAAGGAACCTTAACTTCTGCTCACTGAGGACCTAATAGAGGTCAGTGCTGGACATTTTTAACACAGCTGATTTAATCCTGACATGGACAATACTATTATCCCATTTAACTTCACAGCAACACCTAGATTAGGGCTTGGTTAAATAACTGGGTGTTATAGCCTAGCTATCTATGTGCAAAAACTAACCATCACACTCATGAAGATGGCCTGTAAACAGGAGTGCTTCTAGTTATCTGTACCGTGATGGCTTTGCAGAACTTTCCTAGGTAGCCTGGCAGAACATCTTTTAAGCTTTCTGAGTCTCAGTTTTCTCAGGCAAGGCATAATAATACTTTTTTATGAGGTTTAAGGAGATAAGGTAAGTAAAAAACAATTCCAAATATTATGTTTAATAATATTATTATTGCATTATTAATATGTTCAAATATTATACCATATTCTTTCCATAAATTATATTATTTAATACTCAAAATAATCTTGTTTTATATAGATGAGGAAACTAAAGCTTAAAGCAATGAAGTAACTGGGCAAGAAAATATTAACAGCTAATATCAAAACTAAGATATGCCTGACTCTGAGGCCCATGATTTAACTTCTTTTTTTCTTAATCCTCACCTGAAGATATGCTTTATTGATGAGAGAGAGAGAAAGAGATGAGAGACCAACATCCATTAGTTCCTTCTGTACATACGCAGACCAGGAATTGAACCTGCACCCTTGTGGTGTATGGGACAATGCTCCAACAACTGAGCCACCCAGCCAGAGCCTAAAATCTTTGTTGTATTCAGATATATTAAGATTTATTATGCATTCATATTCATTATATAGTGGAAAGCAGGTGAACCATATGATAAAATTCACTTTTTAATGATCACATAAAGTTCATGGAATAGTTCTCATTTGCTACACAGCATCAAAAGAAACCAAATGCTCAACAACATTAATGCATATATGCCCAGAAATGATTAGAAGACAAATCTATCCTAATTAGTCTCTTAGGTTTTTTGTTTCAGTGCTTGTTCTGCATCTAAGCAGTTTGCCTATGTCAATGAGTCTTACCCTTATTTTCTTACGATCAGTTCTTCAGGAAACATAAAAATGTCAACAGGTAACTTCAGCATGCATTATTATTCTGAAGCCACTAAGAAAATGTTACAAAGTATTGCAGACATGGAAGAATGCAATAAGAAGTAACGTACAAAGAAAACAGGTAGACACAATTAAATTTTCCGGTACTTGTTCCCATAAAATTTCAGCTGTTATTAAATGTTTCTCTTATATGCATAAGAGAAATATTTATTGGTTCTTTGGAAATTTTTAATTGCTACAAAACTCTTGGTAAGCTACCTCCTTCCTGCTCTCTTCTATTACTGGAAATAATAGGCGTACTTTAAATACTATCTACCGTAATAAAAATATCATACCATTGTTTGCTTTTGGTAGTATCAGAAAGAAATTAGTTCCCTGAATGTTTTTTTTTTGCATAAATGGGAAATGTTTTCTGCTCTACAAGTTCTAATTTAGTATCGGCAATAAGTGACACTGTAGCAGTGGGAGTAAAAACTATCATTTGATATGTGCCTAAATACACATATAGTGTCATTTTCCCATGATGATTTTTTGTTCATTAGGAAAAGGGTTTTATCAGGAATTTTATTTGTTTCCATATCTAACAATTGCACCTCCTCTACTTGGTGAACCCCCCAACAATGACTCACTGGCTTCTGCTTTAAAGCCTTATGTAGACCATACTTCAAATATAGGTTATAGTACTTAGTATTTAAATGTTTGGTTTGTCCCACAGTGAGACACCAGTTCACACTGCTCAGAATGGCTATCATAAATAAAGCAACAAACAAGTGTTGGAGAGGTTGTGGAGAAAAGGGAACCCTAGTGCACTGTTGGTGGGATTGCAGACTGGTACAACCACTATGGAAAACAGTATGGAATTTTCTTAGAAAACTAAACATGAAAACTAAACTTTTTGACCCAGCAATTCCACTGCTAGGATTATATCCTAAGAACCCTGAAACACCAATCCAAAAGAACCTATGCACCCCAATGTTCATAGCAGAACAATTTACAATAGCCAAGTGCTGGAAGCAACCTAGGTGCCCATCAGTAAATGAATGGATCAAAAAACTATAGTACATCTACACAATGGAATTCTATGCAGCAGAAAGAAAGAAGAAGCTCCTACCCTTTCTGACAGCATGCATGGAACTGGAAAGCATTATGCTGAGTGAAATAGGCCAGGTGTTGAAAGACAAACACCATGTGATCTCACCTTTAACAAGAGCCTAATCAACAAAATGAACAAGCAAGCAAAATATAACCAAAGACACTGAAATAGGGAGCTGGCTGACAGTGACCAGAGGGAGAGGGGAGGGAATTTCAGGGGAAAAGAGGAAGGGTTTGCAAGAACAAGAATAAAGGTCACATAGACAAAAACTAGGGGGATGAAAATGGAAGGGAGGTGGGGAGGGCTGGGGGGTCAGCTGGGATAGGGATAAAAGGGAGAAAACTGTACTTGAACAACAATTAAAATAAAATAGAATTTTTTAAAATATTTGGCTTTCCTCCCCTTCAGGGCCATGGCAGTGCTGAACTTCCCATTGAATTTAGGGTAGCCATTTGACTTGCTGTAGCCAATTAATTGGGAATACAAGACTTAAGAATAGGGAAGGTGATTTCCTAAAGACATACTGGGCCAGTGAATATATCTATATCAATATGGATATAGATAAAGATATAGATAGATATAGCTATAGATAGATATACATATAGATATATATAAGTATATTGTGGTATGAGAGATATAGATATACCTCTCATGCATATAGAGATATAAATAGATAGATATAGATATAGAAACAGATATACCACAATATTGGAAGTACACTCAAAAAGCCATCTGTGACCTCCCCTACAAAGAAGTATCCCCTAGTACATCTTGGGATTGAACCAGAGTCATTAGTCCTAATTTCTTATTTGCTTTAATAAAGTTATTTTGGAGCTTTCACCTTTTGCTTCACAAGTAATTTCAAAGAACACTGCTTTTGAATAACTAGTGGCCTGCAACCACTAACCGTGCAATCCCTGTGCAGTCACACTGAAAAGATAATCATTAACATTTTTCAAGATTAAAAAGTTAAATATGTCTTAATTAAACATCTTTTGCAGCACATCTGTAATGATTTTTTAAAATGGATTTTAGAAACCCTTTTAAGAGAAAAATAGGTATTTAATAAGTAAAAGTTTTGCTGACATTGCAGTATTATATTTAACAGCTTGGGCATATTCATTTGCTGAGGAACAAGACAAGGAGTTTGAAAAGGCCTATAAAAATGACAGTTTGATTTGTGTAGAGAATAATATCTCCATTCTGTCTTAATTTAGTTCATTAATGTGCCTGCATAATATAAAGTTTGTAATTAAGCCTCATAAAAACACAAACAGTGCCATCTTTTGGGCAATGTTTAAACCTTATGCATATACACAATCATACATGCTTATGTCAGGCAATGAACTTACTGCCTACAGACATTCATCATGGATGCTTTTATTGACACCAGAGAAATGCAAGCCACCATGCCAACAAATAGTGGGACTTATACCTGTCCAACTTACCTAGAATAGCATGTTCAGGTTGGCTTTTCATCATCTCCATGGAAAGGCCAATGCAGGCATATGTTCATTTGTTTCTTAGAGCACCCGAAGACATTTTTTTTCCAATTTAAGTTCTTTTGTAAATCTGGGATGAAATGTATTTGGCTCAGATGTCAGATTTTGAAAAGTAGGTGGATGAATATCATGTATAAAAATAGAAATGCTATTGTTATTCTGCTCATAACTGTTATTCATAACTCAGGTGGAGGAACAGACAAGAAAAGCCTGTTTCACCAAAATTCATTTTCTTTTGACTAGCATGGATTAGTTCTGCACTGGGCAGTCTGAAAAGATGACCTGTCCATAAGGATGCAAGTATTTTAAAAGAGGAATTCCAAATTGTCATTCTAGTAAAACATTTAATAAGCACTTAGCTTTGTGCTAGAAATTATATAGGAGCAGCCCTATGGCTGCTAAAATTATTGACATAGTTGTTACTTGGAAGTTCTGTAGCAGGAAAAAAGTTGCAAAGGTGTGACTTTAAAGGCTTAAGCAATATTAAATGAAAATAGAGGTAATTTTGATGGTGATCAATAACATTTATTGATCACTTACCATATATAACGAACTGTTTAAATGTTGTGCATATATAAACTCATTTAACCCTCATGAAAATTTAATGAAGTAGGTTCTATTATAATCGTGATTCTATAGACAGAACTGAAAAAGAGAATTAGTAACTTGTCCAAAGTCAGTGACAGTTTACTAGAAAATCTCATGTCAAAAAAACTGTGAAAGTGGTAGCTGCCATGATGGAAATAATGGGCCAAAGCTAAGAGAGGGTATGACTATCCATTTCTTTCACTAATTCAACAAATACACAATTATTTGGGCACCTATTCAATGCCAGGTACCATTATCAGAGCTGAGGACTGAACAAAACAAATTCCCCAGTATCTTAAATCCTGCCTCATAGTGGAGCAGATGATACACAGAAACATACTATAATGTCTTATGATGATCAGGAATGCTTGGGGACACTATTTTATACTCAAAGAAATACAAGATGAAATAATTGATACCTACCCCCAAAACATTTTGAATCTTATGAGGAAGTCAGATAGACCTAGTAAAGTTGTATGCTGTGACTTGTGATATGAGAGAGGTAAGCACAGATTGCCTGACATTATTCCTGGGTGTGTCTGTGAGGGTGTTTCTGGATGAAATTAGCAAAAGCCTTTTTGAAGATGGTGATATTCCCATTGAGAATTATGCAATAAATAGAATTAATTAGGAAATGTAGGTTTACCTTGGGAAAGAATAGCCACAAAACACAAAAGTTGAGAGCTGGGCAAGATCTAGTAACTAAAGTGAATTAGGGTAACAGAAATACATATACAGCCCTGGCTGGTGTGGCTCAGTGGATTAAGTGCCAGCCTGTGAACCAAGGGTCACCCTTTTGAGTCTCAGTTTAGAGTATGTACCTGGATTGTGGGCCAGGTCCCCAGTAGGGGGCGCATGAGAGGCAACCACACATTGACATTTCTCTCCCTCTTTTTTTCTCCTTCCCTTCCCCTCTGTAAAAATAAATAAGTAGAAATATATATTTTATATGTGTGTATATTAACAGATGTGTATAAATACATATTTACGTGTGTGTATATATACATGTGTATAAATATTTATGTGTCTATATATGAGGAAAGATTTATTATAAGGAATTGGCTTAAGCAGTTAAGAAAGTTGAGAAGTCCCGTGATCTGTCCTCTGAGAACTGGAGATTCGGGAAAACCAGTGGTATAATTCAGCCCTAGTCTGGAGGTCTGAGAACCAAGACTGTCAAGGGCAGGAGAAAATCCAGGTTATAGCCATACAATCAAGCAGAAAGGCTGAATTCTTCCTTCCTCTGCCTTTTTGTTCTATTCATGCTCTCATTGGATTGGATGAGGCCCACTCACAGCGGAGAGGGCAAATCACTTTACTAAGTCCTCTGATTTAAATGTTAATTTCATTCAGAAACACCATGATAGACACACCCAAGAATAATGTCTAGCCAAATATCTGGGCATCCTGTGATCCAGTTAAGTTGACACATAAATTAATTGTCACATAAAGACAAGTCCCTATAGAGGAATCTTATGGTATGCATAGGTGAGCAGCCAGAAACAGGTGGTTCTGGAAGGTTGGGAAGAGAGTAAAGCACGCCAGACCTCATCTTGCCTGTGACAGAGCAGAAGCTAATCTTAAAGGCCATAGGTAGACACTGAGAAGTTGTTGATGGGGAAAGATTTGATATACTCCATGTTCTGAAGAGAGCACCAAAATAATTATGTAAGTTATAGGCTGGCGGGGGACAAGACAAAGGCAGGAAGATAAATACAGAGGCTGCCACAGCAATGTAGGGAAGACACAATGAGCTTAAAGGGGAGGAAACCATTTGCAACACTATTAAAAGAGAGATGGCAATTTATTGGTTTTGAAGGAGAAATGGAAAAAAAGAAAAAGAGAAAGGTTTGTAGGTACTGCCCAGGGTGACTGGGAAGATGGTAATGTCATCCACAAGAACAGAGATACAAAAAGAGGGGCAGATTTGAATTTGAAAGTGCTGAAGCATAATTGATGCTCCTGCCATGACGTACACAACTGTTTCTTCAAATGGGCCATAATCTCTATTCCCTGCAGGCATTTACAAAGACTGTGGCCCCTGCTTGTTTTTCCACAAGTCCATGGTCTCCACTCCCCAAGCTTTCTCTGCACACCTCAATTTTCAGCTTAAGTGTCATTTTCTCCATGACCTCCATAACCCCAAGTAGGGTGAATCTCTTGCTAAAGCTCCCTAGCACCATGTTATTTCTCTCTCCCAGTTGTGTGTAAGATTTTTTTTATTTGTTTATCTCCCAAACTGAACAATGGACCGTACACATTTCTAACTGAACAGTTCCCGCCACATGGCACACTCTAAGAAATGTTGTGGGGTACTCATATAAATAAGTATCCTGTAAACCCCTGCATATATATACAACACACTCCAAAGAGGGATCTGAAATTAGAAATATGGATTTGAGCAACAACTGCTTATGGAAGCAATTTCTCTTAAATTGATAATCACATAGTTCTAGGAGAACGAAGTGTTTTTTTCAACAGCATCCTGAAAGGCAGTGCTAAAAAAGCACTGTATATCTATTATGGCCAAAGCACCTTACATGTATTTTCTTTTGATGCTTTATATCTTCCCAGGAAAGCATGTGGTGTCGTGAACTCATTTCCTTTTCTTTTTTTCCTTTTTTACACTGGTTTCTTTTTAGCTTAAGTAAAAGACTTTTCACACTAAGAGCAAAGACAATGTAGACACACTAAAAAGATACACCAAAAAAATATTTCTCTCCTCAACATCAGTGAGTGACTTTTCTTCAAAGACAAAGGTGAAAATTATACTTTCCCTTACTCCCCTTCTAAATCTTCTCTCATCTCTGGGAAGCCTTCATGTGAACCTGTCTTAAACTTCACATTCCTCAAAGTTCAGACAGCCTCAGGGAATGGTGGAGCAACCGACAGGTGGAGATGAGTTTGGGGATAACTTGGGTCTTTTGCTGACCTGCCCCTAGGCTCAGAGCTGGTGAAGGCCCAACCTTGGTACATAGCTTGATCCCTCCCATGTGCATCTAGGTCCAGCAGAAGCAGCCACAAACTACAGACTGCTTGGTAGCTCCTGGAAGGTATCCCAAGGCAAGTTACAGACAACATCTGTCATTGACCTGCACTAGCATCCCTCCCAAGAGGACCCAGAACAAATAAATACAACTGGTGGTGGACTTCAAACTAGTGCTTCAACAAGCTGCACAAGAAGGGTATCCTAAGGGAGACCCCAGGAGGCACCAGACCCTGCAAGGGCAAACTCTACTTCAGAGCTTGAGTGGTGGGAGGCAACCCCCACAAAGTGGTCCATACATTGTTGTTGGGGTTGATCCACATAGTCAACCAGTCTGAGAATCCACCCAACTCACAGATGGGCCAACAGCAATGAAGACAACTACAATAGGAGGGCTCACATAACCACACAAGAAGCATTTCTGAACTACCTACATCAGGTGATCAGCAAGATTGCTCCAATAAACCTCACAAGACACCTACTACAAAAGACCACCATATCAACATTGGAAGACATAGCAGATCTACCTAATACACAGAGACAAATACAAAAAAAGAAAGTGAGGGTAAAAAAACATGTCCCAAATGAAATAACAAGAGAAATCCCCAGGAAAAAAATAAACCTAAAAAATGGAGGCACCCAACTACCAGATGAAGTATTTAAAACAATGGTTATAAGGATGCTCAAGGAACTTAGGGCAAAAATTAATTAACTCTTGAGAACTTAAACAAAGAGATAGTACACATTGAAAAAGGACATAAAACTATAAAAAAGAATCAGTCACAAATAAAGAATACAATATCTGAAATGAAGAATACACTGGAAGGAATCAATAGCAGCTTAAATGAAGTAAGAGATCAAATCAGCAATTTAGAGGACAAGAAAACTGAATATACACAAGCAGAGCAGCAGAAAAAAAAGGAATTTTTTTAAAATGAAGAAAGTCTAAGGGACCTCTGGGACAACATTAAGTGTAACAACATCTGCATCATAAGGGTACCAGAAAGGGAAGAGAGAGAACAAGGAATTGAGAACCAGTATGAAGAAATAATGGCCAGTCTATGGCCATACCACCCTGAACATGCCTGATCTTGTCTGATCTCAGAAGCTAAGCAGAGTCGGGCCTAGTTAGTACTGAGATGAGAGAAATAATGGCCAAAAATGTCCCTGACCTGGTAAAAGAAAAAGACACACCTGTCCAGGAAGCACAGAGAGTTCCAATCAAGATAAACACAAAGAGGTCTATACCAAAAAGCGTCATAATTACTATGACTAAGGTTACAGACAAAGAGAATCTTAAGAGCAGCAAGAGAAAAACAGTTAGTTACCTATAAGGGAGCTCCCATGAGACTGTCAACTGATTTCTCAATAGGAACACTTAGTCCAGAAGAGATTAGCATGAAATATTCAGTGAAGAAAATCAAGGACCTATAACCAAGACTACTTTACCCAACATGGCTATCATTTAAAATTGAAGGAATAATAAAGGGCTTCCCATAGAAGAAAAAGCTAAAGGAGTTCATTAACACCAAACCAATACTACAAGAAATATTAAAGGGTTTTGTTTTTAAAAAATCAACAAAAAAAGAGAAACATAGTTATAGACTAAAGCAGCAATAAATACATATCTATCAATAATTACTTCAAATATAAGTGGATTAAATGTTCCAATCTAAGACACAGGGTATCTGAATGGATAAGAAAACAAGACACGTAAACACATTATCTACAAAAGACACACCTCAGAATGAAAGATACACACAGACTGAAAGTAAAAGGATCAAATATGATATTTCATGCAAATGGAAATGAAAGAAAGCTAAGATAGCAGCATTTATGCAAAATATACTTTAAAGCAAAGGCTGTAATAAAAGACAACAAAAAACATTACATAATGATAAAGGGTCAATTCAACACAAGGATAAAATCCTTGTAAATATTTATGAGCCCTAAATATATTAAAAAATCTTAATGGATATAAAGGGAGACATCAACAGTAATACAGTCATAGTAGGAATTTTAACATCCCATTGGATGTTATCAATGGATAGGTCTTCCAGATGAAAAAAATCAGTAAGAAAACAGCAATGTTAAATGATACACCAGACCACATAAATTTAATTGATCTTTTCAGAGCATTTCACCACAAAGCAGCAGAATATACATTTTTCCAAGTGCACATAAAACATTCTCTAGGATAGACCATGTGTTAGGACACAAAAGAAATCTCGAAATATGCAAGAAGCTTGAAATCATACCAAGCACCTTTTTCAATCACAATGGTATGGAACAGGAAATCAATTACAAAATAAACAAAAATATATAAACACTTAGATGCTTAAACATGAAGCTTCAGGAATGATACTAAAAATGAATGGTTAACAGTGAAATTAAGGAATAAATCAAAAGTTACCTTGAGACAAATGAAAATGAAACCACAACAACACAAAATCTATGGGACACAGAAAAAGCAGTCCTAAGAGAGAAATTCATGGAAATATAGCCTTGCCTCAAGAAACAAGAAAATACTGAAATGAGCAATCTAATCTTACACCTAAAACAAGTAAAAAAAAAAAAAAAGAACAAAGTCCAAGATGAATAAACAGAAGAAAATTAAAAATATCAGAGGTCGAGTAAATAAAAGAGTACAAAAAAAGGATCAATAAAGTTATGAGTTGGTTCTTGAAAAAGAGAAACAAGATTAACAGACTTCTGACCCACCTGACTAATCAAGAAAAAAAGAGGAGGAAGGAAAATGGCGATGGAGTAGGACGGATTGTACTCCAGCTCCCGTACATGTGGGTGAATCCCGGCCGAGCTACTGAGAAATGCAATCAACTAATAGATCCACAGCATTTATGAAGCTGGAAGAGCAGCGATTGTGACAGACACTGAGGGTCCGGTCAGTGGCAGGTCAGTGGCATATAGGGGAGTTGAGTGGAGACAGGAGCAGAGGCGGGACAGGCACCCATGGCCAGGGGCCCAAGTGGTACCACTGTCGTGGTGGGTCTGGGACCCGTGCCAGAGGCATCCTCCTTGGAAGCAAGGGTACACGGTGGTCTTGGTAGGCGACCAGCACGGGTCAGCAGCTTTCTCCCTCCCTGTCTGGGCAGCACCAGGCAGAGGCCTGTCTGATTGAGTTTACACAGAGAGTGGAGAGTGGCAAGAACAAAGGGCCGTGTACATCTGCAGACTCTGCGCAGCAGCAGTCTGGGTTCAGAGACATCAGTCTGGGACCAGGGCCGGAGTTGTCCCCCTTGGAAGCTGGGATACCCAGCGACCTCGGCAGGTGACCAGCACAGGTCAGCAGCCTTCTCCCTCCAAGTCTGGGCAGCGCCAGGCAGAGGCCTGTCTGATTAAGTTTACACAGAGAGTGGAGAGTGGTGGGAACTGAGGCGGTGTTCATCTGCAGACTCTGTGGTTGCCAGCCCAGGAGAATTGAGAGACCACCGGTCTGGCTGGTGATTGGGCTGGGCTGAGAGGCAGGCTGTCTAGAGAGGGGTTTTGTTTGTTTTTTGTTTTGTTGTTTGGGGGGGTTGATTTTGTTTGTTTGTTTTTTAAGTGAACTGGGGTGTTCTCCTGCCACGGCTTGGCTTGCTTCCCACCCAGCCTGGCAGCGACCCAGAGAAGGGGCAGAGGGATTTTAGTCCCACCACAGGTCTGGGAAGTACCCTGTCAGAGACCGAGGGACCCAGGCAGCCAGGTGTGTGCACGGGCGCCTGCATCTCAGTCTGGTAACCTGGCTGGCATGTGCTGACAACCCAGCCCACAGAGACGTCCTGCTACAATCAGAAAAACCAGTTTGGACAGTTTAAAACCAACAAGGGAAGTGTTTTTCTTTTGTTTTGTGGGGTTTTTTTCTTTTTTTATAATCTTATATATTTTTAATTTTATTATTGCTTTATCTTTTAATACTTTGATCCTCTCCTTTCCTTTTTTCCTGTTTTAGTCCTCCTTCACTTCCCAAATTTATCGCTTTTTCCTCCCTTCTCCTGCCTTCTCTTTTTGTGCTGTTTTCTTTTGTTTGTTTGTTCCTTTGTTTTCTTTTACCCACAAGAGACACAAACAACTGGGAACTCTGAAAAAAACAGAGTGGAACCCAAAAAGGGGACATCTCAACAATAGAGACAGAGACAAATTTCAATTTGCTATAGCCGAGAAGCCACAAGTTGCTGCATATTTGTATTATTTTCTTCATTATTCTCACTTCTTTTATATTCTAATATTATCTTTCTATTTCTCCTCTTCTTGTATAGTTTTCTTAGTCTTGACTGGTTATATTGTATTATTTGACAGGTTCCCTCTGTTCTTTCCTCCACAGTGTATTTCTAATTTTCTGTACCTCATGCCTCTTATTTTCCTTTTTTTAATTAATCTTATTTAGTTATTTTTCAAGTACAGTTTTTTTGTCTATTTCTCCCATCCCAGATTCCCCCACCCCTTGCTCCCCACCTCCCTCCCATTTCCACCCCCCTTAGTTCTCGTTCCTGTATCATTCCTATTTGTTCCTCCAAATCCCTCCCCCTTTTTGCCCTTAACTTCCCTTCCCTCTCCCCTCTGATCACTGTCCCCTTGTTCTCTAATTCAGTGTCTTTGGTTTGTTTGTTTGTTTGTTTTCCTGCTTGCTTGTTTGTTTTGTTGTTTAGATTCCTGTTAAAGGTGAGATCATATGGTATTTGTCTTTCAGCACCTGGCCTATTTCACTCAGCATAATGCTTTCCAGTTCCATCCATGTTGTTGCAAAAGGTAGTAGCTCCTTCTTTCTTTCTGCTGCATAGAATTCCATTGTGTATTTGTACCACAAGTTTTTGATCCATTCATTTACTGATGGGCACCTAGGTTGCTTCCAACTCTTGGCTATTGTAAATTGTACTGCTATGAACATTGTGGTGCATAGGTTCTTTGAAATTGATGTTTTAGGATTCTTAGGATATAATCCTAGCAGTGGAATTGCTGGGTCAAAAGGCAGTTCAATTTTTATTTTTCTGAGAAAATTCCATACTGTTTTCCATAATGGTTGTACCAGTCTGCAATCCCACCAACAGTGAACTAAGGACCCCTTTTCCCCACAATCTCTCCAACATTTGTTGTTTGTTGCTTTGTTTATGATAGCCATCCTGACACTTCTCTTATTTTCCTTTAGCACACTACCTGAAGCTCTACACCCCCTATTCAGACAGATTTCATAGAGTCAGTAATATGATTGTTGCTCTAAAACTATTGTAAATAGTAGCTGTTCTATATAACTGTAAATACTGCACAACAAATCTCCGAGAACTTAGCCCACTTTACAAGTTCCTGAATTCTATTACTGGAGTAATTAACTGTATTTGCTCACACACTACACCTATTTACTATTCCTTACTCTACCTTACCTCAAAATCTGACCGCCTGCAACCTCACTGCTTTCTAGATCCAACTCACAAGCATTCTCTCCCACACAAGAGGCTTATCTTTTGTCTATCCTTTTGTAAAAGTGGGAAGTTGGGTTGAAGATTATGGTTAACACTACATATAGCCTAAAGATCTTCTATCTCTTCTCTACCGGCTGTGACTGTAAATATCATAAAATACTCTTATGCTGTCATAAACCATTTTGCCTCCCCTTCCAACTGATTACACACACATGAAATAAGGAGTAGGTGGAAGCAGAAAACATGGAGATACCTGCAGAGGTCTACACCATTGAAATTCACAGGTATTCTACCACAGAAGTTCACACCATAAACCCAGGGAGTCAGAACAGATCAATTTTAGAAGCTGAGGCTAACAAGAAGAGTCTCACAAACAATGGGAAGACAAAGAAACAATCCCTAAATGAAAGAAAAGGCAGAAGCCTCAGAAATGTTAGATGAAATAGAGGCCAGTCAACTATCAGATATTGAATTCAAAGGACTGGTTATCACAAAGTTCAAAGAGCTCACAATGAGCTACCAGAAACCACAGGGAAGCTACGATGAACTCACTGCAAACGATATCAACATGAAAAAGAAAATAGAAAATATCAGCAAGAAACAAGAGGAAATGAATAATAAATTTCCAAATTGAAGAACACAGTAGAAAGTACTAAAAGTAGAGTAGAAGGACAGAAGATCGGATTAGGGAGCTGGAGGACAAAGTAGAAAACATCTCACAGAAAGAGTACGAAAGGGAAAAGAGGCTCATAAAGAATGAAGAGGGATTAAGAGAAATGCAAGGCAATATAAAACGTAATAATATCCGAATAATAGGAATACCAGAAGAGGAAGAAGAAGAACAAGGAATAGAAAACACATTTGAAAGAGTAATGAGAAAAATTTTCCTAATTTGATGAGAGAAAAAGTCCCACAAATCCAGAAATCACAGAGAGTCCCAATCAAGAATAAACCAAAGAGGCCCACTTCAACACTCATCATCATTAAAATGGCAAAATTACAAGACAAAGAGAGAATCTTAAAAGCAGCAAGGGAGAAAAAAGAAGTAACATACAAGGGAGGCTCAACAAGGTTAGCTACTGAATTCTCAATGGAAACACTCCAAGCAAGAAGAGAATGGCAAGAAATATTCCAAGTAATGAGAAACAGAGGACTACAACCAAGGCTACTTTTCCAAGAAAGAATCTCAATCAAGATAGAAGGCCAAATAAACAACTTCCAAGACAAAAGAAGTCTAAAAAAAATGTGCCTACACCAAACCAGTCCTACAAGAAATACTAAAAGGACTGCTTTAAGGAAATGAGGGAAAAGAGAGAGGCAGAGAGGAACACAGGTACAAAAATGGCAATGAAGAAATACCAATCAATAATAACTTTAAACCTAAATGGATTAAATGCTCCAATCAAAAGACACAGAATAGCTCCATGGGTAAGAAAGCATGACCCACGCATATGCTGCCTACAAGAGACCCACCTCAGGACAAAAGACCATCACAGACCAAAAGTGAAAGGCTGGAAACAAGTTTTCCAAGGAAACGGACAAGAAAAAAGAGCCGGGTTAGCAATTCTCATATCAGACAAAATAGACTTCAAAAAAAGGGCCATAAAGAGAGACCCAGATCACTTCATAATACTCAAGGGAAGAATCCACCAAGAAGACATTAACATCGTAAATACATATGCACCCAATATAGGAGCACCCAAATATATACAGAAAATCTTAGAGGACTCCAAAAAAGATATTGTAAGCAACACAATTATAGTAGGGGACTTTAACACCCCACTGTCAAAAATGGACAGATCTTCCAAACAAAATATCAAAAAAGACATTGCAGCATTAAACAACACCCTAGATGAAATGAATTTAACTGATATATATAGAGCCCTTCATCCCAAAGAAGCTAAATACACATTATTCTCAAATGCACATGGAACATTTTCAAAGATAGACCACATGATAAGACACAAAATGAGCCTAAATAAATTCAAGAAAATTGAAATCATACCAAGCATTTTCTCTGACCACAAGGGACTGAAACTTGAAACCAACGCCAAAGGAAAAACCCAAAACACTCAAAATCATGGAGACTGAATGGTATGCTATTAAACAACAATGGGTCAAGAATGAAATTAGAAAAGAAATCAAAATTTTCTGGAAACAAATGAAAACGAACTCAGAACAAACCAAAATTTGTGGGACACAGTGAAGGCAGTCCTGAGAGGGAAGTTCATAGCAATACAGGCCTACCTAAAGAAGATAGAAACATCTCGAACAAACAACCTAACCCTATGCCTGCAAGAGCTCGAGGAACAACAACAAAAAGAGCCAAAAGCAATTAGAAGGAAGGAAATAACCAAGATCACAGCAGAATTAAATGACATAGAGACTAAAAGCACAATTCTAAGGATCAATGAATCCAGGAGTTGGTGTTTTGAAAAGATAAACAAAACAGACAAGCTTTTATGTAGGCTCATCAAGAAAAGAAGAGAGAAGACACAAATAAACACAATCAGAAATGAAAGAGGAGAGATTACAACTGATACCACAGTAATAGAAGGGATTGTAAGAAATTACTATGAAGAACTGTACGCCAAGAAATTTGGCAACCTAGGGGAAATGGACAAATTTCTAGAAAAATATAATCTCTCAAAACTCAATGAAAAAGAAGCATAAAACCTGAACAGACCAGTAACAGCAGATGAAATTGAAGCAGTAATCAAAAAACTCCCATCACACAAAAGCCCTGGACCAGATGGTTTCACAGGAGAATTCTACAAAGCATTAAAGGAAGAGCTAAACCCTATTCTTCACTGACTATTCCAAAAAATCCAGAAGGAGGAAAACTTCCAAACTCTTTTTATGATGCCAGCATCATCCTAATTCCAAAACCAGATAGAGACACAACAAAGAAAGAAAACTTCAGGCCAATATTGCTAATGTACATAGACGCTAAAATCCTCAACAAAATACTGGCAAATCACACCCAACAATACATCAAAAAGATCATATACCATGACTAAGTGGGATTCATCCCAGGAATGCAAGGATGGTTCAATATTCCCAAATCAGTAAATGTAATACATCACATAAACAAAAGCAATAACAAAAATCACATGATCATATCAATAGATGCAGAAAATGCTTTTGATAAGGTACAACACCCATTTATGATAAAGGCACTCAGCAAAGTGGGAATAGAGGGAGCATTCCTCAATATAATAAAGGCCATATATGAGAGACCTACAGCCAATATCATACTCAATGGGCAAAGACTAAAACCTTTTCCACTAAGATCAGGAGCAAGACAAGGTTGTCCACTTTCAACACTTCCATTCAATATAGTATTGGAAGTTTTAGCCACAGCAATCAGGCAAGAAAGGGAAATAAAAGACATCCAAATAGGAAAGAAGGAATCAAAACTGTCACTGTTTGCAGATGACATGATAGTGTACATGGAAAATCCTATAGACTCTACCAAAAACTGCTCGAACTAATTAATGAATTTGGCAAAACAGTGGGTTACAAAGTCGATATCCAGAAAACAAGAGCATTTTTGTATACCAAAAATGAGTCAGCAGAAGCAGAAATCAAGAAAAAAATCCCATTTGATATAGCAAAAAGAAAAATAAAATATCTGGGAATACACCTAACCAAGGAGGTAAAAGACCTGTATGCAGAAAACTATACAACACTGAAGAAAGAAATCAAGGAAGACACAAACAAATGGAAACATATACCTTGTTCATGGATAGGAAGAATTAACATCATCAAAATGTCCATACTACCCAAAGCAATTTACAGATTCAATGCAATACCTATTAAAGTACCAATGGCATATTTCACAGACATAGAACACTTCAAAAATTTATATGGAACCATAAACTACCCCGAATAGCAGCCACAATTTTGAGAAAGAAGGACAAAGTAGGAGGGATCACAGTACCTATTATCAAACTGTATTACAGGGCCGCTGTAATCAAAACAGCCTGGTACTGGCATAAAAACAGGCGCATAGACCAATGGAACAGAACAGAGAGCCCAGAAATAAACCCAACTCGCTACAGTCAATTAATATTCGACAAAGTGGGCAGTAACATAAAATGGAGTAAAGATAGCCTCTTCAACAAATGGTGTTGGAAGAACTGGACAGCTACATGCAAAAAAATGAAACTTGAGCACCGACTTACACCATACACCAAAATAAATTTAAGGTGGATAAAGGACTTAAATATAAGCCATGACACCATTAAAGTCCTAGAGGAGAACATTGGCAGGAAAATCTCAGATATTTCACACAGCAACATTTTTACTGATATGTCCCCTAGAGCAAGGAATATAAAGGAAAGTATAAACAAATGGGATCTCATCCAAATAAAAAGATTCTGCATGGCTAAAGAAAACAGTATTAAAATAAAAAGACAACCAACTGTATGGGAAAACATATTTGCCAATGATACCTCAGACAAAGGTTTAATCTCCAAAATATACAAAGAACTTACAAGACTCCACTCTAAGAAGACAACTAACCCAATTTAAAAAATGGGAAAAGGACTTGAACAGACACTTCTCCAAGGAGGACATACAGAATATCCAGAGACACATGAAGAGATGCTCAATATTGCTAGCCATCAGAGAGATGCAAATTTAAACCACAATGAGATACCACTTTACACCAGTCAGGATGGCTATCATAAACAAAGCAACAAACAACAAATGTTGGAGAGGTTGAGGGGGAAAGGGGACCTTAGTTCACTGTTGGTGGGATTGCAGACTGGTACAACCATTATGGAAAACAGTATGGAATTTTCTCAGAAAAATAAAAATTGAACTGCCTTTTGACCCAGCAATTCCACTGCTAGGATTATATCCTAAGAATCCTAAAACACCAATCCAAAAGAACCTATGCACCACAATGTTCACAGCAGCACAATTTACAATAGCCAAGAGTTGGAAGCAACCTAGGTGCCCATCAGTAAATGAATGGATCAATTTTATGGTACATATACACAATGGAATTCTATGCAGCAGAAAGAAGGAGCTCCTACCCTTTGGAACAACATGGATGGAACTGGAAAGCATTATGCTGAGTGAAATAAGCCAGGTGTTAAAAGACAAATACCATATGATCTCACCTTTAACAGGAAGCTAAACAACAAAACAAACAAGCAAGCAAAATAAAAACAAAGACGCTGAAATAGAGAACAGGGGGAGAGTGACCAGGGGCGATAGGGGAGGGAATTTAAAGGGAAAAAGGGGAGGGATTTAGAGGAACAAGTATAAAGGACACAGGGACAATAACTAAGGGGGGTGGAAATGTTTAAGGAGGTGGAGAGCATGGGGGAGGGGTGGGCTGGGACGAAAGAAATAGACAGAAAGCTGTAGTTGAAAATAATTAAAAGAAAGAAAAGAAAGAAAGAAAGAAAGAAAGAAAGAAAGAAAGAAAGAAAGAGAGAGAGAGAGAGAAGGAAGGAAGGAAGGAAGGAAGAAAGAAAGAAAGAAAGAAAGAAAGAAAGAAAGAAAGAAAGAAAGAAAGAAAGAAAGAAAGAAAGAAGAAAGAAGAAAGAAAGAGAGAGAAAGAAAGAAAGAAAGAAAGAAAGAAAGGAAGGAAGGAAGGAAGGAAGGAAGGAAGGAAGGAAGGAAGGAAGGAAGGAAGGAAGGAAGGAAGGAAGAAAGAAAGAAAGAAAGAAAGAAAGAAAGAAAGAAAGAAAGAAAGAAAAGAGAGAGGGCCCCAAAAAAGAAATGGTGGAAGAAAAGTGACAACTGACACCACAGAATAGAAAGGACTATAAGAAAATATTGCAAATAGTTATAGGCTAAGAGAATGGACAATGTGGAAAAAACAAATTTTCCGAAACATATAATCTTCCAAAAGTGAAACAAGAAGAAATAAAAAATCTGAACAGACCGATTACCACTAATAAAATCAAAGCAGTAATCAAAAAATTCCCAGAAAACAAAGGTCTTGTTATGAATGGCTTCACAGGTCAATTTTACCAGATATCCGGAGAAGATCTAATTCCTCTTTTTCTCAAACTATTTCATAAAATTCAAAAAGAGGGAGACTCCCAAGCTCAATTTATGAAGACAACATTTTCTAATTCCCAAACCAGAGAAACACACTATAAAGAAAGAAAATGATAAGCCAATGCCCTTGTTGCACATAGATGCTAAAAAAAGAAGCAAAAGGAATCCAGAAATACATTTAAAGGATCATACACCATGAGAAATAGGGATTTATTCCTGGTATGCAAGGTTGGTACAATATTTGCAAATCAATTAAGATGTTATACCACATAAACAAAATGAAAAATAAGAATTACATGATCATATTAATAGATGTAGAAAAATCATTTTATAAAATTCAGCACCAATTTAGGAAAAACACTCTCAGCAAAGTGGGAATAAAGGGAACATACCTCAACATGATAAAGGACTTATGTGACAAACCCACAGCCGATATCAAACTCAGCTGGCAAAAACTAAAAGTGTTTTCCTTAAGATAATGAACAAGACAGGGATGTCCACATTCACCAGTATTATTCATCATAGTAGTAGAATTCCTAGTGACAGCATTCAGACAAGTAAAAGAAATAAAAGTTATACAAATTGGAAAAGAAAACGTAAAACTGCCCTGGCTGGTGTAGCTCACTGGATTGAGTGCAGACCTGCAAACCAGTTATGGTTCGATTCCCAGTCAGGGCACATGCCTGGGTTGCTGGCCAGTTACCAGCAGGGGACACACAAGAGGCAACCATACATTGATATTTCACTCCCTCTCTCCTTCCTTTCTCCTCTAAAGATAAATAAATAAAAAATATAAAAAAACTTTTACCCTACTTCCGCCAAGATGGAAGCATAGGTGGAGACACCGTGCTTTCTCACAACCAAGTTTAGAGACAACATAATATTAGCAATAGAAAACATAGCCAGAACACAGAAAATTGAACTTTTCAGAAGTCTGATAACAACGAATTCTTCATCCTAACCAGTAAGAGGGGCGAAACCAGCAGCTGGTAGA
The DNA here is from genome assembly GCF_021234435.1 of Artibeus jamaicensis. Lineage (NCBI taxonomy): Eukaryota > Metazoa > Chordata > Mammalia > Chiroptera > Phyllostomidae > Artibeus > Artibeus jamaicensis. The sequence goes on from NW_026521822.1 coordinate 5,582,651, forward strand.
GCAGGGTTGCACAGGAAAACTCGGTCAGTCAGACACAGCCACGCGGATCCCAGGTGTGGGGTTGCAAAGGGCTGACCCAGTGAGCGGCCAGTGGATCTGGCGAGGGTGAAGGGCAGTGGGTTGACTGTGCTGGCGCATTCCTGCGCAGATAGACCGGCGAGGGAGTGGGCAGTGAGATGGGATGGAGCGGGTCTCCGTGATGGGAGGCAGCAGAGATGGCACCATTTCCCAGCTCTGACCCGGTCCCCACATACAGCATCACAACCCAGTAACCTGAGCAACCCTACCCTGGTGAACACCTAAGACTTTGCTCCTCACCCAGCAGCGGGAAGCAGGAGAGGGGGACTCCATTTCCCCACTCTGACCCTGCCACCACATACAGCATCACAACCCAGTGACACTGCCCTGGAGGCCCTGCCCCTAAGGCTCCAGTCCTCATACTTAACGGGCGAAAACAGACCAAAAGTGGCTCAAGAAAATCTCAAAGTCCCAGAGCCCATAAATCTAAAATGAAGAAGAAATAGCAAAACTTTCAGATGCACAGTTCAAAACACTGGTGATCAGGATGCTCACAGAACTGGTTGATGATAGTCACAAATTAGAGGAACATATGAAGGCTAAACTAATTGAAATGAATGGCAATGCACAGGAAACCAATAGTAATGGAAAGGAAACTGGGACTCAAATCAAAGGATTGGACCAGAAGGAGGATAAAAATGACCAAACAGAAAAGAATGAAGAAACAAGAATTCAAAAAAATGAGGAGACACTTAGGAACCTCCAGGACATCTTTAAACATTCCAACATCTGAATTATAGGAGTACCAGAAGGGGGAAAGGAACAGCCACCAGTAGAAAACTTATTTGAACAAATAATAAAGGAGAACTTCCCCATTTTGGCAAAGGAAATAGACTTCCAGGAAATCCAGGAAGCTCAGAAAGTCCCAAAGAAGTTGGACCCAAGAAGGAACACACTAAGGCACATCATAATTACATTAGCCAAGATTAAAATGAAGGAGAGAATCCTAGAAGCAGCAAGAGATAAGGGGACAGTCACTGACAAAGGAGTTCCCATCAGACTGTCAGCTGATTTCTCAAAAGAGACCTTACAGGCAAGAAGGGGCTGGAAAGAGGTATTCCAAGTCATGAAATCCAAAGGCCTACAACCAAGATTGCTCTATCCAGCAAAACTTTCATTTAGAATGGAAGGACAGATAAAGTGCTTCTCAGATAAGATCAAATTCAAGGAGTTCATCATCACCAAGCCCTTATTATATGAAATGTTAAAAGGACTTACCTAAAAAAAAGAAGATAAAAAAGATGAACAGCGAAAGGACAGCAAATGCACAGTTATTAACAACCACATCTAAAACAAAAGCAAGCTAAAATGACAGCTAGAGCAGGAGCAGAACCATAGAAATGAAGATACCATGGAGGGTTAGCAACAGGGGAGTGGGGGGAGAAGGGGGGAGAAGGTACAGAAAATAAGTAGCATAGACGGTAGGTAGAAAATAGGGGGAGGGCAAGAATAGTATGGGGAATATAGAATCCAAAGAACTTAAGACACATGGTCATAAACTAAAGGGGGAAATGGTAGGGGTGGGGGGTGCAGGGTGGAGGGGAATGAAGGGGGGAATAGAACAACTGTAATGACATAATCAATAAAATAAAAATTTAAAAAAACCTTTTACCCTAATTTCAAAAAAAAAGAAAAAGTAAAACTGCCATTATTTGCAGATAAATAATACTGTATACATGTACCAGGGTGCAGTCAAGAGTGGGGCCCCAAATAGGGATTTGTAATGGGGTCCAGAAGAGCTTGGAAATGATTGGCTCCACACCACAGGGCCACACCTGCCTGGAATGCTGGCAGCTGTGGCCAATTGTGGGAGGAGCCAAAAATGAGGCTGCAGTGGAAGATTGGCACTGGGATTTAAACAATGGCTCAGCAGCCATTTGGCATCCTTTTAGGAACCATGCAGCTCTGGTGGAGAGTTGGAACCACACGGCTTTGGCATATTTTTGGGGACCAAATGGCTTGGGCAAGAGTCAGGACCATGCAACTTTGGAAGTGCTCCCTTTTTGTCATGTGTATGGCACCTGGAGCCTGAATCACAGACTTCTACTTCTTTCCTGAAATATAGCACCCCAGACTGGGCAGAGAGAAAAAGAAGGACTCTGTGCATTTATGGGTATTCTAAAGAACTTTAGTCTGTATTACTTAACTAAGTAATAATTCATTTTCTTTTCATGGATCTCTAGCATTGAGAAATGTCTTTCCTTTGGAGGCAAGCAAAGTAAACCTAGTATGGGGTACAGGGGAGGAACCCCTGGATAAAAAGAGGGGTCTTTTATATTGTTCAGCCCTTTCCCCTGGTTTGTTCTTTAACATACAGAAAACCCTAAAGAACCCCCACAAATAAAACTACTAAAACTGAAAAATGAATGCAGTAAAGTAGCAAGGTACAAAATTAATAACCAAAAAAATTAGTTGCTATATATATGCTAATAATGAACTATCTGAAAAGAAAACTGAGAATTGTAATCTTATTATGATTGTATTAAATAATAAATAAATTACCTGAAAATAAATTTAAACAAGGAGTTCAAGTCTTATACTCAGAAAATTATGAGATGCCATAGAAAAAAATTAAAAAGGAATCATATACTGAGTTCATTTATAGGAATATTAACATAAAAATTTCCATACTATCTAGAGAAATCTATAAATTCATTGCAATTACTATAAAAATACCAATGGCAATTCTGGCCAAGATGGAGACATAAGTAGAAACTCTTCTCTTCCTCTCACAATAAAAAGGAGGGTAAGAACCAATCTAAAATCAATAAACAATCAGAAAGGCCGAAAATCAAACTGTGTGGAGTTCTGATAATCAAGGAATTAAAGAAACATGCAAACAGAACAACCAGACCAGTGCACTGAGACAAAGAAATATGGCCCAAATGAAAGAACAGAGTAAAACCTCAGAAAAAGAGTTGAACAATGAGGTTATAGTCAACCTATCTGATGGAGAATTTAAAGCCCTGGTAATCAAAATGCTCACAGAACTGATTGAGCTTGGTCAAAAAAATTTTTTTTTAAATGAGAGAGACCCAAAATGAAATAAAGCAAAATATTCAGGGAACCAACAGTTGACAGGAAGAAAAAAGGACTCAGAGCAACAATTTAGAACAAAAGGAAGAAATAAACATGCAACTGGAACAGAATGAAGAAACAAGAATTAGAAAAAGTGAAGAGAGACTTAGGAACCTCTGGGACAGCCTGAAATGTTCCAGTATCAGAATTATACAGGTGCCAGAAGGAGAAGAACAGTAGCCAGAAATTGAAAACTTATTTGAACAAATAATGAAGAAAAACTTCCCCAATCTGGTGAAGGAAATAGACTTCCAGGAAATCCAGGAAGCCCAGAGATTCCCGAAGAAGGTGGAACCAAAGAGGAACACACCAAGGCACATCATCATTGAGTTACCCAAGATTAAAGATAAAGAGAGAATCCTAAAAGCAGCAAGAGAAAAGGAAAGAGTTACCTACAAAGGAGTCCCCATAAGACTATCAGCTGCTTTCTCAAAAAAGAAACCTTGCAGGCAAGAAGGGGCTGGAAAGAAGTATTTGAAGTTGTGAAAGGCAAGGACCTACATCCAAGATTACTCTATCCAGCAAAGCGTTCATTTAGAATGGAAGAGCAGATCAAGTGCTTCCCAGATAAGATCAAGTTAAAGGAGTTCATCATCACCAAGCCCTTATCATATAAAATGTTAAAGGGCCTTGTCTAAGAAAAGGAAGATAAAAAATATGAACAGTAAAATGACAACAAACTCACAACTATCAACAAATGAACCTAAAAAAAGAAAATAAAAACAAAAACTAAGCAAACAACTAGAACAGGAACAGAATCAGAGAAATGGACATCACATGGAGGGTTTTCAGTGAGGAGGGGGAGGGAAGGAATAGGGGGGAAAGGTACAGGAAGAAAAGGCATAATTGGTAGGCATAAAATAGATGGAAGAAGTCAAAATAGTATTGGAAACAGAGAACTTATATGTACAACCCATGGACATGAACTAAGGGGGGATGCTGGAGGGCTGGGGGGTACAGGGTAGAGGAGGAATAAAGGGGGGAAAACTGTAATAGCATAACTAATAAAATACACTTAAAATGCCAACGGTGTATTTTACAGAACTAAAACAAATAATTTCCAAATTTATATGGAACCACAAAAAGACCCTGAATATTCACAGCAATCTAAGAAAAAACAAATTAGAGGCACCCCCAAACCTGATATCAAACTTTAATACAAGGCCATAGTAATTAAATAGCATAGTTTAACATAAACACAGACATATAGATCAATGGAATAGAATAGAGAATAGAGAGCTCAGAATTGAACCTATATCTATATGATCAATGAATATTCAACAAAGGAGGTAAGAACATACAATGGAGTAATGAGTCTATTCAATAAACGCTGCTGGGAAAATTCAACAGATGCATGCAAAAAAATAGGAACTAAACCACCTTCTTACACCATGTTCAATAATAAACTCACAATGGATTATAGACTTAAATGTAAGATTCAAAACTATAAAACTCCTAGAAAAAACATATGCAGTAAAACCTTGGGCATTTCTCTTAGCAATATTCTTCTAATATATCTCTTTGGGCAAGAAAAACAAAAGAAAAATTACACAAATGGGATTGCATTAAAATAAAATGGTTATGCACAGTAAGGAAAAAGACCAACAAAATGAAAATACAATCTTCTTAATAGGAGAAGTTCTTACCAATGGTATATTTAATAAGAGGTTCATATCCAAAAGTTATAAAGAGCTCATAGGACTGAACACCAAAACAACAAAAAATCCAATTGAAAAGTAAGCAGAAAGAGAGAGGGAAAAGGTACAGGGAATAAGTAGGTAGGTAAGTAAAGAATAAATGGTAGGTAGAGAATAGACAGAGGGAGGTTAAGAATAGTATAGGAAATGTAGAAGCCAAAGAACTTATATATATGACCCATGGACATGAATTAAAGGGGAGGAATGTGGGTGGGAAGGGGTGTTCAGGGCATAGGGGAATAAAGGTGGGGAAATGAGACAACTGTAATAGCATAATCAATATAATATATTTTAAAAAATAAATAAAAACAAAAAAAGTTAGTGGATTAGAAACCTGTGCTATATTTACTCAATGGAGTACTACTACTTGGCCATAAAAAAGAATGAAATCTTGCCATTTGTGACAACATAGATGAACCTAGAGAGTATTATGCTAAGTGAAATAGGCAGAGAAGACAAATAACATATGATTTCAGTTATTGATGGAATCCAAAGAACAAAATAAACAAACAGAATAGAAACAAACCTATAGAGAGAACAGACTGACAGCTGCCAAGGGTGAGAGGCTCTGGGGTGCTAGGTGGAAAAGGTGAAAGGATTTAGAAGTACAAATTGATAGTTACAGAATAGTCACAGAGATAGGTACAGAGTAGTCATAGAAAATAGAAAAATAGTCACTCTGTGACTATTCTCTACTTAAACCCATACCATTTATTCTCTACTTAACCTTACAAATTACAGCAAAAGTAATATGCTCAATAATATTCTTATAAATATGTATGGGGGCAGGTGACTACTTGAAACATTGGGTGAACCACTCTGTAAACTGTATGAATTTCTAACCACTATGCTGAACTGAATGTGGTTATGCTAACCACATCCAAAACTAATACAGAATAATATTGAATGTAAACTTTATCTGAAAAAAGGTTTAAATGTAAAGAACATATATTTCACATTCCTCAGTGTCCCACACAGTCTAAGTTTCTCTTTAGGTATAGTCACCTTTCTCTTCATTGGCTCAGCCCATGTCTCAAACACTTTCTGCTGGTGGAACAAGACTTGTCACTGATTCTCATGACATAGATTTCCTACCAAATTTCCCCATCAATGTGAAGAGATGCATCTTTTCTAGATGAGGTTAATGGAGACACTGTTTCTATGCAGACCTCATGTTCAGTGCCTGAGCAAGATACAAACTGGTATGCTAATGAAGGCTAATTAGGGTGGATTACAGTGTGGCCATCTGTCACATTAGTTTATTTCATTGTACCCCTCTGCTGGAAGGAATTTCACTTTTTTTTTTTTTTGCCATATCTCAGTGTAAAGATGACTGAGAAATGCAATTTTGTTTATTTTTTATGTCAACTTGTGTCTTTTTTTAAATTTTATTTAGTTATTTTTCAAGTACAGTTTTTTGTCTATTTCTCCCATCCCAGTCCCACCCTGCCCCGTGCTCCCCACCTCCCTCCCACTTCCATCCCCCCGTTCTCGTCCCTGTGTCCTTTCTATTTGTTCCTCCAAATCCCTCCCCCTTTTGCCCCTTAAATTCCCTTCCCTCTCCCCTCTGGTCACTGTCCCCTTGTTCTCTATTTCAGTATCTTTGTTTTTATTCTGCTTGCTTGTTTGTTTTGTTGTTTAGCTTCCTGTTAAAGGTGAGATCATATGGTATTTGTCTTCCAACACCTGGCCTATTTCACTCAGCATAATGCTTTCCAGTTCCATCCATGTTGTTGCAAAGGGTAGGAGCTCCTTCTTTCTCTCTGCTGCATAGAATTCCATTGTGTATATGTACCATAATTTTTTGATCCATTCATTTACTAATGGGCACCTAGGTTGCTTCTAACTCTTGGCTATTGTAAATTGTGCTGCTGTGAACATTATGGTGCATAGGTTCTTTGAAATTGATGTTTTAGGATTCTTAGGATATAATCCTAGCAGTGGAATTGCTGGGTCAAAAGGCAGTTTGATTTTTATTTATCTGAGAAAAAGAAATTTCACTTTCTTACTCTCGTGAAGATTATTTAATTTAAATATAGAATAAAGAGATTGATATTTTATCTTCAGCTCACATCTCTATAATCAGCATCATCATTATTCACACATATTTTGTACCTTCTGTATCCATCTAGATAGCTGAATTGTCACCCTCTCAGAGAACATGACAAATAACAGTGAGACCAATTAATAAATATTAAGAAAATACACAAAGTATACATTTTTGCAGAAATAAAGAATGAAATACATAGACACCTTACTGAAATGCTTGGCTGTGGATGTCTTGAATGGCTTCTGAATTGCCTGATATTATTCTAAATTGGAATAAAAGCATGATTTTTATTGAATGAGTTATGTCTTTCAAAAGCCCTTGGGGGGAAATGGACTATAATATAACTCTTGAGTTGTTGTGTTGGAAGGCTTTTTGCTAAGGAGATATTGTCAGTGTAAATGTTTATCTCTTCCAGTGATTGGAAGAGTGATTTCAATGTAACTGAAAGTATTTACCAAATTGTCAGGATATTAAAATAGGCCTCTTCCTGGTTCAGATACCAAAATGTGAGTTAAACCCTCTTCACATGTGGAATTTCAATACTCTTGGAATCCCCTTCAACTTTGAAATAGAAAGAATAAAGAAAAAAACCTTTTGAAGAAATTTCATCAAAGAGTACAATTACTATGTTAACTATCCAACAGTCCTCTTCTTCTAAGTTCCCCAGGAGGACTTTGAACAGGTGCTATTTCCTTTACCTCAAGCCTCATGAGGAGGATTTTCTGGGAACTACTGTGTTGGCCAAAAAGTCCATATGGTTTTTTCCATAAAACAAAAGGCACTTTTTTCATTTTTCACCAATAACTTTATTGATTTAGATATTTTGAGTATGTTGGCTATCTCCTGTATGGTATAATGTTGATTGTTCTCAATGAATGTCTCAACTTCATTGCTATAAAATCCAACTGGTCTACCCAACAATGGAGCATCATCTAGTGAGAAATCTCCAGCATGAAACTTTACAAACCATTTTTGACATCTTCGATCAGTCACAGCACTTTCTCCATACACTGCACAAATCTTTTTTTGTGTTTCAGTTGCATTTTGAAATAATAAAGCATAATATGTCAAAAATGTTGCTTATTTTCTTCCATCTTCAATATTAAAGTGGCTACACAAAAGTTCACTAATTTAGATGTTTTTGTTTAATGCACATTGATATGACAGCTGTCACAATACAGTCTAACAAAATTGTTTCAAATGAAGTTAAAGACAACTAAGAGACACTAGAGCCATCTTACAGAAAAAAAAAAAAAGCACAGAAACTTTTTGGCCAACTCAATACTTAGAAAGTTAACCAAATAGACCAGTGTCTGACCCATGTCTGGGATAGTTCAAGTTGCCTGCGACAGTGGTGGGTGGTGGTGTCTACACTGCCCTGGGCCTGTACTCCCTGAGGTTTGAGGGGCAAAGGACTTGTGAGTATTTCCTGTGGATTAGACTTGGCCAGGCAGGACACAGAGTGATTGTGAAGATACCATTTCCCAATTGGAATCTCAAGTGGTCAAAAAAATTTTAATCTGTATAGAGGTTTGCCATAAACTCCTTAGTATAAAGTCTAAATTTTGGAAATTCAAGTTCTTTTTTACTTTGTATCTTCATTTTATTTTATTTTTATTTAATCATTTTTATTTTTCAATTATAGTTGACATATGATATTATATTAGTTTCAGGTGTACACCCCAGTGATTAGACAACTTACTAAGTGATTATCCCAATAAATTTCATACCCATCTGACACCACACATAATTATTAGAATATTATTGACTATATTCCCTATGCTGTACTTTATATACCCAAGACTATTCTGTAACTACCAATTTGTACTTCTTAATCCCTTCACATTCTTTACCTATCCCCTAAACCCCCTCCCATCTGGCATCTGTCTAATTGTTCTCTATAGCTATTAGTCTGTTTCTGTTCTTTATGTTAGTTTATTTTGTTTTTTAGATTCATTTTTTGGTGGATATGTATTAATTTCTAAGCTCTTTCTTTTAAATGTGTGAGAAGTAAGACCCACTGAGTGACTTCACCAAGGCCAAAAGACGTATGGTATAAAAACTAAAACATTTCACAGAAATGCAGGCAGAATCATTGGGTAAGCTACCAGCTTGCAAATGTAGACCAAATCTGCATCAAAACTTGGTGTCCACAACTTTCCACCACCTCTTCATGTGCACAGGTAGCTTGGATAGCCTTGAGCAAAAGATAGGTCCTGAACACAGTCTAATGAAACAGTATGTACAAGGGTGGCACTAACTTACCATTGCCTCTGCATGTGTTTCATCATGTTTAGTTAAGAAATGTGATAAATTTGTTTTGATTCTATGTTTATGAAGAACGAGAGCAGGGGACACAACTTGTTAAATCTAATTTTTGGACCTACATGCCTGAAGCACTCTGATTGAAGTGGCATAAAATGTAAGATGGAAAGTTAGAACCTCTTTTTATACCTAAAAGTACCATTGTTGTCACAACAAAACTGCATTACGTCCCACAAGAGAATGAACTTCACAATTGCCCAGTCTGTGTGAAAGAGGAGCCAGAAAGGCAAACCCACCAAAGCCTCACTGACCAATTCAAACATCTACTTCTTAGAATAATAGGTTTCCAAAAGAAAGGCAAATCATGTTTTAACTTCTACTTATACACACTGTGTTTTGCAAATTTACGATCACTGGGATCAATCTTGAGAGCTATCCAAAGACTCAAAATCCATAAATCAATTCCTTTCATCATTTATGTTCCATATTCCTACACTTCTTCCTTTCTGCATCACAATATTTAGATTTGAACAGATTCCCTGATCATCCATCTGGCCTTTGCTAAACAGAAGGAGAGCTGGCAGAGAAGGTAAAAAATCTGATTTTCCAAAACAGAACACTCTTCTATTCATAGGCAGCATGCCTTCTAGGAATAGTTAGATAATTTTTTTAAATCATAAATATGAAATCTGGAGGAATTTTAATAGTAGTAAATAAATAAATGAATGAATTCTTCACCATGTCATACAAACTTTCCCTTTGGTTTTATAAGTATTTCCACTGTGAAAACTTGCTGTCTCACCATTAAAATTCTGCTTCCTTATCCTAGTTCCCTATTTTTTCTTTTCTGTTGGTGATTTTTATTTTCTTCTGCATATAATAAACACATTTCTTTTCTCTGTCAATCACTCCCTACACTCCAAGATACTGTTTTGAAAGAGGAAGGCAGACCTCTGCACATACCTTTCCATTCTGGGAAGTGTGAAATGCATGTTCTCCTCACCCAGAGCCAGCAGGATTGACCCTGGCAGAAATAGGGAGGGGAGCAAGGTGCACATTTTACGACTGGCTTCTCTTCAAGCGGATCTCTAGGCTGTGACCACATTAACCTGTATTTAAATTTTTGCAAGATCAGGCCAGTCAAAAATAATAGCAGACATCCTGAGATGGTTTTATATTTTGCTGATCCTTAGTTGCTTTCATTTTTCTTTAACTTGACAGAAATCCATGCAAATGGGAAAGAGCTTGCCAGCTACATGATTTATTACTCAGTCTTTGCAGAATCTCTACATTTTATTTGAATATTCACTATCATATCCAAGTGGTGCCCAGTGCTTTGTATCTTGAATACAGAAATCTTTACTGCACTGAGACATATTATTCACCACTCTGGAGGTAGCAGAAGGATTGATTTATCCAGGTACATACTGCTTACCCAGCAGCCGCTGGATTCAGAATCATTTGCTTAGAAAATCCATCAGAATTAAAGAGCACATTTCAAAATAAATTGTTACTATTTTCATCTGCAGCCCAGATGCATACATTGGGGAAAGTACAAAAATCCTTTTCCCCAAACATTTCTTTTAGCCTGTTCTTAGTAACAACACTTATGTAAGCAAATGTCTTTGGTGATTTTCTAGTGACCACAGCTGTTGTTTGACCTCATGATGTTGAGGTGCCTTTTAACCTCCTCTGATTTATGTTAAAAATAAATTGGCTCATCAGAATTAGTCAGAACTCGCATCTAGCTCTAAAGGAGCAAACAATTTAGAAACACAAAATGGCTCCTCAGCCGTCTTGCATAACACTGATCAGAGCCTGGCCCCTCTCCTACAAAGTGAGGCTGACCTCCTGGGAAGCATCCCCAGGACCTGGACTGTCTTTGGGAGAAATGTTGAACAGCTCCTGTCTCTTGGTGCTTTCAACTTATGTATCTCTTCGAAAGCATCCTTCAAACTAATCATTATTATCAGGCCTATTTAATGGAAGCATACAGGATTCAGAAAGGAAGTCACCTTCAGCAATTTGGTGACAAATACAAAACTGAATGGTGAGAAGTCTTCTTAACCCAATCTTGTTGCTAGCTAATAGTGAGTCATGTTGCTTCCCTTGACTTCATATATTTTTTCTTGAATTTTCCCAAAATGATTTGCCTTCAATAGCTTATCAATTTCATTATATCCTTGACCTCAACCTCATCCACCCTCTTCTCTTGAGTAAATGGAGGTAGTGTAGCCTAGTAGTTCAGGCTCTACAGCTTTGAAGTGGGATTCCTTGGATAATTTTGTCTCTGCCATTTGCCCACTGTATGACTTTGAGCGCATCATCAGGTTAAACCATATGAGATTGCCATATCTGTTGGTCAAAACAGGTCAAATATTATCAATTTCATTTGATTCAACATTAATTTCTATAAATTTTAGTTTTCTCCTTTGGGAAAAGAGACAAAGTAGAAAAAACCTAGGTTGTGGAATTACTGTGAAAATCAAATGAGATACCTGTCAAGACTTAGTATAGTGCTTGGCACCAATAAGTGTTGGGTGTTTTTATTATGGACAGTAGGAACATTAATTAAGAGTCATTATTTTAGATGTGCCTGACTTCAGCTGAATCTAATGAAGCAGTCACTGTAGTTAGATTTTGTTGTTCCTGGCAACTAAGCTGTTTTTTAATATTGGTAATATTGGTAACACTAAAAATCTGAAATCTGAATTATGAACTATACTTGGAGAGTTCAATGCTGAGTTAAAATTTCACATCAAACAAATGTGCCATCATATACTCTCCAGAATGGGAAAAGACAGCTGCCCCTGTGTCTTATCTTCATTCTTCCTACCATGGAAAAAGTTCAACCATGTCTTTAGCAAGGTCAAACCTGAGCCAGTATTTAAAGTTTCTATTTCATACTAAAGCTTAGTCATTTGGAACCCACAGGTGGCTGCTAAATGGTCTCAGCTCCCATCCAGGTAGCTTAACACTTTTCCCAGCTGTGCTGCTGTTTGCAGGGTCCCACCTGGAGCCTGTGTTTGGACTCTACGTGGCTACCGGCTAGACCCACATGATTATGGAGAGAGTGCATTAATGCATGAGATGAGCATGGGTTCTAGGAGAGAGAAAGCTCTTCTTTGTTCTCTTGGGATTATATTATCTTGGGTTTAGAAAGGAGCTTTTTTGGTTATAAGAGTTCCAGCCAAGATGGAGGTGTAGGTAGAAACTCTTTGCTTCCTCATACAACTGAAAGGAGGATAACAACCAATCTAAAATCCATAAACAGCCAGAAGAGCCAGAAAATCAAACTATATGGAACTCTGACAACCACAGAATTAGAGAAACAAACAGAACAACCAGACTGGTAAGGCTGAGGACTGCGGTGGTAAGGTGAGGACTGGTAAGAGAGAAACTGCAGTAAGGCAGCAGGCTGAATGGGAGGGGCTGACTTAAGGGGAAACTGAGACTCAGAGATGGCTGTGGGGCAGTTGCCATGGTGGGAGAAGCTCTCAGTCTCACATGAGTTTGTTGAAAAGTGTGCTAGAGACAAGCAGGTGAGCTACATTGTTCCCTCTCTGGCCCCTTCCCCATGGGCAGCACTGCAGCACAGCAAGGAGGTTTGCTCTGCCTGGGTGAATATCTAAGGCCCCTCCCCCTTACAACTTAACAGGGGTCCTGAACAAAGAAATAGGGCCCAAATGAAAAAATGGAGCAAAACCTCAGAAAAATAGTTGAACAACGATGTTATAGTCAACCTATCTGATGGAGAATTTAAAGCCCTAGTAATCAAAATGCTCACAGAACTAATTGAGCTTGGTCAAAATTCTTTTTTAAAAATGAGAGAGACCCAAAATGAAATAAAGCAAAATATTCAGGGAACCAACAGTTGACAGGAAGAAAAAAGGACTCAGAGCAACAATTTAGAACAAAAGGAAGAAATAAACATGCAACTGGAACAGAATGAAGAAACAAGAATCAGAAAAAGTGAAGAGAGACTTAGGAACCTCTGGGACAGCCTGAAATGTTCCAGTATCAGAATTATACAGGTGCCAGAAGGAGAAGAACAGTAGCCAGAAATTGAAAACTTATTTGAACAAATAATGAAGAAAAACTTCCCCAATCTGGTGAAGGAAATAGACTTCCAGGAAATCCAGGAAGCCCAGAGAGTCCCAAAGAAGGTGGAACCAAAGAGGAACACACCAAGGCACATCATCATTGAGTTACCCAAGATTAAAGATAAAGAGAGAATCCTAAAAGCAGCAAGAGAAAAGGAAAGAGTTACCTACAAAGGAGTGCCCATAAGACTATCAGCTGCTTTCTCAAAAGAAACCTTGCAGGCAAGAAGGGGCTGGAAAGAAGTATTTGAAGTTGTGAAAGGCAAGGACCTACATCCAAGATTACTCTATCCAGCAAAGCGTTCATTTAGAATGGAAGAGCAGATCAAGTGCTTCCCAGATAAGATCAAGTTAAAGAAGTTCATCATCACTGAGCCCTTATCATATAAAATGTTAAAGGGCCTTGTCTAAGAAAAGGAAGATAAAAAATATGAACAGTAAAATGACAACAAACTCACAACTATCAACAAATGAACCTAAAAAAAGAAAATAAAAACAAAAACTAAGCAAACAACTAGAACAGGAACAGAATCAGAGAAATGGACATCACATGGAGGGTTTTCAGTGAGGAGGGGGAGGGAAGGAATAGGGGGGAAAGGTACAGGAAGAAAAGGCATAATTGGTAGGCATAAAATAGATGGGAGAAGTCAAAATAGTATTGGAAACAGAGAACTCAAAGAACTTATATGTACAAACCATGGACATGAACTAAGGGGGGACGCTGGAGGGCTGGGGGTACAGGGTAGAGGAGGAATAAAGGGGGGAAATTGGGAAAACTGTAATAGCATAATCAATAAAATATACTTTTTTAAAAAAAGAAAGGAGTTTTTTCGAAATAACCAATCAAGTTCTCAAGCTTTTGTGTTGGGGGCTGGGATAAGCCTGAAACAGGCTGATACAATCCGACCTGAAGGTTGCGCCTGAATAACAGGATGCTGCGGTTAGGAGCCATGGAACTCCCCCTCCTGGACATGCGGGTGGCACACCAATCAGTGCCTTGATCACACGCCCGCCATGCACCCCCCCGGCCAATTGCAGGCTAGAGCACGCTTTGAAGCCACCTATCCACTGCACTTCCTCCACTGCCCTCCTCTATATAACTCCCTCCATTCTGAAATAAAATTTGCAGCTTGATCAGAATCCTTTGTCTTGCTGCCATTCTTCGCGCCTCCTGTCCCATCCCCCTTCATCCGTTACAGGTATATCGGCGGACCCCGTTGACTGCCTCGCGGGCCGAGGCAACTGGCGCCCAACGTGGGGCCCCGCTGATCGCCTGTGCGGACAGCTGTCCCCTCCGATCGCAGCGTTTCGCCCGGCTCACGCGACTACTCGACCGCGAGCCGGCATTCCCTGAAGACCCCCGTTCCCCGACAGCGGCATTTCAAAGGTAAGACCCAGCCATGGGACAGGCATGCTCACAACGTGATTTGTTCGTTGCTCAATTAAAAGAGTCTCTCAAGGTGCGCAAGATAAGAGTTCGTAAAAAAGATTTGAATTCCTTTTTCACTTTCGTTTTTAAAATCTGCCCATGGTTTCCTCAGGAGGGTAGCATTGACTCCCGCGTCTGGCGCCGTGTAGGCAACTGTCTAAATGACTATTATAAGGTTTTTGGCCCCGAGACTATCCCTATAACTGCCTTTGACTATTATAACCTCATAACAGACATCCTTAAAAACCACAATAATTCCCCTGACATACAGCGCCTTTGCAAAGAAGGGCAAGAAATTCTCCGCAATCAATCCCCGGCCCCCTCCAAAGCCCCCTCAGTCCACGGCCTTCCCGATCGTGCTGACTTGCTTTCGCGACCTCCCTCACGAGCGCCTTCAAACTGTCCTTCTGTCTCCATCCGAATAGATACAGACCCTCAAGTCCCTTCTCTGTACCCTCCCCTTCAGGAGTTCTATTCCTCTGCTCCACCCCCCAATTCCCAGGACCCCGGCCACCAGTTAGACCCCTCTGAACAGGCAGAGTTAGAGTACGAGGCCGCTCGCTACAATAATCCCGACTGGCCGCCGCTCGTAGCGGCAGTCCTTCCACCATTCAAACCGCCTCCTTATAGTACCTCTCACGCACCCGCCGCCGCCATTTCGCCTCCGGTGCATGGCGCTTCCGCCATTCCGCCTGCGGCATGCAAGGCACCCACTGCTTTGCCGCTGGCGGCCACCGCCGCACTCACTCCGTTTCCAAAGCCTTTCCTTCAGGAAACCCTCTCTTTCATCCGAGATATCAAAACCATTGCCAATGAACTCTCCGCTCTTACGATCAGTCCCCCTCCCCACGAAACTTTAGCATTCCCTGTTACTAGATCCCAGACTCGCCCAGATAAGACCGAGAACGTAGATAGTTCAGCTGTGGCTGCAGCTACCCCCCCTTCCTGACAGTGATGACCCCGAAGACTCTGACAGCTCCCCTTCTGATATAGATGAAGCACAGCCCAGTATAAGAGACACTACGACCCCCCAAGCTTATTTTCACACGTATAAAAAACTTAGTCTTAAAACACTAGAAAAAGTCAAAGCTGCTGTAACACACTATGGGCCCACAGCTCCCTTTTCCCTTGCCCTAATTGAAAATCTTAGTGAGCGCTGGCTCACGCCCAATGATTGGTTCTTTCTAGCAAAGGCAGCGCTGAGCGGAGGTGACTTTATTCTTTGGAAAAGCGAATATGAAGACATCGCTAAACAGTTTGTCCAGCGCAATATGCGAAAATCCTCCTCTAAAAATTGGACCATCCTTAAGTTTCTTGGCTCCGCCCCCTATCAAAGCAATGAGAGACAAGCTCAATTTCCCCCCGGACTTTTAACCCAAATCCAGTCCGCGGGTCTTAAAGCATGGAGGCGCCTTCCACAAAAAGGTACCGCAACCACTTCTCTTGCAAAAATAAGACAAGGCCCAGATGAGCCATACAGTGATTTTATAAGTCGTTTACAGGAATTAGCTGAGAGGCTCTTTGGCGCGGGCGAAAGTAAAAACGCTTTCGTTAAACACTTAGCTTATGAAAATGCCAACCCCGCTTGCCAAAATGCCATCCGCCCCTATCGCCAAGGAGAGTTCTGTGACTATGTTCGCCTCTGCTCTGGCATTGGCTCTGCCCATGCTTTCGGACTTGCCATTGGCGCCGCCTTACAAAATTTTATGCCCCCACAGCCGGCACGCCCCCCTAATCGCCTTTGTTACAACTGTAACCAACCTGGACATTTTTCCCGAGCCTGCCCCCTGAGGAGCCAGAATCAGACTCAAATTCAGATCCAAAACCCAACAAGACCTAATACTAAGAGTCCAGGAGCCCCTGCCACAAGATGCCCTCGCTGTAGGAGAGGTTTTCACTGGTCCTCAGAGTGCAGATCTAAGACAGACATCTATGGACAGCCCATCCCCCCAAGGCAGGGAAACTCCAACAGGGCCCAGCCCCAGGGCCCCATTCCGGGTGTGAGCTCCGGGGCTACGCAGCTCACCCCCCAATCGCTCCACCCGCAGATCCCTGCACTCCCAGTAATCAATCACGCCACCACGTCACAGACCTGTGGAGAGCCACAGCAGGCAGCGCAGGACTGGACCTCTGTGCCGCCACCGACACAGTACTAACCTCAGATAATAGCCCCCTAATAGTCCCTACCGGCGTTTTCGGGCCCCTACCGCCTAACACTTTCGGGCTTATTTTCGGCCGAGTTAGTTCCACCCTTCAAGGGATACAAGTCCTCCCTGGCATTCTAGATAATGATTTCGAAGGACAAATCCAAATTATCCTCTCCACCACTTCAGATTTAATTACCATCCCCAAAGAAACTAGATTAGCCCAAATAATCATCCTCCCCCTTCAACATCTTAATTCTAATTTTCAAAAGCCCTTTCGAGGGTCAAGCCCCCCTGGCTCTTCAGATACGTATTGGGTACAACAGGTCACTGAGGGCCGTCCCTTACTCAAACTCAAAATTAATGGTAAAACCTTTTCAGGTGTTATTGACACAGGAGCTGATGCCACTGTTATTTCCGAGTCTCAATGGCCTCGAAACTGGCCCTTAACCATAGCTGCCACGCATTTGCGTGGCATAGGACAGTCTACCAATCCACAACAGAGCTCTAAAACCCTTAAATGGGAAGATAATGAAGGAAACTAGGGCCTCGTGACCCCGTATATACTACCTCACTTGCCTGTTAACCTATGGGGGAGAGATATTCTCGCCCAAATGAGAGTAGTCTTATGTAGCCCCAGTGATATTGCCATGGCTCAAATGCTAAACCAGGGATTCATACCCGGCCAGGGGCTAGGAAAAAACCATCAAGGCATCACTCGACCCATTTCTATTAATCCAAAGCTTAATAAGACAGGTCTAGGATATACCCAAAATTTACCCTAGCGGCCATTGACAGTCCTGCACCCCATGCAGATAAAATATTATGGAAATCCGCTGAACCTGTATGGGTTGATCAATGGCCCCTTACTCAGGAAAAAACCCTTGCTGCTATTACGTTAGTGCAGGAACAGTTTGCGGCAGGGCACATTGAGCCTTCCAACTCCCCTTGGAATACCCCTATTTTCATCATCAAAAAGAAATCTGGAAAATGGCGTCTTTTACAAGATCTTAGAGCCGTCAATAAAGTTATGGTCCCCATGGGAGCCCTACAGCCTGGTCTCCCGTCACCTGTTGCCATTCCTGCCAATTATTACAAAATTGTCATAGATTTAAAAGACTGCTTTTTTACCATTCCTCTTCACCCTGAAGACAGACCCTACTTCGCCTTCAGCGTTCCTCAAATCAATTTCCAAAGCCCTATGCCTCGTTACCATTGGAAAGTACTACCTCAGGGCATGGCCAACAGCCCCACCTTGTGTCAAAAGTTTGTTGCAGCTGCCATCGCCCCAGTCAGAAAGCAATGGCCCCAGGCCTATATCCTCCATTATATGGACGATATCCTTTTAGCCTGCCCCGACAGTGACATCGCTAGGGCCTGTCACGCCCATATGATCGCATGCCTTGCCAACCGGGGACTACAGATAGCCCCTGATAAAGTGCAAACATCTGATCCATATTCCTATCTAGGATTTGAACTATGTCACCAACAAGTATTTACCCCCCAAATATCCCTCAGAACTGATAATTTAAAAACACTCAACGACTTTCAAAAGCTTCTTGGAGACATTCAGTGGCTCCGGCCATACTTAAAACTGCCCACAGAAGCGCTCCTCCCACTCAATAACATTCTGAAAGGAGACTCAGATCCCTTATCTCCGCGTGCCTTAACCCCCGAAGCAGAACATTCCTTAACCATTATCAACGAAGCCATACAGCGGCAAAGCACTCAACAAATTTCCTATAATCTACCTCTAGTATTCATATTACTCCCTACAGCCCATACACCCACTGGAGTTTTCTGGCAATCGAAAACCACAGACCTCACAAAAAATGGCCACCCCCTTCTTTGGATCCACCTACCAGCTTCCCCCTCACGAGTATTATTCACTTATCCCTCCCTTCTTGCCACTCTAATTATTAAAGGGCGATCCACTAGCCGCCAACTATTTGGTAAAGACCCTGATTCAATAATCACTCCTTATACACAGGACCAAACAAGTTGGCTTTTACAGACCTCTGATGAATGGGCTATAGCATTATCCTCCTTTACAGGGAATCTTGATAATCACTACCCCAGTGATCCCCTCGTTCAATTTGCCAAAACTCATCAATTCATCTTTTCTAAACTCACCAAAGCAGCTCCAATTCCTAAAGCCACCCTCGTCTTTACCGACGGATCTTCAAACGGCACAGCTGCCTATATCATTAACAAACAGACTTTTACAGTTAAATCTCCTTACTCCTCTGCTCAGCTCGTAGAACTGTTTGCCATACTTGAAGTTTTTACCTCACTTGCCAACCAACCGTTCAACCTCTATACTGACAGCGCCTATATAGCTCAGTCAGTCCCTCTATTAGAAACAGTTCCCTTCATCAAACCCTCCACTAATGCCACCCCTTTATTCACCAAACTACAAAACCTTATCTTACAAAGACAACACCCTTTCTATATTGGACATCTTCATGCTCACCTTGACCTTCCTGGGCCCCTAACAGAAGGCAACGCCCTGGCTGACGCTGCCACACAGGCCATCTGCCCTGTTCTTACAGACCCAGTTACTGAGGCCACGCAAGCCCATACCTTGCACCATTTAAGTGCCCATACCCTTCGTCTTCTTTATAAAATCACTAGAGACCAAGCTAGGGACATCGTTAAAGCTTGTCCTCATTGTATAACCTCAGCACCTGTGCCTCATTTAGGCATTAATCCCCGTGGCCTTATACCCAATGCTATATGGCAAATGGATATTACCCACTTCGCCGCCTTTGGGAAGCAAAAATTTATTCATGTTACAGTTGATACTTTTAGTGGATTTATAGCTGCCACACCCCAAACAGGGGAAGCATCAAAAAATGTAATCTCTCATATGATTCACTGCTTTTCCACCTTGGGCAAGCCCCACGCCATTAAAACAGATAATGGCCCTGGCTATACAGGAAAAAACTTCCAAACCTTTTGCCAACAACTCCAAATTAAGCATATTACTGGAATCCCTTATAATCCTCAAGGACAAGGTATAGTAGAGCGGGCCCACCAAACTTTAAAGAATGCCATTAATCGCCTAACACACTCTCCTCTTGGATTTTCAAAACAACAACCTCGGAATCTTGTAAATCATGCCCTCTTTCAACTTAATTTCCTTACACTAGACATACAGGGCCGCTCGGCAGCCGACCGCCACTGGCACCCACAAACTGCATCACAACAAGCCACAGTCATGTGGCGCGACCCCCCTCACTCACGCCTGGAAAGGCCCAGACCCCGTTCTCATATGGGGGGAGAGGTTCAGCTTGCATATATGATCAAAAAGAAGATGGCCCACGCTGGCTTCCCGAGAGACTACTAAAACAAATCAATCAGCTACCCAATACCCACCCAAAAATAGACATAGTACATAATACTAATCAAACCCAGGGATAAGCCATACTCCCTGAGGGACTTCTCTCTCCTTTCTATTACAGGAAACAGAACGCACCGAATAAACATCATTATACTACTCGGAACACTCCCATACCTAAAGACAGACGGAGGGCGAGAAGGACCACCCCAAAACCCCTGCCTCGCCCTATTTGGACAACCCTGCGTCTGTAAAGGAAAAGAACTTTCCGAACACCCCCTTTGGGGTGGACTCAACGGAATTCTCCCCTACCCCCTTCCCCTCTTAGGACCTTTAGTTTCTATCACCCTCATCCTCTCCTTTGCCCCCTGGATTCTTAGACGTATAACTAACTTAATCAAAGACCAACTTAACAGTGTACTAGGAAGACCTATTCAGGTACACTATCAACAATTAGAAATGCTAGAACATGGAGCGGACTCTGAGCCGTACAGCTGCTGGGGTGCTAGCCCACGATTCCTGCCAGGTTCCCCTCCTGAGGGAGCAGCATATCCCTCGAAGGTATGCTTCACAGCCAAGTAGCTGTGATAGACACCGCTGGGTGCAAGGCAAAGCACTGCAAGGAGAGGCCTGTACATACGGCCACTTCGAGTCTCCTGAGAGGTAAGCTGACTTGCAAAGAGGTTGGTACCCAACTCCTCTCCTCCCAAAAGGTACCCTAAAGCTCAGAATGAGCCCAGGAGGAGTCAGGCCTCTGCCTCCCCCAGCCGGTTAAAGTCTACCCTATCTACATTCTCCTCGCCCTCAAAGCAATAAAAAGGCAAGTCGGCTTGCATAGAGGTCAGCACCCCAACCCTCTCCTCCGAAAAAGGTGCTTCAGAGCTCGGGACGAGCTCAGGAGGAGCCAGACCTCTGCCTCCCCTAGCCGGTTAAAGTCCACTCCTCACCTTAAAAATAAAAATAAGGGAGGAGATGTTGGGGGCTGGGATAAGCCTGAAACAGGCTGATA
Organism: Artibeus jamaicensis; assembly: GCF_021234435.1. Taxonomy (NCBI): domain Eukaryota; kingdom Metazoa; phylum Chordata; class Mammalia; order Chiroptera; family Phyllostomidae; genus Artibeus; species Artibeus jamaicensis. Next base: position 5,603,844 of record NW_026521822.1, read on the forward strand.
CAATCCGACCTGAAGGTTGCGCCTGAATAACAGGATGCTGCGGTTAGGAGCCATGGAACTCCCCCTCCTGAACATGCGGGTGGCACACCAATCAGTGCCTTGATCACGCGCCCGCCATGCACCCCCCGGCCAATCGCAGGCTAGAGCACGCTTTGAAGCCACCTATCCACTGCACTTCCTCCACTGCCCTCCTCTATATAACTCCCTCCATTCTGAAATAAAATTTGCAGCTTGATCAGAATCCTTTGTCTTGCTGCCATTCTTCGCGCCTCCTGTCCCATCCCCCTTCATCCGTTACAGGTATATCGGCGGACCCCGTTGACTGCCTCGCGGGCCGAGGCACTTTTGCAGGCTATTGATAGGTCCACCTTCTAGCTAATTGATCCCTTTCCCAGGTTAGACTGACAGGCCTGTATGGCCAAGCACCTCCCTCTTACCTGACTTTTATTGCTTATGTTCTTACTTCCTTGTGCCCCCTGAAACAATCTGGTACCAGAGTAGGAAAGAGATGGGTGTTGATCTTTGTCTGGGCAATGCTGTGATTTTCTGAACTGTGTGAAGCTATAGCTTCCTGGCTAAGCAAGCTTATGCTCTGCAGTTGATTATACTTAATAATGTCTGATTCCCTTTGCTTCCTTCCTTTATTAATAGCTAGCTAACTACCTATGGTAACAGCTTTAAGTTGTTTTGTGCATTGTTTTTGTTTAGTGTGGTGGAACAATTGTTTCTCTCATTAATATTCTTACACACTTTCATGTGTGTGCTCCTGACTATCCCAGTAAATTTAATACTCTTTAAGAGCAGAAGTAGTGCCCTCTGTTTGCTCTGATGCTCCCCGTAGTGATCAGTGTTCTGCACACAGTGGGCACCTGAGAGTTGCTACTGACTCTTGGTTATAATGAAAGCTTCAACAGTCTCATGAACCAATGGACCTCAGAGTAGTGTAATCACATTGCTGATTATCTCAACCTCCAAACTCTGGGCAGAAAGCCAAAGCTCACCCAAGACGTTGTAATGGTCTTATAATGGCACAGTATTTGTTTAAAGTCTTCTTAAGAGAAAGTCCATTGAAGCATCTTAAGCCTTCTAGACATGTTGTCTAATTAGCCCTCGTACTGTGGCTCTGGAATGATCTAATTCTCTATAGGAAAGGAGCCACAGAGGGTAGAGAGCCTGCTTTACAGTATGTGTATCTTTGTTAACATTTATAAGATCACTGGTAAAGAAACCTCTTGTTTCCCTACTCCTTGAAGTGTTCTTTTATCTATTTGGACAATGGTAACTATTCCATTTTTTTAAATCTCTTATAGTGTCTGTTGTGTAGAGCACTTAAATTAGTCTTTGCTATTTATAACAATGAGTAAATAATGCTGACCAATAACAATGGCTGGCAATAACAAAAAAGTAAATGGATTTCTGTTAATTATCCTCTGAAGCAGAATTCACAGATACCTTTTCTTTTGTGTGTTTTCCTAAAATTAAATGGCAATTAGAAAGTAATGATTCCCATACTTGGCCAGCAATAGACCACCAAGATGAAACAAGCTCATTTTCTTTCACATCTGTGGCTCTGTAGTGCCAGCTCTCCTATCCTTTCCCCTGGAAATAGATATAAACTAGTTTGAAACACAGGCAGTTCCAGCCATTGAGTGAAATTGATATTAAGGCATTTAGCTTGTTTTTGCAGATATGATATGTTGTCACAGAAATAATAGTTGGAAGCCAGCAACTGAGAAATGAGAATTCTGATTTTTGCTTAGCTTCTAACTGTGGACAGAAAGCCAGATTTTCAAACAAGTTGAAGAATCTCAGGATCTTTGACTGTGCATTTACAACACCCCATTAAAATAAAAATCTCTTAATTCCTTTTTGCAACTTTCTAATAATAATTATGACTGCCAACTAATATTTAGATTACCCTCATGGATCCAGAATTAGCCCAGTGTAATAAAGGAGACAGCTCTGAACCTATAGTCAGAAGGTCTGAGCTCAAATCTCACAAATTCTAGTGGTGAAAACTGGGGCACATCATCTAGACTCTCCATTTCTTGAGTAGAGGTAATTACAAGCATCAAATGACAGAAAGTATGGGAAGCATTTTACTGTAAGTGATCAATAAATGTTTATTGAAGTTAAGTGGAGAGAAAAGTATCTGTTTATTTCCACCTCCATCCACTTCTATATCCATCAACGTCTGTTGGGAACTGCTCTGCCTGGTTTTAGGAATTATAACTGCCTCCTATAGCTAAGGCTGAGTAAGCGACCTCCAGAATGCGAGTCACAAGGACACAAAGCTTGTCTATGGTAGCAAACGCTGCCTCTGCTTCCTCCCCCTCCCCCCAAAGCATGGTCCATAGTCCATGATGGGTAAGACCCCTCAGAGGGGGGGCAACCTAAGCCAGACACAATCACTTGGGAGGCCATCATGGAAGGACTTGGGGGGCTGCAACAAAGAAGAAGTGATGGACCCTCACCCCCTGGCTATTCTGACATAACCCGATCCCCATTTCCTCTGGGAGATGCACTTCCTGGCTCTAATCCACTTAAGCCTGAAAATATGTGATGGGGAAGGCAGTGCAGCCCTTTGCCTGCCTAGAGCAGGATCTGGGGTGATGTGGCATAAGAAAGAATTCCTAACAATCCTGTGAAGCCTGCTTTGCTAAGAGTACTTTTAGTTAAATGATAAAGGCCCAAACAGAAAATGACTTTATTTTCCCAAAGTTCTGTAGCCCTTTAACTGATAGACCCTGACTTAGAAGAAGCCCTAATGGTTCTTTGTATACTATCTACTGTTTACTGCCTGACCATGATTAATAAGTTGTACCTCAACTTCTGTGCAAAAAAACAAACAAACAAACAACAAAAGTCTGTCTAAGCAAGGGTCAGCACACTCCCCTTGAGAGAGTTGCCAGGCCAATCTGAGGCACACCCCCCTTGAGGGAGTATCCGTGCCATTCCTTTTCCTCCACAGGATGCGGTAGTCCATGTGAATTTGTCTCATGTCTCATCCATGACTCCGCAGGCACTGCGAGCCAGTGCACGCATCAAATGTCCTCGTCAAACTGAGAGACAATACTCCCCTTTCCCATTATGTTGTAATCTCTGATCCAAAAGAACATGATGTGTATTAGTTTCCTCTTGTTGGCATAACAAATTACCACAAACTACACAAATTTATTACCTCAGTGTCCATGGGTCGGAAGTACTGCCCAGTGTGGCTGGATTTTTTGCTAAGGATCTCATAATGCTTAAACAAACGTGTTGACTTGTTTACACATGGGGTTTAGGGACTTTCTCCAAGTTCACTTGTTGTCAGTGGAATTCAGTTTCTTCTCACAATTTTTATGTGGACCCCTACATCTTTAAGTCAGTAATAACATCAGATCCTTCTCTTTCAAATCTTTCTGACCTCTGCTGCTCTGAGCTAGGAGAAAATTCTGCTTTCAAGGGCTCATGTGACTACATTTGGCCTAACTAGATAATTCAGAATAATTTTACATCTGAAGGTCAGTTGATTAGTAACTTAATTACATTTGAAAAGTGTCTTTTGCCATGTAAGACAGCATATTCAAGAGTAGGACACCATGACATTAAAGGTCAGTGGGGCCAGATATCTGCTGAGCCCGTGATGTGTTATATAGAATAAGAATATATGTTCATCCAATTTATGTTACAAATTGGCAATTGAAAGACAATATAGAGTAACTATGATAACCCAACTGTCCAGGAGCAGAATAAAAACAACCTAATTTCCATTTAAATATTTCTGATGGACTCTGATACCCATACCACATTTAGATACTACCCCCCTTAATATTTCAGCCTCAGAATCGACCAACTGCTTTAACTTTTTTAAATTTTTGAATTTATTGGCTGACATTGATAAATAAAATTATATAGATTTCAAGTGTACAATTCTATAATAAATCATCTGTATATTGTATTGTGTTTTTTCCACCCAAAGTCAACTCTTCTTCCATTACCATTTATCCTGCATTTACCCTGTCCTGCCTCCCCAACCCCCATATTCCTCTGGAAATTACCATACTGTTGTCTATAGTTTTCATTTCATTGCTTACTCCCTGTACCTTTTTCACCAAGGCCCCAATCCCACTCCCTCTGAGAGCTGGCAGTCTGGTCTCTGTATCTATAAGTCTGGTCTCTGCTTCTATCTTATTTTTTAGTTTATTTTGTTCATTAGATTCCACAGGTAAGTGAGGTCATATGGTATTTGTCTTTCTCTGACTGGCTTATTTCACTTTGCATGATACTATGTAGATCCACCCATGCTGTTGCAAAAAGGTAAGATATCTTTCCTTTTTGATAGCTGAGTAGTATTCCATTGTGCAAATGTACCAAAGTTTTTTTTATCCACTCACCTATTGATGGACACTTGAACTGATTCCAATTTTGCTATTGTAAATAACACTGAAATGAACATAAAGGTTCATATATTCTTTTAAATAAGTGTTTTAGGTTTTCAAAAATATATTCCCAGAAGTGAAATCTCTGGGTCATAAGGCAGTTCCATTTTTAATTTTTCAAGGAAATTCCATAGTGTTCTCTTACAGTGGCCACACTAATCTGCATTCATCCTCAACAATAGTGCATGAGGATCTCATTTCTTCACATCCTAGCCAAAGCTTGTTTTTTGTTGATTGATTTATGATGGCCATTCTGACAGGTGTGAGGTAAAATCTCATTGTGGTGTTAATTTGCATCTCTCCAGTGATTAGCAATGTCAAGTATACCTTCAGATGCCTATTGGTCATCTGCACGTCCTCTTTGGAGAAGTATTCATTCAGATCCTTTGTCCATTTTTTTATTGTATTGTATTGTTTTGTTTTTTGGTGTTGAGTTGTATAACTTCTTTATAAATTTGGGATATTAACCCCTTATGGGATGTATCATTGGTGAATATGTTCTTCTGTGCAGTGGGTTGTTATTTTATTTTGTTGATAGTTTCTCTTCGCTATGCAAAACCTTTCATTTATTTATTTTTTGTTGAATTTATTGAAGATGAATTTATTGATTAATAAAATTATATACATTTCAGATATACAATTATACAGCCCATCATCTTTATATAGTATTGTGTTTTGACCACACCACAAGTCGTCTTCTTCCATCACCATTTAATCCCACTTTAACCTCCTCTACATTTTGCCCCTCACTCCTCCCTCTGACAGTCATATTGTTCTCTATGTCCATGAGCCTTTCTTTTTTTCCTTTGCTTAATCTATTCACTCTTCTTGCCCAACACCAAACCCCCTCAATTCTGGTGGCTCTCAGCAGTTTGATGTGATCCCATTTTTTAATATTTTCTTTTGTTTTCTTTAACCCAAGGCTATATATCAGAAAAAACATTTCTATGAGAAATTTTCAAGATTTTGCTGCCTAGGTTTTCTTCTAGGATTTTTATGGTTTCAAGCCTTACATTTAAATATTTAATCTATTTTGAATTTATTTGGTGTATGATATAAGGAGATGGTCTAGTTTCATTTTTTTGCATATATCTGTCCAATTTTCCCCAAACCATTTATTGAATACAGTGTTTTACCCCATTGTGTGTCCTTGCCTCCTTTGTCAAATATTAATTCACTATGAAGGTGAGGGTTCATTTCTGAGATCTCCATTCTGTTTCATTGATCTCTATTTCGATTACTATGGCCTTGTAGTAAACTTGATATCAGAAAGCATGATTTCCTCATACTTTGTTCTTCTTATTCTACATTTCTTTGCCTATTTGAGGTATTTAGTGGTTCCATATAAATTTTTGAAATATTTGTTCTAGACCATGCTCCTATCGCTTCTCGGCCTTTTGGCTAAGATCAAGTGTAGGTAATGCTCCATCTGCATCCACCTGAAGACTGCCTTTTGCCCCAGTCTCTGAAAGAGCCTCTGTTGTACTCAATGCTTGAATCACATAAGGTAAATTTTCATTTAGTGGTCAGGTAGGCACAAGTTGTGTTCAGCAGACTGATACAGGTTCAAACTCAGTTTCAGCACTGGGTCTGAGGCCACTCAGAAAAAGTCCTAGGATTTACTAAGTCTAGCTGCCATCACCACTGGGTGCCTGAAGACTTTTGTGGTGGGGAGGGGGGGTCTCTGGGAGTCATCAGGTGAAACCAATGCAGTTTATCTGGCCCAAACAGACCAACATTTGGCCACGTGAAGACAAGGTTATGCACCAGTTAGATGTGTGAGGGGAAAATGGCCACCATACTAGAGCCTCACAATTCAGTCTGTTTCAGGTTCAGCCAGGTGTGCAAGCTAAGCATGGTGGGACCCCAGGCAGCAGCTGAGATTCTGGAGGCATATCTCAGCTGCAATGTTTCCCTGAGATGTGTGGGGTCTCAAACCCATGCCAGACTCCCCAGCTCAGATCCCCAGAGCCAGAAAGAGGCACCCAGATAACCGGGAGGATTCCCAAATTATGAAAGTCAGAGAGAATTCTGTTGCTAGGGAGAGACAAGAGGCTGCTAAAGACACAGGTGCCCTCTTAAAAGGCCAGTGCACAAAATTTCATTTGTAATCTCTCACCTGGAGCTCCCGCAGAGGGAGAGTAGAATGAACTGGAGTTATATGAAGAGCCTGGTGTTTGTGGTTCTAAGAAGACAGCTGAAGGGACAGCTGCCAGGACCTCTATGTTGAGTCCCTCTCCCACACCTCAAATACCATCCTTCTTGAGTGAAGCACTCCTCTCCTTATGGCATCAGCCAGGGAGAATGCAATAGCCCCACTCCCTGGTCTCTCTGTTGTCCCACCCTGTGGAGTTTATTCCCTGCTGAGGAGTCAGCTAACTTAGCCAGGTTGTCAAAGTGTGGATAGACTCAGGGGTGCCCGTGGCTGAGTTGTGCAGGTTTGGGATGGGGGCCATTCCTCCTATTTTCCTGAGATCTGCTAGACCCACCCTCAGGGCTCCCAGTGTCCTCACCTTCCAGACTACTGGTAGCCCTGCCCTGCTGAACACAGACACCGGAGGAGGCCAGGGCAGAATCCAAGATTCTGAGTCAAGGCTCTGAGTCAAGGGCTACCTGCTCCACCTTCCCCCAAGCCAGACTAATACCACCCCATCACAGGAGATACACTAGCCCCACCTTCCCAACTCTCCACCCCTGTCCCTGAGTGTCCATAAGGGAGATGCCAGAAGGCAGTGGTGTCATTGTAAGATATTAAATTCTGGGATAATTTGTCGTGTAGCAATAATTAATAGAATGGAATTAACCCCAAATAGATTAACAATAAAATACTAATCCTTTCAAAAACCACCAAAAATTCAGTTTGATTTTTTGACATAAAATAAATCAGATATGCCCTGGCTGGTAAGGCTAATTGGTTAGAGCATCGTCCCCTAGACTTTGATTCCCAGTCAGGACACATACCCAGGTTGCTGGTTTGATCCACAGTCAGGGCTTGTACAATAAGGCAATTCATCGATGTGTCTCTCTCATACCATGTTTCTCTCTCTCTCCTGATCACTTCCTCTCATAAAAAATGTCTTTGGGTGAGGGTAAAAATTCAGATATCAAGCCACCATTATGTACACTTTAAATATCTTATAATTTTACTTGTGAACTATATCTCAGTGAAGCTGAAAAAATCAAAAAGTAAAGTACAAATTTTCTCTTCAGAGATATATTCTCTGAAGACAGAGATATGTCTTCAGGGAAGACATATTTCAAAAGCACACTTGGGTCTATGACAGATGAGCTTCTCAAAGCACTTTTCATGAAAACACCTTCAGAGAGCCACACAGTCTCTGGAATATTTTCTGAAATTTATGGGGCCAAGAAGCTCCATTCCCGAGTCTTCCATCCACAACAGCAGCGTGTTATCTCTGTTCAGCAGATAGGAAGTCTGGGCATGAAGAAAGTCAATACATAGGTGACAAAGGAAAGATCTAGGTTAAACATGTGAAATCATAGAGCCCTGGTACTTTGCTTAAAGTATATATGTATATATGTATACATATATACATACATATATATGTATGGTGACATTTAATTTTTCATAAGAAGGAGAAGAATGACTCCCTCTCAGCTCCATGCTACTTTGGGATAATTGAGGGAATTCTTAGGGAATGTTATGAATGATTATTATCAAATAGAAACCTTCTTGGAAATGTTTACCTCCCTTTGAACTACCATCTTCTCTAGGTAGGTCAGGAAACAAGACCTAGTTGAAAATGTGACCTACTTCAAAGGAAATAGTACCTACAGTCCAACCTCTAAAGCCTGAATTGCTGGTTTTGAATGCTGATGATTGACAATCAGTCTCTGTAGTTCTTTCAGGAAAAGGGCCTTGGACTGTAAAAACTGCTTCACAACTTCTGTGAAAGTGCATTTTACATCTCACTACTTGGAGTGTGAATCCATGCTAATGGATGAAACCAGACCAACTTTCTCCTGTTTATTTTTTAACAATACTTTATTCCCTTCGAAAATAAACATCCTCAAACCTTCAAGAACATTTGCATTTTGGGTGATAATTTGGTCATTGGGGAATACTCTTGCTTACTTTACAAATATTGTGTTGACTCAGAGAATACCGGTCTCTGAGGAAGGGGGTCTATGCTTCCCCAGGGCACCATAAAAAAACACAGTCACCAAGACTAGAAACTGAGCAGTCCCACATTCACTCCCCAAGGTTGAGAGCCATCCAATGTGGAAAAGAAAGTTTGGATTTACAAACGTAGCTCTAGTAATATTTTATGAATTTGGAGAGTGTTTGGGTCAACACTTACCAACTGTTGACCCTCAGACAACAGTTGTTTGACCAACAAACAACCCTCAAAAATCAGTGGCATGTCAAAAAATTGTATCTCATTCTTGCTACAAGCTGAAATGGGAGTTTCTTGTTGTCTCTTTTGAAATCCTCTCGAATAGAGACTCAGGGATACAGCCTTTGTCTTGGCTTCTCCATCCTCTGAATCCTTAAGGTTCTCTTAAAGTGGAGAAAAACAAGAAAGCCATGGCTTCTAAATCATGGCCTTGAGTACTCCTGTGAATTCACAGGGGTGCCACAAGCTGTGTGAAAATTTTAATGAACACACAGCAATATTCAACATCTGTTGAGCTCTATAAAACTACTTCAAGGTAATTATAATCTTATCATTAAATCATGCTACTAATTTCTATAATGTTTTATTATTTTTATTAAAATATAATTAACATCATTATATAAGTTTACAGTTTACTATATATTGCAATATGATTACCATCATAGCATTACCTAACACCTCCTTCATATCACATAATCATTTTTTATAGTAGGAACAATTAAAATCTAATCTTAAAAAATAATAAAATCTAGCCTCTTTGCTACTTTGAAGTTTATAACACAGTATTGTTGGCCAGAATCACTATGTTATGCATTAGCTCTCCGGGACTTTTTTATCTCCTAGTTCCCACTTTGTACCCTTAAACGACACACCCCCTATTTGCCCAACTCCCACCCCCTAGTAAACACAATTCCACTGTTTTTATTTTTTTAAGATTTTTAATTTATTTATCTTTAGAGGAGAAGGGGAGAGGGAAAGAAATATCAATGTATGGCGCTCAATCCACTGAGCTAAATCAGCCAGGGGTCTACTCAGTTTTTAGATTCTACATATAAGTGATCTCATACACTACTTGTCATTCCCTGATTTATCTCACTTAGCATAATACCCTCAAGGTTTATCCATGTTGTTATAAATGGCAGGATTTCCTTCTTTCTCATGGCTGAATAATATTCATATATATATATATATATATTTCTAGAATAATATATATATTCACATCTTTACCCATTCATCCACTGACAATTACTTAGGTTGTTTTCATATGTTTTCTTTTGTGAATATGCAGCAATAAACATGGAAATGCATATATCTCTTTGAACTCCTGTTTTTATTTGCTTTCAATATATACCCCAGAATTGGAATGGCTAAACCATATGTGATAATTCTATTTTTAATTTTAGAAGTAACCTCTATACTGTTTTCCATAGTGGTTGTACATAGTAGAACAGTTCCTTCATCTTCACATTCTCACCAACACTTGTTTTCTCTTGTGTTTTGATGATAGTCATTCTGATAGGTATGAGGTGATATCTGGTTGTGCTTTGATTTCTATTTCCCTGATGATTAGTGGTGTTTACTCTTCTTTTCATGTTCCTGTTGACCATTTAGATGTCTTCTCTGGAAAATTTTCTTTACTTTTTCTGCCCATTTTTATTGAAATTTTTTTACTGTTTTTTTTGTTTTTGTCATTGAGTTGTATAAGTTATTTATATTTCTTGGATATTAACCCTCTATCTGATATATGGGCAATGAATATTTTCTCTCATTCTATAGGTTGCTAATATTTGTTACCTGTAGATTTTTTATTGTTTCTTTTACTGTGCAGAAGCTTTTTAGTTTGATGTAGTCTCACTTTCCTGATTGTTGTGTTGGTTGCTTGTGTTTTTGGTATCATATGTAAGAAGTTGTTGCCCAGTTCAATGTCAAGGAATTTCTTCCCTATATTTTCATCCAGAAGTGTTAACGGATAACATCTTATATTTAAGTTTTTAATCTATTTCCAGTTAATTTTTGTAAGCGGTATAACATAGGGGTCCAATTTCATTTTTCTTCATTTGGCGATCCAATTTTTATAATATAACTTGTTGAAGATGCTATCCTCTAGTGTAAAATATTAATGTGGGGACTTATTTCTGGGCTTTTGATTTTGTTCTGCTGGTATATGTGTCTATTTTTAGGCTGTGTCATACTGTTTTAATTGCTATGGCTTTGTAGTATAGTTTGAAATGAGAAAGTATGAAGCCTCCTACTTTTTCTTCTTTCTCATAATTGCTTTGGCTACTTGGGGTCTTTTGTGGTTTCATTCACATTTTAGAATTTTTTTATTTCTGTGAAAAATGACACTGGAATTTTGATAGGGTTGCATTGAATATACAGATGCTTTGAGTAGTATGAACATTTTAACAATATTAATTCTTCTGATTCATGAACATAAGATATTTTCCATTTGTATTTTCTTCAATTTATTTCATTGGGGTCTTATAAAGATCTATTTTCTTAGTTAAATTTATTCCTAAGTATTTTATTGTTTTTGATACTGCTGTGAATGGGACCATTTTCCTTATTTATTTTTCAGATATTTTGTCATTAGTGTATCAGACAAAACTGATTTCTTATGTTGATTTTATATCCTACAACTTTATTAGTTTCAGAATTTTCAATATATAAGATGTCATCAACTGCAAATAATGACAATTTTACTTCTTTCTTTCATATTTGGAAGCCTTTTATTTCTTTGTCTTGCCTAATACTCTAGCTAGGACTTGCAGTGCTCTGTCGAATAAGAGCAGCGTGAGTGGACTTTTTCCTGATTTTAGAGAAAAAGCTTTCATTTTTTAAACTGTTGAGTATAATGTTAGCTGTGGGTTTGTTGTATATTGCTTTTATTATGTTGAACTATGTTCCTTCTATACCCAATTTGTTGAAAGTTTTAATCATGAAAGAATGCTTGATTTTATTAAATGGGTTTTCTGCATCTATTGAGATAATTATATAATTTTATCTTTCATTCTACTAATATAATTTGTCCTACTAATTGATTTGCATATGGTAAACCATCCTTGCATACCAGGGATAAATCCCACTTGGCTATAGTGTGTAATCTTTTTAATGCGTTGTTAAATTTAGTTTGTTGATACTGTGTGGAGAAATTTTGTATCTATATTCATCAGGAATATTGGTCTATATTTTTTTTCTTGTAGTGTTCTTATCCAGCTTTGGTATCAGAGTAATGCTGGCCTTGTGAAGTGGATTTAAAAATGTCCCCTTTTCTCCAATTCTTGGGAGAATTTTGAGAATTGGTTAATTTTTTTTAAATGTTTGGTAAAATTCATTACTGAAGCCATCTGTTCCTGGGCTTTTTTGTGTCAGGAGGTTTTTTATTACTGACTCAATATCATTACTTGAGTATTATTAGTTTATTGAGATTTTCTGTTTCTTCCTGATTTACTCTTGGTAGGTTATATGTCTCTAGGAACTGATCAGTTTCTTCTAGATTACCTAATTTTTTGGCACATAATTATTCATGGCAGTCTTGAGCCTATGTATTTCTGTATGATCAGTTGTAATGTTGCCACTTTTATTTCTGATTTTGAGTCTTCTCTCTTTTTTCTTAGCTTATCTAACTGTTTGTAAATTTTGTTTGTTATTTCAAAAAACATCTCATAGTTCTTTTAATTTTTTATATTGTTTTTTCTGGTCTCTACTTTATTTCTAATCCAATCTTTGTTATTTTCCTTTTGTTAACTTTGGGCTTTGTTTGTTCTTCTTTCTCTAGTTCTTTAAGATGTAAAATTAGGGTATTTCTTTGAGATATTCTAATTTCTTATATGCATCTATCACTATAAACTTTCCTTTCAGAGCTCTTTTGCAGCATCTCATAGGTTTTGCAGTATTTCTATTTTCACTTGTTTTGAAATACTTTTCACCTTACTTTGTATTTCTTCATTGACCTATTGATCATTTGTGAGTGTAATGTTTAATTTCTGCATATTTGTAGATTTTCTGGCTCTCTTTTTGTTGTTGATTTTTAGTTTTATATTGTTGTGGTTAAAAAAGATACTTGGCATTATTTCAATTTTATTAAAAATTGGTTTATGTTCCATCATATGTACATTTGCACTTGAGAAGAACATGTATTCTGCTTCTGTTGAATGGAATGTTCTATGAATTTCTGTTAGATCCATTTGGTCTAATGCATGGCTAAAGTCCATTGTTTCCCCATTGATTTTCTGTCTGGATGATCTATTCATTGCTGAAAATGGGGTATTGCCAGGTCTCCTACTATAATTGTATTGTCATCTATTTTTCCCTTCACATTTGTTAGTACTTGCTTAACATATTTAGATGCTCTGATGTTGGGTGTGTATATATTTACAATTGTTACATCTTCTTGATGAATAGACCCATTATCACATGACTTTCTTTGTCTCTTGTTAGCATTTTTATTTTAAAAATCTATTTTATTTAAGTGTAGCTACTCCGAGTCTCTTTTGGTTTCTACCTGTATTAAATATCTTTTCCCATCCCTTTACTTGGAGCCTATGTGTGTTTCTACAGCTGAAGTGGGTGTCTTGTAGGCAATATACATATGGGTCTTGGTTTTTTTTTTTAATCCATCTAGCTGATTCACTTTGGGCCTTTTGATGGTGGAATTCAATCTACTTACCTTTAGAGTAATAATTAACATAAGAAGACTTACTAATGTGACTATATTACTTGTTTTCTGGTTGTTTTGTATTTCCACCCTTTATTTCTCTACCTGTCTCTGCCTAACTTTGTAAATTGGTGATTTTCATGGTGGTGTGCTCTGTTTCCTCTTTCTTTATCTTCTGTGCATCTGCTCTAGGCTTTTTGCTTTGTGGTTACCATGAGACTTACACAAGACACCTCACAGGTAAAATAAGCCATTTTAAGCTGGCAGTAACTGTACATCAATAATCTACAAAAGCTTTACCCTTTGCTCCTCCTTTTTATATTTTTATTGTTTATTTCTTTTTATATTATGTATTTATAAATTATTATAGTGGCTATAAGTTGTTTAGTGCTCCTTTTCTTTTACCTATATAGTTTATTTAAGTGGTTAGCACAATATCTTGTTACTGATTTAGAGTCTTCAAAGTGTGACTGTATATTCACCTTTACCAGTGTGTTGTATACTTTTGTATCTTTTAATATAGCAATTAACATCTTTTCATTTCAGCTTGCAGTTATTTCAGCATTTCTTAAAACACAGGTCTAGTATAATAAAATTCATAGGGTTTTTTGGTCTAGAAACATCTATTTTTTCTTTATATCTTAATGATAACTTTGTTGGATAGAGTATTCTTGGCTGACTATTTTTTTCTTTCAACATTTATAATATATCACTCCACTTTCTCCTGGCCTTTACGGTTTCTGCTAAGACAAGTAAGTGCTGATAGCCTAATGAGGATTCCTTTGTAGGTTACGATCTTCCCCCCACCACTGCCCCCCCAGCTGCTTTTAGAATTCTTTATCATTTATTTTTGACAGTTTCATTATAATGTATACTGGAGAAGGTCTTTTGCATTGAGATAACAGGGTAATCTATTAGCTTTGTGAACTTTCATGTCTGATTCTCTCCCCAGGTTTAGGAAGTTCTCAGCTATTATTTCTTTAAATAATTGGACTGCTCTTTTCTCCTTCCATAATATTAATTACTCAAATATTTGTTCTTTTGATAGAATCTTATAGATCATATGAGGGACTTTTTGCTGTTTTTTATTCCTTGTTTTCTTTTTTCTTCTTTTACTGGGTTATTTTAAAATTCCCATTATCTAACTTACTAATTTTACCTTACATTTGCTCTTTGCTACTGCAGGTGCTCTTTATTGCTTTCTTTTCTTTTTCTTTCTTTCTCTCTCTTTCTCTCTTCTTTTTTTCCTTTTTGCATTTCATCCATTGAGTTCTTCAGCTCTAGAATCTCTGTTTTGTTCATTTTTATTGTTTCAGTCTCTTTGGAAAATATCTCTTCTGGAGTTTTGTCAAAGATGGAGTATTTTTTATGTATTTTAAAAGATTTTATCAAATTGTCTTTCTGAGTTTTCTTATAGCTCATGAATTTTCTTCAAAAGAGATTTTGTGTTCCTCTTCAGCTAGATCACAAAATTCTGTGCCTTTGAGCTCAGTTATTGGAGACTTGTTATTTTCTTTTTGTGATGGCATGTCTTCTCAATTTTTAGTGTTTTTGTAGTTTTATATTGCTGCTTTTGTATTTGAAGTAGCAGATACCTCCTCAAATTTTTGCTAGTTGCCTTCAAATGAGGTATCTGTTTGATGGTGTTGTGATTATCTGTGGTTTTATCTGTCTCTGAGTGTTTTTCTCTCCTCTTGTTCTTTTTTGTGGCAGGATTCTTAAATATTTATGCCCTCTCTAGTTGGAACAAGTCACCAGGCTGCCTGCTGGAATCTTCTCTTCGTTTTCCAGAAGATAGCGCTATAGCTCAAGTTTGTGGTTTCTCCCTTGCCCACAGGCTGACCTGTTTTTCTGAGCATGCTACCTAAGTACCAGAGCTCTCTCTTATCACCATATATGTTAACATGTACAAGGGGTCAGCCACAGAGTGGGAAGAGGCGTGAGTTTAGCACTTGAGGTATTCGAGTGCCTCTAGAAGTAGTAGAGAGATCCCCAGGTGTGGTACTCCCAGGGGTTCATGGATGGACTTCCTGCTGAGCAATCAACAAGGAACCATGTCCCATATCTGCCTTTCCCCCCAATTTCCTCTCTCCACCCAGTCATGGAGTTCTTGCCTCAGGACTCTGGGTGCTTCTGGAGAGAAATGGGTTCTCCAGCCATGACTAGCACAATGGGGATAGCTAGGCACTCACTCACTGCTATGCTTTCCCTAGAGGGTGAGGTTGCTACCTCCAGATAATCAACCTCATACAGTGTTTCTTTGGGGATGGGGTGGGGGCTGAGAAACTCTTACCACCACCTCTGATGTGACAAAATTTGTATATATATATATATATATATATATATATATATATATATATATATATATATATATTTGCTTAACTTAAGAAGCTCTCTCCTGCTTGTATATTTGCCTATGTCAGCACTCTCCAGGTTTTTCCAGACTTTAACCAGAGTGGTCTTAGCAGGTTGTCTGGCTCCCCTGGTTCCACAGCCCCTACCAAGTTCTATTTCAATATTACTAGAAGCACAGGTTGAGGAGATTTCTTCCAAGTTCTTGAGCATAAGATGCTAGGTCCCACATCCACAAAGGCATTTTTGTTCATGGATGGATGTCTATTTGAATTTTTAAAAGGAGGAATGCTTTAGTCATTGGCACAGACACTGGCCCACGGTGTTATGGATGAGACAAGATAAATTCACATGGACTCCCAACTTCTGTTGAGGAAAAGGGACAGCATGGCTACTCCCTCAAGGGGAGAGTGCCTCAGAACAGCCTAGCCACTCTTTCAAAAGAAGAGTGACCCAACCCTTGTCTTGACAAAGCATTTATTGGCTTTCTAATAGCATGCATCAAAGAAGGTTTCTATTCATTATATTTAGGTTTGCTTTAGGTAATTACTTTTTACAGATAGCAATGGAAGGAATGTTATGATTACTTCTTACAGATTAACAAGAAAAAAGGTTTCAAATTCAAGGGAATGATGAGTGACAGGTCTAATTACACTTCAATCCTTGGGAGAATTAGCACAGACTACAGGAAGTTACTTTAAAGACATGCAGCAAGCATTTTCTGTCTGAACGCAGGGTGAGAGAATTTTAGCAAGAGCAAGTCACAAAGCAGGCTATGTATAATACAGGCCTGATTTCCCATGGGAGAACTTCACGGGCTGGTCCTGCATGCTGACTCACTCCCCACTGGTTTTCCACGTGGGTGCTGAGCTACATTTCCACATCTCATGAAGCGGTTCCTTACAAGTCACCATAATGTTGTTGTCACCAATAATGTTACCTCTTTTGAATCTTGTTTTCAGGTATTGTGCTTTAAAAATTCAAACAAAAAAAGTAACAAGAACTGCATGGAAATTAACATGTGACAGAAAATTAGGGATGAGGATAGCTGTGTCCAATCTGATTCCCAAGTTTTAGAGGTTATGCAGTAACCAAACAAGTATGCACATCCTATTACTAAGTAACTTTAGTTATTTAAGAATGATATAAAAGTATGATTTGGCTTATGTGTACTGATTTTTTCTAACACCATGAAGTTATGAGAACATAAATACTTCTTAAGTTATCTGGACCTCACCATTCTAAACTGGAAGTGTTAGATATTTGGGGGCCAAGAAGTATCATGAAAAATTTACTAAGAGTACCATGAAAAAATAGAGGATTGTGGTGAGAAATAGCTAAGGGTCAAGTCCATAAATACATCTCTTCCATCCACATTCTGCTGGCCAGTATCTTATATGTAGATAGCTACATATAAGAGCAATAAAGGATGGAAAATGTAGACTAGCTGTGTCCCCAAAGGAAAAAAAGGAACACAATTTCATGAAAAGCAAGTTATTCTTTATTGCAGGAATGAGTAAGCACAGGCACAAAACTGTCACACACCCACAGTCTGACTTGCACTGAAACGTCTGTAGCACACTCTGAATAGCCCAACATCCCCATCATCCCTTCCATTTTAAAGCTCTGAGTATCCACACAGCACATAAAAAGTATTGCTTCACTTACTGCTCACAGCTTCATAAGCTGGGAAGAGCAAGTATTGTCCCTCATTTTGCAGATTAAGAAATAAATTGCAGACAACTGGATTATTTTATGTTGCACAGATAATGAATAACAGAAGTCAGACCCAAATTCTCATTTAATGCCACCTGAAGAGTTCTTTCTACTATAATCAACCTCCAGCTATTGAGAATCCCCTGGACAGGTGTAAGGGTTTTGTTCAATGAGAGGGACATAATCTGTTTGGGTGGCATCGGATTAGCATAAATGGGCAAAAGGATTGTCAACAAGCAGCTCCTGTCTACAAATAGGAGATGGTAATGTCCTGAAAGTGACAGCTCTTGGAACTTGAGAGACCATTATTCAAGGGGTGTTCTTTAGCTTCTCCTACACTGGGCAAACTCACAGATGATGTCTGCCTCATTATCTCCCTTGCTTTATGATTCACACAGGCTTTGCACAGTCAATTCTCAATCACAGTGATGATTAGGGACATATCAGGAGAGATAACTACCTCCTGAATCTTATCTACTATTTCTAAGTATTTTATGATTTTAGCAAATTTGTCTTGAGGACATTTTTCCAATAAAAACCAGTTAGAAGTAGTCTGTCTCTTCTTTAAGCTCTTTCTATTAATGAAAAGAAAGGAAGCTGGTCAAGAACAGAGAAAGGCCTTTCTGGGGTTTGGAATCTACCACCAGTAACTCACAATGTGAATAACCCTTATATAGTCTATATAAACAAATGTCCAACAGAAGCACCTGCACAGCCTCTTAAATTCTCTTCTGCCCCAGTAAAAAGTCACTGAACCTGAAGTTTCAATGTATAGTTTTCCTGCTCTGAATAGCAGACATGCAGCAAGAGATAACTGAACTATTGAAGATAGTGAAAAGGAGTTCTCTTGCATGGCCAATCTTTATGTTATTGTATTTTCTGTTCACATTTATTTTCCCCTTCCAGCTTCAAATGAAAGTTATTAGAGGCAGAGATTTCATCACTGAGTATAGGTCAGAGGCCAGATGACTTTCTGATATATTTCTCTTTTTCATTAGTCAGCTAAAATATGCTAATTTGGGGCATGTTCTAAGACATGATTTGAGACCAGGATCTGAGAAGAAAACTGAGTTCCCTCGGGCTTATCAGTGATTTATTGCCGCTTGAACCAGAACTAGCTTGCCTGCAAAGCCATACTTAGAATAGTCAAATCGACTGAGTCTGACAGGGCTGAAGTTAAAATTGCTGAAAAAACTAAGGACCACATATGAGAAGTTTATTCTTCGCTGTGATTTCTAGATGTTCATGTAAGTTGCTCACACAGAACTTACACCTGCAGCTTTCACTACTCCAAAACATGAGCACTCTGGGAAGCCACATGGAGTGCAGAGCTGTTTGGAGCCATGTAAGTCTTGTAGACATTTTCATTGTTTCATGGTATCTTCATAGAAGTTCAGTACTACTTATGCACCTCATTCATAAAGATTCCTGAAGAGCTAGGAAAAGAGTGTGGTCCTTGTCTCTAAATGTAAAAAAAATTGAAGTTTTCAGTGATTTGCTTAAACTTATCTACTTGGGAGTAAATAGTAACAAACTAGACCACAGAGTTATAAAGGCCTTAAAGGAACTTCTCAATACATTTGAATTTGGCATGACATCATCCTATTTAATTCACTCACAAAATTGCTCAGTAATCAATACTTTTGGTAATCGACTATTTACTATGTGTCAGTTATGATGCAAAATAAATTTTAAAAGTGAGGATAGTCCAGAGATCCTCTGAGACAACATCAAGCATAATAACAACATCTGCACCATAGAGGCACCAGAAAAAAGAATAGAGCAAGGAATCAAGAACCAGTTTGAAGAAATATTAGCTGAAAATTTCCCTAACTTTGTGAAGGAAAAAGACACACAAGTCAAGGAAAAACAGACTCAACATGATTCACCCAAAGACAAATTATAATTAAAATGCCATAGGTTAAATACACAGAAAGAATCTTAAGAGCAGCAAGAAGAAGACAATTGTTACCTAGGAATAAAATTAATCAAGGATGTAAAAGACATGCACTAATCATAAGATACTGAAGAAATAAACTGAGAAAAATACAAATAAGTAGAAACATATACTGTGTTTATGGACAGAAAAAATTAACATTATTAAAATGTCTATACTACACAAAGCAACATATAGAGTCAATGCAACTCTTATCAAAATACCAATGGCATATTTCACAGTACTAGAACAAATATTCCAAAATTTTTATGGAACTTCAAAAGACCCCAAATAGCTTCAGCAATCTTGAGGAAAAAAAGAACAAAATTAGATGTATCATGCTATTTGGTGTAAAACTATACTACAAGGTCATAGTAATCACAACAGCATGGTACTGGCATAAAAACAGACATATAGATCAATAGAGGCTTCAGAAATAAACCCACATCTCTATGGTCAATTAATATTTGAAAAAAGAGGCAAGAGCATACAATGGGGTAAAGGCAGTCTATTCAATAAACGGTGTTGGAAAAATTGGATGGATAAATGCAAAATACTGAAGCCATACCACCACCTTCTACCACACACAGGAATAAACTCCAAATGTATCAACAGTTAAATATTAGACTCAAAACAAAAAAAATCATAGAAGAAAGCATCAACAGTAAGATCTCAGACATTTCTCATAGTAATATTTTCTAGATATATCTCCTCAGGCAAAGGTGACAAAAGAAAATATAAACAAATGGGACTATGTCAAAGTAAAAAGTTTTTGCATACCAAAAGAAAGTGCCAACAAAACAAAAAGATCACATACTGACTAAAAGAAAATATTCATGAATTATACAACCAATAAGTAGTTAATATCCAAAATTTATGAAGAACTGAAACATTTCAATGCCCAAAACCAAACAATTCAATTTAAAAATGGACAAAGGGGACTTCCGCCAAGATGGAGGCATAGGTAGAAACACTTTACCTTTTCGCACCACCAAATCTAAAAACAACAAAGTTTTAGCAACAATAAACGCAGCTAAGCTACAGAAAATTGAACAATACGGGGGTCCGACTACAACGAACCACTCAGCTAGACCAGTAAGAGGGGCAGAGCCAGCAGCGGAGTGGGTTGGGCAAAAAAGATTCCCCGACCCAGGCAGCCAAGGGTGAATCTCAGGTGTGGGGTAGTGACGAGTGGACCCACTGAAGGCGCAAGGCAGCTGGCTGACCGTGGTCACACATTTGCACACAGATAAACCAGCGAAGGAGCGACCAGGGAGACTGAACGAGCAGGCCTCAGTGGTGGGAAGGGGCAGAGAGGACAGCCATTGCTCCCTCTCTGACCCTGCCCCCACATACAGAGTCACAACCCAGTGACCTGGGTGGCCCTGCCCTGGTGAACATCTAAGGCTCCTCTCCTCACATGTAACAGACACAAACAGATCAAAACATGGCTCAAGAACAACTCAGAGCCCCACAGCCCATAACTCTAAGCAATGAAGAAATCGCCAAACTTTCAGATGCACAGTTCAAAACATTGGTGATCAGGATGCTCACAGAACTGGTTGATTTTAGTCACAAATTAGAGGAACATATGAAGGCTAAACTAATGGAAATGAAGGGAATTGCACAGGAAACCAAAAGTAATGGAAAGGAAACTGGGACTCAAATCAAGGGAGCAGACCAGAAGGAAGGAAAAAATGACCAAACAGAAAAATATGAAGAAACAAGAATTCAAAAAAAAAATGACGAGAGGCTGAGGAACCTCCAGGACATCTTTAAATGTTCCAACATCCGAATTATAGGAGTACCAGAAGGGGAAGAGGAACAACCTCAACCTTATTTGAACAAATAATAAAGGAGAACTTCCCCATTCTGGCAAAGGAAATAGACTTCCAGGAAATCCGGGGAGCTCAGAGAGTCCCAAAGCAGATGGACCCAAGAAGGAACACACCAAGGCACATCATCATTATATTAGCCAAGATGAAAATGAAGGAGAGAATCCTAGAAGCAGCAAGAGATAAGGGGACAGTCACCTACAAAGGAGTTCCCATCAGACTGTTAGTGGATTTCTCAAAAGAGACCTTACAGGCAAGAAAGGGCTGGAAAGAAGTATTCCAAATCATGAAAACCAAAGACCTACAACCAAGACTGGTCTATCCAGAAAAGCTTTCATTTAGAATGGAAGGACAGATAAAGTGCTTCTCAGATAAGATCAAATTCAAGGAGTTCATCATCACCAAGCCCTTATTATATGAAATGTTGAAGGGACTTACCTAAGAAAAAGAAGATAAAAAAGATGCACAGTGAAAGGACAGCAAACTCAGTTATTAACCACACCTAAAACAAAAGCAAGCTAAGAGGACAGCTAGATCAGGAGCAGAACCATAGAAATGAAGATCACATGGAGGGTTAGCAACAGGGGAGTGGGAGAAGGAGAAGGGGGGAGAAGGTACAGAAAATAAGTAGCACAGACTGTAGATAGAAAATAGATGGGGCAGAGTAAGAATAGTAGGGGAACATAGAATCTAAAGAACGTGAGACACTTGTTCATGAACTAAAGGGGGGATGGTGGGGGAGGGGTGTGCAGGGTGGAGGGGAATAAGGGGGGAAATAAAACAACTGTAATGGCATAATCAATAAAATAAAAAAAATAGGTACTGGCTCAAATTTTAGTCAAGGCCCATAGTTTGTAAACTTTTGCTATAAATCATTAAATACTTACAAATTTCTTGAAAAAAATGGACAAAGGATCTGAATAGATACTTCTCCAAAGAAGACACACAGAAGGCCAATAGACATAAGAAAAGATGCTCAATGTCACTAATCATTAGAGAAATGCAAATTCAAACCACAATGAGATATCACCTCACACCCGTTAGAATGGTTATCATCAACAAATCCACAAATGACAAGTGTTAGCAAGGATGTGAAAATAAGAGAACACTCATGCACTGTTGGTGGGGATGCATATTGGTGTAATCACTGTGGAAAACACTATGACCCAGCTATTCCACTTCTGGAAATAAATCTAAGGAAACCTGGAACACTGATTCAAAAAATATGGACCCCTATGTTCATTGTAGCACTATTTATAGTAGCCAAATTTGGAAGCAGCCCAAGTGCTCATCTGTAAATGAGTGGTTTAAAAAACTGGTACTCTCTGGCTGGTGTGGTGGCTCAGTGGATTGAGTACCAGCCTTAGAGTCAAAGAGTCACTGGTTTGATTCACAGTCAGGGCACATGCCTTGGGTGCTGGCCAGGTCAGGTCCCCAGTAAGGGGTGCATGAGAGACAACCACACATTGATGTTTCTCTCCCTCTCTCCCTTCCTTCCACTCTATCTAAAATAAATTTTAAAAATCTTAAAAAAAAAACCCCTATGGTATGTTTACACAAAAGAATACTACTCAGCTGTGTAAATGAAGGCAATCTTACCTTTTGTGCAGCCTGGGTGGACCTATGGAGTATTATGCTAAGTAAAATAACCTAATCAGAGAACAACAAATTTCATATGCTTTCATTTATATGTGAAGTCTAATAAACAAAATAAACACACAAAGTAGAAACAGACTCCTAGATACAGAGAACAGCTGTCAGAGAAGAGGGGTCTTGGGACCTGGGTAGAAGGTAAAGGGATAAAGAATAAATAAATAAATAAATAAATAAATAAATAAATAAATAAATAAGAAACTCATATACACAGACAACAATATGATGATTACCAGAGGGAACAAGGTATGGGGGTGGGTAGAAAAGGGTTAAGGGGGCATTTCAAGTGCACCTGAAATCTATTATAGTTGCATTAATTACTGTAATCCCTCTAACTTCAGTAAAATAAGGATTAAGTCTAATAACAAAAAAAAATATTGTGTAACTAAATCACTGAGGACCAAATAGGATATGTTTGCTAAAGTAAAGTGGGTGAAGAATTTTGACTGGGGAGACTAGATGTGTGGGCACTGCTGGGATCATGAAGGGTCTTTGAGTCATTAGACTTGACCTTAGAAGCAGTAGAGAACCATTAAGCATTGATAAACCATTAGAACCATTGAGAACCATTAGAGCAGTGATAAAATCAGATGCTTCTTAAAAGGACAACTCTGACTGTGGTGTAGATACACTATTAAAAAGAAGAAATACGGGACAATGGGAGTCTCTTTGCTGTGGCCGTCATCAGTGAGATCACAGTGGCTTACACTAGAAACTTGGCGGTAAGAAGACAGTGAAGAGGACAGAGGTAAAGAAGTTATTTAACCTGGAATACTCAGATTGTCTATGGGATGGTTAGATATAGAAAGAAAGGGTTTTGAGTAGATTACAAAACAACCATGTATAAAGTTTGAGAAGCATGTTTGACAAAGAGGCTTCTGGCAAGAAAGAAAATGTAGACAAGTTCCTCAACAGGCCATTAGTCTTCCCTATACTGTCCACTCTGTTAGTTCTAGGGCACTTTAGCAGCTGGATGCAGCCCTTTGTTTAACCTGTGGTCATCAACCAGTAATTATTCTTCTAATTTTTCCATGAAATTTGAAATTTTCTGATAGATGTCAACCAAGAATTGAACAGGTCTTACATTAAAAGATTTTTTTTTTAAAAAGCACCTAGAGTTCCTCTGGGCATTTATTTGGTCTAATGCTCCTACCTTTGAAAAACTGTGGCCATTGGAGAAAATATTACTATTTACATGTAAGGGAGAGAAACAGAGAATTGCAGTTTGGGGGCCTTTTTAATTATTTTTATTGTTGTTCAAGTACAGTTTTCTGCCTTTTACCCTCACCCTTCCCCACCACCCCTGACCTCCCCACCTCCCTTCCCCATTTCCACCCCCTTGTTATTGTCCATGTGTCCTTTATAATTGTTCCTGTAAACCCTTCTTCCCCTTTTCCCCTGAAATCTCCTCTCCTCTCCTCTCTGGTCCCTGTCAGCCTGTTCTGTATTTCAGTGTCTTTGGTTATATTTTGCTTGCTTGTTTGTTTTGTTGTTTAAGTTCCTATTAAAGGTGAGATCATATGGTATTTGTCTTTCACTGTCTGGCTTATTTCACTCAGCATAATGCTTTCCAGTTCCGTCCATGCTGTTGCAAAGGATAGGAGCTCCTTCCTTCTTTCTGTTGCATAGAATTCCATTGTCTAAATGTACCACAGTTTTCTTGGTTTTTTAATTTTTTTATTTTATTGATTATGCCATTACAGTTGTTTTATTTCCCCCCTTATTCCCCTCCACCCTGCACACCCCTCCCCCACCATCCCCCCTTTAGTTCATGAACAAGTGTCTCACGTTCTTTAGATTCTATGTTCCCCTACTATTCTTACTCTGCCCCATCTATTTTCTATCTACAGTCTGTGCTACTTATTTTCTGTACCTTCTCCCCCCTTCTCCTTCTCCCACTCCCCTGTTGCTAACCCTCCATGTGATCTTCATTTCTATGGTTCTGCTCCTGATCTAGCTGTCCTCTTAGCTTGCTTTTGTTTTAGGTGTGGTTAATAACTGAGTTTGCTGTCCTTTCACTGTGCATCTTTTTTATCTTCTTTTTCTTAGGTAAGTCCCTTCAACATTTCATATAATAAGGGCTTGGTGATGATGAACTCCTTGAATTTGATCTTATCTGAGAAGCACTTTATCTGTCCTTCCATTCTAAATGAAAGCTTTTCTGGATAGACCAGTCTTGGTTGTAGGTCTTTGGTTTTCATGATTTGGAATACTTCTTTCCAGCCCTTTCTTGCCTGTAAGGTCTCTTTTGAGAAATCCACTAACAGTCTGATGGGAACTCCTTTGTAGGTGACTGTCCCCTTATCTCTTGCTGCTTCTAGGATTCTCTCCTTCATTTTCATCTTGGCTAATATAATGATGATGTGCCTTGGTGTGTTCCTTCTTGGGTCCATCTGCTTTGGGACTCTCTGAGCTCCCCGGATTTCCTGGAAGTCTATTTCCTTTGCCAGAATGGGGAAGTTCTCCTTTATTATTTGTTCAAATAAGGTTGAGGCTGTTCCTCTTCCCCTTCTGGTACTCCTATAATTCGGATGTTGGAACATTTAAAGATGTCCTGGAGGTTCCTCAGCCTCTCGTCATTTTTTTTTTGAATTCTTGTTTCTTCATATTTTTCTGTTTGGTCATTTTTTCCTTCCTTCTGGTCTGCTCCCTTGATTTGAGTCCCAGTTTCCTTTCCATTACTTTTGGTTTCCTGTGCAATTCCCTTCATTTCCATTAGTTTAGCCTTCATATGTTCCTCTAATTTGTGACTAAAATCAACCAGTTCTGTGAGCATCCTGATCACCAATGTTTTGAACTGTGCATCTGAAAGTTTGGCGATTTCTTCGTTGCTTAGAGTTATGGGCTGTGGGGCTCTGAGTTGTTCTTGAGCCATGTTTTGATCTGTTTGTGTCTGTTACATGTGAGGAGAGGAGCCTTAGATGTTCACCAGGGCAGGGCCACCCAGGTCACTGGGTTGTGACTCTGTATGTGGGGGCAGGGTCAGAGAGGGAGCAATGGAAGTCCTCTTCGCTCACCTGGTCCGCCTCATTGCTCGCCCCCGCCTGTTTATCTCAGCCCAAATGTGCAAGCCTGCTGCCCTGTGCCATGGCCTGCTTGGTCTGTCTGAATGCTGGTCTCTTCACTGGTTTATCTGCACACAAATGCACAACATCAGACAGCCAGCCGTGCCGCTTCTTCCCTGGGTCCGCCCATAGATACCCCGCACCTGGGATCTGCACTCTCCTCGCTGCCCAGGTCGGAGGATCTTTTTTGCGTGACCCACTCCACTGCTGGCTTCGCCCCTCTCACCAGTTTAGCTGAGCATTTTGTTGTTTCCGGACTCCGTATTGTTCAATTTTTTGTGGTTTGGTTACGTTTATTATTGTTAAAACTTTATTGTTTTTAGATTTGGTTGTGCAAGGAAGCAAAGTGTTTCCACCTACACCTCCATCTTGTCGGAAGTCCTCTGATTTATAAATGTACCATAGTTTTTTGATCCATTCATTTACTGATGGGCACTTGGGTTGCTTCCAGCACTTGACTATTGAAATTGTGCTGCTATGAACACTGGGGCACCTAGGTTCTTTTGGGTTGGTGTTTTAGGGTTCAGGAACTGTCAAAAGGCAGTTCCATTTTTAGTTTTCTGTGGAAATTCCATAGTGTTTTCCATAGTGGTTGTACCAGTCTGCAATCCTACGAACAGTGCACTAGGGTTCCCTTTTCTCCACACTCTTTCCAACATTTGTCATTTGTTGCTTTGTTTATGATGGCCATTCTGACTAGTGTGAAGTGGTATCTCATTGTGGTTTTAATTTGCAGCTCTCTGATAGCTAGTGATACTGAGCATACTTTCATGTGTCTCCAGACCCTGTGTATGTCCTCCTTGGAGAAGTTTCTGTTCAAGTCTTTTGCCCATTTTTAACTGGGTTGTTGTGGGGGCAACTTTGCCAGCAAGTCCCCCCATCCCCATGAATGAAAGTAAAACTACCAAGACATGATCTGCTTGGGGAGGAGAGGTGACCAATCTCTCAGAGGAGAAAAGCCAAAAGCCCCTTCCTCAATGGATTTTATTGGGTTGTAATACACAGGAATACAGGTGGCAAGGATCAAACAATAGATAACATTTCAAAAGAAATCTGAGGGCTTAGTCTGAGTCAGTGTCTGTTAGGTAAGGGAGTTGCAGAAACTTTGGGAGACATACTCATTTCCTGCTGGGATCCTTATTATATGAATGAAAGCATTCTTAGCAATGTAGGCTTCACAGGATTGTTAGGAATTCTTTCTTATGCCAAATCACCCCAGATCCTGCTCCTGCCCACAACCCCCATCACAGGTTTTCAGGCTTAAGTGGATTAGAGCCAGAAAGCTCTTCTTGCAGAGAACATGGGGACTGGGCTACTTCAGAGTAGCTGGGGGCAAGGGTCCATCACTCCCTCTTTGTTGCAGCCCCCCAAGTCCTTCCATGATGGCCTCATAAGTGATCATGTCTGGCTTATGTTGCCTCTCCTCTGAGGGGTCTTACCCACCATGGACTATCCAACCAAGCATTGGGAGTAGGGGATGAAGCAGAAGCAGCATTTTCTACCAGAGACAAGCTTTGTCTCCTAAGTAGCTCACATTCCAAATGTCGCTCACTCAGTCTTAGCCATGGGGGGCAGTTAGAATTCCTGAAACCAGGCAGAGCAGTTCCCAACAGGTTGCTTGTCTTCTTAGAGTGGAATCATGTGAGTTCTTTATGTATTTTGGAAATCAAACCCTTGTTTGAGGCATCATTGGCAAATATGTTTTCCCATATGGTTGGTTCTCTTTCCATTTTAACGGATGCTATTTTCTTTTTTTTAATGAATGATCTCTTTTATTTATTCTTCCTATGTGTTTTTTTACAATATTTATTTATCTTTAGAGGGGAAGGAGAGGGGGAGAGAAACATCAATGTATGGTTGCCTTTAGTGCGTCCCCTGCTGGGAACTGGCCTGCAGGGAACTGGCTTGCAACCCAGGCATGTGCCCTGACTGGGAATTGAACCGCGATCCTCTGGTTAATTCTTCCTATGTGTTTTTTAAAAATGTCTGGTAAAAATAAGTCTCATTGGTCTCAAGAACATAGACATTTTCTGACTACAGAAATCTTACTCTGACTTCAGGCAGAGAAAGTTCAGTTAAAATAGGCATTGAACACACACACAGACTGAATGTATGGGACTAGGACTAAAGGAATCCAGGGTCCTTGCCTTCAAGGTGTTACAATGTGACTTTTTAAAAACTCTAAGTGATGATTCTTTTTTATATTAAAAAAATTTACATGCAGTGAAATTCGCTCTTTTCAGTGTATAGGCTATAAGTTTTGAAAAATGCATATAGCCATATGGTTATGTGATACCACCATAATAAAGATACAGATCAGTTCCTTTACCCCCAGACATTCCCCAAGTCCCTCGAGAGCCAGACCCCAGCTCCACTTCTAAGTCCTGGGCAACAACCTATTCATTCTCTGTCTCCACAGTTTTGCCTTTTCTATTTTCTTTAGCTGTACAGAATCTTTTTATTTTGATGAGATCCCATTTGTTTATTCTTTCCTTTATGTCCCTTGCTTTAGAGGACATATCTGTGAAAATATTGCTACATGGAATATCTGAGATTTTCCTGCCTATGTTCTCCTCTAGGACTTTAATGGTGTCATGACTTATATTTAAATGTTTTATCCACCTTGAATTTATTTTTGTGTATGGTGTAAGTTGGTGGTCAAGTCTCATTTTTTTGCATGTAGCTGTCCAGCTATCCCAACACCATTTGTTGAAGAGGCTATCTTTGCTCCATTTTATGCTGCTGCCCCCTTTGTCTAATATTAATTGACCATGGATACTTGGGTTTATTTCTGAGCTCTATATTCTGTTCCATTGGTCCACATGTCTGTTCTTATGCCAGTACCAGGCTGTTTTGATACATGTTGATATCAGGTATTATGATTCCTCCTACTTTGCTCTGCTTTCTCAAAATTGCTTCAGTTATTTGGGGTTGTTTATGGTTCCATATAAATTTTTGAAGTGTTTGTTCTATATCTGTGAAGTATACCATTGGTACTTAAATAGGGATTGCATTGAATCTATAAATTGCTTTGGGTAGTATGGCCATTTTGATTATGTTAATTTTTCCAATACATGAACACGGTATATGTTTCCATTTGTTTGTGTCTTCCTTGATTTCTTTCTTTAGTGTTGTATAGTTTTCTGAGTAAAGGTCTTTACCTCCTGCATTAGGTTTATTCCTAGGTATTTTATTTTTCTTGTTGCTATTATAAATGGAATTTTTGCCTGATTTTTTTCTGATATTTAACAGTTGGTATATAAAAATGCCTCTGATTTCTGGATATTGACTTTGTATCCCACTGTTTTGCCATATTCATTTATTAGGTCAAACAGTTTATTGGTGGATTTTATTATTGGTGGAGTTTATTATAGGGTTTTTTAATGTACACTATCATGTCATATCTGCAAACAATCAGTTTTGTTTCCTCCTTTCTGATTTGGATGCCTTTATTCCTTTTTCTTGTCTGATTGCTGTGATTAGAACTTCCAATACTATGTTGATAGAAGTGGTGAAAGTGGACAACCTTATCTTGTTCCTGATCTTAGTAGGAAAGATTTTAGTTTTTGCCCGTTGAGTATAATGTTGGCTATAGGTCTGTCATATATGGCCTTTATTATGTTGAGGAATGCTCCCTCTATTCCCACTTTGCTGAATGTTTTTATGATAAATGGGTACTGTACTTTATCAAATGCTTTTTCTGCATCTATCAATATAATCATGTGATTTTTGTTTTTACTTTTCTTATGTGATATATTATGTTTATTGATTTACAAATATTGTACCACTCTTGCATCCCTGGGATGAATCTCCCCCTGGTCACATTGTATGATCTTTTTAATGTATTACCGGATGCAGTTTGCCCATATTTGGTTCAGGATATTAGCATCAATGTTCATCAGTGATACTGGCCTGAATTTTCTTTCTTTGTTGTATCTTTATCTGGTTGGGGGATTAGGATTATGCTGGCTTCATTAAAAAAATTTGGGAATCTTCCATGTTCTTGGATTTTTTGGAAGAGTCTGTAAAGCATAGGGGTTAGCTCTTCCTTAAATGCTTTGTACAATTCTCCTGTGAAACTATCTAGTCCAGGGCTTTTTTGTGTCAGGGGTTTTTTTATTACTGCTTCAATTTCTTCTGCTGTTATTGGTCTGTTCAGGTTTGCTTCTTTTTCATTGAGTTTTGGAAGATTATATTTTTCTAGAAATTTGTCCATTTCACCTAGGTTTTCAAACTTCTTGGCATATAGTTCTTCATAGTAATTTCTTACAATCCTTTCTATTTCTTTGGTATCAGTTGTAATCTCTCCTGTTTCATTTCTGATTGTGTTTATTTGGGTCCTCTCTCTTCTTGATGAGCCTGCCTAAAGGCTTGTCAATTTTGTTTATCTTTTCAAAGAACCAGCTCCTGGATTCATTGATCCTTAGAATTGTGCTTTTAGTCTCTATGTCATTTAATTCTGCTCTGATCTTGGTTATTTCCTTCCTTCTACTCTGGGCTGTCTTTGTTGTTGTTCCTCGAGTTCTTGCAGGCATAGGGTTAGGTTGTTTATTTGAAATGTTTCTATATTGTTTGATAGGCCTGTATTGCTATGAACTTTCCTCTCAGGACTACCTTCACTGTGTCCCATAAGTTTTGGGTTGTCATGAGTTCATTTTCTATTGTTTCCAGAAACTTTCTGATTTCTTTCCTAATTTCATTCTTGACCCATACGTTGTTTAATAGCATGCTATTCAATCTCCATGACTATGAGTGTTTGGGGTCTTTTCCCTTGTGGTCTTTTCCAGTTTCAGTCCCTTGTGGTCAGAGAAAATGCTTGGTATGATTTGAATTTTCTTGAATTTTCTGAGGCTTATTTTGAGTCCTATCATGTGGTCTATCTTTGCAAATGTTCCATGTGCATTTGAAAAGAATGTGTATTTAGCTTCTTTGGGATGAAGGGATATGTATATATCAGTCAAGTCCATATATATCAGTTATGGCCTTTCATCTAGGGTGTTGTTTAATGCCACAATATCTTTGTTGATATTTTGTTTGGAAGATCTGTCCATTTTTGACAGTGGGGTGTTAAAATCCCCCACTATAATTGTGTTGCTGTCAATATCTTTCTTGAAGTCCTCTAAATTTTATTTATATATTTGGGTTCTCCTGTGTTGGATGCACATATATTTACAATATTTATGTCTTCTTGGTGGATTATTCCATTGAGTATTATGAAATAACCTTCTGGGTCTCTCTTTATGGCCCTTTTTGTGAAGTCTATTTTGTCTGATATGAGAATTTCTACCCCGGCTTTTTTCCCCTGGCCATTTGCTTGGAAAATTTGTTTCCAGCCCTTCACTTTTAGTGTGTGATGATCTTTTGTCCTGAGGTGGGTCTCTTGTAGGCAGCATATGTGTGGGTCAAGATTTCTTATCCATTCAGCTATTCTATGTCTTTTGATTGGAGCATTTAATCCATTTACGTTTAAGGTTATTATTGATAGGTACTTATTCATTGCCATTTTTGTACCTGTGTTCTTCTCTGTCTCTCTCTCTTTTTCTTTCTTTCCTTAAAGCAGTCCTTTTAGCACCTCTTGCAGAGCTGGTTTGGTGGAGGCATATTCTTTTAGACTTCTTTTGTCTTGGAAACTCTTTGTTTGGCCTTCTATCTTGACTGAGAGCCTTGCTGGGTAAAGTAGCTTTGGTTGCAGGCCTCTACTTCTCATTTCTTGGAATATTTCTTGACACTCTCTTCTTGCTTGGAGCATTTCTATCGAGAAGTCAGCAGCTAACCTTATTGGGGCTCCCTTGTATGTTACTTCCTTTTTCTCCCTTGCTGCCTTTAAGATTCTCTCTTTGTCTTGGAATTTTGCCATTTTAATGATGTTGTGTCTTGAGTGGGCCTCTTTGGGTTCCTCTTGAGTGGGACTCTGTGTGATTCCTGGATTTGTGTGACTTTTTATCTCATCAAATCAGGGAAGTTTTCCATCATTACTTTTTCAAATAGGTTTTGTATCCCTTGTTCTTCTTCTCCTCCTTCTGGCATTCCTATTATTCCGTTTCATGTTGTCTTGCATTTCTCTTAATCCCTCTTCATTCTTTCTGAGCCTCTTTTCCTTTTCTTGCCCTTTCTGGGAGTTTTTTTCTACTTTGTCCTCCAACTCGCTGATCCAATCTTCTGCTTCATCGATCCTGTTTTTGATTCCTTCCACAGTATTCTTCAGTTCAGCAATTGTATTCTTCATTTCTTCTTGACCCTTGCTGATAGTTTCTATTTTTTTTTTCATGTTGATATAGTTTGCAGTGAGTTCATTGTAGCTCCCCTGTAGTTTCTGGTAGCTCATTGTGAGCTTTTTGAACTTCCTGATAACCAGTGCTTTGAATTCAATATCTGATAGCTTACTTGCCTCTGTTTCATCTAGCATTCTTTCTGAGGCTTTCTCCTTTTCTTTCATTTAGGGATTGTTTCTTTGTCTTCCCATACAGTTTGTGAGACTCTTCTTGTTAGCTTCAGCTTCTTATATTGATTTGTTCTGGGGTTTATGGTGTGAACTTCTGTGGTATAATACCTGTGAGATTCAGTGGTGTAGTCTCCTTGATTTCCCCAGCTCACTGTTCTTGGGCTGTCCTTTACATTGGCTCTCAGTTTGTCTTTGGGTTTTGGTTGTTTTGGGGTCTTTCTTTTGTGGGTCCTTCCCACCAGCTGGTGAACTGATGGTCCTCTGTCCACCACCCATTTTAATTTGTTGTACTGTTGAGGATGGGTTGTGTTGAAGCTAGTTCTTCTGTGTATACAAGGTTTTGAGGATTCTCTTTTGCTCTCGTTCAGTTGTTTGCACTGGGTAGTTTCTCCACTGTTTAATTGTATTTCCAGATAGGTCTTGGATTGAGGTTTGTGTCGTTTCTACTGTCTCCTTCACCTTCTTCTGTTGTTACCTATTGGTGGTTCCTTTGTTGTTGGGTTTCCTCTTCCAGTGGGTATCCTGGTGTTCACCCCTTCCACCTACTGTTTTCTTTTGTGATCAGTTGGAGGGGAAGGCAAAATGGTTTATGACAGCAGGAGAGTATTCTATGGTATTTACAGTAGTATCCAGCAGAGAAAAGATAGGAGATCCTTTGGGTATGTATAGTGATAACCATAATCTTCAACCAAACTACCCACTTTTTAGAACAGATGGAAAGAAGATAAGGCTCTTGTTGGGGAGGCAAGGTTAGTGAGTTGGATCTAGAAAGCAGTGAGGTTTTGGGAGGTCAGATTCTGAGGTAAGTTGAGAATAAATGATGGTAAATAGGTGTAGTGTGAGAGAGAATAGAGTTAACCACTACAGTATTATAGTTCAGGAAACAATGAAGTGGGTTAAGATCTGGGAGGGGTGTTGTATAGTATTTACAATAGTATGGAATAGCTATTATTTACAATAATATTAGAGCAACAATCATGTGACAGAATCTATGAGATATCAAGAATAGGGAGTATTGGACCTTCAATAGTGTATTGATGGAGCACATGTGAAGTAAAGGACTATAAGTTAGCAATAGACTATGAATGAGGGGACAGGGGAAACCTGTCAAATGATACAATATATCCAGACAAGGAAAAAGAAGAGTATACAGAAAGAGGAGGAATACAAAAATGCTACTAAAATAAAAGATGTAAGAATAATGAAAAAATAATACAAATATGCAGTAACTTGTATTTTCTCTCCTACAGCAAAGTGAAATTTGTCTCTCTGTCTCTACTGTTGGGATGCCCCCTCTTTGGTCCCAACTCTGGTCTTTTTGCAGTTCCAAGTTTTTTGTGTCACTTGTGGGGGGAAGAAAAAGACCAAAAAGAAAAATAACAGAAGAAAGGAAAAAGCAATAAGTTTGGGAAGAAAGAAAGGAATAAAAGAAGAAAGAAAGAAAGGGGGAAAAGTATTGAAAGATAAAACAATAATAAAGTTAAAAATAAAAGATTACTTTAAAAAAAGAAACAAAAAAAAATCTCTTATTGGTTTCCAGCTGGCCAAACCTGTTTTTGTGGTCTTGGTGGTTGCAGCAGGCTGAAGGGCCATTGGTGTGGCTTTTCTTCGTTCTGGGTGTACTCAGCCTGTCTCGCAAGCACTCTCCCAAGATCCAAACCAAGGGCCTCTCCCCAGAGCCCCACCAAGGGAATCCAGCTCCTTTTTCAGAGCACTTTTTCCCTCAGGATCATCACTGGGGGCTGGGATGCGGGCGTGTGCCCAGCCAGACTTGCCTGGTCCTGCAGGCTTGGGTGCGAACCTTTCCCAGGGGGAATGCAAGGGTGATTCTCAATTCTCCCAAGCCAGTGGCCAGAGACCACGCATGATCAAGGCCCCCTTGCTTGCTTCCTTGTGCCCAATCCTCTCTCTAACACTTCAAGAAAATAGGTCTCTCCTGGTATTTTTCAAATTGAGCCTGTCAGGGTAGGGAGGGAGCTGATGACCCTGCTCTCTCCCAAGGAACTTGCTGCCAGCCCTCAGCTCCCAAAGAGTCTGTGGCAGACCTGGCCTGGGCCCCTGGCTCCCAGCCTGGCAGAGGTGGCAGCCGTGGCCTGCGGCCTCAGTGCTGGTCCCTCAGACCTTATTGTCCAGTAGCCGTCTCCTTACCGTCTTATCTTTCAGCATCTGCTACAATTTCTGGACTTCTATTTTCCAATATGCTGGGGCACTGTTGGCTGTTTGCTATGTTCCTCCGCAGATTGGCCAGGTTTTTCTCCCCTGTGTGGGGAGAAGCAGAATCCTCTTTGTCATACTCTGCCCACATCTTCCCTAATATTTTCTGGAGTGTTTTAGCATCTGTGTCCATCAGGGACATTGGTCTATAATTTGCTTTTTTTGTATTGTCTTTGTCTGCTTTTGGAATTAGGATAATGCTGGCCTCATAAAGTGAACTTAGGAGTCTTTCTTGCTTTTGGATTTTTTGGAATAATTTGAGAAGTGGAGAGCTCATAATTGTTATCAGAATGTTTGGTAAAACCTACCTGTGAAGCCATCCAGTACAGGGCTTTTGTTTATTCAGGAGTGTTTTGATTCTGCTTCAATTTTACTAGGTGTAAATCTATTTTGATTCTTTCTGATTGAGTTTTGGAAGATTGTATGTTTCTAAGAATTTATCCATTTCATCCAGGTTTTCCAATTAGTTGGCATATACTTGTTCATAATACTTTCTTACAATTCATTGTATTTCTTTGGTGTCATTTATTATTTCTCTTCCTTCATTTCTCATTGTATTTATTTGGGTCTTCTCTCTGTTTGTTGTATGTGATGAGTCTGGTTAAATGTTTTTCAATCTTTTTTTATCCTTTCAAAGAATCAGCTCTTGGATTCATTTATATTTTCTATTGTTTTTAGCCTCTATTTTGTTTATCTCTGCTATTATTTCTATTATTTTCTACCTCCTGCTCATTTTGGGCTTTGTATGTTGTTCTTTTTAAAGTTCCCTTAAGTATAAAGTTAGATTGTTTTCTTTAGCTTTTTCTTGTTTTTTGAGATAGGCCTGTAATGTTAGGAATTTCTCTCTTAGGACTGCTTTTGTTGTATTCCATAGATTTTGGGTTGTTTTGTCCTCATTTTCATTTGTTTTAAGTAACTTCTAATTTCTTCATTGATCTCATTGTGTACCCATTTATTGTGTGATAACATGTTATTTAGTTTCCATGTTTTTATATATTTTTCAGTTTTATTCTTATGATTGACATCTAGTTTCATAGCATTATGGTCAGAGAAGATGTTTAATATTATTTCAAACTTCTTAAATTTATTAAGAGATGTGTTGTGTCCTAACATGGATTTTTAGGCTATCCTAAAAATCTTTCTACGTGCACTTGAAAATAATGTATATTCTGCTGCTTCGGAGTGAAATCCTCTGAAGATATCAATTAAATTCATTTGATCCTCTTGTAATTCATAGCTGCTGTCTCCCTGTTGATTCTCCATCTGGTAGATCTATCCATTGAAGTTAGCGGGGTGTTAAAATCCCCTAGTATGACTATATTTCTGTCATCCTCTCCCTTTATGAACCTTAAGATTTCCTTTACATATTTAGGTGGTCTTATGGTAGGTGCATAAATATTTTGGACTGATTCCTTTACCATTATGTAGTGTCCTTCTTTGTATCTTACTATAGCCTTGGTTTTAAAGTCTATTTTGTTGAATATATGTATTGCTACATATATTCAGTACCTACATACGAAAGTCACTTCTTTTTCAAGTTGGAGATAAGATTTATATCCTTGAACCAGTTATCCATTGTGGTATTACATCTTGATGAGTATATGGCTTCTGCAACTCTCTTGACTACATCTGCTGACTTATTACTCACCAAGTAAGGACCTTCAGGCTCCTCACTGGTATATAGTTCAAGATTTTCTGTGTAAAATACTTTTGAATCAACCACAGCAAAAAAAATTATACTGTTTACTGGGCATGTATGGAACATATTGTCTAAACCCACGTTTGTCTCTAAATCCAGGTAGCATTTCATCTATTGTTATGTTCTGTCCCATAGAGTAACGTAATTATCAATTTTCTACAAATGCTGAGAAAATGTCTCTCACTGCAGCTAATTTGTCCACTTTCACCTGAAAGTTCTAACCTCTATGAGTTCTAACCTCATAATTTTGCCATCAAACCTGATATAATAATGAATAAATCCAAATCTCCATAAAGATATCATAAGTCTAAAAAGTTCAATCCCACTACCATCTGTAGCCCATAAAACCTGCAAATTTAGCTGATTGTTGCAATATAAACCAACTCTATATAACAGGCCTAAAAATGCTTTTGATTTAGTTTTGTCTATTTGTTTAAGGTCTCTTTCTCTTGAAAACCAGTTCAAGATAGAATTGATGTATTTAGTTCTATAAAATAAGATTAGAGCTAAAATATCATTTGTGTTATCACTTCTGAGCCTTTTGGCTAAGATCAAGTGCAGTATCTGTTCTTATCAGTTTAAAGTAACTGTAATAAAGCAGTGCCAAGTTTCAAGTTCTGTCTTGGCATTTTTGTGTTTGGCCGAACTGACAGAAGTTGACACAAAATATTGTGCAGCTGTTTTCTAATTTATATAATTTTTAAAATTTTTTATTGTTGTTCAAGTACATGTGTCTCCATTTTCACCCCATCATGACCCTCTGCCCCACCCATCCCTGTCTTTCACCCTTGTACTCACCCCCTTTGGCTTTGTCCATATGTCCTTCATACATGTTCCTCAATGCCCTTCCCGTTATCCCCTATTATTTCTCTCCCTCCTCCTCTCTGATTACTGTCAGATTATTCTTTATATCAATGTGTCTAGTTGTATTTTGCTTGCTTGTTTGATTAGCTTCCACGTATAGGTGAGATTATATGGTATTTCTCTTTCACCACTTGGCATGTTTCGCTTAGCATAATGTTCTCCAGTTCCATCCTTGCTGTCATGAAGGGTAGGAGCTCGCTCCTTCCTTCTTTCTGCTGTGCAGTATTTAATGTGTAAATTTACCATGGCTTTTTGATCCACTCATTTACTGATGGGGACTTAGGTTGCTTCCAGCACTTGGCTATTGTAAGTTATGCTGCAATGAACATTGGAGTGCATAGGTTCTTCCAAATTGATGTTTCAGGATCCTTATGGCATAATCCCAGCAATGGAATTGCTGTATCAAAATGGAGGGTAAAATAAGGTATTTCCCAGACAACAGAAGGCTGAAAGAATATACCTCCACCAAACCAGATCTAATTTATATTCTTATTGCAATTTTCTTCCATTTTGACTCTTTTTCCTTTCAAAAAAATTATTCTTCATTCATGTCTAAAATATCTCCCTCTATATCCGAATCTTCTGAATTAACTTCCACATAATCCTCATCTTCTAAATTACTTTAATTTTGACTCTATCATCCTCATCATTGCACTGAGTAGCACTGGCTGAAGTTCTTCAACATATCTTAGATTATCAAATTCATATACTTTTCCAGTCATTTTCAACAGTAAATGGAAAAAAACCCACAATGCTGATTTTGAAGTTCACACAAAAAAAACCCAAAGCACTACATCAACATTGACTTTAGAGTTCACAGTAGCTATCAGATACAATTATTGAATATCACATAGCCTAACAAAATACATGTTATAACCAAACTAACAACTTAAACATTATGGTTTAATAATAGTCATATACAAATGTGCAGCTAGTCATGACCTTGAACCCAATATATGTAACAATATTTAAGACAAGAGTTTGTTTGTATCTTTCAGATCAACCATGACCTCCTCCAGGTTAAAGCAAGCCTTTTAACATTTGTTTCAGTACTGGTTTGGTGTTAACAAACTCCTTCAGCTTTTTCTTGGCTTGGAAGTTATTTATTTCTCCTTCAGTTTTAAACGATAGCCTTGCTGAGTAAAGTAGCCTTGGTCATAGGTCCTTACTCTTCACCATCTATAATATTTCATGCTAATCCCTTCTACTGTGAAATACTACTCTTGGGCAATCAGATGACAGTCTAATGGGAGTTCCCTTGTAGGTAACTCACTTTTTTTTGCTTGTGACTTTTAAGATTCTCTCCTTGTCTTTAAGCTTTGCCATTTTAATTATTATGTGTCTTGATGTGGGCCTCTTTGGGTCCAACTTGCTGGACTTGGGTGTCTTTTTATTTCACCATGTTAGGGAAGTTTGGTGTCATTGTTTCTTCAAATAAATTGTTAATCCCTTGCTCACTCTCTTCTCCTTCTTGTACCTACGTGATGTGAATGTTGTTACACTTCATGCTGTTCCAAAGTTTTCCTAAAATCTACTCATTTTTTAAATCTTTTATTTTTCTGCTCTGCTTGGGAGGTTTTTTTTCCACCTTGTCTTCCAAGTTACTGATTCAATTCTCTGTGTCATCTAATCTGCTCTTTATTTCTTCCAGGGTATTATTTATTTCAGATATTGCATTCTTTATTTCTGACAAGTGCTTTTTTCTTGTTTTTATGTCTTTTTCATGCATCGAGTATCCTTATAATTATTACCTTGAATTCTATATCTGACAAATTGCTTGCTTCCATTTCATCTAGTTCTTCTTCTGGGCAATTCTCTTGTTATTTCATTTAGAGCCTGTTTGTTCTTCCTTTTTGGCTGCCACTTTGTATTGGTTTCTATGTGTTAGATAGATCTGCAAAGACCCTGGTGCAGACCTGCCTCAGATGTGACTGGCCCTGGAAAATCTGTGTTGAGCTATTAGAAATTCATAGCTTGTTGCTCCCTCTGCTGACCTGGGTGTGTGTAAAAAGTACCAAATGGCACGCCAAGCCTGGCTTTTACCAGCACCAGGTTCAGGGGAGGGTCAGGTAAAGTCTCAGAGCTCCCACAAATTTGCCTTCACCAGCGTGATTTCTGTTAGTCTTAATTACTGAAGTAGCCTCCAACTGTACTCCTCAGCAGCCTTGCTTAAGCTTCACAGGGTGAAGCAAGAAGGATTCTGATGGATGAAGTTTATTCTTCCCCCCAGTCTGATGCCTCATGGAGGGGAGTGCTCTACCTAAGAAATATGGCTTCTGCAGTATAGGGGGAAAGACTGAACACAGGACTCCTGGTGGCTGATCCTTTAGCTCTTTCCCCAGAGCACCAAGCCCAGACTCTCCTCACATGGCTCTAATCTGCTCTGCCTGCCCTCTGCTGAGGCCCAGGGTAAATGGGCTTAGTTTGCAAACAAAATTTTGCATTGGCCCATTAAGAGGCTCTCTGCATCTCTAGCCATCTCTACCTGGCAGACAGAAGCCCCACAGCTTTTCATAGCTGGATGTTATTTGGGTTCCTTTTCTGGTTCTAGTGCTCTAGGTTAGGAGGCCCAGCCTGGGGTTTAGACCCCACAATTCTCATGGGGAACCACTTCCCCTTGGCCCCTGAAATACCACTTCAGAGCTTCAACTGCCACCTGTTGAAGCCCAGCCAGCCCTCTCACACCTTCACACTTCCGACCAGTCTTCCTGTGGTGGTGTGGTTTCTTCTGTAAGTCCTTGCTTATAAAGCTTTTCTCCAGTGAGTGTTCAGTTGGTTATTCAGAATGATTTTTCTATAATTTAGTTGTAATTCCAGTTTGGTTTTGGGAGGAGGTTAGTGTAGCTTCTACCTGCTCCGCTTTCATTTTGGATCTCTCCAGTCCATTTCAAAGGACTGATTTATAAATACAATCCATTTTAACACAATTGTTAAAAGATCACACTGCTATTAAAGTGATATAGTTTACATTTCTGATATCCCTACAGGATACTATTTCTAGTCCCAATTTATGTTTTTAATGATTGGATTAAGCTACTGTTACAAAAGACTCCAAAATATAGAATTGTGAAGTAGATTCAGTTTTCTATCACAAAGTAAGGGGTCAGGGCCATAAAGTGTCTGATTTCTGAGGTCACCGCCAAACCAAGGTCTCCTACTCCTGCTGAAATTGGCCCTAGATGGGTAGTCTGGGCTTGCTCACAGCATCACCTCTGCATTTCACATCTATAAGTGGAGAGGAAGTGGGGGCCAACCACTTCCTTTCTTTTTATGGATGTAATTCTCAAGTCGCTCACATCATTTCTGTTCACAGAATTTTGAGGCTGATGGAAGACCACGTCAGTTGTGAAAACTTACTGGGCCTGGGGTTCTATCACTATGTGCAAGATGATAATTCCATGGTACTAGGGTCTTTTAGAGCTCTTGCACACCCACAAATGATTATTATTTCCCAATATCCTTTAATGATTTTGCAGAAAAAATCTTTAGGCAATAGAATATTTTATCATATTCTTCTGTCACTGGACATTGTTTTCTGATTTGGGCTATAGTACATAATCTTTTATTGAATATCTTTATTAAGCAGTTTTTATATTCAGACTCTGGCAGAAGTAATGCCATTCATTGGGTATGGTTGGTAGGGTACATGCATGTCTCACAAGAAATGGAGAGCAGCTTGAACATTTCCCCTAAAATGTCATATGCTGTGCTTGAGTGTGATGTTGTTATGTTACAGAATTACATGCTTATGATTTTGTAACAAAAGATTGTTATAGATTACCAGCTCATAAATAAGAAGCATTATTTGTGCCTGACCCTGTATATCACTAATGATGTAATTAAGAGGTATACTTAGAAATTGAAATGTTATATATGAACACCTCAAATCATTGGATAATTGCTTTCTAGAAAGATTGCACCCATTTGTAATCCCAGCTGCAGTACATAAATCTGCCTCCCTACATAATCTCCAATGGTTAGCATTTTTATATTTAAAAAATATAAGCTCTTTATATGTGATATATTTTTGCCTTTAGAAGTTATTTTACTGCAAGAAATAAAATCATCAACCACAAATATTTACTGACTGTTTATAACAATACTTTCTTTAGAGGACCAAGGTAAAGAGGATGATTTCCAAAAGCCTCTCTTTATTTTATGGAAATATTTGAGGAGGAGAAAAGAGTCAGGTTGAAACACCTTAAACAAATTTTAAACTGTGTATGTTTGTGTGTAAAACTTATTTTCTAATTTATAAAATAAATACAATCTCATTGTGATAAATCAAAAGTAAAAAGAAAAGAAAAATGTGAAGAAAATGAGAATCATAATTATACAATAGAAAATAGCCTTTTTAACACTTTACTATATATCTATCTTTCTTCTAAATATTTATATTTACTTTATATTTTTATTATTTTCTTGATGTATGTATCATTTTATAATTTTCTTCTTAAGAACATATTTACACATTTTCCCCACAATATTAGAAATTCTTCAAAAATCAAATTTTTCATGTTATATGACTATAACATAATAAAAGCTAACATTTATTAAACATATTAAAGTCGCAATTGAATTGACTCCTTTGAAAAATTATAAAGTCAATAATATTATACCCCTTACAATGGAAGACTTCATTATTGTACCTAATTCTTCCTCTCTCCATACAGATTAATGATTCTCAACTAGGGACCATTTTCCAACTAGGGGACATTAATTAATGTCTGGAGACATTTTTGGTTGTCATAATTGTGAAGGTGCTACTGACATCTGGTACGGAGAAGCCAGGAATGCTCTGAACATAGTACAACCCCTCAGAAGAAAGAATAATATGGCCCAAATGGTCACTAATGCTAAGGTTGAGAATCCCTGTGATGAAGTCATAACCTTTACTGTGTGGTTTATGCCACTGCTTGACTTGAGCCCTTGACTGAAGTCTTGGTCAATGTGACTTGCTTTAGCCAACAGAA
This sequence comes from Artibeus jamaicensis, assembly GCF_021234435.1. Lineage (NCBI taxonomy): Eukaryota > Metazoa > Chordata > Mammalia > Chiroptera > Phyllostomidae > Artibeus > Artibeus jamaicensis. The sequence goes on from NW_026521822.1 coordinate 5,645,813, forward strand.
TGAGTAGTAAATTACCATGTGAGGTTGTGTTATGCATCTTCCCATTTCCCTCTTGTGAATTTTCCATCAACTTGTAAGGAATATGTTCATCTGTCCCACCAGGACAAGAGCAGAGGATGAAAGGCACATGAGGCAGGGACAGCTGACAGACACACAGTCACGCAGTGAGAAGCAGAGGTGCCCAGCCAGGCACAGCTTTTGTCATGCCAACCCCAGGCAGTCTACATGTGTGGAAGCTATGATAATTAATCATTGTTGTTGTAAGCCATTGAGTTTTGGAGCAGTTTTTTTTATTTTGCAATAGCTAATTAATAAATTAGATGAAAAAACTAATTTGTTCTAGGTTACAAATAAGTCAGGAGGTGGATTTCAAACTCAGAATGGGCTTTTGGCTGACTCCAAAGCCCATTCCTAACCTTGAGGCAATTCTGTTTTTCTAATACATGTTTTGTGTAATTATTCTTCTGTTGGATAACAAAGTTATTGTCTGTGTTTTGCAATCGCAAATAATGCATCTTTGGTAAAGATCTTTTTACATATATGTTTACCTCCTGTTGTAATTTCTCTAAGATTGTTTCTCTCTCAAAGGATATGGACCATTAAGGAACCTGATGTATTTTGACTGTATAATTTTTTCAAGAATTATCCAACTAATTCTATTAATTACAAAATTTTAGTAATCATTTCTTCACATATACATGCATCAAATAATTAATTATACCCCTTAAACTTACATGTATTATATATAATATCTCAATAAAGCTGAAAAAATTGAAATGAACCTTCAAATTATATTAATTAATTAAGAGCTTAATTAATATGTTCCATAGTCAACATCATAATTTGAGGTAAAATATACAATGCATAACATATGTACTCTCAGATAGTGTTTAAATTGTGTGGAGAACATTATTACTGCAGATGGCCATGGGATTTGATGCAAGAGTCAATATATCTGTATTTTTATATTAGATATAATTGACTGTACCTGTAGTGAGATGTAAGTTGATTCTTATATCAGGAAAAATGTAACCCACTTCTATAGCATTTATCCTTATTTTTGAAGAGCCATTTTAAAGAAGGTACTCCCTGCAGGTGAAGTTAGCAGCAATTGTGTGACGGCAGATGAGTTTAGGCCAGAAGGTGATGTTTTTAGAGGGCCTGTGTCTGATAAAATGCATTTTTAACAGTGACATGTAAGTAATGTAACTTGGCCACTGTAAGCCTTGGTTAAAAATATAGATAGATGCAAATGGCTCCCTAAAGCCAGCATGAGACACCAGTGCATAAAGTAGGATTTATTAGTGTTCACTTTCACTTATCATAACTACTTCAACCAGTGTGATCAATGTCAAACCTCTCCTCCCAATGTGTGATGCTCAACAATAGCCATCTGGTCTCCCTATGAAGTCTGGGCAGAACAGGCTGAATAAGTGAATGTGAGGTAGGAAACCTAATGAATGTTCGTTCTGACACTGGGTCTTTCAGCTGTGAAACTGTGTTTTGATATTGCCTTTAGAATTCACCATGTGCTGAAACAACCCCACCTCCCCCATCAAGCCAGCCTTGCCTTGCTGCAGAGGACCCAGATCTGCCACTGATTGTGCTTGGGTGAGACCCTTACCCATGCTTGGGTTTAGGGCTCTGTCAGTGCCAACTTATTAGTAATTTTATCTTTTAATATGCTCACTTTACAACTGAAGTATGATTGGACAATGGAACATGAGCTGAAGTCTTGGAATGTTGGGTCACCTGTGATCCCACCTGCCACTATCGCCCTCCCCTCTCCTCTTCCCTACCTGAGATTGCTGTAGCCACAACCCTAATGATAATGAGTCTAGGGGGTTGGGATGGAGGAGAAACCCACTTTCTGCCCTTGGATTCCTTTAATAGCAGGTACAGAAAGTGAGGAGGAAGAAGTTAACTTTCCCCGTTTTCATTTTGTCCTTTGTCCTATGTGGGAGGCTCCTAGTTGCATCATGCACTCTCTCATCCCACACTCCACATTATTTACTAATTTAGCATCAACAGTGGTCAAGGGGGTCTCTCTCTGAATGTTGTCTTCCTCTGGTGGCTGCTTCCCTATCTTCCTGCCTGTTCCAGCAGTGTGGGGCATGTCTGTTTACTCATTCTCTATCCCTCCAGCTCCACAGTCATAAAGACAAGTCATCATCCATTTACAATAATGAGAGAGGTTAGAATACTAGTCCAGAGTCACAGACCTACCAAATGGTAGAGCCTAGATCTTAACCAGAACTTGTGACTGAATCCAAATCCCAAATCCACACCTCTTCCCATGGCAACATCACTGAGGTCCTTCATTAGAGTACCTAATACATGATGTAGAAGCTCAGTTCCTGTCTGAGTAGAATTACCACATTTAGTTCTCATTAACTTCCTTTGCCAGATATTTAGACAGGAAATGGATAGAAAATGAAAGCTAGACTATGCCTGGTCTACTGTATTATTCATAATATAGTGTTGAAGAGTGGCCTCTGGAGTGTAGCTGCCTGGGTTTAAATGCCACTTACAGCATGCCTTTGGCCAATCTGCTGAACCTCTCTTGTCTCAGTTTCCCATATATAAGGTGAAAATAATATAGTAATAATTTTGCAGGAATAGAATATTAGGTTTGATGACACCCAGTAATCTCTCCATAATGCTCATTATTATTAGGTAATTATATATAATTATTGTTATAGATAATCTTTCACTGCTTTGCAGCTTAAGGGGATAGGGTGTGTGTCCATGTGTTCTTACCATATTTAAACATTAATATTTCAGATGCTGAAATCTAACCTTTCTGTCATAATCTTCTGACTGTTATCTGCACACTCATACTTTTCCACCACCACCACCCAATCGCATCATCTCTACTTAGCCTCTAAAGTGATACCATGTGGGAAAGTCAACTGCCCCGTGGCAGCCATACTATCATAAAGCCTAGACCATGTTAAGAACTCACCTGAAGGTGCTATAGCCAACACCAAAATCAACTGCCATCCCTGAGTAACTATGTCTCTAAATGACTCCAGTCAAATGTTTGCTTTATGCAACCAAGTTTTGGGTGATTTGTTATATCACAATAATAACCAAACAGTGATGGAGACACTGAAGTTATTACACATCAAAAACAGATCAATGAATTAAAAAATTAGATGAGTTTGGTGGAAAACCAGAATTAATGAAAAAGAATCAGAAATTTTAGAACTGAAAAATGCAATAACTGAAATTTTTTCATAATGCAGGTTTAGCAGCAGATAAGACACAGCAGAGGCTAGGATTAGTGACCTAAAAATGCTTTCAAACTAAAGTACAGAGACCAAAAATGATGGCAAGTACAGAGGAGAATTTGGATGCATGTGGGAAAATAGTGAAAAAGTTTAATATACATGTAATTGAAATCCTAGAAAGGGAGAAAAGAGATAATACTTTGAAAAGCATATTTGGGAAAGTAAATCCAAAAAAATAAAATAAAAGGCTGATCATCTGACTTCTGCATTCAGGTTCAGTGTGGTATGAAAATAGGAACATTCTCTAAAATGTAAGAGGCAAAGATAAGGTGGAGAAGGGGCACCTTGAATAGTGACATCAGATTCCAGAAATAACAAAGAACTAATGAAAACAGGATAGTTTTGTGAGAAGAGAAAAGAGGACTGAATCCAGAGAAGAGTTGAGATGACTAAAGTGGAGAGCACTGAAGGCCATGTTTAATTCATTTTTTCAATATCCTTAGCACTTAGGCCATGCCTGTCACAGATTTGCTGGGTGAGCAGCATCTGTTCCACAGAGAGAAGGTTGTTGCTTGTTCCCATTAGACTGGCTATTGAGGAGTTGCCTGGGCCATCTAGACACCCATCAGGTGCTACCCTTCAGATGCTTCCTTTACCTTCAGTTTAATTTGTACTCTTGGCCAGAGATAAGACTTGAGAGGGAGACAAAGAGTACTAGGATTTAGGATAGCATGTTGACCAGCATCCTTCATTCTCACAGCGCCCTCCCTATTTTCTCTCTACCTGCCTTTATGCTTCTAGCCTTCCTTCTTTCATTCATGCCTTCCTTCCTCCCCCTTCTCCTTCCTCCCTCCCTCCCTTCCTTCCTTCCTTCCTTCCTTCCTTCCTTCCTTCCTTCCTTCCTTCCTCCCTCCCTCCCTCCCTTCCTTCCTTCCTTCCTTCCTTCCTTCCTTCCTTCCTTCCTTCCTTCCTTCTTTCCTTCAGTATTCCTTGGATAGCCTCCAGATGTTGGTCAATATGCTAGGCACAACTCCCAAAGATGAATAAGACACTATCCCTTCACTAGTGAGGGGAACAAACAGGTAAATAAGTAGTTACCATTCAAACTTTAAGCACCAAAGAATAAACAAATGGGACTTCATCAAAATAAAAAAAAAAAAACTTCTTCTGCATGGCTAAAAAACATGAAAATAGAGCCAACCATATGGGAAAATATATTTGCCAATGATACCTCAGACAAGGGTTTGATCTCCAAAATATATAAAAACTTACATGACTCCACTCAAAGAAGACAAGCAACCCAATTAAAAAATTGGAAAGGACCTGAACAGATACTTCTTCAAGGAGGACATACAAAGGGCCCAGAGGCATATGAAAAGGTGCTCAGCATCACTAGCCATCAGAGAGATGCAAATTAAAACCATAATGAGATACCACTTCACACTGGTCAGAATGGCCATCATAAACAAATCAACAAACAACAAATGTTGGAAAGGGTGTGGAGAAAAGGGAACCCTAGTGCACTGTTGGTGGGAATGCAGACTGGTACAGCCACCATGAAAAACAATGTGTAATTTCCTCAGAAAACTAAAAATGGAATTGCCTTTTGACCTGGCAAGTCCACTGCTGGGATTATACCTAAGAATCCTGACACACCAATTCAAAAGAACCTATGCATCCCAATCTTCATAGCACAATTTACAATAGCCAAGTGTTGGAAGCAACTTAAGTGCCCATCAGTAACTGAGTGGATCAAAAAATTATGGTACATTTACACAATGGAACACTGTGTAGGAGAAAGAAAGATCTCCTACCCTTTGCAATTGCATGAATGGAGCTGGAGAACATTATGCTAAGTGAAACAAGCCAAGCAGTGAAATACTTTATGATCTCACCTATAAGTGGAACCTCATCAACAAAACAAACAAGCAGCAAAATATAACCAGAGACACTAAAATAAAGAATAAACTGACAGTAACCAGAGGGGAGGTGGGAGGGGATAATAGAGGGAAGAGGGGGAAGGATCATCAAGGAACATGTATAAAGGACACATGGACAAAGTCAAAGGACATATGATCAAGGATGGGAGGTGGGGATGGCTGGGATCAAGGGGAATAATGGGGGTAAAATGGAGACAACTGTACTTGAACAATAATAAAAAGAGAGTAAATAAGTAAGTAAGTAAATAAATAAACAAATAAATAAGCACCAAACCAAGTGCCACAAGGACCTAGAGGAGGGAATGGCTGACTAATAGCCATGAGAATAAAGCCCCATGCAGGATGTTTGAGCTTGTCAAGAATGAGAAACAGATATGAGACAGAGAATGGGGAAAGGCTGTGTAGAGTAATCACAAAGGTGTGAAAGTGTGTGTGTGGTCAATGAGGCAAAGGGTGGTATTTTAGTGTTACTGGGGCAGTGTGTAGAACCCAGGGGACAGAGATTACAGAACAAAAGCTTGCAGAAAGAGGCCGATGCCAGTAAATGTTTTGCACTTAATTAGTTGGCATTTAGAAGTAATGTACGGCTTTAAGACAAGTGAGTGACATGGCTGTAACCATGTTTTAGAAAATTATACTGCAGAGCATTATGAAGAAGAATTGGGAACAATGCCGGAAGGTTGGATAGGAAGCACTGACTTGACTTAGGCCACATCAACCTGCTGACAAAAAATCCAGTGTTGTTCAGTCAGGAACATGTTTCTCAGTCATCTTAATGACCAATTTCTATAATCACTGGCCCCACTGTAAAGTTTATCCAAAGCAGTTGTTAAGTCATTTAGAAATAAAATGGTTATTGTTCTCATGTTTTGAGCTGCCACACAAATTTGGAAGAATATGCCTAGAATTGGTTCCATCAGGCTAGAAAGAACTAATGTTCAAAGAACAGAAAGTTTTTATTGATGATCTTTGGTATGTTGGCCAAAGCAGAAGATTTAAGGAGAATTTCAGATTTCAGAAAAAGGTGTGAGTGCTTGGAATCCAACCCCAAACCACTACTTGTAAGCCAAGTAAGAACGGCGGGAAAGGTTCAGGTGAAGGCTGCAACTACAAATGGAGTAGTGCTTATTGGGGTTTTGCTACAGAAAAATCTTCCAATTTGTCTTCTGTACACAAAAGTGGTATAAAATCCTTACCAATACCATGTTTCTAAAGCTAAGCATGTAGCTCCCTCTGCTTTCATTTGACTTCTGGTAAGAAGACAATTTGTGCATATTATTGTTAAGCAGCCTTAAAGGGTGGCAACTCATCAAGTGCAAGGGAAGAGGGGGCCCTTCTGTCTCTATCAGGATAAGCTTGGTTATGCTGCACCAACAAAACAATTTGAAAGACAAAGGTTGATATCTTGCTCATGCTATGTGTATATTGTGGGAGTCTCTGCTCCACATCATACTCACTCTAGGACCCAAGATGTTGGAAGCTATGCCATATGGAATGCTACTGATTTCGACAGCAAAGGAAAGAGACCTCCAGGTGGTTCTGCCCTGGAAATTAAATGCTCCTAACCAAGACATGTCACACATCACTTAGCCTACAACCTATAGTCTAAAACTAGTTACAAGAAAATAAAGATATGTAACCTGTTTAGATGATGGAAAGAAGAGGAGAACTGAATATAACTGAATAACAAATTTATACCACAGCTTTCAAAAGCAGAATCAAGCCTCTACTGAGCTGAGCCCCTGAGGAAAACTTCTCACTGTGTCTCCATGAAAAGACACAGAGCATGAGGGGCTGGTTCCCAGAGGCCTCAGGTGTGACAGGTCCATATTATGACTTGTCTTTTTCAGACTTCACTCTCAGTTTCCAGAGGAACATATATCTCCCACCAAGAATTGAAAGCAAGTTCTACAACTCAAGTCTGGAGAAAGTCATTTTTCAGGAAAGTATTTCTATTGACTCTACATATGACTGGTAAGTAGAGTGGAAAAGTGCTCCCTGGTGTGCCAGGGAAAACCTAGGAAAACACGGTGGAATCTTCTCTTGGTCTTATATCTCTATTCTCCACCCCTCCTTCACTGATCTACTTTTATTGGGGTTCCTTCCTTTGCTACAACTGCCAAATGTGTCTATTATTTCAACTTCTCATCTTTTCCAATTAAGTTCTACTCTTCACTTCTTCTCTCTCCAATCCTTTACGTGCTTAACTCCTACCCAAATTTTAAGGCTGTCTTAATTGTCAGCTCCTGAAAGCCTTCCCTGAACTTTCTGGGATGAACACTGTGCTCCTCCTCTCTCTTCCCAAGTCCTAGGGGCATATTCCTATTATAACACTTTTTACCTTACATGGAAATCCACACTCTATTCTCAAAGTTCCTAAAAGTCGAGAACTCTGTCATTCATTCCTTTGTTGCCATTGCCTGTCTGGCACTAATAAGTGCTGAATAAATGGAGGTATAAATTGCTACTAAGCTTCTTGGCTCAGGGTGGTGCCTGCAAATGTTCTACAGAGTCCATGCATGCTCCTTTCCTCCAGGTGGAAAAGTCTAACACCCCAGAAGTTGTGAGTTGCAAACCTGACGAGGCTGTGGCACTCCTGAGAGCTGACTATTCATCTCATACCTAAAACAACACTGGGAAGCAAGTGGGCAACTGAATCAGGAAGGCCATTTCCATCCAGGAGTTGGAAGCTTTCCAAGCTTTACCAGGATTTATTCTTCTTTCATTGTCCCTTGTTCCAGTATCAACCCACCATATGTTATGGCGGGCGAGGAGAGAGGACTGAGTAAGGAGGTAGATTTTAGACCCCAATGGAATCACAAGTTCAGCTTAAACAGAGAAAAAGTTAGAAAGATGACATCTCTAAGGAGAACTGACCCATCCCCATTTGAGCCATGCAGCTGGAAGGGCAAAACCAGCCCAAGCTCCCACCCTCCTCAGTTACCATGTCACCCAACCAGTGGAGCAACAGCTGTCCTCCACTGACGATTATCACTGGAGGACAGCTCCTATTTGTTAAAGCTTCCATGTTTGCTTGTTTTATTGGTTGGTTGGTTGTTTTTTACTAGCTAAGGCAGCCAGAATTAATTTATATATAAATCAGCAGATCCCAAATGACACTGTTTTGAAAGAAGAGGCACATGAAGAAAAGAAGGTAACTGCTTTGCAAAAGGAGGCATTGCAGCTGTTAGGAGAACTAGTACCTCCTCACTCCATTGTGAGAAAGGCAGTCTTGCAAACTGTCTACATAGATGGTAATGTTTATCTTCTTCATAATGGATTTATTCTATGCAGGCCTAATAATTTGTGAGTATGTGTGTGTGTTACTTGGCAGTTATTCACTAAGTAAGTAGTCACTAAAGAGGGTTGCAACACCCAATGTGAAGAGATCTTGAAGGAGATTGGACTTGGTTCCAAACTATTCTGAAGGACTTGAATGGCCAGAGACCAACGAAGGGCTGCCCTGTGACATTTACCAAGGTTGGACAAATGCACTGCTTGTGAGCATGATGTTGGGATGAAAGGTTGGAGTCTCCTGATAGGTAGAAATTTCACACCTAGAGACTAGAATAAGGGGACACTGACACTGATATGTTCAGGGCAGAGAAATAACTTTGGGATTTGGGGGTCTTCATGACAAAAACTTTAAGAAGAGCTTAACTCCTGCCTTTTGCCTTGACATATGGCATATTAGTTAAAGTAATGCCACTAGCTACAGTAACAAGTAAACTCCAAAATATCAGTGGCTTAACACAATGAAAGTTTACTTCTTACTCACATAGCAGGTGTGCCTGACAGATGGACTTCCTTCACTTAAAGTCTTAAAGGTCCAGACTCCTTCCATCTGTGAGCCCTTTGACCCTTACAGTCTTCTTACTTTCTGTCAGCATAGAGGGGAAAGGAATGCTTCTTAACTATCTTGGCTTGAAGTGACATTTCAATCTGCTCACATGCCATTAATGAGAACATGTGGTGTGGTTTCATGGCATGGGGCTCAGAAAATATAGGCACTAGCTGCACAGATTCTTCCCAGCAACAACCCCAGAAGGGGGAGAGATACATTTCTGATGAACAGTTAATAGGTGTTTCTGCAGTCTGGGACATTTGGGGATCTTTTTAAAAATCAGTTCTCACTCAAAGCACTCAGGATTTCAAATGACTTAGTAGAATGATTTGAGAACATCCAAACATGAAGTATGTTGCCTTCAAAATTCAAATAGTTCCCAAAGCACTGAAACTTTGTTTTAGATATAGAGAATTTAAGATGTAGCAACTTGTCCTATACTTCATATCTTTGGTAGCCAGTACTATAAAGGATTTCAGAATGAACCCTTAGCCAAACTCCTGAGCAATCTTAAAAGTAGGAAGTTGTTGCCTAGGATGCTCTGAGAAAGGTTTCCCTGCTCCTTAGAAAGGAATATGAAGGAATAGTTCCTTTCTTCCACTGAACACTGTTGCACCTGGATTTGAAGCCCAGAACTGCCGTGACTATTTGGTTAATACCAAGCAGGTGAAGCCAATACATGAAGGAGACGAGGTCAAAGAGAACAAAAAGGCAAGAGCCCTGACATATTACACCTGTTCCTGATCAAGATCTCAATTCTTAATATGCAATGAAAAATTAAGAAACTTTGAGTCAAAGTTATCTATTACAGATAAAAGCATCTGAAGTTACACCACCCAAATAAACGAGAACACAGCACACACACACACACACACACACACACACACACACACTCACACACACTCACCCCCAAATAATATCTCTTCTCTAACCAACCCTTGCTGTCTGAAAATCTTCCCCTTTTGTAAGCCATTTTTTAAATTAGGGAATTTTCTTCCTACTAGAGCATGCATATCTCTTTAAGTCTTTTCATTTTTCTGAAAATTGGTTTAAATTTTACTCAATTTTTTTTTGCATCCTTACCAAGTGCTAGATACTCTAGAGTCTACAGTGTGAGGATTTTAAGTTAAGGGAAAGGGCCAGCCAATAGACAGGGCGATCTTTAAGGGATTATGTAGGCCACCATCTTTTTGGACTTCCCTCTTTTTCACCACAAGGCTCATCACAAGCTGATTGGTTCACAAGGCTGAGAGAGGAACATTATAGACATGCTCAGTGAAGATGAGTTTGGCTCTGACACTCTAAGTCATTGCTACTTCAAGCACATTTTTACTTTGCCTGCAGGAAAGAGAAAGTGATTCATTGCTACCATGATTGGAGTATACTCACCTTCCTCTTTCCCATTTCTCTTCTGTTTTAGAAAAGAAAAAGTTTGAAGAGATAAGCTTGGTCTATAGAATGTAAAAACAGAGTTCAACAGGAGAAAAATTACTTGGAATGTCAAATCAAAATAGAATTAATTTTAATAACTGGATCAACATGGACACCAGGACACAATTGAACCCAATGACCCCTAAAATCTTCCCCAGAAATGATTGCTGATTTAGGAGATGTCACTGAAGCAGGTATGAATGAGCCGGCATTAGAAAGCAGCTCCAGGAAGGCTGCTGGGTGTCAGGCAGGTACAACTGTGTCACTGCTCTCACAGACTTTGAATAATGACACTGTTCAATACATATGGCATCTTGGTGACATGTTGGCACATTTACTGCTTTACTTAAACCCTCAACAACACAAGAAAAGTGATGTGGCTATTATTATTTCAACTCTATGAATAAAAAGTAGAGTTACAAAAGGTTAAGTGTCTCATCCAAAGTAATAAAACAATTACTGACAAGACCAGATCTCTGGCCTCTCAACATCATATTTACCCATTTTCCTCCTCTGTTCCTTGCCATGGGATTCTGTGCAAAGGCACACCTGAAAGAGCCCAGACACTAACATGGTCCCCTTGGCTTTACTCCCCCTTCCACGACCCACTCATTCTACGTAGTCCTGGCAAAAAATTGGGGTGAAAATTCAATGGATCCCTGAAAGCTGCAAAGCAAAAGTTGGGCTGTGGATGTTCACAACTGACAGAGAACACAGATGAATTCATCAATCATACATTCAATAAGTTTGCACCAAGTTCTTCTCTGGCTCCATCGTCTGTTCAGCACATTTGGAACACAAGAGCAATATAAAGAACACTCTTCTCATACTGAAGCAGCTCACACTCCTCTTGGAAGGCAAGATGGGGACTTAAGAAACAACCAGAAGGTGGTAGAAGACAAGAGATAACCTAGTCTTACATTATATGATTAAAACACAAAGGACAATAGGAGCTCACAAGGAAAGGGTAACTGATGGATTCATGGGGTGGTGGGGCTTACACAGAATTTGAAGGATGGTGAGAACTGGAAAGACATTTCGGTCACATTGTCTGCAACAGCAAAGGTGCAGAAGAAAAAAGTCAGATATTCATAGATTCAAATCTCTAACACACACACACATACATAAGAGTTTATTTAATAACTATGAGTCTATAAAATGGGTTAGTGACAGTCACTGCATCAAACTGTAGTGAGGGTTAAACAAGATTATGGATAAGAACTGCCCTAGCAGAGTACTCAATACTGAGGAGGCTCTCAATACTTTTCTGGCTAAACCTTAAAAGAAGTGTGTCTTGCTACTGCCTAAGCCACAACTTCTAACAGTGGGAAGAATGCTGGCATGTATCCCCTGAAAGAGAAGAAAAAATTCAGATATTTTTTAATTATTGATTTTGGCAAACAAAAATACATGAAAATACATTAACCCAAAACACTAATTCAAAAGAACATAAGCACCCGTATGTTCACTGCACTGTTATTTTATAGTCTTCAAGATAGGGAAGCAGCCCAAGTGTCCATCAATAGATGAGTAGATAAAACAACTATGGAACATATACACAATGGTATTTTTCTCAGCCATAAAAAAGAAGAAAATTTTACCCTTTGCAACAGCATGGATGGACCTGGAGAATATTATGCTAAGTTAAATAAGCCAGTCAAAGAAAGACAAATACCATATGATTACCATTTTGTGGAATCTAATGAAGAAACTAAACAAACAAGCAAAACAGAGACAGATTCATAGATGGAGAGCAGAATGGCAGCTATGGAGAGGGGAGATTGGGTGGAGGGATAGAGCAGAAAGAAAAAATGACTCATGGACACAGACAATAGTGTGCTAATTGCAGGGGGAGAGGGTATAAGGGAATTAAATGATAATGTAAAAAACACAATGAATTTTTTTCAAAACGCAAAAAATAGTTTATTGATAATTTTTGACATTTTGATGTAATACCTTCCATAAGGCCTTTTTAGTGATGAGAAGGGAAATTCTTTTTTGTGGAAGGACTGGTAACTGTGGTGGTATGTGTTACACAGCTACATTGGCTGGGCTGAAGGGGCTGGCGCCTGGGGCACTTGAAATGTAAGACAGAGATAAAGAGAATATTTACTTCTCTGTGTACAAAAAAGGAATTCATTTTTAGCTCCTGTGGCCATCCTGTGGGGTCAGACTCCTACGCATGTTCCTCTAACAGAAGGGACTATGCAGGGGGATTCTGATGAACTCATGAGTCCCTTTTTTTTTTTTTTGAGTGGGATAAGAATTTTAGTCAGAATAGACCAGATCCAAACTGTTCATGGAAGCCAAAAGGAGACTTACTGCTGCCACTGCAACCCCTTCTCTGCCCTCTTCTTCTCTCCTAATAAAAAAAAATCCTGAATAGTTACTTTCAAATATTCATTTAAAGTGGACTAGATTGGTCTACTCCTTATAGTTTAGCATCTGCATTCTGGTAAACCCAGGGCAAGAATGATTCTTACCCTTCAGGGACGCCAGTGACCACAGGAATCTCCCTAAGTCCCCTATAAAAATAAGTTGTGGCCTGTAGACATTAATATTAGCATTAATGCACATAATAATTATGTGAATTAATCATTAGCGCACAACAGATTCCAAAATATTTCACTATAAAGCATAGGTAAGAGAGGCTTTCTAACAGTGTTTGCTTGTTTCCCTCCCTTTAGCCAGCTTTTCCTGATCAGAAATGGTGGTTGGCCAGAGGCTTCACCCTGTTTTCAGGCCAGTAGATGTTTCTACAGACTTCATAATGTTAGACTTCTATGGACCAATATTTCAGGATTAAATAAGAATTCTTAGGTTTTTGAACACCAAATTTTTGTTTTAAAAGGAAGACTTTAAAATGGCCATCATAAGCAAATCAACAAACAACAAGTGTTTGGAGAGGATGTGGATAATAGAGAACCCTAGTACACTGTTAGTGGGAATGCGGACAGACACAACCACTATGGAAATCAGTATGGAATTTCCTTAGAAAACTAAAAATGGAACTGCCTTTTGACCCAGCAATTCCACTGCTGGGATTATACCATAAGAATTCTGATACACCAATTTAAAAAAACCTAGGCACCTCAATATTCATAGCAACAAAATTTATAATAAACAAGTGCTGGAAAGAGCCTAAGTGACCATCAATAAATGAATGGATCAAAAAACTATGGTACATTTACACAATAAAATTCTATGCTGCAGAAAGAAAGAAGGAGCTCCTACCCTTTGCAATAGCATGGATGGAACTGGAGAGCATCATGCTAAGTGAAATAAGCCAGGTGGTGAACGACAAATACCATATAATCTCACCTATAAGGGAAACCTAATCAACAAAGTAAGCAAGCAAGCAAAATATAATTGGAGACACTGAAATTAAGAACCAATTGACAGTAGCCAGAGGGGAGGTGGGAGGAGATAATGGGAGAAAAGGAGGAAGGGTTTTCAGGAACACGTATAAAAGACACATGGACAAAACCAAAGGGGGTGAGGATCAAGGGTGGGAAATGGGGATGGCTGGGGTGGGGGAAGTGGTGGGGAGAAAATGGAGACAACTGTATTGAACAACAATAAAAAATTTTTTTTCAAAGGAGGACTACTGGTCACTGATGGGGGTAAAAGGCAGAAAACTGTACTTAAACAATTAAAATTAAAAAAGGAAGACTTTATTACCAATTCTTGTTATATTACAAGCAAAAATGTTCAACTGACTTTGAGTTCCTTTCAACAATCTAGTAAACACACACACACACACACACACACACACACACACACACACCTCCTTTAATAGCTATGCCACAGGATACTAATCTACCCAAGCAGCTTCCATGCTAAGGGGATATTTCAATTAACATGTCTCTGTCTATCAAGCTTACTCTCTTGTTGAGGGTAGAAAACAAGCTGAGCAAGTTGTCCAGTCATCTTTAAAAAATTAGCTCTGAGCTTCTTGGGTTCAGTTAAGGTGTTCAAGAAAACATTCTCCTTTGAAACTGTCCTTCTTCAACTTGTCTCCTGGACAAATGATGAAAAAGCAGTGTTAGGAAGAAATGACAGAATGTTGGACATGAAGCCTGGTTCCTGCAGGGTTTTTCAGCCCCTAATTTTGGACACAATCTAATTCAAACACTGTAAACATTGAGAGGCAGCAACCTGGGGCAAAGTCACTTCTTTCCAGACTAAAAAAGCAGTCTTCTCACTCCTCTAGCTGATGCACTTTCTCCAGCCTCTAGGGTATTTTAACTCAGAAGCACGCAGGCCTTACATCGTGGGCCCCTGAATTAATTTAGCCCCCAAAGCATCAAAGTATTATAAGATGAGGTCATACTGGATCAGGGTAGACGCTAAACACCATGACTGAAGAGAGGAAGATTTGGGGACACAGAGACACACAGTCACACAAGGAAGAAAGCTCACATGGAGACACTGGGGAAATGCCCACATGGTGACAGGAGTAGAACTTGATGTGTTGCAGCCACAAGCCAAGGACACCCAGGGTTGCCAACAACCACCAGAGCCTGGAAGAGACAGAAAGGATTCCTCCCTGGAGCCTTCAGAGGACGTGTAATCCTGCAGACACCTTGATTTCAAATCTCTAGCCTCCAGAACTGTGGGAACGATGAACGTTTTTGTTTTAAGCCACCCAGTTTGTGGTCATTGTTATCTCGGCAGCCCTGGGAAATTAATACAATATCTATCCTGATGTTTCCCACAAGGCAGAGCACAGTGCTTTGCTCACTACAGGCCCTGCACAGCAGCCAGAGAAAAAGAGGTCAGACTGCATGCTTGAGCCTTAGGACTGAGATTGTAGCAAATGGGAAGACAGGATACTGATGGCGGCCCCTCCCGCCATTACTGAGCCTCTCTCATGGGCCAATGAATCCTCACAAAACTTCAGCATATTAAGGCTGACTCCCACATCACAAGGCAGGAAGTGAAATCCAAATTATGGCCACCTGCTCAAGGTTACCACACGAAAGAGCTTAGATTCCAAACCTGGTTGTTGCCCAAATCTATGATCATTCTTCCAAAAGATGCTCATGTCTTATGAAGAGCTTTAGTTCCAACAATTTGATATTGTTGAGATGAGGCTTTTGAGAAAAATAAAGCTTCTGCAGAATCTGTAAAAAAAAAAAAAGAGAAAATTGTTTTTGCCCAAAAGAGATACCCATGATTTTAGTACCCTCATATATAAACTTCAACTATTTATCAATTTTAAGGGAACTTGTTGTCTCTAAACCAGCCATGATCACCAGTTAGCTCTGGGTGCTGCTAATGAAGTAACTTCTAGCTTATTTATTTTCCAATGGAAAGAAGCACTTCTTTGAATTTTTAAAACAAAAGTTTCTATTTTGTCTTCTTTGTTTGGTTTTCATGTATAAGTGAAATAATATGGTTTTTATCCTTCACTGTCTAATGTATGTCATTTAGCATAACAACCTCTAGGTCCATGTATGGTGATAGATGGTTATTCGACTTAGTGTGGAGATCACTCCACACAGAATATAGATGTTGGATAACTATGTGGTTATACCTGAAAGATATTCAATGTTGTATATTAAATATACTTTAATTTTTTTGAAAAATTCTTGTACAGGATTTCTTTATAGATGTTGAAAGCCAGTAGCAATATAAACAATGTTATAACTAATCTACATCTGATAAAATCAAAGTCATCACCACAAATAACTAGAGTACTGGTCAAGATGCAATAAAACAAGCTCCTGTAAAGGAAATCAGTCAACAGAGGAGAGGGAATATGAGGGTAGATAATTAGAAAATAGAACTCTTAAATTACAAGAAGTGTCATTAAAAATGTTATTAGTCCAAAGGATAGATTTCTGTTTTCTAGCTAAAATCTAACATTTGAGGTGAAAAAAATTCTTATTGTAAATGCAACACAAGGCTAAATCATAATAATGTGAATCAATAACTAATTAGTATTTATAAATGCAGGTACTGGTAAACATATTTTAATTTCATATCCAGGCAGCTAAAGAATCAACTAACAAAGCCAAAAATGAGGCAAAGACATGCTTGGTGCTAACCCAGAATGACTCAACAGGCTAAACATGGAACTGAAAGTTGAATCAGTTTGTGCTGCTACATTTACAAGTATAATCCAAAATCACTGTCTCAAACCAAATCAGCAATTGAACACTGAGAAATGGTGAGGCTTGAGGTGCTCAGATTCCCACATATGTCACTGGGGAAATAGGTCCCTGGATATTCCAGGATGGCCCGAGGGTGATGAATGTCACAAAAGAAAAGGAGCAGGTGGGGAGGAAGCAACCTCACTAACCAAGAGTTGACAAATATGTGCTGTCTGGGAAAGATGGAAGTGTGCCTGACTCTGGTATAGTTGTGTAAGTTGACTCAAGAAGACAGATGACTTTATATTTGAATGCTTTCCTTTCCTCAGATTTGGCATGTGTTAGGAAGAACACTGAAATGGAATAGTTAAAGTGAGCAAACAATCCAATTTGCCATAGCATCCAGTATGTGGTTTCCTGATATGATCTTGTTCACTCCCCAACATGTTTAGTTAGCTGTCCCTGAGAGTGACATGATCTGGTTGCATTTCAATCAGATGCAGCAGCCTCCTTACTCCCCAAGGACAACCAGAGGAACTAAGTTGTCCTCTGAGGCAAGAGCCAAGGATTATGAGGGAAAAGGGAAACAATAAAAGGAAAGGATCAAAACACATGTCAAAGAGTTTAAGTAGAAAAGGGGGTGAGTGAGAAAAACAAGCAAGATTAAAAAGTAGCTTGTAAGTAGGAAAAGGTAGGGTTTGAATCCTGCTACTTTGATCCAGGAAAGCCTTGGGCATGATTAGGAGAGAAGGCCTTTTCCACACCTCCCAGCACATCCATTTGATACAGCTGCTGCCCTTGAGACACAGGCCAATATATATATACCATTTAATTGTCATAGATTCATTACAGTAAAGCTCTAAACATCCCTTTAATGTATATGAAAGTTCACATTACAGTCAGGGTGCTCTATAGAGGATTTCCCCTAGCATGGAACACCACCTGCCACATCAGTTCCCAAGTCTGCCTGGTGCCCCCATGTATTGTCTTACTAGATCCCAGGTTCTTTCCATTCCTAGACTTAGAGTTTTAGCTCATCTTTGAGGGAATTAGTTTCAATAAATTAAAATAGTAATAGATATTTTAAATTCACTTTTGGAGACTTTCAGCCCCCCTCCTATCCAGATGGATTTCATTTCTAGACTTTCTGTGATCCCTTATGTTGGGTTCGGTCCTAATCTCCACTACTCCCACAGCATGCTTCGCATGCCTGTATCACTTACCACACCAGAACAAAAACTACTTTAGGGCAGAAAGAGTACTACAGTATCCCCAGTGCTTGCTATAGTGCATACACATAGTTGGTGTTCAACAAATAACATGGAATGAACAAATGAATGCTTTTCACCTTTGAAAATGACAGAATTACATTATAGGAGCACAGGCAGCTAATAAGGTTCTTGATCCAAGATTGTGTCAGTGCAGAGCAAAGAGATTCTCCAATTGCTTATCAAAAGTAATTTTCCTTAACCCAGGGCTCAGCCCTGGGGTTATATAATACTAAAATCATATTTTGTACCAATCTACCTTAGATTTACTAGTAGTTTTATAACAAAAGGTATATTAAAATTGGCTAATGATTGAGTCTCTCCATCTAAGCTCTGCTTGTTAAAGTTCTTCTATGTAACATCTGCTATTTCTTTTCTTCTTCCATCCAGTCACAGCCTTCAAGAAACATTTGTCCACAAATAACCAAGTGCCTTAAATTATGGCTTCCTGTGCCTCCCCGAGTAGCCAGTTTTCTTCTTCTTCCCCTTCTTCTTCTTCTCCTTCTCCTTCTCCTTCTCCTTCTTCTTCTTCTTCTTCTTCTTCTTCTTTCCTCTTTCTCCTTCTCCTTCTCCTTCTCCTTCTCCTTCTTCTTCTTCTTCTTCTTCTTCTTTCCTCTTTCTCCTTCTCCTTCTCCTTCTTCTTCCTCCCTCTCTCGCTCTCTCGTGAATAACTAGCTTGGGTTGGACAGCTCACCCACATAAATTTTCATATGGATGATCATCCAGTCTACTGTTAATCCTTCTTCATTGTGATAAAGTATTAAATGTTCTAGGATTCCTCCAGGTCAAACTGTTGTTCTGCAAGGCATTATGAATTTGTGCAAAACACATTTTTTTCCTTATAAGTATTATGTAAAATTTTCTTTTTTGAGTAAAAGAAGCCTCTATTTTCTATCTGGCTACATTCTTGCATAAAAATCCCTCACAAAGTATTTTTCAAATTCCAAGGCTCATTAATTTAATTGAATCTGTTCGTAATTTTAATTAAATCTGAATTTCTCTGTTCCCTTTGGAAAGATAGAAGCACATTAGCATACTGGAGAGGACAAGATCACAGAGCAAAAGAGATATTACAGAGAAGGACAAAATCACAAGGCAGAGTTTCTTATAAATTTATTTTTGTACCAAAAAAATGTTTTAACATTCAAAGGCAATGTTTTTATTGTACAGTATAAAATAACTTCCACTAAATTAAAAAATGGGATTCTTTTGCTGATAAGTCACTTATAACTTTTCCATTTAAAATAAAAACAAAATTTATGATTTTCAGCACTTGTAGAAAAAATGCCTGTTCAATAATTATATAAATACTGTAAACAGATTCCAGTCACCCATTATGTATCTTTTCTGGTAATGTCAGCTTTCTAAAGTCAATTAACTTCTAAATTTGAAAGGCACATGGTGTCTAACATCCAGTTTATTATTCAAGACATCCATTTTAATTTTTTTGCATGGATTTGACAAGTCTGAAAAATCTATTAAGTTAAAAAGAATGAAGAAATATAATACAATTAATATTAACAAACAGTATTATTTCCCTTAGCTGCAAGTTTCCCCTAGGGAATTTACAAAGTGCACCAGATAAATATGTCTGTACATTTAAAACATTAAATATGTCAACAGTAAGACATTTTTAAATATTTTGAATCAAATACTATAGCACAAATATAATTTATAATACTTTGCACAGAAATCATTACATCTGAAATATAACTTTAGATATTATACAAAAATACATATATTCTCTCTCCTCACTAGAAAAAAAAGTATTTATTGCAGGTTACAGCATGACGTAACAATTCAAAAGAACATAACCCTTCAGATGGGCATCCATTTGCAATTAGATAACAAACACACTCTCTACTTCAGCTGCACAGTAGCCATAAGTAAGGGCTAGATCCAGAGAATTAACCCCTCTCATGGCCTAAATGCAGTTTTCCATAATTGCTTCAATCTGGTTGAATTCTAAGAATTCATTAGAAAATTAAAAAACCACTAAGTAAGAAGGCCCTTCGGGCTGTAACACTCCTTACATCCAATATCTTCCTTTAGCTGTAAATACACATGTTCTCTACAGCATCAAAAGCTTAGACATAGTCCTCTTATACCATGTGGGCCATACCTCTTAGTAGTTTTACACACCTATATACATCTTTCTTGGGTTGTTTAAAAGA
Organism: Artibeus jamaicensis; assembly: GCF_021234435.1. Taxonomy (NCBI): domain Eukaryota; kingdom Metazoa; phylum Chordata; class Mammalia; order Chiroptera; family Phyllostomidae; genus Artibeus; species Artibeus jamaicensis. The sequence continues at coordinate 5,665,801 of NW_026521822.1, forward strand.
ACAGTTTCCATACATCCTAAGAAATACATGATAATGCTCCACAATTTAACGGTCAATCTAAATCTCGTACTTTAAAAGCCCCAAAGTATGTTGCATCTTGATCTGGATCCAGTAGTGAAGGGTTAGATACCTCAACGCTTATTTCCTCACCAGACCGCAACTTAAAAAACCCTCCAACATTTATGGAGTAAAAATGGAATTCAGAATTCCCTGACCAGTATTTGGTGCTTCCTCCTTTCATCAGGGTATGAGAACTTGGGATTTTGATGCTGGTTTTAGTGACATACACCATCAGCTGAAGATACTCCGTGTCAAGGTCTCCTGAAGTTTCATGATGTCGAAAGCAAATGTTGGCATACAGATAATAAAAGCCGTCTTGGTTGACTATTAGTTTTCCATTGCTGAAAGTCATGTTGGAGATCTTGGCCCAACCTCGATCATGGTACCAGGGCAACCTTACTTTGTGGGAACCTGAGGAGAGGAAAGGCACATCACTTAAAATCCATCTCTTCAATGACAAGGACATCCTCACAATCCTATGAGGTTGGAAAAGAAACATAGCGTAACAGTCATTGTTCCAACAGGAGAATAACTTTTCACAATTTATTTTCTAAAAGGGGAGAAATACATTAACATGTACTTTGTGCTGTCTGGTAGACACTCATTTTTCCTGCCTTCGAGGGGCCTACAGGGTACACCAGGGATAAATATGGTATGTGTTCAGGTAGGAACTCAGTCATGAACCCTGATAAGAAAGGTGCAGCTAATTGCTATTGGAATTCAAAGGAAGAAGAGGTGGTCCCCCAGAGCGATCAAGAACAACTTTGTTGAGTTGCTACTGAGTCTGAGAACTCAAAGGAGAAATAGAACACAGCCAACAGAAGCAGAAAGTCATTCAAGATTGAAGAAAGAGAACAAGCCAAAGGCAGCTGAGAGAGGATGCAGAAAATAAGGAAAGGTAGAGAACTTTCATACTTCACAGACTCCACCTTCTCTTTCAATTCATGGAAATGGTATGTAAAAGGAGGTGAAAGTCTGGGTCACAGTAACTTTGACCAAAAGGTCAAATTCCTAGAACTCTATTCTCATTGCTGATTTTCCCTTCCTCCAACAATCCAAAATGCCTCCCAGGCTCACTCAACTGGAAAGATGCTCCCAGGAAGTTCAAGAGAAAACATTCCTGCCATTGCACTCCCTAGCCTCACAACTTCACAGGATCCAAAAGTGTCACAGAACCATCCTGATGGACCAGAATTCCTTTTTAGCCCCTTCCTACCCTGAAATGTGGAGATAACCATCCTCATGCTGCTGTTCTGGAGCACTGAAAGTTTCTAAAGAACCTTCTAAATCAGCAATGTGTCCAATGTTTTTAACAGCTTAGGTCTTTAGTGTATTGCATTAGGTTAAAAGTTGTCAATACCAGACTTCCGGCCAAGATGAAGGCGTAGGTGGAAATACTGTACCTCCTCGCACAACCAAATTTAAGGAAAACAAACATTTAGAAACAAAAACACAACCAGAACAGACAGAAAATTGAACTGTACAGAAGTCCAACAACAACAAACCATTCATCCAGACCGGTAAAAGTGGTGGAGTTGGCAGCCATCAGAGAGGGATCCTAGCAGGAAAAGTTAGTGGTTGGCAACCTGGGTGCAGGGAGGAAACCATCAAACCCAGTGAGGCATGCAAGGCGGTTGGCTGACCACAGACACACATTCGTGCACAGATAAACCAGGCAAAAAATGGGCAGTGAGACAAACTGTGCAACCCAGAACCAGAAAATAAAGCCTAAAAGCACCCATTGAAAACACTTGTGGGGGCTGAGGTGCCAGGAGAAGCTTTCAGGCTCACAGAGAGTGCGTTGGAGAGACCCACAGGGTCCTGGAGGGTGCACAAGCCCACACACCCAGGAACCAGCACCAGAAGGGCCCAATTTGCTTGCGGAAAGCAGCAGAGGTGACCGAAATCTGACAGAGCATAGCACAAATGCCATTGCTCCCTCTCTGACTCCACTCCCACATACAGCCTCACAGCCCAGAGACTGGGTTGCCCCGCCCTGGTGAGCACCTAAGGCTCCACCCCTCCTACGTAACAGGTACAACCAGACCAAAAATGGCTCGATCAGAAGAACAAATCAAAGCACCAGAGCCAATACTTTTAAGCAACCAAGACATAGCCAACCTATCAGATGCACAGTTCACAAGGATGCTCACAGAATTGGTTGAATTTGGTCACAAATTAGATGAAAAAATGAAGGCTACACTAAGCAAAATGAGGGAAAATGCACAGGGATCCAATAGTGATGGAAAGAAAACTGGGACTCAGATCAATGGAGTGGACCAGAAGGAATAAAGAAACAACCAAACAGAAAAGAATGAAGAAACAAGAATTCAAAAAAATCCTTCAGGGCAGCAAGTGACCCCCGACCCTGTGCACAAGGAAAAGGTGCAGACCATGCCCTCAAGGGCAACACTGGCTACTCTATATGCGATGTCCAGAGTCAGAGTAGAAGAAGCCAGCAACTTGGATTCACCAATTGGGTACAGACAAACAGGCCCCAACAAAAGCCTGCTCTCTCTGGACAGAGAAGCATAAATGAAGACTTCAAGATGGAGGCATAGGGTAGACACACTGTGACTTCTCGAACAACCAAAATAAGGACAACAACAATTCAGAAACAAAGTAACAACCAAAACTGAAAGAAAATTAAACTGTATGGAAGTCTGACAACCAAGGAGTTAAAATGGACACATTCAGGCAGCCTAGCGGAGAGGGGTCATGGCACAGGAAGCGGTAACACCAGGCACACAAGGCAGCAATGGGCATGCAAGGAGGCACCAGGCAGACCCTGGGCAACCAGGCGGTGGCTGGCAAACCCCAGGCATGGGGTGGCAACGGGCAGACCCAGTAAGGCGGCAATTGAGAAACAGGGCGCCGTGCGCAAGGTGGCTGGCTGACCATGCAGCGGTCCCACATTTGTGCTTAGTATCTGGGGAGTGAGAGAGATGGCGAAATCCAGGGTCCTGGCACCGGGAAATAAAGCCTCAAAACACTGATTGAAAACACTTGTGGGGGTTGAGGTACAGGGAGAGACTCCCACCCTCACAGGAAAGTTCATTGGAGAAAGCCACAGGGTCCTAGAATGCACACAAGCCCACCCACACAGGAATCAGCATCAGAAAGGCCCAATTTGCTTGGGGGAAGCAGTGGAAGAGGCTGAGGTGCAACAGAGAGCAGAGTAAAGTGCCATTTTTTCCCCTCTCTGACCCCACCCCCACATACAGCATCGCAACCTAGAGACTAGGTTGCCTTACCCTGGTGAACACCTAAGGCTCCGCCCCTCATACATAACAGGTGCAAACAGACCAAAACATGGCTCAAGCAGAAAAACAGCTCAAAGCCCCAGACCCAATACTTCTAAGTGACCATGAGATAGCCAACCTATCAGTTCAAAACACTGGTGATCAGGATGCTCACAGAACTGGTTGATTTTAGTCACAAATTAGATGAACAAATGAAGGCTAAGTGAAATGAAGCAAAATGCACAGGGAACCAGTAGTGATGGAAAGAAAACTGCAACTCAAATCAATGGAGTGGACCAGAAGGAAGAAACAACCAAACAGAAAAGGATGAAGAAACAAGAATTTTAAAAAATGAAGAGAGGCTTAGGATCCTCCAGGATATCTTTAAACGTTCCAACATCCAAATTATACGGGTACCAGAAGGAGAAGAGGAAGAGCAACAAATGGAAAACTTATTTGAACAAATAATAAAGGAGAACTTCCCCAATCTGGCAAAGGAAACAGACCTCCAGGAAATCCAGGAAGCTCAGAGAGTCCCAAAGAAGGTGAACCCAAAGAGGAACACATCAAGGCACATCATAATTACATTAGCCAAGATTAAAATGAAGGAGAGAATCCTAGAAGCAGCAAGAGATAAGGGAACAGTCACCTACAAAAGAGTTCCCATCAGACTGTCAGCTGATTTCCCAAAAGAGACCTTACAGGCAAGAAGGGGCTGGAAAGAAGTATTCCAAGTCATGAAAGGCAAGGACCTACATCCAAGATTGCTCTATCCAGCAAAGCTTTCATTTAGAATGAAAGGGCAGATAGAGCACTTCTCAGATAAGGTCAAGTTCAAGGAGTTCATCATCACCAAGCCCTTATTATATGAAATGTTAAAGGGACATCTAAGAAAAAGAAGATAAAAAGTATGAACAGTGAAAGGACAGCAAACTCACAGCTATTAACAACCACACCTAAAACAAAAGCAAACTAAGCTGACACCTAAAACAGGAGCAGAGCCACAGAAATGGAGATCACATGGAAGGTTAGCAACAGGGAAGTAGAAGGAGGAGATGGGGGGAGAAGGTACAGAGAATAAGTAGCATAGACGGTGGGGAGAAAATAGAGGGAGGGCAAGAGTAGTGTGGGAAATGTAGAAGCTAAAGAACTTATGACCCATAAACATGAACTAAAGGGAGGAATGGTGGGGGAGGGGGTGTGCAGGGTGAAGGGGAATGAAGGGGGTAATGGGACAACTGTAATAGCATAATCAATAAAATATATTTTTTCAAAAAGAAGAAAAAGTTGTCAATATCTCTATACCAAATTAATCAATCATTTGTGTTTATGGGGACACATATTATTCAACAATGTATCAGCTAGTGGGGTGAAAGCTGTTAGGCTGTGGAAAGTCCAAAACCACGTTTACCCTCCAAAAAATCTTGTAAATACATATGCTAAACTAAGGTTGGCGTCTGTTAAGATTTTACAAGACAAAACATAGCTGAGCAGTCTAAGACTGGGGTTGGGTTAGCCTCTGCAGCCAAGGCAGCTAAAGAGAAATTCATTGCTGCCTGCCACCCACAAAGAAACAAATAAGCCCATGATGGGTCTTAGGCTTAAAGTAGATTCCATGGATCCATCAGAGCTGGCAACTCTCTGGTTACAGTGGGATTTTGGGAGATCCTTGCAGAGTCAATGACCCATACTGGCTATCTTCCCAGACTAGTCTCAATCCCAGAGAGCCTTGAACACCTGCAGCTCTCTCTAGAGAGCCACAAAAAGGAGAATGCTCCACTATTTCTGGAGGACCACTAGGCAGCCTGTAATATGGTCTGGAGACCTCAAAACCAGGCTGTTCCAAGAACCAACCAGGTGGTTGGGCAAATGAAAAAAAATGCACAGAGGCCAATCTACAGTGGGGCAACTCATGTTTAATCCTGTGAAGCGAAGGCCTGCAGGACATTATATTTACCAAAATCCACATATCATTTATGGAAGGTGCCAGAATGAGCCTGAGAAGACTTTACGGGCTCTGCTGCCTCCAGGACCCACAACAATATGTGTCCTTTTTTACTGGAGGTCCTACCTCAGGCCATCCCAGATTCAAACATCCCAAATGTAAATGCCATCCCATAGTCCCAAGTGAGTCAAGGTGAGACTACAAGACTATTCTTCACATCCTCATAACTACCAGTAATTTTGCCAGACTGATAAAAAGCTAGACAATCCCTTGGCAAAGCTAACAAGATTAAAGATGTTTTCCACCTCAAATTATCATGTTTCCTTCCTTCTCACCCTTCTCCTGAATTCAATTCTTATACAATCAGTTATTTGTCTTATAGTTTATCTCCTACGACAGCTGTTAGAGAGCAGAATAATGACAAAGGTGAAGTCTACCCTCTCAGTGGGATAAGTCCACTAATGTTAAACCAAGGGCTCAGAGATATGGCCTGGGAAGGGAAAAAAGGAACATGAACTGGAAAGGGAAGAAGAAGAGACCCCTGACTACATACCACCCCTAATGTTAGCTAAAGTCAGGTGGAAGGAGTGTTATTTCCTACAAAACACATCTGTTTTTACCAACTTTTTACCAACTCACTTATCCATTCACTGATCAATTTAGTTGATCAACCATTCAGTAAATGATGTTGTGCTTTCTATGCTCATTCCCTTTGCCCATAATTGAGAATTCTATCAAACAGTATACCCTCAAGGCACTAACCACCAGTAGTGGAGAAAACTAGAACTGGGCATATACAATGAAAAATATAACATTTTCATTTCTGCATGTCACATGATGAAGTTCAGTTGAAGCAATTGACAGTGAAAGCTCCAGAAATTAATGGCAATCAGGAAAGGTCAGCCCAGGGAAGAAACAAAGGAGCCAGAGGACACAGAGGACTTGGATCAAACTTAGGTGGGCTTAGAAAAGAAACAGTATTGTCAGTGAGGCAAGCTGTTCTAGTGAAGGATGGAATACCCACAGTGCACAGAGGTGAAACGATGACTCCTGAACAGACAGCAGTGGGAGACAAGGTGGAAGATGATGCTGCAGTCACGCCGAAGGGCCTCCCATAGCAAAGTTGGGTTTCCATCATTAATGAGGCATGCTAATAACCTCTCATCCCAGTTCCCCAGTCCTGTGGTCATGGCTCTTAGGTTGGAGAAAAGGCATCTACAAATTTTTAGCCTGAGGATCCCCCCCAAAGAAAGCCACATATTCTGACCTCACAAAACACTTTTCAATGCATTTTATTCAAAAAAGTTTGCCAATGCACAAGCTGTCAGTAAAAAGAAGATTCTGATTTGTCCTATGTGTGATTAAGTATTAAGCAGAGGCCCAAAGTGAACATGCAAAATTAAAGCCATCTTCCTCTGAAATATCTAGTACCCTCCAAAACTGGGAGATAAAGATCAATTGGACTCAAGGGGCTGTTGGTTCAGCCAGAGGAGCAAAATCTATGTTCTTAAAGAGAAGCATACACCATCGTATTTCGCTCAGTCTCAAACTCAATAGTCATTGGGAAATAACCAGAAATTTTGTCTTGTTTTTTGGCAATGATTTGATGCTAGGTGCCTGGAGAGAGAGCTATGAAAGTAAAACATGCTTGTTATTGCCAAAAAGTCTTTGGCGCACAGTCTAATGCAATATTTATCATATGCCCTTTAAAATGAACTAAAGAGATAGATGCAGAGTACCTTCATCACACACACAGCTGATACATCCATATAAATTTGATTGCCTTTGCTAACATGCAAAATAGTTTTACACTCAGAAAATTAGTGTAGCTCCACCATAAGGCACATACACACACACGCACAGAGAAAATTTGTTTATGAAGCAAGTATCTGCAACACGAGTGAATAGTTTAGGAAAATCTTCTGAAAATTAAAGAGCTGGTTTCTCACTTTCTATGTCTGCAGTCAGGAAAAATCACTTCACAGCTTGTGTTATAGATAGTGGTTTCAAAATTGTTTACTAAAACCTGGATTTTTTTTAACTCCAAGAAATATCTGCTTTAAATAATTTTAAATAACAAAACAGCATATGTATAATTATTTAATTAAACTCAAATAACAATAACAAATTGTGCTCCCTGGGCACTTACTAAATGTCAGCTTCCACGTAGGAATGTCAGTACATTACCTCATTAAATCTTCCTAGCTACCATGAGGTAGATACTATCATTATCCCAGTGAAGAAACTGAGGTACAAATGATTCCATTAATTTGCACAAAGGCACATAGCCAGTGAATAGCACAGCGGGGCCACAAACCAGGCAGTCAGACTTAGAGTGCCTTCCTAATAAAACTACATCAATCTACTTTTCACAGAAAAAAGAGGAACATAGAACTTGAAGTTTATTTCCCTCTGACAAATCCAATTGACCACGAGGTACTTAGACAATAACCTATAGCATGAAAAGCATAAACTTAGGAATCAACTAGAGTGGAATTTAACTTCTAATCCTGCTACCACCATGACCTTGAGCAGGTAAAGTACGTGGACCTGTTTCCCTGTCTGCAAAATCTGAATGATAATTAAATACCTTGCAGGGTTGTAGCAAGAAGTAGTAATAATGAATACAGAATAAAATGCCTGATACACATAGTGCGTGTTGAATAAATGGCATAATAATAATAATAGCAATAATGTTCAATTGTTACTCTATCATAATGTTCTAATCTTTTTGATGCTCCAATATCCCAAAAGTAAGGAGTGAGGGTTACATGAGGAAATGGCTGCGGCTTTCAGGTACATGATGGCACAGAGCTCTGGGCCTCCTCATTTCCAAAACATGATCGGATCTCTGTCCACTGAAAGAGGAGTATGTTTCATTTTCTAGAGAAATATCGCCTCTTAAATATCACTTTGTAGAGCCCATACCTGGAACTCTGCAGGAGATGGTTGAGTATATGACTACCTGGATGACTTCATGCACACCCAAGGTCATCAATGGGGATGTGTCACCTTCAGCTTGGGTAAATATAGATGAGTGTAATAAGGGATTGTTCTTCCCAGCTATGCAATCTCAATTGGCAATCATTTAAAATAAACACACTCTGATGATCTGAAAGTGATATAGTGGTGATGTCCATTCTGGCATGATTGAGAATCACTGTTTCCACAATGTGGATCGCCCACTGAAGACTAAATTACCTTTTTTTAAAATCTAGAAGTTAAGTGTTTTCAAAAGTTTGGTAACAGGCTAATAATAGCTCTGAGTAATCAAATGGGGCTGATAAATGACTCTTGAAATACTTTTTAATCTAGAGACAAATGCAACTTACCTAATGGGATGTCAGTGGCATTAATAGTAAGATGAGCATAAGGTTGAGTATCAGGCTTGCTCCTCCTGGCCAGATCTAACCATGAACCTTCCACTGTAGCTGGACATGAGAGAAACCATGTTAGCCCCAAGAGTAGTGGTCTTATGAGATTTCAGATATTCATACAGAGCCATACTTACATTTTTCTGCTCGGATGTGTTGAGATCTAACAATATGCTGTAATTCCTGAAATAAAAAGAAAAAATCTATTTACACAAGAATTCAGGACTGTTGGACATACCATAAATAATCCTCTTTCCTTTAAAATATGCTGGAAGTATAATCATAGGGAGTAAAAGTCCTTGATGTTCCAGATAGCTATTTGATATCTGGAAGTTCACCTCAAACAATTATGTTGATGTACTTAAAAAGTAGATGTCTATCAAAATACTTCAGACAATAAGAGGGAGAAAAGACAAGGTAAGTTATGAAAAATAGAATAATTGAACATAATTAAAAATGTGTAGCAGGTACACAAATGGAGATAAAGTTATTTAGGAAAATGAAAATTACCACAGAATACAGGACACTCTTACATCTTTACAGAGGCTCTTTTTATGTATATTTAATTAGTAAATGTGTGTTATAACACTACAGGAAAGAAAGAGGTGCCTAGCACCCAGTGATTACTTTTTATTTTAAAAAGCCATAGTTTGTTTAAAGTACTACATGGAAGTCAGACAGCTTTTAGAGTACCAATAATTAACTTAAATTATTGCTGCAAACAGGGGTTTAGAAGCATGAGTCAGAAAAAGAAAGAGCACAAGCATGTAAAGAGAGTAGGCATTTGCGTATCTTAATTGAACCCTGCAAATGGAGGATCCAAGAAGTGAATGCGTGCTCACATGAATCATATCCAGCACCCACTTCTGATCAAAACTCTCGGCAATGTGGAAAAAGAGGGAACAAACCTAAACATAATAAAGACCATATATGACAGACCCACTGCCAGCATCATACTCCATGAGCAAAAACTACAAGCGTTCTCCTTAAGATCGGGAACAAGACAGGGATGTCCACTTTCACCTCTCTTATTCAACATGCTACTGGAAGTCCTAGCCACAGTAATCAGACAAGAAGAAATAAAAGGCATCCAAATCAGAAAGAAGAAGTAAAACTGTCTTTATTTGCAGGTGACATGATACTGTACATACAGAACCCCAAAAATTCCATGAAGAAACTACTAGAACTGATAAATGAATCCAGCAAAGCAGCAGGATACAAAATTAATGTCCAGAATCAGCTGCACTTTATATGCCAATAATGAACTAACAGAAAGGAAAATTAAGAAACAATCCTATTCACAACTGCTTCCAAAAGAATAAAATACTTAGCAATAAACCTAACCAAGGATATAAAAGACCTGTACATGGAAAATTATAAGACACTGAAGAAAAAAAATTGAAGATGACACAAAAAAATGGAAGCACATGCTTTGTGCATGGCTAGGAAGAATCAACATCATTGAAATGTCCATACTACCCAAAGAAACCTATAAATTCAGCACAATTCCTATCAAGATTCCAGTGACATATTTTGCCTAACTAGAACAAATATTTCAAAGTTTAAATTGAACCACAAAAGGTCCTGCATAGCAACAGCAATCCTGAGAAAGACGAACAAACTTGGAGGAATCACACTACCTAATATCAAACTATACTACAAGACCAGAGTAATCAAAACAGCCTGGTACTGGCATAAAAACAGACACATAGATCAATGGAACAGAATAGAAAGCCCAGAAACAAACCCACAGCTGTATAACTAATTAATATTCAACAGAGGAAGCAAGCCCATACAATGGGCTAAAGATAGTTTATTCAGTAAATGATGCTGGGAAAATTGGACAGATACATGTAGAAAAATGAAACTAGACCACATTCTTACACCACATACAAAAATAAATTCAAAAAGGATCAAAGACTTAAATATTAGACTGAAACCATAAAAATCTCAGAAGAAAACATACACAGTAAAATCTTCGCCATTGCTCATAGCAATTTTTTATTGTATATATCTCCCCAGTCAAGGGAAACACAAGAAAAGATAAACAAATGGAACTACATCAAACCAAAAGTTTTTGCATGGCAAAGGAAAACATCAACAAAATAAACCCAGAAGATGGGAGAATGTATTTGCTGATACATCTGATAAGGGGTTAATATCCAAAACTTACAAAGTACTTACAAAACTAAACACCAACAATACAAACAACCCAATTAATAAATGGGAAAAGAATCTGAATAGACATTTCTCCAAAGAGGACACACAGATGGCCAACAGACATATGAAAAGATGTCAATGTCACTAATCATCAGAGAAATGCAAATTAAGACCACAATGAAATACCATCTCACACCTGTCAGAACTGCTGTCATCAATAAATCAACAAACAACATGTGCTGGTAAGAATATGAATTAAAGGAATTAATTCATATTCTTTTGCACTGTTGGTGGGAATGCAGACTGGTGCAGCCACTATGGAAAGCCGTATAGTGATACCTCAAAAAATTAAAACTAGATCTGCCTTTTGACCCAGTGATCCTACTTCTGGGAATATATGTGAAGGACCTGAAACATTAATTTGGAAGAACATAAGCACCCTAGATTCATGCAGCATTATTTACATTCTCCAAGATGTGGAAGCAGCCCAAGTGCTCATCAGTAGATGAGCAGATAAAAGAACCATGGGACATTTACAGGATGGAATTCTACCTGGCCATAAAAAAGAAGAAAATTTTACCCTTTGCAACAGTATGGATGAACTTGAAGAACATAAGTGAAATAAGTCAATCAGAGAAAGACAAATACTATATGATTTCACTCATATGTGAAGTCTAATGAATAAACTGAACTAACAAGCAAAACCGAGACAGACCCATAGATGGAGAACAGCTGAGTGCTAGTAGTGGGGATGGGGGTGGTTAGAAGGTGGAGGGATGGAGCAAAAAGGGAAAAGGACTCATGGACATGGACAACAGTGTGGTGATTGTTGGGGGAAAGGGTGGTGTAAGGGGACTAAATAGTCATGGGAAAAAGTACAATAGAAATTACTTTTTTAACAAATAGCAAAATAAAGAAGAAAGAAACCTTTTTTATTGGCTATGAGGAATAAAGTAAATTGGAAGTAATGGCAAGCTTTTTATCACTTGTATTTTCCTAGCACTAAATCCAGAGAAGGATACCATGAAAATAAAGATATTTTGCCTTCTTTAAAAAAAAAAAAAAGATCTTAGCTACCATTAAATAGGTGGAGTGAACAAAACTTTGGGCCTTGACCTTGGTTCAAATCCCTGCTCAGCCATCTACTTTTATTGAGGATGTTAATAGCAACTCTATGATATGGTGATTGTGAAGATTCAATGAGAAAATGCATGTAGGCACTTAGCAGTGTCTGTAAATTCATATTTCTAAACATTAGATTTGCCCTGGAGAGACTCTTAATTTCTATCATTGGGATGACCGCACATGCTAACTAACCATCCCTCCTCCACGATGTTTTAAAAAATAGACCATATAGTTTAAGTTCTTTGAGTGTCTGGAAGTAATTGCTTTGAAGAAGACAATAGATAGATAGACACAGACTGTCAGACAGAGATGCAATAATGCAACTTCAAATGTTAACAGTTAGAAGGGTTCTAGAAATGAGACAGCACTGACTTTTCTCTACCTCTAGGAGCCCCAAGATAGATGAGAATCTGTTGCATTTGTAAAGACCCTTGGAGGAGACAGCACAGCTGTCTTTATTTACCTATTCTAAAGTCCCAAGGAAATGACAGTGTGAGTGACTTTTACAAAGAAACCTTAGAGGCTCATCCAGGCCCACCTCCTGCCCTTGCTTACACCCACGGCACTGCACTGCACCACTCTCGAGCACCATTTACAGGAAAGTCTAGGTAAATGCCATTCCCTTTGAGTTGTGTAAGGCAGTGGCCCTTCCTGGGCATTGTTCTTCTCCCCACACCAGCCCACTTTTCTTTCTTTCCCTGCTGACATCCTATCTCCTAAGTCTCGCTCACAAACTTTGGATTCCCAATGGTATCCTGATTTCTGAAATTTCCTGGTTTGGTCTCTCCTGCATTTACAAAAGAGATTTTATATATGCACAATGTAGCTCTATAAATTGTATATATTTATGTAAAATATAAACATATATATATACATGCACACATACATATATTTCCTCATACATTTATAATGGATATATATAGTATACTTATTATTTATAACATAATATATCTTTATGTATTTATATGTGCAATATATGTTTACCTGATTATTATCTCTTAAAAAGTTGGAATAGGAACATTCAGGAGAGAGTAATTCAGAGATTTTCCACCCCTCGTTTTCCCTCTAGCTTAGCTCTGCCACATCATAGAGGAAAGAAGAAGAGGAAAAGGAAGCAAAGTCAAGTATGTCATATGCCTACAAATTCCTGTTTCATGCTTTTCTACTGAGAAAAACATACTTATTATTGAGAAAAACAAGGACAGAGGCTTTGTGGTAGGTCAGTGGTTTTTAGACTTCAGCATTCTTCACAGTCTCTCAGAGGGCATATTGAAACAGTTTATGACCCAGTAGGTCTGAGGTGAGGCCTGAGAATTTGCATTTCTCATAGGTGAGCTGGTGCTGCAGGCCTGGGGCCTCGATTTGAGAGCAGCAATCCCTCTCACACCCCAAAAGACATCAGAGATGGGAAACTCTGAGACTTTCTTGAAACATGAGACCTAGGCCAACAAAGCACAGGCTCAAGTCACTGATGGAGTGAGGGTAGGGAAAGTTTTTCCCCTCCCTCCCAGAAATGGAAGTCTCCTGCCCACTAAATCAGCAGTTCTTAGGTCAGAACTGTCACAGAACCTTTCTGCTACAGAAAAATCCAATAACCAGCACCATTCAGAAGCACTTTCAATGTGTGCTTAAAAAGAAAAAAAGACCTGTGGCATAACCAAGGATGAATTAAAACTCTAGCTAGAGACTCATGAGGTACTGCTGCCTCATGTCACATCTGTTGTTGCGCACCCACTGATTGCAGTTCCTCTCAGAAATACAGAGAAGTTTCCATGAGAAAAAGGGGATAAATAATATGTCTATAACCTTAGCCTACAAAAAAGTAAATTCTCAATACCTGTTCTTATATCCCCACTCCACCCATAAATATTTGGCACTTTAAGATTGATATCATTAATCTGCATTGGTAATAACCACAAACAACTTTCTTCTAAGACTACACTTTTGGGGCACCCTGGCTCCAAACCCAGCCAGTCTAACTCAACTAGATGTTGACTTGGTAGTTTTTAAAAGAAGCTCCCTTAGGTGATTCTAATATGTAGCAGGTACTGAGAAACATCATTACTACTGAGTGTTCCCGTGGACAATTGTTTGGTGACATCTCTATTTAGTCATGGATGCATTATACCCTCATACTTTGTATCTATTCCACATATTGAAAATTAAATAATCTCTTACATTCATAGCCAACAAAGGATTTTCCCTTCTATGGTCATATTTTATATTTATTAGTATCAGAGGCTAGGTAATATTATTAATCTGATTTTTTGGACTGGGAAATGGAGGCAGTAAGAACCACTTTATAAAGCTGGGAATTGACCCTGTGTCACTTGACTCTTCTTCTAAAGCTAAAATCCCATAACCCTTTTTAAGACACAGTCATCAAATATACTCCTGAAAGCTGAGAGAAAAGTGTCAGTGGCCAGTGATGAGGTTCAGCACACGCTACTCCCCAAAATGGCACATTGCCATATTAAATACTTCAAAGCTGAACAAATTTGAGAAAGAGCATGTGCAGAAAGGACTACCTGACCACCTCCTTCTCCCCTGAAGTAGGTCATTGGACCCTTGTGTAAGAGATATGCTCTCCAAACCTGGAGGAAAGAAACAGCCTTGTCTTTAAGACCAAAGGATGCTGAGACAAATCAGAATGAACAGGCCTTGCCAAGTTTGCCCCAGTTCCCTGCCCTCAGCTCATGCCCCTCTGTCCTGTCACATTGCCCTGCACCCTTCCGCTCCTCATCAGACCTAGTCGAAGCATTCAGGTTAACTGTTTCTTCAGATCTTCGTTTCCTTAGGAAAGTTCCCATGTCACATAAAACATATACATCTGCACACTTCTCTCTTGTTCATCTGTCTTTTGTCAGTCTAATTTGCAGGGCTCCAGCTGGAGAACCTAGGAAGGCAGAGGGGAAAAGTATCTTTTTTTCCCTCCCTACCCTGTGAAGAGCATGGTTCCCTCCCCAAAGTAATAACTCAGAAAGGAGGAAAAGTTTGAGTGGGGATCCGATGAAAAGAGCCTCATCAGGGAACATGGGTTCAGAACTCCCAGGGCTTCTGAAAACAATGGGCTCAGCCCTGGCTCAGGGCTTGGCTGGTGAAGCCCCCAAAACAAGCTGTGCAGGTCCTGAGCATGAAGGAGGGGCATCACATCTCCAAGTTCACTCCACAAACGCCACTCTGTTTTGTCATTTTTCTCAAAATCAGACACTTTGCTATGTACATCTAAGCATGGATCTTTCTTGAATTCCCTCCTAATTAATATTTTCATTTTCAATGAAAATGAAAGAATATCTATCTGGAAGAATATTGAATACCCTTCTGGAGGAATATTGAAATTCACTCCAACTGAAAATTCCACTTATTTCTTAAGCTTTGAATTAATATTTTTTTTCCACATTAGTTCTATACTTCTATCGCATTAATTTAAGTGTTTTAAAATTTGCAGACTTCTTTATTCCCCAATCATATCATTCAGATATTGTTTCTGGCTACTTTAAATTCAGAATATTCTCATTATCTAATTTGGGGAAATACTATAAAGAATATCCTGATTCCTCTCCTTTAAACAACTTACTCAGATAAAAAGATCTTTTTAAAAAGTGCTTTATCTTATTTTAAATCCAGTTGTACATTAATTTTTAAAAACTAATCAGGTAAGTCTCTGGATAAACATCCAGTACAATTATACGTTATCTACACTACCGGAGTGCCCACAATATCACACAGAAGTGTAGATAGCTTTGAACACACTCCCAGCAAACAGCCTCCAGCAGAAGCTAGAAACAGTCTCCAGGGTGAGGAAGGGGGACAGAAAGCCCTCCCTGCAATTTTCTCTTGGCTAAGAGCTACTAAGAAGAACCCAACGTCCTGTTCCCCAGGAAGACCAGAAATCTGTCTTCTCAGAATACAACATGTTAAGCATCTGTTACATGCAAGGGACAGAAATAATTGCCTCTGCGTTCTGTCAACTACCCAGGACAACTTAAGATCATTACCTATAAGTTACTAAGAAAATTCGCATGAATGAATGAACTTATTTATGGTCACACTGTAACAAATAGGCTTTTTGGACAATTTATGCATTTTCAGATAAACATAATTTGCGCCTAAATTATGATAGCTTCATTTCACCCTTCAAAATGGGACGAAAAGGAAAACTGAACCCACTGGCAGGCAGCCAAATCGCTGCCAATTCAATAGTAAAAGAAAACTTTTAACATACTGCCACCTAGTGGACGCTGTCCAACATTGACAAGCCTGAGATGCCATAGCTAGGCTTTGCAGATTTGGAACTGTCTTCTGCTCCCACTCCAAAGTCTTGAACACAATAGAGACAAGGAAATTTCACAACATTTAAAAAAAATTGTCTCATTGTGGTATTCTTATATTTATACCGCATTAACTTTTCATCTTTGCTGTCGAGAGTACATTTGAACAGACAGAAAACAAACGATAATGATTTTTTTAAATCTCCTCTTTTATTTCACCCACAGAAAAATGTTGGAATTTCACAATTTATCCTCCAGCAAAGAAAGTACACAAAAGATCAATGTGATTGTGTAACTGTGGTCCCTAACATTGCTTTTCTCCAGCTTCTCCTGAACTCAACACCAGAGGTGTGATTCCCAGGGCCATGACAGGCAGAACAGAGAGAACAGACCGTGTCCTCAGCCTTTTGGGGCCCTCCAGGCTGATGCTCATTTTTCTACATGTTTTAGGATCTTTGGCCAAACATAAAGAGTAGAGAGACCCCAGAATTTGCTCAATCTTGATAAGTCTGGGCCACTTAGGAGAGGTTATTATATATAAGAATAAAAATACCTATGAGTACTTTTAAATCCTTTGAGCAGTTATGGAAATTTTACTCCGGGTAATTCCAACATTTACAGCAAGTGGTAACTGAGCCTGCTTCTGCAGACTCAGCTGGATAACTGCCCCAAACAAGATTCTGACAACATTTCAATTCAAGAGTGATGGTATTACGTGGGTCTTAAGTTTGTTTGACTGCAGTGGGTTTTTTCCTTCTTTGTCTTAAAAAAAAATAGTGTAAACAGATTTAAGATCTCACTGATGACATCCCCAGCCATAAAGATTCCCTGAAAAGGTCAAATTGATGCAGCCTGGATTTATCAGACCAAAAATCCCACCTGTGCATTGTGATGTGAACTGTGTGATCCGTGTGGTACCCGTCAATCTGAGCATAGAAGAAGCAATTTGTACAGCCAGATGCTTCAAAAACCATTGGCACCAGCTCCTAGCCAGGGTCTCAGGTGGCTGCCTCCCTCCACAATTCCAGCAGCAGCTGCAGGGACATCTGGCTGGTTGAACAAGGATTTAACACCCCGTTTGCCAGATATAATACAGGGTCATACACTTGTTAACATATGTAATGCATTTATTTTAACATCTTAATGATACCCTTCAACTAATTCTTCTCCAACCCAGTTACAAGAACATTGCATTCATCAGCTGTGTTAGCACATGAATGCCACACATGTGTTGTTTCTGAAAATGAGTAGTCAGTTTCCTATTCCTGCAGAGAAGTCCTGCAGACTTCCACCCTGTGTGTAGCTCAGAAACCCATCCCCTCTTCTCCAGCCAGGGGACCACTTTTTTCCTTCAAGCTTCACGTATCTCATTAGGATTAAAGTAGCAGCCTTCTACCTCCTTTCCCAGTCTCCTGCTCTCTTCAGACCAAGAGTGCACATGGGAGCAAGTCCCTTCTCTTCTAAAAATCCTGCAGGGGCTGCCTACACACTTCAGGAACAAGTTCACATTCCTTACAGGGTTTGTAAGACCCGACAAGGAGACAATTCTGAGATGTTCTAAATTAAAATCGCAGTGGCCAGAGAGTAAAAGAGACAGAACAGTTAGCCATGTTAATAACTGCACCAGCTCACACAAAAGACTGTTTACATCCTTGTATGTCTGTTGGAACTTCGGATTAATTTCCAGGTGGCTATTTCCATGGATTTCTGAGTCGGGCACTGTCCAACTCCAGGAGCCTCCACTTCTTGTTGCCTGTGGACTTTCCAGGTGCAACCCACAGCCCATACACTGGAGTAGACACTTCTTATTGTGGACTCCACCTATCCCAGAGCTGCCCCCTTTCACTTTCTCCCTCCTTTACTTGTAGCTAATGTAAATTCTTCCAGAGGACTCACATCCTTCTCCCCTCTCCCGCTACTTGATGTATAGAAATCTTTGCAAACTCCGAGAAGATGGACGTGTGTCTTTTTTAAATGTTTTATTGATTATGCTATTACAATTCTCCCATTTCCCCCCTTCATTCCCCTCCACCCTGCACACCCTCTCCCACCCACAGCCCCCCCCTTTAGTTCATGTCCATGTGTCACAAGTTCTTTAGCTTCTACATTTCCCATACTATTCTTGCCCCCTATCTATTTTCTACCTATCATGTATGCTACTTATTTGCTGTACTTTCTCCCCCCTTCTCCTCCTCCCACTCCCCTGTTGCTAACCCTCCATGTGATCTTCATTTCTATGGTTCCCCTCCTGATCTAGCTGTCCTTTTAGTTTGCTTTTGTTTTAGGTGTGGTTGTTAATAACTGTGAGTTTGCTGTCCTTTCACTGTTCATATTTTTTATCTTCTTTTTCTTAGATAAGTCCCTTTAACATTTCATATAATAAGGGCTTGGTGATGATGAACTCCTTGAATTTGATCTTATCTGAGAAGCACTTTATCTGTCCTTCCATTCTAAATGAAAATTTTGCTGTATAGAGTAATCTTGGTTGTAGGTCTTTGGATTTCATGACTTGGAATACTTCTTTCCAGCCCCTTGTTGCCTGTAAGGTCTCTTTTGAGAAATCAGCTGACAGTCTGATGGGAAGTCCTTTGTAGGTACTGTCTCCTTATCTCTTGCTGCTTCTTTCCTTCATTTCAATCTTGGCTAATGTAATTATGATGATGTGCCTTGGTGTGTTCCTTCTTGGGCCCAACTTCTTTGGGACTCTCTGAGCTTCCTGGATTTCCTGGAAGTCTATTTGCTTTGCCAGATTGGGGAAGTTCTCCTTTATGATTTGTTCAAATAAGTTTTCCACTTGTTACTGTTCCTCTTCCCCTTCTGGTACCCCTATAATTCAGATGTTGGAATATTTAAAGATATCCCAGAGGTTCCTAAGCCTCTCCTCATTTTTTTTTGAATTTTTGTTTCTTCATTCTGTTCTGGTTGAATGTTTCTTTCTTCCTTCTGGTCCACTCCATTGATTTAAGGCAGTTTTCTTCCCATCACTACTGGTTCCCTGTGCATTTTGCTGCATTTTACTTAGTGTAGCCTTCATTTTTTCATCTAATTTGTGACCAAATTCAACCAATTCTGTGAGCACCCTGATCACCAGTGCTTTGACCTGTGCATCTGATAGGTTGGCTATCTCTTGGTCGCTTAGTTGTATTATTTCTGGAGCTTTGATCTGTTCTTCTGTTTTGGTCACTTTTTTTTTGTCTTGTCGTGCCTGTTTGTACTGAAGTGGGGAGCCTTAGGTGTTCACCAGGGCAGAGCAACCCAGTCACTGGGTTGCATGCTATATGTGGGGGCAGAGTCTGAGAGGGAACAATGGCGCTTGCTCCACTCTCTGTTGGACCTCAGTCCCTTCCGCCACTTCCTCCAAGCACACTGGGCCCTTCTGGTGCTGATTCCTGTGTGGGTGGGCTTGTGTGCATTCTAGGACCCTGTGGGTCTCTCCAATTAACTCTCCTGTGAGGCTGGGAGTCTCTCCCTGTGCCTCACCCCCCCACAGGTGTTTTCAATCAGTGTTTTGAGGCCTTATTTCCCTGCGCTGGGCTCCCGGGTTGTGCAGTCTGTCTCGCTCCCCAGTTACATGCATGCCAATATGGGGCTGCTGGGTCAGCCAGCCACCTTGTGCACAGTGCCTCGATTCACCCTCACCCCGTCGCTGGGTCTACCAGTTGCCACCCTGTTCCAGGGGTCTTCCAACCACCACCTGTGCACCCAGGGTCTACCCACTGCCTTCTTGTGTGCCCGGGGTGCCTTGCACAGCCGGTGTCACTGCTTCTTGTGCCCCAATACCTCTCTGCTCTGCCACCCGACTCTGCCCTGCCTACTGGTCTGGATGAATGTGTCTATTTCAGCTCCTTGGCTGTCAGACTTCCATACAGTTCAATTTTCTGTCAGTTCTGGTTGTTATTTTGTTTCTAAATTTGTGTTGTCCTTATTTTGGTTATGCAATGAGGTGCAGTGTGTCTACCTGCACCTCCATCTTGGCCAGAAGTTCGACATGTTGTCTTTCCTACCTAGTCATGCTGCTGGTAGTTTAGACTCCATGTACCAACCTCCCCCCTACTTTTTTTTTTGCTAGCAATGGCCTAATGAGCACCTTCTTTTAATAAGAAAGTTAATTTTGTTTCATTTTGTTCAGCAGGCCTTGCACAACCAGGCTGGCTACTGTTCCAGATTTTCCTGTTATTCCTGCCCTGTGCCCCCAAATCCCACCCCCCCCAGCATGCCCCTGGGTGCCAGAGGTGCCAGCCATGTGGAACTACTCACAGACAGTTTTCCCCAAAGCATCCTGCCCTCCAGTTCACATAGACTTGTGTACAGCTGCTCCCTCAGATGGTTCATGTTTGTGATAAAGATTTTATTCCCATGCTAGTCTTGTTTACAAGGCACAGAAAGAATACCCACCAGGTGTTGTGCAGAGACAGGATTAGAATCAATGTCTTAGCCTCTTGCCTTCCTCCTCTTCTAAAGCTCACACTGACCTTCAAATGTACAGAACATGGAGAGACTTTTCATATGCACCTGGATGAAGCTAGAGACCCCCCAGTTCCATATGAATTGTCAATGGTGACTGTTCAAAACTACCTCAAAGCAAACACAGATCAAAATGTGATCTGTCACTTATATACATATTATGAGCAGTGTAGTGAAGCCTGTTTCTCAGCCCAGGCCCCCTGGAGCAGAGCCCTATGGGTTTCCAGGACTAGAGAGGACAGGAGCACTGGGGCCCATGGCAGGGTCCTCACTATCCCCACTGCGGGGAGAGGGGCACTGGCGGGTGGAGAGCATGCCAGCAGGAAGCCGGAAGGGAGAGGGCAGATGGAGCACAGGCTCCACTAATTTTGAAGGTAAGAGCCATCTAGGACTTAAATTGATAACTTACTTTTTGATCCCTAAATTATTTATTTCTTAATATAAATTACTCATTTGAAAAATTCTCCTGAAGATAAGGCCTTCTTAACGAGCATACTATTTCCCTCACATTCAAGTACCCTCCCTTAGCCTCCTAATCTCTTTACTTCCTGCCTGAATCACCTGCCACCACCCCTCGGCAGCCCTGAAAATTCTCAGGGAAGAACTTCACCGCAGTGTGGACTGACCTTCTCCTGCCACCTTAAGCACAGTCCCCAGGTGCTCATTTCTCTCAGAAGAAGCTGGCTGATTGGAAAAGATGCATCTTTGCAAACAGATAACGTGTTCTCCCCACTGAGGGGCTGAAAAAGAGAGTGCTTTTGTTTCCTAAAGCAAAAGGATGCTTTCCTGGCGGTGTGATGGCTTTGCTGGGAAGAGAACATTAGCTTTTATTGTTTGACCTTCATGGTTTAAATGACGAAGCTTCTTCTACAGTTACAGGTCCCCTTGGATTTTCATAAAGCAGCCTAAGACAGCACTATTAGTCTCCATAAACAGCCCAATTTTAAAATGTCTTGTGCTACGGTACTTGTTTAAAAAGTGTGGTGTCAGGGCTTGGCAAAGTGATTGCCATGTGGCGTCCAGGTGGGCCTGCTGTGTGCCATGTCTCTGCCTTCTTCTACCACTTGAAACATAGCCAAGGCCCCTGACATGAGGACAGCTGTCGACATTCACAAAGCATCATCTTCCTCTGAAGAAGGATCATTCTCACACATCCTCCCAGAAGTGTTTCTGGTACTAGGATGAGACTCAAAGAGAAACAGAGGTACCAGGCCAGCCACTGTGGACAAATGAGGCCCAGAAAGAAAGGGGCAGAGTGATCAGTGAGGGGCCTCCCACCTCAAGGTTCCTAATGTGTGGATTCTCCAAAGAGGCAAGAAGCATCCCTCTTGAAGAAGCAGAAAAAACAGCATGCTTGGGAATAACCTCTAGCCCTTTGCAAATCTTTCTGGGCTAGCTTCTGGCAATATTAACTACCAGCCACCTAATGACAACGAAAGTAGGGATGAGCAGAGATCACTCGCTTATTCATTAAACTGGTTCTTTAAGCTTTTCTTGAGCACTTATTGTATGCCTGCCAATGGGGACAGAAACTACATATCACACAGTTCATGTTCTTGCAAAGCTTACATCTGAGTGATCCCCAGCAATGTCAGACTTGTACAACTGATGCATCGAAGGGGTGGAAACTAGAAGCCCTGGGCATGCACAGGAGGGGTTCCTAATCCCAAAGGTGGGCAGCCAGGCATCAGTGTGGGCTTCCTTCCAGAAGTAATGCCTGAACTGAATTTTGAAAGACAATTTAAAAACTAATTACAAAGAATGACCCGGAATGGCATAAAAAGGACCACACACAAAGACGCATAATGCATTCACTCTTTCATTCCCTTACATAAAGTCTAGTGATGGCTGCCAGGGGCCAGGAGACCTGTGGGTTCCCAGGATCACAGCAGGGAGGCAGAGGGGGCTGGTACAGCCAGATTCGGGAGGGGCCAGCACTTCACGCTGGTGTGGCCACTGAGCACAAGCAGAGGCAGGGTGATGAGAGGGGGCACAGGCAGTGAGTCTGGAGACTCGGGCTGGAACATGGAACACACAGGACTTTGTGGTCCATGTTCAGCAGCTCAGCCCGATGACTCCAGGGTTCACCAAAGAATTTTTTAAGCAACAAAGGAAACAACATGTTCAGATTTGCATTTTAGAAGTCTCTCAGTGTGAATAAGTGAACTAGAGGCTGTGAAACCATAGACAGTGTTTCATGTGCAGTGAAACCCTCTGGGTCACTGCACTGACCCAGGCAAGAAATGATGGTGACACCTACATTAAGGAGACATTAAGAATAGAGAGAAGTAGTTAAAGGTTTTGTGAAAAGGTAGAATTCACAGTATGGGGCTGGGGGGAAGAGTTAGTAAGAGTGTAAGACAGTCTTCTGGCTTCCGGTTTAGGGTTTCAGGCATGACGGTATGGTGATCCCCATTGTGGAAGGGTAGGTCAGATGAGAAATACTGGGGAGGGGAGATTTGGAGCTCACCAAAACTTTCTGATGAGTATGAGCCTTACAGTCTAAACAAAAATAATCATGACAACATTATTATTTTTACTACTGTTGCTGCCACTGCTACGACTACTACAACTACCACCACCACCTCCACCTAGTGTTCTTGAAGGACAAAGATTGAGGAATGGGGTAGCACCCTAGTGATGAGGGAACTATGTGGGAGTGAAACTCTTCCAGACCCTGAACCTCAAAAAAGTCCAATCAAACTATTTGTCGTCTGCTCATCTCAGACAGACTGCTCTCTGCAATGTCTCACACCCATCTTTTTACACCACACAAGCTTGATCCTGCTTCTCAAACACAGTCACTTCATTCAGTAGTGGTTTCCCTGTCCTCCAGCGTCTCTCACCTCTCCTTAAGATGCTTACACACCTTCTCAGTGCCAGGTACTATACGAAGCCCTCCTGTAACACAGATCAGCCCTACTGAAAGAGGATTTCCAAAATCATAGAGCCTAGTCCTGAACGACCAAATCAGAGTATTTGTGACAGATATGGGAGTGAGTTGTTTATTTATTTACTTATTTATTTCATTTAAACAAGGACTCCAGGTGATTAGGATCAGCAGATATGGGAAACACAGCCTTGGGCACCCTTCTCTCCAATTCCACAAGTTATACTTTTCTTAGGGTAAGCCACTCCCAGTGCAGTGTCCAGTCCGTGTTTCACCACCCTCCGCTGCAACCCAGGACCCTCAGTTTTGTTCACTTCTGAAATCTGAGCCCAAGATTCCATGCCATGTAATTAGATGCTCCTCTTTCTGGCATGTCCTTTCCCTTCTCTGTTTCTTTAAAAATGTCAACCCAGAATGTCTTTTCTTCCATCCTGGAGTACTTCTAGCATGAAGATAGACCACCTTTGATGACACCACTCACTGGTTATTCCCCTCTTGCAAACCACCCTACCTTTTGTCCCAGGTCTCCCCTGAGTTGAGCACATTACAGCCCATGGGTGGACAAAGGCGGTACATGCCCTTGAAGTTATAAGAAAATTCTGTGGGTCTTACCTCAGATTTTCAATAAAGACAGCTTTTATAAATGCTAGATACAACTGAGGTTGATTGAATTGCAGTTCCCAAAACTGTTATGGCAAACAGAGATGAAATCCCATTAGAAAACCACTGCATGACTAACATCTTGATTTGGGAACATCAGTGCCCCAACCCAAAGTTTCCTTGTGGGTTTTCTTGGGACACATACTCTTATACACAAAGGCAAAGAGATGATGAATGGAGTTTAATTTTTTTTTGCCTTGTTTTTTGAGCAGTGTGTGCATGCATTTACTAGGAAGCAAATAAGAAATAATGTCAATATAACAACTCTAATGATTATTTCATAAGCAGCTAATATCTACTCAAATTTTATTTAATTCCCCATGTACTTTAGTTTTAAAAATGGAAATAGGCTTCTTATAATAACTGAAATAGGGATTCCAAAGGGATCAGTTTTACATATAGAAAACATAAACACTTTGATAAAATTTCTGGTTTTAAATTAATGTTCTTGAATCCACAAAACCTACTAAAAACTTCAGATGATGATCAAGTTTTATTCAAGGGTCAGAGAAGCATATGGCTAACCAGACTCCTGAACGTTCCTCAAAAAGCTGCATGGTATTAAATTTACTTTTAAATTACTGTTTCCTGTAATTTAAATATTTCTAAAGTATTTTAAACTTTAGAAAATAAAATCTTGACCATTCAAATTTTTTAGACATTTGTATATTCACAGAGTTAATTAACTCTTGCTCACATAGTGACCTCATTTTCCTGCCCAAATGGGGTTTAGTGAATACTAGAAACTGCCCATTGTCCCCTAAAATCTGCTCTCTCCTTTTTTTTCCAATCAGTTATATGAAATCCCCTTCCTCAAGCTTTTTTGGAAATTTCCACTCAGCTAGAGACAACATTGTGCAGCCTCTCTGGCACCAAGGTGTGGTCTTCTGCGTAAGTTCCACCAATAAGATACTACTAGAGGTGAGGATGTGTCAATTCCCAGGTACTTCCCTCAGGTTTTCTTCCTCCCTCCCTTTCTTCTGTCTGTAAATGACAACAAATAAAGAAAGAGCTTGGCCCAGAGATGGAAGGGGACTGTTGAGGATGGAAAAGCCTTCCCATTAGCCTTAAACTGCTCCCCTCTAGATTACTGCATGCAAGAGAAAACAATTTTCTTTTATTGAGTTTCTTGAATGATGGGTCTCTTCATTATAACAGTGTAATCTGCATCAATAATAGTGAGTATTTCATTAAGGATCAAAGCATGTGAATTGGGGGGGATGAAGTTATTACTATTGGGGATACTTTGCATTCACATTTTGAATTCTGCAGGAGACAAGGTTAAGTAGGTACTGATTTCAAGGAAATTAAAAAAACAGAATTTCAAGTAAGATTTAATTGTTCAAAAATGACAACTCTCTGGTCTTATTCCTCATTTTCCAGTATTTGGTGGGTCAGAAGCTTCCTGACTCCAGGAAATATGGGTGATCCTTAAAAATGGGGGGCTTGGGGAATCAGCCCACAAAACTTAACTAATAGCCTACTGTTAATGTAGGTTAATGAAGCCTTGCTAATAACTAAAATAGTTGATAACATATTTTGCAAGTTATTTGTATTATATGCTTACAACAAAGTAAGCTACAGAAAAAAAAATAGTATTAAGGAAATCAGCAGCCAAGTCAGAGGTATAGGTAGATATACCTTGCCTCCTTGCATACCAAAAGAAAAACAACAAATTAAAAAGAACAAAAAACAAAAAAGCAGTACTGCCAGAAAATTGAACTGTATGGAAGTCCAAGAACCAAGGAGTTAAAGAAGAAACATTCATCCAGACTGGTAGGAGAGGCAGAGACTGGCAGCCAGGTGGAGAGGAGGTGGCAAGGTGGTGGCAGGCAGTCCCATATGTGCATGTGGATAAACTGGGAAAAACAAATGGGGAGCGAGACACATCGTGCAACCAAGTGTTCCAACACAGGGAACCAAAGCCTCAAAACCTCTGGCTATAAAAACCTGTGGGAGGTGAGGCAGCAGGAGAAACTCCAAGCCTCACAGGAAAGTTTGTTGGAGAGACCCACAGGGTTCTGGAGCACACACAAACCCACCCACCCTGGAATCAGCACCAGAAGAGTACAATTTGCTTGTGGGTAGCAAAGGTAGTGACTGAAAGCCAACCAAGAGCTGAGCAAGTGGCATTGTTCCCTCTCAGATCCCTCCCCCACATACTATGCCACAACACAATGATGTGGGTTGCCCCGCCCAGGCAAATACCTAAGGTTCTGCCCCTTACAATGTAATAGGTGCACCAGGACAAAGTAATATGGCCCAAATGAAAGAACAGATCAAGACTTCAGAAAAACAACTAAGTGACAAAGAGATAGCCAGCCTATCAGATGCACAGTTCAACACACTGTTAATCAGGAAGCTCACAGAAATGGTTAAGTATGGTCACAAAATAGAGGGAAAAAAGTGAAGGCTATGCAAAGTGAAATAAAAAAAAATGCACAGGGAACCAACGGTGAAAAGAGGAAACCAGGACTCAAATCAATGATTTGGAGGAGAAGGAAGAAATAAACATTCAAACAGAACAGAATGAAGAAACAAGAATTCAAAAAATAGAGGAGAAGCTTAGGAACCTCTGGGACAACTTTAAACATTTCAACATCTAAATCATAGGGGTGCCAGAAGGAGAAAAGAAAGAGCAACAAATTGAAAACATAATGAAGGAGAACTTCCCCAACCTGGCAAAGGAAATAGACTTCTGAAAAGTCCAGAAGTCTTCTGAATAGACTTCAAAGAGTCCCAAAGAAGTTGGACCCAGAGGGACACACACCAAGGCACATCATAATTACATTACCCAAGATTAAAGATAAGGAGAGAATCTTAAAAGCAGCAAGAAAAAAGGAGTCAGTTACCTACCAAGGAGTTCCCATAAGACTATCAGCTGATTTCTCAAAGAAAACCTTGTAGGCAAGAAGGGCTAGAAAGAAGTATTCCAAGTCATGAAAAGCAAGGACCTACATCCAAGATTACTCTATTCAGCAAAGCTATCATTTAGAATGGAAGGGCAGATAAAGTGCTTGTCAGGTAAGGTCAAGTTAAAGGAGTTCATCATCCCCAAGCCCTTATCATATGAAATGTTAAAGGGACTTATCTAAGAAAAAGAAGAGCAAAACTATGAACACTAATATGACAACTATCAACAACTGAACCTAAAAAACAAAACCAAACTAAGCAAACAACTAGAATAGGAACAGAATCACAAAAATGGAGATCACATGGGGGGGCTAGCAACAGAGAGGAAGAGGAGGAAGAATGGGTGGAAAGGTATAGGGACTAAGAAGCTTAAATGGTAGATACAAAATA
Organism: Artibeus jamaicensis; assembly: GCF_021234435.1. Lineage (NCBI taxonomy): Eukaryota > Metazoa > Chordata > Mammalia > Chiroptera > Phyllostomidae > Artibeus > Artibeus jamaicensis. The sequence goes on from NW_026521822.1 coordinate 5,693,295, forward strand.
GACAGGGGGAGGTTGAGAATAGTATAGGAAATGGGGACACCAAAGAACTTATATGTATAACCCACAAATGCGAACTAAGGGGGAGGCAATGCTGATAAAACAGGGAGAAAGGGGAGAAAAAATGGGACAACTGTAATGGCATAATTAATAAGATATACTTTAAAAAAAGAGAAAACATTAAGGAAGAGAAGATATACTTACAGTGTTTATTTGAAAAACATTCATATACATATGGATCTGTGCAGTTCAAACCTCTGTTGTTCAATGGTTTACTGTAGTTAATAAAGCATATGCCAACAAGAAAACTTATCAGTTGTTGTTATCATTATTGGTTTTCATATACTGGAGTGAATTTGGAGAATTTTATAAAATTGTACTCAGAGCTATGTTTTTAGTTCACATTGATAGGCCTGCTTCTGTATAGTTTATGGGCTATGAGGAGATGAAGAGTCCCAAGAAAAATGAGACTAAAAGTGAAATCAGGATGAAGATGATTTGCAAAACATTAACCTTCATTATTGCCTCAGGTTATAATATAATTATCAACTGTAACATTAGAAGGACATCAGATAAATGAGAACCAGGTTTATGATATTTGAATGGCTTTATGAGTTGTCTACTAATGTCTGTATTTCAAAATATTAGTTTACAGAATTCAGTAAGTCGTCAACACCTATTTGCTCCTTCCCTTCATTCTTCAAACTAAACTAGGTGTGACAGGAGAAGCAGGAGCGAAATGGCTGCAGCTCCCTTCCTGAGGGAACATGTGGCTTCATTTCATGATTGCTAAATATTTTTGTTTGTGCAGCTCTTTCAGGATAAAAGAATTAATATTCTTGAACTTACATGTTTATTTATATAAATACAATTTTTAAAAAGCCTGTACAGGGGTGGGCAAAAGTGCGTATATAGTCCTTCTATTTTATTATTTACTTATTAATTATTTTTTCATACAAACAACTGTAAACCTACTTTTGCCCACCCCTGTATATTAGGTATATTATAAAATAGTCACAAAAACATAGCTTTTAAAAAAAGCTAATACTAGTCCCAGGTGGATTAGCTTGGCTCAGTGGATTGAGCGCCAACCTGTGAACCAAAGGATCACCAGTTTGATTCCCAGCAAGGGCACATGGCCTGGTTACAGGCTATGTCCCCAGTAGTGGGGCACACAAGAGGCAACAACACATTAATGTTTGTCTCCCTTTCTTTCTCACTCCCCTCCCCTCTCTAAAAACAAATAAATAAAATATTTTTTAAAAATAAAAAGAAAAAATTAAAGCTAATACTAAAAAAATACATATACAGGTAACTCCCCATGTTTCCTTCCCATGTCCTAGGGGATCATCTTGAATATACTGAACACCTCACTTTGAAGAACAAAGGGCTTGTATAAGTAGTATATTGATCTCTCTCTCTCTTCACATTATTCTTTCAAATATATTTGAAAGTAAGTTTTAGGAAGTTCTTCACAAATGGGTATCCAATGTGAAATCAATAATCTGGCATACTCTAATCAAAGAGAGTCAGAGCCCCAAGTTCTCAGAATGTACCGTTAGTGTCCATCTCCTCATAGCCCATAAACTATACAGAAGCAGGTCTATCAATGTGAACTAAAAACATAGCTCTGAGTACAATTTTATAAAATTCTCCAAATTCACTTCAGTATATGAAAACCAATAATGATAACAAGACGGCTTTCCACTGAGACCGGCCAGGAGGCCTGAAAGCCAGGTGCCCACCCTGCCCATGTGGGGCAGGCCCATGCTCAGGCCTGAGCTACCACTCTGTTCCTGGGCTGGCAGAAGCCACAGAGGCTGCCAAGGCTGGAAAGAAGAATTGCTTTATAAATCAGACACCATATTTGTACTAGTGTTTTCTTTATTGCCATAGACTGTTATGATAGACTTTGAAAATTGTGGTTGGTAGGGCTGGATCACTAAGAGGCTTTGGAGTTCTGTGCTAAAGGGGAAAAAAGCCAAGAAAACCCAGCCACAAACAAAAAAGGGGGAAAAAACAGCATTACTGGTCTGACCAAAGACAGGCTGGGTAAACACCACTTTTTGCACACATACAATGTGATATTGTGCTTATGTCTAGCATTTGTTACCACTAGATGGGTTGATCTCTCAATAATGATTGCAGCCACACATGTAATTTTGTTTCATGGGTTCACTCAATATCTATATTAGAACTAAAACTAAGACACAAACCTACTTATAAATGCCTGATACAACCATCCTATTTTCAGCATTGGCAAGAGAAATGAGAAATCTGATTATTTTTGGCAAGCTGTATAGAATGTCACATTAACTAATAATCCTTATCAAAGGATAACACATCTGGAAAATCATTATTTGGCAAGGGTAAGAGAAATGTAAATCCTTAGGCATAGGACACCTGATGGCAAAGTGCCCAGCACAGTATGTGCACTTAACAAACACTGGTTGAGTCTAATGGTGAGGTATGAACAGTGCTCGTCTCCTTCCTAAAGATCCTCTTGTCTGGAGCAAGAAATCTTCTACCTCCAAACACACTGATGTGTCATGATAGTCATTCTTAAAAAAGGATTACCTGTGTAAGAATATTACCTGTGGTTAATATGTAAATTCCTATATTACCACCAAAACAAATGTGAAACTAATAAAATAAAGTTCTACGCATTTTGTGAGTCATACCACCCTATTAGTATAATGAAGACTGTGTGCCTTTAATAAAGGCAATTCACTATTCTTGTCTGCCCACAAATCTTTCTCCCAGCTTGCCAGGTATTGAATCTCTTATAATTAACGTTACTCATTTGGAATGAGGCCCCATGTCTCCAAAAGACTCCTAAAATAGTAAAAATTCTGCCACTGTTGCTCATCAACATCTTTAAGTAAAAATTGGTTTATCTACTATGCTGGCAGTCACTTAGAAAGCTCAGAGGGAATGGGACACTGGACAGGTACATTCTGATGGGGCAGGTAAGGGCAGAAAAGTTCACTGAAGCCACAGAAGGCATTGCACAATTGCCAGGGAGCAGCATTTGCCACTGAGCGCTCTCTCCACCTAGGATTTGTTTTCCCATGAAACATGCAATAAGGTTATTGCTCTCTAGGAAGTATTAAATTTATTAAGTACATTACAAGTTTATTGAAAAATATAAATAAATAGTCCCAGAACAATTTTTGAGTAATTCAAACTATGCCCACTTATTTAAAATCACTTCTTACTATGTTGAGTGGCAACACACACACAAGCTCTCCTCTGAGGTTGCTGTCATCTTTCATGGATTTTGACTTTGCATAGTTACTTCTTGATATTCTCCAACCCAATTTAAAAGCTACTCTAGAGTTTCCTCGTTTTATAGGAAAGCTTTGTACCTTCCTTTTTAAGTTTATTTTAGGAAATATTTTAAAGTTATGAATTGACTGTCATTTATGTTTTCTAATTATTGTTTGAGATGAGGGGAGCCAGTGAATATTAACTTTTATAAACCATTTTATTTTGTATGTAGCCTTTCAGTTCCTTTTGATTCTCCCATGACATACAAATCACATGACATACAAATTCTACCTTCTCCACACATATATTTTCATATTGCATTCTTTTGTGTACTTACACTAGCTAGTATATTCTGAGTGGTAATAACATAGGGATACTGGGCATCTGCGCTGTGTTCCTGACTTTTAAAAAAATGCCTCTATTTTTCACCATATGGTAACTTTCAGTTTGAGCAATTACAGATAACATTAAGAATCCAACTAGTTTTATTTCTTAAAGCATTTTAAACATCAGAAATAAAAGAAAAATTTTGTCAGTCACTTCTTAGTATTTATGACATGATAATGTTTTTCTCCTGTAACCTGTTAAGATGAACCATTCTTACATTCTCAAGTAAATGCCAATGGTATCTATTCTTCTTAACATTATTTATTTTCAAAATCACCTGGACTGACCTGCATACTTATTTTTTCAGAAGAAACAAAAAAGACAATTTTTAAGACCAAGCCAGTGGAATTAAAAATTTCCCCTCATTGTAAGAATATACATCCTGGGTCAATCTAAACAGAAAACTAGTAAATAATCATTTACCTAACCAGAATTACCTTAATCAGGGGTTCAGTTTTGAAATAATACATTAAGTCTAGTACATGTAAATAATTTCTTGCAGAGAGACTACTAAATATTGGGGAAATAGAATAAAAAGCAGACCAATGAAAATCAAGCATAAAACAAAACAAAAATGAATAGACTAGCAGAACTGCTATCATTATACCTCAAAAATTATAATGTAAGAAAACAAGATTGAGTTTAAACCTGCATTTTAAAATATGCATCTACTGCATAAAGCTAAGCACCTATGCATTAATTACAAGGAAACTTTAATACTTACAAACAATAGGTTGTCACAGATATAAGAGTGATCTGCACTTTGACTCCATGATGCACTTTTTAAAACATTTTAAATGTAATCTAAAAGATTAAGGTGCAACTAGAATCTATGACAATTGTGTTTAATTTCTTAGTCAACATTTTGTTCTTTGCAATGCTTGAAATGATAGTCAGTTGAAAATTGGTGCTATCTCAACTTTAAGGGTTATACAAATAGCTTAATCACCTTTAACTCGAATCCTCTTTAAAAAATAGTATTACTACCTGTCGATTTAAAAAGTAAACTCAATTCAAATTTAATTTAGATTTAAGGAATTGAAGAACTTTTGGATTTACTCTAAGATGATCAGAGATAGCCCAGGAAGTTGCAAACTAGAGGCTGGGATATAAGCGTGGATATAAGAATCCATGCCGTGCACAGGCACTGGATTCCTTGGGCTTTACCCAGTCAGTAAATGAAATAATCCCAAGGCTGATGTATCCTCAAGTGACCTTATGTAGAAGAGTCAAACATGCAGTTATCACAGTGTTTCTCAATTAAAGCTGTCAGCATGACAGAAGTCACTGGTCTTCTCTGTCCCCATTTTCTCTCTTCTCACCCAGCTCTCCCGGAAAATGAAAAAATGGACACAGTCTATCTTGCCCATCACATCATGTCCTGTTCTGTTTGCTTACCTCCTCACCATAAATGACAACAATAGACCAGTTACAATTATTCTCAACAGAACCCTAGATCAACAGATGTAGAACAGGAGATTCTACCATGACAAAACCAAATATAAAGGAAATAGCTATCAGAGTGCTTTGAAGTGAGGGAATGGTTCTATGGCAGAGAATTAAAACTAGCAAACTGACCCACCAACTCAAGAATAAAGAAGAAGGAGGAGGAGGAAGTGGAGGAAGAGAGGAGAAGGAGGGAAGAAGAGGAACAGGAAGGAGAGAAAAAAAGAAAAGAATATTTCCATAAACATGAATGTCTCTGGTAGCCATATTCAACCAACAACTTCAAAACAATTCTGCTAATCCATTAAGTCTCTTTAGCTCTTTTACGAATGCTTAAAATAAAAAAGAACAAAATCAACAGCACTTAGACTATTTTAATTTCATTATTAATGGAATCAATGAGGGCCTTCAACTTATAACCTCAACGTGGACTCACCTTTCCCACAGCTGCTTGAAAGGCCTGTTTAATTCTTTTACACGAATCAGGTATTAATCTTGTGTCTGGACTCTCCAGACTTGTGTCTTGCAAATCTGCATTTTCATGGAGTTTTAAAATTCTATTAATGCAGTGAGTGTCATCTTCTGATATTCTATTAGGGTCCATCTGAGAAACAAAAATGTAAGAACATTAGATTGTTTAACATTAATCTTTCTTCTATTTAATAAAATGTGCCTTAAGGACAAAAAATATATATATTTTTGCAAGAGTCTTTATGTCCCCAACAATTAATAGGTAATATAATTACCCTCCAATTTACAAAAACATTGACTTCTAATTTATTTTTAGGTGGAGCTAACCATCATCCTCAACACAAGCATACAAATGGATTTATGGTGAAATTGTCAAAATTGTCTGACAAGGTAGAAGTCCTCATAGGGGATGGGGCACCAAGGAAATCACATTTGGCCAGTGCAGGTACAGAAAGTTTTTGTCTTTAAATCATATGCAGCATGCTGGATGGGATTATGAAGCCCACTCAGATATTCCAAGCATGAAGCCTATATAAATCAAGTTAAATTAACATCCTATTTAGCCACCATATTTGTCTGACCTCTTTCCTAAAATAATGTGTATTTTAATCAGCCAAATAGGGTAACAGAAATCCATTTCCTAATCCCAAAGAAAACCTGAAGCCAGAGATAATTTGCCTTTTTACTGAACCTCTTTTCAGTGTTTCTCAGCCCGGAGAGGCACAGCTGTCGGGGGCACCTGGGCATGTGTGTAAGTGAGATGGTGTCACTTGAGATGAGAAGGGCTGCATGGGGTCAAGCAAACTATATGGATGTGTACTTAGGGGACCTTAAAATTCATGTAATGTGAGGTATCATCCCACCCAAAATATCCTCATCGGGTTGCTAGCTGGCCATCTGATTGAACCAGGTGCCAGCAAAAGCATTTAGCACTACTTGTTCCTTAAAATCCTCTGCCTACTCCTTCCAGGGCTCTGTAGTGCTTCAACTGCCAAGGAAGGGAAGAGATGACTAGCTATTAATCATTTTAATCATAATAGTTTAATTTGTTGTCCTTTTATCCCCAAAATTCAAGGTACTTCATGTACATTTACTTATTAGTAGATACAGACTAGACAAAAAATTAAAAGGAAAAATTATATAAGTTTATAGTAACTAAAGCTCAGCCAATAATATCAAGTCTCTATTCTCAGGTTTAATTATCTTTTTTTAAAAGTAATCAGAAAGATGTTCAAATTCATTAAAGAGCTATTGGATATAAACTGGAAAGTATCTTATCTGTATCTGAAATTCTCAAGATGGAATGATAGCTTTTCAACAAATGTGCATCCACTAATATAAATTTTATTATTCCAGTCTTGCAAAGTATAAGGATTATATATAATCATGGGAAAGATAACACTCATAAAGCAAAAATATTTTCAATCCATATTTACTTTTATATTTTGTTTAAAAAATTATTATGAATCAGAATATTTGAGTTTTATATACGAAAAGCTTTCAGTCACATGCTTTAAAAAAAACTCACTTATGCCAATAAGTTTCCCACAAAAGCAGAGAAGCCTGGGCAACTGACATGAAAGGTCATTGAGTTCAGACCTCAGGAAAGAATATTCATGCAAGGGCCTTGGTAGCTCACCACCAGAAAAACACTGAGCTGAGGAACAATATGATGTCAATGGGGAAATGACTGGGGACCCTGAAGTCAGTTAAGTTCAAGTCCTGCCAACAAGCTAAGCATCTTTGTAACAGAAGCAGCAGTCCCAAGTACTCCCACTACTGAAAGTGCAGCCCAAACACCTGCAGCATTAGTGGCCCAGGTGGAGCTTGTTAAGAATTAATGCAGAATCATAGCTCCCCACACCCACTCACTACCTGGAAATCTGCATTCTTACTAGATCCCAGGTGATTCTGATGCACATTAAAGTTTACAAATAATGCTTTTAAATGTCAAATATATAAATATAGATTTCTGTTATTAAAGTGACTTCAAATTTCCTTGAACACCAATTTTAACAACATTAATTAGTACCAAAATATGCAGAACTTAATAATGGTTCATGATTTGATGCAAAGAACTATAACGCAAAGATTTTGTTCTTTCTCTTGAGGGGAAAAAAAAGACCATTCCCAGAATCTCCCCTCCGATTTAATCAACATTCCTAAGGGAAGGGGTGAATCGAAACCCTCTACAGGTGTTTCAAATGTGCAGTTGATGCCTTTTGACCTGGCAATTCCACCACTGGAATTATACCCTAAGAATCCTGAATCACAAATTCAAAAGAGCCTATGCAGCCCAATGTTCATAGCAGCACAATTTATAATAGGTAAGTGCTGGAAACAGCCTAAGTGCCCATCAGTAGATGAGTGTATCAAAAAACTATGGTACATTTGCACAATGGAATAGTAGAATGCAGAAAGAAAGATGGAGCTCCTGCCCTTTGGGATGGCATGGATGGAACTGGAGAGCATTATCCTAAGTGAAATAAACCAGCTGGTAAACAAGAAATACCATACGATCTCACCTATAAGTGGAACCTAATCAACAAAACAAACAAGCAAGCAAAATATAACCAGAGACATTGAAATAAAGAAGAAATTGACAGTAACCAGAGGGGAGGGAGAGGGTATAACAGGAAAAAAGGGAAGGGTCATCAAGGAACATGTATAAAGGACATATGGAAAAGCCCAATGGGGGTAGGACTGAGGATAAGAGGTGAGGGTGGGTAAGGCAAGGGGGAATGGTGGGGGAAAATGAAGACAACTGTACTTGAACAACAATAAAAAAATTTCATTTAAAAAAATGTGCAGTTGAGAATCACTGTTTCACAATGTATCTCCTACTTCACAACCTATCTCCTAACAAAGGAGTCTGAACAGAGAATCTACATGTGACTAAAAAAGGATACCTTTTAGTCTATTTTAGTCACTAATTAAATAATTCACATGGTACAAATTAGCAATGGATATCTTTCTAGTGTAGCAAAGCATTTGAAAAGTTTTTTTCACAGTAAATTAAACAAACCAGCTACTAGGCTAGATGCTGCAAATTTGGTAGTGAACAAAACAGACCATCCTTCCCTCACGGAACTTACACTCAACAGAAAAACACAGAAATTAATAAAAAAATCACCATAAGCTTAGTTACAAATGAATTCATTGTACTTAGAAATGTCTGAAAAAGATTAAATAAATCTTGACTATCTGATTTAAAATGGATATTTTAATGCATTTATCAAATGATATAGTTTGTGTGAAATAACTCAGTTGTTTACAAAAAAAAGAATGAAAAACAAAACAAAACTTTCCTGAAATTTAATCATTTGTAAGGTTAAATGAGGCAGGATGCTTGACATCCGTGCTACTTCCTTATCTGTTTTTACACACAGGCAGCCTGCCCGCCTCTGCATCAGATTTGCAGCAGTGGCTGCTCTCCTGTTTGGGCAGCAAACAGCCAGAGTCAGTGTACACACTGCGGGTTTAGGGGAAGGAGTTGAAAGGGCAACGGAGATTGAGTTTTCTGAAAAGTTTCTCTCTAAACTTTGAATATGATTGTAGGGATGTTTTAAAAGTGCACATACATTTTACAAGCAACTTTCTGGAAAAAAAAAAGGTTTTGTAAGCCAAAGTATGAATACTATGTGGTAAGTATATAGCACAAGCCACATGCTATTTTTTTCTTTGGCAAGGTTGGTGGGGGAAAAGCCAACCTATACTGGATCTAGTACCCGTTTTTCTTAATCTAAGCACTGAAATCTGCAAACATTAAGGAGGCTGATTCATTTTTAACTATTCAAATATAAATTGAGAAGAAAAAATTTGGAGTCACTACTTTTTATACTATTCTGTGCATTCTTCTAAATGCATTTAAAACTAAATTAAACTGTTTTGTTTTTTTTGGTTAAAGATTTGTATGGCTTCCCCTCTATCACTTGAAACAAAAACAATAAAACTGGCCCCTTTTTCTAGTAAACTGCAATGTTACCTGATACTAATCATTTCACTCTAATTCAAATGTATTCAGAAACCCCAAATACAATAGTTGAGTCACAACTTCAGTGGAAGTTAAAAAACTATCTCTTATTCGGTACCAAGTTCTAATCCAATAGAGTGGAAGAAAGTTAAAATATTAAATTAGTGACAGGTCAAATTGAATTTACTATCTTAGCTAGAACTTTGAAAGAAGGCCTCCAGCACATATAAAACTGGGGTAAAATGTAGAGTGAACTCTCACATACACATCATGAGCTTCAACAGTTGCCCAGGCATAACCAACCTTGTTTCATCTCTAATAAGCACTTCCCTTGCCTCATCCTCTCCACCATTATTCAGAAACAAAATCCAGACTTCAGAGCATTTCATTGATAACTACTTCAAAATGTATCCCTAAATCATTAGGCCTCTTCCAGGTATCAAACTTAGATATCATTTTTAATAAAATGCAACCAGATCTAGTGGTGTATTCTTATAAACACATTGCTCCTGATATTACTTCTTTGCTGAGGGAGATGGCCTTTTACAAGTGCAGCACAAAACTGGATTCAGAATAATGGCAAATATACAGGGTCCGGCAGAAGTAAGGCCTGCTTGAGTGTGGTTGATAGGGTAATAATATGGGTGTAAAAATTTAGTTTAATTCAAATATCTCACCTGAAATGTCATATGGTGTGCTTGAGTGTGATACTGTTCTGTTACAGAATTACATGCTTATGATTTTGTAGTAAAAGTGGCATTATTTGTGCTGGACCCTGTATTTTGCATGTCTTAGAAAAACCCAATCTTCGTGTCATTTAGGAAAATTGTCCCCAGAAATATCATGACATTACATTCTCCAAATAAAAATTCTCCAGCGAGGCTGCCAGCATGTCTGCTCTGGGAAAAGGGTTGTGGGAGTCTCAGTGCTATCTATCTGTGTGACACTGAGACTGGGAAGTTACAACAGATGATCATCAGAAGGCCACACCCCCTATCCCACCAGACCACTAACATTGAGAATTTCTACCAAGAAGCTGAGCAGCTGTAACGAGGGCCCAGCAGCTCACTCTTTCCTATGTGGCCACATTGATTCCCATGGCTCCTGCCACTGCAAGCTGCTCCTGGTACCTAGAGCTCATTTATTCCCTACTGCTCTTTCAATGCTGAACACTCAGTTCACTACTACTATATGGAGATGTCCTATACCAAAGGTGTTAGGAAAGATAACAGGTAGCACACTAGTTCATCTTCTGGCCCTCTTCTGAATGCTGCTGTCTTGTTTGATGAAGAATTTTTTTTCTTTTTTTTTTTTATTATGCCATTACAGTTGTTCTATTCCCCCTTCAGTCCCCTCCACCCTGCACACCCCCAACCCCACCATTCCCCCCTTTAGTTTATGACCATGTCTCAAGTTCTTTAGATTCTATATTTCCCATACTATTCTTGCCCTCCCCCTATCTATTTTCTACCTACCATCTATGCTACTTATTTTCTGTACCTTCTCCCCCCCTTCTCCTTCTCCCACTCCCCTGTTGCTAACCCTCCATGTGATGTTTATTTCTATGGTTCTGCTCCTGATCTAGCTGTCCTCTTAGTTTTCTTTTGTTTTAGGTGTAGTTGTTAATAACTGTGAGTTTGCTGTCCTTTCACTGTTCATATTTTTTATCTTCTTTTTCTTAGATAAGTCCCTTTAACATTTCATATAATAAGGGCTTGGTGATGATGAACTCCTTGAATTTGATCTTATCTGAGAAGCACTTTATCTGTCCTTCCATTCTAAATGAAAGTTTTGCTGTACAGAGTAATCTTGGTTGTAGGTCTTTGGATTTCATGACTTGGAATACTTCTTTCCAGCCCCTGGAAAGGTCTCTTTTGAGAAATCAGCTGACAGTCTGATGGGAACTCCTTTGTAGGTGACTGTCCCCTTATTTCTTGCTGCTTCTAGGATTCTCTCCTTCATTTTCATCTTGGCTAATGTAATGATGATGTGCCTTAGTGTGTTCCTTCTTGGGTCCAACTTCTTTGGGACTCTCTGAGCTTCCTGAATTTCCTGGAAGTCTATTTCCTTTGCCAGATTGGGGAAATTCTCCTTTATGATTTGTTCAAATAAGTTTTCCACTGGTGGCTGTTCCTTTCCCCCTTCTGGTACCCCTACAATTCGGATGTTGGAGCATTTAAAGATGTCCTGGAGGTTCCTAAGCCACTCCTCATTTTTTTGAATTCTTGTTTCTTCATATTTTCCTGTTTGGTCATTTTTTTCTTCCTTCTGGTTCACTCCCTTGATTTGAGTCCCAGTTTCCTTTTCATCACTATTGGTTTCCTGTGCAATTCCCTTCATTTCAATTAGTTTAGCCTTCATATGTTCCTCTAATTTGTGACTAAAATCAACCAGTTCTGTGAGCATCCTGATCACTAGTATTTTGAACTGTGCCTCTGATAGGTTGGCGATTTCTCCGTTGCTTAGAGTTATGGGCTCTGGGGCTTTCGAGATCTTCTTGAGCCATTTTTGGTCTGTTCTCACCCCTTAAGTATGAGGAGTGGAGCCTTAAGTGTTCACCAGGGCAGGGCCGCCCAGGTCGCAGGGTTGTGACACTGTATGTGGGGGCGGGGTCAAAGCAGGGAAATGGTGGCCCCCTCTGCTGACTCTGGCTGCTGGGGCCTGCTCCTTCCTGTCTCACTGACCACTCCCTCGCCTGTCTATCTGCGCGCTAATGCGCGACCACAGTCAACCTGCAGCCCTGCACCCTTGCTGGGTCCACTGGGTCTCTCACTGGGTCGCTCACTGGGTCCGCCCGTTGCAACCCCACGCCTGGGATCCACATGCCTGAGTCCACCTGACCAAGTTTTTCTGTGCAACCCCACTCTGCCAGCTGCTGGCTTTGCCCCTCTTACTGGTCAGGCTGAAGAATTCGTTGTTATCAGACTTCCGAAAAGTTCAATTTTCTGTGTTCTGGCTGTGTTTTCTGTTGCTATTTTGTTGTCTCTAAACTTGGTTGTATGAGAAAGCACAGCGTCTCCACCTATGCCTCCATCTTGGCGGAAGTCTGACTAAGAATTTTAAGTGTTATGTTGTAGGGTTTTCCATTAGCTGGCACCACACCATGCACATAGTTGGTTTAGACTGTATGTTGAATAAATGCTTCTTAACTCTTAGATAAGTGCTATATTCCATAGCACTTAGTAGTGACATGTGCAGTGCAGGCACTTAATACACAAGCTTGAAATGGGTGGAAAAGTGCATGCGGGCTGGGAAAATGGATAAGCCACTCATTCTCCACAGCCACATGCTCCAATGGAAGAAAAACATTTCATCACTTTCATATGGATTTGTGTTGCAAGCAAACCACTCAAAGGTTTTTTAGAAAAAAAAATTCTCAATAGATTATTTTTATTACTATGCAAATACAAATTTTCTAAAGTATTGCTCATATTATCTCTACCCTGTTTTAAGTAGATAATGAAACTAGGTCTACAAATCACAAAGTAATGGATAATGAAAACATAACAAAAAGCCTATGATACCAAGTGATGCAGTTCAAGACACTGGCACATGTCAAAAATCTTACAACCCAAGCAATATCATGATTTGATGCATCTAGTTGGGTTTAGTAATCACCTTTGAATCTGAAAACCAGTGAAGTCCAAACCCGACTCTCTTTCCCCATAAAAAAAAAAAATGCATAGTCAGCCCTCCACTTCCTCTGAGAAAAGAGTTCACTGCACCAGACAAGAATATTTGAATGAATCCAACCAACTGCACTGCAATTTCCAAGAAAACACAAGAGCGTAAACCACCAGAAAGCATAATATTACAAATTTACCCCTTCCTTTCTATCTCTCTGCAGTTCCCAAGCTGCCTTCCTCATCTTGTAAAAGGTTGGTTATTTGCTAGATTGTATTGAGGCTGTGTCAGGGGAGAGAACTTCAGCGTTACACACACTTTGCTTCCTTCCTCTGCCCACCTTAGTGGGAAGGCATGAGGGTCCCTCCCTCTTTTTTCACCCCTCGAAAGCGGAGCCGTGGTCACAAGACCAGGCTTTTCTAGTCGCGCTACCATTCGGCCCTCCTGGTGACTTGGGCATCACCACCCGGGCCTCCAGCAGCTGCTGGTAGGACCAGTACTGCGGCCTGGAGCGTACCTACAAAGCAGCCAGCCCCAAGCACCCAAACTCTCTCGTGGGCTGGAAGGGAAAGAAAGGCTCGATGCTTAAGTGAAGCCGCTCATGGGTTTTTTTGTTTATTTGTTTGTTTGTCCCCCCCCCAAGTGGACATTCGTTAATTCTTAGCTCCCAGTGAGAAATAGTTGGGGGGGGGGGGGGGGGAAATATGCAATCTCCAAAAGAAGTGAGCGTCCAATGCTGTCTCGCCGGGGGAAATTCAAACGCACGATGCCAAGGAGAGTCCAACCTCCACGCGCTGGGAGGCCTGGCGCGTGCACTGAGACCCACAGCAGCACGTCCGTCCCCGCACCAGGCTGTCTCCAAGAGGATGTTCCCTCTTTAGAATCACTTTTCTCTCCTGAATATGCAAGATCTGGAAAGCCCAGCCGGGAGACTAGACTCAGTTTCCCACCCGTGCGGGAGAAAGAAATAAGGTGGGAGCGCCCGACCCACACGTTTCTGGGGAGACCAGCACTCACCTGCGCTCGGAAGTAGAGGAACAGGGCAACGCTGCAGACCACCTGGCCCAGCCCCAACCCCAAGAGGGCCACGAACATGAAGCGGGAGGAGGCTGCGGGCTGCTGCGGCCCTGGCGGGACGGGCGGTGGCGGGGTGTGCAGGGGACCCTCGTGAGGGGCGCTGGAGCCGCCGCTGCCCATCTCCTCCGAGCCACGCAGGTACTTGGTGTAGTCTCGGCTGGCGCGGCGCATGGCGCTCCGCCCGCTTTCCCCGGCGCTCGCCGCCTCCTCGCTCCTTCCGCTGCAGATGTGCCGACTCGAAAGGCACCCCGCGCTGGGCCGGGCGGGCCTCGACGTGGGGCGCTCAGAGCCAGGCGCTGCTCCCGGGCGGTGCGGCGAGCGGGCAGAGCGCGGGGCAGCCCCGACTCTTATAAACCGCTTGGAGGGGGCTGGCCTGGAGAGCCAATCAGCCCTGGGCGAGGCCGCGTCTTCCACTCCCACCTCTGGCTTCCCTTCTTTCTTTCGCCCTCCTGTCTTACTTTCTTCTCTCGAAGGTCTCCTCCCCACTGGGCCCTCAGAGGAGGAGGCTGTGGGTCGTTCCAGCGGTTACAGCCAAAACTCGTCCATCCTCAGATGCCTTTTTGGAAGTCCAAGAGATGGGCCAGGAGGTATGCAGATGCTTGTCTTGGTTAAGGGTAAAGGCGACATCAAACATTCCTCAGGCAATTTGCATTTCTGAACCTCAGTCTTCCGTGTAGGCTTTGGAAAGTTGGCCTTGGTGACCTCTGAGAGCCCTTCCTACTCTCTCTCCTCCTCGTTCCTCTCAACCCTGGGGGAAAAAATTCAGAAAGGACCACCATCCTCGGGTATCCTGAGAAGGCAGTTTCTGTCATGGTTCCAAATATAGGTTCTTAATTAGTATTTTGGCAGACTTAGGAAACCAGAAACCCCCTTTTAAAATCCCTATTTCTGTACCCTCGAAGTGGTTTTGAGCAATGCAGGGTTTGAATGTGGCAGCAGAGAGCCTATAGGCACCAACTCTGACTTCATTTTCTAAAAAGGTACAGAGAGAGGTAGGACCCGTTAGTTTCGTGTCGATATGCAGAATCACATATCACATTCTTTCAGAGTTCGCCACATGCCATCTCTACTGCTTGGCAGTTATTTTCCCTCAGAGCCCTAAAGGTAAGAGAGGGTTATGTCCCCTGTAGGCAGCCCCAAGGGCTCATCTAACTGTCAATCAGGAGAGAGGGATGTTACACAAAGCTGGTGGTGCAGTTAAAAGTTAGTTTCATTGCTGAAGAAAACGTTCCAGGTCTTTTTAAAAGCCTCTATTCAGAATTGTGCCCCGTGGTGGAACATGAAAATACAAACATTGCTCACAAATTCTCATACATTGTCAGGAAATAAGGGAGGTTCTGGCCAATTTAAACACCTGTAAAAACTTAGGATGTTTCCAATTTTCATTAATGCTTTTTAATGCTGTGTCCTCTTTCTGCATAGTTCTCTAATTGGCACTTCTATAAACAAGATCACAATGACACACCTCCAAGTTATCAAAGCTGCTGAACTCAAGACCGAGCACTTTGAACTCAGCACAGGTGGAGAAACAGCAGCCAGGGTAAATAAAAGAGCACCATACAAAATAATTGACTTGTTCAAATTCAAACGTGATTTGAACACTTATATTCAAACTCTTAATATAGAAATAATTCTACTCCTTGAAATCCCGGGTGTCTTTCTACTCTGTTCATTTTGGAAAGCAGGGATTTTTTTTCCTCTTCTTGCCCTTCTTTTGGGAAACATTTCTGTAGTTCAGAGTTTTTCTAAACCTTTATAAGAACCAAAGACTTTGTTATAACAACTAACCCACAACTTTACTGCAGCCCCTGATGCCTTGTACCAATGTTTTGTCATGGTTTTATTCCTTGACCTCTTGATACTTAGATTGCAAGAAGTTTCCTCAGATGTCCGAATCACCTGTGGGTATGGTTGAGCCAGCAGCTTCATGTATGGGACCCCAGATTACATTTCTACATACTTCTTCATGACTCCCACTGCTTAGCAGTGATTTTTCCTTTATTACCCAAAAGATGCCATCCCGTTGCATTCCGGTACCCACAGGCTAATTTGGAAACTCTACTTTCAGTCTATTTGTTGCTCCTTCAAAGGTAATAAACCTTTCTGCCTGTTTATTTTCATACTTATTTGTTGACATTCTATAGTCACAGATTAATATGTAAACCCCATATTTTCAAGAACTTTATTTGTACTACTCACCACTCTATGACTGTTTCCTAGAATGTTGCCTGGTACACAATAGGTGCACAGTAGATACATGTTGAATAAGAATGATTGAAAGTGCCCACAGAGCCCCTGCCCGGTCAGAGCCGCACTGCTCCTCACCTGATCGCGTCCCCCCCCCCCCGTCCCACTACCTCCAGTCTTGTTTGCCCCTGAACCCATTTGTGCACACGGATTAGGGTTTCCTTTTTAAAGCAAAGAGATCTATCATTTCCCTGTTTTCAATCTTTCAATGACCTCTAAGTGTAAAGTCTAAACTCTTGAGATAAAAACCTTAAATGGACCTTCACAATCTGACTCAAGACTCCTACATCAGCTCCAAATACTATCACCAGCTATAGTACACTTCTTCCCATCTCCTCATACCTGGGTGACTCTCCTACTGTCCTTCCTCTCAGCTCAAACGCCCCTTTTCCAGAAGTCCTCTGTCTCCAAGCTTAGGTTGGCACCCTTTGTTTTCTGCTTTTGTAGCACCCTTAACTTCTCCTATTATAACATGTATGCATTCATGCATTCACTCTGCAGATACATTCACATAGTGGGTTGCCTATCTGCAATAAGCCAAGCGCTAAGCTGGACTCTAGAAACAGTGTGGCAATCAAAATAGAACATGAGGTTTACACTCTAGTGAGGGAGGGGAGAAAAGCATGATGAACAAATTACCTAACAAATTATTAACTAAAACCATGGTAACTGTTTAGAAGGCAAAGTGCAAGAACAATGAAAACATCTTGATAATAATGTGATCTAACCTATTCTGAAGAGTCAGAGAAGGCTTGTTTCTTGAGCAAAGATAATGATTAAAACTATTCCCTAAGCACAGCTACCCAAAGAGGAAGTGAACAGGGGACTACCTTAAACAGAGGATGATTGTGTTATTGTAATTGTTTGCTTACTGTATCTTCCCTGTTGAACTTGTATGTGAGTTCATTAATATTTTTATCTTTATATCAATTAATCAGTTAATTTGTGAGCAAAATCAAAACAGTTAAGTCAAGGCCCTATTAAACTAATATATATTAAGAGAATCCAAGACCAAGGACACAACTGAAGATTCAAGTGTATATCACTGTTCAGCTACAAGCAACACCTTAACTGGATTAATACTTCTCAAACTGAATTTTCTGGTATGCTGGCACATTAAGATGGGATTCTTCTGGATACAAGTGACAATGTAGTAGCTCATATATCTGAAAATGTAGGGTTAGGTCTAGATTCAGGCATGGCTAGTACAGGCCCAGGTCCAAAAGTGCCTTTTCCATGAGCCTCAGGACTGAATTACTCCAAGCTGAACCTCATGGGCTGACAGGAAGGAAGAAATAATTCCCAAAGGAAAATTAAAGTGCAGGTATTGAAAAAATGAGTTGATGCTATGCTGATGGACAGGCAAAAATAAGAGTTATCCATTACTAGCAATTCTGCTAAGTCAGCAATGTCCAAACTCTGGCATCAGGACTCCTTTATGGTCGTAAAAGTTAGTGAGGACCCCAAAGAACTTGTGTTTATGTGAGCTGTATCTGTAAATATTTGGCCTATTAGATTTTGGCCTGAGTGATTTTTAACCCATTGGCATGTTAACGTAGTACAGGTTTTTTAAAAAATACTTTTTAAAGTAGAGAGAAAAGAACAGTATTTTACATTTTTGAAAATCTCTTTAATATCTGGCTTAATAGATTCTCATATCCACCTCTGTATTTAATGTGTTATAATATTGCATATCACGCAGCCTCTGTTTGCACCCCACTGTAAACTCTTGAAAGAATAAGAATGAAAAAGGGAAGCGATTCCTCAGGGTTAGGAAATGCTTTGACTTCACAGAACCACTATGACGATTTCAGAGACTCTTAGGCATCCCCAGACACACTGTGCAAATGCCCTGTTCCAGATGTTAGTTGACATTTACTTAATAAAAGGGGTGATCCGATGGTCAGATCAGCATGGAAAATACTGTTAAGCAACATTAGTTGTTTTATGTTTAATGCAGATCTTATCAGTGACATTAATGTACAAATATGTATTGTAAACCTACTAAAAACAGATTTGGCATTCAATGTTTTCTGAAATTATTTATCTTTTGGGGGGGGGTTAGGAGGTGCAGTTAAGCAACAAGATTTGTTAAAAACTACATGAAAGGCACCTGTAGAACACAAGTGGACAGTATAACACAGATGGCCTAAGTTTCAGTAAAATAGTCAATAACCAGGGGACATATGAGGGGTGAAGGACAGGAAGAGGAGAGACGTGAGACAAGACAAGACCATGGAGAATGTTGAAGAATGTGGCAAATTGGAGAAATGCATTCACATCAATTCTAAGCATTGTGCTTGGCCCCACGAAGCATTTCCACAGACCTGCACCTTTAAGTACTTGCTAGGGCTTCATGGAGCCTCCTTAAACACCACTCATCCATCAGGTTACTCTCAACCTCCTTAGCATGGCTTATAGAGTTTTCTGATTTCTACTTCCTTTGTTGCTTCATTTTCCCCCTCCACTTTCACACTTTATGCCCCAGCAACACAAAACTAATTGCACCCTCCCATTTTTTACCTCCATATCTTTGGCCATCCAGCCTCTTCCACCAGAATGACCATTCTGTGACTCTTTCACCTAATCACCAGCTTCCCTTTACTCAATTAAGACCCCTAGTCCTTATGCTACCGAGGTTGGGCTCTGATTCCTTATTACACTACATTCATGTTGATCATAGCTGTGAACTTCTTTTTCCAACCTTTAATTTACTTCTCTGCCTCACCTACTGGACTGTAAGCTCTCTGAGGGAAGTCATTATTTTTGTACTACTGCCTAACACAGTGCTTAATGAATGTTTTTAAAATAAATGAACAAGTAAAAGAATATACAAATGTATCTGGCATT
This sequence comes from Artibeus jamaicensis, assembly GCF_021234435.1. Lineage (NCBI taxonomy): Eukaryota > Metazoa > Chordata > Mammalia > Chiroptera > Phyllostomidae > Artibeus > Artibeus jamaicensis. The sequence goes on from NW_026521822.1 coordinate 5,712,637, forward strand.
CCAATAATAAAGGGCTGAGCTGAGCAGAAAGCTAAGTGTTTGTTAGAGAGGAAAGTACCCCCAATAATATCATTTTTGAAATATATTAATAATGTATTTTTTCAGCTGGCAATTGTTTATTTTTATCAATTTTTTATTGCTGTTCACATACAGTTGTCTCCATTTTCTCACCACCACTTTCCCCCAGCCCACCCACCCTTACCTCCTACCCTCAATCTTACCCCCTTTGGCTTTTTCCATTGGTCCTTTATACGTGCTCACTAATGACCCTTTTCCTTTACCCCATGATCTCCCTCCTCCTATATGATCAATTAATATTCAACAAGGGGGGCATAAGCACAAAATGGAGTAAAATAAAATAGCCTCTTCGAAAAATGGTGTTGGGAGATCTGGACAGCTACACACACACACACACACACACACACACACACACAAATGAAACTCAACCAAAAACTTTTACCATACACCGAAATAAACAAGATGGATAAAAGTCATAAATACAAGTGGTGATACCATAAAAGTCCTACAGGAGAACTTTGGCAGGAAAATCTCAGATATTCCGTGCAGCAATATTTCCACCAATATGCCCCCTAGAGCTGGGGACATAAAGAAAAGAATAAACAAATGGGATCTCAATAGTCTAATTAAACTAGGAAAGCATACTTCAAATTTAGGGCATAAGATGCCCAGACAATATGGAGTAACAATAATATTTATTTCTAGTGCTAATATTTTAGAATTTTAATAACAAGCTTGTAAAACTTAAGAAAACTTGAACTTGAGTGATTTTCAGATTTTATATAATTATCTACATAGTATCTACATAGTAGCAGTTCTCAAACTTTTTAGTCTCAGGACCTTTATACACTCTTAAAAATCAAGGGCACCAAAAAGCTTTTTAAATGTGGGTTATATCTACCAAATACCTACCATATTAGAAGTTTTTTACTCACTTGAGGTAACATGTGGCATACTTTATGAAAAATAACTATAAAAATAACAATATTAGTGAAAGAAGTTACATTGTTTATTTTTATAAACTTCTTTAATAGAAGACAATTGTTTTATCCTCTGTGCTCTCTAAGCACTCTGATGTGATACACTGTTTTTTTCTTGAGTTGTATGATGAAAATAAGTCTCACACAAATATATGGTCAGAGAAGGGAGGAATAGTTTAGTTGCCTTTCCAGATAATTGTGGAGTGCTCCTTTTCTATTACACCCAAACACAACAAGTAGTCATTTCTTAACTATTAGTTGCACTGTGAAATCTAAAACCACCAGTGGAGTTTTCCTCCTCTGTTAGAATAATATCCACTGCTCTATATTCTTCTTTGAGTGTCTCTCTTACCCAGAGATAATTTTGCTCCAAACATTGGTCATTTAGAAAATATCTGTTCACTGAGTTCAACAGATCTTCCAAATGTTGACAGTTTTTATTATAAAGTATGAAAAACCCATGTTCATTAATATCATCACCACTGATTTCATTGGGAAAGTCTTTAGTATTGGGAAGCTAAGTTCAGTGTCAGATAGGAATTTTGAAAAAAAATTTTTTCCTTGAAAGCTTGAATTATATTCTCGGCAGCAAACACTACTGGTTGTTATCCTTGAATCAACAGGCTCACTTTGTTCATTTTTCAGACAACATCTGCCAAATATCCAAGTGTGAAAAGCAGAGTCTATCTGGCACTTGTTCATCTTGCACCTCACGCAATCACATGAGCGCCTTCCTCGTGACAATTATACTTAATTATACAGCAGAAGTGCTCCATGTAATATTTAACAATGCATATTTCAGTGTTAAGATTTAATGAAATAACTTTTCCTGCCTCATTGAAGATAATCTTAAGTAAAATTGGCTTTTTTAAACCATGATGTGTGTAGCAGTGAAGAATACAACGACCACCAACACAGTTCGTGTCAACTGTGCTTGATTTGGCACCAGCTGTGCTATGGCTCCAACATCTTACCCATTAGTGCAAATGTCTACACACTAAAAAAAAAGGCAAATTATGAACTTAGTATTACTATATAGATAACTTCAATCATGAGGATCCCAAGAACTGGTCTCAGAGATCCCTGGGTATGAGGACCTCTTTTTGAGAACCACTGTCTATTGGATGGTGGCATCTCTTGGAGAGGGTCTACACAGCGCATCCTAATTTCACTAGGTAGGGAAAAGAGTCAAAAGAAGGTCTGGGAATTACATGCAAGGAAGAAAGTCCCATGGCACAGAGAAAGAAATAAGGCCTAGAGTACTGAGCACTGGCTACTGGGACACCACTGCTGGGGACCCCTCTGTGCCCAGCCCCACATTCTGTAGCTACCTGTTCTGTCTGTAACCCCGTAGAATTTCTGGCTTGGTTGACTAAATGGGTAGTTGTACCATAAATACAGATAAAGAACATAGAAGGTTTGGGATGCTGGAGGGAATAAAGTCATTGTGAATCAAGCTCACACTTAAACTTCCTATTTCAAATGTCATTTTACTTGCATTGTTTAATCTATTTATCTAACTACCTCTATATGTTTACTTATTTTTAAAGATTTTAGTTATTCATTTTTATAGAGAGGGAAGAAAGGCAGAAAGAAAGGGAGAGAAACATCAATGTGTGAGAGATACATTGACTGGTTGCCTCTCACAAACCCCCAACCAGCTTTGGGCTGGCAACCAAAGCATGTGCCCTGACCAGGAATCAAACTGGTAACTTTTTGGTTCACAGGCTCGTGCTCAATCCACTGAGCCACACCAGCCAAGACTGTTTACTCATTTTTAAAAGTCTTTGATCTTCCTTCTTTTTATTGCATTACTTGAACATATATATATGTAGTATACATATATATAATCTATTATCAGCCGTCTTCACTATAAACAAATATTATATATATATATATACCCAATGTCTTTGTGATAAAGTGATCAAATATTTCATAATCTAAATTTATTGATATAAAAAGTGTCTCATCCCTGTCTCATCCCTGATGTCCTCTTAATAAGCAGTTTAAACAAAATATTCCATAACTATTTGATCACTGATTTTATAATTTTTTTCTATGAAATTGCATTGAAACCCTCAGCTAAAGACATTGAGTCTCTTTCATTTGGTCACTTAATGAGCATTTTTAATCACCTGAAAAAGTTCCTAATGTTTCCTACCCTCATAATTTAGTAGTAAGAGAGATATTTAAGCCAAATTAAAATATGATTCTCTAAGAGCTGTCTTGAAAGTCTGAAGAAAATGATACAAGTAATTGAAGAAAGTTCAGATAACTTTGTGGGAAGGTTGGGGGTTAGTCAAAGAGGTTTTTCACAAAAGTACTAATGAGCCTAGGTCTTCAGAGATGTATAGGGGTCTGTGGAGTCAACAAAACAAAGAAAGAGTGCTGCACATTTGGGGAAAAGACCACACTGACTGCAGGGTGACTGAACTGATATGGTAAGTTCAGGCCAGATTTTGGAGAGTCTTTTGAACTCTTGAGAGAGTTGGATCTTATCTTAACCGCCAGGTATCCATTGACAACATTTAAGTAAAGGAACAACACACCAGTTGACTTTTTTAGTTTATTTTGACTTAATTGAGGAAGGTGGCATGTAAGAAAAAGAAGGCAGAAATAGGAAGATCAGTTAGTTGGTAGCTACAATTGTCCAAACTGAAATGATGGATTCTTGAATTAAGGCATAAAGGTTCAAAATGGAGAAGTGGTACCTGATCACAGAGATATTTAGAAGGAAAGGACAACACTGACAGGAGTGTGAGAGAGAATTGTCAAGGGTGATTCGGGTTTCTAGACAGATGACTGCCTTAAGGTGAAACATCAAGAGAAAAATTAGGTGTAAGAAAATTGGTCCAAAGAACAATGAGTTGTATCTTAGACATGTTGAATTAGAAGTGCCTGCGACTCTGCAATTCGATTCATTTCTTGAGTATTCTTCTTTTTTCCTTCAGAGATTAAATATTTTGGCTGTATTATTAGGAGTTAACATAATTAAAATGCAATCCCTATCAAAATGGCATTTTTACAGATCTAGAACAAATCATTTAAAAATTTATATGGAGCTACAAAAGATCCCAAATAGCCACAATACTCTTGAGGAAAAAAATTGGAGGTATCATGCTACTTGGTATCAAACTATACTACAAGACAAAACAATGTAGTACCTACACAAAAAGACATATAGATCCATGAACAGAATAGAGAGCCCAGATATAAACCCACACCTTTATGGTCAATTAATCTTTGACAAAGGAGATAAGAATATACAATGGGATAGAGACAGTTCATTCCATATGTGCTGTTGGGGAATCCAGACAGATACATTCCAAAAAATTAGACTACCTTCTTACACCTGAAACAAGAATAAACTCAACATGAATTAAGTATTTGAATGTAAGACTAGAAACCATAAAACTCCTAGGAGAGAACAGACAGTAAACTCTCTGACATTGTTCTTAGTAACAGTTTTTCTGAGTTTACTGCCTATCTTCTCCTAGGAGTTTTATGGTTTTGAGTCTTACATTTAAGCTTTTAATGCATTTCTGAAAATACTCAAATGGGACTTTGTTCAAACTAATATGTATCAAATGCCTGAGCAAATGTCATATCAGTTCTTACTACAGATCTTATGTTCCTTCTACCATACTAAGCTGCCTCTCATAAGATAGTACATGGGATTTTACCAAAGTCCCCATGCAAAATAAAGGATAGAAATAAGTGATCGTTGCCTTGATTGGTGGCTCAGTTGGTTGAGTGTCGCCTCACAAAGCAAAAAGTTGCCAGTTTGATTCCTAGCAGAGGAACAAGCCTGGGTTGCAGATTCGGTCTCTGGTTGTGGTGCATAGGAGAGACAACTGATCAATATTTCTCATATCAATGTTTCCCTCCCTCTCTTTCCCCTCCATTGTCCTCTCTCTAAAAATAAATAAAGTCCTTTTTAAAAGAAATAAGTGATTGTTTAACAGGCATATATCTCTGTTCCATTTCAGAGTGAAAACTAGAAATCTATCCTGAAACAAAATGGTTGAAAACAGAGACTCTGGGGCCTTGTGTCCTGTGATTAAATCAAGGTTCTTCCACTTATAGATTGGATAGCCTATGTTTTTATGCCTTAGCCAACTCATTTTAAAATAAAGAAAACAATATTTAACCTATGAGGCTATGGTGAATACAGAATGACTCAACATACACAAAATCTTTAGCGTAGTGTTTAACATACACATATTACTTCTCTTATCATTCATGTTGGCATCATTGTTGTTACTCTGCCTAACACACAGCATCACTTATTGGCCAGTTAGATTTCTGTCAACATCAGTCAGCATGAAAGTACGAAGAAGGGCACTGAGAAAAAAAGTTGTCCCAAAGTCTATGCATTTACTTAGTGGAAATAATTAGGAATCTTAGAAGAATAGTCATTTCAGGTTCTCATCTTTAAACATAAAGCCTGTGTGCATGAAAAGAGATTAAAAAATTAAAGCAATGAAATCTCTTCTGTAGCAAGCAATAGCCAGCTGCAGTTAAGCATGATCAGTGAGGTCAGTGGAGGAGTCAGAAGAACTAGGACACAAGTAAGAAAGATGCAGTAGGGCAGCTGCAGGCTCACAGCTGGTGTGCCCTGCTGGTGCACTGGCCCAGCCCAGCACCTGAGAGCTGACAAAGACAAGACCTTGAGAAAATGCTGGACTACATCAGTATGCCCTTGCTTACTCAACCAGAGACATTCTATAGAGATATTTCTATCATAATTGATTATCATTCTTAAGATGTGGGTGTGATAAAAGGTAAACTTAATTTTTTATATGGAAAATTCTCAGTTTTCAGTGGTAAGAGATTTTTGAGAAAGAAAATGAGAAGTGTCTAAAACAACTATTAGAAATAAGTCATCCATTTGGTTATGTTAACATATTCAAACTTATTTTTATTATTACATTAGCATACCACAGAACAAGTGGGCAGACAACTGCGTAACCTCATTTTATTTTTGGCATTTGCATTTGCATTTGACATTTACTTTCTATACACAATTGTAATGGAAATTGTGTGACTCATCTATAAAGACATTTGTAATAATATGGAATTCCTGAATATTTTCAAATAAAAATTAGCATTTCTAAGAGCCAACCATTTTGGACTAAGTGAACTCACCAATAAAATCCACTGTCTTGAAAGGCAGATGTCTCCTGTTGAAATTTTCAAGCCCAACATAGAATGAGGCTTGGAGGGGATGTTGTGGAGTGGAGTAATCATCAGATGGGTAGTTAATCTAGGTAATCTTTAAGGTTGTTTTCAGTCTTGAGATATAAATTAGCAATCTTAACTGGCCCTTCCAGGTATTGTAGGCTGCAGTTTACAAAATGTTTTGAGATAAAAATATTCCTCATGAACCCATATGTGCTTATTGGCTACATTTGCTCTGTCCAATAAAACTTTCTGCCATGATGAGAATGTTCTATATTTATGCTGTCCATTATGACAGCCATTAGGCTTGCATAGCTATGGGGCTAGTACAACAGAACTGAATTCCCTCAGCATCTCACCAGTCACTACCGATAGTGGCTACCTTATCAGAGAGTACAGATTATACTCACCTTTTAATCTCTGATTTATATCTGCTTATCAGCATTTTGAATTTAAAACATTGTTTCACAGAAACTAAGGGTCAGTATCATTCAATGACTCTAAAGATAGCCCAAGCGAGTAGAGCTCTTACAGAGCTGAGAAGAAAATTTACCTTCACTCTGATCCCAGAGCCTGGCAAGCATAGTGCCTGGCACAGAGAAGCTGTCAACAACATTATGCAAATTTCCTTGAATTCCTTGAATTTCTTAATTCAACGTCCCTCGATTCAATTCAATTCACTCAATCCTTCAGGCTTCTTTTAAAGATAGTGTCAGTTTCTTATTTCATTTTCACTGTGCCAAAAGTCCAAGGATAATAAAAGTTCAAGAACTTCATGAACCAGCTTAGCACATGAACTCAGAGATTAGTCAACAGCTTAAACAAACAAGGCTGGCCAGCTGGTCCCTGCTCTATTTTACCACAGTCTGGGGCAGGGACAAAGATATTTAGGAAAGAACTTGCAGTTGTTTCTTTTCCTCATTGCCTATCTCCTTCACTCCAGACCTATCAGTCTAATCTGCAAAGTGTTTAGCTGATGATGTGTGAGATAGTAGTTGGTCCTGGGACTACTGTGGTAGCCCCACAGTTGTGCTCAGGAAGGTCTCTCTCATGGGACCTGTGGAACCCACGTCATTCAGAGCCTCTTCCCAGTGATACACAGCCTTATTCCCTGGGCCTCCCTTCCATAGGCCTGAGCCACAGAGTAGATGGCTACTGCTACATGGGCTCTCGCTTTCTTGTTATTTAATGTCCTAGAGGGACAGCTCTGCAATACCAAGAAGAGCTTAGACAAATAAACACGATCAGGACAAACTATAATTAATGGGCTCCACCACATAGCCAAACTGCCCAACTTCATAGTTTCAGACTATTTTGGATTCACCATAAAACATAGAACTTGTTTTTTTGGTAACTGCTCCATTTAGGAGAGCAAGTCCAACCTAGGCTGGGATTAAGTAGATGTTTCCTTTGGTACCTGCTGTTAGAGTGGAATCTTGCATTCAGTGTTTGCTGGTTGATTTTCTTCAGCCCCCTCTCAGTGGTGAAAAGAGTGGAGAACCCCAGATCTACAGACACTAGAGATGGGTGAATATTCCTATTCTAGAGATTACCATAGTCATAAAGAAGTGGGCTTTGTTACGGGTTGAATTGTGTGCTCACCAAAATTTATGTTTTGAAGTCCTAACCTTGGAATGTGACTGCATGTGGAGATAGGATCTTCACAGAGGTAATTCAGTTAAAATGAGGTCATTGAGGATGAGCCTAATCTGATATGACTGGCATCCTTATGAAAAGAGGAAATTGTAACACAGACACTTACAAAGGAAAGATGATAGGAAGACACAGGGAGACCAACCTCTACAAGCCAAGGAGAAAGGCCTAAAACAGATCCTTCCCTTGCAGTTACCAGACAAATCCAAACCTGCTGAGATTTTGACCTCATAATTCCAGCCTCCAGAACTGTGAGGAAATTAATTTCTGCTGTTTAGCCCCCCAGTCCGTGGTACTTCGTTACAGCCGCCCCAACAGTCTAATGCAGGTTCCTCCAGCTCCATCTCTGCAGGCCCACAAACTTTTATGTAAGAGTATGATCTCTTGACCTGGTGTGTTCTCCTCCTATCTTACACATACAGCCAGAAGAAGCAGTCCTCTGATCCAGGTTAGTGCTATTTTTTCCTCCCCTGAACACCTTCATCCAAATTGTAGCAAATAAGTAGTGTCGAATAATTTGATATCTCTCCCACTTTGCTCCTTCCTTTCCCATTTCCCACAATAAATGAGCCCTTTTAACCCCATAAAACATCTCTAGGATCCAGCTTGCCCCCAGGGAGGCCAGGGAAGTTCTAAGGAGTTCCCAGAGTTCAGGCCAATTCTTCCAAACTTGGCCTTAGGAAAACCCAGGCTGCCATGAAAGTAGCTCTTACCAGATACTTCTGAGCCAAGTAGTATTTTGTTAGGATTCATGGGGCTAGCATACCTTCTCCATAAACACCCTCTTCCATATACTGTTCAAAAATAGTCAAAATTATTAATTTTTCTATTACACATTGTCCTATTTTCACCACTACATTAAACAATAGGCGATCTTTTGAGAACCCTAAAACCACTGCAGACCACAGGAGACTCTCCTGCCTTCTCCTGAGACCTGTCTTAGCCTAGATCTGTATCCCTGAAAGAGTTGGGCATCAGGGAATAAGAGTAGGGGCAGAACAAAGTACATGGTAAGAAAACATTCAGCTAAGGCTGTTTCTGGCCTTGTTTAAATTCATCACTGAATCCATCGACACCTAGCACTGTGTGATGTATGGGAGGCCCTGCAAGAAGTAGATCAACTCCAGCCCTCAGGGTTCCATCATCTACAATGGGGGTAGGGACTCATCCTGAAAGGGGGCTTGAACAGAGAAGGGTGGTGAAAAATAGAAAATTTATTATGATAGCTGGGCCCTTGGGACAGGTTGTGTGAGTCACCTCATTAGCAAAGCACTTGCCAGAAGAACCATGCCATTTCTGGCAACACTAAACTGTCCTTGCTCTGTTCACACAATTTAATAGATATTCAGAGCACATGAGGTATTCAGTAGTCCAAATTATCTGCCCCTCAGATTTATTAACTCTTCAGGAAAAAAGTGAGTATCCTTTTCTCATAATTTTCGGTGAGGAAATAGTTGCACATTTTACCTGAGGAGCTCACTTCAAGTATTTAAAAACATTTTCCATCAATAACGTCTTATAATGTACATGTGGTGACAGGTGTTTACTACACTCACTGTGGTGATCAGTACACAATACATACAAACATCTAATTGTTACACTGTACACTTGAAATTAATATAACATTACATGTCAATTATACCTCAGTTAAAGAAAAATACCTGACCAGTAAAGCCTCAAAACTGTCAAGATCATCCAAAACAAGGAAAGTCAGAGAAACTGTTACAATATAGAATATCCCAAAGTGATATAACACTAATTGTAATATTGTATTCTGGATGGTAGCCCCAAACAGAAAGGGCACATTAGGTGAAAATTAAGTAAATCTGAATAAACTAGACAATACTTTATTAATATTGGTTCACTAATTATAACAAATGTGCCATACAAATATAAAATGTTAATATTAGGGCAAATTAGGTAAAGAAGTATATATGGGAACTCTCTGTACTGTCTTCTCAATTGTTTTTTAAATTCAAAGCTGTTCTAAAAATAAAATTATTTACAAAAGAGTTCTTTATACTATCATACCCAAACCATCATACTATCATTTTAATTTTCAATATTTTAATTATAAAATTTTATTTTAATATAAAAGCAATATGTACCTATATTAAAAATATATATAAATGTAAAGAAGAAAGTAATCATTCATAATCTCTCATTGTTGAAAATCATGTAAGTAATTTAGCATATGAATATCTGTATATATTTATGTAAGGATGTTTACATTACTTAGATTGTACTGTGCCTGCAGTTTTGAGCCCTATTTTATTTTTGCTTGGTATTGTTATAAGTATTCCTCCTCATCAATAGATACTCTTTATAAGTATCACCTTCACAAGTAAAGTTTTGAACTTATTTCTTTGGCTGCCATGTTAATCTTATCAATAACATCCATAGCTATTTCATGACACTGAAAATAAATCATTAAGCCTTTGATTTTATATTATAAATTATTTAAACATCAACTAACCTCATTATTTCTCTAAAACCCACTCAATCACTGAAGTTTCTGGGGTAAGATCAAGGTAGAAAGGAGTGAGTTTCTAAAGATGGGGCACATGTTAAATACATTTTTTTTCAACTTACAAATTCAGTGGTTTGTTCTTTAGGTACAAAAAATATCCATGGTATAAAAACAGCCACAACAAAGTGTCCTATTTTTCAGTTTAATATACCCCATAATTTTATTAGCCATTGCCCATTGCTGAACATTAAAATTGTTTCCAATTTATGGCTCTGTTTATAATGATGCGATGAACTTTACTGGCTATGGACCTTACACTTTCACTGATTTTTATATTTTGCCTTTAGGCTATATTGCTAGAAGAATTATTCAGTGAAAAGATAACATATTAAGGCTCTTGATTCATATATTAAGCTATAATTTATATTCTTGCAGTCAATATAATCTTCAAAGAGCATAAACTTTTATATTCTTAAAGTGAGCCATTCAACTTTCTCCTCGCCAGATCCAGTAATTTCAGTTTCTTTAAACTTTAAGCTGCTGTCAAAGGAGTGAAATGATTCCAGACTCCCAAGAGATGTATAATCTCGGATGGAGAAGCTTGCATACTACAGGACTCTTCAAATATGATGGAAGAGCCTTTGGGGTCTGTTCTTTCTGAAATCACACACAGCCTTCACAGACTGCTTTCAAATGTATTCTCTCCCTAGACATTGGAAAACTGCTGTCCCTACTGCAACAATAAAAAAGAGGAAACAGACACAGTGATCGTACTGACTAAACTGGAAGCTAGCACGACTGTACACAAGTATGCATACAAAAACAACGGGACTGTATATTTTAAACGCAGACCATACCATTGATATGCATTTATGCCTCTTAATAGACACTTATTATTGAACAAATGTGCACTAAGGGTCTGATATGTGCCAGGCACTGTGGTAGTTGTTGGACATATGATGGCAAACAGCACAGATGCAGTCTCCACCGATGCGGAGTTTAGTTTATGTGGGCGAGTAAGTGTGTGTAAGAGGCACCATGAAGCCTGTGCATGACACAATGCCACCTGACCTTTCAATCCCAGCCTAACTAGCCCCACTCCCAAGTACTCCTGCACTCAGAGAAGAAGTCTTTTTTAGTTCATGTTCCATATCTTCAACATACTGTGAAGAAGAGGTGATGCAGAGAGCAGAAGTAAAGCCCTGGATTTAACTGAGACAGCAAATCTTGAAGAAAAGAGAAAAGATGGCCTTCTCCAACCCCCTTTAGGCCCTACATTCAATGCTTTCATAAAGGGAGACAGTAAACAGAAAAACTCATTACCCCCCCCCCCGTGACCTACTATCTGCAAGGTCAGACTGGCAGGCTTCCTATACAAATAAAGCCTCCTCACTATGTGTCTAGGTCAGGTTTTATTTGCAGAGCAACGGACCAAATCCTGGGGCTCTGGGGTAAGCCCAAAGCTTCATGGACCCCATGTTTTCCAGAGCATGTCTGCTCATACTGCAAGTCTTTCTAAGGGTGTTTTCTGTCCGTTTCTTCACTTGTCTGTTTGTCTTCTCTTCAAATCTAGCAATTCAATAATAAACACCAGAAACTTAACTCCACTCAAAACATTCACAAACACACTGCAACCATGCTTAATGGCATTGAAGCAAAGGAAGTGGGGCTGGGGGAAACAGGGTGTTAGTGGGTGTTCCCAGTTCCTATGGTCACAGTCTAGCCACAGCCTCAAAACACACAGTATCGGGTTCTCCGCTAGCCCCCTCGGTGGGAAGAGCTGGGAGTTTCTGACCTCCTTTGGGGTTAAGGCTGCTGGTCTCAGTCTGTGCGTAAGCGAGTGGTCACAGTCCTTAATTGCAAAGGGGAAGTGGTCAGAAAACACACTCTGTCCTGGTAAGATTGATAACTTGTAAGATATCTTGGAAAGATGTCAGGATGTAACAATGAGGTTGTATGTGAAACTAAATACACATGTATCCCTTGCATGTTTGCTTATTATTTCCAACATAGTCTGAAAACAAACAAAAAAAGGCAGAGAGAAGGAGTTTGAGATAGACTCCATAACAGAAACCAACAATATTCTCTACTGTGTCCTTTGGTAAAGAGACTACTTTTAAACAATAACAGTTAACATTAAATCCAATGTTGACTATGTCCTGGTTAGTAGGCAATGCACTTTTTATGTATTGACTTGGTTAATTCATCATAACAGTCTTTAAAAAGAGTTCTCTGTCCCCATTGTACAAACAATAAAACTGAGGTCCAGAAAGTCAAGTCACATCCAAAGTCACTAAGACCTAGTAAGTAGTATGAGCAGGATTTCTCCCCAAGCAGATGGTCCCAGATTCCATTCACTGAATATAATTGCAATCCAGTTCAAAAACCAACTGATTAAAAAAAAAAGAAATATACATTTTCAATGATGTTACTAATAAAGTTTTTGCTATCAAGATCAAGATCAGGAGTGGTTCAAGGAACATGTATAAAGGACACATGGACAAAGCCAAAGGGGATGGGATTGAGGGTGGGATGTGGGGATGGCTGGGGTGGGGAGTGGTGGGGTGAAATGGAGGCAACTGTACTTGAACAACAACAAGAAAATAATTAATTAATTAATTAAAGATAAAAGCATATTTCTTTTGTGCCACTTTTCTTAAGAAAAAAACACTCTAGAGAAATGTAATAGTCCTTGAGTACATGAAGCTTTCAATTTCACATTGAACGTTGTTCCTCTTTCTCAGATAGGGCCACCTTCCTATCTGAGCTAGCATTTTGTTACCTGACCTAAGGTGAAGGAATTGTTGCCAGGATATGCTGTATTATCAATTGCTAGAGTGCTAAATAGTTAAGTCTAGAAACAGAACAAAATAAAACCTCAGAAGTTGGTAGACAACAAAATTGAGACCCCAAAGCACACTTGGTGATCAGAGGCCTATACTTTGTCTTCCAGTAAAGACATGAGAAAAAGATTCTCCACTTTCATGAGCTGGCTCTGTTAAAAATAAAGTCTAGATCAAAGTTCAGATCTTTGTTTTTTGTTCCTGAAGGCTGGTGAAATTTTTTGAGACTATTTAGAAACCCTCACTGGGGTGGCCTAGAAACTGCATTAAATACAGCAAAAACTTGAGTACCTACTGTATGAAGAAGACTATTCTAGATGTTATAGAAGATACACAGAAATCAATAAGACAAAGGCTCTGTCGCCCACCCCAGAATTCATGGGGATAACAGGGTCATAATTATCTCCATGTGAAGCCCTGAGATTTCAAGTTAGAAGGGAAATAATTCCATTTGATGCGATGGGAGAAATATCTTTGGCGACTGTGAGGTTTAAAGTGGACTTTTGCAAGTAAGTGGGCCATCAATAGGTAACTAAGAAAAAGAAGAAAGTTTCAGGTCAAAGAAACACCAAGACTAAGAGAATATACTCTGAATCCTGGATAGAGGGTAAACCAGTCCAATTGTGAGCCCAGAATATTTGTGTGTATGTGCATGCTTGCAGGCACCCATGTGTGGGAACAAAAGGTGTAGATGTTCCAGCAGGGATTGAATATATAAGCCAGGGCAATGTCGTGTGAGGTAAAGGATGAGTGACTTTATTCTGTATGTCAAGGTGGTGGATGGTCATCCAAGTTTCTGATCAGTTGAATGACATGATTAGAACTTTAAGAAGATTTGGAATGTCATTGGAAGTGCATCCCAGTTGCAGGTCATAGTGACCCTAATCGTCAGACCCAGAAGATGACTTGTGAAAAACATCATCCCTGTTGTCCATTTCTGGCTTCAGTGTGGGCCTACAGACTGTAGGACAGATGGGCTGGGTCAGTTTGGCCTTGGCTTCTCCCTGGGAATAATAATTAATGAACATTGCACCAATAGTACAACATGACAGACAAGCAGTTACTGTGTGACATTGAGATTATGTAAGAATCACTAACCCCACACTGATGTTCTTGTCCATTTTCATGGAGGATGAAGCTCAGGAAGAGCTTTCATTGATTCAGGGTCTGAAGAGAGTAGTGTAAAATGGAGCTCACTCTCCTGACTCAGACCCAGAAGTTCATATGTGAGCTGCAGACCCCAATATCTACGCAATCCGTGGCAAATTGTATAACTTCAGTGAATTAGTATGCCAGGGCTACCATAACAAAGTGTCACGCACTGGGTGGCTTACACTACAGAAATATATCATCTCACAGATTTGGAGGCTAGAAGTCCAAGATCAAGGTGTCAGCAGCATTGGGTGCTTCTGAGAGCTGTGAGGGAAGATCTGGTCCTGGCCTCTCTCCTTAACTTCTAGAACACCATCTTCATGTTTGCGTGGCCTTCTCTGTGTCCAAATTTACCCTTTTTATAAGGACAACTGTTTATTGAGCTAGACCCCACCCTAATGATTTCACTTTAACTTGATTACCTTTTAAAGACCTTATCTCCAAATATGGTCACACAGAGGGTTAGAACTTCAACATGAGTTTTAAGGATACACAACTCAATACTTCTCTTATTTGAGAGATGTCATTGGTAATATTATCCATTCATTGTGTAAGTTGTAAGAAATAAGTAGCTCAAGCTTATGAAATGCCTTTAACAGTGCATGACCCATAGTAAGTGCTCAGTACATAACAGCTAGTGTTGCACACACTAACAGCCCAATGTAGAATATTCTCTATCTCTGCCCCTGTCCTGATGGCTCCTGTCTTGCTCCCCCCCAAAAAGGTGGGCTGGTTGATGTGTAAGCAATCCATCAAAATTCCATGACAGTTCACACGAACATGGTCACAGTGGCTCTTAGGTCATCTTTCACAGCTTGGAGTGTACATATTCTTAACTGAGCAGTTTACCATTATAAAATGAAAAACGGAAGCAGGCATTACTTTCATATTTTTTTCTCAGAAAACATAAGCCTCACTGCGCTTTTAAATGCAGACTGACAACTGTCTGATTGATGACCTTGTATAACCAAGGCCAGTTGGAGTTGCAATGCTGTGGCCCATGCTGCCTAGCATCCCTCCTTCTGGATGCAAGAGCCAGGACAGCCCTGGGAAACAGACTATGTTTAACTGCCAGTGCCGACTCAGCAGCAAGCGTGCAAGGATGGTTATTTGTGGGAGGCATAAAGAGTGGCTATTATTTTAAAAGAAATTCTCATACAAAGAATGTTGGATTTAAAATAAATAAATGGGCTCATGGAAGCTGAGTGAAACAGTAATAGGAGTCAAATGCTGAGCATTAGATTGTGTCCATCCAGTACATGTGAAAATAGCTGTCACAAGTTCTGGGCTTTCAGTACTTTCAAGATTCACATGATAATAATTGTAGTAAGACAGAATGCTTCTAAAATAACAGTTCATTTCATTGACAGTGTAGCATGGATTGGGCATGGCACATCACTGGCTCTATTGATAGGTTTGATACACATGTCTGTTTTGTCAATTTTTCTTCATTTTAACATCCCCAAAATTAGCATGTATCTTAAAATTGATGTTATAGAAATCATTGTGTCATAGTTCAATTGGCAGTACTTTTTTCTTAGTACATAAATACTGCTTGGCTAACAATGGTACATACATTAAAAGAAATGTGGTAGGGATTGTAAACTCACTTTTGTTTCCCTTGGGCTTAGAAACATAACTTGCATCATCCTCCTTATATCTGCCTACAGTTCCCCTTCTAGATCTATATTGTGGCATAAGTAAGAACATCCTCAAGACACAAATGTAAAAAAATAAATAAATGAACACACTCATTACGAGTTAGCAGTGAGTAATTTAGACTCAAAAATAGTGGAGTGGATCTAACAGGTCATGCAGACAAAGACTGTGTGATTGTTAAAGGCTAACCATGAAATCACTTTGTGTGTGATGTGTCAGTGTGAATTTGTATCTTCAGGGTGACAGTATAGCTTGGGAATTTGGAAAAAGAAAGAAGCTGAAGCCATATAAGCAGAAGTGCTGGATATAAGAAGCCTGAACAGCAGAGATGGTTGTTGAGTCTCAAAGAAGAGTCAGACACCAGCCTTTTTATTGTGCAAATACACTGTTCCCAACTAGATGGCTTCATATTCAGCTTTCAGTTCCACAAAGCAGACCATGCAGTACCAGGTCCTTATATCCCAAAGAGATGGACCTTCAATTCATTAGTGTTTACCAAAGATCTCCTCTCTTAAGGAAACTTTAAAACAGTTCTGTGATGTTGTCAACCATAGGCTGGTGGAGAAGGGCAAAATGGCAGATAAAACTCATATCCAAGCTCCAGGAAAATTCTTCCAGCAGAAGAATTTTCTGGGGCCTTCCCTGGTCAGAAGTATTTTTTGACCTTCCTTGATGCTGAGGCCCCCATCATCAAGGAAGGTCAAAAGAAAAATTTAACTTGTTCACACAAATTGAGAATGAATCATCCCTGTAAGTGCAGTTGCTTCCTTTAGGTGAATGACTGAACTTCACTCTCCACACTAGGCTACATGGTAATGGTTTCAGGTTCTTGTCCCTGTCTAGCAGCACTGTCTCACATTGTTAGACAGACATGAATCTTTTTCAGATCTAAAAGGAAACAAACATATTTAAAACAGAAGAAGGATTGTCTAGGTCGACCATATGGTACTGTTCTTTCCCCAGCTGACCTTACACCAGAAAATAATGGAAATCATAGCAATCATTTAAGAAGGTATCTTAAACACAGCCTAAGAAGGACAATATAACTGGAGAAGAAATATTTTAAATAAATTAATGTAACCTCATTTGTTGTCACTTTTCCTCATTTTTCACATTTTCTCCTTCCTACTTCCCAACCACACAGGAGGCCTCCCATCTCCTCCACATTGTATTACCCGTAACGTAGACGGTTGAACAGATGTTGGCTGGAAGCGTGAAATGCCGAGCACTCTGCTAGGCTCTGCGGTTACGATCCTGAAGAGAACAGTCTCTGCAGCCATGGAGCTTAAACCAAAGACTAGGAAAATGGACTCCATTCCACCTCTAGCTCTTCAGTGAATTTTCTCAGGCATCATTTCTCCCTGAGTTTTTAAAGTGAATAAGAATATGGTCCTAGGTGTTTATGAAAGAAATTCTAGTAAAATGGAATTTCCAGCTGAGAAGAACATCTCTCCCATCTCTGCCTGGGACCTTTGGTTTTTACTTAGCATCTGTCAGTGCCATTGTGATACAATAATGGATGTGAAAAGTGCCTTATAACCTGTAGAGATCTATAACAATCCTTATTGTTATTCTTGTACTATGATTATTAGCTTTATATCCCCAGCACTGTCTTTTCAAGACTGGAAGAGATCCTGGCTTCATTATTCTTTGGTATAGAACACTTTCTGACACTCTCATCTGGAAATAAAGAGTGAATTTCAATATTCTGACAGCTGTTGAAGGCAAAAGGGAAACCAGGAAAGGTTGTTCAAAGTGGAACCAAATAGGTCTGAGTTGAAAATGAGGTGTGAGGTCTTGAATCAGTAGTAATCTATTGCATGATACACATTTTACTGACATATTTACATCCTATAAATTCCATGTATTGCCTTGTGAAATGTGATTCAAAATGAGAAGGACCAGGATAAGTGGTCTATTATTTTATGTCATTACAGACTTGGGATAGAACCACAAACCAGAAACAGAGGAGCCAGACAAGTTCACGACCCATCAGCAATACCACTATCAGCCATTATCATTGACTACATTTTCTCTTGCCTACCACCAAAAGCCCTGCAGTTTGCCCAAAATATCAGGCAATGATTTAGATTTTCCTTCCTTACCAGTCTGAATTTTTTTATCATCAACCACACAGGCTGGAGCCCTGAGCAGCATTATAGCTGAGATGTGATTGGAAGGCACACAATCCCTTCTGCTCTAAATGAAAAATGGTTTTTTCCTCTCATCCTGGAAGGGCCCCACAAAGACGACTTTAGGTGGCATCTTTCCAAAACTCAATATTCCTTCAAAAGACTTCTTAGCCCACAGAAAGAGAGGAAGAGTAAATGGTAGGTTGCTAGAAAGAGAGATTGGTTGAAAGACAAATA
This sequence comes from Artibeus jamaicensis, assembly GCF_021234435.1. Lineage (NCBI taxonomy): Eukaryota > Metazoa > Chordata > Mammalia > Chiroptera > Phyllostomidae > Artibeus > Artibeus jamaicensis. The sequence continues at coordinate 5,730,962 of NW_026521822.1, forward strand.
ACCAAAAAAGAAGATGTAGTATTCTGGGGGTGGGAGGAGGAGTAGCTACAGTTTGGGCTCAGCAGACTCATGTGGACTTGGTCCACAAAAGTGAAGAGAGAAAGAAGAAAAGAAAATGAAGAGAGGAGGGAGCAGGGAGGAAGTAAATTAATACTACTTCCCACAGCTTACAACCCAGAGCAGGAGAGGGATAATCAGGGACAGTCCTGCCAGTATGAAATCTCAACTGTGATCAGGGCCAGTAAGGAGCCCTCTGTACTGCTGCTACTGGTGCATTTGGCAGGAAGAGCCTGATTCCTTCTGAGCAGACTGAGAAGGTTTTCCCAAGGAAGTGATGCTCAGTCTAAAAAGAGGAACACTATGTTTTGACCAGGAGATTATGTGGGGGAGAGAGTCTCAGGCAGAGAAACAGCATGTGTAAAGACCATGTGGCTGGGTGAATCATGACCTACCTAAAGAATGTAAGAAGAATAGAGTTGTTGGGGTCCAGAAGAAAAAGGGATGATAGCAGGAGAGGCATCTTCACAGAAGCTTGATCACATAGGGCTGGTTAGACAGAAAAAGATTTTGTCTTCATCCTAAGGAAATGGGAATACCCAAAGGGTTTTAAGCACAGGACAGAAATTTTTTTAAAGATCACTCTTGTTTCAGTATGGCAACTGACTTTTGCAGGGTGAAAGAGAATATAAGAGACCAGTTAGTATAGGAGCTATAGCAGTCCTCCAGGCTAAACAAGACTAACTAACTACTCATCGGGTGCCATGAGTACCTAAGCTATGGAATGGGCATTGTCCATAGTAAAGCATCAAGAGACCAGTAGGTGGCCACTCGGCATACACCAAACTGCCATCTTGGGCAAAGGAAGCTCCTTGTTACAGGTAGGGCATTCTGTGCCACTCTCCCTCTTTTCCTACGCTTCAACCCCACGTATCCATCCGGTGAGAGCTGGGAAGACCTGCCCCGCCCTCTACTTCCAGATGCTGGGGTTCTCACTTAGCTCCTGTCCAGTGTTTGTAGCCTCTGTTTCTGCTGCCACAGTGGGTGGCTAATGAATGGCTCTATTATAGGCTTAAGGCACAAGAGGCCTTCAGGATCTACACAAAGAGATTCATCAAGTACAGAGGTAAGGGAGAAATGTACTAATTAGTATTTTGCATAATTATGCCAATATATTACTTCTAATAAAAGAACAATTTACCTTTTGATTATTTCTTATAAAACAACAGTGCACCTTTGGTGGCTAGCTCCACAGCACTTGACAATCAATACCTTATACTACCCCTTGGGATCAGGCTGAAGACCACACCCCAAATCTTTGGTCCTGTTACATTTTCCCTTTTTGCTCCTACTGCACCTCCTTGTTAGCCAAAACTGACCTTTTCCTGTTGATTTTCAGAAAAGTTAACTCTCAACCAGCTCTAGGGTTAGTTAAGTCTTCTTCCAAGGGTTAGTCATGGTCCCAAGGCAGTGAACCTTTCTTCATATTTCTCTGCCTGTTGTTCCTCTTTTGCAGACTTGTTTCCTCATTCTCATAGAGAGGATTGCCTAGTTCACCTGTTTCTGTTTGAAAATATGAAATCACAACCTCTGCTTTTGGCAGCACATGAACCTCTGTGATCTCACAGACAGATCAAAATTTGAAAAAGAGCTGATGAGCAAGCAAAGATAGATAAGGATTAGTGATTGTCAAAGCACCAATAAAAAAGAAATGTGGTAACTACATTTTATCAGTGAATATAAATTTTCTACATTTTAACATAGAGAAAACACCATCCCATAATAATGGTCTGTATTGTAGAAACCAAAACCATTTGGTATTTTATCACATCCTAGGCAGAGTTCATTTATTTTCTAAAGTCCACCTTGCCCCTACATTATCATTGTTCATCATTTCTGAAAGAATGTGATATTACCTTTGTAAGAATAATAATGAGTCTGACAGATGTATTAATGATGGTCTCCCACATGAAAAGCGATAAAAGGACTTTGATTTTGACTGATTGATTTTTCTGCTCTAATATAATGGGAATATTGGCTGCTTTCCAAGAAATTTCAGAGGAATGTTTGACTCTGTTTCTTTTCAGACTCTTATGGAAAAAATGATCCATGTTTACCTGGCTATTACAATGAAGATACGTGAGAATAGGTGTGTTACACATTCAAAGCAGAGACACAGAGCAATGGGAAGGCTGTTTTTATTCATATATAATTTCTAAACATCAACCCAGACTAAAAGAACAGTGTGTGGTATGTGCCAATAGCTAAAGTCACTTTTCCATGCCCCATGCTTGGCTTCAGGGGAAAAGGAAATGAATCCGAGTATGGACCAGCTCAGAGCCTGTCTCATGAATGGGTTGCTGCCTGTATGAAGAAATTCCACAGTCACTATGATTTAGTAATGTTCACACATTGCTCACTTTTTAAAGTTAGGCCCTTATTAAAATGTTAGAAAGCTAAAATATTTAGCCATTATACATATTGATACTCTATTAGCTGGGCTTCCTTAGAAAAACAAAACCAATAGGATGTGTGTGTATATACAGAGACAGATTATCTATTTTAAGGAATTGACTCATGTAACATTTGGGGCTGGCAAGTCTAAATTTTGTAGGGCAGGTTGTAAGGCTGGGAATTACCAACCTGACTGGTAATCATTAAGTTAATCACATCTAGAAAATACCTTACAGAAACATCTTGACTAGTGTTAGATGGAACCACTGGGCACCATAACCTAGCCAAGTTGATACATAAAATTAACCATTACAAACAACTTGGCTCGAATTAGTTCATCACATTTATTTGTCAGTTTCCTGAGGGGTTGGTACTTAAAAAAAGCTTGTCTTGACAAAGCATAAATGAGGAGATGGGAGAAAAGAAAAACAGACAGGAACACTTGACAATAGGAAGCATTAACTAACATTGTGGAAGGGAACCCAAGGCCAGGAAAGGGATAGTGAGGGCACAGGGCACTGAGAATTTGGCTGTGGAAAGAAGAAAAGCTCTGGAAAGGAAGTTTCTCCAAAAGTTGGAGGATGAGGAAGAGTATGGAAGTAATCTAAGACATATTTAACCTGAGGCCTCTCAGCACACCTGTAGATGCCCTTGGACCACTTTTGAACTAGTGCTTTGTTGGACTGATGCTTAGTCTCTATTTAGGACTAATATAAGAAATGACAAGAAGAAGATGAAGATTTATTGATTGGCATTCACCAATGTGCAGACAGTACGTTAATTTTTTATGTAATAATTCATTTAATCTTTCTGACACTGAAAGGAAAGCAGTTTTATTATTGTCTCCATTTTATAAATAAGAAAACTGAGGCCTAGAAGGGCTAAGCAACTTGCCCACAGTCACACAAGAAGAGGTCAGCAGAGCTGGGACTTAAACTATGCTACCTGTCACCAAAGTTCATACTCATGAACTGCATTCCATTGTCTCCAAAACTGCTGTTGAAGATGTTGTTTAGTAAGTGGTTCTGTGTTCCTTGTGTTTGGACATATACATGTACAATATGTTCCTTTTAGTACCAGGAAAAAGATTGTATCTCCCAAGGAACTGATTTATTTAGATGTATCAGATAATGTAACCCATTTGGTTTTCTCCTTCTGCATACTTTGTAATTTCCTTTTTCAGTTTCAGCAGCCTCAGTTTCATAAACCATAAGCATCCAAAATGCTTATTTTTTCAAGTTACCCCAAATCCTATTTATAAGTAAGCAAGATAGAAATCCTAAAACATTTATAGCATTTATACATTATTTTGCCACTTACAATAATCAAATAACTAAGGTCATTGAGAAATTTCATATTTTTGAAGAAGTCCTATTACCCCAGACAACAAAGCTCTAACAGTAACATCTCTGACAGAAACAGCCGAGGCTCAAGCAAACACCAAGATTTCAAGAACTCACATCCCATGACTATGTGGGTGTGGATAGGAAGAATCCACTGGAAATTTTAGGCTTCAGAAAAACAAGCTTCTGCTCCCTCCCCAGCATCCACAGGAATCAAACTTCCTAGAGTGGCCCTCCAGGGGCCCATCTAGAGATTACTGAACAGCACACAAAGTTCTTAAGGAAAGGTGATTCAGAAATAGGTAGGATCTTAGATTTCTAAGGCCTAGAACAATTCTAGGAGGGGAATAAAGGAAGATAAAAATCTGCAGTTGCCCACAGTGTGCTGGCAAAGCAACTGGTCTGCTCATTGGAGTTGGTCCCTGTTCTGCTTCCAATCGTGCTCCTGTTTCTACACCTTCTCCAGTCCTCATTTAACTTGTCGACCAAGCCCAGTATATGCTATACACTCTGTGGCCTTGATTTTTAAATATAGAGCCCAGCCTCTATATTTTGTCCATCTGATATGACACCAAGCCATCACTCAACTTCCACCAGTGAATATGTCTGCACTAATTCCTTCCTCTGTGTCATTGCCAACATCCTGCTTTATTCCAGTACAATATTACCCAGCAATGCTCAGTTTATTTTCTAGCCCAGGATGATGTTTTCACGAAGCTATGGACAAGGCATCTCTTTCCTTTATGCAGGGTGAGTTTTCATATGAGCCAGCCAAGTGGGCAGGGTTCCAATGGGTTATATCCCTCATATGCTGTGAACCAGCAACCACAGAAAAACCAGGTCAGGAAACACTAAGGCCAAGGTTATGAGACAATCTTGAAAGTCTAGAGGACTTCACTGAAGTATACCTCACAAACCACGCACACATCCTAGGCAATAAAATTCTAGTCATGTGGTGATACTTGCAATAGACTAAAAAATAATCGAGACACTGGAATCTCAATAGTTTCCAGTGAATACTGATATCCAATGGTCTCACCGATTAGTTGACAATCCCTTTGAGGCTTCAAATGACCCCTCTTTTTCTTCACAGTCCTTGGAATCCTGTGTCTAGGAATTACAACATGTTTGAACATCCCATCGTCTTCATTCCAAGTGTGAATGCTGAGCCATTCCTCAGGACTGCTGGCCATTGATTTGGAAGCATCGCTCATACCATCTCTATCTCAGAAGCTCTGCGATAGAGAAGGTATTTGGCTTTTGAGGGCTTCCTACATCATTTCATGGTCATGCCATCAACCTAGTCCTAGGTTCAACTGTGCCTTCTCTCTGTGCTCTCATCCAGAGAGCATGACCTTTATGAACTTACTTTTTAAAATGTACAACAATTGCATTTATATGAAGCCTGAGCCATCCTGGATCAAAATATGTACATGGATAGAAAGTATGGTAAGTAGATAGACTCTGTGCAATCCTGAATCAGGCAATGGCCCATATGATTACAAATGATAGAAACCTAACCAAAACTAACTTAAATAAAAATGGGTTTAATTGACATACAAAACAAAAATGTCTAATGGTAGAGTTTGATGGCTTCAAGTTCAGCTTAATGTAGGGCCAAACAATAACATTAGGATTTAGTTTTTCTCTTTTCCTCAGTTTGACAACTTTATCTTCCTCTGTGTTGACTTGAAACACAGGAAATCCATAATGAAAAATGGTGACAGCTGATCAGCCCATACATAATCTGGGGTTTCAAGTCCAGCCAAAAAATATTGAGTTCACTTTCCCAACTACTCAAACAATCATTTTGGAATTTATTGTCTTGGCTCTGATTGGCCTAAATTAGGTCATGTGCCATCCTTGAACCAACCCCAGTAGTTGGGAGATAAAATGCACTAAGCTGGCTAAGCCTAGCACACAAGTTTCACCCTGGATCCTAAAGAGGAATCAGCTTAGACTTCTCTGGAAATACATGTGCAAAGAGTGAGGAAAGAGTTGGTTTCTTAGTAGATTGGGAATGCTGTAATACCTGAAGGAAGAGTGGATGCTGGGTGGGAAAAACAGCAAAAACAGAACCAGGCCCTGGTTTCTGCCACACTTGTTTCTGTGTTCTTCTTGATCTAGCTTTAGCCTCTGCCTGCTTCATGCTGTTATCAGGTTTTGAATCTTGCATATAAGTAACCCACAGACTATCTGATCTGTTGCCCTGCCTCTGGTGTTGTCTTGGTCAGTCTCTGCCTATCAAGCCTCAATTCCACGGAAGCCTTGCAGACACTATGAGTCAAGCCAAGCAGAAGCCTGCTAGATGGTGTCTCCAATTTGAGCCCTCCTGTCTCTACCTGTTACTTGTCATACTAAAGGGAGGCAGAACCTGAGGTTTTTGTGAGTTGGACCAAGAGAGACTAATTTATAACATGCTAATCTATAAACAGATAGCTTGCTTCAGAAAATTGAATGGATTTCTTAGGGGTTCATCCCTGAAATAATGAAGATAACCAGGTGATAGCTGTAAAGAAACAGAATTGCACTTAAGCAAAGAACTCTTTCCAACAACAGTTGACCTATAAACTGTTAGAACTGCAAGGTATTTTGAAAACATTTTTGACTGTCATGTGGGAAAAGTGTATAAATGTGTTTATCAGGTAATATTTTAGTATATGTCAATTAAAAATCTAACTGAAGGAAAGAAACCCAATTATTACAAGCAAAATAATTAATGTCTAGCTCTGAATATGTAGAGATCCAAATGCTTGATGAGGTCCTTAGGAATGTCTTCCTCTCTAACTTGAAGCTCTGCTTTCATCACTGGTTAAATCACTGTCAGACACACTGTTCCCCAGAAGGGGAAAGAAGGTCACATGCAGCTCTAAAGTCACATCATACCAGCTTAGCATTCCAACAATACAACAACAAAAATGTATATCTCTTTTTAAATATCTCCAGCCTCGGTCCTAGGGAAGGATGTCACTGGTCAGGCTTGCATCGTATGTCCCTATGTCAAGCAATTGCCATGGCCAAGTGTAAGAAATACTGTAACTGGCCTGGGCCAGGGCATTTTAACACATATTAAGATTCTGGCACTCCAAAACCAGATAAACTGGATTCAAATCTTACTTCCTCTATACATTTGATGCGTGCTCTGTGAATTATTTTCTTTACCTATAAAATGGAGATAAGAGTTCAACCTTATATGAGTATCGCAAAAATCAAAAGAGCTATAAAGTGCTTAGTACAAGTCTTGGTGCATACTACACACTTAATAAATTAGATACTTTAACTATCACAATGCTGCTGCTGCTGATGATCATCATCATCATGATCATGATGATGAGGAGGATTAGCCCTCCCGTGAGTGGGGAATGTGGTTAGCCCCCAAAACAGCATGTTTTAAGAGTGAGAGAGAGGTGATTTGTAAAAGATAGGGTTCTATTATCAGAAGATGGGTGCAAGCAAAAACAGAGAGAGTGTATAAACAACTGACATTTCTGGTGTGGGTGTGTATGAGCCATGTATATTGGAGTATAGGGGAGAGGACCTGGACAAAAACTTCTCCCTGCAATTCTTATTTCCAGTTAAACCCTTCAGGGTAATCTCCTGTCCCCCCTAATGAGGAGATGGAGCACAGCACCAAGTGTATTGTTCAGGAACCTGATGTGGCCTGAGTGCATCCATCACAGTCCCTGAGTGAGTACTCAGTCATTAGTGCTCTGGTATTGAAGTGATACATTAATACACTGGTGTCTTGAATAGAGCTAACAGCTTACAGTGTGAGCCTGGCTTGTGCCAGGAGAAAAATCTGAGTAACAATAAAGCTGCTTTTGACTATATGCAACAAAGAGGTTTTTATTTTCTCTGGAACTTGTGAATTCACTCTAAAAAAAATTACTGAGTACATATCATGTACCCCAAACCCATCTAAGGCCTATAGCTAAAGTTCAAGAAAAGAAATAGAATTAGGAATGAGTATAATAAAGTACAGGGCCAGAGGCATGGTAAGAGAAAGGAAGAGCCAGAAAACTGTTTGTTTTAAGCAAAAGTGTTATCCTTTTCAAATTATTTCCTATATTTATCTTCTAAGAGCAGAGTCCACATTAGATAGACCATAAATCTAACTGAGTTTTGAGAAATAATATATTCTCAGACTTGCCGGAGGTGGGATTCTATGTTTTTCTTGGTTTTATTTGCATGAGAGAAAAGAAAGCTTACCAAGCACAGCTGTAAGACTTTAGTTTCAACAAGCTATTAAAATTACTTCTCAGCTCAAATGGTGAATTTTTAATTTTCATGAGCATATTTTGTACAAAAGTTAGCCCCATAATTTTTCTCTAAATTTAGATTTTTTTGTAGATTTTCAATCTGTCTTTCATCTATTCAATCATCCAAAATGCTTCTGTATAATCATGAGTAAGGGAGAAATTCGACTAAGGGTTTTTTTGGGGGGGTTACTCCTTAAAGAAAAATTGTTGAATTTATCACTTCAGACGTAATTTAAAATTTTTTTCATTGACTGATTTGAGAGAGAGACAGAAAGAGATTAAAATTTGTTATTTCACTTATTTATGTATTCATAGGTTGCTTCTTGTATGTGTCCTGACCAGGGTTCAAACTCACACCCCTTCTCTAACCAACAGACCTACCTGGACAGAGCTCAGACATGATTCTTTAAATAAAATGGCTATGGTTAAGTAGGCTTACAAATAAATGTTAACCACTTTTATGGTCTAATGTTTTTACTTGTTTATATTCCTCATCCAGTAAATGATATAAATCATTTTCCACTTCCTCATTCACCATCAATTATTTGTTCTGAGTAAGAAAGTTGTCACAGGATGTAATAAAACATTTTAATCAACTTGATGAAATGGTAGAATTCTACATTGTTGAATGAGACATTCTGCTTGGAAAGTACTGGCCTGACCTCTTGCATTTCTAACTTGGGGTCAATAAATGTCTTCTGAAGTGGAAGAGTGCTCACCCATGGGGAAGTGAAAGCTAGTGTTTCATCTGAAGATGCTCTTGCTGATGACTTTCGTGCCAAGGACACAAAATTAGCTAGAAAGTAAAACTAGTTGCAACACACAATGTTCAGAGAAAATTTTGAAGTGTAACAAATTTCTCTCATTCTAATTATAATTTGCAAAACAAAAAATCTGGTCTGCGAAGATTCTATTTCAGAAAAGTTGGACATTAAAAATAATTCTTCATCAGTTCCTGTCAAGTCTCACGGAGCCAAGTTTAGGTCCAATAAAAGTTGAACAATATTCTAATGATATCCACCTCCTACAATCCAATGAGTAAGACCTCAGAAATCAAAGAAAAACCTTTGTTCAGCTGGATTCTTCTGCCAAAATCAATAATATCATAACTTTTGGCTGTTTGAATCTTCTGGAGGGAAATAAAAGAGTGACAGGCCATGTGTTCTGTACAAAAATAACAACTACAATGTGCAATGGGTAGACTGGGGGGTCTAAGTGCCTACCATGTTTGATCTTTCAAGTCCTATCTTGTAAGCCTATATTAAAAGTGAACAAAATTGGCCCTGGTTGGTGTAGCTCAGTGAATTGAGCACGGCCCTGTGAACCAAGGGATCGCAGTTCAATTCCCAGTCAGGGCACATGCCTGGGTTGCAGGCCAGTTCCTAGCAGGAGACCCAGGAGAGGCAACCGTACATTGATATTTCTCTCCCTCTCTCCTTCCCTTCCCCTCCAAAGATAAATAAATAAAATATTTTTTAAAAGTGAACAAAATTGTCTAAGGATCTCAGTTACTATTTAGTGGGCTTGTCAAGTTTATCTGACTACTTGCTAAGAAATGTAGCTTGACCTCAGTTTAAAGATTTTGATTCATTTCAATTACTTTTACAAAATAAAACTCTGGCTTATATCTCTAGTAATTCCATAAATTTAGTGCATTTGTCTCTCTCCAAACAACATAGTACAGTAAAAGGTATATTGATTCTGTAGGAAGATGGAAGTGGACTGACGTTACTTAACAGCTGTGATAACTAATATGATAGTACAGGGTGGGGCAAAAGTACATTTACAGCTGTACATATAGAATATAATACAAATTATATAATATATACAAACAAAAATAAACCCTGTTTCATATACTCATGACTATATACCTACTTTTGCCCAACTTGTATTGAATGTTGACTATAATTGAAAAGCTAAAATTAAAAAGAGGGACTTCCAGCCAAATGGAGGCATAGGTGGAAACACTGTACCTCCTTGCACAACCAAGTTTAAAGACAACAAAGTTTTAGTAAAAAAAAAAATGCAACCAAAACACAGAAAATTGAACTACACAGAATTCTGACAACAATGAACTGTTCAGCCAGGGCAGTAAGAGGGGCAGAGCCAGTGACTGCCGGAACGGGGTTGTGTAGGAAAACTCTCCCAGACTGACCCAGACGTGTGGGTGGCGGTTGGCAGATCCCAGGTGTGGGGTTGCGACGGGCACACCCAGTGAGGGCACAAGGCAGCAGGCTAATTGCAGTAACACATTCGCACATAGATAAACCAGTCAAAGGAGCCAGCAGTGAGACAGACCGAGCAGGCCCCAGCAGTGGGAAGCAGCAGAGGGAAGTGCCATTGCCCCTGTTTCACCCCACCCCCACATGCATCGTCACTACCCAGCGACTGAGATGCCCTGCCCTGGTGAACACCTAGGGCTCTGCCCCTCATACGTAATAGGCTCAAACAGGCCAAAACATTATGGATCAAGAAGAACTCAAAGCTCCAGAGCCAATAACTCTAAGCAACAAAGAAATAGCAAAACAAAACACTGGTGATCAGGATGCTCACAGAACTGGTTGATTTTACTCACAAATTAGAGGAACATATGAAGGCGAAACTAATTGAAATGAAGGGAATTGCACAGGAAACCAATAGTGATGAAAAGGAAACTAGGACTCAAATCAAGGGAGTGAACCAGAAGGAAGAAAGGAACAACCAACCAGAAAAGAAGGAAGAAACAAGAATTCAAAAAATGAGGAGAGGCTTAGGAACTCCCAGGACATCTTTAAACACTCCAACATCCGAATTATACGGGTACCAGAAGGGGAAGAGGAACAGCCATGAGTGGAAACCTTATTTGAACAAATAATAAAGGAGAACTTCCTCATTCTGGCAAAGGCAATAGACTTTCAGGAAATCCAGGAAGCTCAGAGAGTCCCAAAGAAGTTGGACCCAAGAAGGAACACACCAAGGCACATCATCATTACATTAGCCAAGATTAAATGAAGGAGAGAATCCTGGAAGCAGCAAGAGATAAGGGGACAGTCACCTACAAAGGAATTCCCATCAGACTGTCAGCAGATTTCTCCAAAGAGACCTTACAGGCAAGAAGGGGCTGAAAGAAGTATTCCAATCATGAAATCCAAAGACCTACAACCAAGATTGCTCTATCCAGCAAAACTTTCATTTAGAATGGAAGGGCAGATAAAATGCTTCTCAGATAAGATCAAGTTCAAGGAATTCATCATCACCAAGCCATTATTATATGAATTGTTAAAGGGACTTATCTAAGAAAAAGATAAAAAATATGAACAGTGAAAGGACAGAAAACTCAGTTATTAAGAACCACACCTAAAACAAAAGCAAACTAAGAAGACAGCTAGATCAGGAGTGGAACCATAGAAATGAAGATCACATGGAGGGTTAGCAACAGGGGAGTGGGAGGAGGAGAAGGGGGTGAAGGTACATAAAATAAGTAGCATACAGGGTAGGTAGAAAATAGATGGGGTGGCAAGAATAGCATGGGAAATATAGAATCTAATGAACTTCAGACACATGGCTATAAACTAAAGGGGAGGGGAATGGTTGGAGAGGAGGTGCGCAGGGTGGAGGGGAATGAAGGGGGGAAATAGAACAACTGTATGGCATAATCAATAAAATATATTTTTAAAAAAGAGCTGTGGTCACTTCCGCCAAGATGGAGGTGTAGGTGAAAGCACTTCGCCTTTTCACACAACCAAGTTTAAAAACAACAAAGTTTTAGCAACAAAACCACAGCCAAACCACAGAAAATTGAACTACACTGAAGTCTGACAACAACGAACCCTTCAGCCACACTGTAAATTTTTAGGACTTCCCCCAAGATGGAGGCATAGGTGGAGACACCATGCTTTCTCATACAACCAAGTTTAGAGACAACAAAATAGCAACAGAACACAGAAAATTGAACTTTTCGGAAGTCTGATAACAACAAATTCTTCAGCCTGACCGGTAAGAGGGGCGAAGCCAGCAACTGGTGGAGAGGAGTTGCACAGGAAAACTCGGTCATACGGACTCAGGCATGCGTATCCCAGGCGTGGGGTTGCAAAAGGTGGACCCAGTGAACAACCCAGTGAGCGACCCAGTGAGCGACCGGAGACCCAGAGAGGGCACAGGGCAGTGGTTTGACTGTGGTGGAGCATTCCAGCACAGATAGACCGGCGAGGGAGTGGGCAGTGAGATGGGACAGAGCAGGCCCCAGCGGCAGGAAGCAGCAGAGGGGGTTGCCATTTCCCTGCTCTGACCCCCACACCCCATACAGTATCACAACCCAGCAACCCTGCCCTGCTGGCCCCCCCTCGCCCCTAAGGCTCCTCTCCTCACACTTAACTGCAAGAACAGACCAAAAATGGCTCAAGAAGATCTCAAAGCCCCAGAGCCCATAACTCTAAGCAACAAAGAAATAGCAAAACTTTCAGATGCACAGTTCAAAACACTGGTGATCAGGATGCTCACAGAACTGGTTGATTTTACTCACAAATTAGAGGAACATATGAAGGCGAAACTAATTGAAATGAAGGGAATTGCACAGGAAACCAATAGTGATGGAAAGGAAACTGGGACTCAAATCAAGGGAGTAAACCAGAAGGAAGAAAAAAATGACCAAACAGGAAAATATGAAGAAACAAGTATTCAAAAAAAGGAGGAGAGACTTAGGAACCTCCAGGACATCTTTAAACACTCCAAAATCTGAATTATAGGAGTACCAGAAGGGGGAAAGGAACAGCCACCAGTGGAAAACTTATTTGAACAAATAATAAAGGAGAATTTCCCCAATCTGGCAAAGGAAATAGACTTCCAGGAAATCCAGGAAGCTCAGAGAGTCCCAAAGAAGTTGGACCCAAGAAGGAACACACCAAGACACATCATCATTACATTAGCCAAGATGAAAATGAAGGAGAGAATCCTGGAAGCAGCAAGAGCTAAGGGGACAGTCACCTACAAAGGACTTCCCATCAGACTGTCAGCAGATTTCTCCAAAGAGACCTTACAGGCAAGAAGAGGCTGGAAAGAGGTATCCCAAGTCATGAAATCCAAAGACCTACAACCAAGATTGCTCTATCCAGTAAAATTTTCATTTAGAATGGAAGGGCAGATAAAATGCTTCTCAGATAAGATCAAATTCAAGGAGTTCATCATCACCAAGCCCTTATTATATGAAATGTTAAAGGGACTTATCTAAGAAAAAGAAGATAAAAAAATATGAACAGTGAAAGGACAGCAAACTCACAGATATTAACAACCACACCTAAAACAAAAGCAAACTAACAGGACAGCTAATCAGGAGCAGAACTATAGAAATGAAGATCACGTGGAAGGTTAGCAACAGGGGAGTGGGAGAAGGAGAAGGGGGGAGAAGGTACAGAGAATAAGTAGCATAGATCGTAGGTAGAAGATAGATAGGGGGGAGAGTAAGAATAGTATGGGAAATATAGAATCTAAAGAACTTGAGACACGTGGTCATAAACTAAAGGGGGGGAAATGGTGGGGGAGGGGGTGTGCAGGGTGGAGGGGAATGAAGAGGGGAAATAGAACAACTGTAATGGCATAATTAATAAAATATATTTTTTAAAAAAGAGCTATGATTGCTAACTAGTTATTAAGCACCCATCTCTCAGCAGTAGATTTTTCTCTTCTACACAATGACAAAAAGTCACTTCACTTAAGTTGTTTAAGGTTAAAATGTGACGTACATGGTCATTCTTGACATATAGTAGGTGTTTGATAAATATTCTCCTCCAAATTATATTTTGGTTTTAATGACTCCTATGCCCACTAGTTAAATAACTTCACACTTAGGTTTTTTTGCAAGTGCCCACTTATCCCCAAGAGTCACATTGCCCTACTTTCAAGACCAGATTATTACCCTTGTGAATGCCCCTGCAACATCACTCCACTAACTACTAATATTATCAATTTGTCCAAGGAACACCTGCCTCTTGAAGGAACTGGGCCAGAAAACCGTAGTGTTATAAGTTTCATACAGGGGGTCTTCACACAGTATTTGAGAAAAGAGAATATGGGCTCCCCAACAATAATGTAGGTAAAAGGAAGTCCAAGAATGCTTCACCTGAAGCATTATTCTGCTGATAACACCAGCAGAAATGTTAGCAAGACAAGGGGAACACAGGAGGGAGCAAAAAAGAAGGTTCCAGGAGGAAAAAGAATTGTCTACCTTTTGTTAACATAAAATCGATCCCACTTAGTGACTACAATCTCATCATCATAGCTAAAGATGGAAAAACTACTTGACCATCTGTTGTGGCCAAGGTAGATTGTCAAAAGAATGTAAAGACTGCATTAATGCCTTCAGGAAGTATACACTCTGGCTAGAAGAGGAAGACGCACATATGTCAAATAATCATGTAAGGCTGAAAGTTGACACTTGTTGTTGGAACCATGCAAGCTCTCTAGAACTGTTGAGTTCTGCATAATGATTTATATAACTTATTTTACAGAGGCAATGGTTTCCCCAGAACTAAAGGGGTTGAGTGCCAAAGTACTGGGGCCTAAGATTTCTAAGCCCAGTCTCTAAGACAAAGTTGGAGCAGATACAGAAACACTGTTTATTCCTGCTCAGAAAAAAACATTTCAAGTTAACAACATGAGAGTGAGTGAATTGCATATCATCTAACATTTTGAAATAATAGAAAAGTTGCAAAAATGGTTAAACAAGCAGTAGAGAAGAAAGCAAGTGACTAAATATTTTTGGAAAACAGGGTTTTAATTTGTAGGACTAAATACAAAAAAAAACCATACCCAAACATTATACTCAAGTTGGTAAATTTGTTCCTAATAAGATATAACTTGCAATTCTGAAACTCTTTTATATGTACAACAGCTTTGAACTAACAAGTAAACATATTATATAATTCAACTTTAGAAAAAATATTGTTATTGACAACTAAAAATTTATTGTATGTTTTCTAATTATAATATATAGAAATAATAAAATATAGAGTTCACTTACTAGATTAATTTGTGAATAATATTAACAAAGCATTGTCTTGAGAAATGTTTGATAAAGATTTGAGTAAAATATTAGTCTCTTAAGTACAACTCTTTCTCCCACCTAATGACACATAATCTGAACTTTATATGAAAAGAAAGTCCCATTTTTCTTGATTTGCTCCAGGAAGTCTAATATTCTTTAGGTTTGGAGGACTGGACCATGAAGGAGCCACATGCGAATATGGAAGAACTACATTTGATGTGCTGAGAGGTGTCTGGATACATAGGTCTTGATGATCCTCAGGTGAAGGTCAAGGTGAGTGAACACAGCTTGGTAGCTCAGGAGGCCAAGTGGAAGGGAGGAAACAGTGCTGCTTTAGCACCCCACCTACTCCTGCAAAAGGGACCGTCAGGGTTCATCTCTCAGCCTCCTGCAGGTTTAGAAAAGTTTCTTGTGATGTGGTGAATATCATGACCCCTTCTAGAGGCTGAAGTATTTGAGGCAGAGCTAAGCATTAGAAATCATCAGACAACTCAAATCAAGGACATTCTACAGGTCATGACAGCAAAGGAAAGTCTGAGAAACTGACCTAGATTGGAAGAGACCAAAGATATTACAACTAAATGCAAAGAGTGGGATCCTGAAACAAACAAAAAAAAAGGACTCTGGTAGAAAACTGGTAAAATCTAAATGAAATATATACTTCAGCTAATAGTACTATACCAGTATTAGTTTCTTAATACTTACCATTTCACTATTATTATGTGTGATGTTAACATTATGGAAAGCTGAGCAAAAGATATATAGAAAGTCTGCTCTATTTGCAATTCTTCTCTAAGTCTAAAATTATTTTAAAACAAAAAGGTTAAAAAACAAAAACCAAAAAAAATTAAGGATCACATCTCTTCTTTCTACAAAGGAACCCTTTAGAAAGAAGGAGTCTGGATCCTTCAGGCACTGTATTAGTTCCTACTGCTGCAACAAATTACCAGAAATTTAATGGCCTATTAGCAACATAAATGTATCTTATAGTTCTATAGGTCAGAATCTAACATGGGCCTCACCATACTAAAGTAGGTGTCAGGTGAACTGCTTTCCTTTAAGGAAGCTTTAATAAAGAATCCCTTTTCTTGTCTTCTTCAGCTCCTCGGGACTGCCTGCACTCTTCGGCATATGGCCCCTTCCTCCATCTTCAAAGCCCACACGGGCAAGTCACACTGCCATCCCTCTGAGCCTGCTTCCATTATCACAGCTCTCTGACTATAGCTGAAAATGCTGTTCCTCTTTTAAGGACTCAAGATTACATTGTAGGATTTACCTACATCATTCCCATTTCAAAGGCCTTAACTTAATCCTACCCACAAAGTCCATTTGGCCATGTAATACAACATAATCACAGGTTTGGGAAGTAGGACATCTTCAGGAGGCCATTATTCTGTCTACCACAAGGCCTTTTCAGGGGAAGGGAGACCTCTTTCTCTATAACAGCACCAGCAAACTCCCAAAAATCAGATGAGATAAATTTCCAGAGCTTTCCCTATAAAATCAGTTGAAATCCTGTATAATGTTAATACATAGGATGTTCTGAATTCGTTAATGATTGCTGATTTGTACTGAAAATGAAATTACTACACTACCACCACCAGTTCTTTAGTCATTGTCAGACTGCCTTCTGGGTGGTTCATCTTTATCCAAACGGCCTTTCCCTTTCTACTATGAGGGTTTCTGCCTTGTTTAGAGCTGCACCTCTAGGCCCTCCCATTCTCTCACAGAGCTGGGCCTGGGCATCCCTGGAAAACCCTTCTCATGCTGTTCTATGTCACATCTGCCCCAGTGCCCTGTATGGCATCAGGCACAGGGTAAGTATTTGATGAAAAATGTGGAAATAAACCCTCAATAAGATGTTTAGGTTCTACTTTCCTTGCAGTGGACTTGCATTCTTGCTTTATATCTGACTTGGCTTATTAAGAAGTAATGAAAACCTGTTTTCTTCCTGCTTCCAGAAGAAGAATGGAAGAATGGAAAGGGAAGTGATTCTTTCCATAATTTTTGTGTGTCAGAACAGATAATGTTTCTATTTCTATCTGTTTCTAATGATCTTGGGAGCAAACTGAGAGGCTGAAATACAGTTTTAATGGATTATTTAAATGTTTAATCTTAGTACTTTGAAGCACCTTATATGATAACATACCCTCAAATTATTTACAGATATTTATGAGAGTAAATGTACATATTATTCATGGGCCCTTCACATGTCTGTTAATGGTTTTTGGATCAATTTGCTAAAGCAGCTAACCTTGGGCTTCACATTACCATCACCTGAAGTGCTTTCAAAAAATGCTGCTACTCATACCCACCTTTTTAAATATCAATTTAATTGCTCCAATGGAGTCCCAGGCATTGGTACCCTTAAGCTCCCCCAAGTGACTACAACATGACACCAGGAAAAAACCCACTATGCTAAAGGAGTAAACTGTGTTTCTGAGTATTAAACCTCAAAATGTGTTTTTGCTGAAATAATGGGTGTAAGGTACCACCCCAGGCTGAAATATACCTCTATTTCGTATGTGGAAGTGATGTCCATCTTTTAATCTGATGGTTTCCATCAAGATCTAGCCAGCACAGTCCTTCTCACTCCTCGTCAAAATTTTTCATTTTAGAAGTAACCTCCTTCTTTCAGTTGTCGTTCCTGCCCCCACCTCACACCTCCTTCTTTGATCTGTGGCTGAGCAAGGACTAATGCTCTATGAAATGCCCACTCTGCCGCTGCAGCTGCCTCTATGCATCTCCATTTGTCACTTTTCTGGCTTTGCTGCCACTGTTATATATCCTCATTCCTCATAACCCTTCTCTACTTCTAAACACAAATAATGGGAAGACTCAGAATGGGAAAGAAAATCAGGTGGTGTGCTGTGGCCACTATCTGCCTCTCAGATTTCTAACTGCAGGGAACATAATTGGCCTATGGCCCCAAGGGCTCTGTTCTCAAATCTACCATCCCATCAGCATGAAACCATCCTTCCTTTGGGTGCTCAAGGTAAATGGCTGAGCTGGGATGCTAAATCTGGCCTGTCCCTGGAGGCCCTGAGCTCCTCTGACTGGTGACTTGGGCTCGAGGTCTCCATATTGGCCTTGCCCAACCTACCTACAACTGCACTGCAAGCTAAGACCTTTCACCTCCCCTTTCTTTCTTCTGCTTCTTCCTCCCAAAGGTCAGAGCTACATCTAGATCCCTCTCCATTTTTCCTCCCAGGTGGTGCCCCCAGATAAATCTCTTGTGCCTCTAATCCCACCTTGAGATCTGCTTCTTACAGGGTCCAAACTAGCACATGTATTATTGGAGAAAATGTAAGAACAGCTGAATTTTACTCTCAACAAGTGACCATTTCTAACCCATTTATGTAATCATCATAAACTAATGTGTGTGTATGTATATATACGATGCACATCCACTCATTAAAAAAAAAAGGTTTACAAGGCTAATGAAGACATATAAGAAATGAACACATTGGGACATGGGGTAGAAAAAGAAAATGCCCACCATACATGCCAGAATGCCGCATAGCAGTGGTTCTCAACCTTGGCTGTACATAAGAAGCATCCAGGGAACTGATGCCCTCTTGAGAGTTGATGTAGTTGGTCTGGGGTGAGCCTGGGCATGTGCATTTTCAAAGCTCCCCAGATGGTTCTAGCACACAGTAAGGCTTGAGAAACCTGCACTATTGGTATACATACAGATAAGCCACAACTTATAGCACCTACAGTATGTAAACTATTCAGTTGCTCAGGAGAAATGTAGTTAATAGCAGTCCTGAGGGAAGAGAAAAATTTCTTCAGCAGATCTTCCTAAAGGAAACATTGTGGGATGTCATCAACCACATCCTTAACAACATCCCTCCAGTAAACACAAAATGAGTTTCATAGAGTTGTTTCCTATGACATTCCTCAATGTTGCCAGGTTCTTTCCATGTGCTACCACTTAGCACAAGCAGGTTCTACTCATGTAAAAAATTTAAAGAGGAATTTTCCACTTTGGTTAGTATATGCCCTGTGAGAAGGCTTCATGCTGTGCTTTGGGGTAAAGCTCCATGGTTGAACTCCAAGGGTATTGGAGAACATACACTTTTGTCTATTTTTATACTGATGTTCCACATAAAATTGTGTTTAACTAAAAGATTTTATTGCTACCAAGTTTTTGAAAACTATTTACTGTTCACTCTACAGAAAAAGTAATCCTCCCATTCTTCAACAATTTCAGGTTGATCCCAATTGAACCCACAACAATCCTGACTTTAGTCTCAGAATAATTAAGTTCACTATGGGATGATAAATAAAGACACTTCACACTGTGACTTGATATCCAAACAGCAAGGTACACCTAACCAGGAATAATATCGGTGCTGAGCTAGACCCCATCCAAGCTAACATAAGGCCATAACAGACCAGAGAAACAAATTCCTCCCACATGACCAGAAAGTTCCATGGTAGCAACCCCAAGATTGACAGAGTCCTCATCTCACAGTTAGATCTTCACAGCTCCTCATAGTCATGAAGAGAAACTAATTCATATCTATAATCCTGACAATGCAGGGAAATGAGTTTGTGGGAGTCCAGCTTTCTTGAGACATGATACCTATCACAAAGGTCAGCCTATTGGGATCCTCACCTCTAGCATCCCATCTGGCCATTCTGTCTGCAGGAAGTCTCCCCATCTGGGCATAGCACATACCTTCACAGATCATACAGGTGCCACGAGCTTCCCAGGCCTGACTAACACAAGTGCTGCTCACTGAACTTCTGGCTTTTCCCCCTTCTTGAGCTTTTCTTCCCAGCATCCTTACCACAAACCCTGAAAGTCAGGAATTAAGATGTTTAGTAAATGAGTTCCTTCATCAGTTATGATTTACTGACTTCCTTACTTATTGAGCCATAGTTCATTGCAACTCTAGCAAAAATGATTAGAAAAATTTACTATACACTTCTATTATCTGTGAATTAATGTACACTTCAAGGACTTTGCTCTTTTGTTGATAGAGGGTGTATGCTATTAGCATTATAGAATGACTCCCAAGTGATTTTGAATAACTTTAGTAAGAGCTGGATTGAAAATCAAAGAAATAAACAGCATCAATTGAATATAAGTTCCAAGGTGGATTTTTATGCCATCCAAATGAGTGAAAAACACTGTCCAAAGAATCAGAGCTCAAGGACATCCAGAAAAGAAAGAAAAAGAGAAAGAATAATTGTATCTGCTGATAAATTTAGATGCTTGTTATTTTATCACCCCTATTCTTGGCTTCCAATACACATACACATAAAATGCTTATTTGGAAAAAGAGCTTTATTTTTTCAAATACTGTGATTTATAACTTAAAATGAATATTCACCTACTCATCCCCACTCCTTTCTCATCAATAAACTACCATTCTCCATAGATGGTAGAAGTAGAAAGAGCCTTCATTACTCTCCTAACAAGGAAAAAGGGAGCCTTTCATCACTGGCATAATTTCAGGGGCAAACCAGTCCTGCCATTTGTACTTTCCTACTAGTTACCAATGCCTGACTTCTGCAAAAGTGTGGGAGTAATAAGCCTATCAGATTTTTTTAGAGAGAAAGTCTGGATAATCCAGAGATATAAAAAACAGTGAGCATATTAGTAAATAAAGGCTACCGAGTATGCGACTAAATAAAGCTAAGATAAAGGTAGAAACACCTGGAAGAACCAGGATTCAATATCTTTGCAACGCCACCACCATCTTGGTTTTACCCTCTGTTGACCTTAGACACAGACAGACCTGATATTAGCGGAGTGTGTATGGGCCTCACTGAGATTCTATATTAACTCAGCACTGAGATTCTTTTGGACTATTAACACTTTTCAATTTCAGTTCATTTTGTCTCTCCTCCCTTGGTACTATTTTAGGTCCCTGTGCTACTGCCCCAGCCTAGCCATGTCAGGGTTGTTTGGCCATGTCAGTCACATAATGAGCTTCTCCCCATGGAGAGTGATCAATGTTTGCGGTAGGTTTACTGGCTCAAGAAATAAAACCTGCTTCTTTATCTCTAGTTTTAAATGCTGTTCAATATACATATGAGAAATTATGTGGCAGAATTTAATAAATAGCTAGTGATTTGCTAAATTCTTCACTCTCTTCACAACTGTAAAACATCTGTAGAGACAATGCAAGGGCATATTTTGAGAGTAAAGGAGGAAGTTAAAAATGAAGGGCTCCAAATAGTGCTAGGTCAAAGGAAATAACCTCAATGCTGCTCTGTGGGATTAAAGTCTCAGTACCTCAGCTCTGGAAATTGTCCTTCTGCCTTTTTTCCCCAAAGGCTAGAAACAGTGAAGTAAGGAAAGAGAGCTTTTATCACATTGGACTTCTCTTCATTATTTTCACTCTATTACAAATCCACTGCTCTCCAGGATAACCTCACCCCAGGTGATGCTTTTTAAATGAGGTATTCTTTCTCAGACTTGTCTGAGAAAGAAGGTTAAGAGTGGGAGATTCTGTCTCTAATGCTTTTGAGATAAACCTGAAGTGTTCTTAAATTTATTGAGCTTTTTCTGCTCTGGGTCTGCATATGTGTGTGCCTCGTCAATGGCTTTTATAAAAATAATTTCTTAAAGATGTTTTAAAAAATTTTTTTGTCTAATTATAATTTTTAAAACATGATTGTTGTAGAAAATGTACCATAGAAAAATATTTAGAAAGGTGCACAAATAGTATTGACAGGGGGTTCACCACTGCATTATTTTTAATTCTAAAACTATAAACAACCTAAATGGTCAAAAATAACATTTAGATAAATGTGACTATATATGCAATCATTAAAAATCATTTAAGGATATGTAATTGTGATCTCAATATATTAAGAGTGAAAAACAAGGATATAAATAATCTGTGCATCATAATTTTATCTGCTTTTAATTATTTATTCATCTATTTACTTATTTTTTAAAAGGGAGGAATATTCTAAAAGGTTAACTCTGCTGTAATTTCTGGATGTTTCCAATTGATTTTTATCTTCTTTATATTTTTCTGTATTCTATAAAATTTTTAATTATTATATATTACTTTTAGAATCAGAAAGAAAGATTTCTTATTACTTTCAAGTTTAAATAAATCAGTAACCCCAATACCTAAAAAACTAGTTGTGTTGATAATGGTTAAGCCAGTCCTTTGAGGGGCTGGGTCTTCCTGTTATAAATGAAAGAAGAAACATCCATCAGCCTTTCTTGCAGCTGAAGTCAGTGAATTTCATTCAATTCACTGACAAGGAGATCTTGCTCCTTTTCTTTCTAGGTTCCTGTGTCAACCAGGCTCCTTGTCTTTCTTTTTTGTTTGTTTGTTTTTATTCTTTTCTTTAATTAATTGTAGAGAGAGGGCAAGAGAGAGAGAGAGAGAAAGAGAGGGAGAGAAACATTGGTGTGAGGGAGAAACATCAGTTGCCTCTTGCACTCAGCAACCTTTTGTTTACAGGACGATGCCCAACCAACTGACCCACACTGGCTAGGGCAGGCTCCTTGTCTTTTAAGGTATTTGTCTATTCAAACATGTCTGGATGGCAGACAGTTAGCTCCACCAGAGCCTTGGTCTCCACCTTCTTCCAGGGTTTGGCAGGCAGGAAGAAGACACACGCCTGCATCCAGCTGTTCTATCCAGGCACTAACCACCCACCTCTGATCTCTTCTTAACCATCTCTGACCATCATTGAAAGGTAACCTAGACCAGCATGTTCCAGATGAGGAACCCTACCTAAGTCCAGAGAAATAAGATAGTCAAAGTTCCAGAAAAGCTATTAGGTCTGCTGCTTTTCTAACATTTCCACCTTCTTTAAGGAAACCAGGCACATGTAGGTGAGAAAATGGCACAGTGACTCTTTTCTGTGACAGGGTATTCATGTCTCCCTCCCTACATTACTTCCCAAGTAGCCACATAGTCAATGTTCCAGAATTTTAATTTCAACACAAATAGATGTATTCACCTTCATCAACATAGTCTCAATGGGTCCCTTTTCTGCACCTGGAAAAGGTGGAGGTATAAAGAATTCCTGCCCTGAGAAATTAGAATCAAAGGAAAGTTACGTAGCAATATGGGAATGTGCACTTACTGTAGATAAAATAATATATGTGGGACAGCCAGTTTTTTATTTCAAACTGCTCTGTGCTATAAATAATCTTATGGCGCAGAATGGCCGGATCATCTTAATCAGCTGCATTGTGCAAAATTAAAATTCAGAAACATTTTTATTATATTCTCCCCACATCTTATTTTTGTAAGAAAGTGGGGTTAAATTAATGTAGCTACTTAGAGATACACTAGCATCACTTTTCTTTTTCTCATGATGATAATGAGTTTAGTGAAATCATTATCTTCACCAGCTTCTAAGTCTAGGGAGCATAAGATTGATCCATTTTCCCTGAAATCTTTTGTGTAATAAGTTTTTATGCAAGTGGAAAACTTAATGCTAACAGAAACAAATTTGACCATGCTTTTTAAATTATAGGATAATTGCTAATTCTGTGGTCATTCATCCTCATGCCATCAACTCCAACACAGGAAACTATGAGAAACATAACCACTGGTAAAATTAAACCTGCAATTATAGCACCAATTTCTAGGATATGTTGTTTTTTGTATTTTGCAACATGTAGACAGATACATAATTTTTTTCATTTATTTCTCACGTGTTGGCCTTGTAAATCTAATGTTTGCCATGTCGTGAGATTTTTATAAATTTAAAATAGCTTTGATTTTGCTTATAGCTTTCCTTTTTAGTTGACTTCTAATGTGAGGGTGACAATGTACTCAATGTGTTAGGACACCTGACCTTGAAAACACTAATTAGAAGAAGGGGGGGGGGGGAACAGGACAATAAGAAAGAAGAAGGAGAAAAGAAACAGACATAAAATAAATTCATGGTTTATCTCAATTCACCAGCACTTAGTCAATAATTATCTTTGTCACTTAACATTTGGATCAATGAATTCCCACCACACTTCATATCTGTACAAATATTTCTAATCTTCCTTCAAAACTTTTTCTAGGTACTGATTAATTCATCCACCACCCTGCTCAGTTATTAGGGTCATGTATTCAAGGTTTTACTATACCTTTTATTCAGGCAGCTCCCAACTTCTCCTCATTGGTTTAAGCTCTCTCTAACTGGAATCTTTCTTCCCCACTGTTTGCATAGTTAGTTTTTGTTTTTTTTTATTTTCTATGGCCATAGTAAACTTTTAGTTTAACAAATTTCATCAATTCTCCATGTGTTTTATGCCACTCAGGATCAGTATTGTCAGTCTTATATTATCAGTTCCATTGGCAGGGGCCCTGGTTAACTCAAATTACACTACTACATATCTGATTTGACATAAGCCCCCTCACAGATTGGAAGTGGGGAAGAGGCAAATCAGTAATAAATATTCAGCACTTAGTTCTTTCCATATACCATGTGGATTTAAACTCAGATAGTCTAAATGAGAAGCCACCAGTTTACCACTACACTGTGCTGTTGTGATGAGGAAGAAGAGAAGCAAGAAGACATAGGAGGAAGCGGGGAGGTGGAACAACATTGGTTAACTCTAGTGCCAGAAAAGTACTGGACTAGAAGAATCCTGACTTCCTAGCTATATAGTTGCATATATGGCCCAATAGGAACATATATTGATCAATTACAAAGTTTGCTGTACTAGTGTGCTGGATACTGCACACCACTCTGAGCAAAAAACAACATGGCTCCTGCCCTCTCAGATCTTGCAGTTTAGTAATGGAGAAAGATAAGGTGACACAGAAGAACATAGAGTCCAAGAGAGTCCAAGAGGAAGGTCTTCTTGGGGTAGTGCTGTCTAAAGTGTTCTCTAAAGGATGGGTCATCCAGTGTTAACCAGAAAGGAGCAAGTAAGAGCATTACAAGAAATGGAACATGTACAAAGACCACACCTCATATGAAAGAGGAAGTTTACTGAAATAATGCAAAGAGAATGCTCAACACAGTTCCTGGCAGATGGTAGTGGTTAATAATGTCAGTGATAATGATAGTGGTAGTAATGGTAGTGGTGATGACAATGGTGATAGAGAGGCTGGTGGTCATATTGGTAGCGACAGTGGTGGTGACAGTGATGGTGGTAGTGATAATTGTGCTGACGACCACAACAACTGTGATGGAGGAACATCTCCTTTTCAAATATTGCCATCATATTTTTCTAACCAATTGTAGAGCTGATTAACTGAGATTTATCCTTTTCCTATCTTCCTGATCACCCTTTTAGTAAAAACACTAATTCAAAGTACATTTCTTTAAAGGCAGAAAAGAAAGGGAAGAAAGGAAAAGTAGAAGTCTAGATCATGGACATCTGACTAAAATTTCTTTTATTTGTAAATTTTTCAGTGCAGTATTTCAGGGCTTATTCTTTTAAACTTTACAAATGGAAAAATAAATATAGAGATAAGATATTTTGTTAATTGTAGAATAAATGACAGGTTTCTCCAGAGTAAATTTAATTAGAGCAATTAGGTGAGACATTGAGCTGATACTAAAATTTTCTCAGTAATATCAGAACAAAGAAAACAATTTTTATTCCAGACCATATCCCTTTAGACTACCTTTGAGCAATAATTTTTTGTAACAGTGTAGTTTCAAAGCCTTGCAAATAGTGTAGAAATCATGGTCCTTGCAGTTTCCTTGATCACCTTCACATTAACCAGCCACCTCAGACAGGCAGACACTTATTTGAAACACTTCTGAAATGCTATGGTGAAATATGCAGTAAAATATAATTTACATGGCTGTCACCTCTCTCCACAGATGCTGTACATATAACAAGGTTCAAAGGATAAGAGAATCTAACAGTTATAAACACAGAATCATCACACCCAAAAGATTTCCATAAATGCCAAATAAAAGCATATAGAAAGGTGCGGTTTTTCACTCCCATTGCCTTTTAAGTGGATTGGCTATTTTCTATTAGACCTCACCTGATTTGTTTATTTAAAGTTTATTGCTTACAGTAGACTACTGCCTGAAAGAGGAGAAATGATCATTGCAAGCATGAGCTAGAGAAACTGCAATCAGCCTGCCAGTGCATAGGAAAGAAATTAATTCTTTAAATAGAGGTTCTAGAAGGAGCATCCCTTCCACCTAAATCCTGATATTATATGTCCGTAGGTATGGGTGCACTCTCCCCCTAGGGAGAGGAGTCACCACTTTCTTCAGATATTTGCAAGTGTCCTCAGCTGCAGAATTGTCAAAACCCATTACTCAGCAGTACCCTCCTTTTGCTGTTATTCTACTCAGCAACTCTTAAACACCTGCATTCTTCAAAGGGCAACACTTCTGTTTAACTGTTCATAAATAAGTCTGAACATAATGTATCAAAAATATAAAAATTATATGATTGGTAGTGTAATTAAGTGGTCACTTGTTCAATCATCAGCAAATATTACCAACAGAGGTAACAGACAAGTTGAAATATATAACATTATTTAAATTTTTTTTCAATTGTTATTTCAAAAAACTTTAAGACCTCAGGGTGTATGTGGATTATTGCATGATATCCTTCTGACAAAATTCTCTTCAGCTGACATGCAGGACAGGAATTTGAGTGTTGTAGAATAATCACCACATTTGCTGATATCATCTTTCTTGCTATTGTCACAGTCTGTAAATTTTTAGAGTCATAGTTTCTTTTCCCGCACTTGGTCCTCCTATGCCTTGCTCACTCTTTCCAATGATCCTCAACCCTTGGTGGTTATAATTCTAAATGTCATCAATAGTGGGATGCTATGGACAATACTGAGTTCATAACACTTACACCCAGTAAGTGAACTACACTGGAGAGCTACACTAGCAGTTCTGCAATAAATGAATGCTGGGGAAGAGTCAGGGTTAGCTGTCTGTTTACATAAGGTGATACTATTCACTCACCTACAGGGACATAATTAATGACTTGGATTCTTTCCCTACAAAAGTAAAAAATGTCATTCACTGAACTTATGCTAATTATGTGATATGCCTTTTAAAGAGATCTTTGCAAGAGCACATTATAATTTTTAAGGTACATTATAATTAATGGTGTGCCTCTATAAAACTGGAAAAATTGGTTTGGAGGAAGAACACGAGGGGGAGAAGGAAGTAGAAGAGAATGAAGTAAGAAAGAATGGCCAATGAAAGTACTGTTTTACAGTACAACTTTCAGAGAACATTTGGGCCAATATACAGTAATGTCTTAAAGCTAAATTCCTGTCTCTGATTGTGAAGAGGAGAAACAAAACAAGGGAAAGAGCAGGTGAGAGGGCCCAGTTCCTTCTGTTGTGCTCCTGATAGAGTCATCCTGGGAAAGGGATGTGAAGAAACAAAGATACTGTCCCTAACGTGCCAGACTGAGCACTGAGACTATGTATTCCCTAGAGAAATACATTTAGAGAAAAGTATTTCCCTAAAGCAAGGCTTCTAGAAGAAATATTTCCCCACCCAAATCTAGAAATTATACTCAAAATTTTGTGTTCATATGCATAGGAGCATTTTCCCCCTGGGGGAAAAGATATAACTTTCTTTAGATATTCAGTGTAGTCTATGACTTCAAAAAGTTATAGACTTCTGCCAAGATGGAGGCGTAGGTGGAAACAGTGTGCCTTCTCACACAACCAAGTTTAAAACAACAAAGTTTTAGCAACAAAAACGCAGGCAAACCACAGAGAATTGAACTACACAGAAGTCTGACAATAATGAACCATTCAGCCAAACCAGTAAGCGGGCAGAGCCAGCAGCAGAGCGGGGTCGGGCAGGAAAAATCCACGGGACCAACCCAGGCTCTCAACCCAGGTATGCAAGCAGCCGTGGGCAGATCCCAGGTGTGGAGTAGCAGCAGGAGAACCCACTGAAGGCTCAAGGCGGTGAACCCACTGACGGCTGACCATGGTCACACATTCACACTCAGATAAACCCATTACTGGTGAAGGAGCCAGCAGTGAGATGGACCACGCAGGCCCCAGCAGCGGGAAGCAGCAGAGAGGACCACTATTGTCCCTCTCTGACCCCGCCCCCACATACAGTGTCACAAACCAGCAACCTGGGTAGCCCCTCCCTGGTGAACACCTAAGGCTCTGCTCCTCATACGTAACAGGCATGAACAGAGCAAAACATTATGGCTCAAGAAGAACTCAAAGCCCCAGAGCCCATAACTCTAAGCAACCAAGAAATAGCCAAACTTTCAGATGCACAGTTCAAAACACTGGTGATCAGGATGCTCACAGAACTGGTTGATTTTACTCACAAATTAAAGGAACAAATGAAGGCTAAACTAATTGAAATGAAGGGAAATGCACAGGAAACCAATAGTAACAGAAAGGAAACTGGGACTCAAATCAAGGGAGTAGGCCAGAAGGAAGAAAAAAATTGACCAAACAGAAAAATATGAAGAAACAAGAATTCAAAAAATGAGGAGAGGCTTAGGAACCTCCAGGACATCTTTAAACATTCCAACATCTGAATTATAGGAGTACCAGAAGGGGAAGAGGAACAGCCATAAGTGGAAAACTTATTTGGACAAATAATAAAGGAGAACTCCCCCAATCTGGCAAAGGAAATAGACTTTCAGGAAATCCGGGAAGCTCAGAGAGTCCCAAAGAAGTTGGACCCAAGAAGGAACACACCAAGACACATCATCATTACATTAGCCAAAATTAAAATGAAGGAGAGAATCCTAGAAGCAGCAAGAGCTAAGGGGACAGTCACCTACAAAGGAGTTCCCATAAGACTGTCAGCAGATTTCTCAAAAGAAACCTTACAGGCAAGAAGGGGCTGGAAAGAGGTATTCCAAGTCATGAAAACCAAAGACCTACAACCAAGATTGCTCTATCCAGCAAAGCTTTCATTTAGAATGGAAGGGCAGATAAAGTGCTTCTCAGATAAGGTCAAATTCAAGGAGTTCATCATCACCAAGCCCTTATTATATGAAATGTTAAAGGGACTTATCGAAGAAAAAGAAGATAAAGAAACATGAACAGTGAAAGGACAGCAAACTCACAGTTATTAACAACCACACCTAAAACAAAAGCAAACTAAGAGGACAGCTAGATCAGGAGCGGACACATAGAAATGAAGATCACATGGAGTGTTAGCAACAGGGGAGTGGGAGAAGGAGAAGGGGGGAGAAGGTACAGAAAATAAGAAGCATAAACGGTAGGTAGAAAATAGATAGGGGGAGGGCAAGAATAGTATGGGAAATATAGAATCTAAAAAACTTGAGACAGGTGGTCATAAACTAAAGGGGGGGTCGGGGAGGGGTGTGCAGGGTGGAGGGGAATGAAGGGGGGAAATAAAACAACTGTAATGGCATACTCAATAAAATGTATTTTTAAAAAACAAAAAAAATAAAAAGTTATTGAAACATGTTGCTCAGAGTCAGGATTTCCCAGAACCTCTCTTCCCAGAAGTGCCCAACTGCATCTCCAAAGCCCCTATTATAACAAAAGGGAAAGAACTGACACTTGAGTAGTGGAACATCTTTTCCCTCAGTGTAATACCTAAGTCACTTAAACCCACAACCTCAGCCTTTTTAAGGTCATGTGCAAACATGGTTAACAAGCCCAGAATTCAGATGAACTGCCTGAGCTAAATGCAGGCAGTACTTTGCAGTTCTCCAAGATCCTCTCACATTCACTTTGTCTTTTGTTCTTCACAACACCTCTGGAGATAAGTAGGACACATTATCGTTAGTTCCCATTCACAGAACAGGAAATTGAAAGCCAGAGAACTCAAGTTCACAAGTGGTTTTGGCTGGACAGGCTGAGAATCTAGGCCTCCAGCCCATTGGTCAGTGTGTGCTGTGCTGTAGAGTGGGGCCCCCAATTTCTATTATGTGCAAGAACTCAAAGAAGGGTAAGACATGCCTGCCCACAAGGAAGTTGAAATCTAAACACAGTTAGTTTGTTTTTCTCTCCCAGCAGCAAAAGGGGATTATTTTAATCCCCTCACCTCCACCCTACGCACATCCCAGTCTCATGCCCTGCCCTTTCTCAGTGGTGCACTGAACCAAAATCATTTCAAGGGAGGTAGTGCTCTCCCCAGACAACAAAGAAAGTAGCCAGTGCTCATTGTGCTGCCAGAGAACTCCAAGCAGATCAGAAAAGCAAACAAAACTTCTCATCACATTTTTAAAGATATATTATGTTTGAATAAACAGGGCTAGAAGCTTGCTTGTAGAAAAAAACATCTTCGCTCAGTAAGCATGTATTGTAAAAATTAATATTTTAGAAGTATGTTTATATACTACAATCTGTGATAGAAAATGTTGTTAGCTCTGAATACTTGTCCTTGTAGGCATACTGACTTTTACATAACTCTGCAATGCACACTTAATGTGAGCATGGCGTACTTCTGCTATACTTGGCTTTGAGTTTGGATGTCTGACTATTTTTGCCAATAGAATAAGGCTAAAATTATACTGTGTTCATTCTGAGCCAAGAGCTCAAGAAGCCTTGTGTATTTCTACTAGCCACTTGTACTTCTGTAATCAGCTTGAGAATATCATGCCAGACTAGCTCATTGGTACCAGGAAGAGGAGGCTGGACATTTAGAACAAAGCTCTACCAACAAAGTCACCCCAGGTGAGCCTATGTACATTAGCCAATCCACCCTCTGCGAAGCTGTCTCCAAGGCTGAACCATTAGCTGTGTTTGTTACATAGTGAAAGCCTTTTCACTCATGTGTATATATGTATATATACATATATATACATATATACACACACACACACACATATATATATATATAAAGTCCCCAGTGCAGTAGACAAGCCAATTTTACTTGAACTTTCCTGTTGAGCTTTGAAGTTTTAAGACTTCTTGATTCTTATTCATGAGATCCCTTTACAGTTGAGAATGACCACATATACCTGGGTGAGGGTATAACCCAAATATTAACTGGACTAATTGTTAATCAGTGTCTCATCTTCTTGCTTACATGAAAGTCTGTGACTACAAGGACAGCACCATAAAAACAACTAATCAATTAGTTGACAAAAAGCTTATGATGAAAATCTAGACCCCATGACAATCCCTTGAAAATAATAAGGAAAAAAATATTTGTAACCTAAAATTTCATACCTAGATAAACTACTACTCAAAAAAGTGGGGAGATAAAGACAGTTTCAGATATATAAGCACTTTCAAGAAATGCTTAAGTGAAATAATGGAATAAATAAATAGGAAATCATAATATGCAGGAAATAGGTGTACTTCGGGAGGGCAGTGAAGAAAAGAACCAGAGTAAGAGTTCTGCAGCAAATCTTGGGAACTACCAGGTAGTATTAGAATATAAGTATGGGATGTCCACTTTTACCACTCCTATTTAATATAGTATTAGAAGTTTTGGCCACAGCCATCAGGCAGGAAAAGGAAATAAAAGGCATCCAAATAGGAAAGGAGGAAACAAAACTGTCACTGTTTGCAGATGACATGATAGTGTACATGGAAAATCCTATAGACTCTACCCCAAAACTGCTCAAACTAATTAATGAATTTGGCAAAACAGCAGGATACAAAGTCAATATCCAGAAATCAAAGGCATTTTTGTATACTAACAATGAATCAGCAGAAGCTGAAATCAAGGAAAAAATCCCATTTGATATAGCAAAAAGAAAAGTAAAATATCTGGGAATAAACCTAACCAAGGAGGTAAAAGACCTGTATGCAGAAAACTACACAGCACTGAAGAAAGAAATCAGGGAAGACACAAACAAATGGAAACATATACCTTGTTCATGGATTGGAAGAATTAACATCATCAAAATGTCCATACTACCCAAAGCAATATACAGATTCAATGCAATACCTATTGAAGTACCAATGGCATATTTCACAGACATAGAACAAACATTTCAAAAATTTATATGGAATCATAAACGAGCCCAAATAGCAGCTGCACTTTTGAGAAAGAAGAACAAAGTAGGAGGGATCACAATACCTGATATCAAACTGTATTACAAAGCCACTGTAATCAAAACAGCCTTGTACTGGCATAAAAACAGGCACATAGACCAATGGAACAGAACAGAGAGCCCAGAAATAAACCCAACTCTCTACAGTCAATTAATATTTGACAAAGGGGCAGCAACATAAAATGGAGTAAAGACAGCCTCTTCAACAAATGGTGCTGGGAGAACTGGACAGCTACTTGCAAAAAAATGAAACTTGAGCACCAGCTTACACCATAAACCAAAATTAATTCAAGGTGGATAAAAGACTTAACTATAAGCCATGACACCATTAAAGTCCTAGAGGAGAACATTGGCAAGAAAATCTCAGATATTCCACGCAACAACATTTTTACCAATATGTCCCCTAGAGCAAGGAATATAAAGGAAAGAATAAACAAATGGGATCTCATCAAAATAAAAAGCTTCTGCATGGCTAAAGAAAACAGTATTGAATTAAAAAGACAACCAACTGTATGGGAAAACATATTTGCCAATGATACCTCAGACAAAGGTTTAATCTCCAAAATATACAAAGAACTTACACAACTCCACTCGAAGAAGACACCCAACCCAATTAAAAAATGGGAAAAGGACTTGAACAGACACTTCTCTAAAGAGGACATACAGAATATCCAGAGACACATGAAGAGATGCTCAATACCCTTAGCTATCCGAGAGATGCAAATTAAAACCACAATGAGATACCACTTTACACCAGTCAGGATGGCTATCATAAACAAAGCAACAAACAACAAATTTTGGAGAGGTTGTGGGGAAAAGGGGCCCTTAGTTCACTGTTGGTGGGATTGCAGACTGGTACAGCCATTGTGGAAAACAGTATGGAATTTTCTCAGAAAAATAAAAATCGACCTGCCTTTTGACCCAGCTATTCCACTGCTGGGATTATACCCCAAGAATCCTAAAACATCAATATCAAAGAACCTATGCACCACAGTGTTCATAGCAGCACAATTTACAATAGCCAAGAGCTGGAAGCAACCTAGGTGCCCATCAGTAAACGAATGGATCAAAAAACTGTGGTACATATACACAATGGAATTCTATGCAGCAGAGAGAAAGAAGGAGCTACTACCTTTTGCAACAGCATGGATGGAACTGGAAAGAATTATGCTGAGTGAAATAGGCCAGGCATTGAAAGACAAATACCATATGATCTCACCTTTAACAGGAAGCTAAACAACAGAACAAACAAGCAAACAGAATAAAAACAAAGACACTGAAATAGAGAACAAGTGGGCAGTGACCAGAGGGGAGAGGGAAGGGAATTTAAGGGGAAAAATGGGGAGGGATTTTGAGGAACAAGTATGAAAGACACAGGGATGAGGACTGGTGGGGGGGGGAATGGGAGAGAGGTGGGGAGATGGGGGAAGGGGGGGCTGGGATGGGAGAAATAGACAAAAAACTGTACTTGAAAAATAACTAAATAAAATTTAAAAGAAAGAATATAAGTATGGAGAAAATTAAAAATATATTAACTAGAAAAGATTTTCAATGAAACAATTAGAAATACTAGGGAAAAAATCTCTATAAGAAAAATCTACAGATACTTCTTTCAAGATGCTCTTCAAAATTCCTACACCTAATTGATTACATACTGGGAATGATTTGGTTTGTTCCCTACCTCTAATTTAGACACTTTATGTTTTCTGTGTCATCTGACTCTATCTTCTACCTTCAATGGTATGGAGAGGGCTATTTCTTTTCTGAAACTATACCATGAGCAGGACATTGGGAATTACTTATCCCAGGTACAGGAAATGAGGGGCTAAATAGTGAGTAGAAAAATTTTAAATAACAATAAAATTAACTAAAAATTGGTGTGCTTTTTATTTCACCATGTGGCTGCAGTGCAAGGCAATTTACAAGTGCCCATTGCTTGGTATGCTCAAGAACTTCCTCAGCGATAAACATCCAGTCCAGCTGAGATTCAGGAACTCATTTATTCATTTCCTAAGCACCTTTCATGTGCAAGGCTCAATGCTATACACAGTGATGAAGTAGTGGAATGGTGCTGACACAGTCCTTGCTCTCTTGGGGAGGGACACAACTGAGTGTGCAAATTGTCATCAAAGCATTTGTCTTCCTTAGGAAGATGACATTTGAGTAGAACCTGAATGATGAGGAAGTAGTAGTATGAATATCTCATAGAGCCTTCCAGGCAGAGTGAGTATCGATGTAAGAGTTGTGAAACAAAACCAAGCCTCCAGTACCAGAAGCACTGTGGATGAGATGGTGAATGGTGAGAGATAGGGTGAAGAGAGAAGTGGGCAGCAGGCACTATGCAAGATCATGCAGGCCACAATAAGGAGCCTGGATTTCAGTCTGGTTGCAAAGGAAAACACTGGGGACCTGTGCCCGAGCAAGTAATATGACTTTAGAGAGACCCCTCTGGCTGCTGTGTGGAGTACAGAGTCAAGAATGGGAGCAGGAAACCAGTTAGGGGGATGTTGCATGGGTCCCAATATGGTATGACCATGCCTTGGATGAGGGTCTTAGCAGTGAATATAGTGAAAATGGTAAAATTCAAGAAAAATATTGGTAATAGAGAAGACAATATTTACTGATGGATCAGACATTAGCTGTGAGTGAAAGAGGACACAGAAATGACTTCTGAATAGACAAAAAACTGTACTTGAAAAATAACTAAATAAAATTTAAAAAAATTAAAGTAGAGGTGAGCATCACGTCATGAGAAATTTTCTCCTTAGCTTATGCTCTGCTAAACTAGAAGAAAAAGTTAGTATCTCTTCCCAGTGTCCTTTTTCACTGGAGAATATATATATGATATATATATAAATTATATATATATATAAAACAGTGAAAAAGTATTTTTCAGTTAGTTAACATTATCATATCATTCAGGCTATCAGACACCATAGATTAATCATCTAGGAGTTATCAGCCTGGAATATCCAGGACTGAACTCAGACAAGCAATTTCATTGAACCACAGTGATATCACTGTTCTGTTTCAGATTAGAACTCATGCTTTGAGCTGATAGAAAAAGCTTGCATGGCTGGGCTTTGGGTCTGAGGATTGTGTAATGCAGTCCAGAGAATATATGTCAGTGTGGTCTGACCCCTTTCTGGGTTCACATTAAAATCCATTTGCTTTCCAGAAAGTAGTGGTGCAAGCCATTGTTCCTGTTCATGAGCTCTCTGGGGCAAATCTTCTAAGACACAGTTCTTCCTTGTACTAGAAATGATTTTAAAAGTAAACAACACAAGATACCACTACTTAAAGAAAGCCTGTGGCTTTAACATTCTTCTCAAAAACCATTTTATTGTGGCACAAAAAGGGGCCTCGTTATAAGGTGGAGGTCATGGGTGACCTGGCTATGCTAAGAGACAGAATCGAAAGTGCCATTCCCCAAAGGCAGCAATGAAATGGATTTCATTACTGCTATAAAATTTTTGCCTATTGCCAGCTTATAAAAGAATCCTCACATGTCTAACACTGTGTAATGATTTGAGATTTTCAAAGGGCATGGTATTTATTCTGTACAATCTACAATTCAACAAATTGCAATATCAATTTTCCTTTTTTGCATGTTTCAAGCACTGTGCCTGGAGCTGAAGGGTGATGGGCCTACATGTAGATCCCCTCAGCTTTAGCTCCCTCCCCTTGGGTAAGTTAAAAATGTCCTTGCCATCTGGCCCATACCATGATATTTCTGATTAACTCATTGTATAGAAGAAAGAAAAATCTCTGCTTGTGGGTGCATACCGATGCAATGTAAGTAATGCCACAAAATCATACTACTGCAATTCACAATAGTCACATGTGAACACACATGGACACATACATAATACCTGCATTACACAAGATCAATGATCTAGCAGGGAGTTTAGCATAGCAATTAAGAGTTTGGGCTCTGGAGACAGATTGTCCAAGTTCAAGTCTCACTTGTATTGCTTACTGGCAATATATGTAAAATGCTGGCAAGTCTGTTAAATGGGGTGACAATGGAATATATTTCATAGGATTGTTGAAATGATTAAATGAATTAATACACATAAATGAAAGAATAGCATTTGACAAATTATAGGTAGTAAATAAACATTTGCTTTTATTATAATTATACTGCATTCTTCTGAAGTCACAATTAGTGGGTATTGCCTTGATTACTTCAGGTGCCATCAGAGACCATCTTAAGAGAGAAGGATATGAAAAACTAAGATCCATTGAGCCTCTACTTCACGCCAGACACTTTTCTAGAGAAGGTAGATGCACTGTCTCTAAGTCTGAATCATTCCTCCTAAATGCAGTAACCCCATGACTCAAGTGGGAAGAAGTGTGGTATTGTTCCAGGTACTTGGCATAGCCTTGCAATAACCTCAGTCTCCACTCAAAACCTAACTCTAGCACTTACTAGTTTTGTGACCCTGGGCAAGTTACCTCAGCCCTCTGAGTCCTAATTTCCTTATCTCTAAAACAGGTGTAAGACCTAATTTTCATGGTGCCTTAAGGTTCCAGCAAGTTTATATATGTATATTAAAGCTGCTGGCACAATATAGGTTCTCAAAAGTAATCTCTCTCTTATTTAATTACTCGCTGGCTTTCCCCTCCAGGAAAACTGGTAGCCTCCTTTGCAAGACATCAAGGGAAATAATCATTTTACTACTTAAACATAATTTATTTATTATTCTCTTATGAAGAAAAAAATAACACTTTAAATCATTACATATATAGTGAAAGAAAAAAATAATGTTGTAAAATCTAGAAAAAGTGTTAAACTTCCAATAGGCATGTGCTTTCAGAATTAGCTGACATTTACTGTTCAGCTTGATATATTTGACCATTTTTTTCAACCCTTGTAACTTTCTTTAACCAAAAAATAAAAGTAAATTGAGACACAAAGAAAGATGGGATGATGACCAACAGTTTTGAGATGATAGAGAGAGATGGTTTCCCCAGTAATCTATGGGGGCTCATCATGACTATTTGTGCTGAAATGAATCTATAGCTTCCTCATACGCATGCACCTTACAGTTCTGAAGATGGGGGAGGGGAGGTACAAAGTGGCAGCCCCTAGAAGAAACTAGGCTATAAAGTTTGATCGTGTTTGGTATCACTTGCCCTTTCTTTTGGTTCCAATGCAGTGATGAGGATGTATAGTTACATAATATATAAAATTAAGGACTCCAAACCTATAAACACACCTTGATTTACCATAGCCCAGCACTGGACCAGGGACTTGCCATGGCATACAAGGCTAGTTGCTATCCTTGGTGATTATACACATTTGCAGTGGATCGGGCAACAGGACATTCCACAGCCCAAGGTGACTGATATGAAATGGATTTTGATTAAGACTATTATCAGTACTGAAATTACTTGACAGAAAAAGTGGGCATTGGGATCCAGGAGGAAGAAGCCAGAAGGGACAAGGCATGGACCTGGAAAGGGACGGCACCCAGAACTCCTTACTAGAAGACACCATTTTTTGTTTCATAATAAATAAGTAAATTATTTACTATATTGGCATATTAAAAGTGGTAAGGGAAACAAAAAGTAATGCAGAATAAGAGGGATTGGAAATGTAGAGGGAGGGCTACAATTTTAAATACAGTGGTCAGGGTATGTCTCATTGAGAATATGATTTCTGAGTAAAGACTTTAAGGGGTAAGGGAGTTATCCATGTGATTACCTGAGTCAAGAGTGTGCCAGGTGGCTAGAACCACCCTCAGAAAGGCTGTAAGGTGAAACATGCTGACAGAGGCCAGTATGGCTTGAGGGCAGTTCAGGAGGGAGGAAGCAGGAGGATATGACATCAGAGAGGCAAGAAGGGGGGTTGACCAGACCACAGAAGTCTGTAAACTTTAATTTTTATTGAGTAATATGCGGAGCCATGTAGGATTTTGAGCAGCGATCTGATTACTTTTTAAAAGTTTAGAAGGCCATTGTAACAATCCAGGTAAGATATAATGACAGCTCAGTCAAGAGTGGTACAGAAGTGTTCAAATTCTGGATAATTTAAGAATCAGGATTTCCTAATGGATTAACTATTGGATGTGACAGGAAGACTTGGGAGTAGCACTGAGGTTTTTGTCCTGGACAACTAAAAGGTTGAATGTACAATCAACTGAGATTTGGAAGAAATAGATTTGGGAAGATCAAAAGTTCAATTTTGAGCCTGATAGGTTTGACGTAACTGTGAGATGTGAATAGACACTTGCGTATAATGGTCCTAGAGTTCAGGAAGGAGATCTACACTGGAGGTACAAAGGCAGAGTCCTTGTGGCAGGATGAGATCTCTGAAGGCCAGAACGCTGACAGAGAAGAGAGTCAACAGTGGAGCACCACAACTGTAAAAGGTAGCCAAAAGGAAAAGGAACCAACCAAAGAGGTGAAGGGTTGACCAGGGAGGCAATTTCTTGCAAGGCAAGAGGGAGAATATTTTCAACTGGCAGGAGAGAGACCATTTGCCAGGCAGTCTTTATGATTTGAAATGTGTGATTTGGGGTGACATGATGTGATTTTTGTGTGTGTGGCTCATGCTGGTTTAATAGAGGCTCTGGGTTTGGGGAAAACAGCCTGGATTATGTCTGTGTGTGTGTGTGTTTTTAGGATGTTTGCATTATATGGCGAGGAGGACCCACATGCCCCAAGAGATAGAAGCCTGTGGCCAGGGAAGCTCTGCATACAAGGCTGCTTGAGGCATCTCCTTCTACCTTATAGAAGGGAAAAGGTTTAATTTTTCATTTTTGTCAATTGACAGCATTTATTAAAGTAATATCCTAATCATGTGCTAGTATGAATCCTCTTAGGTGTGAATGGTCTACAAAAGTTGTTCTTTCTGAATTCACTATGTTCAACTCTTCTGTTCAGGGAAGGTGGTTTTCTAAGATTCTTATTACTATTTTACTCTTTTTTAAAAATACTCCTTTGTCTTCCTTAATTTATGTCCTTTTTATCATTTCTGCTCTAAATGGTACTTACTTTCTATTACTTGGCTATAAAATTGAGAGTTATGTCTCATATCATTTAGAAAATTTGTTCACCAAACAGACTCAGGCCCGGTGTCAGAGCCTAAAGATTCTCTCTTTGATGGCCCCTTAAAGGAAACTTAAAATTACTTAGTCCCATAGACACAGAGAATACTTTTTGGCAACTTGAGATATTATCTTTCAAGTTTTTCCTGGGGTTAAATTATGCAAAAGAATATAAACACTCATGTTTATTTTCTACTGCATTTTTATATATGCCAGTATATAATTAATATACACTGACATAATTAGTGTGTAATTTTCTAGTGTATAGTTAATATATTAATTATGTAATAGCATAATAGATTATGCTATTACAATTGTCCCATTTTCCCCCCTTCACTCCTCTCCATCCTGCACACCCCTTCCCACATTACCCGCTTTAGTTCATGTCCATGGATTGTACACATAAGTTCTTTGACCTCTACATTTTCTGTACTATTCTTACCCTCCCCCTGTCTATATTCTACCTACAATTCATGCTACTTATTCTCTGTACCATTCCCCACCCCACTCCCCTGCTGATAACCCTCTATGTGATTTCCATTTCTGTGGTTCTGTTACTGTTTTAGTTGTTTGCTTAGTTTGCTTTTGTATTCTTTTAGGTGTGGTTGTTAATAAGTGTGAGTTTGCTGTCCTTTCACTGTTCATATTTTTATCTTCTTTTTCTTAGATAAATCCCTTTAACATTTCATATAATAAGGCTTGGTGATGATGAACTCCTTTAACTTGACCTTATCTGAGAAGCACTTTATCTGCCCTTCCATTCTAAATGAAAGCTTTGCTGGATAGAGCAATCTTAGATGTAGGTCCTTGTCTTTCATGACTTGGAATATCGCTTTCCAGCCCCTCTTGCCTGTAAGGTCTCTTCTGAGAAATCAGCTGACAGTTTGATGAGAACTCCTTTGTAGGTAATTGTCTCCTTTTCTCTTGCTGCTTCTAGGATTCTCTCCTTATTTTTAATCTTGGCTAATGTAATTCTGATGTGCCTTGGTGTGTGCTTCCTTGAGTCCAACTTCTTTATGACTCTCTGAGCTTCTTGGACATCCTGGAAGTCTCTTTCCTTTGCCAGATTGGAGAATTTCTCCATTATTTGTTCAAATAACTTATCCACTTGTTGCTCTTTCTCTTCTCTTTCTGGTACCCCTATAATTCAGATATTGGAACATTTAAAGATTACCTTGAGGTTCCTAAGCCTCTCTTCATTTTTTAAAATTCTTGTTTCATTCTTTTCTGGTTGGATGTTTCTTTCTTCCTTCTGGTCCACAATGTTGATTTGAGTCCCAGTTTCCTTCCCTTCACTGTCGGTTCATTGCACATTTTCCTTTATTTCACTTAGCATAGCCTTCATTTTTTCATCTAACTTGCAACCAAATTCAACCAATTCTGTGAGGATCCTGATTCCCAGCGTTTTGAACTGTGTACCTGATAGGTTGACTATCTCTTCATTGCTTAGTTGTATTTTTTTCTAGAGCTTTAATCTGTTCTTTCATTTGGGCCATGTTTTTTTGTCTTGACGTGCCTGTTACATATGAGGGGCAGAGCCTTAGGTGTTCACCAGGGTAGGGCAACCCACATCACTGCGTTGTGGCACAGTATGTGGAGGAGTGGTCTGAGAAAGAACAATGGTGCTTGCTCCACTCTCTGGTGGTTTTCAGTCACTTCCCCCACCACCCACAAGCAAATTGGGCCCTTCTGGTGCTGATTCCTGGGTAGATTGGCTTGTGTACATTCTAAGCCCCCATTGGTCTCTCCAAGGAACTCTCCTGTGAGGCTGGGAGTTTCTCCTGCTGTTGCCTGAACCCCCACAGGTATTTTCAATCAAAGGTTTGAGGTTTTATTTCCTCTCTCTGGGACCCTGGGTTTTGCAGTCTGTCTCACTCCCCAGTTGTTCCTCCAGGTTTATCTATGCACAAATGTGGGACCACCACAGTCTTGCTGGCCAACTGCAGCCTTGTGTGCCCTGTTTCACAATCTGGTGCTGGATTGTGCCATCCACTGCCTTGTTTGCCCCAGTCAGTACCACTTTGCCATGAGTCCTCTCCCTGCACCCATCTCCACCCCTCCTATGAGTCTGGATGAGTGTGTCTTCTTTAACTCCTTTGTTGTCAGAAATCCATACAGTTCAATTTTCTGTCTGTTCTCGTTGTTTTTGTTTTTAAATTGTTTTTGTCCTTCTTTTGGTTATGCAAAGAGGCACAGTGTACCTACCTACTCCTCCATCTTGGCCAGAAGTCCTTTTCTAGTGTATTTAATGATCATTATATAATAACTATGATGTGATGGGCCAGACCCAAGAGTTTGACAAATACTAACTCATTTTATTTTCTCAACAACTTGTGAGGTAGAGACTGTTATCACAATCTCTATTTTAACAATGAAGAAAATGAATTACAGAGAGGTCAATTTACTTGTGAAGCATACACAGCTAGAAAAAGGCAGAGCCAGGATTCAAACACCCATTTGGGCTCTAGAGCCCCTGTGCTTAGTCACCTGCCTTTGCTATGTTCTCTGCGTTTTCTGATACTTTTCCACAATACAAGCTGCTTTTGTTTTCTTTGCTAAGATCAAAATTTCATCTCTAGCACTTCTGGGTCATCCTTTAAAATCACAAAACAGGTGGTTCCAGCCAGAAGCATAGGCATAAAATGCTTCACTTCCTCACACAACCAAAAGAAAGATAACAACCAATTTAAAAGCAAAGAACTGCCAGAAAATCATTTCAATGAAAGTCCAATAACCAGGACTTAAAGAAACATTCATCCAGACTGGTAGGAGGGGCAGAGATGGGGCAGAAAGAATGCACAGCAAAACAAGGGGGTGGGCCACAGGGACAGTCCCACATTTACACCTGCATATCCTGGGAGGTACACAGGGGAGCAAGACATACTGTGAAATCCAGGGTTTCAGCATGGGAAACTAAAACCTCAAAACTCTGGGTTGCTAAAACTTTGAGGGGGTTGTGGCAGTGGGAGAAACTCCAGCCTCAAAGGAGATTTCATTGGAGAGGCCCAGAGTTCAAATGTACACAAACCCTCCTGCCAGTGAATCAGCACAATCCATTTGTAGAAGCGAGGGAATCGACTGAAAGAAGGGTGAGAGTGGAGGAAGTATATTGTTCCCTCTCTGAACCCCCTCCCATAGACAGCACCCCAACACAGCAAAGAGGGTTGCCCAGCCCTAACAAATACCTAACAGGCATGCCAAAATAAAGAAATATGGTCCAAATGAAAGAACAGATCAAAACTCCAAAAAAACAACTAAGTGGCAAGAAGACAGACAACCTATCTGATGCAGAATTCAAAACACTGGTAATCAGGATGCTCACAGAATTTGTTGAGCTCAGTTGCAAAATGAAGGAAAAAATGAAATCTACACAAAGTAAAATAAAGGAAAATGTACAGTGATCCAACAGTGAAGTGAAGGAAACCATGACTCAAATCAATGATTTGGAACAGAAGAAATAAACATTCAACCAAAACAGGATGAAGAAACAAGAATTCAAAAAATGAGGAGAGGCCTGGGAACCTGTGGGACAACTTAAAACATTCAAACATCCAAATCATAGGGGCGCCTGAAGGAGAAAAGGAAGAGCAAGAAATTGAAAGCTTATTTGAAAACAATAATGAAGAAATTCCCTAACCTGGCAAAGGAAATAGACTTTAAGGAAGTCCAGGAAGCTCAGAGAATCCCAAAGAAGTTGGACCCAAGGAGGAACACACCAAAGCACATCATGATTACATTACCCAAGACTAAAGATAAGATGAGAATCTCAAAAGCAGCAAGAGAAAAGAAGACAGATACCTACAAAGGAGTTCCCATAAGACTATCAGCTGATTTCTCAAAAGAAATCTTGCAGGTAAGAAGGAGCTGGAAAAAAGTATTCCAAGTCATGAAATGCAAGGACCTACATCCAAGATTACTCTCTCCAGCAGAGCTGTCATTTAGAATGAAAGGGCAGATAAAGTGCTTCCCAGATAAGGTCAAGTTCAAGGAGTTCATCATCACCAAGCCCTTATTATATGAAATGCTAAAGGGACATATCTAAAAAGGATAAGATGATCAAAACTATGAACAATAAAGTGACAACAAACTCATGACTATCAGCAACTGAACCTAAAAAAAAAGCAAAACTAAGCAAACAGCTAGAACAGAAATAAAATTACAGAAATGGAGATCACATGGAGGGTTATACATAGGGAGGAGATGGGGAGAGAATAGAGAAAAAGGTACAGGGAATAAGAGACATAAATGGTAGGTACAAAATAGACAGAGGGAGGTTAAGAATAGTATGGGAAATGGAGAAGCCAAAGAACATGTATGTATGACCCATAGACAGGAACTAAGTGGGAAGAGAATGCTGGGAGTTGAGGGGACATTTCATGGAGGAGGGAGATAAAGGGGAGAAAAAATGGGACAACTGTAATAGCATAATTAATAAAATCTACTTAAAATAAAAAATAAAATTGCAAAGCAGTATCTCAATAATGGATATCCAAACCCACTTTGATGATGACATAGTGAGCCGGTGAAGCCACTGACCATAAAAAGACCAAATGAAGGGCCACTCAGATGGAGTCCCTCAGCAGGCCTTTGCTCTATGAAGGTGGCAGATTTCTCAATACTGCAGGTATAGCAATTATAACTATTGGTATTTTAAGCACATTTGATGTAAAAATCACTGCTTTAATACAGTAAGGAAAACACCTGTATATGGATTTAAAATGTTTAATCTGCTTTTACTCAGTTTTTTTAAGTGAAAAACACTGTTTGAACATATGAAAACTCAGCGTTGATCAGAGGGTTCAGTCCCTAGTATTTTCTAATGTCTGAACTGAGCATCCTCCCTTTCACATCCTGTCCATTATGGCAGCAGCATAGCAAGTTTCATATTTCTGCAGATATTTGTAGAGCATCCTTAGTCATTACAAACTCTGTCCTGGATAAACGTGCTCCATGGTACCTGATCTCTCTGCTGGAG
The DNA here is from genome assembly GCF_021234435.1 of Artibeus jamaicensis. NCBI lineage: Eukaryota > Metazoa > Chordata > Mammalia > Chiroptera > Phyllostomidae > Artibeus > Artibeus jamaicensis. Next base: position 5,774,966 of record NW_026521822.1, read on the forward strand.
TTCCCACGTACACGAAAGTTTGAGAAGTTTACCTGTTAGGTGCAGGTGCTGACTCAGCAGTCTGGGATGGGGCCTAGGTGCCTACATTTCTAACTGGGTGATGCCCCTGCTGCTGCTGGTCTGCCCAGCTCAATTTGAGTTGCAAGGGTCTAAAGCTGAGGTTCTCAACCTTGGCTACTCTATTGGAAACACTTGGGAAGCTTTGAAAAATCCTATTGCCAGGTTTTTATCTTCAGATTTAATTTAATATGATTTAAGTGGCCTAGGGTGTGGCCTGGACAGTAGTTTTCTTATCTCCTCGGGTGAATTTACTGTCCAGCTATGATTAAGACACTACTTCAGAGCAGTGGTCCTCCAAATTGTGGTTCTGGACCAGCAGCACTGGCATCCCTGGGGAACAGGTCAGAAATGCGCATTCTTGGGGCCCACTGCAGATCCAGATCAGAAACAAAGTGTAGGCTCAGTCTCTCTGTGGCAAGAAGCCTCCATGGTACCCTGATGATCACTAACATGAGAGAACCAGATTTAGAGGCTCATAGAATATATTCTCCATTTCTCTACCTTTATCCCACTCTTCTCTCTCCTCCTCTCTTCTTTCTCCCTCTGTCTCTTTCCCTCTAGCCCTTCCTAATGTGTGTTAGCTATTGCAGGTCTGTGCCAAAATACATTAATAAAACACTGAGAGTCTGAGGAAGGGTGCATAGAAAGCAGCCCAACTTCTACCAAATATAACAGTATTTGAGTCATCTCAATAACTGGCAGTTGGTTACTTTTAGTCAATTTAGGTATTGTGTGCCCCAAGCACAAATAAACTCAATGAAGAAAGTTTTTTAAATCCTTCATTTACACATATTCACATTTCTAATTAAAACCAATAATGTCATGCTGCTTAGTTAAGTGGAAGGAAACCCAATAGAAATAGTTTTAGTATGTGCTTTTCCAGTCACCATCCAGTGCTCCTCACCGGTGCCAAAAGACCTATTCATGTGCCTAAGCCCAGGCCAAAACAGTGCCACTGTTGTTAACCACTGATGAGCCTCCAGGGTGACATTTTCAAAGTCTGTGCAACTAGGTCTTCACCTACATCTTCTTAAGCTCTTGATCTCTTGAGACTGTAAGTCCCTGGGCACTTGAATCTCACTGCCCTGCACATCTAAGGAAGAAGCCAATATTCATGAAGGGAAGCACAAGGAGGCAAAGCAGTTTCTACTGGGGAGTTTCCATCCAAGAAGAGGATGAGCAGAGCATGCAGAAACCCGAGGGCTCTAATATGAGCACGTGGTTACCTGGCATGCCATTTACTCCAAGGGAGAGCCTCATCAGCCTCCTCCAAGGGGGAGGAAGAACACACTTTACATGTATTCTGCCTAAGGGCATTAATATTAGCACTTTTTAAACTGTGGCAAAATACACATAACATAAAATTTTCCATCTTAATCCTTTTTAAGTGTTCAGTTCAGTAGTGTTAAGTATATCCACATTACTGTTCAACCAATCTCCAGAACTTTTTCCTCTTGCTAAACTGAAACCCTGTACACATTAAACCACAATTCCCCCAGCCCCTGGCACTGCCATCCTGCTTTGTGTCCCTATGAATTTGACTACTCTATGAATTTCACTACCTTAAGTACCTAACATAAGTGGAGTTATAAAGTATTTGCTTGATTGTGACTGGGTTATTTCACTTAGTATAATGTCCTCAAGTTTCATCAATTTTTAAGCACATCAGAACTTCCTTATTAAGGTTGAATAATATTCCATTTTATGTGAATACCGCATTTTGTTTATCTATTCATCAATCAAGGGACATTTGGGTTGCTACCCTTTAGGCTATTGTGAATAATGTTGCTGTGAACATGACTGTACAAGTATCTTTTCAAGGCCCTACTTCCAAACTCGGAGTTCAGTGTTTGTCTCTGCAGCATGAGTGGGCGGACCCTCTTCTGTTCAGTTACAATCAGGATTTTTTTTTAGTAACAAACAATGTATCCAAAGGGTCTTAAACAATCAAAATTTTTGTCTCAATTATTTTGGGCATATATACCCAGAAGTGAAATTGCTGGATCATATGGTAGTCCTATGTAATTTGTTGAGGAACCTCCACACCATTTTTTCATAATAGCTATAACATTTTACACTTCCACCAACAGTGTACAAGGGTTTTAATTTCTTTATAAACTTGACAATAGTTGTTATTTTCTGGTTTTTTTAATAGTAGCCATCTTAAGGGTATGAGGTAATATCTTGTTGTTTTGATTTACATTTCCTTAAAGATTAGTGATGTTAAAATACTTTTTACTGTGCTTATTGGCCATTTGTATATCTTCTTTGGAGAAATGTTAATTTGGGTCCTTTGCCTGTGGTTTTAATTGGGTTGTTTTTGTTGTTGTTGTGAATTTGTATGTATTCTTTATATTAGATACTATTCTTTACTTTAGATACTAACCCTGTATCAGATGTATGATTTTCAAATAGTTTCTCCCATTTTGCAGGTTGCTTTTTTACTCTGTCACTTGTGTCTTTTGTTACTCAGAAGTTTGAAATTTGCTGTAGTACAATTTATCTATTTTTACTTGATGATATCACATCCAAGAAATTATTGTCGAAGCCAAAAAAGCTTTCCCCTATGTTTTCTTCTAAGAACTTTATAGTTTTAGGCCTTATATTTAGGTCTTCAATTCATTTTGAGTTAATTTTTGTTTAAAAATGAACAAATGTAAGGTAGGACTCCAACTTCATTCTTTTGCATATGGCTGTCCAGTTTTTCCAACATCGTTTGTTGAAAAGACAATCCTTTCCACACTTGAATGGTCTTGACACACTTATCAAAAATCTTTTAGACTTCCGCCAAGATGGAGGCATAGGTGGAAACACCTTGGGTCCACGCACAACCAAATCTAAGAACAACTATTTTTAACAACAATAAACATAACCAAACCACACAGAAAATCGACAATACGGAGTCCAAAGACAACGAAATGCTCAGCTAAACCGGTAAGAGGAGCGAAGCCAGCAGCGGAGCGGGTTGACCAAAAAGATCCCTGACCTGGTGGTGCGCAAGCAGCCGAAGGCATGGATCACAGATGCGGGCTAGCTACGGGCGCACACAGGGAAGAGGCACGGCTGGCTGTCTGCAGTTGGTCTCACATTCGCGTTTAGATAAACCAGTGAAGAGGCGAGCATTGAGACTGCACAGCACAGGGCAGCAGGGTCGCACAATTCCTATCGCATAAACAGGCCGGGGCAAGTGGTGGGACAAACTGGGCTAGCAGAGAGGACCGCCATTGCTCCCTCTCTGATCCTGCCCCCACATACAGTGTCACAAACCAGCAACCTGGGTGGCCCCACCCTGGTAAACAACTAAGGCTCCGCTCCTCATACTTAACAGCGCGAACAGACCAAAAATGGCTCAAGAACAACTCAGAGCCCCAGAGCCAATAAATCTAAGTGATGAATAAATAGCTAAACTTTCAGATGCACAGTTCAAAACACTGGTTATCAGGATCCTCACAGAACTGGTTGAATTTAGTCACAAATTAGAGAAACATATGAAAGCTAAACTAATTGAAATGAAGGGTAATGCACAGGAAACCAAAAGTAATGGAAATGAGACTGGGACTCAAATCAGGGGAGTAGACCAGAAGGAAGGAAAAAATGACCACACAGAAAAGAATGAAGAAACAAGAATTCAAAAAAATGAGGAGAGGCTTAGGAACCTCCAGGATATCTTTAAATGTTCCAACATTCGAATTATAGGGATACCAGAAGGGGAAGAGGAACACCCACAAGTGGAGTGGAACACTTATTTGAACAAATAATAAAGGAGAACTTCCCCATTCTGGCAGAGGAAATAGACTTCCAGGAAATCCAGGAAGCTCAGAGAGTCCCAAAGAAGTTGGACCCAAGAAGAAACACACTAAGGCACATCATCATTATATTAGCCAAGATGAAAATGAAGGAGAGAATCCTGGAAGCAGCAAGAGCTAAGGGGAAAGTCACCTACAAAGGAGTTCCCATCAGACTGTCAGCTGATTTCTCAAAAGAGACCTTACAGGCAAGAAGGGGCTGGAAAGAGGTATTCCAAGTCATGAAAACCAAAGACCTACATCCAAGATTGCTCTATCCAGCAAAGTTTTCATTTAGAATGGAAGGACAGATAAAGTGCTTCTCAGATAAGACCAAATTCAAGGAATTCATCATCACCAAGCCCTTATTATATGAAATGTTAAAGGGACTTACCTAAGAAAAAGAAGATAAAAAAGATGAACAGTGAAAGGACAGCAAACTCACAATCATCAACAACCGCACCTAAAACAAAAGCAAATTAAGAGGACAGCTAGATCAGGAGTGAACCATAGAAATGAAGATCACGTGGAAGGTTAGCAACAGGGGAGTGGGAGGAGGAGAAGGGGGGAGAAGGTACAGAAAATAAGTAGCAAAGATGGTAGGTAGAAAATAGATAGGGGGTAGGGTAAGAATAGTATGGGAAATACAGAATCAAAAGAATTTGAGACACGTGTTCATGAACTAAAGGGGGAATGGAGGGGGAGGGGTATGCAGGGTGGAGGGGAACAGGGGGGATAGAACAAATGTAATGGCATAATTAACAAAAAAGTTAAAAAAATTAAAAATAAAAAAAATCTTTTGACCACATATGCAAGGATTTATTTCTGGGCTTTCTATCCATTGCTTTGGTCTACATGTCTGTCTTTATGCCAATACCACACTGTTTTGTTTACTGTAGCTTCATATGGATTTTGAAATCAAGAAGTATATATTTCCAGCTTTGTTCTTCATTTTCAAGATTACTTTGGCCATTTGGGTTAATATTAGGCAAACTTTTAAACTAAAATTTAAATTACTACTATCTTAAAACCTTCAAATGACTTCCCATGACATCTAAAATCCCAAATCTTTGCTACCATGACCTCCTCTTTGCTTCCCTGTTGGTCCCTTGTCCCCAAGTACTTTCTACTCACACACCTATTTATTCATTCAGTTGGCTCTGTTAGAGGTACTATGAATACACCTTTCCCCTAGGTTTAAGCTGAGAAGCCTTCCTCTACCCCCTGTCTAATTGGTTCTCCTTCTCCCCACCTCTCATTCTCCATCCCTATAGTCACTGCTTTCATAGGCATACCTTAATTCTTCATTTTGTTTACCTGTGTATTGTATCTATCCCACACGACTTTAAGCTTCAAAAGTATAAAGACCTAGAAGACCATTGGAGAGCATTTAATACGAATTTGTTGAGAGAATAAGCTGACTTTATTTGACAGCTTTCTGGAAGACAGTAAACCTGAGTAGCAAAGATTCCCTTAACCATAATTTCACTGTTTAAACTCAACGGGAATTCTGAGGCCCCTGAATGTTTTTTTCTCATCTTTCCAAAGGAAATAGGAAAATGAGAAATATACCTCCTTGTGTGACCTAATAGCAAGATTCTGGCATCTTAAAAAAAGAGAGAAATTATTTCCTTTGAAAGACTAACTTTTTCAATGACCTTGAAGCATACTACTGACTGATTTAAGGTCACTGACTTAAAATGGAGGATTATTAGATTCCATTACTCTTCTGGACAAATATGCTTTTAAAATGTGAGTCAATCTGGGTTTAACCAAAAAGAAGAGGGAATGCTTCTCAAATAATCCCAGATTATTTGATTAAATGTAGCCACTTAGGTAGTAATTCCCCAAATTAAAAATGTGTCTCTGCCACATTTATTGTTAACCAAGTCAACTGAAATTCATGAGGATTTTTCACCACTTTTTCTTCTTTGGTTCACAATCCAAAAGTATTTCTCTTAGTGGATGAGTGTAACATGGACACATATTTGCAAGTTTACCTCATAGTCAACCACAAGGTAAATGGATTTGTTCATATTATAAACCCAAAATACCATATTATAACTTTACACCAGTAAGTCTCCCAAAATTACATTTTATGTCCTTCCTAAATGTAAAATCCTAAATTATACCTTCTTAAACAAAATAAGAATGTCAGACTTTGTTGTCTTGTATAAGACAATCATGTGAATTTTGTTTTATCATACTTCATTTTTATGCAGACAATTTCAATCTTTTGCAACATATTCAAACTACACTGTTTGTTTAGTACATTCTCCTGGCCTATTACTCATGAAAGAATCAGATACTCTAGTGATTATCTTGCGGGGGCCTACTCGTTGCTTTTGGAAACAGGCCACAGATGAAGTAACAATAACCACACTGACAAAAAAAAGCTAAACCAGCAATACAGTATTATAACAACAGATCACATCTTGATTTGAAAAAGCAGAGGTGGTATTCTGGCTTTTTTTACTTTATATACACATATTATTTCCCTTGACACTCTGCCACTATCTACCACCAATAAATCTTCATCTAAGAAGAATAGTCTAAATTTTCCCCAAGGATCTTCAGGAATGACTAACTGAACATTACTGACAATACATGAGAAATTTTATTTCAAAAATAAATATTTCCATTATGCTTCATTGCAGAATACATGAGGTTAGGGTATATAGAATTTTGCTTCACAGCATATAATATTTTAATTTACACCACAACTATTTTTCTTCAAAACATATTAGAGCTCTTGACAGAATGTTCCTTGCAAGGTAGCTTAAAGTAACTAAAAATGAAAAGCAACCCAAATGTCTAACAGCCAAGGACTGGTTGAATAAAACATGATATACACATATCAGTGGAATATGATGCAGCCATTAAAATGAAATAAAATATAAAAATATGTTTATTAATGTGGAATGATGTTTAATTTATGTTATCTATTAAAGAAAATGTAAGTAATATTTATATTATAACATATGAGAAATAACATGTTTCTAATATATGAAATTACATATGTATATAATATCTGAAACATATTTCATAGTGTATGAAATAAATTATTATATATTTAACATTACATATAAAATATATTATTTCTTAAGGAATGCTTGCCGTGACCTCAGACTACAATATGTTCTTTGGTTAAGCGCTTTCCTAGCGCACTGTATTTTCTTTTCATAGCACTGCTCAGAATTGCAAGACAATGTTTAATTGCTTCATAGTTCTTGATTTTTTCTTTCCACCTGAATATAATCTCCTTAAGAACAGTAATGTGCCCATCTTATACACTGCTGTATCTAGCTGCATCTAGTTTTTGGTAAGCAGATCAAAACTGTTTGTTGAATGAAAGAATAAGTGAGTAACTGAATTAATATGCATAGAAAGAGTCTGAAACTCTAAATGATAGCAATAGTTTTTCAGTGGACAGTGATAACACAGTGATTTTTTCTTTCTCAATCTTCCAATTTTTTTCTACAATGGTAATATCCTCTTTGAATAAAAATAATTTGATAAAATTTTTAAATGGAAATTGTTTTAGTCAGCTTTTGCTGTGATAATGCTACAATCAATTCCAAAATATCAAAGTCTTACAACAATTAAGTCTTCATTTCTCACCTAATATCTGTGGGTCAGCTGTAATAGCTCTGTTCCTGACTCCAGGTCAAGTTCAGGTTTGCTCCACAAGTCTTTTCCTACAGAGAACCAGGCAGAGGATTAGTCTCTACCTAGGTCTCATGCTGAAGACATGCTGGTCTCATGACAGGAGACAGAAGCACAAGAGGGACCTCTAACCAGAATTGGTGCTGTCATATTCACCTTCTATTGGCCAAAACAAGTGACATGACCAAGCCAAAGGAAAATGAAACAAGGATGTCTGCTTCTTGCGAAACATGGTGAGGCACATAACAATGGAAAAATGTATTGTTACAGTAAGGGAGAAAATAAAGATTTGGGTATTATTAGCCAATACATCGCAATACCTAATATGTTCTGATAAATAAAGTCAGTTCCAGGCTAGCAATAATCAGAATCACAAATACCATCAAGTTCTGAAAATGAGAGCTAAATCCTTGAACCAAAGTACAGCCTTTCAAAAACACACACCTCAGTAGAAATCAATATATCCTCATAATGTAAGGTTAATAATACAGCAAACAAAAATATGCTAAGGTACTATATCAGTTGTTGTATATGGTAGACTGTTGCATTAATAACCCCCAGTGATTTACACCAGATCTGTATCTCCCTGTAAACAAGTGATTCTCAACTGAAGGCAATTTTGCCACCCAGATATCATTGGCAATATCTAGAGACAAGTTTGGTTGCCACAATCTGAGGTATGTGGACAGAGCTGTTACTGGCATCTGGTAGGTAGAAGCCAGAGATACTGCTAAACATCCTACAAGGTACAGGATAATAAAGAATTATCCAGGCCCAGGTATCAATGGTGTTATTGACAAACCCTACTGAAAACAGATGGCCTGGGCTGGTCCCCTCCTGCATTTACTCTGGGTTTGGCCATGAGATTTGCTTTAGCCAATGAGACATTACCAACTGTGATACAAGCAGTAGTGTGAAAAGTGCATGTTGACAGGGGCTTGCTCTCTCTTGCTGCATTTGGAGTCCTAATCATCACATAAAGAAGCCTTGACTTCTTGGAAACCACTGGAGACACATGGCCCCAATCATCTGCCACTTATATTAATAAGGCCCTCTCACCAATTATCCCCAAGCAAACCCACCAACTATCTACAGTCATGTGAGTGAACACAAACTAATAAAAGGACTTAGCTGAGCATAGCCCGAATTGGCAAACCATAATACTGTGAGCTAATAAATTATTGTTGTAAGCCATTATGTTTTGGGGAAGCTGATCATGAAACAAAGATACATTGCACTTGTTGGGATACAAGCCAACATACTGTAACCCAAAGACTCAAAAATGCAGTGGTTTAAATGATATTTTTACATTTAAGCCCAGGACATGGACTTAACATGTTTTTTTAAACATTTTTTAATAGCTGGGTCCAAGATTATTCTTCCAACTCCTACTATAACAACTACATCTCAGTCAGCATAAGGGAGGAAACACAATGAATGTACTGCATTGCATATCTGCTGACTTTCCACTACCAAAATGTAATCATATGGTTATTTCTGGCAACAAAAGGGCCTAAGTAACATTGAATTCAGCTGTGGTAAAATTCTAGTAGAGTAAAAAAAGAAGAAGAATGGATACTAGGAAATAGTTGAGTGCCATAGCTATTTTAAACTGTGAAAAAATTGTTAACTCATATCTTAGGGTGATAAAAAGTAGATTTACTCTTGTGAGTACATGAAATAAAGAGCTTATTCTTGTATTATTATTTATTAATTATTGTATTATTTTCTATATGAACAACCATAAACCTACTTTTTGCCTGTACATCAGATGAAGAAGGAAGTTGGTAGCCAGATAAATCTCTGAATTGCTTCAATGCTCCATTTTCTTTATTACTATAGTCTTGACTACATCACTGTAAAACAAAGTCACTTGCTCTTGAATCTATAATACAATGTTTATTACTTTATGGGGAAGAAGATGATTTATAAATATCAAAGTGGAAGATAACATGAGTTTTGATAATGTAAATATTTCTTCCTATGAAATCAAAAAACTGAGAGAGGCTTTCAAGATGGCGATGGAGTAAGACTGAGTAGGACGGAGCAGGACGGAGCAGGACGGAGCAGGACGGAGCAGGACGAAGCAGACACCAGTTCCTAGTACAAAAGGGAGATAAACCTGTCCGATCAGAGGAGGAGAAGCCAGCAAGCCAGCAGTTGCCAAGCATATATGAAAATAAGAGGCCAGAAACCTCATCGGTCACGGAGGAACCAGACGGTAGGGAGACAGCAGTGGTACAGTAGTCTCCGGGATGGAGCAAAGAGAAACAGCAGGGATTTCCGCTGGTGCATGGTTGGAGGACTAGTGCCCAGTGGCAAGTGCCCAACAGTGCCTGGGACAGCGTTCAGCGCCCGGACGGCTCCCTCCCTGGGATTTTTAGGCCCAGCCAGCCAAGTGGCCCAGGCAAAGAGGTGTGGAAGGAATTTCAGCCTGCACACAATTTGGAGGACTAGTCGCCCAAAGCGCAGTGTATTTGGGCATTGCCTGACAGCACCTGGGCCAACGTTCAGTGCCCGGAAAGCTCCCTCCCTAGGATTTTTCGGCCGGGACCTGCCAAGTGGCCCAACAAGAAGGGAGCAGAGGGGATTTCAGCCTGTGCACAGTTTGGGGGTCCAGTGCCTGGCAGGCAGTGTATCTGGGCGAGTGCCTAATGGCTCTTGGGACAGCGTTCAGCAGCCAGACCTCCATCCCTAGGATTTTTCATCCGGGACCTGCCAAGTGGCCTAACCAGAGGGGATTTCAGCCAGCGCACAGTTCGGGGGTCCAGCGCCTGGCAGGGTGCTGCTCCATCCCTAGGATTTTTCGGCTGAGGTTGGCCAGGGGACCCAGACAAACACGGGAGCAGGGGGGATACACACCACGCACCGCGCCATGACGTGCGCACAGAGTTTCTGTGCGCCCAGTTCTCAGATTGGCTCCCGTCTTCCAGTCCACCCACCTCAGACTATTTGGAAGCCCCGGGCGCTTAGGGGTACTGGGGAAAGAGCTGAGACCCTCAACCCCACACCCCCTTTCCGGCCAAGCAAGATGGGGTGCCAGGAGAGACTTGTTTGATAGAGTTTGCGGAGAGGGTGCGGAGGACAAAGGGCCCCAACCAAGGACCCTGTGGTTGCCAGCCCAGGAGAACTGAGAGGTACAGCGTGGGGCTCTGAATCCAATAGACACAACAGCCTGGTCTGCTCCACACCCAGCTTGGCAGCGAACCGAGATTGGGCAGAGGGCCTAGAGCTTCCCCACAGAACGGGGGCAGGTCTGTGCTCAATCCCTAGGGAACCAGGCAACTAGGCTGGTGCAGGTGCCCGCAAACACAGCAAACCAGCCCATGACGGTAACCCTGGGAGGGGAGCGCTGTGAGGAAGTCCTACAATGGGGACATTGTAGGGAGCTGGAGAGAGGCGCCAAGTGTCTGGATCCTGAGAGGGAATGGCGGAAAAAAATCACAACAATGGACCCTCAGCCAGCTGCAGCCAGAAAAACTGGTTCGGCTAGTTTGAAACCAACAAGTGACATTTCCTTTTTTGTTGTTCTTTTTGGGGGATTTTTTTGTTTGTTTGTTTTTTGTTTCTTGGTTTTATTTACTTCATTTTATTTTTATTCTTTTTTTTTACTTTTCTTTCTTTTTCCATTCCTTTTCTTTATCTTTTTGCTTCTTTAAAGTAATCTGTTATCTCTTTTAAATTCTATTACTGTTTCATCTTTCAATACTTTTGTCATATTTTCTCTGATTTTCTGTTTTATTCCTTCTTCTTTTCTTTCTAAACTTATTGCTTTTTCTTTCATTCCCCTACCCCTTTTTTTCTTTCTTCCTTTTATTTCCTTCCTTGTCTTTTCTTTCTTTTACCCACAAGAGTCACAATCAACTCGAAAATACGAAAAGACCAGAGCTGGACCCATAGAAGAGACCTCCCGATAGTAGAGTCAGAGAGACAAATTGCACTTTGCTGTAGGAGAGAAGCCAAAAGTTGCTGCATATTTGAGTAGGTGGAAGCACAGAACGACAGGATAACCAAAACAGACTGCTCCACTGAAATTCACAGGCATTCCACCACAAAAGTTCACACCATAAACCCAGGGTGTCAAAATAGATTAATCTAAGAAGCTGAGGCTAACAAGAAGAGTCTCACAAACAATGGGAAGACAAAGAAACAATCCCCAAATGAAAGGAAACGAGGAACCCTCAGGAAGAATGTTAGATGAAATAGAGGCAAGTCCACTATCAGATACTGAATTCAAAGCTCTGGTTTCCAGGAAGTTCAAAGAGCTCACAATCAGCTACCAGAAACTACAGGGGAGCTATAATGATCTCACCGCAAACTATATCAACATGAAAAAGGAAATGGAAATTATTAGCAAGGGCAAAGAGGAAATGAAGAATACAATTTCTGAATTAAAAAAACACAGTGGAAAGCATTAAAAATAGGGTAGATGAAACAGAAGATAGGATTAGTGAGCTGGAGGACAAAGTAGAAAGCATCTCACAGAAAGAACAGGAAAGGGAAAAGAGGCTCAGAAAGAATGAAGAGGGATTAAGAGAAATGCAAGACAATATGAAACGTAATGATATCTGAATAATAGGAATACCAGAAGGAGAAGAAGAACAAGGGATAGAAAACGTATCTGAAAGAGTAATGAGAGAAAATTTCCCCAATTTGATGAAAGAAAAAGTCACACAAATCCAGGAATCACACAGAGTCCCATTCAAGAGGAACCCAAGGAGGCCCACTTCAAGACACAACATCATTAAAATGGCAAAATTCCAAGACAAACAGAGAATCTTAAAGGCAGCAAGGGAGAAAAAAGAAGTAACATACAAGGGAGCCCCAATAAGGTTAGCCACTGACTTCTCAATGGAAACACTCCAAGCAAGAAGAGAATGGCAAGAAATATTCCAAGTAATGAGAAACAGAGGCCTACAACCAAGGCTACTTTACCCAGCAAGGCTCTCAATCAAGACAGAAGGCCAAATAAAGAGCTTCCAAGACAAAAAAAAGTCTAAAAGAATATGCTGCCACCAAGCCAGCTCTACAAGAAATACTAAAAGGTCTGCTTTAAGGAAAGGAAGGAAAAAAGACAGACAGAGAGGAACACAGGTACAAAACTGGCAATGAATAAGCACCTATCAATAATAACCTTAAACGTAAATGGATTAAATACTCCAATCAAAAGACACAGAATAGCTGCATGGATAAGAAAGTGTCACCCACACATATGCTGCCTACAAGAGACCCACCTCAGGACAAAAGACCATCACAGACTAAAAGTGAAAGGCTGGAAACAAATTTTCCAAGAAAATGGACAAGAGAAAAAATCTGGGGTAGCAATTCTCATATCAGAAAAAATAGACTTCAAAAAAAAGAGCCATAAAGAGAGACTCAGAATGTCACTTCATAATGCTCAAGGGAAGAATCCACCAAGAAGACATTAACATCATAAATATATATGCACCCAACATAGGAGCACCAAAATATATAAAGAAAATCTTAGAGGAATTCAAGAAAGATATAGACAGCAACACAATTATAGTGGGGGATTTTAACACCCCACTCTCAAAAATGGACAGATCTTCCAAACAAAATATCAACAAAGACATTGCGGCATTAAACAACACCCTTGATGAAGTGGACCTAACTGATATATACAGAGCTCTTCACCCCAAAGAAGCTAAATACACATTCTTTTCAAATGCACATGGAACATTCTCAAAGATAGACCACATGATAGGACACAAAACAAGCCTCAACAAATTCAAGAATATTGAAATCATACCAAGCATTTTCTCTGACCACAAGGGACTGAAACTGGAAACCAACCCCGAAGGAAAAAACCCAAAGCACCCAAAATCATGGAGACTGAACGGTATGCTATTAAACAATAAATGGGTCAAGAATGAAATTAGGGAAGAAATCAAAAATTTTCTGGAAACAAATGAAAAGGATCTCACAACAACCCAAAACTTATGGGACACAGCGAAGGCAGTCCTGAGAGGGAAATTTATAGCAATACAGGCCTACCTAAAGAAGATAGAAACATTTCAAACAAACAACCTTACTCTATGACAGCAAGAACTTGAGGAACAACAACAAAAACAGCCCAAAGCAAGTAGAAGGAAGGAAATAACCAAGATCAGAGAAGAACTAAATGACATAGAGACTAAAAGCACAATTCTAAGGATCAATGAATCCAGGAGTTGGTTCTTTGAAAAGATAAACAAAATAGACAAGCCTTTAAGCAGGCTCATCAAGAAAAGAAGGGAACGGACACAAACACAATCAGAAATGAAAGAGGAGAGATTACAACTGATACCACAGAAATAGAAGGGATTGTAAGAAATTACTATGAAGAACTGTATGCCAAGAAATTTGAGAACCTAGGGGAAATGGACACCTTTCTAGAAAAATATAATCTCCCAAAACTCAATGAAAAAGAAGTAGAACACCTGAATAGACCAATAACAGCAAAAGAAATTGAAGCAGTAATCAAAAAACTCCCATCACACAAAAGCCCTGGACCAGATGGTTTCACAGGAGAATTCTACAAAGCATTTAAGGAAGAGCTAACCCCTATTCTTTACAGACTATTCCAAAAAATCCAAAAGGATGGAAAACTCTAAAACTCCTTTTATGAAGCCAGCATCATCCTAATTCCAAAACCAGATAGAGATACAACAAAGAAAGAATACTTCAGGCCAGTATCACTGATGAACATAGACGCTAAAATTCTCAACAAAATATTGGCAAATTGCATCCAACAATATATCCAAAAGATCATACACCAGGACCAAGTGGGATTCATCCCAGTGATGCAAGGATGGTTCAATATTCGCAAATCAGTAAATGTAATTCATCACATAAACAAAAGCAAAGACAAAAATCACATGATCATATCAATAGAGGCGGAAAAAGCTTATGATAAGGTACAGCACCCATTTATGATAAAAACACTCAGCAAAGTGGGAATACAGGGAGCATTTCTCAATATAATAAAGGCCATTTATGAGAGACCTACAGCCAATATCATACTCAATGGGCAAAAACTAAAAGCTTTTCCACTAAGATCGGGAACAAGACAAAGATGTCCACTTTCACCACCTCTATTCAATATAGTATTAGAAGTTTTGGCCACAGCGATCAGACAGGAAAAGGAAATAAAAGGCATCCAAATCAGAAAGGAGGAAACAAAACTGTCACTGTTTGCAGATGACATGATAGTGTACATGGAAAATCCTATAGACTCTACCAAAAAACTGCTCAAACTAATTAATGAATTTGGCAAAACAGCAGGATACAAAGTCAATATCCAGAAATCAAAGGCATTTTTGTATACCAACAATGAATCAGCAGAAGCAGAAATCCCATTCTATATAGGAAAAGAAAAATAAAATATCTGGGAATAAACCTAACCAAGGAGGTAAAAGACCTGTATGCAGAAAACTACACAGCATTGAAGAAAGAAATCAGGGAAGACACAAACAAATGAAAACATATACCTTGTTCATGGATTGGAAGAATTAACATCATCAAACTGTCCATACTACCCAAAGCAATATACAGATTCAATGCAATACCTATTAAAGTACCAATGGCATATTTCACAGACATAGAACAAACACTTCAAAAATTTATATGGAACCATAAACAACCCTGAATAGCAGCTGCACTTTTGAGAAAGAAGAACGAAGTAGGAGGGATCACAATACCTGATATCAAACTGTATTACAAAGCCACTGTAATCAAAACAGCCTTGTACTGGCATAAAAACAGGCACATAGAACAATGGAACAGAACAGAGAGCCCAGAAATAAACCCAACTCTCTACAGTCAATTAATATTCGACAAAGGGGGCAGTAACATAAAATGGAGTAAAAATAGCCTCTTCAACAAATGGTGTTGGAAGAACTGGACAGCTACATGCAAAAAAATGAAACTTGAGCACCAACTTACACCATACACCAAAATTAATTCAAGGTGGATAAAAGACTTAAACGTAAGCTGTAATACCATTAAAGTCCTAGAGGAGAACATTGGCAAGAAAATCTCAGATACTCCACGCAACAACATTTTTACCCATATGTCCCCTAGAGCAAGGAATATAAAGGAAAGAATAAACAAATGGGATCTCATCAAAATAAAAAGCTTCTGCATGGCTAAAGAAAACAGTATTGAATTAAAAAGACAACCAACTGTATGGGAAAACATATTTGCCAATGATACCTCAGACAAAGGTTTAATCTCCAAAATATACAAAGAACTTACACAACTCCACTCTAAGAAGACATCTAACCCAATTAAAAAATGGGAAAAGGACTTGAACAGACACTTCTCCAAGGAGGACATACAGAAGATCCAGAGATACATGAAGAGATGCTCAATACTGTTAGCTATCAGAGAGATGCAAATTAAAACCACAATGAGATACCACTTTACACCAGTCAGGATGGCTATCATAAACAAAGCAACAAACAACAAATTTTGGAGAGGTTGTGGGGAAAAGGGGCCCTTAGTTCACTGTTGGTGGGATTGCAGACTGGTACAGCCATTATGGAAAACAGTATGGAATTTTCTCAGAAAAATAAAAATCGACCTGCCTTTTGACCCAGCTATTCCACTGCTGGGATTATATCCCAAGAATCCTAAAACATCAATATCAAAGAACCTATGCACCACAGTGTTCATAGCAGCACAATTTACAATAGCCAAGAGCTGGAAGCAACCTAGGTGCCCATCAGTAAATGAATGGGTCAAAAAATTGTGGTACATATACACAATGGAATTCTATGCAGCAGAGAGAAAGAAAGAGCTACTACCCTTTGCAACAACATGGATGGAACTGGAAAGCATTATGCTGAGTGAAATAGGCCAGGCATTGAAAGACAAATACCATATGATCTCACCTTTAACAGGAAGCTAAACAACAAAACAAACAAGCAAGCAGAAAAAAAACAAAGACACTGAAATAGAGAACAAGTGGGCAGTGACCAGAGGGGAGAGGGAAGGGAATTTAAGGGGGAAAAGGGGGAGGGATTTTGAGGAACAAGTATGAAAGACACAGGGATGAGGACTGGGGGGGAGGAAATGGGAGGGAGGTGGGGAGCACAGGGTGGGGTGGGGCTGGGATGGGAGAAATAGCCATAAAAACTGTACTTGAAAAATAACTAAATAAAATTTAAAAAGAAAATGTTAAAAACATAAAAATAAATAAAAGGAGGAAAAAATCAAAAAACTTTCTCAAGGAGATACTCCCAGTATGTGGAACCCTTCAAACAAAGAACTAATGCCTGACCATAGCCTCTGGGATGTTTTGGCATCATTTCCAATTTTTTCATCATTTCCCTACTTCTTTCACAAATTTCCCCCTGTATTTTCTAGTTCATATTATATGCTCACATGCATGTGTACCAGGTGGTAGGATATAATTGACCCTGGAAAGAAGTTACCTTTAACTGAGTAATATGTTCAACACTATATAAAATTAGACAAAATATATAAATGAGAGTGCACATAGAAGGAAATGGGTAAAACTTATAAACCTAGAAATGTGTGTATCCTCCCTCCAAGAAAGAAATATAAATTAAAACTGCATTGAGATGCCAGTTTTCTCTTACAGATTTCTATGTCTGAAAACATACTGTTGGTGAGAATGGTGAGGAAAAGAAATTGTTTAGCCCACAGGGAAAAAAGTTTAGCAGAAACTGCAGAATTTTATTTACCAATTCTATTTCTAGAGATTTATCCTGCAAAGATACTTGTACACATAAAAAGTTATGTATATTTTGAGATCATTTTCTGAAGCCCTTGTTTGTCACAGGCGGAAAAAGGAAACAACCTAATTACTTGGTAACCAGGATTTGTTAACTAGAGTATACCCACACAATGCAATACTATATAGCTTTAAATGACGGATATATAGTAAATAATATCTGAAATAATCTGCTAAATTAAAAAAAAAAGCTCCTACCTCTCGCAACAGCATGGATTGAAGTGGAGAGCATTATGCTAAGTGAAATAAGGCAGGTGGTGAAAGACAAATACCATATGATCTCACCTGTAAGTACAGCCTAATCAATACAACAAGCAAGCAAAATACAACCAGAGACATTGAAATAAAGAACAAACTAACAATAACCAGAAGGAAAGGAGGAAGGGGAGGGGGGAGGAGAATGGTCATCAAGGAACATGTATAAAGGACACATGGACAAAGCCAAAGCCAGGTAGGATTGAGGGTGAGAGGAAGGGCTGAATGGGGTGTGAGGGAGTGGAAGAAAAATGGAGAAAACTGTACTTGAACAACAATAAATAAACAACAAGACACAGAGGTATGAAATACACAAAATGCTAACATTTTTTATTAAAGGAAGGGGATGTTTGTAATTACATCAAGTCCTTAGAAAGATCAGTGAGTGCCAACACCACTGCTCACCTCCAGGGAGCTGATGTGGGATACGATGGGAGGGAGAAATAAATGTTACTTTTACACATGTTGTTATTTGAACCATGTGAAGATATTTGCTCTGGAAATAAAATCACACAGGGTTTTGTTTGTTTGAGTGAAAAATACAGTATAACAATTATATTTCTTGTTCCAAACACTATATTTATATTAATGCAACCTAAGATGACATTGCTTTATTTTTAATTACTACATCATAACTACTATGTCATACAAGCTTAGTAAAATAAAGCTTCGGTTTCTGTTTTAGATGTACTACTTTTACATCAAATCTTTTTTCATCCTCAGGTAGTAGATTCTTCCATCCAAATATAAACCTGTAAAAATAAGGCTTACAATTACTTCTAAAGTTAGGTAACTTAAAAACAAGAAATACCATTGTTATGTCATCATTTTTAATAATTAAAGTACAGAATAGCGCATATAAACTTTCTTCTACTTCCAACAATTATTCTGCAGTTACTGAGGCACTGAGCTATGCTGGTCACAAAGCTACACTCTGTGAATGATACAAGGATATATATATTTACAACATATATATACATGTATTTCATTATAATATGTATAATATATACCTATATGCTGCTGTGGCATATATAATGAGCATGTGGTTAAAACATATATATGATAATCATATAGTTAAAGTTGTGTTAGATATACTAGACATACTATCTATATTTTAAAATATTTTGAGTAAAATTCCCATTTGTTTTTCTTAGTCAATCTCCAAGTATTCAAGGCAGTTTTCACAAACAGGCAATTTTTATTATTAGGAATTCTCAGCTCTGTAGTTTGAATCTTTAAAAAAAGACAAAAATGTAGTTCTTTCCAATGAAAACTGTGCCATTTGAAATACCTGTAATTTTTATAGTACTGATAATTATAAAACTGCTTTGTTCAGATCAGTTTTTTTAAACGAGCACACTCATTGAAGAAAATTTGCAAAATAAAGAGGCATGTAAAGAAGAAAAGAAATGTCACCCCCTGTAACACCGCCACCTGGAGAAACCATTGCTATCATTCTAGTTCCCCACCAGCCAATGATTCTTATCGGACCACATTAACTCCACGTCACACTATCAACTTTCGCTTTTGATAGTGTTCTATTGGTGATTAGTGCTCACCCTTCTTCATTAAGATAAGTTTTCTGATTCATCCTTGGAGACTTCAATAAGCCAGGCTTTACCTCTAGTTACTGACTGACTCAGCCTGGAAAGTCAAGAGAGGCTGGAGATCAGTCTGGGGCATGGAGAACATGGAAGAGCATGTTCTACCAGAAAGACACTTTCTCTTCCCTACTTGTCCATTTGGAGATGCCTTGTCTCTGTTCACCCAAGCCTCACCTGCCCACACCCCCAAACACAAAGCTAACACACTGCTCATTAGGCCACATCACAGATGTGGCTCCTAGTTATGTGTTCTGACCAGCACCCAGAAATGGATGGAAACTCCTGGATGACAGGTGAAAAGAAGCAAACACAGTAAAAAGAGGTGATAAGTAAAGCAATCCTCTCTATCAACATGCTTTTTGCAAGATCTAAAAGAGGAAGAACATGAGACTTAGTGATCAGTGATGATAAAACATTAATAAAATGAAATATAACATTGTATATTTGGAAATATTCTAATTTAGTTAACTTTCATTAACTAGGAAGTATAATATAACCATACATATTTTAATATATGTGAGTTAATTATAATTCATTCTCAATTTCTCATTCAACACCTATATCAATTCATCACTAAACCCTTTCAATCACATTTTAAAACTCTGCCTTGAATATATCTTCTCTTCCCTGCCACCATGATCTTCCAGCAGAATTATCAGGTCTCCCCACCTCCATTCCTATCTGCTCACAGTCAAATCTCCTCAGGGCTGTTAGGCAGTCTTCTTAGAAATTAAGACAATACCGTGTCGGTTTCCTGATGAGTTTCAAAACTTCTCCAAGTTCCCTAGATGATTTGATCCTGCAACCTTCAACCTCATCCTCGCCACTTCCATCCTCTCCCCCACTTCCCAGTTTCCTCCACAGGCCAGTCTCTCCCCATCCTGGGGTCTCCCACAAGCTCATCTCTCTGTCCAGAGGCTCCTCTCCTCCCTCTGCGATGTTTCTTCTTATTCTTCAGGTTTCAGCTTAAATGACACAGAGTAAATATAGAAACACATGCATGTATTTTTTTAACCATTAAAATATTAAAGTTCTTTCTGGAAAGCTTCTGGATGGTGTTTATTTTCTTTTTTATATTTATGTGTACTTTCTAAATGTGTTACAATAAATGTACATTGCTTTTATAATCAGAAAAATGCTTCAATCATTTACCTAGTCTATGAATGTTGTTATAATTGATGGTCAACTGTAAAATGAGGTAGCACAGGAATACCACCTCACTGTTAATAAAGTGAGTGTTTCTGGGCTCTGCCTTCCTCCAGAAGCAGCATTTCCCTGTTTTAAGATGCTCCTTCAATGCTTTTATGGATCCAAAATACTATTCCCCTTTGTTCAGAATATATTCCCCCTGCTCCTGCTTTGAGCCTCATCATGGCTTGACACAATCCCAGTTCATCTTTCTAGACCCAGCTCAAGACTTCACCTTGAGATGGAGCTTCACTATCCCAGCAGAATAAGTTTTTCTTTGGCCTCTGTAATATGAGCGCTCTGGGTTGTTATCTCTGTAAGGGCACTGAGCTCTTTGCTTTGGGATTTATCCCTGAACAATGACTGGCCAAAGAGCCAAGAGCTCTGCTAGGTCAGGACTCAGTCTTCTTCTCCATTGTACCCCCAGGACCCAGGCCAATGTCCAGCAGAAGGAAAGTACTCAATTGATGTTTGTTGAATGAATAAATGAAATATAGGCGAGGACCTCAAGATTCAAAGAGATTAATTAACTTGGTAAACTTGCACACCCATTCACTCATATTTTCTTTTTAATTTAAGAAATACTTCCATACAAATTAAATATGTTAAAATAAAAATAATACATAATTGAAAACATATAAAGGACTCAGCTTATAATGGGGAGCTGGGACCTACAGCCCGGCTCTTTCTGATTACAACTTCAATGGTGTCCGCTGTGCTAGGCTATTACCATAGTGGGTTTTTGTCATCTGTGTTGACTGGCAGAAGTTTATTTCTTTTTTAAAAGATTTTATTTATTCATTTTTAAAGAGAGGGGGAGGGAGGAAGAAAGAATTAATATGGGAGAGAAACATCAATATGTGGTTGCCTCTTACACACCCCCTACCAGGGACCTGGCCCACAACTCAGGCATGTACCCTGACTGGGAATCAAACTGGCAACCTTTTGGTTCACAGGCTGGTGCTCAATCCACTGAGCCACACCAGCCAGGGCAGAAGTTTATTTCTTATATATTGTTTAGGTGACTTTGATCTTAAAGGCTGTAGCAGAATACACTTGGGGCAGCATATTTTTCCACTAATATTTGCTACAAGCACAATCGTAAAACCTATGTTTTCTGTCCAATTAACCCCTCCAGCCACCACGATTGCACAATGAGGCAAATGCAACATGAAACCAAATGGCTTAACACAGAGAACATAGAGAACTGGCAGCCACATAAAGCAGTAAGATGCTTAAGCAAGCGTGTCCCCCTGTCAGCGTTCTGAGCAAGCAGACCAGTGCGTTTATCTGGTGGCCACTTGGCTCACAGACAGCAGCACTCTGACACAGCTTGGCAGTATTCCCTGGAGCCATGCTCATTCCTGGTGGCAGCAGGCAGGGTGCCAGGCATCACCCTCTGTATACAAGACAACAGGGCAAGGTGCCCGAGGGTTAGGAGACAAAAACATCTGTCGGAGTCACCGAGTTGTTGGTTGCCTGAGTTCACCCACAGAGAATGCCAGAGAATGCCAACTGCCAGACCGTTTCCAGGATGTGTTCTGTCCCTGTGAGGGACACTGGGAGCTCCAGAACCCAAGCCCAAAGGTCAGCCAACATGAAACACATTCAAAAGCCTCCTCCATCAGTATCAGCAAGCAGACAAGGGTTGGGGGCAGAAGCCAAGCCCCTACCAACTCAGGCTAAAACACTACATGTAAGGTTTGAGCCACTTCAAGGTGGAGAGTAAAGAAAAAATCCATCATAATTGTTTAATTTTATCTTTTCAGTAAGACACCAAGCAACAGTTTGATGAAGTTTTCACAGAAATACTGGTTTCAAAAGCAGGGATTTTTAATTTTGTTTTATTTTGCTGGCTTTTATGGACTTAGAACATTTCAAGGACACAAGGGTCGATAAAGATCATCTTGTCCACCCCCAAACCCATGGAGCTGCCTTGGTCTTTCTGCCAGCAAGTTGTCCTTGCTTCCCTTTAAAACAGAGCCAGCAGATGTGCAGGAGTCAGGCATAACAAGTGTCCACTGAGGTAAGTTAACTCCCCTTACTGGAAGGAAACTAAAGATCAGAGTCACATTCCTTGCCAGCAAACCACCCAAGTCACTTTGCCATTCAATGAATTATTTTATTTTTTAATTAGAATTTATTTATATTTTATATAATGTTCATTCCTAGATTATGATTTATGGAAATAATATGATCATTTAGATGGTAGAAGCATGTGACCAATTTATTTCCAAAATATCCTATTTGCTAATCAGCCAATGGATAAATAAGTACTGAGTCTTTTCAAGCAGTTTAATTTACATTGACAAATCTAAATTTGTTCATTTGTTCAATCAAAATACTTAAATGCCCACCATTCATTGGGCATTCACTTAGTGCATTCAGCTCCTCTATCAGAATATCATAGACTGGAGGGCTATAAATTACAAAATTTTATTTCTCAGTTCTGAAGGCTGAAAAGTCCAAGATCAAGAGCCGGCAGATTGGGAGTCTGGTGAGAACCCACTTTCTGATTTAAAGATAGGTATCTTCTGGCTATGTCTCTTCTGGCTCTATCCTCCCATGGCCAAGTGGTCAAGAGAACTCTCTGGGGCCTCTCCTAAGGACACTAGTTACATTTATGAGGGCTCTGCTTTTAAGACCTAAGAATTTCCTAATGGCTCCACCTCCAAATACCATTACACTGGGGGTTAGGTTTCAACATACGATTTTGAGGGACACAAATATTCAGTTCATACCAGGCACCATGCTAGGTACTAGAGCTATCATGTTAAATAAGAGCCAGTCCCTCCTCTCAGAAAACTTGCAACTTTGGTGGAAGATGCTTCATCATCAAACTCATGAGTCCTAAATGTGGGGAACATGTAGAAACTGTAGCCTGATAAAGTCCAGATATAGTAGAGCAGACCCTGTGACCACTCTGGCTTTCAAGAAAGTCCAATGCATGCCTTACAAAACTCAGTAAAAAAACACTGATTTAAATAACATCTGTCTTCAGTTTTTCTATTTTTATTTATTTATTTTTATAATTTTATTTAGTTATTTTTCAAGTACAGTTTTTTGTCTATTTCTCCCATCCCAGCCCCACCCTGCCCCGTGCTCCCCACCTCCCTCCCATTTCCAACCCCCTTAGTTCTCGTCCCTGTATCCTTCATACTTGTTCCTCCAAATCCCTCCCCCTTTTTTCCCCTTAAATTCCCTTCCCTCTCCCCTCTGGTCACTGTCCCCTTGTTCTCTATTTCAGTGTCTTTGTTTTTTTTTCTGCTTGCTTGTTTGTTTTGTTGTTTAGCTTCCTGTTAAAGGTGAGATCATATGGTGTTTGTCTTTCAACACCTGGCCTATTTCACTCAGCATAATGCTTTCCAGTTCCATCCATGTTGTTGCAAAGGGTAGTAGCTCCTTCTTTCTCTCTGCTGCATAGAAAAACTTCTATGCAGTTTTTCTATTTTTAATCATTCACCCTAACTTAAGCTATAAACTCTTAAAGATGAAAAGGGTTAGCCATCACAATGAATTATCAAGGTTTTACTTACTAAGTAATTAAAGGTTAAAGTTCCTCAAAGGAAGAGTATCACATAGAAATAGCACCTCTGACGTAAGATGCCAAATCTGGATCATAAGCAGGTTGTAGCTTGTAAAGCTGTTTGCTGCAAATTTAACATAGGAACTGTTGTGTAATTGTGATAGGAGCTTAAAATGTGATTTGATTTGGTTAAGGTAACTTCTAATTGTTTTCCAGCTCAGAATCCTCCATATGATCTTCATATTGTCCCACTCAGCAAAATTTTTTCTTTGTTTTTCTCTTTATGATTAAGAATCTATTTTCCCAATGGTTATTTGCTATATGGGTTTCACTAGCATTACTAAGATGGGAGAAGTATCCTGAAAAATCTACATATAGTCCACAGAGACATTCCACTCAAATCTACGGAGTTTCTCAGGAAAGTTTCTAGCTGTTGGGTTAAGAAAACATATAGACCAAACATACAATGACATCAAGCCTTCTTCCCTGACGCCAGCTGGGTGTTTGATGTGGTGACATTCTGAAGACATGTGAGACTGGTTTCAGTTGCATGATTCACATTGTTAACCTTTGGAAATGTTGAACATAAATGAATGACCCTGAATTCTACCCAGCTGCATAAGAAACACTATTTGTAAATAGTCTGTTCCCTGTTGTAGTATTTTTGATTTGAAGAAAGTTACTCAGCAATTAGTTCAGTAGTCCATAAAGTAACTATAGTCACAACTTGCAAGTGGTTTTAGCTTACCTCTTTTGCTGTTAATGAACCATAATCATCCTTTTCCTAAAGTATCATTATTCTAACATACCTACTTAAAAGTTCATCAGAATCAATAACTTTATGGTTTGGAGGCCAAGTTCTCTTCACATTACCAACCCATCACCCAGATGGAAGAAATGTTTAGAGTCCATATGATGTAACATTCGAATTCTTACACTCTTTGATCATGGAACTACAGACAAGGTTTGGCATGGTATGCCAGCACCATCCTGAAATCATTTGTTGTCCTTTCAGAATAAAATACAAGAAATGTTACTGTAGTTCCCAAGCTAATTAGATTTCCAGTGACCTATGTTCAGAAATGTCACATGATAGTACCGGTTTTGAAAATTATTTTTCTGATACAGGTAAGATAAAAAATTGTTTTGATAATATCTTTTAAATTTTAACTTTAGTACTATAGAGAAATTAATGGACATGCACCATGCAACAATTAAGAGCATCAATGAGTGATTTCAACAGAGATGGTGGCAAAGGTCAAAAGTTTATAATAATACTTCTGAGGGTCATTTATAGTTTCATTTATTAATACTTCTAGGTATAATTCTATATCAATCAAGACAGCAAATAATTTACCCAAGTTAGTTCTGTATTATATTTTTCACATATTTATTATTCTTAAAAGACCAGTCAACTTAAAACTTGATTTTCCCACTCTGAGATGCTTCAAAACATAGGCTTCATATAAGGTATCTAATTTTGAGGGCACAGTGAATTCCAGCTGTGATCACAACTGTATATCTAAAGGGCCACCTGGTACACTTTCTCTGTGTCACTTATCATGTTTAGTGTTTTGCAGATCATATCTTTTAACTTTATACAAGCCCTATTATTTTGTATATTATTATATTATATTTTATTTTAGCTTATTTTCCTTGTTTCTTAGATGATAGAACTGAGTCACACAGATTTTGATAAGCCCCAACATTCTTACAGTAAGTGTATGCTGAGTTGGGGTTGAGACACAGTTTTAAGTGGCTGTGAGATACCATTTTACTGTGTTTAACTTGTGTTTCATTAGGCCATAGTTTGTGATATGGTAGAAAAAAAGGCCAATTGCTTATTTGACAAAGGACACTTTTAAATTAGGGAAATTGAGTTGGTGCTACTGCCATAGCTCCCAACCAGGAAAATTTCCTGATTGTTAAGAAGCTGCTGGGCAACAAAGAGGTTTCCACTGGTTTAGCAGGCTTGTTTAAAATGAAGCAAGGTTTTTTAGTCAGAAAGTTGAAGCTACATCCTAATCATAGAGATTATTTTCAATATGCACAATGTTTTCATGTATTCTGAATTTGACTACATGACCAAAGATAAACTGTATAGGCTACATGAAACTAAGTAATCAATGTGACTCAATTTTTCACTGGTTATCTTTCTTTTTTAATAAGAAATAAGAGAGAAGAGTCCAAAGATAAATTAAATAACATTGAGAAGTAGGAGAAGGATACAGAAGTCAACACTTGGGTCAAAAGATAGCTGATTGACTTAAGGGATTACATCTTCAGAGAGAATTTTAATCAAGAGTCTTCCAGTTGCCATAATAAAAATGCAAATTGAACTGGTTTAAATAAAAAAAGGAAGCTTTCCTGGTTCATGTAACTGAAAAGTCTAGGAGATTAGTATGGTTCATCTGAATCAAGATTCCCACACATTACCTCAGGAATCTGTTCCTCTTCCCTTCCCAGGTCTGCTTTCCTTTGTGTTGGCCTCCTTCTCAGACAGATTGTTTCTCTGTAGTAGTATAGATGAGCCCTAGTAGCTTCAGGGTTACATCCTGTCAGCTTAACAATCATCACAGAAAAAAACGTTCATCTTTCCTAAATGCTTCTGCAAAAATCTCAGGTCAGGCTCCCATAAGATTCTTAGAGCCACATGTCTATCCCAGACCCACCAATCACTGTGGGAAAGGAAGAAGTTGACTGACTCTGGGCCTGGTCAGATAAATACTTCTGGAACAGTGGGGAGAGTGGAAGAAAGAATGGAAAACTGGGCCATTATTATCTAAGGAAGGAAGAAACCATATTTCGAAAGTAGGAACGATAAATTCCAGAGTCCAAAAGAAAAGTATTTTGGAGTACTAATTCAGTTTCTAGAAGATAACCAGTTTTATTTCTTTTCATAAACTGTAAGTTATATTATTATCTCTAATAAGTCAGCGTCTCATACAGAAAATAATCACTCCGCAGAATTAGGCATAAAATAGGGAGAATGGTTACTCCTCTACCAACCCCAAACATCTCTGCCAGGTCCCTACAATTCAAGCACTAGCATCTAATTCCTTTGGGTATTAGAAATATTCTAGACTTTAAGACTCTTCTATTAAAGTGCAAGTGCCTCATGGAGAAGCTGAACCCTTGTCAATAGCTGCATTCACTAGCTAGCAATATTCAAAGTTCTTTTAAGGAGGGACTTCATTTTTTAAAAACATGAAAAAACATAGAATTATAAAATAAAGTACAGTTTTTATTCAAATTTAAGTCTGAATCTACATGAAATAACCTACAACCAGAAACTCATTTGTCTAGCAGTATCTTTTTATATC
This sequence comes from Artibeus jamaicensis, assembly GCF_021234435.1. Classification (NCBI taxonomy): domain Eukaryota; kingdom Metazoa; phylum Chordata; class Mammalia; order Chiroptera; family Phyllostomidae; genus Artibeus; species Artibeus jamaicensis. The sequence goes on from NW_026521822.1 coordinate 5,802,133, forward strand.
CCCATAAAGAGATGTGACTGAGACCAAGTTCTCTACCCTGGTTCTGGTTCTTTTTAACCTATTTAGGAGGTTATCTGCTGGTATTTTATGCACTCCACCTGCACTTACAAACTGCTCTAAATGTCATTAAATGGTATTGGAATTTACCTACAAATTGTGGAGAATTCCTAGCCTTTGTGCAATTACTCAAAGGTTGATTTTTTAAGTGCAGAATCTTTATTTTCTCAGCTCTAACCATGTCTATATTTATTTGCTACTTCCTTGGTTCTAACCACACTATTTCCTTAGTTCTAACCACATCTGTTTTTATTTGCTACTTTATAGATTTCAATTATATAATGAGATAAACTATGTAGAGCACTCAGCATGGCACACAGTAATTACTCCATAGGAGTTACTGGTTACTATTATCAACACAAGTGCTGTAAATACATCTCTCCTAGGACTCCACAGAATGACTGCTTTAAAATGTCTCATGATGAAAGAAGAAAGAGTTTTAAGGCCTCCCTTAGCTTTTGGCAAGGAAAGGTCAATTTATGTTCTGTGTAGTTCCTAAAAGACTTCCAATTCCTCCATTGGAATGTAGATGTCAGTCACTCTATATGTATTTTTCATGTATCACAATACTCCTCTCCAGAAGCTCTAATTATAGTTTAAAAAGCAACATTTTTGGCTGTTTCACCAGGTCCCTTCTGTGGAACATTAGTCATCATTATACCCATGTTGTATTTGCACACCTGAATAGTAAACTGGGTTTCAGACACAGACATGCAGGACTGTGCCCACGGAGTACACAAGTCATAATCTAGCTGTGCTTTCATTATCCCATCTGTGACCTGGAATTACAAATTGTTTGCAATATCCATGTTTACACAACAACTTTGGAAATTCTGATAAAACAGTAATTAAGCTCTGATGATCTGAAGAATTGCTGTAGTATATGGAGCTCACTTATAAACACAGTACTGGTTTTGTCACTACACTATTTAGACCAGGGCAAGTCCGTTTTTTTCAAAATGAAAAACAGGACTCTAAATGCTATCTTACAGAACTATGTTAAGGGCACAGGTTCCCCTAACTGTACCATGGGCACATTGAGGTGGCGTCATAAGGCTGGAGTAGTAATGGCAATAATGTGAAAGAAACCGGCTTGCCCAACGCCTGTCACACTGCACATTTACATCTTTTCACCTGGCATAAAGCCTTTTAATGTAAAGGAGCCAATCTCCCTCACTTGGCTTTAAGTTATGACTAATTGTTTACCTCCTTCCTTAGAATTTTGGTGAAAACTATAATTCTTTTCAGAATCCATATCAATTTATTGATATTTTTATAATACCTAATGTTAAAAAATAATGACCTTAATTTGCAGAAACATCTAAAACTCATTCAGCACCAAATCTGGTAGATAAACTAAATAATACATATTTATTTTACTTTAAAATATAAATGTAAAAAGGAAAAAGAGGAAGGAGGGAGGAAGACAGGCAAATGGCCTGAAGTACTGACTTTCTCAGTTGACTCAAACTGACAAAATGTTATTCCAAAAGGGAATTTCTAAAATCAGCTTCATCAGTGGCAGCAATTTGGAAAAAGAGCCTACTTTGAAAGGGACAAGAAGACAACATTTATTTAGATACGAATGTCCTTTTGTACTTAAATCCAAAAAAAAGGAAAAAAGGCGCTACACCTTGTACGTTTCTGAAAACAGGACTCAGGGAAGGGGTGGATGATGTCAAGCCCCATCCTCCCTCTCAGACACTAGTGTTTGTGGAATCCCCCCATTACGCCCTCTCCCTGCAGGCTTTCTAGCTCCTCTGTAAGGTAAAACAGAAGACATCATATTTGCTGTACTGTTTTCTCTGGTTTTACAAAGTGTGTGGAGAAACAGAACAGAGATACCAGTCTGAAAAAAATGAAGTTAGAAGAGGATTCAAGTGCTGATTACATGTGTGACATTGGGCATTACTTATCCTCTCCAAGCCTTCATTTCTCATCATCTATAAAATATCAAGATTAGTTGAAAATTTCTTTTTAACTAGCACAATGTGTGGTTCCTGCCACTTTCCTTCTTCTCAGAGAAGAAAGGTAGCTCCCAGTTCTCTAAGTGCAGAAGTGAGTTTACCTGAAAGCAGTGAAGCTGAAGATTTGGGACCTTTCCAGGGGCTCTGGGAGAGACAGTGTTCATTCACATAATCACATCTTTTTGTAAAATTTGCCAAATAGACACTTTTGTATTTCTTTTGTTAAAAAGGTTCCCCAACACTGTCCAAGGCTTAAGCTATACAAAATCTGGATCTGCCCCTCTACAAAGGAATGATTTCTAGACAAACTCACCAATAAAATTTAGAGTTCATGGGAGGTAAACAATACCACCAAATGATCAAATAAGAAAAGTCCAGAAGATTGTTAAAAATGCAATCACTTTCAACTTTCTCCATTTCTCATCTTCCCTTTAGCTTGTTCTGCTTTTTTAGAGCAAAAAACTGGAACTTGAACAACAAAATGGCTGACCCAAATTCACAACCTGAATTGAAGTCATAAAATGTGCTCCTGATAATGGAGTGCTGTTATCTGCCCCAGTACTGTAGGCACCAAAATCCCTGAAAACATGTGGTGATCTACTTTACTCACGAGAAATCACAACGTGCACAGAACCACCAGTGAAACAGGATACAGCCAGTTGCCATCCCTAGAAGACTAGTTTTACATCCACCTCAAGTTTTTCTACATCATTTAAAATAGAGTAGCTGGTGGCTGTTTTTCAGGCACAGCAGAGATTATTTTTACTCCCAATTACGGTGACCAAAATAGCAACTGCAGTACTGTGCTGGGAACAGAGAATGGACTAGCATTCATTTAATTGGTTTTCAAGACAGAATCAGTCTTCACACACACAAAAAAAAGGTGTTTTGTGTTTTAATTCCCCTATGGTCTTTTCCAGTTGCTTATACTCTCAGGGACTTGCTTTCCTAGGTGACATCTTCAAATCGCATGCCTCTGGCTTGTTTTGGGGGTGCAACCAGTAGTAGGTACACTGCCAGAGCGTCATAAGCCACCTCACGGCACTTGAAGTTTGCCCAGAGGTCCCCAACTGTCTGAAGTGACCACACTCTTTCAGGCTGTACCCTGTCTTTCCTCCAGTCAGTCATGGGCATTGCATTCCCAGAGGGAGTCAGTTGCCACACAATTACTAAACACCAATTCTGAGTCCAGCTGCAGGGGAGCCAGGAGAAGCACCTTAGGGGGTAAACTACACACAAATATATTTATTCAACTTGTTGGGAATGTAAGCTACTAAGTGATATTTCACAAACCACTTATGCAATGGTCAGCCTACTTCCCGAAACTTATACTGCTGGTGGTGGGGGTGGAGGAGATCTATCAAAGAAATTTTCTAAACCAACAGTAATTATACAAGTATTAACCTCTACATCCCTTTGTCCTTGAAAATTGTTTCTTTCTTTTATCTTGTATCCTGCCATGCTTCTAGCCCTTTGCCCTGCACATAGCCATATCTAATACTGTCCTCTGGAAAAACTAGTTGTCAAACACATTAAATGTGTGTGTGTTCATTCAAAAATATTTATCATGTCCATACCTTGTGCCAATGCTGTGTTCTGCTCTGGGGGAACAAAAATGAAGAAGAAATGTTTCTGTCCTGAGTTCAGTGGCAACAATGGACACATAAAACACAGCACATAAGTGCCTCGTATTACAGTAAGTGTTGGGATGGACAGTGGAGTTCCCTGGTGGGACATCTACACCTGAACCTGTTGCTAGTGCTTTTAGTGGCTGTCTATCAGGAAGGTGCAGTGGAATCCTGCCCTAGATTTGACCAGAGGAGCCCTGCAAAGATACAAATATTTTATTTGAAGGAATTGTTTTGGTGCTTCAGCACAAACACTCATTTATTATGTTGCAGTTCTGTAGGCTAGGTTCTCTGCTTTGGGTCTCAAAAGGCCAAAGTCAGTTTGAGAGTTGGCTTGGTCTCTTACCTGGAAACTCAGGGGCAGAATCTATGGCCAGGCTCATTCTAGTTGTTGGCAAAATCTATTTCCTTCTCATGGTCCCCATGTAGCTCCTTCTGTCTTCAAGCCGGTAATGGTGGGTGAGTCCTTCCCATACTTTGAATCTCTTTGCCTTCCTCTTCTGCCATCAGAAGTTCACATGACTACATTTGATCTATCTAGGTAATCCAGGATCCTTGCCCTGCTTTAAGGTCAGTTGATTAGTAACATTAACTACATCTACAAAGTCTCTTTTGCCACATAGCAACGTAATCACAAGACTAACACTGGGGAGGAGATCATGGGGAGCCAAAATTCTGCTTACCTCAGTCCACCCTGTGGCCCCAGAATTTATATCCATGCAAAATACATTCACACCATTATTAGGTCTCCAAAACTTTTTTTATCACATTGCAGCATCATAATCACATTCCAAAGGTCCCAAATCTCATCACCTAAATCGAGTATAGATGAGGTTCCAGGTCTACCCCATTAAGAACAACTCCTGGGACACAATTCTTCTCCACCTCTGGACCTGTGAAACTAAAGGAACAAACTAACTGCTCCCAACATATAAAGACAGGAAAGGCATAGGATAATAGTTATAGTCATTCATGTTCAAAAAAGAAAAAGTAAAAAGAGGTCACCAGTTCAAAGAAGTTTTAAAATCCAGCCAGACAAACTCCATTAGGTTTTTATGTCTGGAAATAATTCTCTGCAGCTCCCAGTTCTGCCTTCTCAGTCATCAAGTTAATTAAAACAACACTAATTATATTCTAGGCACTGTGCTACGGGCTTTACATATATTGACATTTAATGCTCCAACTATCCTATGAAGTACATTGCTATTAAATATCTGTCTTACAGATGAGGTCTGTAAGGCATACAGATAAGTACAGGGCTTGCCCAAGGTCATACAGCCAGGCAGGGAAAGATCTGGACTCAAACCCAGGCAGTCTGGCCTCAGGACCACTATACCATACTCCACTCTGCCTTGCAAAATCAGTAATAATTTTAAACCCCTGATTTCTGCCCAAGAAGGAAGCACTTTCAAAAATATTCCAGGTTCCGCCCCCCATACCACATCGTTTCCTCTGAGATGTGTAAATATGTTTGTATATCAAGGTCTGGCACCCAGCTGCAGTCCAGGAGATTAGAACACCTGGCATCTCTGCAGTAGGATAGGGAAATTAGAGTATTAAAGAAAGTCCAAGTCTTGGACTCCTTACATGCAGAACTATTCTCCAGAAACAATATATAACATGAGTTTATATGTGAGTCTTCCTCCCACTTCAAAATAATCCCTCCCTTCCTTTGAAGAAAAGAAAATCATAACTCTTCATGAACCTAAATATAATTACCCATCAGTCATTGCCCCTGATGGAGAAACACACTGTTTTAATTCTTCTTCATGGGGAGGTGGAATTGCACTGTGGTTAGAAGTGGTAGCTCATGGATTGGACTATCTGGGTTTGGATGTTAGCATCATCTCTTCAGATGTTTAACCCTGGATTATTTACTTAAATTTTCTGAGGTTCATTTGCAATATGGAAAGCATAGTAATACATCTCTATAGCAATTTTGTGATAATTAAATGCATATAAACTCTATGTGCCTAGGAACCAGTAAGTCCTCAATGAATTTTAGTTACTACCATTTCCCTATTTAAAGTCATTTTTTCTTATTTTATTTTGCACCTTTTGTAATTCCCTCCAGGCTAAATTGCATATAATATAGAAACCATTCTATGAAACAAAAAAATTCTTTTTATTTTATTTAATTTTTTAAATAAGTGTGATTCAGAAACTTTCATTATGAAAATATTTTCTATAAATTAATTTATTCCACATTCTGATAATGATCCGAACTGAAACAACAGGAATTCTTAAATTTTACATTTTGTGTTGCATATTCATGTATACCCACTTTTCTTTGAAATTTTCAGGAATAATTCATCGATACACAGTATCTCACAAACTTCTTTCTCTTGTTTAGGTAAAATGCCAGCTTTTCACAATATTTTGTCTGTAAAATTTTGTCCCACCTCTAAATAAGGGTGTTGGCAGTTAACTCTAACACAATGAGCAGTCAAAATTCATGAAAGTTCAATCATTAGAAAAAAGTATGTGATAGAATCAAAAGTTCTAAATTCTGTACCTTGCAAACATTAGGATGGTTACTATCAACAACAATAATAATAACAGAAAATGAATAACAAGTGTTGGCAATGATATAAAGAAATCGGAACCTTTGTGCACCATTGGTAGAATTGCCAAATGATGCAACTGCTATGGAAAACAGTGTGGAGTTCCCTCAAAAAAATAAAAATAAAACTACCATTTGATCCAGCAATCTTGATTTCTGGGTAAATATCCCAAATAAATGAAAACAGGGTCCCAAAGAGATATTGCACACCAATCTTCATAGCAGCACTATTTACAATAGCCAAGAAGTGGAAGTAAGCCAAATATTCATCAAAGGATGATTGATTTGATCAATCTTGAGGACATTATGTTAAGTGAAATAAGCCAGTCACAAAAAGAAAATACTGGATGATTCCATTTATATGAAATACATAAAGCAGCAAAATTCATAGAAATAGAAAGTAGAATGGTGGTTACGAGGAACTAGGGGAGGAGGGCGAAGGAGAGTTGTTATTAAATGGGTGTAGAATTTCTATTTTGTAAGATGAAAAATTTCTAGAGATCTGTGTCACAACAATGTGAATATACTTAAGAATAGTACACTGTGCACTTAAAATGGTTACCATGATAGTGTATGTTATGTGTTTTTTACCATGATTTTTTTAAAAACATAGAATATACAACACCAAGAGTAAATCCTAATGTATATCACTCTGGTGGGGTGTGTCTACAGTAGGACAGGGGTTGGTGGGAGTGGTAGGGGATACATGGAAACCGTACTTTCTGATCAACTTTTCTGTGAACCCGAAACTGTTATAAAAATGCATTTTTTAAATGTTCTGAATTATTGGTTATGTAAACATTGTAAATACCCAATGATACCTTTAGAAAGATTTAGCTTGCTATATATTACAATTAAGAATGTCAGTGAATGGCCTCAAAGATGTTATCAATATGTTGTAACACAAGCTATCATGTAAGGTTGATTCATGCTCCTTTGGAACTCACTGCTTTGGAATGGACAGGACTCCCTGTTTCTTCATCTGCAACATAAGGAGCCACATTAAATAACCACTGAGGCCAACTTTACCAAACCATGACTCTATGAGACTATGGCCATAGACCTCATACGTGATTTTCATTCAGTGAAAGGTTATAAATGATTTAACTTGGTATTTGTTTTTGTGATTCATGGTTATGTAATACTTCCCAGATTCCTCATTTAGAGTTGAAAAAATAACTGTTTCTATGAATTACCACTCAGCTATAACTTAAATTTTTATGTATAACATCTAAAGCAATTTATTGTCTATCTTTAAAAATAACTTAGAGCCACAAAATGTCTCAACAATTTTTTAAAAGGTTGAAGTTTTGCAAGTATGTTTTCCAATCATAATGGAAACAAGCTAAAAATCAATAGCAGAAGAAAGACTGGAAAATTCACAAATATGTGGAATTAAACAAAACATTCAAGCAATGGGTCAAAGAAGAAATCAGAAGGAACATTAGAAAACACCTCAAGATAAATAAAAATAAAACCTATGTATGCAACAAAAGCAGTGCTAAGAGGAAATTTTACAGTCATAAATATATACATTAAAAAGGAAAGAAATTAATTCACTAACTTTTCAATTCCACAAACTAGAAAAAGGAGAACAAACTAAACTTAAATTCATCAGAAGTAAGAAAATAAAGATTAGAGCAGAGATAATAAACTAGAAAAACAATAGAGCAATATAAATATAACAGTACAAACTAGGAGTTGGTTTTTTGAAAAGGTCAACCAAATTCAAATATTCTTAGGTATATTAACCAAAATAAAGGAAAAGACTCAAATAACTGAAATTAGAAATTATACATGGGGTATCACAACCAATGTCACAGAAAAAAATAATTATAAAAGAATATCATTTAAAGATTGTATTCTAACAAAATGGGTAATGTGGAATTGGAAGCAATCCAAATGTTCATCAATGAATAAATGAATAAAAAATGTAGTATATGCATGCAATGACATACTATGCAGGCTTAAAAAAGAAGGAAGACCTATCACATGCTAAAACAAGGATAAACCTTGAGAAAGTTATGCTAAGTGAAATAAGCCAGTCACGAAAACAACAGTGAAAGCTTTTCCTCTAAGATCAGAAAGACAATAAGGATGTATTATCATCACTCCTATTGAACATCATGTTGAAAGTCCTAACCAGAGCAATTAGACAAGAAAAAATAAAAGGTGTCCAAACTGGAAAGGAAGAAGCAAAATTATCTCTGTTCACAAATGATATGATTTCATATTATAGAAACCCCCACAAAATGTTAGAAATAATTAAAGAATTCAGCAGAGTTGCAGGATACAAAATCAGTTACATTTTTATACACTAGTGAACAATTGAAATAGGAAATTATAGAAAGAATTTTAATTACACTGTCATAAAAAGGATAAAATATTAAGAATAAATCTAACCAAGGAAATGAAGATCTGTACATTGAAAAATATAAGATAATGCTAAAAATTTAAAGAAAACACAATAAATGGAAAGATATTCATGTTCATAGATTGAAATACTTACTGTTAAGATGTCAGTACCACCCAGAGTGATCTACAGATTCAATGCAACTTCTATCAAAATCCTATGGCCTTTATTTTTAGAAAATAAAAATTTATTCTAAAATTTAAATGAATCTCAAGGGACCCTGAATGGCCAAAATAATTTTGATAAACAAGAAAACAGTTGGAGGGCACACACTTCTTGATTTCACAGTTATTACAAATCTACTGTAAACAAGTAAACAAAACAGTGCAATACTGGCATAAAGACTGACAAATGGACCAATGGAATACAATAGAGAGTGTAGAAATAAACCCTTGTATATACTGTAAAATTATCTTTGACAAATGACCTTCTGGTGGAGAGAAAAGACAGTCTCTTTAACCAATTATGATGGAAAACTGGATATCTACATGCAAAGAATAAAGTTGAACACTATTTTATATTATACACAAAATTAACTCAAAATGGATTGTATTATACACAAATTAACTCAAAATGGATTAAGACATAAATGTGAGATCCAAATGTAAGACCAAAAACTATAAAAATTCCTTTAAGAAAACAGGGTAAAAGCTTCATTATGTTAGATTTGGCAATGATTTCTTTAATGAGGACTCAAAAGCACAGGCAACAAAAGCAAAAATAGACAAATGGATTACTTCAAACTTTAAGTCATGGGAGGACATAATCAACACAGTGAAAAGATAACCTGTGGAATAGGAGAGAATATTTGTAAATCATGTATCTGGTAAGAAGTTAACAAAGAACTCAATGACAAAATACAAATAACCTGATTTAAAAATGGGCCAGGGACTTTGAATAGACTCCAAAGAAGATATACAAATGGTCAACAAGCAAGTGAAAGTATGCCCATCATTACTAATCATGAGAAAAGTGCTAATCAAAATCACAGTGAGAAATCACCCCACATCCATTAGGATGGCTACTATCAAAATAATATAATAATAATAATGATAATAATAACAACAACAAGTGTTATTGAGAATATGGAGAAGTCAGAATTTTTGTGCACTGTTGATGGAGTTGTAATAGTGCAGTCACTAATGGAAAACATCATGGTTTTCCTTAAGAAATTAAAACTAGAACTACCATATGGTTCATCAATTCCACTTCTGGGTAAATAGCTAAAAGAACTAAAGGCAAGGTCTCAAGGAGATATTTGTACACCCATGTTCATGGCAGCGTTATTCACAATAGCCAAAGAAGTGGAAGCATCCCAAATGTTCATCAATTAATAAATGAATAAACAGAATGTAGCATATGCACGCAATGAACTACTATGCAGCCTTGAAAAAGAAGGAAATCCCACTACATGCTAAAACAAGGGTAAACCTTAAGGAAATTATGCTAAGTGAAATAAGTCAATAACAAAAACACAACGAGTGGATGATTCCACTTATATGAGGAAAATGGAAGTGGTGATTACCAGGGGTCGGGGGTTAGGTAAAAGGTTATTATTTAATTAGTACAAACCTTCTGTTCTGCAAGGTGAACAAGTTTTGGAGATCTATGTCACAACAATGTGAATATACTTAACACTACTGAAGTATTAACTTAAAAATGGTTGAGATGATAAAGTTTATAATGTGCATTTTTTACCACAATGAAAAAAAGATACTTAGATTTCAGGTTTTCCACCATAACTACATAGTTCCACTAGTTTATCACCCCCGCTCCCAAATACATAACCATTCATTATCATTTGGTTGGTGAGACCTGTGAAAGGTAACAGGGTTAAGGCTATGTCCAAGAGTGGCCTCACAAGCAGTAAGTAGAACACAGTGGGGACCAGGGAGTGCCAGATCACACCTCACATCCTTCACCTCCACTCCCACCAAGTCAAGGTTCAGGCAACCATGCCAGCTCACTCCATCAATGGGCAAATCCTCTCCTACAAATATCAAGCAGAGGTAGATTCTGTTCCTGCCTCAGGGACTCAGAGCAATTTCCCTCTTGGGTTCTATGTTAGCTCTGCTACTTTTTTCCCCCTAGTCTTAGAACATTCTGCTGTAAATACCTTAAATTCTTCTGAAAACACATTCTCCACTCCCATAGACTTTTAAATAATCTTGTATATCTCTAGAGAGGATACCAATTCTGCTGAGAATTATCTACAGAGAAGCTTAACTCTCCCAATAACAGTTGAACCCATAACAAACATTAGTTCTATGAGGAGTAAGTGAAGGAATAAATGAATGAATGAATGACAGCCACTCTAGCAGCATGGCTCCATAATACTTTAATTGACCCTAATAAACTGTAACTCCCATCCTTCTGGTAAGCTAATTTAAGTCTTAATTACCCTCCCCACTTCTTTATCTTCAACTTTTCTCTTTATTTTCTCTCATTCCCTCTCCCTGCCTTCTCTCTTCAGTTGTTCCTCCCATTTGGTATGTAAACACATTCTCTCCTTTTAAAAAATACCCTCCCTCTTTATCTTTATCTTTCACTTTCTGCCTTCTTTTTACATTGCTTCATTAAAAGTGTGTCAGCACTAGATGCCTCTATTTTCATATTTACCATTGTGTCATTTCATAAATTTTTATTATAACAGTTTATACATATAGAAGAGTATGCAGAGTAAGAACACCAACATATACATAATACATAATATTATTAATTCTAACATTTTATATTTGCTTCAAATTTTATTTTTTTTAATCTATCAGATACAACCAAATAAAACAAAAACATTTTTTAGGTAAGAAATATACATAGTTTCTTCACCCTCAATCCAAGAGATTTAAGTGGATTGCTAACTCTAAGATATTTTCTGTCTTTTATTATTAATTAGCAATCATTTCAATTAAGATGCAATATTTTCAGTATTGTATATGAACTGTAATTAAAAATAAATTAAAATAAATACATTACCAAGTAAAAAATCTTATTTTTTAATCTTATTTTCAAGAAATAAAATATTATAACTATGATTGAAGTTCTCATGAATACCTTCATAATTTCTTTTTTCTCTTCTTCCCCAAAATGATCACTATTCTGATTTTTATATTTATGTAAAATCTATCACAATTTACATATATTACAAATACATATTTTTGTACATAATGTATATTTTTAGATTTTTGAACTTTTCATAAATGCCATTATTCTTCTATCTAAATACAATTCATTTATTCATTTCTGAAAATATATTGCATCCCTGCTATATGCCACACACAACTCTAAGATCTTAGAATATATTAGTGGTACACAATTAAGACCCCTATCCCTCTAGAAGTTATTGTTCTTTTTATATATTTAATCATTTTTTATTAATGTTCCAATACAGTTGTCTCCATTTTCCCACCACCATTTTCCCCCATGCCACCCACCCCCACCTCCCACCTTCAGTCCTGCCCCCCTTTGGCTTTGTCCATGGGTCCTTTATACATGTTCTTTGACTACCTTTTCACTACCCCTTCTTTCTCCCGTTATTTCCCTCCACCTTCTCATATGGTTACCATCAATATGTTCTTAATCTCAGTGTTATGTTTTGCTTGCTTATTTTTTTTATTAGGTTCCACTTATAGGTAAGATCATGTGGTATTTGCCTTTCACTGCCTGGCTTACTTAATGCTTTCCAGTTCCATCCATGCTGTTCTGAAGGATAGGATCTCCTTCCTTCTTTCTGCTGCATAGAATTCCATTGTGTAAATGTACCATGATTTTTTTATCTATTCACTTACTGATGGGCACTTGGGTTGCCTCCAGCACTTAGCTATTGTAAATTGTGTTGCTATGAACATTGGGATGCACAGGTTTTTTTGAATTGGTGTTTCAGGATTCTTAGAGTATAATCCCAGCAGTGGAATTGCTGGGTCAAAAGGCAGTTCCATCTTTAGTTTTCTGAGAAAAATTCCATACTGTTTTCCATAGAGGCTGCACCAATCTGCATTCCTACCAACAGTGTACTAGGGTTCCCTTTTCTCCACAGCCTTGCCAACACTTGTTGTTTGTTGCTTTGTTTATGATGGCCATTCTGACCAGTGTGAAGTGGTATCTCATTGTGGTTGTAATTTGCATCTTTCTGATAGCTAGCGATACTGAGCATCCTTTCATGTGTCTCTGAGCCCTCTGTATGTCCTTCTTGGAGAAGTATCTGTTCAGATCTTTTGCCCATTTTTTAATGGGGTTATTTGTCTTCCTGTAGTGGAGTCTTGTGAGTTCTTTATATATTTTGGAGATCAAATCCTAGTCTGAGAAATCATTGTCAAATATATTTTCCCATATGGTTGGTTCCCGTTTCATTTTGTTGATGTTTTCTTTAGCCATACAGAAACTTTTTATTTTGATGAAGTCCCATTTGCTTATTCTTTCCTTTATATCCCTTACTCTAGGGGATATATTGGTGAAAGAAAATATTGCTGCATGCAATATCTGAGACTTTCCTACCTATGTTCTCCTCTAGGATTTTTATAGTATCAAACTTATATTTAAGTCTTTTATGCATCTTGAGTTTATTTTTGTGTATGATGTAAGTTGGTGGTTCAGTTTCCATTTTTTGCATGTAGGTGTTCAGATGTCCCAACACCATTTGTTGAAGAGACTATTTTTACTCTATTTTATGCTTCTGCCTACTTTGTCTAATACTAATTGATCATAGAGACTTCAATTTATTTCTGGGCTCTCTATTCTGTTCCATTGATCTATGTGTCTGTTCTTATTTCAGTACCAGACTGTTTTGATTACTGTGGCCTTGTAATATGGTTTGATGTCAAGTATGATGATCTCTCCTACTTTGCTCTTTCTCAAAATTGTTGTGGCTATTCGGGGTCACTTATGGTTCCATATAAATTTTTGGAATGCTTGTTCTATATTTGTGAAGTATGTCACTGGTGTTTTAATAGAGATTGTGTCAAATCTATAAATTGCTTTGTGTGGTACAGACATTTTAATGATGTTGATTCTTCCAATCCATGAACACGGTATATGCTTCCATTTATTTGTGTCTTCGTTAATTTCTTTTTTCAGTGTTGTATAGTTTTCTGAGTATAGGTCTTTTACCTCCTTGGTTAGGTTTATTCCTAGGTAGTTTATTTTTTTGTTCCTATACCAAATCAGATTTTTCTCCTGATTTCTGTTTCTGACATTTCATTGTGTAAAAAATGCCTTCGATTTCTGAATATTGACTTTGTATCCCACTGTTTTGCCAAATAGAATTTATTGTTATGGAGAGAAAGATAATAAACAATAATCAATAAAATATATAAATTCTAAAAACATATTAGAAGGTACAAATACAATAGAAAAGAAAATGTGAAAACGGGGCAGTAGGTAGAATCAGTGGTGAAAGAGTTTAAAATTTTTGATAGGATAGTTAGGACAGGCCTTATTAAGATAATGACATTGGATCAAATACATAAAAAAGGTGAGGAATGTGAGAGAGAACTGCTTCAGGCAGAAGGAACAGCCAGTGCAAAGACCCCGAGGCAGAAGCATGTCTCCTATGTTGAAGAATAAGTAAGACAGCCAGTTTGGCTGCAAAGAAGAAATTCCAAAAAAAATGACCAGATTATAATGGGGGCCAGGTTGCATACAACTTTGGAGGCTATGGTAAGTACTTTGACTAGAATTCTGAAATGAGGAGCTACTGCAATTTTGAGCAGAATACCACAATTTAGGTATACATATTCCTGCTGATGAATATGTAAACTGTTTTCAGTCTCTTACTATTACAAACAATGTCCTAAAAACATTTTTGTACAGATCTTACTGAGTCATGTGCAAGTTCTTCTGGAGAATATACCAAAAACAGTGAATAGCTACATTATAGTATGAGTATTTTAAACTTTACAAGAGGTTACCAAGTAGCTCTGAAAAGGGGTTTATCAATTTGTTTTCCTACTAAGACTGTATGAGATAGTTTGTTCAGTACCCCCCCACCAGTATTTGGTATTTACAGATATTTTGTTAACAGAATATGATACCACTTTGTTGTTTCAGTTTTTATTTCAGTGTTTATTTCAGTGTTTACTGGTAATGTTGAGCATCTTTTTAAAAATATATTTTATTGATTACGCTATTACAGCTGTCCCATTTTCCCCCTTTTATTCCCTATTTCCCTGCACCATGCCCCCTCCACCTGCATTCCTTCCCTTTAGTTCATGCCCATGGGTTGTACATATAAGTTCTTTGGCTTCTACATTTCCTATACTATTTTTCACCTTCTATCTATTGTGTACCTACTATCTATTCTTATTATTCCCTGTATTTTTCCCCTCATTCTCCCCACTACACCTGCCCACTGATAACCCTCAATGTGTTCTCCATTTCTATAATTCTGTTCCTGTTCTAGTAGATTGCTTAGTTTATTTGTTTGTTTGTTAGGTTCAGTTGTTGATAGTTGTGAGTTTGCTGTCATTTTATTGTTCATAGTTTTGATCTTCTTATTTTTCTTAGATATTTTCTTTTAATATTTCATATAATAAGGGTGTGGTAATGATAAACTCCTTTAACTTGACCTTACCTGGGAAGCACTTTATCTGTCCTTCCATTCTAAATGATACCTTTGGATATAGGTCCTTGCTTTCCATGACTTCAAATACTTCTTTCCAGCCCCTTCCTGCCTGCAAGGTCTCTTTTGAGAAATCAGCTGTCTAATGGAACTCCTTTGTTAGTAACTGTCTCCTTTACTCTAGCTGCTTTTAAGGTTCTCTCCTTATCTTTAATCTTGGGTAATGTAGTTATGATGTACCTTGGTGTGTGCTTCCTTGGGTCCAACTTTTATGGCACTCTCTGAGTTTTCTGGGCTTCCTAAAAGTTTATTTCTTTTACCAAATTGGAGAGTTCTCCTTCATAATTTTTTCAAATAAGTTTTTAATTTCTTGCTCTTCCTCTTCTCCTTCTGTCACCCCTATGATTTGGATGTTGGAAGGTTTAAAGTTGTCCCAGATGTTCCTAAGCCTCTCCTCATTTTTCCAAGTTCTTGTTTATTCATTCTGTTCTGGCTGCAAGTATATTTCTCCCTTCTTTTCCAATTCATTAATTTGAGTTCTTGTTTCCCTCCTGTCACTATTGGTTCCCTGTGCATTTTCCTTTATTTTACTTTTTATAACCTTCACTTTTTCCTCTATTTTGTGACCATACTTAACAAATTCTGTGAGTATCCTGAATACCAGTGTTTTGAACTGTGTATCTGATAGTTGGCTATCTTTTTATCACTTAGTTGTATTTTTTCTGGAGCTTTGATCTGTTCTTTCATTTGGGCCATATGTTTTTTCTAGGTGTACCTGTTACATTTTAAGGGGCAGAGCCTGAGGTATTCGCCAGAGTGGGGCAACCCAGGTCGCTGTGTTGTGGTGTTGCATGTGTGTGAGGGGTCTGAGAGGAAACAATGCAACTTACTCAGCTCTCAGCTGGCTTTCAGTCACTTTCTCCACTACCCCCAAGCAAACTAGGCACTCCTGGTGCTGATTCCCAGGTGAGTAGGTTTGTGCACATTCTTGGACCCTGTGGGTCCCTCCAACAAACTCTCCTGTGAGGCTAGGAGTTTCCTGTGCTGCCACAATCTCCACAGGTTTTTTCAGTCAGAGATTTTGAGGCTTTAATTCCCCACACTGGAACCGTGGGTTGCATGGCCCGTCTCCCTACCTGGTTGTTCTTCTTTGTTTATCCGCACACAAATGTGGGACCGCCTGCTCCACCAGTTGCCACCCACTCCAGTTCTCCAGCTGCCACCTTGCCACAAGTCCTCTCCACCCTGACTGCCCATATCCACCCCTCCTTCCAGTCTGGATGAATGTTTCTTCTTTAACTCCTTCATTGTCAGACTTCCATGCAGTTCGATTTTCTGGCAGTTCTGGTTGTTTTTTTGTTTTTAAATTTGTTGTTGTCCTTCTTTTGATTGTGTGAGGAGGCAAGGTATATCTCCCTATGCCTCCATCTTGGCCAGAAGTTGGAGCATCTTTTTATGTTTATCAACCATATGTATTTTTGTTAATTACTGTATGTATCCCTTTCTCATTTTGTATTGTTTTAAAAATATTTTCTTATTGATTTGAAGGTGTTCTTCATATATTATGAGTATCAATCTTTTATCAACTAAATGTATGCATTAGTTTTATTTTGCTACTAACAAATTTCCACTTATTTAGTGATGTAAAACAACACAACTTTATTACGTTATGTTCCTGCAGGTTTGAAGTCTGACACAGGTTTCAGTGGGCTAAAATGAAAAGGTTTGCTAGGCTTGTAGAGGCCACCACATTTCTTGGTTCATGGCTCTTTCTTCTATCTTCAAAACCAGCATCATTACATCTCTGACCATTCTTCTGTAGTCACATCCACCTCTTACTATAGCCAGGAAAGGTCCTACGCTATTGAGGACTCAAAGGACTAGACTAGGCCCACATGGATAATCCAGGATTACCTCCCCACCTCAAAGACCCTAACCTTAATCATACCTGCAATTTCCCTTTTGCTGTCTAAAGTAACATATTCACAGGTTCCTTGAATTAGGATGAGGACATCTTTGGGGAGCATTATTCTACCTACCACAATACATAACAAATATTTTCTCACAATTGTTCAGTTGTTTTTTTTAAATAATTTTATAATGGTTTTTATCATTCAGAAGTTAATAACATTAGCATTATCAAATGTATCCATCTTCTCCTTTATAGTTTGTGTTTGTGTCATAGTTATCAAATATTCCCCTACCTCAAGGTAATAAATATTTTGAAGTTTTGCTTTTCAAATGTAGGTCTTTATTGTATGGTGAAGGTATTCATCCAACTTTATTTTATTCTAGCATTGTTCATTGAATACTTTATTCCCTCCCCGCCTTGCCAGTAAGTTGTAGTTCCCATCCCCTTCCTCTAAATATCAAATTTCTGTATATTGGGATCTGTCTCTGGGTTCTCTGTTCTCTTCCACTGGTCTATTCATATATTCTTAGATTAATACTACAATCCCTAACTACTATAGTTTCCTAGTAAGTCTGCATATCAAGTTTCACCTGTTCTCTTTCAGTGTGGTCTTTGTTCAAATTTCTTCTAATAAATTTTAGGCTAAGATTATCTAGTTCTATGAAAATCCCTGTTGGAGTTTTCACTTAAATTTCATATATTGTCTAGATTATTCTGAGGGAATAATGACATCTCAAAAATACTTAGTCTTTCCATCTATAATATGGTATATCCTTCCACTTCTTCAAAATGTTTATGTCTTCAATAATATATATAATTTACTCCATAAATTCATAAACTCATAAAGGTTTATGTAACTTTAGTAATATTATTTGAAGCATCTTACACATTTAACTTGTATTATAAATGTGATATTTTTACTATGCTTTCAATTTTATTATAAATGCATTTAAACATATAAAGATAAAATTGCATAATAAATCCCATAAACCCATTGTCAATATTCAACAATCACCCAATTTCACCACATTTGCACTATCTCTCACTTTCATCAGTTTTACTTTTTAAAATATTTAATTTTTGCTGAGGTATAACTTACACACAATAAAATATACAGATTTTAAGAGCAAGATATAGAATATTTGTAAATTAGCACAGGTTGCCATAAAAAATACCATAGACTGCATGGCTTAAACAACAGAAAGTTCTTTTCTCACAGTTCTGGAGGCTGGAAATCCATGGTCAGGTTCTGATGCAAGCCCTGTGTCTTCACATAAGGCCATCAATCTTTTTTTTTTAATTTTTTTATTGATTATGCTATTACAGTTGTTCAATTCCCCCGCTTCATTCCCCTCCACCCTACCCCCATCCCCACCATTACCCCCCCCTTTAGATTATGTCCATGTGTCTCAAGTTCTTTAGATTCTATATTTCCCATGCTATTCTTGACCCCCCATCTATTTTCTACCTACCATCTATGCTACTTATTTTCTGTACCTTCTCCCCCCTTCTCCTCCTCCCACTCCCCTGTTGCTAACCCTCCTTGAGATCTTCATTTCTATGTTTCCACTCCTGATCTAGCTGTCCTTTTAGTTTGCTTTTGTTTTAGGTGTGGTTGTTAATAACTGAGTTTGTTGTCCTTTCACTGTTCATGTTTCTTTAACTTCTTTTTCTTTGATAAGTTCCTTTAACATTTCATATAATAAGGGCTTGGTGATGATGAACTCCTTGAATTTGATCTTATCTGAGAAACACTTTATCTGTCCTTCCATTCTAAATGGAAGCTTTGCTGGATAGAGCAATCTTGGATGTAGGTCTTTGGATTTCATGACTTGGAATACCTCTTTCCAGTCCCTTCTTGCCTGTAAGGTCTCTTTTGAGAAATCAGCTGACAGTGTGATGGGAACTCCTTTGTAGGTGACTGTCCCCTTATTTCTTGCTGCTTCTAGGATTCTCTCCTTCATTTTAATTTTGGCTAATGTAATTATGATGTGCCTTGGTGTGTTTCTTCTTGGGTCCAACTTCTTTGGGACTCTCTGAGCTTCCTGGATTTCCTGGAAGTCTATTTCCTTTGCCAGATTGGGGAAATTCTCCTTTATTATTTGTTCAAATAAGTTTTCCACTGGTGGCTGTGCCTTTCCCCTTTCTGGTACCCCTATAATTCGGATGTTGGAGCGTTTAAAGATGTCCTGGAGGTTCCTAAGCCTCTCCTCATTTTTTTGAATTCTTGCTTCTTGACTCTTTTCTGTTTGGCCATTATTTGCTTTCTTCTGGTCCACTCCATTGATTTGAGTCCCAGTTTCCTTTTCATCGCTATTGGTATCCTGTGCAATTCCATTCATTTCAATTAGTTTCGCCTTCATATGTTTGTCTAATTTGTGGCTATAATCAACCAGTTCTGTGAGGATCCTGATCACCAGTGTTTTAAACTGTGCGTCTGAGAGTTTTGCTATTTCTTCATTGCTTAGATTTATAGGCTCTGGGGCTTTGAGATCTTCTTGAGCCATTTTTGGTCTGTTCACACCCATTCAGTACGAGGAGCGGAGCCTTGGACTCCCAGGTTGCTGGGTTGTGACGCTGTATGTGGGGGCATGGTCAGAGCGGGGAAATGGCGGCACCCTCCACTGTCGCTCGCCACTGGGGCCTGCTGGTTCCCATCCAGTCGCCCACTCCCTCGCTTGTCTATCCACGCATGAATGCGCAACCATAGTCAACCCACAGCCCTGCTCCCTCGCTGTTTCCCTGCTGTCGCTCCCTGAGTCGCCCACCAGGTCTAACCCTGCGTCTGGATTCTGCGCGCCTGAGTCCATCTGACTGAGTTTTCCTGTGCAACCCCACTCCACCAGCTGCTGGCTTCGCCCCTCTTACCAGTCAGGCTGAAGAATTTGTTGTTATCAGACTTCCGAAAAGTTTCAATTTTCTGTGTTCTGGCTGTGTTTTCTGTTGCTAATATTTAGCTGCCTCTAAACTTGGTTGTGTGAGAAAGCACGGTGTCTCCACCTATGCCTTGCCTCCATCTTGGCAGAAGTCCCCCTTGTTGGTTTTAAACTGTCCAAACCAGTTTTTCTGGTTGCAGCAGGACCTCTCTGTGGGCTGGGTTATCAGCATGGGCCAGCAAGGCTACCAGACTGGGATGCTGTCACCAGCGCACCGGCCAGGCAGCCTGGGCCCCTTGGTCTCTGGCTCGGTATTTCCTCTCTGCCAGGCTGAGTGGGACACAAGGCAATCCATCCTAGGAGAACACCTCAGTTCACTTTCAAAAAAAAACCTCTCCCGACAGCCTGCCTCTCAGCCCAGCTCAATCCCCAGCCAGACTGTTGACAACAATGCGCCTCTCGATTCTCCCGCGCTGATGACCACAGAGTCCAAAGATGGACACGGCCCTTTGTTCTTGTTTCTCTCTGTGTAAACTCAAGAAAACAGACCTCTGCCTGGCGCTGTCCAAATGGGCAGAGAGAAAGCTGCTCACCCGTGGTGGTCGCCTACTGCTGCTGAGTGTCCGGGCTTCCATAGATGACTCCTCTGGCACCAGTCCCAGGCCCGGCCCAGCGGCAGCAGCACCGGAGTGCCCAGCCCCCCGCACTGGCCCCACTGCAGCTCCTGTCTCCACTCAACTCCCCGATAGTCACTAACCTGCCGCTGACTGGACCATAAGCATCCGTCACAATCGCTGCTCTGGACCATAAGCATCCGTCACAATCGCTGCTCTCCCAATTTCATAAATGCTGTGGATCTGTTAATTGATTGTACTATTTCTCAGTAGCTCTGCCAGGATTTTCACCCACGTGTACTAAAGCTGGAATGGGCTCCATCCTACTCAGTCTCCATCTTCCTTCCTGCCAGAATATGAATATTCTTATAAAAGTCTTTTTATGGACATATATATTCACTTCTCTTATGTAAATACTGAGAAATCATAGGAAAGGCATATATTAACATAAATATATGTGACATCTTATTGTGGTTTCAATATAAGTTCACTAGGTAATTAGTGATATTCAGCACCTTTTCATGTAATTATTACCCATTTGTATGCCTTCTTTGGAGAATTGTCTATTCAGTTCCTCTGCCCATTTTTTAATCAAATTGTCTTTGTTTTGTTTTGCTTTGGTAATGACTTGTGTGAGTTTTTTGGATATTAACCCTTTCTCAGGTATATGATTTGCAAATATTTTCTCCCATTTCATAGATTGTCTGTTTATTTTGTTGAGGGTTTCCATTGGTGTGCAGAAATGTTTTTGTCTGATGTAGTCCCATTTTTGCTGTGTTTTATATATCTTTTAATGAGCATAAATTAATATTTTTCCTATTAATTGAGATAATATTGACATTAAAAAACTGCATGTGTTAAAGAATACAATTTGATGACTGTTGACATAGGCATACCCCTGTAAAACTATTCCTAGATTTAAGATAATGAACATTTAAATCACACCCCAAAGTTTCCTTGTGACCTTTCATAATCTATTCTCCCTCCCTCCTGCTCCCCATACACCTATTCCTACTAATCTGCTTTATGTCACCCATACATTAGTTTGCATTTTCTAGAGTTTTATATAAAAGGAATTATACTGTATATATTTTATTTTTATCTGGTCACTTCCACTCAGTGTAATAATTTTACATCAATCCTTATAAATGGTTCATTCCTATGGATGAAATATTATATTTATCAATATAATAACAATGCTACCTCTTCCTTCTCTTCCTTCCCTTCCTTCTCCTTTCCCAAATTCTTTTAACTTCAAAGAAATGAATAACAGCTTGCCAGAGACTTCCTATGGAAGACATAGTTTTCAGATACTACCATTAGGTTGGATGTAATAATAGATATGTTTTAAAATAGCAAGTGGTGGCATATCATATCCATATCTTTAGTCAGCCTCAGAACTTTAAGGTAGTAGACAAAGCTGTAATATTTTATGAAAAGGCTGGCTCTAGATATGTAAGGAGCACCATACAGAGATTTTAAAAAGTGCTTTTGTTAACATCTACCCTATGATCTCTGTTTCTTCCAAGTGTTTGTGATTCATTCTTCACACTGCAGCAAGTAAGAAACAACATAAATATTTTAATATATTTTATTAATTATGCCATTACGGTTGTTCTATTTCCCCCGTCATTCCCCTCCACCCTGCACACCCCTCCCCCACCATTCCCCCCTTTTAGTTTATGACCACGTGTCTCAAGTTCTTTAGATTCTATATTTCCCATACTAATCTTGCCCTCCCCCCTATCTATTTTCTACCTACCATCTATGCTACTTATTTTCTGTACCTTCTCCCCCCTTCTCCTTCTCCCACTCCCCTGTTGCTAACCCTCCATGTGATATTCATTTCTATGAAAGAAACAACATAAATATTAAAATTCACTTCAACATTGGGCAAATTTTGTTTATAGATGCTAATAAAACTTGTTTGTTTGAAAAAATTCCTCTTTCTTTGTCCTCCTTGTCCTCTCTCTTTCTTCCTTTCAGGTTTCTCTGGCTCTCCTTTCAAATGGCAATTGATGTCATATAATTCTATCATTCTATAGGGAAGAATGAGTTATTAAAGGTTTTTGAAAAGAATAATAGAATATTTCCGACATCTATGTACAATGGATTTTTTAAATCTACAGAAGCTCTTTGCTACATTTGTGTATGTGTATTATATATATATATATATATATATATATATATATATATATATATATATGAAATAAAAAAGATAAGCCCAGGAAAATTGCTGTTCCCAGAGCACTAGTCACTCTTATCCACTGTAGAGTCAGCACAACAAATTATCTTGTACTGACATAGATTCTTTCTCCAGAGCAACTGTAATTCACTTTTGAGATATTACATGATGAAATGCAAATACTGTGTAACACTGGCGATTGGAAAGAAAGAAACTCAGGGCTATTCTGAAAATCAGATGCTTTTCTTGGCAATGCATGTTTTTGAAACATGCTGGGTGCCCTAGTTTAGAAAGCAGTCTGGTACCCCACTACTGCTATCAAATAATATCACATGTATAACTCCCTTGGGAAAGGAAATACCCAGTTTCCTCCTCTTCTGCCCTTTCAAATCATAGAAGTAAAGTTAATTTCAGAAACCAAGATGTACTCTGTTTTCTTGGAATAATACTAACCATCTTAATAACAATAATAATAACTAAGATGAACTGAGTTTTTATGTGGCAGGTATTGTTCTCGGTATATTACATATATTAACTAATCATCATAACCATCATATACAGTAGGTACTATTATTATTATTATCTCCATTTTGCATATGAAAAAAAGGAACAGGAAGACTAAGTTTATCATGGATATAAATATATCTTAGAGATTCCCAAACTGTTCTGACTCATTGCTCTCTAAAAACTATCTTCTATTCCTCCAGTAGCCCCCAAAAAGTGTTGATATAATATACAGAATATCCAGTGACATATCAAGTTCAGATAAACACCAAATAACTTTTAAGTACCAGCACATCTCATACAATATTTGGGACATATTTACCTTAAATTTATCCTATGTTTGTTTTGATTTGCTAAATCTGACATCTCTATCCAGGGGCTTGGTGTTTTCTCTAGCTCAGTAAAATTTCTTGTCAACAAAGTTATAACTACCTCACTTATTTTTTTGAAAACTTAAGTCAATCTGTTTTCTTTCCAGGTATAGTTATAACTTAAGCCACTTTTCAAATTGTGGAAAGGAATCTGATGAAATAATTTTGGGCCTCAGTGAACAAGCGAGGGAGATTTAAGGGGAAAGGCTGAAGAAATTGTTTCTTTTTAAAATATATATTTTATTGATTATGCTATTACAGTTATCCCATTCCCCCTCTTCATTCCCCTCCACCCTGCACACCCCCTCCCACCCACATTCCCACCTTTAGTTCATGTCCATGTGTCATATTTATAAGTTGTTTAGCTTCTACGTTTCCCATATTATCTGGGAATTCCCTACCAGATTTCAGTCACTTCCCTCACTTCCCCCAAGCAAATTGCACCCTCGTGGTGCTGATTCCCTTGTGGGTGGGTTTGTGTACATTTTAGGCCCCTCTGGGTCTCTCCAAGGAACTCTCCTGTGAGGCTGAGTTTCTCCTGGGACCTCAACCCCCACAGGTGTTTTCAATTGGTGTTCTGAGGCTTTATTTCCTCATGCTGAGGTCCTGGGTTGCGCGGTCTGTCTTGCTCCCCAGTTTCACCTGGTTTATCTGCATGCCAGTGTTGGACCGCCTGTCCACCAGCCACCTTGTGCACAGCACCCCTCCACAATCCACCGTCTTGCCATGTCTGCCCACTGCCACCTTGTGCACCCAGGGTCCACCAGCCACTGCTTTGCCAAGAGGCCTCTCCGCCTGGTCGCCCAACTCTGCCCCTCCTACTGGTCTGGATGAATGTGTCTACTTTAACTCCTTGGTTGTCAGACTTCCATACAGTTCAATTTTCTGTCAGTACTGGGGGTTTTTTGTTTCTAAATTGTTGTTTTCCTTAGTTTGGTTGTGTGAGGAGGCACAGTGTGTCTACCTATGCCTCCATTTTGGCCAGAAGTCAGAAAGTGTGTTTCTATAGCCCTTAGAACCCACTAGAGGCCTCTACATACTTAACTTATCTAGAGATGTTTTGGATGGAAAGCAGAATGAACATCAAGAGAATCCTTGCTCAGACTATCCCTGTCAGGCCAAGAGCATCAGCTCCAGAGTTTTTCAACTCTGGTACTATTGACATTTTGTCAGATAATTCTTTGTAGCGAGGGGCTGTCCTGTGCATCGTAGGATGTTCAGCAGCATCCCTGGCCTCTACCCATTAATGCCAATACCACCTTCCCCTCCAACTGTGGAAATAAAAAATGTCTCCAGACATTGCTAAATGTCCCCTGGGAGACAAAATGCTTCTTGGTTGGGGACAGCTGATCTAAAACAATCTCAAAACAGGTACCTCCTGGAAGGTAAATCCAGGCAATCCTAGAATGAAATAAAACCACCTCCAAATAGCTGGAACAAATCATATGAGTCTGTAAACAGTGTTGTTATCATCTAAAAAGTAGGTTCCAGAGATGTTTTTTTATTGCATTTGTCTAGTTTGCCTTCAGTGGACCTGTATAGGGCCCACAGTTTTCAAACAGTGCTCCCATCGATACAAATAGATAAAGGAGGGTTGTGAAAATTGCCTTATCTAATTAACTTATATACAAAACCTGATACAGTAAGTCAGGCTTGATGGATTCTATTCTTAGTTCTGTCTTGTTTGCCAGAAATTTCAACTTAACAATGGAATCCAAAGCAGGTTACTTAGGCCTAAAACAGTTTTGGAATGGGGAGCATTTAAAAGAAGTCTATAAAGCTATCCTTTCAAACATAACTATTTCCCAACACTTAATTTATATATTAATTTTTAAGTCAGCTCACCTTTGCTTACAGCTGTAGAGTGTAAATGATGAAGTTTTGACGCAATGAGATAATACATATAAATATGTAAAATACTAGTATCTGTGCAGCTCAGAAACATCAATATAAGTCCCACTGAAAAGCATGGAGTTAAATAAGGAGCATCGATAATCAGATGTATGATTCCAAAAGATGACATTGTCTGAAATGTATGAGCGAAAGTTGGAGGCAGAGAGGCTAACTCAGAATCTTCACAGTGATCAAGTGACATATGAGATGGCCTGGATTAGGACAATGCCAGTGAGATAGGAGAGAAGAGAAAGTCAAGAAGTATAAAGGTAGATGCAACAGAATTTGGAGATTGAGTAGCTGTAGGGGTAAGGGGAAGAAGAAAATCTAGATTCTGTCCAGATATCAATATGTCAGTACAGTCACTGATACAAGGAACACAAAATGTATGAGGGTGAAGGGATTGACAGATTTAATTTGGAATATATTAGAATCCCCAAAATTATTTCCTGCACACAGACTTCTACTGCAGAATATACTTTTAGATACTCCATTAATAGTGAAAGGCTGATCTAAGGGTTGACTGATGGGCATGCAGCATCTGATGGCAGGTGGTAAACGTGTATGGGGCTCCATGATTGGAAGCTACCTGTCTGAAAAATAAAACAAAAACTGTGAGTCTAGTGGAACACTGACAGCCGAATCACAGAAAGGCATAAGGTGGAGGAAGAATCAATGACTCAACTATGAACTGACCCTTCATTTTTTTTCTTTTTTTAACTTAAATTCTTTTTTAAATATATTTTGATTATGCCATTACAGTTGTCCCATTTCTCCCCCTTCATTCCCCTCCACCCAGTCCACCCCCTCTCCCCAATTCCCCCCCTTTAGTTTATGTCCATGTGTCACAAATTCTTTAGCTTCCACATTTCCCATGCTATTCTTGCCCTCCCCCTGTCTATTTTCTACCTACTGTCTATGCTACTTATTTTCTGTACCTTCTCACTGCCTCTCCTCCTCCCACTCTCCTGTTGCCAGTGCCCCATGTGATCTCCATTTCTGTGGCTCCCCTCCTGACCTAGCTGTCCACTTAGTTTGCTTTTGTTTTAGGTGTGGTTGTTCATACTGTGAGTTCGCTGTCCTTTCACTGCTCATATTTTTTATCTTCTCTTTTTTTAGATAAGTCCCTTTAACATTTCATATAATAAGGGCTGGGTGATGATGAACTCTTGATGATGAACTCTTATTTGAGAAGCACTTTATCTGCCCTTCCATTCTAAATGAAAGCTTTGCTGGATAGAGCAATCTTGGATGTAGGTCTTTGGATTTCATGACTTGGAATACTTCTTCCCAGCCCCTTCTTGCCTGTAAGGTCTCTTTGGAGAAATCAGCTGACACTTTGATGGGAACTCCTTTGTAGGTGACTGTCCCCTTATCTCTTGCAGCTTCTAGGATTCTCTCCTTCATTTTAATCTTGGCTAATATAATTATGATGTGCCTTGGTGTGTTCCTCCTTGGGTCCAACTTCTTTGGGACTCTCTGAGCTTCCTGGACTTCCTGGAAGTTTATTTCCTTTGCCAGATTGGGGAAGTTCTCCTTTATGATTTGTTCAAATAAGTTTTCCACTTGTTGCTCTTCCTCTTCCCCTTCTGGTACCCCTATAATTTGGATGTTGGAACATTTAAAGATGTCCTGAAGACTCCTAAGCCTCTCCTCATTTTTTTGAATTCTTATTTCTTCATTTTCTGGTTGGATGTTTCTTTCTTCCTTCTGGTCCACGCCATTGATTTGAGTCCCAGTTTCCTTCCCATCACTATTGGTTCCCTGTGCCTTTTGCTTCATTTCACTTAGTTTAGCCTTCATTTTTTCATCTAATTTGTGACCAAAATCAACCAGTTCACTGAGCATCCTGATCACTAGTGTTTTGAACTGTGCATCTGATAGGTTGGCTATCTCTGGGTCACTGAGAAGTATTGGCTCTGGGGCTTTGAGCTGTTCCTCTGCTTGAGCCATAATGTTTTGGTCTGTTTGGGCCTGTTAAGTTTGAGGGGTGAAAACTTAGGTGTTCACACAGGGTGGGTCAACCCAGTCACTGGGTTGTGACTGGGGGTGGGGTCAGAGAGGGAGTGATGGCACTGATTCCACTCTCTCTTGGATTTTGGTCCCCTCTGCCACTTCCCACAAGCAAATTGGGCCCTTCTGGTGCTGGTTCCCAGGTAAGTGGGCTTGTGTACATTCTAGGACCCTATGGGTCTCTCCAATGAACTCTCCTGTGAGGCTGGGAGCCTCTCCCAGCACCTCAACCCCCAAAAGTTTATTCAATTGGTGCTTTTAGGCTTTATTTCCTGGTGCTGGGGCCCTGGGTTGCATGGTCTGTCTCACTGTCTGTTTTTTCACCTGGTTTATGTGCACGTGGATGTGTGACCACAGTCAGCCAGCCACCTTGCACCCTCACTGGGTCTTCCCATTGCTACCCCATGCCTGGGATCTGCCAACTGCCGCCTGTGCGCCTAGGTTGGTCCAGCAGCCACCACTTTTCCCTGTGGCAACCCCTCACCACTGGCTCCTGACTCTGCCCCTTTTACCAGTCTGGATGAATGGTTCATTGTTGTTGGACTTTGGTACAGTTCAGTTTTCTGTTTGTTTTGGTTGTGTTTTTGTTTCTAAATCTTTGTTGTCCTTAATTTTGGTTGTGTGAGGAGGTTCAGTATTTCCACCTATGCCCCCATCTTGGCCAGAACTGTGACCCTTCATTTTCAAAAACTCATAGCTGGTCAAGGCACCAAGCTTGGTGAAAACAAAAAGCCCAGTGAATGAACTTGAGAAAAAGAGATAATGATATTCTTGTCCCATAAAGGGTTCAGAAGGATAGAAGGAGAAGTGCGGAAAATGCAGATGGAAATAACTTTTGCTATGTGTGTACTCATCATAGGTATGAAGGGGATTTCCACAGAAAAAGTACATAGATTCTAAGGCAAACCCTGGACAATCAGCTAAGCCCCCATCACCCTCTGTATCTAATGTTGAATTTCAGAAAGACTCAGTCATCAGAAAGCATTCACTACAAGTGAACTCCTTTGTATTAAAACTGCCTCCTAATGGGATGAAAGTTAAGACATCAAGGCAGGGAGTGAGGGAGAAATTTTGGAATTTTAGTATACAGAGACATTAATCAATTGGCATGCTCTAAATTTGTGTAAATAATACACAGAAAATATAGCAACATTTATTAAATAATTATTAAATACTGTAGTAAATCTCCATGCTAAATGCATTTCACTCATTAACTCATTTTATTTTCACAATGAGGTAGGTACTGCTAATGCCACCCCAAGTAAGGAAGCTAAAGCATAGATGAGTCAGGCAACTTATTCCATAACATACAGCTAAGAAGAGCCAGATTTGAACTCTGGTGTGTCTGACTCCAAAGCTCAAATGCATAACCACAGTGCTGTCACTGTGACTTCACAGCTCACAAGAGACACAAAAGCTCATGAGAGACAGCACTTGGCCTGTCCTTACCACCATTATGAGGAAAAGAGTGTGGAGCTGCTTTGTGCAAGGCTGGGTTGAGAGAAGGCTTTTGCTACCACAAGAATGAGCTTCCTCTTACTCTTGCTACAGAAAATAGCTTTCTTCTCTCTTCTAGCAATACAAGGAGCTGACAGGGAAAATTGGGCTCATTAAGTTGATCACATCCCTACTGCCTTACAATTTGAGAATATGGTTAGCAATGGAGATATTTTACAATGTCTATAGCAAAAAAGTCAGGTCCTGTTATTAAGTCCTTTTTAAAACGACTTAGGCAAGGGAGAAATATAAATCTTCAAAGAAAGAATTTTAAGACTCTAAAAGGAGTGGGCTCCTGCAAAGCTAGTCTAGACAGTTATTTCTTATTCAAGGACTTGAAAACTCATTGGAATAAAATCTGCACATTCTTAATAGATTCCACTTAGACTTAAATTAAACTTATAGAACTTATCTAGGTTAGTTCCACTTTGACAAAGCAAGTCAGATTCTCCAGTTAATGGGATGAGCAGGTTTCTGGAAAGTATCCAAAGGAAGGAGAGCTCTGCCCTCTTGTGTCAGAGAGACCTGGGGTGACTTTGTTGCAATGGTTCCCATTATGTAGAGGGGAGGCTGGATCTTGGCTTTGCTTGACATTCACTTGGTAGCAAAAGGGCTAGGGCTCTGGACTTTACACAGCCATGCTGGTATTTTCTTCTGCTGTCTTCGGGACAGGTGAAAACCGCTGAAACATTCACCTATCCATATGTTGTGAAGAGTTGCCAATGTGCTTTTAGGGGGGATCCAATCTTTCCTACATTTATTCCATTAAACATGTCCTACTTTTATGATATGATGAACATATAGCTACTGTATTAGTTTTCTATTGTTGCTATAACAAATTACAACAGAGTGGTTTTAGAAAGTGACAAATTTATTATTTTACAGATTTGGAGTTTCAAAATCCAAAAATAGGTAAGCATAACAGTATTTATTCAGGAGGCTCTAGGGACAATCTATTCCCTTGACTTTTCTAGCTCATAGCAGTTGCCTGTATTCTTTGGCTTGTGGCCCCTTCCTCCATGTTCAAAGCCAACAGCTTGGCATCTTCAATTATCCCCCTCCTGCCTCATTCTTACAAAGATTCTTATGATTACATTGGGCCAACCTGGATATTCCAGAATAGTCTTCCAACCTTGGTATTCTTAATCATATCTGCAAAGTTCTTCTTACCATGTAAGTGTAATATATTCACAGGTTTCAGGGATTAGGACATAAACATCTTTGTTGGGAAGGGGGGCAGGGGGAATGAAAGGAAGGGCAGAGCATTATTCAGCCTACCACACTGCTGGCTATATTTATTGGACTTTCTTGTTGGAATAATAAATTGGAAACCCCATGTTATTTCCCAGTGTATTTTTTGTTTTGTTTTAAGCTTTACTATCCATGAAACCCAAAAGTCAGCTTAATAGTACTACCGTTAAGAACCTCTAGTCAGCTTGGAGCTGAAGATGAGCTTGGATAAGGAAGAAAACATCACAGTAGAAAGAATTTGTCTTGTCTTGTCATTTCTCAAAGAGGAAAAATGTACAAAAATATTATTTTTTTAATTCACAAAGGGTAGGAGTTCCTCCTTTCTTTCTGCGGTGTAGTATTCAACAGGGTGGGAGGGAAGGATTGAATGTGGGAGGTGAGAATGGGTAGAGCAGAGGAGAGTAATGGGGGATAATGGAGACAACTGTAATTGAACAACAATGAAAATAAATAAATAAATAAACTCGAAGCAAGCTACTAAAATTCTGAAACATGAAAAGGCCTCTTCAGTGACCACAGAATGGATAAGTTTCCAGTTTACAGGATGGGCTCCAGAAGTACCAGGTTATCACAAATTGCTCAGAGTCCCCCAAGGGTGTTTACTATGGCTCTTAGAATCAATGACATGCAGAAGCTTTCTTAAAGTTTTGCAGACATCTGTTCTATCAAGAACAACAATAAAAATCTTTGTTCAAAGGGGACAGTGACCAGAGGGAAGAGGGAAGGAAATTTAAGGGGGAAGGGGGGAGGGATTTGGGGGAACAAATGTGAGGGATGCAGGGACGAGGGCTGGGGGGGTGGGGAGGAGGTGGGGAGCGCGGGACAGGGTAGGGCTTGGATGGGAGAAATAGACAAAAAACTGTACTTAAAAAACAACTAAATAAAAAAATGAGAAAAAAATCTTTGTTCATCTGTTAAAATTGTCAGTTAATTCCCCATACAACCACACCATCAATATGTTAATGTGTTTTTTTTCTGTAAGATGGTTGCTTAATTAATTGGTTTTAAAAAACACAAGTATATATCATGTACTGTATATTCCAAAGATGAGATATAAACTGCCTCCTCATTCCATATTATTAGATTTTTGCTATTCCACTCCTCTTCATTATTGTTCATATGTGACCTCACATATGCTTTTATTTTTTTCTTTAATTATATTTCACTGATTATGCTATCACAATTGTCCCATTTTTTTCCCCTTTGCCCCCCTCCACCCAGCACCTGCACTCCCTCAGGCAATCCTCACACCATTGTTTTATAAGTTCTTTGTCTACTCCATTTCCTATACTGTATTTTACATTTCCATGGCTATTCTGTAACTACCTATTTGTACTTTTACAAATGAAGTTAATTTGTAAGGTGAGGTACAAATAAACTGAAGTTAATCCCCTCACCTCTTCACTCACTCTCCCACATACCCCTCTTATCTGGCAACCATCAAAACACTCTCTTCCCTGATTTCTTTCTTCAGTGCTGTGTAGTTTTCTGCATACAGGTCTTTTACCTCTTTGGTTAGGTTTATTCCCAGATATTTTATTTTTCTTTTTGCTATATCGAATGGGATTTTTTCCTTGATTTCTGCTTCTGCTGATTCATTGTTTGTATACAAAAATGCCTTTGATTTCTGGATATTGACTTTGTATCCTGCTGTTTTGCCAAATTCATTAATTAGTTTGAGCAGTTTTGGGGTAGAGTCTATAGGATTTTCCATGTACACTATCATGTCATCTGCAAACAGTGACAATTTTGTTTCCTCCTTTCCTATTTGGATGCCTTTTATTTCCTTTTCCTGCCTGATCACTGTGGCCAAAACTTCTAATACTATATTGAATAGAAGTGGTGAGAGTGGACATCCTTGTCTTGTTCCTGATCTTAGTGGAAAAGCTTTTAGTTTTTGTCCATTGAGTATGATATTGGCTGTAGGTCTCTCATAAATGGCCTTTATTATATTGAGAAATGCTCCCTGTATTCCCACTTTGCTGAGTGTTTTTATCATAAATGGGTGCTGTACCTTATCGAAAGCTTTTTCTGCATCTATTGATATGATCATGTGGTTTTTGTCTTTGCTTTTGTTTATGTGATGAATTACATTTACTGTTTTGCGAATGTTGAACCATCCTTGCATCCCTGGGATGAATCCCACTTGGATTCCACTGCTAGGATTATACCCCAAGAATCCTAAAACATCAATTTCAAAGAACCTATGCACCACAATGTTCATAGCAGCACAATTTACAATAGCCAAGAGTTGGAAGCAACCTAGGTGCCCATCAGCAAATGAATGGATCAAAAAATTGTGGTACATATACACCATGGAATTCTATGCAGCAGAGAGAAAGAAGGAGCTACTACCTTTTGCAACAACATGGATGGAACTGGAAAGCATTATGCTGAGTGAAATAGGCCAGGCATCGAAGGACAAATACCATATGATCTCACCTTTGACAGGAAGCTAAAGAATAAAACAAACAAGCAAACAGAATAAAAACAAAGACGCTGAAATAGAGAACAAGTGGGCAGCGACCAGAGGGGGAGAGGGAAGGGAACTTAAGGGGAAAAAGGGGGAGGGATTTTGAGGAACAAGTATGAAAGACACAGAGATGAGGACTGAGGGGGGGGGAATGGGAGGGAGGAGGGAGACCGGGCGGGGGGGTGGGGTGGGATGGGAGAAATAGATAAAAAGAAAAATGTACTTGAAAAGTAACTAAATAAAATTTAATATTAAAAAAAAAAACACTCTCCATATCCCTGATTCTGTCTGTGTTCTTTTGTCTGCTTAGTTTGCTTTTTAGATTCAGTTGTTGGTAGATATGCATTTATTGTCATTTTATTGTTAATATTTTTGATCTTCTTTGTCTTAAATAAGTCCCTTTAATATTTCATATAATAATGGTTTGGTGATGATGAACTCCTTTAGTGTTTTCTTGTCTAGGGAAAAAAAAGGTTTTTTAGTTTATTTTTTCTTTATTTGCCCTTCACTTCTAAATGATAGCTTTGCTTGTATTGTTTGCAAGCAAGACAATCTGGTTGTAGGTTCCTGCTTTTCATGACTTTGAATATTTCTTGCCAATCCCTTCTAGCCTGCAAATTTCTTTTGAGAAAGCAGCTGACAGTCTGATAGGAACTCCCTGCAGTTTATGAATTGCTTTTCTCTCGCTGCTTTTAAGATTGCCTCTTTATCTTTAATTTTTGGCACTTTAATTACGATGTGTCTTGGAGTGGGCCTCTTTGCATCCATCTTATTGGGGATACTTTGTGCTTTCTGGGCTTGTACATCTATTTCCTTCACCAATTCAGGAAGTTTTCTTTTATTATATTTTCAAATAGACTTCCAATTTCTTGCTCTTTCTTTTCTCCTTCTGGTACCCCTATGATGGATTGCTTGAAGTTGTCCCAGAAGCTGCTTACAGTATCCTCACCATTTGGGGGTTCTTTTTCCTTCTTCTGATTCTGATTGGTTGCTTTTTGTTTCCTTATGTTCCAAATCATTGATTTGTTTATCGACTTCATCCACTCTACTGTTGTTTCCCTGTAAATTGTTCTTTATTTCAATCAGCGTGTCCTTAATTTCTGACTGGATCTTTTTTATTCTGATAAGGTCCTCACTAAATTTCTCAAGCACCCTTATGCCCAGTGTTTTGAACTTTGCATCTGATGGATTGCTTATCTCCATTTTGTTTAGTTCTTTTTCTGGAGTTTTGATCTGTTCTTTCATCTTGGCCATGTTTCTTTGTCTCCTCATTTTGACAGCCTCCCTGTTTTTGTTTCTGTGTGTTACGTAGAGCTGCTATGTCTCCCTGTCTTGGTAGTGTAACCTAATATAATAGGTGTCCTATAAGGTCCAGTGACACAGCCTTCCCTATTACCCAAGCTGAGTACTCAAGGTACACCCTTGCTGTACAACCACCTCTTGTAGTTGAGGCTTGATTGCTTTTGGCAGGCTAGTGGGAGGGATTTACCCAGGCCAGTCAGCTGCAAAGACTGGCTGTGACCACTGACCACCAACCTCCACCCTCCATGGAGTATCTGCCGTGCAGGAATAGAGTGATGGTGCTCTGATGTGGTCTGTGGCCATCTACTGGATGTGCGGGCTCTGGGGTTTCCTGGGTGGTGCAGGCCAAGATCAGCCACCACCTGTGTTCTGTCTGGGGCCACCCTGCCTGAGCTATAAAGCAATCTGAGATGGCTGCTACTTGTGCTGGGCTCAGAGGTTCCCAGGTGAAGCCAAGCTGTGAATCTAGGTTCACTGCTTAGAGTGCCAGGTCTACAGTCACTTAGCAAGAGGTATGGGAGCTGGGGGCTCACTAAGACCAACTGTTGCTTATTTGAAAAGATTTAGGAAGTTGTGAATCATGAGCTAAGACTAGCCATTCATATGGGAAAGTCACTGATAACAGCTTGGTTGGGCCTGTAAATTGGGTGGTACAGAATCTAAGGCAATCTCGAGGGTGGGGCAAACATTATTAGCCAGGTTGATGGAGTCTCAGATATGGCACCCACCTGCCTGCTCTGTGATTTTTGGGAGAAAGTTCAGAATAGGGACAATGGCCTCTGCTTGTCTTTCATCAATTCAAACCCCCCTAGTATTTGCAGCCAGAAGTTATGGGGACTTATCTTCCTGGCACTGAAACCCTGGGCTCTGGGGCCTTGTGCAGGACTGGAACTCCTCACTCCTGATATATCCCTCCTGAATTTTTACCCTCCACATGTAGATGTGGAACCAGCTTGTTTAGCATCTCTGCCCCTTCTACCGATCTGGATGGATGTGGTTTGTTTAATTCCATAGTTGTCAAACTTCCCTTCAACTTGATTTCTGATAGTCCTGAGTGATGGCTTTTCTATGGTTTAGCTGTAATTTTGGGAGGAGGCAAGCCATGTTTACCTATGCTACCATCTTGAATGGAAGTCTCACATATGCTTTTCAAGCATAAAAAAAGGTGTCATGATAATCTTAGAGTGGATTATGACCAAGAAGTCACTAATTTTTTGACCCAACTACCACAGTGGACTTCAGGGAACTGCATGGAACACCCTTATGAAAGATCCATGGAGCTGACATTGAGAGTCACACATCACCATTAAGCCTACCTGATGATGTTTGTTTCCATGTACAAAATAAGTTGGGTTTTGGTTTTTTAGTAAATGAACCAAGTGGGTCTCTGAACTAATTCTAAACTTCTTTATTGTTGATTTTTCTTAAAAGTATTGATTCATTAGGGAGATTCTAGTTTAGAATTGCCTCTTTTATTTTTATTAAAAGAATTCCAATCATGTTTGTGTGTGTGTACCCATTTTGAAAAAGTATTTAGGATACCTGAAGCATTCTTCTCTTGACCTCAGATGATTACATATTTGAAGAAAATGAACTAAAACCTCACATAAACTGCTACCAAAATAGGAAAGAAAAGACCTAAATTTAAATGTTAATATACAATTATCGCTTTATTTTCATGGAGAGTAAGAGATGAAAATATGTCTTCTTACCCAGGGAGTAGGTTGTGCATGTATAGAAGTCTGTAAGTTTGTGTGTGTGATTCAAGGACATTTGGTGGATTTCACTAACATAAAAATCAGTGAAGAGTAGGAGAGGAGATGATGTCAGTGAGATTGGTCACGATTCTACAGACAGGGTGTGTAAAATGCTTACATTTGTGCTTTTCTTAGTGGAAAGAATAGGAACACGGAGAAGAAGGGTTAAAGCAGTGCCCACTGCCCTGAGGAGTGCTGTCTTCCAGGCTGTAGTCGTGGGAACCAGCCCTCAATGCTATGTGATTTTTGTATTCTGACAAAAATATTCAAAAACTAAATACTCAAAGTGTGGATATGTAGCTGGTCTCTCCTAGGACTGGCATTAAAGAACCTCATAGGATCAGATATTTGGGTTCCTGAGAATGACTGTGGCCCTGACAGAATAAAGGATGGGAGAAGCCTCTGCTCCTTCTAGATATTTCCTTCTTTTTCCTTTCCTTCATGAGCACATTCTTGTTCTTCCCTAGTTTTACTCCTTAGGCCTCCTTCAGGCTACATGTAGCCCAAGGCCATGTGGGCAGGTAGTCAGCCCTTTGCAAAGAGAACCCCCGCTTTAGAGAGCTCAGGTGAGTCTGCTGAGCTGCTCTGGGGGAAAGAGCAAGCAAGTTATGTTCCTCTTCCATTCTGTTCGAAGAAACACAGAGAATCACTACGTATCCATATGAAAAAGTACTAAACCTTTCACTATTTAAAGGAACACTTTATTCAAATTTCATCAGTGCCTACCAGAAACAGAGAAGTATGCTGGCTGCACTGATAGTGCATGAATGATGAGACTATACACAGTCATAAGATGTTTGCAACTTTGCTGGGGGTGAAACATTTACACTAAAACTCCAACCAAGCTATGAGTCAACTCCAAGGACATATATTGGGAACCATCAATGTATATTTGGCAACTGAAGTCACACAAGGCATGGCTGATGTCAGCCGAGAAGACATTTGTGCTCCAGCCTTGATGTCCTTTCCTCAGTTCCTCGCAGCCTTTGCAAATACTCTTCCCCCAGCTCTGGCTAATGGCTAGAACTTATTTCCCCTAGAAAGTCTTTTTTTCTTCTAATATATTCCTAAAACCCTTGCATTTCCCCTATCAGAGCACTTGTTGAATGGCACTCTAACTGCTTATTAAAATTCCTCCCCAATCAGATTACAGCATTGTACCTAGAAATTATTCACACAGCATAAAGGTAAACTCACTTCCATCTCGGCTCTACAACTTCCACAACTTACTAACTGTGTAATATTGCATGAGGTTCTTAACCTAAAGTTTCTAGGCTTTTGCTTCCTCAGGAATAATTGTACTTAACTTTAGGTAGCTGTGTCAACTGATAAAATACATAGCAACACAAGCATCAGCCAGGAAAGGATTCTGGAAATGCTGAAACTGGAGACTTATAATAACTGCATTCTAAGTTTTCACACTTTTATTCTAGTTTCTATAAAGGCATTCATTCATTCATTCATTCATTCAGCTCTTCATTCATTATTGTGAAGCTCATTTCTTATTGTAGTTCAGTGAGTCAGAATAAGGTTTGCATACATTATACTCTCCAGTGTTCACTGAATGAGTAAATGAAAGAATGCAAGTTCTATTTGTGAGACTTGAGCCAACCAGGGAATACCACCTATTCACAACTCTACTAATTTTGCATTCCTGAAGCTGTTCAGTGTTAGGAATCAGTGTGTGGTATGGTGTGTGTGTGTGTACATGCATGTGTGTGTGAACATACATGGACAACATATAAAACAAGTCAAGTTTCTACTCAGGAAATAATCTGTGACTTAAATAATTCAACAAAGTAACAAGTGCCCTGACAAAATAAAACCTAAATTCTTTTTTTATTTCTAATTTAAATCAATTTGTCAAAGCCATCATATAACATTATATGACCATATGTCATTTTGTCTCATAGCATGCCTTAAAATCACCTTCCTGTGTCCCCCTCTGCCCACACTCCCACTTCCCGTGGTTTTTATCTTGTTATATTTGTGAGCCCTAATTATAAATACATTGAAAGAGGAAGGATTTTTTGGATTTGATACAATTCAAACTGTTTTTCAGTGCCATATATATTTACAACATCTTGTAAATATTTAAAGTTATCATAATAATGGCTCCATCTGACTTATAATAAATTCTGTGTTTTGTGTAGGGATGATTGCCAAACTGATAATCTAGAAAATTGGAAAACCCCATCAAACTTTGTCCATCCCAAGAGAATGTCTTTCTGATTACTGGAAGAGCTTGAGCATTGAGTTTAGCTATCTTAGAATTTAATCTTAATAGATAAACATCCTGAAATTTACCTCTTGGAAAAGAGTAAAAGAAATATTTTCAGCTGAAGAATTTGCTCATTGGACCATATCTTAAAAGACTCCAAATAGTTTTTAGGAGTCTTCAAACAGTGTGTAAAAAAATAATAATAATCCCCAAATCATGTAGTGCCTGCCATGCTCAGGAATAGAGATTTTCAGGCAGGAGAATGGGTGTGTGAGAGAGTGAACACCAGCAAAGGATGCTGCAGATGAACAACGGAAGCACTTGGGAAAGATTATTGAATGTCATAAGGAGTTTGGACTTCATGCCACAGGACAATGTTTCTCCAAGTGTGGCCCCAGAACTACTGGATCAGAAACCTAGGGTCTCGAGC
Organism: Artibeus jamaicensis; assembly: GCF_021234435.1. Classification (NCBI taxonomy): domain Eukaryota; kingdom Metazoa; phylum Chordata; class Mammalia; order Chiroptera; family Phyllostomidae; genus Artibeus; species Artibeus jamaicensis. Next base: position 5,840,613 of record NW_026521822.1, read on the forward strand.
ACAGTGATCTGTGTGTTAACAGTCCCCCCAGGTGACTCTAACGCACCCTGATTTTGGAATCTGTGCCATAAGGATGTTTCTAAGTACTAGAATGATATGATCAGATCTGGACACAGTGGTGGCAGCATAAAAAAATGGACCAGAGGGGAAGAAAGTGAAGGCATGGAGGACCAAAAAGAGTAAGGAAAGTATTGGTGCTACAGAACAGGGCCAAGGGGGGCAGAATATACTATTACCAAAGTAGTCCCACTAGGTTCACATTGTCTGTCACCAGAAGAAAGATGTCTCTCAACGCCAGAGATTTGTGAAAAGGAAAGGAAAGGTTTCTTTAAAGCTATACAGACTTAAACTAGTGACTTAATGTCTCCATTAAAATGCTAAAGTCTTTTAAGGTTCCCACAGATGCACACAGTCCTTCCTTCTCCCTCTGCCCTTATCTGGGGTACCATATCTCAGGAAAAGTAGAAGTCTGTGATTCAGGCTCCCAGTACCATCAGCTGTGTAGCCGTCGGGATCTGCAGTTAGTCCAAAGCCATGTGACACCTTCTCATGTCTCACCAACAAAAGTCCTTGTACCCTTTTTCTTCCAGGCAAAGTCTCTCCTGCTTCCTAAGCCACGTAGCAAGAGGGAACATCCCAAAGCCAGGTGGTCGTCACTCTCACCAAAGCTGCAGGGTTCTTCCTCACTGCCTCAGCCTGGTGGTGATTCCCCACAATGGCTGCCATGCCTGGGTTTAAATCCCCCAGCCAATCTTCCTCTGCAACCCCATTTCCAACTCCTCCCACAATCGGCTACACTTGCCAGCACTCCCGTATCCTTCCAGCTTTACTGGGCTGCCATAGTGAGTCTGGGCAGGTGTGGCCCCATGGGGTGGAGCCAATCACCTCCAAGCTTTCATGCAGGCACTGTAACCAGGGGGAGTTGCCTCCCAGTTACATCTTGGGTGTAAGTCACTTTCATTCCCTGGCTCAAAGCATGGACACAGCTATTTAACATATCTATGAAACCAGTTAAAAGTTATAGATATGTTAAATGACCATGCCAGAGGTTAGCTGCCAAACTGTTGCTATGCAAAATAGGTCTGAATGGCCCTGCTCCATGTGTCCCTTCCCCCAGCTTACACCTGTGGGGGGAAGGGGTGAGGACATCCTATATATCTTTCTAATAGTTCCCGGACACCCTGAGTTCTGTACCCCATTCCAAATGTGGGGTCCCTATGTGGGGCTATGTGGGGCCCTATGTGGGGCCCCCCTCTTTGCTGCACTCTGTTATATTGGTTCACTAGGAAGTTTTGTATGTTATCTGTATTTTAGTTAAGTCTGAGATATAATTAATTATTAGTCACATCATTATTTTATTTGAAAAATTTTGTCAAATAACAACATGGTGTTCCTTATCACCTGGAATTTTTATTTTATACTTATTGAAAGGGCTCTTTTAAACTTCTACGGATAGATTTTTATCATCTGTTCCCCCTGCATATATATGAAAAGGAAAATATAAACAAAATAATTTGGTTAAGGTTTTGTTAGCAAGCACCTTATCACTCAAGGGCCATCTGAATATTAATGATGCACATATCATTTTTTTAATGCTCTGCTATTGTCTTTGAGGTGTTCAAGTAACTGAGGCCCCATTCTGCAAGTTCGGACATCCATGTGCAGGCTGTGGTATCTATCTCATGATTGCTGCCTGGCCAACTGAAACTCGAAGATGTATCCAGATTTGGGAAAATGTTAAAATGTGGGTGGTGGTGTTCATCTTAAAATTGATAAATTTCCAGAACTTCTGGCCAAGATGGAGGTGTAGGTGGAAATATTGTGCCTCCTTGCACAACCAAGTTTAAAGACAACAAAGTTTAGTAACAAAAACGCAACCAGGACACAGAAAATTGAACCATGTGAAGTCCAACGAGAACAAACCGTTCAGGCAGACTGGTAAGAGGGGCGGAGCCAGCAGCTGCTGGAGTGGGGTTGCACAGGAAAAAATGGCCACCTGACTCAGAGTGCAGGTGGTTGGCAGATCCCAGGTGAGGGACGGCAATGGGGAGACCCAATGTGGGTACAAGGCAGCAGGCTGACCGTGGTCACACATTCGCGCGCAGATAAACCAGGCAAAGGAGTGAGCAGTGAGACAGACCGTGCAAGCCCCAGCAGCTTGCAGGAAGCAGCAGAGGGGACCGCTATTGCCCCTCTCTGACCCCAACCCCACATATAGCGTCACAACCCAGCGACCTGGGACACCTTGCCCAGATGAGTAACTAAGGTTCCGCTCCTCATACCAAACATTATGGCTCAAGAACAAATCAAAGCCCCAGAGCCAATAATTCTAAGTGACCAAGAAATAGCCAACCTATCAGATTCACAGTTCAAAACACTGGTGGTCAGGATGCTCACAGAACTGGTTGATTTTAGTCACAAATTAGAGGAACATATGAAGGCTAAACTAATTGAAATGAAGGGAAATACACAGGAAACCAATAGTAATGGAAAGGAAACTGGGACTCAAATCAATGGAGTAGACCAGAAGGAAGAAAAAAAATGACCAAATAGAAAAAAATGTAGAAGCAAGAATTCAAAAAAAATGAGGAGAGGCTTAGGAACCTCCAGGACATCTTTAAATGCTCCAACACCTGGATTAAAGGGGTACCAGAAGGGAAAGAGAAAGTAGAAAACTTATTTGAACAAATAATAAAGGAGAACTTCCCCAATCTAGCAAAGGCAATAGACTTCTAGGAAATCCAGGAAGCTCAGAGAGTCCCAAAGAAGGAGGACTCAAGAAGGAACACACCAAGGCACATCATCATTACATTAGCCAAGATGAAAATGAAGGAGAGAATCCTAGAAGCAGCAAGAAATAAGGGGACAGTCACCTACAAAGGAGTTCCCATCAGACTGTCAGCGGATTTCTCCAAAGAGACCCTACAGGCAAGAAGGGGCTGGAAAGAGGTATTCCAAGTCATGAAATCCAAAGACCTACAACCAAGATTGATCTGTCCAGCAAAGCTTTCATTTATAATGGAAGGGTAGATAAAGTGCTTCTCAGATAAGATCAAGTTTAAGAAGTTCATCGTCACCAGGCCCTTATTATATGAAATGTTAAAGGGACTTATCTAAGAAAAAGAAGATAAAAAAATAATGAACAGTGAAAGGACAGCAAACTCACAGTTATTAACAACCACATCTAAAACAAAAGCAAACTAAGAGGACAGCTAGATCAGGAGCAGAACCATAGAAATGAAGATCTCATGGAGGGTTAGCAACAGCAGAGTGGGAGGAGGAGAAGGTACAGAAAATAAGTAGCATAGACAGTAGGTAGAAAATAGATAGGGGGGCAAGAATAGTATGGAAAATATAGAATCTAAAGAACTTGTGACATGTGGACATAAACTAAAGGGGGGGAATGGTTGGAGAGGGGGTGTGCAGGGTGGAGGGGAATGAAGGGGGGAAAATAGGACAACCATAATGGCGTAATCAATAAAATATATTAAAAATTTTTTTTGATAAATTTTCAATGAGAGCTAATCCAGGCCTCACTGAGGGCAGTAACAGGAATAATCAAAAGGAAGAGGCAGAGACCAACAATACTTCAATAGTGGATTCTAAAGGCTCTCTGCACCATCAGATGTTGGGTGAGGGGAGAAGCCAATGAATCTGAAGTTTCTAATCTGAGTAACTAAATGGATGCCATGCTCTTAACCAAGATAAGACTCAAGAGAAGGCCTGGATTCTAAGCAGAGGGAAAAAGTGGATGTGAGTAAAATGAGTTTAGTTTTAAATTTTGAGGTATATCCAGGCAGAGATGACCAGGACAGGCATGGAGGGGCATGGTTAAAGATAAATAATTTTAATCAACAGCATTTAAATATTAACTGAAACTGGGAAGATGAGTAAAAAATAGTACTCAGGAGAGTACACAGAAAGATTGAAAAGAGTTAGATAGAAAAAAACAAAATTTAAAAAGTGAATAGAGGGGGGTTTTCAAGATGGCGGTGGACTAGGATGGAGCAGATACCAGTTCCTAGTACAAAAGAGAGAAATCTATCCGATCGGAGGAGGTGAGGCCAGCAAGCCAGCAGTTGCCAAGCATATATGAAAATAAGAGACCAGAAACCTCATCGGTCACGGAGGAACAAGACGGTAGGGAGACAGCAGCTGTACAGTAGTCTCTGGGACGGAGCAGGGAGAAACAGCCGGCGCAGGGTAGGGGAACCAGCGCCCTGTGGCGAGAGCCCAACGGCACTTGGGACAGCCTTCAGCGCCCAGACATCTCCCTCCCTAGGATTTTTGGGCCGGGTGCCTACCAAGTGGCCCAACCAGAGGGGAGCAGAGGTGACTTCAGTCTGTGCATAGCTTGGAGGTCCAGCACCTGGTGGGAACTGTGTCTGGGAGAGTGCCTAACGGCGCCTGGGACAGCGTTCAGCACCCGGACTGCTCCCGCCCTGGGATTTTTCTGCCGGGCAGGCCGAGTGGCCCAGGCAAAGAGGTGTGGAAGAAATTTCAGCCTGCGCGCAATTTGGGGAACTAGTCGCTCCACATGCAGTGTGTCTGGGCAAGTGCCTGAGGGTGCCTACACCAACGTTCAGTGCCCGGAAAGCGCCCTCCCTAGGATTTTTGGGCCCGGACCGGCCAAGAGACCCAACCAGAGGGGAGCAGAGGAGATTTCAGCCTACACACAGTTCTGGGGTCAGCATCCGGCGTGGTGCTGCTCCATCCCTAGGTTTTTTTTGCCAGAGGTTGGCCAGGGGACCCAGACAAACACAGGAGCAGAAGGGATACACACCACGCAGCGTGCCATGACGTGCACACAGAGTTTCTAGGTCGGCGCCCAGTCCTCAGATCGGCTCCCGGCTTCCAGTCTACCCCCCTCAGACTATCTGGAAGCCCCTGGCGCTGAGGGGTCCTGGGAAAAGAGCTGAGACCCTCAACCCCCTCCCTTTCTGGCCAAGCAAGGTGGGGGGCCAGGAGAGACTTGTTTGATAGAGTTTGCGGAGAGGGTGCGGAGGACAAAGGGCCCCAACCAAGGACTCTGTGGTTGCCAGCCCAGGAGATCTCAGAGGTGCAGCCTGGGGCTCTGAATCCAGTAGACACGGCAGCCTGGTCTGCTTCACACCCAGCTTGGCAGCGAGCCCAGGATCGGGGAGAGGGCCTGGGGCTTCCCAACTGAACGGGGGCAGGTTTGTGCTCAATCCGGAGGGAACCAGGCAACGAGGCCGGTGCAGGTGCCTGCAAACACAGCAAACCAGCCTATGACGGTAACCCCTGGGAGGGGAGCACTGTGAGGAAGTCCTAGTTACACATTGTAGGGAGCTGGGGAGAGGTACCAAGTGTCTGGATCCTGAGAGGGGCTGGCTGAAAAAATCACAACAATCAACCCTCAGCCAACTGCAACCAGAAAAACCGGTTGTGCTAGTTTGAAGCCAACAAGTGACATTTCCTTTTTTGATGTTGTTTTTAAGAGATTATTTTTGTTCGTGCGTTTTTTGTTTTTTGGGTTTTTTTTTAACTTTATTTTTATTCTTTCTTTTTTTTTTTTACCTTTCTTCCTTCTCCATTCCTTTTCTTTATCTTTTTGCTTTTTTAAAGTAATCTGTTAATTCTTTCTAACTTTATTACTGTTTCATCCTTCCATACTTTTGTCCTCTTTTCCTGGATTTTCTGTTTTATTTCTTTTTCTTTTCTTTCTAAACTTATTGCTCTTTTTTCCATTCCCCTACCATTTTTTCTTTCTTCCTTTTATTTCTTTCCTTATCATTTCTTTCTTTTACCCAAAAGAGTCGCAATCAACTTGAAAATATGAAAAGACCAGTGCTGGACCCATAGAAGAGGCCTCCCAATACTAGAGTCAGAGAGACAAATTGCACATTGTTGTAGGAGAGAAGCCAAAAGTTGCTGCATATTTGAGTAGGTGGAAGCAGAGAACGACAGGATAACCAAAACAGACTGCTCCACTGAAATTCACAGGCATTCCACCACAAAAGTTCACACCATAAACCCAGGGTGTCAAAAGAGATTAATCTAAGAAGCTGAGGCTAACAAGAAGAGTCTCAAAAACAATGAGAAGACAAAGAAACAATCCCCAAATGAAAGGAAAGGAGGAATCCTCAGGAAGAATGTCAGATGAAATAGAGGCAAGTCAACTATCAGATACTGAATTCAAAGCACTGGTTATCAGGAAGTTCAAAGAGCTCACAATCAGCTACCAGAAACTTCAGGGGAGCTATAGTGATCTCACTGTGAACTATATCAACATGAAAAAGGAAATGGAAATTATTAGCAAGGGCCAAGAGGAAATGAAGAATACAATTTCTGAATTAAAAAACACAATGGAAAGCATTAAAAATAGGGTAGATGAAATAGAAGATCGGATTAGTGAATTGGAGGACAAAGTAGAAAGCATCTCACAGAAAGAACAGGAAAGGGAAAAGAGGCTCAGAAAGAATGAAGAGAGATTAAGAGAAATGCAAGACAATATGAAACGTAATAATATCCGAATAATAGGAATACCAGAAGGAGAAGAAGAAGAACAAGGGATAGAAAACATATTTGAAAGAGTAATGAGAGAAAATTTCCCTAATTTGATAAAAGAAAAAGTCACACAAATCCAGGAATCACACAGAGTCCCATTCAAGAGGAACCCAAAGAGGCCCACTTCAAGGCACATCATCATTAAAATGGCAAAATTCCAAGACAAAGAGAGAATCTTAAAGGCAGCAAGGGAGAAAAAAGAAATAACATACAAGGGAGTCCCAATAAGGTTAGCCACCGACTTCTCAATGGAAACACTCCAAGCAAGAAGAGAATGGCAAGAAATATTCCAAGTAATGAGAAACAGAGGCCTACAACCAAGGCTACTTTACCCAGTAAGGCTCTCAATCAAGATAGAAAGCCAAATAAAGAGCTTCCAAGACAAAAGAAGTCTAAAAGAATATGCGGCCACCAAGCCAGCTCTACAAGAAATACTAAAAGGTCTGCTTTAAGGAAAGGAAGGTAAAGAGACAGACAGAGAGGAACACAGGTACAAAAATGGCAATGAATAAGTACCTATCAATAATAACCTTAAATGTAAATGGATTAAATGCTCCAATCAAAAGACACAGAATAGCATCATGGATAAGAAAGTATGACCCACACATATGCTGCCTACAAGAGACCCACCTCAGGACAAAAGACCATCACAGACCAAAAGTGAAAGGGTGGAAACAAATTTTCCAAGCAAATGGACAAAAGAAAAAAGCTGGGGTAGCAATTCTCATATCAGAAAAAATAGACTTCAAAAAAAGAGCCATAAAGAGTGACCCAGAAGGTCACTTCATAATACTCAAGGGAAGAATCCACCAAGAAGACATTAACATCATAAATATATATGCACCCAACATAGGAGAACCCAAATATATAAAGAAAATCTTAGAAGAATTCAAGAAAGATATAGACAGCAACACAATTATAGTGAGGGATTTTAACACCCCACTATCAAAAATGGACAGATCTTCCAAACAAAATATCAACAAAGACATTGCGGCATTAAACAACACCCTTGATGAAGTGGACCTAACTGATATATACAGAGCTCTTCACCCCAAAGAAGCTAAATACACATTCTTTTCAAATGCACATGGAACATTCTCAAAGATAGACCACATGATAGGACACAAAACAAGCCCCAACAAATTCAAGAATATTGAAATCATACCAAGCATTTTCTCTGACCACAAGGGACTGAAACTGGAAACCAACCCCAAAGGAAAAAACCCAAAACACCCAAAATCATGGAGACTGAAAGGTATGCTATTAAACAATAAATGGGTCAAGAATGAAATTAGGGAAGAAATCAAAAAGTTTCTGGAAACAAATGAAAAGGATCTCACAACAACCCAAAACTTATGGGACACAGTGAAGGCAGTCCTGAGAGGGGATTTTATAGCAATACAGGCCTACCTAAAGAAAACAGAAACATTTCAAACAAATGACCTTACTCTATGCCTGCAAGAACTCGAGGAACAACAACAAAAGCAGCCCAAAGCCAGTAGAAGGAAGGAAATAACTAAGATCAGAGCAGAACTAAATGACATAGAGATTAAAAGTACAATTCTAAGGATCAATGAATCCAGGAGTTGGTTCTTTGAAAAAATAAACAAAATAGACAAGCCTTTAAGTAGGCTCATCAAGAAAAGAAGAGAGAGGACACAAATAAACACAATCAGAAATGAAAAAGGAGAGATTACAACTGATACCACAGAAATAGAAGAGATTGTAAGAAATTACTATGAAGAACTGTATGCCAAGAAATTTGAGAACCTAGGGGAAATGGACACATTTCTAGAAAAATATAATCTCCCAAAACTCAATGAAAAAGAAGTAGAACACCTGAATAGACCAATAACAGCAAAAGAAATTGAAGCAGTAATCAAAAAACTCCCATCACACAAAAGCCCCGGACCAGATGGATTCACAGGAGAATTCTACAAAGCATTTAAGGAAGAGCTAACCTCCATTCTTTACAGACAATTCCAAAAAATCCAAAAGGATGGAAAACTCCCAAACTCCTTCTATGAAGCCAGCATCATCCTAATTCCAAAACCAGATAGAGATACAACAAAGAAAGAAAACTTCAGGCCAATATTGCTGATGAACATAGACACTAAAATCCTCAACAAAATATGGGTAAATCGCATCCAACAATATATCCAAAAGATTATACACCATGACCAAGTGGGATTCATCCCAGGGATGCAAGGATGGTTCAACATTCGCAAAAGAGTAAATGTAATTCATCACATAAACAAAAGCAAAGACAAAAACCACGTGATCATATCAATAGAGGCGGAAAAAGCTTTCGATAAGGTACAACACCCATTTATGATAAAAACACTCAGCAAAGTGGGAATAGAGGGAACATTCCTCAATATAATAAAGGCCATTTATGAGAGACCTACAGCCAATATCATACTCAATGGGCAAAAACTAAAAGCTTTTCCACTAAGATCAGGAACAAGACAAGGATGTTCACTTTCACCACTTCTATTCAATATAGTATTAGAAGTTTTGGCCACAGCGATCAGGCAGGAAAAGGAAATAAAAGGCATCCAAATAGGAAAGGAGGAAACAAAACTGTCACTGTTTGCAGATGACATGATAGTGTACATGGAAAATCCTATAGACTCTACCCAAAAACTGCTCAAACTAATTAATGAATTTGGCAAAACAGCAGGATACAAAGTCAATATCCAGAAATCAAAGGCATTTTTGTATACAAACAATGAATCAGCAGAAGCAGAAATCAAGGAAAAAATCCCATTCAATATAGCAAAAAGAAAAATAAAATATCTGGTAATAAACCTAACCAAGGAGGTAAAAGACCTGTATGCAGAAAACTACACAGCACTGAAGAAAGAAATCAGGGAAGACACAAACAAATGGAAACATATACCGTGTTCATGGATTGGAAGAATTAACATCATCAGAATGTCCATACTACCCAAAGCAATATACAGATTCAATGCAATACCTATTAAAGTACCAATGGCATATTTCACAGACATAGAACAAACACTTCAAAAATTTATATGGAATCATAAACGAGCCCGAATAGCAGCTGCTCTTTTGAGAAAGAAGAACAAAGTAGGAGGGATCACAATACCTGATATCAAACTGTATTACAAAGCCACTGTAATCAAAACAGCCTGGTACTGGCATAAAAACAGGCACATAGACCAATGGAGCAGAACAGAGAGCCCAGAAATCAACCCAATCCTCTACAGTCAATTAATATTTGACAAAGGGGACAGTAACATAAAATGGAGTAAAGATAGCCTCTTCAGCAAATGGTGTTGGGAGAACTGGACAGCTACGTGCAAAAAAATGAAACTTGAGCACCAACTTACACCATACACCAAAATAAATTCAAGGTGGATAAAAGACTTAAATATAAGCCATGACACCATTAAAGTCCTAGAGGAGAACATTGGCAAGAAAATCTCAGATATTCCACGCAACAACATTTTTACCGATATGTCCCCTAGAGCAAGGAATATAAAGGAAAGAATAAACAAATGGGATCTCATCAAAATAAAAAGCTTCTGCATGGCCAAAGAAAACAGTATTAAATTAAAAAGACAACCAACTGTATGGGAAAACATATTTGCCAATGATACCTCAGACAAAGGTTTAATCTCCAAAATATACAAAGAACTTACACAACTCCACTCTAGGAAGACATCGAACCCAATTAAAAAATGGGAAAAGGACTTGAACAGACACTTCTCTAAAGAGGACATACAGAATATCCAGAGACACATGAAGAGATGCTCAATATCGTTAGCTATCAGAGAGATGCAAATTAAAACCACAATGAGATACCACTTTACACCAGTCAGGATGGCTATAATAGACAAAGCAACAAACAACAAATGTTGGAGAGGTTGTGGGGAAAAGGGGACCTTAGTTCACTGTTGGTGGGATTGCAGACTGGTACAACCATTATGGAAAACAGTATGGAATTTTCTCAGAAAAATAAAAATTGACCTGCCTTTTGACCCAGCAATTCCACTGCTAGGATTATACCCCAAGAATCCTAAAACATCAATTTCAAAGAACCTATGCACCACAGTGTTCATAGCAGCCCAATTTACAATAGCCAAGAGTTGGAAGCAAGCTAGGTGCCCATCAGTAAATGAATCGATCAAAAAACTGTGGTACATATACACAATGGAATTCTATGCAGCAGAGAGAAAGAAGGAGCTACTACCCTTTGCAACAACATGGATGGAACTGGAAAGCATTATGCTGAGTGAAATAGGCCAGGCATTGAAGGACAAATACCATATGATCTCACCTTTGACAGGAAGCTAAAGAATAAAACAAACAAGCAAACAGAATAAAAACAAAGACACTGAAATAGAGAACAAGTGGGCAGTGACCAGAGGGGAGAGGCAAGGGAATTTAAGGGGAAAAGGGGGAGGAATTTTGATGAACAAGTATGAAAGACACAGGGATGAAGACTGGGGGGGTGCGGGGAATGGGAGGGAGGGGGGAGACCAGGCGGGGGGGGGGGGGGTGGGATGGGAGAAATAGATAAAAAAAAAATGTACTTGAAAAGTACCTAAATAAAATTTAATTTTAAAAAAAAGTGAATAGAGATAAGAAGGGCATCCAGAGAGAGAGAGAAAAAAAACTGTTAGATTATGTTTATTTATCTTGCAAACTCCTCAAAGACAAAAGCTGTCTGGTTCACACTCTGAGTCCTCAGGGCAATGCCTACCCCTGAGTAAGATTGGTCAATAACATAAAAATAGAAAGCCAAAAACCAAAACAAAGGTGAACATTTTAAGAAGGAAGAAGTGGCCAGTTATACCAAATCTTACCTTTGATTCTTTTACATCAGAGGGCCACTGGATTTAATACATTTGGTTTCATTTGTACTACTATCACCTCATTTTACAGCAAAAGAAAGGGAGGCCTAGGGACATGGAAAGACACACCCAAGCCTAAGAGCTGGCTCATGAGTGAGTCAGAGGCAGGATCCAGACTCTTGACTCTTGTCCTGGGGCTATTTCTTCTCCGCTGAGCTTTTCTTCTCATAAAAGAATTATACCCACTGCCAATAAACCTCTAGAGAAGATAGGCTCAAATCTATGCATGAAAATGAACTCCACTAGCACAGTCACATCACCCCATGGAGTGGGACAAGAGAGCTCCAGAGAACAGAGCAAGGGTTCTTGTTTCAAATCAGACCCAGGCCTTGCTTTTATACCTGGACATTATCTATGAAGCTCCCCCATGAAAAAAAGGATAAGTATGACTTGAATCTTTGGGTCATATCTTGAGTCAGAATTTCCCCTAATTCTTATTACATATAACAAGACAAAGGGAGATGCTGTGAGCGGGTGGAAAAAAAATAGAGTAAGTGGTGATATGGAGTTATTGAACGGGAAGTTCATATCAAAGGCCATATTTAAGTGAGCAAAGTATGAATTAAGTAAAGTCAAAATAAAGATACTGACATAATTCTCTTTAGTAATAATTAAGTTGTATTACTGTTCATGAAGCTGATGACATCCCAAGGAAACAAGTGATTTCTCAAAAGCATTGAGTTTGAACATCAGAGTGCTGAAGAATGACCAGGGAAGGTGTCTCCTTCTGAGATTCTGGGGTAGCCTAGGTGGGCTCAGCTGCTGAAGTTCAAAATTATCTGGAAATTTATTCCAGGAGAAAGGGTGAAAATGACATTTCCCACATTTCAAAACTCAAAACCTTCAAAGATCAGGCTCCATGACTCATTCCCCTCTTTGTGACCCTTGCAGGGCCAGAGGCTCTGTAGGATGAGACATTTGTAGTCACTACCCATGTGGCTTCAGTGTTTTTGTTAATAGAGACATGTACAGCAGCGCAGAGGTTTCCAGAAACCCCCATCTGGCAGAGAAGATTAATGGGGCTTTCCCACTGACGTCCTAGCAAAGGTGCCAGAAGTATATTTGTTCCAGATCACAGCCCTAATAGGGCAGTTCTTCTCAGAACATTATTCTGACAGATGACCTGTCTTCTTTTACAACCTGTGCGCCACCCACCAGTGTTACCTTCCTCTTCACGGTGGTGGGTGCAGAAATGCACAGCTGACCTGCACCTCTGAACTGAATCTTTCACAGCAAATGTTGGCCTGGCTATAAACTGGTGAGAGTGCAGTTTTTCTTCCATTAAGCAGGCTTCAATTTTCACTCTCTTTTATACCATGGCTAAAAAGAAAAGCAGATATATGGTCTAGCTAGAATTCTAATTCAAGAAGTGCTGAGTAGGTGCAAAAGCAGAAGCAAACTCATGCTGATATTATTGGCTAGCTGATGAAAACCATCAAAGAATCTTTTACAAAATGGAGTGAAGGAATTGAGTGATGGCAATTTATTTACTAATAGGCCCTATACACTCAGAGTTTATAAAAACATCTTGGGATAAAAAAATACAGAATAAATTGACCCAGAGGCCATTTTCACAAAGATAGTCAGATCTCAAACTAGAGATATAACCTGTATGTCCATTGATATAACCCTAGTCCATTAATAATTGCCTTACCCACTTTAGTTTGTGAAGGGAAGAGGAATCAATAGCCTTAATAAGAAGTAGGTATCAGGAACATGAACCATACTTTTAACTGAGTGACCTTGGGAAAATCATTTAACTTTTCTGGGCTTCAGTTAAATTAGGAGATTGATTTACATAATTTCTAAGATCTCTTCCATCTCTGACGTTCTGTGTCATTAACACGGAACATTGGCAAGTAATGAGTTTAAGAGAAACATGAAGCATGGTGCGGTGTGTCTTAGAATATCAAAATAATTAATCTTACAACAAAAGCAGCAACTCAGAAAAATACACAGCAGCAGGGACAGATTTAAAGAATTGTTAGGACACAGAGTTGCCGAGCAGGTCCTGCAGGGACCCTGGACATGGACATCAAATTGTATCTTCTAGAAAAGTGTCTTAGAGAAGGGAGCTCAGCTGAATGTGAAGAAGTTTGATAAATGAACAAAATTAAATAAATTCTTTTATTACAGAAGGCCTCAGACCCTCTCATGCACTTTCTGCAATGATGGAAATATGCTATATGTGCATTTTCCAATCTGGTAGCCTGTAGCCACTTGTGGCTATTAGCACTCAAAATGTATCACCACAGCCGAGGAACTGAACTTTATAATTTCATTAAATCTTCATTAATTTCTAGTTAAATAGCCACATGGGGCTAGTATCTATAGATCAGACAGTATAGCTTATACCATATACATATATAATATTAGCCTAGGGGGAAATTAACACAGCATTTCACAAACTTCTTGAGCCACGGAACTGTGTTTCCAACAGACTGAAATTCCTTATAAAACCATTTAGGAAGTACTAGTCCATAAACCTTCTTGCTGAGTGGGTGAAACACCAGGAGGCCACTCTAGCTTTGACATTCTAACTGGCTATCAAGGGTATTGGTCTCCACCCAGAAGTGTCCTCTGTTCTCTACATTTTGTAATATCACCTCACAATGCAATTTAAATTTTTCCTAAGCCCTAACATATACCCTTTGCCTCCCAGTGCAGGTCCAGCCAGCAGAATTCTACCAATTCTTCTTTTCCATCAAAGCATAAAACAACGATAATCTGGGTTTCACAACTGACCAGGCACTCTTGCATACTCCGAGATATATTATCTCAACAACCCAGTAACATAAATAGTGTTTTATTTTATAGGTGAGAAAACTAAAGCTCAGACAGATGAAGGGACTTGGTTGCTCAAGATTATAGACTTAATTAATAGGATTTGGCCTCCATCTTTGAATGATGTCTCATCAAGCATTCTAACACCACCATTGTGAGTTCACTCCTCCAAATGTCTAGGGCCCATTAAAAAATTAAATTAGACTTCCGCCAAGATGGAGGCATAGGTGGAGACACCGTACTTCCTCACACAACCAAGTTTAGAGACAACTAAATAATAGCAATAGAAAACACAGTCAGAACACAGAAAATTGAACTTTTCGGAAGTCTGATAACAACAAATTCTTCAGCCTGACCGGTAAGAGGGGCGAAACCAGCAGCTGGCAGAGCAGGGTAGCACAGGAAAACTCGGTCAGACGGACTCAGGCACTCGGAATCCAGGCGCAGGGTTGGACCTAGTGAGCAACCCAGCGAGCAACCTCGGGGAAATAGCGAAGGAGCAGGGCTGCGGGTTGACTGTGGTCGCGCATTCGTGTGTGGATAGACAAGCGAGGGAGTGGGCCATAATCCAGCGACCTAAGTGGCCCTGCCCCAGTGAACAACCTAAGGCTCTGCTCTTCACCCAGCTGCGAGAAACAGCAGAGGGTGCCGCCATTTCCCTGCTCTGACCCCGCCTCCACATACAGCATCACAACCCAGCAACCTGGGAGTCCAAGGCTCCTCTCCTCATACTTAACGGACGCGAACAGACCAAAAAATGGCTCAAGAAGATCTCAAAGCCCCAGAGCCTATAAATCTAAGCAATGAAGAAATAGCAAAACTCTCAGACGCAGTTTAAAACACTGGTGATCAGGATCCTCACAGAACTGATTGATTATAGCCACAAATTAGACAAACATATGAAGGCGAAACTAATTGAAATAATGGAATTGCACAGGAAACCAATAGCTATGAAAAGGAAACTGGGACTCAAATCAATGGAGTGGACCAGAAGAAAGCAAATAATGGCCAAACAGAAAAGAGTGAAGAAGCAAGAATTCAAAAAAATGAGGAGAGAGTTAGGAACCTCCAGGACATCTTTAAACGCTCCAACATCTGGATTATAGGGGGTACCAGAAGGGGGAAAGGAACAGCCATCAGTGGAAAACTTATTTGAACAAATAATAAAGGAGAATTTCCCCAATCTGGCAAAGGAAATAGACTTCCAGGAAGTCCAGGAAGCTCAGAGAGTCCCAAAGAAGTTGGACCCAAGAAGAAACACACCAAGGCACATCATCATTACATTAGCCAAGATGAAAATGAAGAATTCTAGAAGCAGCAAGAGATAAGGGGAAAGTCACCTACAAAGGAGTTCCCATCAGACTGTCAGCGGATTTCTCAAAAGAGACCTTACAGGAAAGAAGGGGCTGGAAAGAAGTATTCCAAGTCATGAAAACCAAAGACCTACAACCAAGATTGCTCTATCCAGCAAAACTTTCATTTAGAATGGAAGGACAGATAAAGTGCTTCTCAGATAAGGTCAAGTTCAAGGAGTTCATCACCACCAAGCCCTTATTATATGAAATGTTAAAAGGACTTACCTAAGAAAGAGAAGATAAAAAAGATGAACAGTGAAAGGACAGCAAACACACAGTTATCAACAACCACACCTAAAACAAAAGCAAATTAAGAGGACAGCTAGATCAGGAGTGAACCATAGAAATGAAGATCACATGGAGGGTTAGCAACAGGGGAGTGGGAGAAAGAGAAGGGGGAGAAGGTACAGAAAATAAGTAGCATAGACAGTAGATAGAAAATAGATGGGGGGGGCAAGAATAGCATGGGAAATATAGAATCTAAAGAACTTGAGACACATGGTCATAAACTAAAGGGGGGTAATGGTGGGGACGGGGGTAGGGTGGAGGGGAATGAAGGGGGGAATAAAACAACTGTAACAGAATAATCAATAATAAAATAAATTTTAAAAAATTGAATTAACACATTCTCAAAATACCAAAAGTTATACATACCTGAAAATAGCAGTTTGTTTGCTCATATATAACTTGAGAATTGCGCTAAATGAAAATGTTTAATGATCATGGAATAAGAGAAACCAACATGATTATTCACAAACACGTGTAATTCCTATCCTCCAAGAAAGCCTCAACTGGACCTGAAATAATCATGTGCCTCTCAACTGAAAATCCACAGTGGTGTGTAAATAAGCAGCTACAAATTTCATTCACCCAATTACTTCTTCTCTCCTAAGTATGCAATCAATTTGGTGTTTCTAAGTGCCATTTATTCAGACCGCAATAGCACATACAACTGCTCATTTATGCATCTAATTCAGGCTTAGCTCTCAAGTGGTAGCATGTGGGCCAAAATCCTTGAAACAATTTGTTCTCACATCAGATACCAGTGCATTTGACTTTGACCCTACAAAGTTGCAAATATGAAGGGTTTTTTTTTTCAGTAAAATATTGTTTCTTGAACCATCATTTGGTCTTGTAGGAAATTGACCAGAATCTGAAGTTACACTTTGACCCAGAGTTCCAAATCCAGGCATTGTCCAAAGACAGTGAAACAGGGTGTCAGCGAGGTGCCCCTCTATGAATTATAGACATGGCCAGCTATTAATGGGGCCCATTGCACTCACTTTGGCTCCTGAGATTATAATATAATTACTTTCAATAAAGTACATAGCAGTCATCACTATATCTTTGGGTATAAATCCGCATGCATTTGAAATAAGTAATATTGAACTTTATCACAAAGTACACTAAAAAATCATACTCTAGTTCAGTTTTCATTACAATGTTGCATACAAATAGGCCATCCATAGTCATCTCAATAGTCCTAAGAAACCTAAAAGAAAGGGAAAGTGGGGGATAAAAAGCAACGAACAAAGGAAAGAGGGTCAGCTGGAGGAAGATAAAGGGGTTTCAAAGGTCTGGGTTCTTCAGGAAGAAATCTTGAACAAAGTGACCAGGCACACAGAGACCCTGGGAAATCTCAGAAACAGGATGATTTAAGTAACCTGTACTCTTAGAGACACAGTAGAGGACACAGAGAGGGTTGTAGGGAAGAAAATGGTTAGTTAAAGGGGAGGCTGAGTGAGAAGGGAACAAAACAGCTCTGTTCACAAATCCATATCAAGCTGCAAAAGCTCAAGGAGACCACGAAAGGTGGGAGTAACTTCTTAGTATCACAGATTCCTGGTCCCAACTCCAAAGGCCTGGGAATCTATGTTTTTGATCTGTGTTTTTAACAAGCACCCCCCAACTGACAATTTGGGAAGCATTACTAGTGGGAAAGAGCACAAATTGGAGATTAGCAAGCTAAAAATTTCATTCTGACCCATCCACTAGCCCTATGAACTGAGAGAGAGACTTTTAACTCTATGAGCCCTGGTTTTCTCATCTTTAAAAGTAAAAATACATTTATGCTCTGTAGCAATCATTGTCATCATGCCCATTTTACAGGTTAGGGAGCCAAGGCACAGGTGGTTGGTTAAGTACCTTGCCCAAAGTCAGTCTGCTGGTAAATGGCAGAGTTGGTTCCAGGTGCCATGCTCAGAGCCCCAGCGATGTTCAGACTCTCATCCTAGAAAGGAGCACTACACTGAAGAGAGAGGGAGAAAAGCTTTCCAGAGACACAATCTGTGTTCGCTCTTACTCACATCAGATGATAACTTGATGTTCCACTTAATGTAACTTAACTCAGTAAAATAGCAAGGTTCACTCTAATTAATTTATGAATCAGGCTTTTCTTCCCAAAGATTAATAATTTATAGGATTCAGCCCTGTCTGGTGTAGCTCAGTGGATTGAGCATGGGCCTGCGAACCACAGGATTGTGGTTCAATTCCTAGTCGGGGCACATGCCTGGGCTGCAGGCCAGTTCCCAGCAGGGGACACACGAGAAGCAACCACACATTGATATTTCTCTCCCTATCTCCTTCCCTTACCCTCTAAAGATAAAGAAATAAAATCTTAATAAAAAAATAATAATTTATGGGAATCAAATCATGATTCTACCTGAAAGATGACTCAAGCATAGTAATGCTTCAACAGACTTCATAGCAAGTAACAATATCACAAGTGGTAGAAATGAATATTTAATAAGGTACTGAGTGCTGACTTTCCCCACATCCACAGTCTACAACATGGGTTTAGATTTGGGTCTGGGTTAATAGAATTTACCAACATGAGACTGTAACAGGGTGCAGCCAAGAAGGGAGCCCCAGAAAAGGATTTGGGGTGGGGTCCAGAGCTCAGGGGTTCCAGGAAATATTAAGTTGTCCTCACCTCCCCCCCAAGGGGAAGGGACAAATGGAGCAGGGCCATTGAAAATTGTTTTGCATAGCAACAGTTTCACAGCTAACCTCTGGAATGTCATTTAACATATCTATAACCTTTAACTGGTTTCATAGATACGTTAAATAGCTGTGGCCATGCTTTGAGCCAGGGAGAAGGGAGTGGCTTCTACCCAGGGTGTAACTGGGGGGCGGGGGGAGGGGGGGTGGCTGGTCCCCTGAGTTACAGTGCCTTCATGAGAGCTTGGAGTTGATTGGCTCCACGCCATGGGGCCACACCTGCCCAGACTCATGATGGCAGCCCAGTAAACTTGTAATAATACGGGAGTCCTGGCAGGTGTAACCCATTGTGGGAGGAGTCAGAAATGGGGCTGCAAAGGAGGACTGGCTCAGGGATTTAAAATGCAGACAGTGCAGTCATGTAAGAGAAAGTCACACCGTTTGGGGCAGAGTGAGGACCTTCTCTTGTCAAGGTGAAAGAGAGAGCCACACAGCTTTGCCAGAATGGAGATCCCTGCAGCCAGGTGAAGAAGAAAGACTCACTTTTGGTCAGAGTGCTGACCCCTGCAGCTTTGGTAGAAGAGGCCCACGTGGCTTGGGGGTGTTCCCTTTGTCTGCATGGCCTGGGAAGCAGGAGAGACTTTGCCTGGAAAAGTGGGTATGAATAACTCTTGCCAGTGGACTATGAGAAAGTGCCACACAACTTTGGATTAATTAGAGATTCTGCCTGGACAGCGACACAGCTGACAGTGCCAGCAGCCTGAAACACAGATGTGTGCTTCTTTTCCTGAGATACAGTACCACGAATTAGGGCAGGGGGAGAAGGAAGCACTGTGGGCATCTGTGATTATCCTAAAGTACTTTGATATTTTTATGGGGACATTGGGTCACTACTTTAAGTATGTACAGCTTTAAATAAACCTTTCCTTTCCTTTTCACAAATCTCTGTCATTGAGAGATGTCTTTCCAATTGGCAGCGGACAGACGAGCCCAGTAGATATTAGTATACTGTCCTTGGGAGGGGCCCCTGTTGTTCTGTAGCAGTTTTTGGCATCCCTCAGTGGGCCAAATATTGCCCCCCCACTTGGACCTCCGTTCAGTAACAAGACCACCTGCCATGAGTGGGTTTACCTCCTCTTAGTTGTACTTTACACAAGCTTATAATCTCCTCAACATATTCCTGAACTGGAAATTTGCATTCTCTTTCAAATCAGTTCTTACTAGTTCATTTCTGAAGACACTGCAGTATATGTCAAAATGCAAATCTAATCACCCACTGTTCTGACAAAGAATGTTTATTTTGCTAGGATGTGTGAAATGATTATTTCTCATTTTTCATCATACTCTGCACTCTGGGTTGAAAGGAAGACACATCCTGAAAGACAGCACATGACACCAGAAACTAATCCTGAATTTTTGTTAAAAAATACATATATAGATATAGGATCCAGCAGAAGTAATGCCTAGTTGAGTGGTTGGTAGGGTAATAATATGGGTGTAATAATTTATAGTTTTAATTTAAACAGCTCACCTAAAATGTCATATGGTATGTTTGAGTATGATATTGTTATGTTACAGAATTACATGCTTATAATTTTGTAATAAAAAACTTGTAATAAAAAAGGAGCATTGTTTGTGCTGGACCCCATATATTGCAGAAAACAGTCAATTGGGGGCAGTTTTTTAAAAGTACTACTCAAAGTTCTGAAAATAAACAAGTATAACAAAAAGAAAGACAGCAGCCAAACTTTGTGGACAAAAGAAATACAGATTCATTCAAAGAAAGCAAAGTGGGGATGCGCAAAATCAGATGAGAAAGGCTGAGGGTTCTGTGTGACCACAATAAATAGAATGATTCTAGAGCATAACTAAGGAAAGCAGGTAGGGACCTCTGAGGTAAGATTTGAAGGGTCCTTGCCTTTATTAAGGGCTAAAATCCCACAACTTTCTGCCATTCCTTTCTTTGGTTTAAGATTATGTATAGAAGGCATTCTAGTCATTACCTTCCCTTATAAACTTCTTAGAGAATCCATCTCCACCTGTTTAGGTGACCTCGTGCCCCTAAGCTATAGCTGACTGGAGCAGGACTATAGCTGTGGCCCAAGGAGAGCCAATCTGTAGGCTGGATTGGGCCAGACTGATGCTCTTGATTTAGAACTAAGAGGCACAGTAAGGAATTGAGTGGTAAAGTCAGGCAGAGCCCAGATTAAAGATGGTGATGTGGCCAGCCAAAAACTACTGGGGAGCATTTATGAGTAAGGGGGTAAAACCAGTCTGAAGAAAGAGTAGAGCAACAGAGACAGGTAGAGGAAAAGACCATGGGCCTTAATAATCTTGGTTCTGAAATTTCCAGACTCAGTTTCAGGTAATCTGCCTATACTTTGATTCTGATTGTTGAGGGTCAATGATATAAAACAGATTGTTATATTTTTACCCTATATATTCTTTCTACTTGAGCTTGTCTCATGGTAAAAAGAACCTTGACTAAGTATAAATAAATGTAGCAGATCTTGACGATGGGGGGGGGGGGGGTCAGGGATTTACACCTAGCACCAAAGCCAACTCCTGCATTCTCACATTTATCATGAAGTTTAGCTGGCCATATTGAACCAAAAGAATTCTTTTCTCTCATTCCTTCCCACTGTCTTCTGAAGGTTTTATACCATTCTGCTTGAATTATTTAAAGGAGGCTCCCATGTCTGGAGTTCTGGGTAGTAAGTTTTCTGTCATTAGAGACATACAGGCCACGGTTAGTTGATAATCTAACAGATATGTAAAAGATAAATTCAAATACCAGAGAGGTGTTTCTCTTCTAAACTAGATCATCTTTACCTCTCAACCTTCAGATTCTAGGATCTTTTCCTGGCCCTTGGTCACACTTCCAATGCTCACACCTTTTGTAATTCCTCCTACAACACTGTCCTCATTTTCTCTCATCTTTATCTTGATGTGCCCCCACTTAACAATGTCCTTCTTAAAGGGAAACTCTCAGAACTGAACAAACATGATCTGTCCAATGCAGAGCACTCTAGAATTCCCACCTCTTTAATCTATATTCGTGTCTGTAAAGGCTGCCTAGGATGAAATACTATTCAACAATAGTATTTCCTATTGTTGAAACTATACATCACCAGCAGCCCCAGTGGAACTTTGGGTCAACTCAAGTGTTTATAGTAGTGCAACTTGGACACAGATTCTGATAAGAGGCTTAGGAAGAAAGCCATCTGTGCAATGGGTTTGCACATCATTGCAAACCTGATACTTTTTTGAAAGACGTCATTACCTTTAGTAAGAGCAACCAGCAGACAAGAAGGGAGGTGAGAAACTCCTAGAGGTAAATTTCAATTTTTCAGCTTTGCCTTTGTTTCACCTTGGAAACTCAGAACCATGGAACGGCCAAACCAAAACCTCCAGAACAAAGTTCTCATCTGTCTTTGCTCTAACTTATACCAAGAAACATCCCCCCAGTACTCCTACATATGCACAGCTCAAGATTTACTGTCTGAACCTCCACTGTGGAAACATTTTATGGTCAAAAATACAGAATCAGAGAGAAGGGTGCACAATACACAAAAAAGTATCCCAGGATATAGCATGGTAGAATGATGGAGTGACAGAAGCTTCCTTTTAAGTCAACTATGTACGGCTTCAATGCAATGCAATGCCATGATCCAATTTAGCCCCTCCTCCAACACCCCCCTGCCCCTACCAAGGAATACTCATACTTATTTTATATTGTCTTTTTCATCATTAGGTCACAGAAGGAACCTCTGTAGACTCATGATTCTTTTGTTAAACTCAACCTACCAGCTAGGGATTATTGGCCAAGTACTTTTCTTGAACATTGTCTTTAAAGATTCTACAGGAATCTTTCCTCAAGTTGACCCCAATCACACTTCCACATCATGTGTGTGCACAAGGCCAATTGTAGGTGTACACTAAAAAATTCCAAATAATGCAAAATCTATTTCTGTATTCACTCATTTAAAAAGTTCTCAGCATCTGCAAAGTGCTTTCCCTCCAAGAACTTTCCCTCTAAGAACTGACCCAGTAGCCAGGGTCATAAGATGTCTCTGTGCTAAATTATTCATTGGAACACAACTCTTGGCAAATGAATTGTAAAAACATGACATACCCTAGGAGTTTAAAAGGGAGGGGAAGGCTAAAAGTTGGCCAGCTACAGCCTCCTGAAAACCATGGAATCTGAGGGGAGGGTTCAAATTAGAACCAGGTCACAGGAGAATGGGGGAGCTGTTTCCAATGACAGCCTGGAAGGTTGCAGGGAATCACCACCATCATAAGCCTGAAGATTTATGTCTTGAGCCTTCTTGGCAACTCAATTACATCATGCAGATTTTCCGTGGAGCTGACTTCTCAGCTTCAGGAGCCACGCATTTGCTCCTTTGGGCTTTGTGCACAACGAAAACATTGTTGGGAAAGGAGCCTGGGGACCAACCACTGGAAAGTGCACTCAATAGCACTTTGGTTGAGATAATTGCTGTGTTTTTTTTTTTTAAATCGTAGGCTTTGGAGGTGACCACAAGCAAAATTTGTGACAGACATTTGACACTGAGAAACTGCCGTGTATGGGTGAAATATTTTACATCCCTCCAACTCCCAAAGACTGCTTTATTGACTAACAAAGGAAAATTATCTCAAACCACTGGAGTATGTTAGCCAAGTCTTCTCTTTTGTCATCATGCTCTTTTGCTGGACACCGTACTCCTCACTGTCACAGTCCTGTGGATTCCCATACAGGTAAACTCGTGAGCTCTGTGGGGATGGTGCTGCAGCCAGCGCACAGTGCTATCTACATGTGCTGCCCTGAGAGTGCAAAATGCAGACTTGGAGTGAGATCCCTCACCCACCATGGGCTCAAAGGACTTCAAAGCCCAACTCAGTTCCTACATATCTGCCTCCTTATCCTCTGGGCCAGATAGGCTCTTTTGTTCTTGCTGCCTTCAGCAAGCTTTCTGTCTGGAAGAAAACTTGCAGCTTGACCATGCCAGGCAAGGACACAAGTCCATCAGACAGAAACAATCACCAGCCCGGGCAAATAAAAGAGCATGCAGAGGCATTCTCCCTGCTCACTGCCATCAGGACCCTGGGATGTCAGTTAGCATAACAAGGATATAATCAGAAGAACTAAGCTAAGAACTTAGAGAGACATTTGAGTGGAACGTGTCCAGCCCCCAAGTGGGGCTAGGGGTCCAGGCCAGCTGGAGAGAGCTGCCAGCAGTTTACACAGTTATTCCCTATGGCACCTCCAGCACATTCCAGGGCTCCTCAGCTGACTTGCTGCCTTCCTGAGCAGACTTCCTCCCAGGACAAGAAAGCACCTCTTGGCTTTAATAATCCTGCTGTTCATGGTAAAGATAGCATGACAGAAAAAGTATTAAATGGGGAAGTGGGCCGATTTTGGCTCTTCCCCCAATGGAAACTGTCATTGATTTCCTAACTCAAGGAACCTCAGGGAAGCTCTTTGTGTCTTAGCTCCACCACCTGAAAGTTTATAACAATGTTTATCTCCTAGGGTCCGAGAAGATTCAGTAAGACAGTGGAGGTGAAAAGGCCTAACCTGTATCTGTCACTTAGTTTGCCTTAAATGCCAGTTAATGAACACACAAACTATCTTAATAAATCCAACAGAAAGGATTTTCAGGGTGTGCACTGTGTATTAGATGATGAGGATGACAAAAATGAATAAAGTATTTATCCCTCAAGGAACTTATAGACTAGTTGAAGCAATGGTATAAACTCAGGCAACTATACCAAATTAAAAAGCACTGAACAAGCCTCCAGGCTATGCAGGAATTGCCCTGGGAAGCTTGAAGAAGGAAGGATATGGACAAGCAGGGAGTCAAGAAAGGAGGAATTGAGCAGAAACATGAAAGCTGAGGAAGACTTGGATGAGTTGAGATGTTCCAGACTGAGAATTCCAGGAAAACATTGATCTCCCATGAGTTGACCCAAGGTTGGTCTTCTAAGGGCACTTTAATAAGTATTAAAACTGAAGACCAATCATAGTATATATATAAAAAAGGGGCATCTATTTACTGCCTCCTCCATGAGGAGAAAGTATATCTATGATTTTCCAGTCCCAGAAAGTGAACAGAAGGCAAGAAAAAGACAAGAGAAAATAAAATTTGCAGAGATAACCATCTGTGTTTGCTAGGTTAGTTTTCCTTCCAATGTGTAATTATGAGTCTAAGGGCTGAGTTGGCCATTTGGAGAGATGATGATCCAGGTCAGGCAAATAACCTACAAAGAAGGAGATAAACCTATATGCAAGAGACCATATGTGCATGGTTTTACTCTTTTAAAAGATTTGTGTTTTCTAACTAAAAACAAGATACTTCCTCAAAACATTTCAACTTGGTAGGAAACATCAAACTCACAAGTCTTCAGCAAAGTCTAAAGTAGTGCCAACCACCTCATCCCTAGAAGAAAACATAGGACTATATTATTTTCATTTTGTATGAAACATTCAAAGTTCAGGGCTGGAAAATTGTGTGTGGGCTGATGCCTGATAGTACAGCCAGTTATTATGTAGTGACTCATGATAAATTTCCAGAGCTACCACACCTTAAAGTTAAACTCACTCAAGCCAGACAGTAAACTATTAGCAGAGATATTTTTGTAACCATAATTTCTAGTCTTTTAACTAATTTTTTTAAACTTGCAGCATGGTCAGTTTTATAAAAGTCATAGAGCTCTCTTTTTTGGCATCAGGGTTTTGGAATATTTATCCTTTCAAAAACAATACAAAATAAATGCACGCCCGTGGGGTATTTTAAGGAATTTTTCAGCTGACCACCTTGGTCAACCAGCATAATCCTGGAGCACTGGCCTCATCACGGCAGCCAGCCCCAGCTTCTCACCACAAGGAAGACAGCACAGGACTGCTGTGGTTGTGGCCATGTCTGCCCCAGGTACCCAAAAGGAAGCCTCTCTGTGGTGAGGCCAAGCAGGCGATGGCACCACAAGGGAAGAGCCGCTGACAAGACACAGAGGCTTCAGTGGAAACTATCATTGCTTTCTTCACTTTCCTCTGATACAAAACAAAGCAACTGGTAAAACACTTGTACCTCATCCCTTAGCTTGAGTCCAGTCTCAGTCACCTGTATTATCATAATTCACACCCATCCATAACCCACAATGAAGTCGCATCTGCCCAGGCCCAAGAACCCAGCATTGCAAGCTGTTATTTAACATCAACGTATGTTCAAAGAATGTCCAAAGAGCTCCTTTAACTGTGTATTTCCTTGCTTAGTGTTTCATATGATATAGCCACTGTTAAATTGAAATGCACGGAATAAAAATAATATTTAACACATGTTGTTGTCCATTTAGTCTCATCTCTGACATCATCATGAGGATCTTTAAATATGTCACAAAACTCTTTTTTAGAACAGTATCTTCCACTCCTTTTATGCATTAATGGCATAAACAATTGGTATTTTAGCCTGCAAACACTCTCTGCTTCGGGGTATGGCTAGTGGAGTGGAAGGAAGACCTTGGTGGTGTGGGAGCAAGCCGAAGCTTCCTGCCCATGGTCAGCCAGGGGAGCAGCACCAGGCAGGGGCAGAGGCTGGACAGGAGACAGGGGGATGTTGATGAGGCACAGACAGAGTTCTGAGTTTTTTCTTGGTTACTAACACAAACTGTGTACATACTTTAGTCGTTGGCCCTTAAATAAGGGGAATCTGATGGAAGGGCTTAAAGGACACAAAGAAGACAGAAAGGCATCTGTCCTTGCAGTATTGCATCCTGGCACTGAGCTGGCAGAACATGTAGGTGCCCATGATACTCAACTGTTCATGGATAAAAGGCTAGGCCATGGTTGAGGGAATGAACTGTACACTGTATGGGGACAGACAGAGGATACCAGCCTCCCAGAGAAAAGGTGTCTCGATGGGGAGAGGAAGTAGGCCATGTTCTACTGTTCTGTATGTGCTCTTTCCTTTTCAATATCAATTGTGGCTAGGACTGGTCAGCACAGAGAGACCCTCTTATGGCAGGAAACCCCACATTTTCTCATAAGGCTTCTCCTGATCCCAGCCATCTGTCCTCTACCTGAGTCAGGACAAAGGTCTGGGGTCTCCCTGAAAGCCCAGTATTCCATGCCTTCTTTACATACCTGATGGCAGTTTTTGGCTAAGAATCAGTCTTCACCCACCTCTCTTTTCATCCTCCTACAAAACCACTTCCTTCCTTGTCCCATCCTCCTGACAACCCCCCACCCATGCTTTGCCCCTCAATGACATTTCAGTGTTTCTGTTCTCATACATATGCAGATCTAGGGGTCCCTTCATACCATGACACGCAGAAGGAAAGAACAAGATCCTAATCATGAATCAGTCCTCCTCCTCACATCTGCTTTGCCTTATACACTCATTTCTGTGTCTCTAACCCTGCCAGTCTTCCCACCCCACGCAGCCTCACTGCAGTTGTGTGCTTTGAGTCAGAAGCTCCACAGTTTTTGCCAGGAGTTGGCAAGCTCGGATGTCACCTGCCCTGTTCTCCTTTTCTTGTTCTTCTGGAAAGCCCACCTGCTCTATAGAGGCTCCCAGTTACTCAAGACCACACACACTGTCATTTATCTACAGAACACTTACCCTGCTGTTTTTAGAATCCTGTGCCCACTTGTGCTTTCTAACTGATGCTTATTTTTCCCAAGGTAGGAAGTGTGATCTGATAAATGGAAAAGTTGCCTGGAAATTGGGAAAATGTGTGGCCTGGGGAAAATTACTTTGACTCTCTGAGTTAGCTGGTGCTTCAGCAGCCTTGAATGAGTGAGCAGAAAGTAGTTCAAGTGTCCAGAGAGGGCACTGAGAGTACTCAATGGTTGCCCAATAAGCTTCTTGAACAGCTAGATGTGCCTGCAGACCAGGCATGCATCATAAGTAGCTTGAGTCTGGAATGGGTGAATCTGCATATAGAGCTTTTCAATGAATGTCTTCCCATTCCAGACCCTTATGTATCAGGACACTTTTAATCTCAAGTGACAGGACTTCAACTCAAATTAGCTAAAGCCTAGAAAGAAATCCTTGAGTTTGCATACCTGGGTGCATTTGATATCACACAAGACTAGAGGTCATAAGAAGCTATTATCAAAGAGATAAAGGAGAACAACGAGGATGTGGAGAAAAGGGAACGTGTATGCACTGTTAGTGGGAATGCAGACTGGTACAGCCACCATGGAAAATAGTATAGAGTTTCCCCCAAAAGTTAAAAATAGAACTACCGGATGATCTAGCAATCTCTTTTCTGAGTATATATCCAAAAAAAGGTATTCAGTACCTTGAAGAGATGTCTACACCCTATATTCATTGCAGCATTATTTACAATAGTCAAGATATAAAAACTTAAACACTTAAGTGTTCATTGACAAATGAAGGAAGGAAGGAAGAAAGGGAGGAAGGGAGGAAGGAAGGAAGAAAGGAAGGAAGGAAATAAGGAAGAAAGAAAGAATAATAAAATGTTTTTCAGCCTTCAAAAAGTAGATCCTGCCATATGTGACAGCATTGATGAAGCTGGATGACATTATGCTAAATGAAATAAGCCAGACACAGAAAAAAAATATTGCATGATCTCACTCACATGTGAAATCTAAAAAGTCAAATACACAGAAGCAGAGAGTAGAACAGTGTTTACCAGGGTATATGGGGAGATTTTTGTCAAAGAGTCCAAAGTTGTAATTACGTAGGATGAATAATTCTAAAGATCTAATATATGGCATGATAATTATAGTTAACAATACTATAATGAAATTGGAATCTTGCTAAGAAAGTAGATTTCAGTGGCTCTTATCAGCAAAAAAAGGTAACTATATGAAGAAATACATATATTAATTAGCTTGACTCTAATCATTTCACCATGTTTATCAAATCATCACACTGTATACTTTAAATATATAAAATATTTATTAAAAATAAATTAAAAATGAAATTTAAAATGTTTCCAGAGTTCTGCCTCTGTCTCCACCTGCTGGACAGGTGCTCTCCAAAAGGATGAAAAACAATTGCCAGCTTAGAACCCCAGTAGAATAAAAGTATTTTCTGATAGTTTTAGCAGAAATGTCCCAGGAAGACTCTGCCTGGGTCACGTGCCCACTCCTAACTGGGAGTGGAGGCCACCCAGTCATGTGGCCTCCTTTGTGGCAGGACAGACCTGGTTCAGGTTGTAAAATATGTTCTCCACAGGGAGAATTGTTCTGTTCCTAGAAGGATGGAAACAGAGGCTGAACATACAAAAACACCCAATGCCTCCCACACTTCCCTGAGCCAGCTAGGAGCCAATAATTGCAGCTAACTGAGATGCCCAAAGCACCCAGGGCTCAGTCTTCTAAATCTTACACATTTCTAATCAAAGGCTAAGAAAACTCTGAGGCCATGTACTAAATATACAGATCAGAACAATGTGGAACTCTAGTGTTTGGGTTTTTTTTTTCCATAGTTGGATAAGGCTCTCCCAGCTTGGTGAAGTTAAATACAAGCAGGCATAGACTTTGCTGCAATCATCAAAATATTTCTATGACTCATGAGATAAATGAGAAAAATACACAGAAGAGTCGAAGTTACACTGAAATTAGATTGTAATCACACCCTTGAGTTCTGACAACAGTTTCCTGTTGAGAGCACATTACTGACTTCTTTTTCTCCACAGAGGGTACTCGATTAGCCTAAAGCAGATTACCTCTTCTGTGGATTATCTGAGATCAGTTTTTCACACAGGCTGGTGTTCACAGTAGATCAGCCTTCAGAGCAGCTTCTGTCTCTACCAGTGAGTCAGTCACTGGAGATAAACACTGACCTACTGGCCCAAGAACCCAGATTTGAGACTAGCCAATCATCTGATGAGCCACAAATCAGCTTAAAGGCTATTAAGTGGATGAGTATGCTTTTCTACAATAAGAGGATCAGTGCTGTCTCAAATAATAAGGACACTTTAACACCCTGATAGGCCTGCCAGGAAGTAAGGACTTCTGAGGTAGGCTATCTAGTCAGAGACAAAAGGCCTCAGACACCCAGTGGAGTACAAAAAGCCCAACTCAACATGCAGAACTTTCCCTGACTTTGAACTTGACTTTTCTTACCTTCAAACCTCTGCATCACTAACAGGGCCACGTCTCCGTAGCACTTGCTAATATGACAAGCAGGGGAAAAGGAAGATAAATTAGAAGAGGTACTTCTAGGCTATTGTGAGGTCCAATTCTGAGCTCTCCAACTCTACTCCAAGCAAAATATCGATACATGAAATATTTTTGTACATGTTTAAAATAAAACCACACTAAAATATCAGATAAGTATTGCCATAGAACATAAATGAACACTGGTCAACAAGCCACAGCCATAAGCTTCATGGTCTCCTGGTCAAGAGGGCAAACATAACCAAAGTTTAACTTCTCTGGGTAACAGGAATAAAACCTTCCCAGCATAGCAGAGAACCTGAGTCAGGATCATTGCCAGAAGCTTCAAGTGGTGCTGATCTCCCTCATTTATAAAAAGCAGTAGGAAATGAGTAGCCACTGGCCTTTTATAAAATCCAGGAACCTGTAATGCTGGGCAAAAACAGACACAGCCACGGAGTCCCATTCTGAGTGAATCTGCCCACCAGTTTAGTGGCTGCAGGTATGTATCCCCAGTATATAAGGGGAGGAGCCCAGCCCAAAATAGTCAGCCTGGTTCTAGAACAGAGTTCCTGGCAGCCAGATGGAGGCAATGTCAGTACCACTAAAACAGCAAGGAAAAAAAAATGACCACAACTATGGGGTTGGGCAAGCCACTCAGGGTGAACATACAAATGTAAATTTTAAATGAAATATGACTTTAAAGAGTCAGACAACAATCTCAAAATCCAGAAAAATATATTCCTTCAAAAATGGAAATACCTGAGCAATCTCAAAAAATTATTTAAAATAAAAATGTTTAAAACCCTCAAATATCTGAAGTAATTACATGCATAAGAAACAAAAATAAATAAATAAATGAGCAGATATGAAGAGCATATGGTTCTGAAAAATAACCTATTAGAAATCCTGGAAATTAAAAATATCAATATTAAAATCAAAAGCTCATTGACTGGATAAATATTGAACACAATTAATGAGAGAATTAGAAATTGAAAGACAGTGCTAAAGAATGTACCCAGAACACAGCATAGGAGATAAGAAGGTGGAAGCCCAGAAAAGGAAGGTGAGAGATACGGCAGATAAACTAAAACCTACAGCTGTAACAGAAAACCTATAGCAACTCCAAAATTAATGATAGAGGGATTGGTGGAAAAAAACTGTAAATGAAACTAATGATTGGTAAATTTCCAGTATTAAAGAAAATTCTATGGATTTATAGTGAGCACAGAATAATAAATTTTAGATAGATAGATGGACCTAGACACAATTTGTATTGAATTCAACACAAATTGTATTTCAATTTGTATTGAAATTGGAGAACAGAAAAAATTTTAAAACTACCAGAGAGAAAAGATAATTAAGTCACTAACAAATAACAATAAGGCCAACAGCAGACATCTCATCATCAACAATGAAAATCAGAACATAAAGAAATGATGTTCTAAGTCTATGGGAAAGTAACTGTCTATTATGAATTCTTTACCTCATTGAACTACCATTCAAAGGAGGTAAAAATGAATAATTCAAGTGTCCATCAATGGATGAATGAATAAAGTAAATATGAGACATACATATAGTCTGTCCAGAAAACATCCAACCATTGTTAATATAACGAGAATGGTTTGTGCAACATCAATGTAACCTGGCAGCCAAGGAGAGTGGACTGGAATGTGCATGCATCAATAATAACTTCACTGTACTAGCCAATGGGAGAGTAAATGCCATTGAGTGAGCATGTGTACTATGTGGCCATCACATTCAACATGAGTGAGCAAGTAGAACAACAAATCTGCATCAAATTTTTGTTATGCTGAAACATTCTCCCCAGAAACTATTCAGATGATTCAGAAGGCTGCAACTAGTGATTGGCAGCTTCACCATGAGAACGTGTCATTAAGCTGTCAATCACATCTCATGTAGAGTTTTTTTGTGATTTATCAAATCACGCAGGTGACTCAGACCCCCTCACAGCCCAGATTTAGTGCCTGCAACTTCTGGCTTTTCCCCAAAACTAAAATCACCTTTTAAAGAGAAGAGATTTCAGACCTTCAATGAGATTCAGGAAAATACAATGGGGCAGCTGATGGTGATGGAGAGAACTGTGAGGTCCCAAGGTGCCTACTCTGAAGGGGACCGAGGCATCATTGTCCTATGTACAATGTTCCTTGTATCTTCTTCAATAAATGTCTCTATTTTTCATATTACATGGCTGGATACCTTCTAGACAGACTGCATGTGTGTGTGTGTGTGTGTGTGTGTGTGTGTGTGTGTGTGTAGATAGTGATCCCTCAGAATCTAAGGGGGGTTTTGTTTCAGGATCTGACATGAATATCAATGTTCACAGAAGCTCAAGACTCTTTTATAAAATATCATAACACAATGCATACAGTCAGCCCTCCATATCTGAAAATTCCCAACCTTGGATCAAAAATACTGTTTTTGATCTAAGGTTGGTTGAATCCTCAGATGCAAAACCCATGGATATGAAGGGATCACTGTATAATTCAGACATAAAAAAGGAATAACATCTTTTCTTGGATGGACTTTGAGAGCATTATGCTAGGTGAAATAAGCCAGATAGAGAAAAACAAATATCATATAATCTCACTTACATATAAAATCTAAAACAAACAAAAACAAAAACCAAGCTCAGAGAACAGATTCATGGTCTCCAGAAGTGGGGTGGGGGAACGATCAAAAGGTACAAATTTCCAGTTATAAAGTTAGTCTCGGGGAAGTAATGCCAGCATGGCTCCTATAGATAATGATACTGTATTGCATACTTCAAAGTTGCTAAGAGAAGATTGTAACAGTTCTCAATACAAGAAAAAAATGTTTTTGTAACTGTTAGGTGATGGATGTTAACTAGACTTATTGTGGTAAACATTTCACAATATATACAAATATCAAGTCATTATTTTGTACACCTGAAACTAATATGATATGTCTATTATACCTGAGTAAAAAAAATTTAATCAAAAAATTTTAAATGTAAAAGGAAGTGACAGGCATTTTTAGATATACAAAGTCTAAGAGCTTTTTGCATCCATAGATACTCAAAAAAAGAAATATTAAATAGATCCACAGGAGGAAAAAGAAATACAGGGAAGAAGTAGAAAGCTTTTTTAAATGGTGAACAAAGAAACTGATACATTATGTTGTTAATTTAACTATTAACTCTTGGGGGGAAAGAACATTTTATTTAAAATTCTAGATGACAAAAATAAGGAAGGTAGAAGAGGGAGAATACAGGAGGATTAAAATATGATGATGTCCTTGTCTAGGAGCAGGGCAGAGATGTTAGCTAATTTTAGATGTTGTTAAAATGTGCAGGCATACTAAAAGTTTATGAGTGATTTACCAAAAAATAAAATAGATTCCAAAACAATGGAGAAAAAGGAGAAGTCAGAGGAAAATAAAAATATATTCTTTTAAGATGTTAGCAGTAAGTCCAAATATGATGATTATAAATATCAACATATTAAATTCATGTATGAAGAGACAATCTATCAGGTTGATTTTTTAAGCTCATGTAGTTTAGAAAGTGCTTTTTCTTGGCAAAAGGAATAGAGAGAATGAAATCGATGGCAGAGAGAGGGCGGGGCTAAGCTAAGACAGGCCAGGAACTGGGCTACAGAGAAGAAGCAGTGCAAAGACATGCAAGAGGGAAACCTGATGGACATGCAGATCAATTAGAGCAAGCTAAGCTACAAGGACATCCTGAAAATTAGCAGAGTTTTATGTTGGGCATCATCTTCATATGAGTACTGATTAGAAGGGAGGATACTAATCAAGTTGCCCAAAAGGATGGGAAAAGGTAAGCATCAAATGCTTGGAAACACCAACTTTTGAACAGCGCAAAGAGGAAGAAGGAATGACAAAGGACCCTGAGACAGATAAGATCAGTTTTGTCACATAGCCATTAAAAAAAGACTTCAGAAGGAGGGGTTCATCAATATCAGATACTCTCCAGAGATCAAGTAAAGCAAGGACCAAGAAGCACATGTTAGATTTGATAATATGGCGGTCATGAGGGAGCTTTGGCATGGTTAACTTGATGAGAGTTGGTTGAAGTACAGATTGAATACAAACACTGACCCCTGCAGGGGCATCCACAGGGTCTCCCTGGGTGACCTGGGGTGCTGACCAGTTTAATGTCCATAATGAAATGCCACCATCTGGTAGCTGGAATTATCCTTGGCTTCTCCCAAGGCTTCTTCAAACTCCAAGAGTTTCCCAATACCAACCTTTATCAACTTCAAAACAGCTGGCTGAAAGGACAGATTTTTGAGTTCCATTCTCTGACTTCTCTGCCTCTTTTTTAGGATGTTCTCACTTTTTCTCTTTCAAGGAAGGGATGAGTCCTCCTTTGTTTTTGAGGGTGGAAGGAATCAGCCACCCTGCTTTATATTCAAAGTAAAAAATACTTACCAAGGAGTTTCCATGAGGTAGGCACTGAGCTCAAGGCTTTCACTTATTTAATTTATACCTTACAAGCTAGTGGTCAGGCAGGCACTGTCATTCTATTTTGCAGAAGAAGAAATTTTCCAGTAAAAGTTTACCAAAGCTGCCTCAGTTAAGAGTAAACAGGAATGCTCATTCCTGGGTCAAAGAAGTTCTATGGTGGCCACAATGAACAAAAATAGCATCCTGTAGATCAAATATGGTAATTCCTAGTTTTGGAATTATGAATAATTCTTAAAATATTTTGAGTATAGCATGCTGAGTGGACTTGGTCAAGGAAGTAGATTTGAGAAGGGAAGTATCATAGTCTGCTCAGGCTCTGTATGTAATAAGTACCATAGACTGGAGGCTTAAAAAAACACACATTTCTCACAGTTCTGGAGGTTGGAAGTCTAAGATTAGGGTGCCAGTATAGTCAGGTTCTAATGAGGACACACTGCCTGACTTGTAGACAGCCACCTTCTCACTGTATACTTACATGGCGGGCCAAGAGGGAACTCTGGACTCTTCATCCCTTTGAGCACCAATGTCACCATGGGGCTCCACTCTGTGACCTCATGCAAATCAAATCACTCTCAAAGACTTCCCCCAGACCCCTCTGAACACCAACACCTGGGGATTAGGGCCTCATATAGGAATTTGGGTGGAAACACAAACATTAAGCCCATCACAGGAAGGGAAGAGTAAGGGGAAAGAAAGAGGGGGAGGAAGAAAAAGCAAGAGATTGTGGGAGGAGAGGAGAAGACTCTGGTGCATCAGGGATGTGGGCCAGAAATGCACAACCACCACAGGAAACTCTCCTCAAGACCCCGCCTTCCAGTCAGGCAGAGGAGACAGCTTGCACCTGGCTTCAATAAAGAGCCTCTCCTGCAAACCCTACCTGGGTCTCTCAACAGTCAAGAAACACTGGTTTTTTTTAAACCCAAAAGGCAACTTGCCTGGCTCTCTGCCATTTGAATTACAATCTCTGTATTTTTGGAAAGCTCTCCTCATTAAAATGCTGTTTGAGGGGGGAAAAAACATCTGCTATTTAAGATGCCCAAATTAAAATGTCTATTTCCAAAGAAGATACTGCAGGTAGAAAATCCCATTGGTAATTTGTTTCTCCTTGCTACCCAAAACATTAATTTTTCAGTGGCTTTTCAAGTTAGACAAAGTAAACACTCCTTTCCTCCCTCTGGCATTCTGCTGACACAGGCACTTGCAGACAGCTTTGACGCATTTCTGCATCTTCCCTCCCACAGCTCTTTCATCAATACTATTTGAATATTCTTGATTTTATTGTCTGTACTTGGGCAAAAGCCTTTTTCAGTCTGGTTATTTATGGTTTCTTTAACTTTGTGATTAAGTTATCATCAACACCATTGAAATATTCTTTATTTTATGGTCTATTTTATTTTTATGAACTTGAGAAAAGCCATTTTCATATTGGTCACTCATGGTTTCCTTAACTTTGTGAATAAGCCAGAAAAATTCTGTTTGAAACTGCATCTAATTTAAGGCTTCAAGATCCAACTATGTATTTCCACTTGCCTGTGGTCCCAAATGACTTCAGTATTTCTACTTGCCTTAGAGGCTCCCAGAATCAGCAGATGTGACCTCCACCCACCCCACTCAGCAGCAGCCTGAGGAAACTGGTGAAGGACTTTTTCCACTTAAGACCACGATTTCTGAAACCACTTCCTCTCCTCACTTTCCTTGACCTCTCTTCAGAATTGGGCCCTATTAACCACACTGACCTTGAAACCCTCAGAGAGAGAGAGAGAGACTTAAAAGCAAAGATTTTGGCATCAACAGACCTGGATATGAATTGCAATCTGACACTTTTTAACTGCAAGCCATTGGGGAAGTTGCTTAAAAACTCCAGGCCTCTATTTCCACATCTCTAAAAAGAGAAATGATAATGCCTACTTTATAAGACTTGTGGTAAAGACTAAATTATCTGCTTGTAAAGTATTCATGGTCTCCATGAGATGACAATAGACTAACCCTCCCCATTCATATTTTTGTCTCCTTTTCTGGCTCCTGAAAATTGACATGGCCCAAGCTGTTCATCTTTAGCCACCTGTTCCTCTCTCTCTTCTTTTACATATGTGTCCCCTCAGTCTCCCCCAGACCTCACTTGGGAGTCAGCACACTAACCCAGCAGACCACCCATAAAATGACCCTTGGGTAAATGGCTTCACCTCTGGATATCAGTTTCCATATTTGTACAATGAGATGCTGAGCTGGTGAATAAGGCAAGGTGCCCCTATCACCCCTTCCTAAATAAGTGAAGTCATTTCCCCTGTCTCTTCCCCATTCCTTCCCTTGTCCTCAATAGAATTTAAATAGTTTACCATATGACAAGTGTCTATATTAGAAAATGCTTAAATAAATAAAATCTTTGGGAAAAAAAGCCTGTGGCTGGTGTGGCTCAATAGATTGAGTGCCAGCTTGCAAACCAAAGGGTTACCATTTCTGATTCCAAGTCAGGACACATGCCTGGGTTGTGGGCCAGATTCCCAGTAGGAGGCGTGTGAGAGGCAGCCATGCACTGATATTTCTCTTCCCCTTTTTCTCCTTCCCCTAAAAATAAATAAATAAAATCTTTGAAAAGAAAAGAATATGCTTTGTAAGAGTCTGTCTTTTAGCACAGCTATGCACCTAGCATCACCTAGCACAGCTACGGCTTTGGAAATTTAAAATAACTTGGATACTATGGATTGGAATGCTTTTGAGAAATTTCTTAAGAAATGTGATTAAGCTTACTGAATGACCTAATATTAATGAAGATACTGAGGTGTTTCCTCTCTCATTAAGCTAAGGTACATATGTTAAGTCATTTCCATGAGTAGCTGGAAAGCAGTTTGGCACTACTTAACCAAACTGACTACTTAATTAAACTCTGCTATCTGGCAGTTCCATTCTGGATACAAAGGTCTTAAGGGAACTGTTATGAGAATGATCACCATAGCAGAGACTTGGAGGTAGTCTCTGTGTATACTGGGTGAACAGATAGCTAAAAGGGGTGATATATAACCCTAGAATACGATGCAATAAGTAGAAGCTAAGAGTTAGATATACATACAGTGGTATAAAAATCTTTAAAACAGTACTGAATATCTGAAAAAGGAATAAACAGAATGCTATTTTCAGCACAATACTATTTTTTTAAGATTTTATTTATTTATCTTTAGAGGGAGAAGGGAAGGAGAGAGGGAGAGAATATCAATATATGGTTACCTCTCATGGGTCCCCTGCTAGGAACTGGCCTGTAACCCAGGCATGTGCCCTGACTGGGAATTGAACTGTGATCCTCTGGTTCGTAGGCCCATGCTCAATACACTGAGCTACACCAGCCAGGGCCAGCACAATACTATTTACAAAATCAACAATACATGCCCACATAACTGCCCACCATTAGAGAATGCAAGGGAATCAACTTACTAGTTTTGAAAACTGGTAAATAAAAAGAATCAAGCATTTATTCTGACTCTCTTCCATGAATTTCTCTTACAGATAAGTAATACATCAGAAGTTTCCTGCTATATAAGTGTTCCAGCCAATAAACAAAAAAGGAAGGCTAGAATTATCATATCACCATTTTGCAACGCCTAATTGTGGCAGACCCTAAGAGAGCCTCGTTATCCCTGGTACTCATGCTCTTGTGTAATCTCTTCCCCTTGAGTATGTGTGGGATATGTGACTTGCTTCTAACCAATGGAATATGGTAAAGGTGATGGAATGTCTACTCCGTGATTATATTGCATTAAGATTGTACTTTCATTTTGCCAGCAGATTCCCTCTATTGACTGTCTCTCTTGCTGGCTTTGATGAAATAAGCTGCTATATGGAGAGGCCCAGGTGGCAAGGAACTAAGTGTAGCTTTCCCCAACAGCCAGAAA
Source organism: Artibeus jamaicensis (assembly GCF_021234435.1). Lineage (NCBI taxonomy): Eukaryota > Metazoa > Chordata > Mammalia > Chiroptera > Phyllostomidae > Artibeus > Artibeus jamaicensis. The sequence continues at coordinate 5,878,588 of NW_026521822.1, forward strand.
GGAACTGAGACCCTCTGTCAGACAACCCAAGGGGCCCAAGTCCTGCCAATAGCCATATAAGCTTGAAAGCATATCCTTTCCTAGTCAAGCCTCAGATGGCATCCCAGCCCAGCCAACACCTTGTCTGTAGATTTCTGAAAGACCCTGAAGCTGAGGTTTAGCTAACCTTTGCCTGGATTTCTGACTATGAAATAATTACTTCATTTTGTCACAAACCACTAAGCTTGTAACAATTGTGTTACGTATCGCTAGATAACTAGTACAGACCTACCTTGTTTTATTGCACTTTATTGCAAATCACAGATGTTGCATTTGTTTGTTTGTTTTTACATATTGAAGGCAAAACCCTCCATCAGCAAAAAGATTATGACTTGTCCTGACTGGCATGGCTCAGATAATTGGGTGTTGTCCCACAAAGCAAAAGGCTGCTGGTTTGATTCCTGCACAGGGCACATGCCTGGATTTCGGACCATGTCCCCAGTTAGGGACGTGTGAGAGGCAACCAATCAGTGTTTCCCTTGCACATGAATGTCTCTCTCCCTGTCCTTCTCCCTCTTTTCCCCTCTCTCTGAAAATAAATAAATAAATAAATAAATAAATAAATTTTTAAAAAAGAAAAAATATTACAACTTACTTTATTGTGGTGGTGTGAAACCAAACCCCAATATCTCCAAGGTATGCCTGGACACTAACAAACTAACAGGATCTTAGGCTGTGGTCATTATTGGCTGCTAATATTACACACACACACACACACACTCAAACACGGCAAATATTATGTGCATCTTGATGGAAGAATACAAGACAAACCATGAAACAGTCTTGTCAAAAAAAACTAAACTAAATGAATTTGAGCAAGTCATTAGATTCAGCTACTAACTCATAGGAACTACAGAGTACAGAGTACCTTTTTTAACCACACCACAGTGTGGTGTGTCTCACACCACAGTGTCTCACACCATAGTGAGACAATCAGCTACATCACACTGTGGTAAATTCTATGGGACAAACAACCTGGTTCCTCAACAAATAAATTGTAAGGTGGGGAAAAACAGATTCAGTGGGAATCACATTGATTAAAAGAGACTTTAAAAATGTCTGCCACTCATTTATGAATGGGTCCTATTTAAATCCTGATTTATATAAACAAACTATGAAAAGAAATAACATTTATGAGACAACTGGAAATTTGAGCACTGACTATTCAATGACATTAAGGAAAGATTGTTCTTTTAAGTTATTGATAAGGATATTGTGGTTACGTTATTTTGTAGAGATGCACATGGAAATGGGTGGGATGTGCATGGGGTAGGACTGGCTGATGGTAGTCGAAGCTGGGTACAGGAAGTTCATTGTGATCTTCCATCTCTTTTTTAGAAACAAATGAGTAAAGCACTCTCACTCCTGGGTAAATATCTAAAGAAAAAGAAACTGGGATTTTGAAGGGATAACTACACCACTATACATTATTCACAAAAGCCAAGACATGGAAACAACCTAAGAGTCTGTTGATGGATGAATGGATAAAGATTTGGTATACATTGGGTATCAAAAAAGAACATGTGACAACATGGATGGCATTTGAGGGCAATTTGCTAAGTGAAATAGGCATACTCAGAAAGATAAATACTGTATATTTTCACATATATGTAGAATCTTAAAAAGCCAAACTTAATAGAAACAGAGTGGACTGCTGGTTGATTACCAGGGGCTGGAGATGGGGGAAATGGGGAGATGCTGTCAAAGAGTACAAACTTCCAGTTACATAACGAGTATGTTCTAGGACTGTAATGTACAGCATAGTGACTGTAGTTAAGAACAATGCATTACATTCTTGAAAGTTGGTTAGAGAGTAAATGTTAAATCTTCTAACCACACACACAAAAAAAACTATCAAAGGAAATGGATATGTCAACTAATCTAACCATAGCAATCACTGCACGATATATGCATATATCAAATCATCACGATATATACCTTAACTACACACGATGTTATGTGTCAGTTATATCCCAGTAAAGCTGGGGTCGGGGAGGAATGAATAAATAAGTAATGAACAGATAAAATAAGTGAGGACCTTACGAGAACCAATGATAATGATGATTATAAGTGGAAGAGTACAATTAGCTCAGTTCTGTATTTATTAAGACCCAAAAGGAAAAGGGGAAAAGGTTTTCCCAGGGCTTTTCCTGTCAGAAGTCCCCAATCCTGCCCTTCTCTGCAGTCTGACTCTAGGTCTCAGTATTGCTGAGTCCCATCCAGATTGCTTCAGCGTCTCTGGAATCTGTCCACTGCTTCGCTCCGCCACACTCTTCCAGCCATGCATCATCAGAGCCCTGCAGTAGTCTCCTGCCCTCTTTCTGCTCCATTCTGCCCTGCGGTCCTCCTCGGAACCCAGTGCCCACCGCCTTGACAGTCTTCATCGCATACAACCGCATCACAGCTCTTCTCACAATCTAACTACAGTTAATAACCTACAAAGTAGTTAAAATTCTCTTTCCAGTTTCAAGGCCTTTGACAGTATGAGGCAACTTCTTTGCTTATTTTATCTCCCACCTCTTGATTTAAATTCGATCCCACCTCCCCTCCCCGTTCCACACTCCCCTTTCCCAGCTCAGCCAAATCAAGCCAACACACCCACATCCTCAGAACCCACGTGTGTTTCCCTCTTGACTTTACTTATTTAACCCTCTGTTCAGCAGAGGCACAAATCTCCTAGCTCAACCCCAAGAAGCGGGGCTTCTTATCACAAAGTCACAGTTGTACTAGGGGCGTGGCTTACAGACAGCCTGGCTGAAACCAAGTGCAAAAAGTGGAGCTGGCACCCGAGGGCTGCAGAGTCAGTTCGCTTTCTCTCTCTCCGGGCCTTGTGCACTCTCGCCCTTGAGACAGAAAGGGTAACCTGGGCTAGGACTGCCCTGCTCTGGGCCAACCCAGCCATCGCTCCCTGGTTCCTTCCTCCCAGGTAGGATGAACAGCCTTTATACAGGCTGCGAGCCTGAGCGGCTGGCTGCTCCACAACAGTATATGTACTCCCACAGGGATGTCCAAATGGCAAGAATTTGGGGGAGACCCTAAATCAACACTACAGTGAAAATATTGAATAGTTCCTTGCTTGCCCCTTAAAATTCCTTAAACTGTCCTAGGACACTGCCTAGAATAAAAGGCCATGCACATACAAGGCTGTGTCCGCTCTCTCAATCCTCTGTTGGTGGGTGCTTCTCTACAACCTTCAGTTCTTCCATCTATTCCTTGAGGATGCCAAGCCCTCTGTTACCACCCTCAGCCTGGTCTTTTGGGCAAAGTGCTTCCCTTCTCAATCAGTAGCTAGAGAATCATCTGAAGTTGTTTATAAGAGGGAGGGAAAAGACAACCTGCAGTGCAGTGGGGATGGTCGGACACAAATGGAGCAGCTGGGGCTCTCATAAAGTTCTGTTTCCTCATCTGGGCGATCGCTACACCGGGAAGATGGCTGAACCTGGGTCGCGGTTACGCCGCTGTGTCCATTCTGTCATCGTTCGTCTAGCTGAATAATTGAGATAGGTGCACTTTTCTTCAGTTTCTTAAAAGTTTATTTTTAAAATACACACTCTTTCCTTGGACTTTCCAGCAAATCTTGTCTGTTTCAGGCTTGATGCCTAGGACCTATCACATTCAGCAGAACAGTCTTTCTTTGTCTGTTTCTTTTTCCTCCAACAGTCAAATGCTAGTCTTTTAATTGATGATAAGGTGAGATTATTAGAAAGTAGCTCCATCACTGACTTGCTGTATTACTCCTGGCAAAACATGCTTAACACCGCTCTCCACATCCTCCATGTTCACAGTTTTTTGGTTTGTTTTGTTTTTTCTGTAAAGGGAGGATGATAAGTTCTTAACCATGTATCACTCACAGGGCTAATAAAAAAGAACTAAATGCAGAATTCCAGCCAAGATGGGGGCATAGGTGGAAATACTGAACCTTCTCACACAACCAAAATTAAGGACAACAAAGATTTAGAAACAAAAACACAACCAAAACAGACAGAAAACTAACTGTACCAAAGTCCAACAACAATGAACCATTCATCCAGACTGGTAAAAGGGGCGGAGTCAGCGGCCAGTGGTGAGGGGTTGCCACAGGGAAAAGTGGTGGCTGCTGGACCAACCTAGGTGCACAGGCGGCAGTTGGCAGATCCCAGGCATGGGGTAGCAATGGGAAGACCCAGTGAGGGTGCAAGGTGGCTGGCTGACTGTGGTCACACATCCACGTGCACATAAACCAGGTGAAAAAACAGACAGTGAGACAGACCATGCAACCCAGGGCCCCAGCACCAGGAAATAAAGCCTAAAAGCACCAATTGAATAAACTTTTGGGGGTTGAGGTGCTGGGAGAGGCTCCCAGCCTCACAGGAGAGTTCATTGGAGAGACTCATAGGGTCCTAGAATGTACACAAGCCCACTTACCTTGGAACCAGCACCAGAAGGGCCCAATTTGCTTGTGGGAAGTGGCAAAGGGGACCAAAATCCAAGAGAGAGTGGAATCAGTGCCATCACTCCCTCTCTGACCCCACCCCCAGTCACAACCCAGTGACTGGGTTGACCCACCCTGTGTGAACACCTAAGTTTTCACCCCTCAAACTTAACAGGCCCAAACAGACCAAAACATTATGGCTCAAGCAGAGGAACAGCTCAAAGCCCCAGAGCCAATACTTCTCAGTGACCCAGAGATAGCCAACCTATCAGATGCACAGTTCAAAACACTAGTGATCAGGATGCTCAGTGAACTGGTTGATTTTGGTCACAAATTAGATGAAAAAATGAAGGCTAAACTAAGTGAAATGAAGCAAAAGGCACAGGGAACCAATAGTGATGGGAAGGAAACTGGGACTCAAATCAATGGCGTGGACCAGAAGGAAGAAAGAAACATCCAACGAGAAAATGAAGAAATAAGAATTCAAAAAAATGAGGAGAGGCTTAGGAGTCTCCAGGACATCTTTAAATGTTCCAACATCCAAATTATAGGTGTACCAGAAGGGGAAGAGGAAGAGCAACAAGTGGAAAACTTATTTGAACAAATCATAAAGGAGAACTTCCCCAATCTGGCAAAGGAAATAGACTTCCAGGAAGTTCAGGAAGCTCAGAGAGTCCCAAAGAAGTTGGACCCAAGGAGGAACACACCAAGGCACAACAGAATTACATTAGCCAAGATTAAAATGAAGGAGAGAATCCTAGAAGCAGCAAGACATAAGGAGAGACCTACAAAGGAGTACCATTAAGACTGTCAGCTGATTTCTCCAAAGAGACCTTACAGGCAAGAAGGGGCTGGGAAGAAGTATTCCAAGTCATGAAATCCAAAGACCTAGAATCTGGTCCTATACATAGTGATACACTGCCCTTTATCTCTTGGAGTAAAGGGTCTCCTCTTTATCCTCCACCAAACTTCCTATTTCACTCACATCCACTACACACAAATGTGCCTGAGAGTTTCCAAAAGGCAATAGTCTTTCTTAAAAATTTATCCAGTAGACTAACATAACCCAGGTAGATAACAGGAACTCAATAAATATATATTGAATAAATGTATTGGGGTAGGAAGTAATCTAGCCTTTATTTTGAAGAATTTCCTAAAATACCATTTCTGAATTAACTATCTTTCCTACTTCAAAACCCCCCAAAAATGAAAGTGTGTTGGGCTAATTTTTCTTTTTTAATTAGCATTTAACTATTTTTTTAGTGTAATTGCCCTTATATAATGTCTTGGAACACATTCCTTTACTTATTTAGTTATAACAAAAGAGTATAGATATAGGTTGAATTGAATCAACACAAATTCAGCCTATACTCTTTCAGCCTCCCAAACTCATATGTTGAAGTCCTAACCCCCAGGATATCAGAATGTACCTGTACTGGAAATGCGATCTGTAAAGAGGTCATTATGTTAAAATAAGGCTATCAGAATGGGACAGACACAGAAGGAGAACTCTTTGAAGACACATGGGGAAGCCAGCCATCTGCATGTCACAGACGAGGACCTCAAAGGAAACCAACTCTGCTGACACCTTGATCTTGGACTTCTAACATCCAGAACTGTGAGAAAATAAATGTCTGTTGTAAAAGCCACCCAGTCTGTGGTATTTTGTTACCGCAGCCCTAGCAAACTAATATAAGTACCAATCTCCCTTGCAAGTGAACAGCACAATTGTTCCCTGCATATGTACTTTCTGAGTAAACTTAAAACTTCTTGATGTTAGTAAATATGAGTTTTACTTCTTAGATTGTGTCATAAAGCATAGCACCATTTTTATACATAACAGATGCTCAATAAAGCTTTAGAACCCACTTCCTAAATTATAGACTATGTGAAACCCTACCTTATTTTCATGTATTCCAGGGCTTCCCCACCTCTGCAGCACTGACATTTGGGACTGGATAATTCTTTGTTGTGGAGGCTCCATCCCGGGCATTGTGGATATTTAGCAGCATCCCTGAACTCTACCCACTAGATGCCAGCAGCACACATACTACCCCAGTCTCCCCATGTTGTGACAACCAAAAAGGTCTCCAGACGTTGTCAAACATACCTTAGGATTAAAGACACTGCTAGTTGAGAACTGCTGATCTATTGTGACACTAGCTTTTTTTCTCCTCTTCTTGGATATTTTGTACAAGTATTATTGTACAAATCTGGGGATTCCTTAGAGAAATGTGCTATATGACTCTTGAGCATCAGAAAGGTAACAACAGCCCTGGCCAGTGTGGCTCAGTTGGTTGGAGCATTGTCCCATGAACCAAAAGGTCTCAGGTTTTATTCCCAATTAGGGCACATGCCTAGGTTGCAGTTTCAGTCCCTGGTCAGTAAACATATGGGAAGCCACTGATTGATGTTTCTCTCTCACATTAATGTTCCTTTCCCCCTCTCTCTCCCTTTCTCCCCACCTCTCTCCCTCTCTTCCCCTCTCTCTAAAATCAATGAATATGCCCTTGAGTGAAGATTTTAAAAAAGGATAACGAGAAATAAGGCCAATTTTATTAACAGAGGAGCACTTGGTGCACTTCAGAATATGATCTGGTAGATAAATTTTGTCAAATTTGACCTGTAGGAAGAATAGTCTCTACAATAGAAGAGAGCCAAAGAAGAGGCTAAAAATGTCAGATGGTGGTTTCTGCTGAGTCAGAAGCCTAGGCCTCTGTTCCCAAGATTTCACCTCCTGGTCACTGGTCACCAGCTAGGATCAACATAGACTAGGAGTTATTTCTATATCCAGTAGCATCGACTATTTTAAATGAATTTGTGGTTTCAGGCCATTTCTTAGTGGACAAATCCCCACATCACAAAAACCACCAGGGAAATTGCCACTAATTAGCATGCTTGTTAACAATCCTAGGAAAGAAGGCAACAGCTGAAAGGGCTGGGGCCCCAGAGCTGTGGTCTCCCTCCAAAACTGGCCTGGCACACTGGTGCCAAGGCTGAGAGTGAGCACCCAGCATGGCCTCTTACTTCCTAAACCACCTATTTCTTGGAGAAGCAACTCAGGGTCTCAGGATTGTCCTCTGCACCCAATCAACTAGAGCCAAAACTTCTCATAGAGGTAAAAACAAAGTTATGGTGGAGAAGGTCACGGGGTCAGTCTTATTTACTAAGAATCTGAAGGAATGATGAATCGAGCTTTGCAGCCCAAAACTGTAATCTAGTCTGTTGGTCCCAGTGCCTCGACCATCTGAGATCCTATCATAGGGAGAGGGAAGACAGCCAGGAAGCAGACTGGGGGGCCTGTCATGCCAAAGATAAGGAATTTAAATTATTTCCCAACTCACCAAACTCCCCATGTTAAAAAATCATTTCCCCTATTACTTCTGGGAAAATATAGAAGACATTTAAGGCACTGGTGACTTCAAGCAATACATTTATTTAAAGAACTATAACATGAGACAATAGCACACTACCTAGAGAAAAGATAAGGAAGCATAGTACTCTCCAAGCCTCTCCAAAAACACTTCTTTGACACAAAGCCTGTGTATTTAGTCTGTGACAGAACTAACATGTATTGAGTGTCACCTCTATGCCAGACCATGTGCTAAGCACAGTGAAGCTGGGTTCAAGTTCACAGCATCTTTGTATTGGGCCACCTAAAATGAGACCTTTGCTCATGAAGACAGAGGCCAGATTTATCACTAGCCACAGGCTTCATCATGCTGTTCGCAGTCACTCACACTGTCTCAGAAAGTGTAGATTCTGAGCATACTAACAAGTGTCTAGGGGTGATGTGGGATTCTAAAAGAAACCTGAACTAGAACTACTGTACCTTCTCCTGCAATATATGTGGTCAAAGTGTGTGATAGCCAGGCTATAACTGCGCAATGCTGGAATGAAATTTGTGAATATCAACTGTTGTGCTTTAATTCAAATTTCCCAAATTTGTCTGTGGTAGACAAATACAATGTTGATCAAAAGAGTATGCCCCACATTCTCAAATACTTGAAAGTGGAAAGCCATTTAAAGGAAACAAATATGAACCAAGTGCTATGAGCATGTCATGTTTTAATCTCTTCCACTACTTAGCAAGATTCCTTTCAGTGTTAGTGCTTAAGAATGCTCAATAAATTGTTATAATTGGTTTCTAAGGGAGAAAACTGAATTGACTAAACAGGTTACTTAAGGCTCTTTCTCTCCTTCCTGGATTTTAAACAATTATATTAATTACTAGTATATTTAACAGAGAGATTTAGTTGGCTGATTAAAGAACTGAGATGACAATACCTACAAAAATTAAATAGCAGGTTTTTCTGTTGTGATTTTCTAAGTAGTCAGAAGTAACAACCCTCTTGATGGTAATTGGGTTTGGGGGTATATTAAATTTATTGGAGTGACATTGGTTAACAAAATTTATAGGTTTCGAGTGTACAACTCTGATACATCATCTGTATTTTAATAAAGAATAAAGGAGGTCAAATACATTGTGACAGAAAAAAATTGACTTTGGGTGGTAGAAAATTATTTTTATTACAAGACCCTGAGCTCACTTACTTAAAATGTAAACTTCTGTCTGTAAACCATGTTCTAATAGATTTTAGAAAGTCATGGCACATGGCACAGGAAAGACATAATGATAGTCACAAATTACACTTACTGCACAGGTGGCAAACATAAGGCCCTTGGGCCGAATTCGGCCCTCCACTTTGTTTCATTCAGTCTGGCACCTTGTTTCTCCCCAGCAGCAGCACTGAGCTCTCACTTAACTGTTAAGAGTAGTTATATTTATACAGTCCTAAAATTACATTGGGCCCTTTGAAGGCAACTGTGAGGCTGATGTGGCCCCTGGTGAAAATGAGTTTGACACCCCTGACTTACTGTCAATTACTTTGTATATAATTAAATTTAAAATAAACCTGCCAAGTTTTTTTAAATAATTTTATTTAGTTATTTTTCAAGTACAGATTTTGTCTATTTCTTCCATCCCAGCCCCCCCGCCCCATGTTCCCTACCTCCCTCCCATTTCCACCCCCCTTAGTTCTCGTCCCTGTGTCCTTCATATTTGTTCCTCCAAATCCCTCCCCTTTTTTCCCCTTAAATTCCCTTGCCTCTCCCCTCTGGTCGCTGCCCACTTGTTCTCTATTTCAGTGTCTGTGTTTTTATTCTGCTTGCTTGTTTATTTTGTTGTTTAGCTTCCTGTTAAAGGTGAGATCATATGGTATTTGTCTTTCAACGCCTGGCCTATTTCACTCAGCATAATGCTTTCCAGTTCCATCCATGTTGTTGCAAAAGGTAGTAGCTCCTTCTTTCTCTCTGCAGCATAGAATTCCATTGTGTATATGTACCCCCATTTTTTGATCCATTCATTTACTGATGGGCACCTAGGTTGCTTCCAACTCTTGGCTATTGTAAAATTGTGCTGCTATGAACATCGTGGTGCATAGGTTCTTTGAAACTGATGTTTTAGGATTCTTAGGATATAATCCTAGCAGTGGAATTGCTGGGTCAGAAGGCTGGTCCATTTTTAGTTTTCTGAGAAAATTCCATTCTGTTTTTCATAATGGTTGTACCACTCTGCAATCCCACCAACAGTGAACTAAGGACCCCTTTTCCCCACAACCTCTCCAACATTTGTTGTTTGTTGCTTTGTTTATGATAGCCATCCTGACTGGTGTAAAGTGGTATCTCATTGTGGTTTTAATTTGCATCTCTCTGATAGCTAACAGTATTGAGCATCTCTTCATGTGTCTCTGGATATTCTGTATGTCCTCCTTGGAGAAGTGTCTGTTCAAGTCCTTTTCCCACTTTTTAATTGGGTTAGTATCAGCAGCAGTTGATGTATGTATCAATATTTGAATTGTGCCACTTAATATCTTTTTTTTAAGATTTTTTAAAATTTATTTGTCCTTAGAGGGGAAGGAACGGAGAGAGGGAGAGAAACATCAATGTATGGTTGCCTTTCATGCATCCCCTGCTGGGAATTGGCCTGCAGGGAACTGGGCTGCAACCCAAGCATGTGCCCTGGCTGGGAATCGAACTGTGATTGTCTGGTTCGCAGGCCCACGCTCAATCCACTGAGCTACACCAGCCGGGGCCCCATATCTTTTTCTTTAAAAAATTGTTTTTAACCCAGAGAAGTGGTTAGTTGTTCAGATGGCCATTGCAATTTTGTCTCCCTCCTACAGTAACTCACAATAAAAAGCATTAATCAAATGATAATGCTCTGAGAGTATGTGACTCCAAACATTTATGCTTCGACACACATTTATCATCCTTGTGCCTCCCCACCCATGCAAAGACATTTTGAAGAGTAAGGTCTCTTCTTGTAAGACTGAACCCACCCTGGTACAATCCCAGTAAATCCCCACGAACACTTCTAAAAAGATTAATCACCTTAACTGATAAATTTCTTGAAAGCATTTTTGTATCTTTTTGGCAGTTGTGACTATTAAACTTCTTCAGGTTGGATATTTAATCATTAATTTTGATTTAAAAAAAGCAGAAACCAAAGTGAAGTCATCACATCACCGATAAGCAAACTGAGGATGATGTGAAATGATAAATAGCAACAAGGCAAGTAGATGCTTACATTTTCGGTCACGGTTTTCCGAGAACATGACTACTGAACTGGTGACTTGAGCCTCTATACTCAGGATTCATCGTTACTACAAAGGCCACAACCATAGAAACACAGCCTGTATAGTTGGTAAAGAAATTCACATTAGGACTTCTGGCAAAAATAGAGGCATAGGTAGACATATTGCCTTTTTGCACAGCCAAAAGAAAGACAACAACTCATTTAAAAACAAAACCCAACCAGAACTGACAGAAAAATCAAACTGTATGTAGGTCCGACCACTAAGGAGTTAAAGAAAAAACATTCATCCAGACCAGTAGGAGGGGCACAGATGGGCAGCCAGGTAGAGAAGACTCACCACAAGGCCACAGCTGGAGAACCTAGGTGGGAGAGGCGGCAACTGGTGGACAAGGTGGTCCCACATTCCCGTGAAGAGAAACAACTCGGGAGGGAGACAGACTGCACAACCAAGGGTTCCAGTGTGGGGAAATGAAGCCTCAAAACCTCTGACTGAAAAAACCTGTGAGGATGGCAGTGGCAAGAGAAACTCCCAGCCTCACAGCAGAGTTCATTGGAAAGACCCAAAGAGTCCTAGAATGTACACAAGCCCACCCACCAGAAAATCAGCACCACTTGGGGCCAATTTGCTTGTATCAGGATATCGGGGGAAGTGACTGAAACACTGCATTAGTAGAGCAAGTGGAATTGTTCCCTCTTGGACCCCTCCCCAACATACAGCTCCCCAGTGCAGCAAAGTGGGTTGCCCCACCCTGGCACCTCAGGCTGTGCCCCTTACTGTGTAACAGGCCCACCAAGACAAAAGAAAGGGGGGCCCAAATGAAAGAACAAATCTCCACATCTGTTATTTCTGGAGATCTCCAAATCTCCAGAAAAATTACAACTAAGCAACAAACAGATAGCCAACCTATCAGATGCACACTTTAAAACACTAATAATCAGGAAGCTCACAGAATTGGCTGAATGTGGTCACAAATTAGAGGAAAAAGTGAAGGCTATGAAAAGTAAAATAAAGGAAAATGTACAGGGCACCAACAGTGATAGGAAGGAAACCAGGACTCAAATCAATGGTTTGGAGCAAAAGGAAGAAGGAAACATTCAATCAGAACAGAATGGAGAAACAGGAACTCAGAAAAATGTAAGGGAGAAGAGGAAAAGCAAGAAATTGAAAATTTATTTGAACAAATAATGAACACAAAATTCCCCAGTCTGGGAAAGGAAATAGACTTCTAGGAAGTCCAGGAAGCTTAGAGAGTCCCAAAAAAGTTGGACCTAAGGAAGCACACACAAAGGCACATCATAATTACATTACCCAAGATTAAAGATAATGAGAGAGTATTTTTTAAAGATTTTATTTATTTATCTTTAGAGGGGGAAGGGAAGGAGACAGGGAGGGAAATATCAATGTATGGTTGCCTCTCGTGCATTCCCTGGTGGGAACTGGCCTGCAACCCAGGCATGTGCCCTGACTGGGAATTGAACTGCAATCCTCTGGTTCACAGGCCCGAGTTCAATCCACTGAGCTACACCATCCAGGGCAAGATAAGGAGAGAATCTTAAAAGCAGCGAGGGAAAAAGAGACAGTTACTCGCAAAGGAATTCTCATAAAGCTATCAGCTGATTTCTCAAAAGAAATCTTGCAGGTAAGAAAAAGTTGGAAAGAAATATTTCAAGTCATAAAACGCAAGGACCTACATCCAAGATTGCTCTATCCAGCAAAGCTATCATTTAGAATGGATTGGCAGATAAAGTGCTTCCCAGATAAGGTCAAGTTAAAGGAGTTCCTCATCACCCAGCCCTTATTACATGAAATGTTAAAAGGACTTATCTATGAAAAAGATGATCAAAGCTATGAACAGTAAAATGACAACAAACTCACAACTATCAACAACTGAACCTAAAGACCAAACCAAACTAAGCAAACAACCAGAACAGAAACAGAATTACGGAAATGGAGATCACATGGAGGCTTGTCAGCAGGAGGAGGTGGGGGAAGAATGGGGGAAAAGGTACAGGGCATAAGTAGCATAAATGGTAGGTATAAAATAGACAGAGGGAGTTTAAGAACAGTATAGGAAATGGAGGAGCCAAAGAACTTATATGGACATGAGCTAAGGTTGGGGGGGGAATGCTGGTGGGAGTAATGGTGAAGGGTGGAGGGTAATAAAGGGGAGAAAAAAATGGGACAACTGTAATAGCATAATCAATAATGTATGTTTAAAAAACCACTAAAACCCTAATTCTCAAACTAGGCAGGGTACGGCAGGTTCTCTTACCTCAGTAATTATTATGGTGGGGTCCAGATACTGTTTCAGTTGGATTGAAAAGTAAAAATAATTTCATAAAACTTAAAGGATATAATTTATTCAGTTCACTAGTTGACATTTGCACTAATGGTAGATACAAGTGCTTGCTTGCACCTTAGGACCAGCCTCAGCAGTGGCAGCAAACTGGATATGATCATCATTGTTTTTCTCCTTACCAGGCACTAGCAGTATGATTTGTGATTGTCATTATGTCCTTCTCTTACCCATCTGTCATAACTTTCTCACATTTATTAAAACATGTTTTACAGATAGAAATTTACATGTCGAATGAATAAATGCTGGCTGTTGAGGAAAAACACTTCTACAATTTGAGTTGCAAGCTCAGCTAGCTGTTTTTTCCATGGAACACCATGTTTATTTGAAAGAATGATTGATAAACTTGTGTATTTGGCAGATATTTCTCTCAATAATGAGAAACTTGAGCCTGACATTTCAAGGGAAGCAACAGACAGTATCTATGGCTCATGATAAAATTTGAGCTTTTAAGTGAAAACTAGAATTTTGTAAAATTTGGATCTGTTACCATGAATTTGACAGCTTCACAATACTTAAAGACTTCCAATGAGATCTTTAGTGATGTGAACAAATGTAATTTTTATATTGTATAATAGAAATGCTAACATTTAATATTTTTCAAAATACTAATGCATAACATTACAGAACTTGAATTGTGAGAAAGTCTAATGGCTTTTAATGTAATGCTTTTAGATTCCACATTAAAGCTAACCATTAAGAAACAATCACATGCTGAAATTTGTTGTAATATCAAAGAATAGCTACAATGTTCTAATGTGGCCATTAAAATATGTCTCCTTTTTCAATTACATATCTGCATGAGGCCACATTTTCTTCATATACTTCAGCTGAAAACACACATTGGCCCAGAATGAATACAAGTGGATTTGGTAATCTGATTCTTCTCTCTTAAACCAGACATGAAGAAGATATGCAAAGATGTGAAACAATGTCATTTTTCTCACTGAGTTTTTCATTTGAGAAAATGTAGCTATTTTTCATAAGAACATGTTATTTAAATTAATATGCAGTGGGTTTTAGTTATTGAATATTTTACATGAATTATTACATATTAAAGAATTTTTAAGGTTTAATTTCTAACATGATGATTGCTGATAGATATAAGAAAAGCTCATTGGGGTTACTGTCCAAAGTAACTAGACTTTGGACACAAGACATGTGTCCGAAGATGAGCACAAGCAGATGAACATGAAGTATAAATAGCTTAGGCTATAGAAAATGCAAAGCTTGGCAGAAAACCTTGGCAGCCTCTAAAAGATTGGTTGGAAATGTTTTTGTTTTTAATAAGTATTTTGTCTGGTAAATTAAATACTGAATAAATATAGTGGCTTAGATAAATTATGTGAATTTACCATCTTAGCATCTTAGATCTGGAAAATATCTTGGACATCTTAACTCTCCAGATCTCTGTTTCTTTATCTGTAAATGAAGGAAAATTGAAATGGCTTCTCTAAAGTCATATGACTTCTTGTGCCAAAATCAGGACCCATGTCAGAGCCAGGTCCACCATGGTCTGCTGCTGCCATCATAATTAACTGTGATAATTATATATACATATTACAACTAAGCCACAAAAAGATAGTCAACCTATCAGATGCACAGTTAAAAACACTGGCAATCAGGAAGCTCACAGAATTGGCTGAATATGGTCACAAATTAGAGGAAAAAATTGAAAGCTATGAAAAGATGCTCAGTATCACTAGCTATCAGAGAGATGCAAATTAAAACCACAATGAGATACCACCTCACACCAGTCAGAATGGCCATCATAAACAAAAGAACAAACAGCAAGGGTTGGAGAGGTTGTGGAGAAAAGGGAACCCCAGTGCACTGTTGGTGGGATTGCAGACTGGTGCAACCACTATGGAAACAGTATGGAACTTCTTCAGAAAACTTAAAATGGATCTGCATTTTGACCTGGCAATTCCACTGCTAGGATTATATTCTAAGAACCCTGAAACACCAATCCAAAATGCACCCCAATGTTCATAGCAGCACAATTTATAATAGCCAAGTGCTGGAAGCAACCTAGGTGCCCACTAGTAAATGAATGGATAAAAAAAACTACAGTACATTTACACAATAAAATTCTATGCAACAGAAAGAAAGGAGCTCCTACCCTTCACGAAAGCATGGATAGTACTGAAAAGCATTATGCTAAGTGAAATAAGCCAGGCGGTGAAAGACAAATACCATATGATCTCACCTTTAACAGGAACCTAATCAACAAGACAACGAAGCAGAACATAATCAAAGACACTGAAATTGAGAACAGGCTGACAGTGACCAGAGGGGAGGGGAGGAAATTTCAGAGGAAAAGGGTGAAGGGTTTGCAGGAACAAGTATAAAGGACACCTGGACAATAGCAGGTGGGTATGGAAACAAGAGGGAGGTGGGGAGGACTGGGAAGTTGAGCTGGGGTAGAGGGAAAAGGCAGAAAACTGTACTTGAAAATAATTAGTAAAAAAGTGAAATAAAGGAAAATGTACAGGGCACCAACAGTGATAGGAAGGAAACCAGGACTCAAATCAATGGTTTGGAGCAAAAGGAAGAAGGAAACATTCAATCAGAACAGAATGGAGAAACAGGAACTCAGAAAAATGAAGAGAGGCTTAGGAACCTCTGGGACAACTTTAAACATTCCAAAATACAAATCATAGGGATGTGAGAAGGAGAAGAGGAAGAGCAAGAAACTGAAAATTTATTTGAACAAATAATGAACACAAAATTCCCCAGTCTGGGAAAGGAAATAGACTTCTAGGAAGTTCAGGAAGCTTAGAGAGTCCCAAAGAAGTTGGACCCAAGGAAGTACACACAAAGGCACATCATAATTACATTACCCAAGATTAAAGATAAGGAGAGAATCTTAAAAGCAGTGAGAGAAAAGGAGACAGTTACTCGCAGAGGAATTCTCATAAGGCTATCAGCGGATTTCTCAAAAGAAATCTTGCAGGCAAGAAGGGGCTGGAAAGAAGTATTCCAAACCATGAAATGCAAGGACCTACATCCAAGATTACTCTATCCAGCAAAGCTATCATTTAGAATGGTAGCTCTACCATTTAGAATGGTACCTCATCACCCAGCCCTTATTACATGAAATGTTAAAAGGACTTATCTACAAAAAAGATGGTCAAAACTATGAATAGTAAAATGACAACAAACTCACAGCAATTATCAACCAAATCTAGAAAAATACAACAAAATAACAAGCAAACTAAGCAAACAAACAAACAAAAACCATACTAAGCAAACATGCAGGACAGGAACAGAATCACAGAAATGGAGATTACATAGAAGGTTATCAACAGAAGAGGGGGACAGGGAGAGATGGAAAAAAGGTATAGAGAATAAGTAGCATAAATGGTAGGTAGAAAATAGACAAGGGAGGTTAAGAATAGTATAGGATATGTAGAAGCCAAACGTAAGAAGCCAACTTGTATGTATGACTCATGGACTTGAACTAAAGTGGGGGGAATGCAGGTGGGAGGGGCGTGCAGGGTGGAGAGGAATAAAGGGAGGGAAATAGGACAACTGTGGTAGCACAATCAATAAAATATATTTTTTAAAAGTTCACATTGATTCTGTTCATATTTATTGAGAATTTATTAAGCCCAGCACTGCCATAAGCACTGTGAAAAATACAAAAAGCAATGGGATTCTATGAAGAAGTTACTAACAATTCAGGATAATTAAGCCAAAAGTTAATAGTGTGTGTGTCCTTGTTTCTCATGGCTTTTTATCTTTTTAGGCTTAGAACCCCTTTACACTTTTAAAAATTGTTGAGAACCCCAGGTTCTGACTTCTTACTGCACTAAGTCTTTCTGAAATAAAACAGGAAATTATAGGCCTAAAGTTACTCCCATCCTATATTCTACTTTTGTTCTCAAGTAGATTATAATTTTCAATTCCAGTCCTCAAACACTTACTGAATGCCAACCCAGAAGCCAAGCAGGGTAGTAGGCCTTGGAATTCAAAGAATAAACAATTCAATCCCTGCTCTGGACATTTTAACTAATAGAAAATAATAGTTCACATGTATTGCCTGCTTACGAGTCATTGCTCTGAGGACTTTTCATTTATTACTCATTTAATGATCATAACTTGTGTTATTATTATCTATATTTTACTGATAAGGTGACAAAAATTACTTAAGATGACTCAGTAACCAGGTGACAGAGTGAGAATTTAAATATTCCTGAAAAATATATATTGGTCTTTTGTATGCTTTTACTTTATGTGGAAGGTTTTCCTGTTTCATATTTTACTCCACTTTAAGATCTGTCCCTGATACTATGATATATCTAATGTCATTCTCGTGTTTATAGATCTACACACTTGGTCATAGTATGTTTATAAAAGCATTCTTTGGTTCAGTTAATGTTTTAGTTAAGAACTATTCATCTACATTCAACAGTGAAATGGGCCCATGTTGTTTTATAGTTGCATATGTCATCTATACACTACTCATCCTTTGGTATTTATAGCAACTTCCTTAATAGCTTCATAAACAGTCTTCTTCTTATTATTATTATTATTATTATTATTATTATTCTCTTCTTCTTTTTGTCAAGCTCCTCCTGTGTCCACCGTATATGTCTATGTTGGTTCCCCAAATCTCAATATGGTCTTTTTAATCTGTTCTTTCATCTATAATTCTAGGAAGTCAATCTCTGTGATTTCTTCAAACACTACTTCTTTCATCAGCTTGTAATATTCTCTTTCTGGGACTCCTATCAGATGAATAATGGTATTTCTATTTCTATTTCTATCTTCTGTATCCTACACTTTGGCTTTTCTTTTAAATTTTCTGTCTTGATCCATTCCTGCATCCTTCTAGGAGAGACCCTGAATTTGATAGTCTATCTCACCAGCTTAGTCTCAGTGATATTCTTCCATGTATTTATTCCTTCTCTATGTTACTTATCTCAATTATTAAATTCTTCAGACATGCTTCTGCTTTGTTTTTTTTCACTTCTTGATCTTACCTAGCAGTACCAATGGTGTCCCTTACCTCTCTAGGTATATTTCATCGCATACCAATGTGTCGGTGACAGTTTGCAGTGGCCAATGCTGTCTGACTTGCTGTCTTTAAGATAGTTATTATGACTCAAGAGCTCATTTCTGCTGCGGGTATTTCCCCCTTTCTCTGGGAATGTATTTTTGGGGTGAGCCAAAGGCTCTAGTTTGTGTCATGGTGAAAGATTAAATGGAGGAATGATCTCCAAATAGGGAGTACAGGTACAATAAAAGCATTGCGTGTTGGTCCCATTTGCTGCTTCCTCATCAGGCAAATACTTCAGCCAGAATTTCACATCTGAATCTTTAGGGATGCACAAAGTTGGAAGGACAGAGTCTCCTCCACTGGTACCTGGAAGGAAAGAGAGGCTAGAAGTCAGCAGGTCAGTTCTTCACCTGTTTCCTGCCTCGGCCCAGCAGAGCTGCTGTACTACCCAGGTCACCCAGAATAGGCATGCCATTGAATAGTTTCCTGCTGCTGCTGTAACAAATTGCCACAAACTTCATAGCCTAAAACAACAGAAATCATTGTCATATAGTTTTGAAAGTCAGAAATCCAAAATCAGTTTCACCAGGCTGAGGTCAATATTTCGTCAGGGCTGGTTTCTTCGATAGGTTTCAGAGGAGAATCCATTTCCTGCTCCTGGTGACCAACTATATTCCTTGGCTTGTGGTCCCTTCCTCCACCTTCTACCACTTTCCTCCACCTTCAAACCACATCACTCTGAGCTCTGCCTTCATGGTCATGTCACCTTCTCCTTTGACTGCTCCCTCTTGTGTCACTCTTATAAGGACTATTGTGATTCTATAAGGCTCCCAGATAATCCAGTATAATCTCCTCATCTCAAGATCCCTAATTCCATCACATCTGCAAGGTCCTTTTGCCATAGAAAGGTAAAATTTACAGGGTTCTGGGGCTAGGGCACAGACATGTTTAGAAGCCATTATCTCCACCACCCAGGCTCAGATAGGCTGAGAAAAATAAGATTACACATTTTGAAACACCTATTGTGTACAGAGTATTGTTGGGGATGGGGGCAGCACAAACAGAGTTAACAAATACGAATGAGACTATATCTCTCTCTATAAAGAAATTTATAGTACAGATGTAGTTTAGAAGACAGACACATAGAATAATAAGATGTGGGCTGTATATGAAATTAACCAGCTTCAAGGTTTAAGACTGCCATATTTCAACTCTGTCCCAGTGGCAGGGCTGTGTGAGAGGGACCTGCAGGTTCTGAAATATAAGCATTCCCCTGGACTTGATGTGGACTTGGAGGCACTCTTCTTTGCACTATTAATCTTCATTATTGGGCATGTTCTGGGGTCAGCACTCTGGGTTCAGGATCAGAGACGTAGTATAAAGACATATAAAACCCAGCTCCTGTCTTTAAAAGACATTCAGCCCAGGGGTAGAGGCATACATACAGCAAGTGGAGAAGAATGCCACGGTGTGCTGGAGCAGGGTGCTTGCCCAGGACCAGGGAGGATTGGCTAACCACCTGCCCTCAAACCAATGCAAACTTCACTGGTTCCCAGGTAAGGAAGGAGATTAGGGCAGCCAAGGCTGAGAACCACAACTGCACAGAGGCTTGAAGGAGGTGACACATCCTGGAAACAGTGAGCAGCTCAGTGCACTGGGCTATTGCAGCATCTCTCCTTCTGTGTGCTTAAGAAGAGATCAGCAACAAAACCCTCTCCTAACTTCCCCCTCTAACCTCTCCTCTTGGTCTCCTTTTCTTCTTTCCCATTTCCTTAGCAGGGGAATGGGAAAGATGTTACAGGTATCACAGTAGTTTTTCCCCCTCAACTCTCAACTCCTTACATGACAACAAACTGAAGACAGAGGGCTTGGCAAGAGGAAGAGAGAAAAATCAGTTGCACTGATGTTGTTAGCCTTCAAAGGACCTCCTGACCATTGTTTCATCTCCGGAAATTTTTATCTCAAATACTTACAGCACCTGACTTCAAAGGCCTAAAAGCCTCACTGATACTATCCCACCCCTTGAATGTAGGCAGGGGAGAAGTCCTCAGATTTTCACTGCACAGCTGAGAAAGGCATCCAACAGGATCTCAGGTCTCCTGTGCAGGTCTCTCAGGGAGCTATAGAGAGCTCAATCCCAGAAACACACCTGACTCTTGGCACCAGGTCCTGACCGATGACCGAGGGCACTTAAGTTAGTTTTGTTGTAACAGGACAGAATCTGAAATTAATAAGGATTCTCCAAGACAACTTCAGCAGAGAGGGCTTTTTTGCACCCACACTCTGTTGCAAGGTAGGAAAGTAAGACTAAAAAAGCCACCTTCCTCCACAGTATTTATTTCCACAGTGTCACAAAGAAAACACATAAAAATGACCAAGGCATGGAAAAAAATGACTATTGTATGATACAAATTAGACCGGATATTTTAAACCATACGTGTCTACTTCATAAACACTGAATCAGGAAATCCACAAAGACCAAACTGACGTCATAGTTCCTTTTTGGCTAATAATGACTCCTTAACTAGACAGGAGTAAACAGCATCCGGTGTCTGGCGCTAAGCCCCTGTGCAAACACCCTTGCTGGGAGGATACTGAGAGATTGACCAGGTGGGCTGGTTTATGGGTTGTTGACTTTGTAAATGGGAAGGAGGGCAGAGCAAGCATTTGCTGAGAAAAAAGACTAGTGTCCTAAAGAAGAGTTTATGAACTTCTGGGATCCGGTGCACCAGATGCTAACATGCCCTCTTAGATGTCCCAGTCATGTAAGCAAATAAGTTCCCCCTTTACCCCTAAATATCTCCCTTTATTACCCCACTCCATGCACCCACCTTACAGGCAATATGCACTGCCAGGGACATGCTGATGCTGAAAGGCTGCCCTTGGCCTGTGCACATATGCAGGATTGAGCTGACCAGGGTCCAGGGTACTTGCAGATACCATAAACAATGCCGTCGGACCAGAAGTGAGAGCATGCTGCCTGTGATTCAAGCGCAGTTCAGAAGCATAGCTCCAGAGAAGGCGATTCTGGCAGATTTCTCACTGTGAACTGACGGCTGGCATTCAGAAACCCACCATCATAAAGTCATTATAGTCACTTCATTCACCGTCTCCATGGCTTCTTAAATGGGTTGTTTGCTCCATGAGTAACACACTGTGCACTGCCATGTTTTTATCCTAGATGTGGAATTAAATCTTCCTATTCTTTGAGTTACCTATTTTCTATGGTTAAAACAAAACATTGATTGTATTTCATAGAATAAGCCCAGGGCTTCCCAGGAATCTGTAATTCTCTAGCATATGCATTTTTAACATCTAAGGACATACTTGAATAAGATAATGTGAAAATTTATAGCTCTCATAAGCATTTTTGCAAACTATAAGAGAAAAAAATTGAATGATTTTTAGTCTATGAGCTTATAGTAAGTTAGGAAAAAAAGAACTAAAATAAAAAGCAATTTGTACCCTCTGTGTGAACAAGGACCCATCCCTAAATTCTTCAATTCCCTTAAATGTTTTACTGTACTTAACACAATAGGTGACAAGTAAATATTGCTACCATTTATTCATTCATTCAGTAAAACATAGTTTTTAAGCACTTAATATGAGCCAGGCATTGTTTTAGCTGCTCAAGATGTAGCAAAGAATTAAACAGACCAAAAAATGTTTTGCCTTGTAACTCATATTTTAATACTTTCCAAGTCATCACCAACAGGACAGAAGTAATAAAAACATAGGATCACAGACCCTGTGCCTTCTTTGACATCACAACTTCCCTAGTAAATGGTCCTGGGGGGAGAGTAGTGGAAAGAAACTTAGCATGGAGGCAATTGATTCACTGGGACCTGGATTTATCACAACCATTTACAAGGCTGTTGTAGAATAAGTTATTGCTTCTATTGCCTAAATTTTCAAGACTCTCCAAATAATTTCTTTTTTCTCAATACAATGCAAATATAAATTTTTTAAAATCTTAATTCAAATAATGCATAGTAACTTTTCTAGTTTTATGACTGAAACTCAATTGTCAAGTGAAAGAATGCTAACTCAAAATATTTAGGGATAAAAGGGGAACTTTTTTACTTACACGCCTGGGACATCTAAGAGGGCATGCTAGCATCTGGTGCACTGGATCCCAGAGGTTCACAAGCTGTTCTTCAGGGCAGCGTTTTTTCTGTCTCTCAGGTCCACCCCCTTCCCTTTGGCTTTATTTTGGCAAGTTCATTCCACATGGTGGAAGAGGTGGCCTCCCACAAGCCCAGGTCTTTGTGATGATCCTTTATCCTTATGATCTCGGGGATAAAAATGGTCTTAGGGAAACCAGGGACTCAACAAATGTAATAAAGGCATGTCTCAGCTTTGCATCTCTCGGTTTGTCCACCTTATCCTTTCTGCTACTGTACACTCCCCTAGCCAGGGGTGTCAAACTCATTTTCACCGGGGGGGGGTGGGTGGTATGTCAGCCTTGAGGTTGCCTTCAAAGGGCCAAATGTAATTTTAGGACTGTATAAATTAACTACTCCTTAAAAATTAAGTGAGAGCTCAGTGCTGCCACCAGGTAGAAACAAGGTGCCAGGCAGGATAAAACAAGGTGGAGGGCTGGATTCAGCCCACAGGCCTTATGTTTGCTACCTGTGCCCTGAGCAGAGGAAGAAGGGATAGCATGGGGTCACGTATACTTCCAGGCTTGCATAATTCCAGCTCAGCAACTCTGATGGAAAAAGAAAGTTTACCATCTCTGTGTGCACATAAAATTATTGGAGCGGCCCCTACTGGCTCTGGCTTGGGTACTAGACCATCAGGTGAGTTATCATGGCCTTGGGAACAGCATATCATGGTTGGCCAGGCCTGGCTCATGTGCCCATTACTATAGTCAGGGCAAGGCGTACTTACCTGCAGGTGGCATCCACATCAAATTTAATGCTTCAAATGCATTCCTCTCCCTCATCCCAGTGCATTTGCACTGCTTTCAAGAAAATGACCCCAACCACTCACATTCCACCTCAGCCAAGTACAACTTTCAAGTGCTCTGTAGCCACCTAAAACTCTGGCTAACTTTGGATGGCACAGCTCTAGACCCCTGGTTTACCACTCTTCTTTCACTCTAGGAAGCTCAAAACATTTTCTTAAATAAGAATGTTTTGGAACTTCCATTCATGATGGAGGTATAGGCAGATACACTTTACCTCCTATCACAACCAAAAGGACAACAACAAATTGAAAAACAAAAGTTAGCCAAAACTGCCAGAAAATTGAACTGTGTGGAAGTCTAACGACCAGAGTTAAAAAAGAAACATTCATCCAGGGCAGTAGGAAGGGTAGAGACTGGCAGCTGGGACAGAGAGGATGTGTCCAAGGTGGCAGCTAAAAGACCAGGTGGATGAGGCCGCGGCTGGCGGACCAGGTGGTCCCACATTTGTGTGTGAATAAACTGGGAGGAACTACTGGGGAGCAAGACAGACCACAGAACCCAAGGTTCCAGCCCAGGAAAATAAAGCCTCAAACTTCTGGCTGTAAAAATCTGTGGGAGTTGCAGCAGTGGGAGAAACTCCCAGCCTCACAGGAGACTTCATTGGAGAGACCCACAGGGTCCTAGAATGTACACAAACCCACATACCTGGGAATCAGCACCAGAAAGGTGCAGTTTGCTTGTGGGTAGTGGGGGAAGTGACTGGAAGCCAGCCAAGAGCCAAGCAAGCAGCATTGTTCCCTCTCAGACCCCTGCCCAACATGCAGCACCACAACCCAGTGACCTGGGTTGCCCTACTCTGGCGAATACTTCAGGCTCTGCCTCTTAAAATGTAACAGAAAAAATATGGCCCAAATGAAAAAAACAGATCAAAAATATATGGCCCAAATGAAAGAACAGATCAAAACTCCAAAAATAGAACTAAGTGATAAAGAGATAGCCAACTTATCAGATGCAGAGTTCAAAACACTGGTAATCGGGATGCTCACAGAAATGGTTTAGTATGGTTGAAAAATAGAAGAAAAGTGAAGGCTATGAAAAGTGAAATAAAGAAAAATATACAGGGAACCAACAGTCATGGGAAGGAAACGTGAACATAAATCAATGGTTTGGAGCAGAAGGAAGAAACATTCAGCAAAAACAGAATGAAAAAGTACAATTCAAAAAAATGAGAAAAGGCTTAGGAACCTCTGGGACAACCTGAAATGTTCCAATATCTGAATTATAGTGGTGCCAAAAGGAGAAGAGGAAGAATCAGAAATTGAAAATTTATTTGAACAAATAATGAAGGAGAAGTTCCCCAGTCTGGCAAAGGAAATATATATCCAGAAAGTCCAGGAAGCTCAGAGAGTTCCAAAGAAGTGGGACCCAAGGAAGCACACACAAAGGCACATCATAGTTAAATTACCCAAGATTAAAGATAAGGAGAGATCTTAAAAGCAGCCAGAGAAAAGGAGACAGTTACCAGCGAAGGAGTTCCCATAAGGGTATGAGATAATTTCTGGAAAGAAATCTTGCAGGTAAGAAGGGGCTGGAAAGAAGTATTCCAAGTCATGAAATGTAAGCACCTACATCCAAGATTACTCATTTCAGCAAAACTATCATTTAGAATGGAAGGGCAGATAAAATGCTTCTCAGATAAGGTCAAGTTAAAGGAGTTCATCATCACCAAGCCCTTATTATATGAAATGTTAAAGGGACATATCTAAGAAACATAAGATGACAAAAACTGTGAACAGTAAAATGACAATGAACTCACAACTATAAACAATTGAACCTAAAAACAAAAACAAACTAAGCAAACAACCAGAACAGGAACAGAATCACAGAAATGGAGATCACATGGAAGGTTATCAGTCGGGAGGAGGCTGGTGGAGAATGGGAGAAAAGGTACAGGGAGTAAGAAAAATAAATGGTAGGTACAAAATAGACAGGGGAAGGTAAAGAATAGTGTGGAAAATGTAGAGGTCAAAGAACTTACATGTGCAAACCATGGACATGAACTAAGATGGAGGAATGTGGATAGAAGGGGGTATACAGGGTGGAGAGGGAAAGGGGAGAGAAAAATGGGACAACTGTAGTAGCATAATCAATAAAACATATATTTTTAAATGTTTTGTATTAGTTTACTATTGTAGCTATAAAAAATTGCCATAATCTTAGTGCCTCAAAATAACAGTTCTGGAGGCCAAATATCCAAAATTGGTTTCATTGGGCAGAAACCAATTTTGAGTATAGCAGGGCCACAGTCACTCAGGATGTGATAGAGAATCTGTTCTCTGGCCTTTTCCAGTTTCTAGAACTGCATCGCTTGTCCATAGACCTTTCTTCTAGCTTCAAAAGCAGGTCACAGCTTTTCCAAATCTCTCTGCTTCCACCATCACCTTGCCTTCTGCCTTCTGAGCCAAACCTCCCTCTGCCTCATTCTAGTGATTACATTTAGGCCTCCTTCAGATAATACAGGATAATCTCCCCATTCCAGAATCCTTAATCTAATCTGCAAAACCTGATACCCTGTAGGGTAATATTCACAGTTTTCAGGAATTCAGACCTGCATTTCCTTGGGAGCCAGTATTCAGCCCACCACAGAGGGACTGGAGATAGAATGAACCTTCCAAACAAAGGAAACAGCCTACGTTAATACCCACTTGTGGGATGGAGAAGGCCAATGATGCCAAAGTGAAGAAAGAGGGGAAGAAAGAAGGAGATAAGACTGGGAAAGTGGGCAAGCTCATTCAGAGCCTGTGCCTTGAGAAAGATCTGGGTCTTTCTCCTAAAAGCAATGCAAATCCATTATGGGTAAGTGTTGTAGACTGCTCTGCCTGGTTTTAGGAATTATATCTCCACCCCTTGTGGCTAAGGGTGAGGAAAGACCTTTGGAATGTGAGTCACAGGAGACAAAGCTTGTCTCTGGTAGCAAATGCTGCCTCAGTTCCTCTCCCTGACCCCAAAGCTTGGTCAGAAGTCAATGATGGGTAAGACCCCTCACAGTGGGGGGCAACCTAAGCCAGACTCGATCACCTGGGATGCCTTCATGGAAGGACTCCAGGGCGGGGGGGGGGGGGGGGGGGGGCTGCAACAAAGAGCAATGGACTCTCACCCCCTGGCTTTTGACATGGCCCAAGTCCCCATGTTCTCTTGCAGAAGCTCTTCCTGGCTCTAATCCCCTTAAGTGTGAATACCTGTTGGGGAGAGGTGCAGTTCCTTGCTTTACTAAAGCATGTCCTGGGGAAAAAAATCTGGCATCACAAAGACTTCCTGATAAACTTGTGCAATCTGCTCTGCTAAGAGTGCTTTCATTTATATGTTAAGGGTTCAAGCAGGAAACCCTAAAATTCTGTTCCTGACAGACTCAGACTCATAGTAAGCCCTCAGAATTCTTTGTAACGTTATCTACTGTTTGATCCTTGCCGCCCTGTATTCCTGTGTATTACAACCTAATAAAAGCCCTGGAGGAGGGTGCTCAGGGCCTTTTTCTCATTGGAGAATCTGGCCACAGCTGGCCTTTTTCCCCTGAGAAACTGGCCACTGCCCACTTCTCCTCCCCATGCAGATCACGTCATGTCTCTGTCACATTCATTTTCACCCATGGCACTTGGGGGGGTGGGGGACTCGCAAGAAAGTCACCCCCACAGGTAAGTGGAATATATTTATGTTTTTAAAACGATCACTCTTCTCTGGTATGGAAAAGACCGGAAGAAGAGGGCAAGGGAGGCTGGAGGAAGAGCAAGTAGCAAGTTAGAATGTCATAATGCAGCAGTTGTGGTGACAGGTGCTGGTAGCTTAGACTGTGGTTGGGAAGTGAAAATGGAGGGGAAAAGACATATGTAAGAAGTAATAGTGAAAACACTGAAAGGAATTGGTAATGAACTCCATCCAGAAGAGGAAGGAAAGGACAGTCCAAAGGATGACTCCTGGGTTTCTAGCTAACCTATATGATGGCATTAAAAAAAAAAAAACAAAACCTAGAAGCAAATCAGGAGATTTATTGGGAGGAGGGGAAACAGCACAAATATAGTTTTGGATCTACATCTGGGTTGCCCCAGACATCTCCAGTAGGCATAGTGGCCTGGAGCTCAGAGATATGAACGCAGTACCTTTTATATTTTTACAGCCACTTATATAATAACATACATACACATAGCACCATGCACACAGTATGTATTCAGTAAAGATTCATGGACTGACTTAACAATATTCGCTCATAGTAGGAGGCAATGTAGTGCAGTAGGAGCTTTGATCCCAGACTATCTGCTAGTTAACTGTAGCATTTTGAACAAGGTATCCCTGAGTCTTGACTTCCTCACCAGTAAAATGGAAATGATAGTGATTACTTTAACATGAGCTCAAGAAATGATGACTATTAGTATTAACAGCTCTTTATTCTTTCAAGTGTTTTCTTCTGCACCCTCTTCTTTGATCATTAGCACAAGCCAGTGAATTGGGCAAACTATAAGTAAGGTGTCCAGGGGCCCAGAGCTGGTTCGTTGCTGAACCAGGGTCTCCTGAATGCCAGACTAGTACTCTGATACAGAGAAATTCTCTCAGGATCTGCAACCTATTGCTTTTTACTCCTACACATGGATAACTTTTCAACAATCATTCCTGGATAGCTGATGGATATTGAGTGTGGGACCAGAGATAAAAAGATGAGTGAGATACGATCACTTCTGCCAAGATGGAGGCGTAGGTGGAAGCACTGCGCCTTCTCCCACAACCAAGTTTAAAAACAACAAAGTTTTAGCAACAAAAATGCAGCCAAACCACAGAAAATTGAACTACACAATTTGTCTGACAACAACGAACCCTCAGCCAAACCGGTAAGAGGGGCAGAGCCAGCAGCAGAGCGGGGTCGGGCAGGAAAGATCCACCGGACCGACCCAGGCGTGCAACCCAGGCACATAATGCAGGTGCACCGGCAGCCATAGGCAGATCCCCGGTGTGGAGTAGTGGGCAGACCCACTGAGGGCGCAAGGTGGTGGACTCACTGAGGGCTGACCAAAGTCACACAGTCGCGCGCAGATAAACCGGTGAAGGAGCGAGCAGTGAGATGGACTGCACAGGCTCCAGCTGCGGGAAGCGGCAGAGGAGACCGCCATTGTCCCTCTCTGAACCCGCCCTCACATACAGTGTCACAAACCAGCGACCTGGGTGGCCCCGCCCTGGTGAACAACTAAGGCTCCACTCCTCATACGTAACAGGCACAAACAAATCAAAACATGGCTCAAGAACAACTCAGAGCCCCAGAGCCAATAAATCTAAGTGATGAAGAAATAGCCAAACTTTCAGATGCACAGTTCAAAACACTGGTGATCAGGATGCTCACAGAACTGGATGATTATAGTCATAAATTAGAGAAACAAATGAAGGCTAAACTAATTGAAATGAAGGGAATTGCACAGGAAACCAATAGTAATGGAAAGGAAACTGGGACTCAAATCAATGGAGTGGACCAGAAGAAAGCAAATAATGGCCAAACAGAAAATAATGAAGAAACAAGAATTCAAAACAATGAGGAGAGACTTAGGAACCTCCAGAACATCTTTAAACATTCCAACATCTGAATTATAGGAGTACCAGAAGGGGAAGAGGAACAGCCACAAGTGGAAAACTTATTTGAACAAATAATAAAGGAGAATTTCCCCAATATGGCAAAAGAAATAGACTTCCAGGAAGTCCAGGAAGCTCAGAGTGTTCCAAAGAAGTTGGACCCAAGAAGGAACACACCAAGGCACATCATCATTACATTAGCCAAGATTAAAATGAAGGAGAGAATCCTAGAAGCAGCAAGAGATAAGGGGACAGTCACCTACAAAGGAGTTCCCATCAGACTGTCAGCTGATTTCTCAAAAGAGACCTTACAGGCAAGAAGGGGCTGAGAAGAAGTATTCCAAGTCATGAAATCCAAAGACCTACATCCAAGATTGATCTATCCAGCAAAGCTTTCATTTATAATGGAAGGGCAGATAAAGTGCTTCTCAGATAAGATTAAATTCAAGGAGTTCATCATCACCAAGCCCTTATCATATGAAATGTTAAAGGGACTTACCTAAAAAAAAGAAGATAAAAAAATGTGAACAGTGAAAGGACAGCAAACTCACAGTTATTAACAACCACACCTAAAACAAAAGCAAACTAAGAGGACAACTAGAT
The DNA here is from genome assembly GCF_021234435.1 of Artibeus jamaicensis. Lineage (NCBI taxonomy): Eukaryota > Metazoa > Chordata > Mammalia > Chiroptera > Phyllostomidae > Artibeus > Artibeus jamaicensis. Next base: position 5,908,120 of record NW_026521822.1, read on the forward strand.
CAGGAGCAGAGCCATAGAAATGAAGATCACATGGAGGGTTAGCAACAGGGGAGTGGGAGAAGGAGAAGGGGGGAGAAGACACAGAAAATAAGTAGCATAGATGGTAGGTAGAAAATAGATAGGGGGAGGGCAAGAATAGTATGGGAAATATAGAATCTAAAGAACTTGAGACAGGTGGTCATAAACTAAAGGGGGGAATGGTGGGGGCGGGATGCGCAGGGTGGAGGGGAATGAAGGGGGGAAATAGAACAACTGTAATGGCATAATCAATAAAATATATTTTTAAAAAATGAGTGAGATACAGATACAGCCCTAAAGGGGGTCATGATCTTATACAGAAGACTAATACTATAAATAGATAAGTATAATATCCCATGATAAACTCTCCAATGGGGAGCCTTTTAGGGCAAAGCACTGGGAGAACACAGTGGAAGGAATAATGAACACTGGAATGTTGGGGAGGGAAAGAGAATTCTGGTAAATCTTGGTTTACTAGATTTACAGATTTGGTAAATCTGTAAATTGACCAGATTTACCACTGAGAACAAGGCTTAGAAATACATACTGACTTCAGCTATGATTTTCTTTTCTTTCATTAGAATCTGTAAATTTCTACACTAGAAAAGACCTTTTAAAAGTTATCATCCTCTTTTACCAAAGACGTTAGAATTGAAGACCAGAGAGATAAGGTAACATTCCCAGGTCAAGAGTTGGGAAAAACTTTGTCTAGTACAAAGTTCATTAAGCTCAGCTTTGTCTAATCAGGAATGTAGTCATCTAGCACAGAGGGCTCTACTAGGTGCTCAGATGGGCTGACCCACCAGTTCAGGCAAGAATGCATTGCCCTAATCTGCAAGGTGTCAGTACCCATGAAGGAGACTTGAGTCACAAGGGCAACAAGCATGTGATAGAAGCATGGCTGGGCATTCACTGAAAGGTTGTAAAAAATATGTTATCATCATCCATGAGAAACAAGCCATGGTTTCTTCCCTTGAGTAGCTAATGTATCTGGTATTAGAAAGGCAAGGCAAAACAGCAGTGTCAGGGAGGCCTGGCAGAACCTTCATTAACACTGGGGGTAAGGACAAATTGGGCAGGAAGAGAAAATGATTACCCACTCTGCACAGACCAAAGTAGGATCCACTGCAACAAAATCTCCCTATTAGAAAAAAAGATTGAAATTCAAAATCCATAATTTCAAGAATATTCAGTCAATAAATTTACAAAATGAGGTATTGAAATAAAGTATTAATTTAAATAATTCAGACTCATTTAAGAAATGACAGAGGGTTAGGAAGCAAATCTGACTCTGAAAACAAACAAACAAAAATCCATCATTTCAAATAGACTAATAGATTGTTGTCAAGCAAAGCCCTTGGAAGTTAAATAAAAAACTAGGTAGGTCAGTAATGATATGTACCATACACCATTTGTTTGTGAACAGACACCTGTAACAAAATTTAGTGATACTTAAGAAGTTAGTTTTCCAGAGGTTAAATATAAGTCATTTGTCTAGTAAACCCTAACTTTATAGATGATTGAAAAAAACTACTAGTGTCTCTCTGCCCCTTTCTGAACTGCAAATTCCAAGCAGAATTCAAATAAATTACTTTGGAAAGTCCCTTGAATTCTCTGGAATGGAATTAGACCTATGGGTCATTTTTCGGAGTCTGGCCACGGCCACTATCAATATTTTATAGTGACACTTTCTTAAACAACTTGAACAAGAAACAAATGGTATAATCAAAGATAGTTAACCAAGTAATAAACAAACAGATCTCTCTCTGAAGATAACATTTAAAAAGTTAACAGTATACATTTAAGAGGACTAAATACAATAAGGCCTCATTTATCCCGCACGGTTAAGTAGTGGGTTTATCTATACAAGAGCATATGTCAGGTGGCAGCTGATTTCCACTTAAATGACAACACTTCAAAAATCATCCTGATGAAGACTATTTTAAATGAACTACATACTTCCTCACTAGCTTACTTGAGCCAATCTATTAGAACTTTACTAAGACTTTTTTCCTTAGTGATTCAGGATTCTCAAAGATTGATATTTATTGTGACAGTAGTGCTATCAAGTGTCCACAGCTGACCGGTGCTCCTAAGGTTCCAGCCGTAGACCCAGCTGCTAGGCTTTCTTCATTCCTATGTGTCTGTCCTCCTCCATGTGCCTTTTTCTTTCTTATGATTGTCTGTGTTTCTTCCTCTAGCAGTCTTTTTTTCCCCTTTTAATTTGATGCTTTAAAAAGTATGTCTTCTGCCCTGGCCAGGTGGTTCAGGGGGTTGGAGCATAATCCCACCCACCAAAAGGCTGCTGGTTCAGTCCCTGGTTGGGGCGTGTATGGGAGGTAACCGATACTGACAGACATTTCTCTCTCATATCGATGTTTCTCTCTCTCTACCATCCATCCCCTCGTCCTCTCTCTTGAAACTCAATAAACATACCCTTGGGTGAGGATTTTTTTTAGTTATATCTTCTTATTTTGTACTTTTCATTATGAAACAACACATGTTCATTCCAAAAAACTTGAAAAAATATGAAAAAAATGAAAGTAATGGAAGGTTTTAAAACATTCACCTATTCCTATACAGGTGTTTCTTTCTTGTCTTTTTTTAGCTCATGGATTTGTTTTAAAGTATATTAAGACAACAAGAGATTCACTAATAACAAATGAAAATATGTGATCTGCTTTTTGTGCTTGATATAGCAAAATTTTTTTCAAAAGAAACATTTTAAGGGTAATAATGTTTTATTAGAGAGGTTCTCTTCAATAAAAAATTCTGCTTGTATCTCACATATAGGTAACCTTTAGTTTTTTTTCTACCACCTCCAAGCTGAATACAACATTTCCCATCACATCCCCCCCAAAAAATACAACTTACAAAGCATGCATGAAAAATGTAGATTGCACGGAAGAGTCTATGGAAACACAGAGAAGTCACTTCATAATTTGCAATTTAATAATATCCATCAAAATGAAAATATACTAAAATGATCATTGGAACATTGTTTGTGACACAAAGACTAGAAGCAGCCTTAATATTCCATTCATAAAGGGCTGGGTTTATATATATAATTAAATATTATGTTATTATGTAAAAGAATTACCTAGTTTTATATGGCAGATACACAATGATCTTTAAGATATTTTAATGTGAAAATATAAGCTGTAAATGATACACATAGGTCTTTAAGCACCTATGCATACATGCACATAGGTGTAGTAGACCGCTCTGCCTAGTTTTAGGAATTGTATCTCTACCCCTTGTGGCTAAGGGCAAGAGATGACCTTTGGAATGCCAGCCGCAGGAGACAAAGCCTGTCTCTGGTAGCAAACGATGTCTCAGTTCCTCTCCCTGACCCCAAAGCTTGGTCAGAAGTCAATGATGGGTAAGACCCCTCACAGCAGAGGGCAACCTAAGCCAGACTCAATCACTAGGGAGGCCTTCATGGAAGGCTTGGGCGGGGGAGGGGGGGGGGGGAGGGCTGCAACAAAGAGCAATGGACCCTCACCCGCCACCCCCATCCCCCTACCTTTGACAGAGCCTGAGTCCCCATGTTCTCTGGGAGAAGAGCTTCCTAGCTCTAATCCCCTTAAGCCTGAATACCTGTTGGGGAGAGGTGCAGCTCCTTGCCTTGCTAGAGGGTGTGCTGGGGAAAAATCTGGCATCACAAAGACTTGCTGATAAACCTGTGAAATCTGCTCTGCTAAGAGTGCTTTCATTCATGTGATAAGGGTCCGAGAGGAAATGAGTATGTCTCCCGAAGTTTCTGCAACTCTTTTCCTGACAGACGCTGACTCAGACTTTGAAGCTCTCAGATTTCTTTGAAATGTTATCTACTGTTTGATCCTTGCTACCCTGTATTCCTGTGTATTACAACCCAATAAAAGGCTATGGAAGAGGGCGCTCGAAGCCTTTTTCTCTTTAGGAAACTGGCCACTGCTGGCCTTTGTCTCACCTGAGAAACTGGCCACAGCCCACTCCTCCTCCCCAAACAGATCTACCATGTCTCGGCCATATTTATTCATTCACACATGTCCGTGGCACCAGGAGGACTCACGAAGTAGCTGCCCCCACACATAGGCACACATATATTTCAGATTCAGAGGGAGGGAGGCAAACACATATATGCTCTAGGAATGCAAACTGATTGTGGAAAGATACCAAGAAATATAACAGTGGCTGCTGCCTCAGGCTGGGGAGGCACTGGAAGGGCAGGATGGGAGTTCCATTTACTGTTCACCCTCTGATACTAATCCAGGATTGTGGTGGTGGCTGTTGCTTCACCATGCGTATTATTAGTCTTTCAGTTTTTTCAACAGAAATATGGGTAATTCCTTTAGTTTTTAAAAGCATAACAACGATAATGAAAACTCACTGTCTGCTCCATGCCAGGAGGTAAGTTTTTATACGTATACTTTTATTTAATGCCCACAATTACCCTGGAGTGTACATATGTCATGATCTCCATTCTACAGATGAAGAAACCAGGAAACAGGAGACTTAAGTGATTTGCTTATCATCGCACCTTGGGAAGCAGCAGAGCTGAGGTTTAAGCCCAGGCAGACTGGCCTCCAGGCCTGCATTCTCAAACCCCCAAAATACAGACTGCAAGCACAGAACAAAAACAAAAGGCATAAGGGCATTTACAAAGTCAAACAAACAGACAAATAAAATAAATTATTTATTTTTGGAAAAACAGTTTCTGCACAGGAACAAGGATACTAGTACAATTTTTTCCCCACTTCTTCTAAAAAGCTCCAAACTGTAAGAAACAGTACAGTGGTAAGTGAGAGCTGTCTTCCTCCTGTAGAGAATTATGCTGAATATTTTAACATACATACAAAGTACTTCTTACGTTGTTATAACCGGATTAACTGGAAAAACACTCCTTTACTATGGAAACCCTCAACAGCGTCACTCCTCTATCCCTTCCCACTCCTTTTTCCCACATGTCTCCACAGTGCCAGACTAGTCATATGAGTAGTCAGATAGTTCTGCTTGGGGCCCTGAGGACAAGTGCCTGTGCTCCTCTGTGCCTGAACCACTCCTTCAACTATATATTCCTACCAGCCACACTCCTAGACATCCTTCAAGGTCATGACCAAATTTCATGTGTCTCAGGAAAACTCAACTGATCATTTACATCAATGCTCACATCACTCTCCTCTGGGGGTTGCTTAATACTTTATTCAGTAGAACTGAAAACACAAATAATGCAAAGGAAACGTAGATTATGAAAATGTGTATCTGACAGCTACCTCTCTCATGCAAGAACAAAATCTTTCCACTATTTGTACCACCTCCCTCACACTGCCTGGCACAATATTTGAATAACTGTTCAATGAAGGTTTACAAAACATAGAATATAGGGAATGTCATAGTTGTCATGAAGACCTGGGGCACGTGAAAACTCAGGAAGTATGAGCAATCACCACTGGGCAGTGGGATGTTGGTCATCTTTCCTCTGCTCCAAGGTGTAAGATGATGGTGTCCTTTACATACAAAGCAGGAACTTGCTACCAAAAAAAAGTGCAGGTTTTAAAAGTGCCTTAATGGGCACATGCATCCTGTTTTAGGGAGACCTATATAACACTAGCTCCAAAACTAGATAGGACCTGGGAATTTTCAAGGCTGTTGGAGAGTTGTTAATGGCATAACATGAGCTTCTGTTCGCCCTCACCCTCCCAACCTCATCCTTGGTTTGTGTATTTAGGGTGAGAAGGTCTTGACCTAACCATATCAACTTGGGTATTAGCAAGAAGTGTTGTTGTTGCTATTTTGTCTGATGGGTACTTGGCTCTGAAGAATGTTAAGGATCCAGAGTTAACAGAGCTTGTCCACACCTAAATGGGAGGCAGAGCTGTCCTCACTGCAAGATGAAGCAGAACCCTGAAGGAGAGAGGTAGAAAGGGAAAGTGGGCAACAGGCCAAGAGGAAAGGGGACTGCTATGAGCCTGTGCAAGGTTGGCTTCCCTTGTCCAAAGGAAACCTGAGAAGAGGACTCCCAAAAGTGCCTGGACCACCCTCTGCCTCTGGACATGTCTATGACTGACCAGAGGAAGGGACCCATTTGATAATGGTCCAAGCCAGTCTGTCAGCCCTGACAACAACCTCAGGGGAGGGCTCAAGTTCTTAGCATTTTAATGCTTAAAAAGTCAGGTTGTCCCAGCTGGTATGTCTCAGTGGATTGAGTGCTGGCCTGCTAATCAAAGTGTCACTGGTTCAATTTCCAGCCAGGAAACATGTCTGGGTTATGGCCATGTCTCCAGTTGGGGGTACACAAGAGGCAACCACACACTGATGTTTCTCTCCTTCTCTTTCTCTCTTCCCCTCTCTCTAAAAAATAAATAAATAAAGTCTTTCAAAAAGTTCAGGCTAAAGACTAGAACTTGCCTTAAGAACTGAGCAGCATTCTACTATCGATGCTCTCTGACAGTCTGGGAAGAAGAAATGGAGTAGTGGTTAGTGCAGAATCCAACTGAGCCCTCCTGGAGGAAGGGAATGAAAGGAGGTGACAGCAAGGTCAGTGCTGAGTGGCTGGAAGCCCAGAGGAGCATCCTTGGGGAACAGATAGGAAAGTACCTCCTCAGTGGGGGGCAGGCCTGAAGAGGAACTGGGGAAGTGCAGAGCTGCCTGAGGCCTGAAGGACAGGCCCAAGAGAAACAGGCCAGGAATCCTGGGTCACCATCCTAGAGGCAAGACCCCTGGCTCCGCCTAGTGCTTTGTTCAAACCCACAAAGACACAAGAAGAGCTTTCTTTCTTACTGGTATCTCCAGTCATTTCTACCCTCCTGTAATACAGTTGCTTGGTTTATTTACTGAGCTTCTCCAGTCAAATTATTATTGTATACCTGAAGGACCTTTATGAGTTCAAAGGAGAAAAAAAATCATCCACATCAATTTCTTCAACTGTAAAATGGAGATAATTTTTGTGGAAACTAAACTATGGGAGGGACTTTATCAACTAGACAACATCCAACAAAAGTAAGCTACTTTATTGTCGTTGTTAAGATTACTTTTAACATCATCATTATAGACCTTGAGGGGAAACTCAAAAAGGTGACTTTGATACAGATAATCACATGGAATTTTGAAACTGCTGTCCCAGAGTTGGTGGAGTTGTTAGAATTGTTGGCACATACTTGCATTGGATTATTTCAGATGTGGTTCTTTTTTCTCTTTACTTTAAGAATAAAATGATAAATTCCTTCCAGGTGTTTAATTCTCTTTCCTTCCAGAAAGAGAATTAAAAGTACAACCCATCTATACCCTTGCCTCAAATGGGGCAAAAAAGAGATAGCAATCTCATTTCAAATGAACCTCTGCCATTAAGTCAAGCCCAGCAACAGATGGGAAAAGTCCCTGCAAGACAAAACACAACACACCCAATCCCCAATAAAAATAATCAATAACAGCTAAAGCTCAAAAAACCACAGTGCTTCCAGAATGCGACTAAGTGTGCCAAGAACCACCCCTGGAGGCCAGCTGCTGCTGACAATACTGCCTGCCTGGGGAAGATTACTCAGAGGCAGTTCTCAGGTGTCCTATGTAGCAGTAAGGGAGGGGAGGTTGTGTTGAGGGGAGGGATGATAGGGACAAGAGAAGCAGCATGAGAGAGAGTAGAAAAAATAAGCAAAATGGGAAATATGGAGATTTACATAATAACAACTGACTAGTGATTCCTGGCCACGAGACCAGACATCCGGCAGTTTAAAATGTCATAATATGAAAGTGTATATGTACTTTGTTGTTATCACTAATCAGAAACACTACCAGATGAATTCTGAAAAGGTAAACAGATATTCACCTAAGGAAGAGGAAGGAAAGTAAATATGGAGGCCAAGGAAGAGCCAAGAAAAGCAAGGCCCAGGTCCCAGAAAGCTGGGTGTTCTGTGTGCTGTGGCTGCACTGTCATCATTACTGCAGTGTGTTCAGCAAGAACCTTGAATGGGTACTGGGTGCACCTCTACAGATTTGATGTGTCAACATAGCATGTACCTTCTGTAGCAAATGGCTCTCAGTCTAATCCACTTGTAAAAAGTAGGCAGCAGTTATCAAGGAAGATAGTAGAAAATGTTCAAGTGTGTGGACACACAGAGACACAGACACAAACTCGGTACCATGTAAGAACACAGTTACTTCCTTTCTATTTCTACAGCACAGGCTCACTCAACCCTTAGCCTCCACAACCTCTCTTAATGACGCTCCAGCCCCTCTTGTTGTAGACCACTCTGCCTGGTTCTAGGAATTGTATCTCGACCCCTCGTGGCTAAGGGTGAGGAAAGACCTTTGGAATGTGAGTCACAGGAGACAAAGCTTGTCTCTGGTAGCAAATGCTGCCTCAGTTCCTCTCCCTGACCCCAAAGCTTGGTCAGAAGTCAGTGATGGGTAAGACCCCTCACAGCAGAGGGCAACCTAAGCCAGACTCGATCACCTGGGAGGCCTTCATGGAAGGACTCCAGCGGGGAGAAGCGGGCGGGCTGCAACAAAGAGCAATGGACCCTCACCCGCCACCCCCATCCCCCTACCTTTGACATAGCCTGAGTCCCCATGTTCTCTGGGAGAAGAGCTTCCTAGCTCTAATCCCCTTAAGCCTGAATACCTGTTGGGGAGAGGTGCAGCTCCTTGCCTTGCTAGAGGGTGTGCTGGGGAAAAATCTGGCATCACAAAGACTTGCTGATAAACCTGTGAAATCTGCTCTGCTAAGAGTGCTTTCATTTATATGTTAAGGGTTCAAGCAGGAAACCCTAAAACTCTGTTCCTGACAGATTCTGACTCAAACTAAGCCCTCAGATTTCTTTGAAATGTTATCTACTGTTTGATCCTTGCCACCCTGTATTCCTGTGTATTACAACCCAATAAAAGCCCCTGGAGGAAGGAGCTCAACGCCCTTTTCCCCTGAGAAACTGGCCACTGTTCATGGCCTTTTTCCTCTGGGAAAATGGCCACTTCTCCTCCCCAAGCAGATCACGTCATATCTCAGTCATGATTACTCTCATCCGTGGCGGCTGGGGGGACTTGTGAGGAAAGGTGCCCCCACACCCAATCCCCTGCCAGCCCTCAGATTTCCTTTGTTGATATGGTTCAATATCCCTCTTTGATAGTAGAGACCAGGCTAAGTCAGAACAATGGCTGCCCTCACCCAGCAATGAACTGGTATCCCAAAATCCCTGCACGTCCTGAAAAAATCGTTTACTGATGATACCCCTCAGATGAGTCCCAGTCTCTTGAATGGATTAAATAACTCCCTCTCTGTACGTGCCTTGGCTATAGATGCTATAGCCAAGAATAAATTGAGATATATTTTTTCTATGAGTTTTTTTTAAACTACTTTGTTCACATTCACAAATAAAGAAGCCATTTGGAAATTTCTGGCTTTAATGACTGAAAATGAGTAATCTTGAATTTTAGAGTGTGTTAGGGTCGTCTAAAACAGTGGATTCTTAGAGCAGAAAGTCCCAAAAGTGCACTAAAAAAACACGTAACAATGGGGATACAGGAGCCAATTGGAAGAGTTCCAATGGACAAAGCAGGAGTAATTCAATTAACAAAGTAGTATTGGATAATAGCCCAGCACCTATGACCCCATGTTGATACCAATAAATGATTAAATAGGTAAATAGAAAAATCTTCCATGCTGTAGGATTCCAAATAATTAATATAACTACTCCCCTCCTCAAGGAGGAGGGCTACTCACAGCGAATTTTTACAAAGAGGTGCAATATGAAAAGATGGGAAAAAAGGAATAACTTTACAGTGGAGAAGCCTGTCAAAACCGTATCAGCCAGGTGATCAAGGTTAGCATCAACAGTGAGTCACATTGGTAGTACATACATACCCCTATGTGATGTGACAAGAAGGGCACTTTACCTCTGCAACCTTCCTTCCCAAACTCATTAACCCCAGTCTAACCATAAGAAAAACATCACACAATTCCCAACTGAGAGACATTCTACAAAATATTCTCTAGTACTCCTCTAAATTCTCAAAGGTTATCAACAACAAGAAAAATCTGAGAAACTGTCACAGCCCAGAGTGGCCTAAGGAAACATTTATAACAATTAAATGTAATGTGGTAACCTGGATACGATTCTGTAATAGAAAGAGGAAAGGAAAAATAATGTGAATGAAGTGTGGACTATAGTTAATAATAATGTTCATTAACTGTAACAAATGTACTATACTAAAATAGTAGTAAAGAAAACTGAGTGTGGCATAAATGGGAACACTATTATCTTTGTAACTTTTCTGCAAATCTAAAACTAATCTAAAATGAAAAAAAATTATTTGAAGAAAGTGGGATTCCCAAGGGTTCCATCCCCAGAGGCTGTGATTCAGGAGGTCTGGGGTGAGACTTGTCCACCTTCAAGTAGAGTAAGGTCAGCAGGTGATTCTATTGCAGGTGCCTGTGCAGTCTCTTAAAAGGCTACAATCCAGATATATTTATTTAAGCAGAAAAACAAATGGCCAACAAAATGTCTACCCACCTCTCTATTGGAGGACCAATGGCTCTGAGAACAAAAGTGATAGACTTACACCTACCTGCCTGGCCCATTAGTTGCATTCCATGGCTGTTCACCAAAGGTCAAATTTCTTCAGTATTCCATGTACCATGATATCCACAAAGATAAGTTTAAACAGTGACTCTTTGGTAGCAGACTGTCCTATGGCCTCCAGCTCTGTGAGGTTGCAGAATGAAGAAAATAAAGGGGGAGCCCTGGCTGGTGTAGCTCAGTGGATTGAGCACAGGCCTGAGAATCAGAGGATCGAGGTTTGATTCCCAGTCAGGGCACATGCCTGGGTTGCAGGCCAGTTCCCAGCAGGGGACACACGAGAAGCAACCATACATTGATGTTTCTCTTCTTCTCTCCTTCCCTTCCCCTCTAAACATAAATAAATTTTAAAAATCTAAGAAATTTAAAAAAAAAAGAAAACAAAGGGGGAATAAAAGACATTGCCTCCAGCAGCCCTCAAACTGAACAGATCATTACATGGACAAAAACTATTCATTCACGGGAAAGGGAGCAGGGGAGGGCATGTAACACACACAACTTCAAAACTTGGTCCAACTCCATGGTCTAATGGTACTGGATGCAGAGCCCTGCTCGTGGGGTCTGCCACATTGTGGATGAGGCACTAGGAATTCACACGGACTACTAAGTCCTGTCAAGGAAAAGGAATAGCATGGCTTGTGTCTCAACAGGAGAAAAAAGCCTTGGCCCTTGCCATGACCAACCTTTATTTCTTTTCTGGGCACATTACACGAGGGTCCTCATTTACTATGCACAGGTTTGCTTTAGTTGGTTACCTTTTACAGAAACAAAGGAGATGATGCCACTAATCACATCACAGAAGAAGGATATTTGCAAATGCAAAGGGAAAAGTGGTTGAACCAGTTACACTTCATACTGGGGAGATTAAGCTCAGACTTTAGGAAGTTACAGTAGGTACTCATGCCTCAATTCAGGGTGAGGGAGTTTTAGCAAAAGCAAGTCTCATAACAGTCTAGGTACAATGCAGGCCTGATCCACCATGGGAGAACCTATCCGTGGGCGTGGGTCCTGTGCATCTCCAAGTGGGAGCTGGGCCCATGCCACACAGAACAGTCTCCTATAGGTACTCTCTAAAACCCTAAGATATTTTACTCTATACTTCATCAATTGAAAGAAACAATTTTACTAGTGGGTAGTCTTCAAGTTTTAAATAGGAGCCTTGGGCTTTAAAATAGTTTACTAAGGAAATACACACATATGGGTCTTACAAATCCTACCCATATCACTGGAATAGGTTGCTACAGACTATTATGAAACAGTTGGATTGTGTTTCTATTATTTTTTTCATGGATAGTTAATGCCTTGATCTCTTCATTTATGTAGCCTGATTTTTGGTGGGCATGTTATTTGTTTCCTTTGAATATTACATGTTCATAGTCATAGTCAGTTACTCTAAGTTGTATCATTTTTCTTAGCTTACAGACCTCGAAGCATCAGAAAAACATAACTCTGTGTGTATGTGTGTGCATTTCACCAAATCAGCCATACTGTCTGCTGAAGACAGTGCTTCCAGCAAGAACTGTGAATACGAATATGTGCTGTCTTCAATTGCCAGGCCATCAGTACCTCCTCTCTAGTCACCTCTACCACACCCCAGCATGCAGGTCAGACTAATGAGCTGGCCTGTGCACCAGGGAGCAGTTTCCACTGACAGCTTTTTCATTACTAACTTGCTTTCTTGCTCCTGAAGATAAATTGCAACACTTTTTGGTTTTGACTAAAATGCAATGAATCCTGAGCCTAACCAACCTCAGAGGAGGGCTGACTGTAATATCTGACAGGCCAGCAGTCTTTCAGAGAGTCCGTGAGTGGATTTGCTTTTGGAAAACAGCCTGGAGTTGGGAGATTTTTGGTCTGAAGTACAGAACCATGGAAAAAAATTCATTGAAGAAATTTAGTCTGAATCTGCATTGCCAACCTCAAATGATTAGTTTCCGTATAGAAAACAAAAATAAAGACAAGGACAAGATAAAGTTTATTCCCAGACTGCTCTACTACATGAATCATCCCAACCAAGTAACCAGGATATTTCCATCCACAATACCTCAAACAGACTCAGATGGCATTGAAATCAATTGTATTGCCCCATTTTTAATGGCACAAAGTTCATTTGAGTTAAGCAAATGACATCATACAGAAGAAAAACAAAAGCAAAATTCCAGTGTGTATATCCATGAGGGACACTTTCAATATGGTATTTTGGGCCTACAATAGCTGTTGAACTACAATAGATTTTGCAAATGTCAATGTCCAGGTTGTAGTGAAGCAACTAATCAGAATCCAAAATCCTGTGCCGGGACAACTTGCTTCTGAGGCAAATTATTACTGATATTTTAAAACATGCTTCTAATTAGAGTCACTAATTAATCTTCACAGTGCGTAGCACTGATAAACAAACATTGAAAGGAACTACAGGGAAGCTAAATTAATCATGGAGCAAATTAGAGGAGAACTAAAATTTCAAATAAAGAGTTTATCTCCTGACTTCTAAGCTCAAGGCATTTTTCTCTGCATTATGAGAAACTGCCACAGAAAATAAGAAATAGGCCAAACAGAAATCACTACATAGAATGCTTCTAGATATTTGGGCTCAGACATCTGAGGCTTCCTTTGGGTTTTTAATTTTTTGACATCTTTATTTTCTGAAAATGCTAACTAACCCTGTCCAGGAGGGGAAAGGTAGGGCAAGAAATACTGGCCTAAAGGGAAAAGGTCCAATTGTTGCATCATCTTTTCAGTTAGACCAGAGTTTCTAGGTCCTCCAGGACAATTGCTCGAGACAAATTTACCATCCCGTTGTGCCTTGTCAAAGCACCTTGTAGGGCCAGCAACATCAAATGCATGCTCTGCAAGTAATCTCTAAGCAGCCACTCTCATGGTTTAGTATTGAAAGACACACTAACACACACACACACACAAGCCTGATCTTTTCTCTTGGACCTGAATGTCACAGCTCCTGTGGGGCATGAATGAAAGCTATGTGTGTAACTCAGATTTTCTAAGTAACTTTTTTAAGCCAAAAAATAGTGAAATAAATTTTAATAATATATTTTATATAAATAAATATATCCAAAATAGTATCATTTCAACAGGTAATTGATACGAGCAAATCATCAATGAGATTTTGTCCATACTAAAACTTTGAAATCTATATGAATTCCACATTTACAGCACATTTCCATTTGGACTGGCCATATTTTAAGTGTTCAGTCAACACATGTGGCTGGTGGCTGTCCTGTCAGACAGCATAACTCTAGATGCCTGGCCTGGCCACTCTGGTTTTACTCTAAGGTATGCAAAGCATTTGTTCAGCCAGAGGATTAAGTATTATTTTCCTATCGCTGCTGTAACAAATTATGACAAATTTAGTAGCTTAAGACAACCCACATTGTATTACATTACAGTTCTGTAAGTCTGACATGGGTCTCAGTGGGCTAAAACCAAGTGACATCAGGACTGTGGTTCTTCTGAGAAGGCCCTAAGGGAGAACCCATTGCCTTGCCTTTTCTAGCTTCTAGAGGCTGCCTGCAGTCACTTGCTCTTATCCTCTTCCTCCACTGTCAAAACCAGCAATGTTGCATCTCTGAGATTCTTCCTCTCTAATCACATCTTTCTTTGACTATAGCTGGGAAAGATTTCTTCAGTTTAAGAAGATTTGATTGAGCCCAACTGCATAACCCAAAATAACTTATCCCATCTCGATGTCCTTAACTTTATCACATCTGCAAAGTCCCTTTTGCCATGTAATGCATTCAGGGGTTTTGGGGATAAAGGCCTGGGCATATCTGGGGAGGCTGAGTGGGGCATTATTCTACCTACCACAAGTATCAAGTTATTATTATTATTGAGTAAATATTTAAAACTGGGGACTTGGAAACCATGCAGTTACACTGGAAAGGCACTACCTTTTGTTGTCCAGCTTATTCAGACTTCCTCTCTCAGATAAGAAATGCAGAACCACATTCATGAAGTTTTACTCATATCTCAGAATGTGATTTTTTTCTCTCACATGCCACTGACCATTCATTCAAAAAATATTTTAAGGTTTTCTAGATACCAGACATGTACCAATTGCATAAACAACCACAACTAAGTAGCAAGAAGAAAATCAAGACATAAGGTGAGAGTACTATTTCAAAGGTAAGAGTTTTTTTAATATTATTTTATTGATTATGCCATTACAGTGATTCTATTTCCCCCCTTCATTCCCCTCCACCCTGCACACCCCCTCCCCCACCATCCCCCCCCTTTGGTTTATGACTACGTGTCTCAAATTCTTTAGATTCTATATTTCCGATACTATTCTTGCCCTCCCCCTATCTATTTTCTACCTACCATCTATGCTACTTATTTTCTGTACCTTCTCCCCCCTTCCCCTCCTCCCACTCCCCTGTTGCTAACCCTCCATGAGATCTTCATTTCTATGGCTCTGCTCCTGATCTAGCTGTCCTCTTCGTTTTCTTTTGTTTTAGATGTAGTTCTTAATAACTGTGAGTTTGCTGTCCTTTCACTGTTCACCTTTTATATCTTCTTTTTCTTAGGTAAGTCCCTTTAACATTTCATGTAGTAAGGGCTTGGTAATGATGAACTCCTTGAATTTGATCTTACCTGAGAAGCACTTTATCTGCCCTTCCATTCTAAATGAAACTTTTGCTGGATTGAGCAATCTTGGTTGTAGGTCTTTGGATTTCATGACTTGGAATACTTCTTCTCAGCCCCTTCTTGCCTGTAAGGTCTCTTTTGAGAAATCAGCTGACAGTCTGATGGGAACTCCTTTGTAGGTGACTGTCCCCTTATCTCTTGCTGCTTCTAGTATTCTCTCCTTCATTTTCATCTTGGCTAATGTAATGATGATGTGCCTTGGTGTGTTCCTTCTTGGGTCCAAGTTCTTTGGGACTCTCTGAGCTTCCTGGATTTCCTGGAAGTCTATTTCTTTTGCCAGATTGGGGAAAATCTCCTTTATTATTTGTTCAAATAAGTGTTCCACTTGTGGCTGTTCCTCTTCCCCTTCTGGTACCCCTATAATTCGGATGTAAGCATGTTTAAAGATGTCCTGAAGGTTCCTAAGCCTCTCCTCATTGTTTTGAATTCTTGTTTCTTCATCCTTTTCTGTTTGGTTATTTTTTTCCTCTTTCTGGTCCACTCCTTTGATTTGAGTCCCAGTTTCCCTTCCATTACTGTTGGTTTCCTGTGCATTTCCCTTCATTTCAATTAGTTTAGCCTTCATATGTTCCTCTAATTTGTGACTAAAATCAACCAATTTTGTGAGCATCTTGATCACCAGTGTTTTGAACTGTGCATCTGAAAGTTTGGCTATTTCTTCATCACTTAGATTTATCAGCTCTGGGGCTCTGAGTTGTTCTTGAGGCATGTTTTGATCTGTTTGTGCCTGTTATGTATGAGGAGCGGAGACTTAGGTGTTCACCAGGGTGGGGCCACCCAGGTCGCTGGTTTGTGACACTGTATGTGGGGGTGGGGACAGAGAGAGACAATAGCGGTCCCCTCTGCCACTTCCTGCCACTGGGGCCCTCACAGTTCACCTCACCACTTGCTCCTTCACTGGTCCATCGGTTTGGATGAAGGGTTCATTGTTGTCAGACTTCCATATAGTTCAATTTTTTGTGGTTTGGCTGCATTTTTGTTGCTAAAACTTTGTTGTTTTTAAACTTGGTTGTGGGAGAAGGCACAGTGCTTCCACCTACACCTCCATCTTGGTGGAAGTCCCCAAAGGTAAGAGTTTTCAAATTATTGTCATTTTATTCTGAAACCTGTTTACTATGTTGAAAGCACACAAAGAGTGTGACATCTTTCCCAAAATAATTTTCCCAAATGTGTCTACTATACAATATTCTCAATGTTTTTAATAAGTATAATTTACCAATGAGAAGAAATAGACTATGAAAATCCCAAATAAAGAATGATAATTTTTTTAAATGTTTACAGAAAAATCAGAATTAGGACTTGCAGCCAAGATGGAGTTGTAGGTGGAAACATCGTGCCTCCTCCACAACCAAAATTATGGACAATAAAGATTTAGAAACAAAAACACAACCAGGAACAATAAAATTAGATGGAGACGTAGGTGGAGGAACCACCTTGCCTCTGTGCACAACCAAATCTAAGAACAACTATTTTTAACAGCAGTCACAACCAAGCCACACGGAAAATCGACAATACGGAGTCCAAAGGACAACTAGATACTCAGCTGGACCAGTATGAGGAGCGAAGCCAGCAGCGGAACAGGTTAGCAAGAAAAAATTCCCGGGTGGTGCGCGGTGAGCGCGCAAGCAGCCGAAAGCGCTGATCGCGAGCTAGCTACGGGAGCGCACAGGGAAGAGGCGCGGCGGGCTGTCTGCGGTCGGTGGTGCATCTGCGTGCGGAGAAACCAGTGAGAAGGGAAGCCTGCTCCGGGCAGCAGGCTCGCACAATTCCGATCAGATAAACAAGCCCAAGGCATGTGGTGTGACTGGACGGGCTGGGCTAGCGGAGAGGACCACCATTGCTCCCTCTCTGACCACGCCCCCACACACAGCGTCACAAACCAGCGACCTGGGTCTCCCCATCCTGGTAAACAACTAAGGCTTCGCTCTGCTTACTTAACAGCAGGAATAGACCAAAAATGGCTCTAGGACAACCCAGAGCCCCATAACCCATAGATCTAAGCGATGAAGAAATAGCCAGTCTCTCAGATGCACAGTTCAAAACACTGGTTATCAGGATCCTTACAGAACTGGTTGATTTTAGTCACAAATTAGAGAAACATATGGAAGCTAAACTAATTGAAATGAAGGGAAATACACAGGAAACCAATAGTAATGGAAAGAAAACTGGGACTCAAACCAAGGGAGTGGACCAGAAGGAAAAAAAAAATGATCAAACAGAAAAGAATGAAGAAATAAGAATTCAGAAAAATGAGGAGAAGCTTAGGAACCTCCAGGACATCTTTAAACATGCTTACATCCGAATTATATGGGTACCAGAAGGGGGAAAGGTACAGCCACCAGTGGAAAACTTATTTGAACAAATAATAAAGGAGAATTTCCCCAATCTGGCAAAGGAAATAGACTTCCAAGAAATCCAGGAAGCTCAGAGAGTCCCAAAAAAGTTGGACCCAAGAAGGAACACACCAAGGCACATCATCATTACATTAGCCAAGATGAAAATGAAGGAGAGAATCCTAGAAGCAGCAAGAGATAAGGGGACAGTCACATACAAAGGAGTTCCCATCAGACTGTCAGCTGATTTCTCAAAAGAGACCTTACAGGCAAGAAGGGGCTGGAAAGAGGTATTCCAAGTCATGAAATCCAAAGACCTACATCCAAGGTTGCTCTATCCAGCAAAACTTTCATTTAGAATGGAAGGGGAGATAAAGTGCTTCTCAGATAAGACCAAATTCAAGGAGTTCATCATCACCAAGCCCTTATTATATGAAATGTTAAAGGGACTTACCTAAGAAAAAGAAGATAAAAAAGATGAACAGTGAAAGGACAGCAAACTCGCAGTTAGTAACAACCACACCTAAAACAAAAGCAAACTAAGAGGACAGCTAGATCAGGAGCAGAGCCATAGAAATGAAGATCACATGGAGGGTTAGCAACAGGGGAGTGGGAGGAGGGGAAGGGGGGAGAAGGTACAGAAAATAAGTAGCATAGACAGTAGATAGAAAATAGATAGGGGGTAGGGTAAGAATAGTATGGGAAATACAGAATCTAAACAATTTGAGACACGTGTTCATGAACTAAAGGGGGAAATGGTGGGGGAGGGGTATGCAGGGTGGAGGGGAATGAGGGGGGAATAGAGCAAATGTAATGGCATAATCAATAAAAAAGTTAAAAAAAACAATAAAATTAAAGTTAAAAAGAAAAAAAAACAAACAAACACAACCAGGACAGACAGAAAATTAAACTGTACGAAAGTCTGATGACCATTCAACCAGACCAGTAAGAGGAGTGGAGTCAGCCAGCAGAGAGGGGTCGTGGCAGGAAAAGGCAATAGCAGCCAGACCCAGGAGCATAGGTGGTGCGGGGCTGACCGCAGTCACACATATGCATGCAGATAAACTAGATAAATATGGGTAGCAAAACAGACCGAGCAACCCAGGGCCCCAGAGATAGAAATAAAGCCTAAAAGCACCGATTGAAAAGGTGCCGGCTTGTGGGAAGCAGCAGAGGGAACTGAAATCCGAGAGAGAGCAGAGCAAGTGCCATTGTTCCCTCTCTGACCCCACCCCCACATACAGACTGGGTTGCCCCGCCCTGGTGAACACCTAAGGCATTGCCTCTCATGGTGCAACCTGACCAAAAATGGCTCAATCAGAAGAACCAATCAAAGCCCCAGAGCCAATACTTCTAAGTGACCAAGAAATAGCCAACCTATCAGATGCACAGTTCAAAACACTGGTAGTCAGGATGCTCACAGAAATGATTGATTTTAGTCACAAATTAGATCAACAAATGAAGGCTAAATTAAGGGAAATGCAGAGTGAACAAATAGTGATGAAAAGAAAACTGAGACTCAAATCAATGGAGTGGACCAAAAGGAAGAAAGAAACAACCAAACAGAAAAAATGAAGAAACAAGAATCAAAAAATGAGGAGAGGCTTAGGAACCTCCAGTACATCTTTAAACATTCCAACATCCGAATTATAGGGGTACCAGAAGGAGAAGAGGAACAGCAACAAGTGGAAAACTTATTTGAACAAATAATGAAGGAGAACTTCCCCAATCTGGCAAAGGAAATAGACTTCCAGGAAATCCAGGAAGCTCAGAGAGTCCCAAAGAAGGTGGACCCAAGGAGGAACACACCAAGACACATCATAACTACATTGGCCAAGATGAAAATGAAGGAGAGAATCCTAGAAGCAGTAAGACATAAGGAGAGACTCACCTACAAAGGAGTACTATTAAGACTATCAGCGGATTTCTCAAAAGAGACCTTACAGGCAAGAAGGGGCTGGAAGGAAGTATTTCAAGTCATGAAAGGCAAGGACCTATATCCAAGATTGCTCTATCCAGCAAAGCTTTCATTTAGAATGAAAGGGCAAATAAAGAGCTTCTCAGATAAGGTCAAGTTCAAGGAGTTCATCATTCTTGAACCCTTAGTAAATGAAATGTTAAAGGGATTTATCTAAGAAAAAGAAAATAAAAAATATGAACAGTGAAAGGACAGCAAACTCACAGTTATTAAGAACCACACCTAAAACAAAAGCAAACTAAGCTGACCCCTAAAATAGGAGCAGAACCATAGAAATGGAGATCACATGGAAGGTTAGCAACAGGGAAGTGGGAGGAGGAGATGGGGGGAGACGGCACAGAGAATAAGTAGCATAGATGGTGGGGAGAAAACGGGGGGGGGGGCAAGAGTAATGTGGGAAATGTAGAAGCTAAAGAACTTATGACCCATAAACATGAATTAAACGGAGGAATGGTGGGGGAGGGGGTGTGCAGGGTGAAGGGGGATGAAGGGGGGAATGGGACAACTGTATTGGCATAATCAATAAAATATATTTTAAAAATAGGAAAAAAGAAAAATCAGAATTATTAATACATGGAGACAGAAGTCCAAATACAAATAAAAGAAATGGCCAATACATACAAATTTTCCTAGGAAAATTATTTTTTAAAGACTTAAAGATTATAAAGCAATTATTCACATATATAAATGCACCTTTTGATGCTAAAGTATTATCAACTTGCAAGTATTGCAACAATTATTGCAAGTATTATCAACTTGCAATAATTTCCATCCAAGAATATATATGTAAGTCTATCATCTGGTTTATGGCCTTGGACCCTTTTGGAAGCATAGTCATAAAACCAAAAACTACGAGCACAGAAGGGAACTTCAGATCATGAACTCCAGCCCACTCATTTCACAGATTAGAAAACAGGCCACACGGGGCGTCAAGCAATTTGCTCCAATTCTATTAAGTGACTAGTGGCTCAGTTGGAGCCAGAACCCTAAACTCCAAACTCCCAGTGTGTACCTTGCTTTCTCCTGTGACCTGCTAGGGAGGGTAGAACTCTGCATCCATCCATCCATCTACCCATCCATTCATTTATACATCTGCCCAGCCACCCACCCACTCACCCCGAACATTTGCTAAGTGCCCACTACATGCCAGACACTGTTCTAAGGCTAAGAATTCAAGAAACAAACTTGCAAAATCCGAGTGCTCAGGAAGCTTACACTGTAGGAGATGAAGAGATAACAAATACATAGTTATCTCAGGTGACAAGAAGACTAAGAAGAAAAATAAAGCAATGTAAGGGGATAAAGATTGCTGGAAGGTAGCTGCTATTTTACATGCATGCTAAGGGAAGGTTATACTGGTAAACTGACATTTCAAGCAGAGACTGAATTAGGAGTAAAATGCAGAGTACAATTAGGGTAAAAGCTAATTATAAATGACATTGGCATGATAAAATACTAATAGAAAAAATCCCCCCAAAAGCTATTGAGGAGTGACTGAGAATGTGTAGAGTGGAAACAGGTGGGAATGACTAAAATAAAAAGGAAGGAGGTGGTTTGAACACAGGAAAAGGAATGCTGGTAGTGATGCTGTGCTGACTGCTTGCCTGAGTGAGGGGCGATTGTCTGAGGAGCCCCTTGGATTTACCTCCCCTGTGCACTGTCTGGGTGGTGCCCATGAGGACAGGTCCTATGAGCACAGGGCAACAACAGTTCTAACCTGAAACTGAGGATGAATCTGAGCTAATATGAGCATATAATTGAGAAAATGACCCAGATTCTGACTGGGGATGGAGGCGTGGACCTCAAAGGTCAGGCTAGGTGAGGAGCCAGCCTATTTGAAACATGGAATGCCCATAAGAGACTGCAAAATGGTGAAGTGGTCGGGCTAATAAACCTGCCTGAGGAAGTATTTTGCAGTTTAAGGTTGTCTTTTTGTAAGCTGTGTACTGTGCTGCTGTACCACCTTGAGGCTCAAAGGAACACTGCAGCTTTAAGAACAGAGCAGATCATCCAAATTCTGGACCCATTTGGGCTTCTGTAGTGCCTTCCCAGAGACTCCCTCTAGTTGTATTAAAACACTGTATGCCCCTGGATGGTTCATAGCACCACCCTGTCCTGAACCCCGTGGGAGAGGCTGCAGGAATATGTGCAAAAGGACAGTGCCCTAACCATGCAGCTCTCTGACCAGTCCAGCCAGGCTGGGGGTGCATGGGTACCATTGTGGAGAGCAAGCTGCCAAGAGTAAGCTGCCAAGAGCAAGCTGCCAAGACGAATGCCTTAACCTCTCCAGAGCTCAAGCTTCTCAGTTCCTGTGTCTTCATTCTGAATCACAAGGCAGCTTCCCAGGAGGTCAGCATTTCCCCACTCTTGGCTGAGGCCCCACGGCCCTGTGGCAGCTTTGCCCTTCTTCCACATCCCCTGGCCAAATGGCGTCCTTGTGTCTCCTGACATTTACTCCTGTTAAAGGTTCTGGCTTACAGCTGCCTCCTCCTATCTCCTTTAGTCCTCTGCTCCACCTCCCTTTATCCTTTTCCTCCGATCCAGTCCCTTTTCAGGACAACAAGCATATTTTGTTACAAGATCCAGGTGAGAGTGGATCACCCAGCTTCTGTCAGGAGCTGGGAGTCCAGATACAGGAATCAGAACCAGGAGATTCAGGACAGGTGTAGGGATAAGGTGGACCAGGCACTGGCTTCCCTGGCTCCTTCCTCAGACAGTGGTCAGCTCCCTCACTCCCACCCACCCAAACATTAAGAGGCCAACAAGCAGAAAACCCAGGTAGTGTGTACTTTTTCCAGGAAACAATTCAGAAAACATGGAAAAGTTTTCCACTGTTTTTTCTTTATTCTTCTTGTGCTTAAACATCAGTTTCCTTCAAAGTTGTTTTTGCAAACATTTCAAAATACATTTAATGCATACAATTCCCCTCTTCAATAAATTTTGTTGAGTACGGTAGCCTCCCTTTTCTGCAGGGGATACCAAGAGATCCAATGGATGCCTGAAGCCACAGAGTACTGAACCATATATCTACTATGCTACTGTGCCTAAGTTTAACTTATAAAGTAGGCGCAGGAAGAGATTTACGGTAACAATAGAAAAATTATGATATACTGCAATAAAAGTGTGTCAGTGTGGTCTGTCAAAATATCTTACCAGACTACACTCAGCCTTCTTGGCTTGATGTGAAATGAAATGCCTTATTAAGTCAAGAAACTTTCACCTTTTCACTTAAAGGAAACACTTTATAGCTTTTCTTCGGCCTAGCCAAATTGGCACCATCACTAATTTTGCACTCTGGGGCCATTCTTAAGTAAAATAAGTGTTATCTGAACACAAGCTCTCAATATGCCAGTCGATCTGATAACCAAGATGGCAACTAAGTGACTAAGGTGTGGGAAGTGCACACAGCGAGGAGATGCAGGGCAAAGGGAAGAGTCACGTCCTGGTCAGAGGGAGCTAGATGCCAGACTCATGAATCGCCCTGGCGGGGTAGTCCAGTTGGTTAGAGCATCCTCCAAATACATCAAGATTGTGGGTTCAATCCCCATTCAGGGCATATACAGGAATCAACCAATGAATGCATAAGTAAGCAGAACAACAAATCAATGTTTCTCTCTCTCTCTCTCAAATCAATAAATAAAAAATAAATAAAACTTATGAACATTTTATGTCTGGAATTTTCCACTTAATATCTTCAGACTGCAGTTGACCATGGGTAACTGAAACCTTGGAAAGTGAAACCACATATAAGGGAAGATTACTGTATCTGTTTCTAAATAAGTTTTCATTGTAAAATATAGCACACATTTAAAATATTGTATGAAGAATATGTATAATTTGAAGAAAAACAATAAATTGAATATTCAGGGCCCTACCACTCATAAATAGGACACTATCATTATTTTAGAACTTCTGTTGCACCCTCTTCCCTTCCCTATCTCCACAGGCAATTTACTATCCTGGATTTTGCATTAATCATTCCCTTATATTTTAATAGTCATATATGTATTCATATATATGTTTAGGCTAGAGATGTATATGTCTATACACGTGCTATATGTATATGTAACAACATATTTAGTTTTACCTGTTTTTTAAATGTATTTTATTGATTATGCCAATATAATTGTCCCATTTTCCCCCTTCACTCCCCTTCACCCTGCACACCCCCTCCCACCCACATTACCCCCCCCTTTAGTTCATGTTTATGGGTCATACATACAAGTTCTTTGGCTTCTACATTTCCTATACTGTTCTCACCCTCCCCCTGTCTATATTCTACCTACCATCTATGCTACTTATTCTCTATACCTTTTCCCCCTCTCTCCCCCTCCCACTCCACTATTGATAACCCTCCCTGCGAACTCCATTTCTATAGTTCTGTTTCTATTTTAGTTGTTTCCTTAGTTTGCTATTGTTTTTGTTTTAGGTGTGGTTGTTAATAATTGAGTTTGCTGTCATTTTACTGTTCATATTTTTTTCCTTCTTCTTCTTAGATAAATCCTTTTAATATTTCATATAATAAGGGCTTGGTGATGATGAACTCCTTGAACTTGACCTTATCTGAGAAGCACTTTATCTGTCCTTCCATTACAAATGAAAGCTTTGCTGGATAGATCAATCTTGGATATAGGTCCTTGCCTTTCATGACTTGGAATACTTCTTCCCAGCTCCTTCTTGCCTGTAAGTTCTCTTTGGAGAAATCAGCTGACAGTCTTAATGGTACTCCTTTGTAGGTCTCTCCTTATGTCTTGCTGCTTCTAGAATTCTCTCCTTCATTTTCATCTTGGCTAATGTAATAATGACGTGCCTTGGTGTGTTTCTCCTTGGGTCCACCTTCTTTGGGACTCTCTGAGCTTCCTGGATTTCCTGGAAGTCTATTTCCTTTGCCAGATTGGGGAAGTTCTCCTTCATTATTTGTTCAAATAAGTTTTCCACTTGTTGCTGTTCCTCTTCTCCTTCTGGTACCCCTGTAATTCAGATGTTGGAATGTTTAAAGATGTCCTGGAGGTTCCTAAGCCTCTTCTCATTTTTTTGAATTCTTGTTTCTTTATTCTTTTCTGGTTGGATATTTCTTTCTTCCTTCTGGTCCACAACATTGATTTGAGTCCATTTCCTTCCCATTTTTCGAAGTGATTGTACCAATTTCACAATCAGGTTGCCCTGGAAATAGACTGTTAATAAACTTCCTGTGCAGGAAGTTTATTGGGGAGTGCTGTCAGGAACACCTGTAAGTGATGATGGAAGCAAGATTTATAGCCACCATCTTATTTTTTCTATACTTCCTTAACTTCTATATGTAGAGTAGATAAATCTATATATGTAAAAATATATAAATCTATATCCTCTTATTAATCGCCCTTAAAATTTATTTTAACTTTCTTAATAATCCAGAAAAGTAGACAAATATATGTATGGCTTTTCCTAGGAAACTTAATTTATGTATCCTGTTTTTGCTTGAGAGTTGTTGGGTTTCTTGAATCCATAGATGGTTCTTCTATAATTTTTTGAAAATTCTAGGTATTATCTTTTTGTTAGATTGCTTATTTTTTAAAATTTAATTGTTCAAGTATAGTTTTCTTTTACTCCCATGCTATTATCTTTTTAAATATTAATTCTTCCCATTCTCTTACTTCTCCTTCTATAATTATGAGACATGTATTAGTTTTCCTTTCCTCCATGTCACCTAACTTTTCTCTAATATATCCTTTCTCTTTTTACACTGCATTCTGGGTGTTTCCAATTCAATAATTTGCACTCAGCTGTGTAAAGCTCGATTACTGAGTATTTGAATTATTTTTGTTCTCATTTTTGGAAGTTTGTTTTTTAAAAATACTTTGTTATTCTCTGTTCATATTCTTGTAAGATTGAAGTAATTTTCATAGCACAAAATTTATCCTTTTAAAATGTACAATTCAGGGGGTTTCAGTATATTCAGAGTTTTGCAACTACTACCCCTACATAATTTCAGAAAATTTTCATCACCCCAATGGAAACTCTCATCCACATTAAGTCACTCTCCATTCCTGTCTTCTCCTAGCCCCTGGAAACCATGAACCTACTTTCTGCTACTATGGATTTCCTTATTCTGGACATTATATATAAAGCACATCACACAATACGTGGCCTCTTGTGTCTGCCTTCTCACATTTAGCATGTTTTCAAGATTCACTTGTGTTATAGTATGTATCACTACTTCATTTCTTTCAATGGTTAAATTTCATTGTATGGATAAACCACATTTTGGTTATTTATTCATCAGTTGATTGACATTTTAGTTGTTTTTATTATGGGGCTATTATGAATAATACTCTCAACATTGATGTACGAGTTTTTGTGGAGACATATTTTCATTTCTTGAGTATATCCTTAGTGGAATTGTTGGCTCATATGGTAATTGTTTTACTTTTTGAGGTACTACCAAACTGTTTCCAAAGTCACTGCAACATTTTAAATTCCTACCAGCAATTTTTGAGGGCCCCAATTTCTTCACACTTTTTTCAACATTTGTTATTATCCATCTTTTTTATTTTCGCCATCCTAGGAGATGTGAAGAGGTTCTTTCTTCATATTCAAGCTCCCTTTTGTGTCTTACAAAAATATCTAATTCAGCTACTTTATATTCTGTGTCTGACAATACCAACACATGAAGTCTGAGGTGGTTTCTACTCCGCTGGTTCATGTTCATGATTCTGTCATTTTTTTTTTCAAATCTTACTTTCTCATTTTGGGGGACGGGAGTTTATCTTCAGGAAAAATCAAATCCTAGAATGACTATGGGCTCTACAAGAGGATTTGTTCTTAGAAGCAGTAAGAGAAAAATGTTAAATTCTTCGCCTGAGGTTTTTCACCATCCAGGTAGGGCGAATTTAGACTGAAATTCACGGCAGTTAGATTATCAATTCTTAGGGAAGATGTTTTATCCCTCCATTCACTGCTAAAGTTTTAGACAGAAAAGTTTTCTTCCAGTTCCTGGAGTAGGAGACATGGGGTTACCATCCTCAACTTCACTTTTATACTGGCCTACATATTCCTTGCTGCCTATCAATCCCCTTAGAGGTTTTAACATTTTATCCAGAATGTTTGTTTTCAATGGAAGTGTTAGTCATCTGCCATACTAGCAAAAATGGAATTCAGTAAACAAGCTGACTTATCTTTAACTTACCTTCCAGACCATTTAATCATGTATGCGGCTCATCTCTTGGGTGACTCCTATCATCTGACACTACTGAGCCATCTTCCTTTTGCAGTACTCAATATCCAAAAAGTAATAATAGTAATGATCATAACTACACATTTCTGACTTGAAATCACTGAAGAGCAAGTTAGATCTTACTGAATGTCTCTGATGGCTATAGAGTGTAAGTTCACATCACACCACAGGACAAACTGTCCTAAATGTCTTTTAACATTTCACTTTCCCCATGCCTTTGAAGGGAGGGCTACTTGCCACCTGACACCTGCTAACTCTTATTCCTCTTGGAAAGAGAAACGGGGTGGAGAGATACAGGCCCCATCTAACTGATTTCTCCAAAAGCTAGAACATGTATAGTAGAGTTCATCAGAGGAGGTACACATGTGCTGGGGCAAGCTGAGCTCTATTTCATGTATGGAAGAACCTCTAGTGCTGTCAGCACTGATGAGAATAAGAGTAAAGACAATGAAAGAGAAAAAATCAAAGTTAAGCTGAGATAATTTTGCCTGGTATCTACATATTGTCCTTCTCAAAAGACCTACTTAAAATACTTGCACTGCAAAGATTGCCAGCTGTATTAACTTTGCACAAAACAATCCCACATAATAGGAATGCACAGGAATTGGAAGGAAATATGCTAACATGTAAATAGTCTATGCTATTACAGGTTTTTTGGTAACACAGTGTAATGCACATAACTTGGGCTTTGGAGCCTGACAACCTCGGCATTACTCCTAGGCCTGTTATGTAAGAAACCTAACTTCTCGGAGCTTGAGGTTTTTTCACATGATAAATAGGAATAGGAGAGAGGCTGACATACGGAGTCAGTGATGTGAAGTGCTTGACACAGGAACTACATGGACATGTACTGCATTGGGTGCTCACTCTTTCTCTTTCATTTTCTACTTCAGTTATTATTTTAAACATTGCCTCTTCACTATTTCCTTAGAGTTCAACTCCCTTCTTATAAAAGTAGTATAGATTTCAGCAGTTTTTCTTCTCATACAGGTAAGGTAAATGCAAACCCTTTCAGTCTATGAGAAATTTTATATTCACTCTTGAAAATTGTTTAGAAGAAGATGCATTTCTGGATTTGACTTTTTAAACCAGCACTTTGAAGATATTCTATTGTCTTTTGTTTTTTGTCTATAACAGCTCAGTAGATTGCTATGAATCAAACTGTTGCTTTGCAGGTAGTCCATCTGCTCCCTCTGGTTGTTTGATGACCAGTTTTGCCGTTGTTTTTTAAGCACTGTGTGTTTGCACGCACATACACCTGTACATGTTATGTGAAATGTTTACACAGAATTGCACATAATCTCTGTGGACAGTTTAACTACCATCCAATTCAAGAAATAGAATAATATTCACACCACAATAGTCTCCTACATAGCTCTCTGCCTCAGAAGTAACCACTAACCTGACTTTTATAGTAATCAGTTCCTGGTTTTTGACACTTTCAAATTAATATTCCACAATAACATACAACAGTGAATGAACCTCTACAATGTCCTATATAGCACACTTTCTATATAGCAGAAACTGGAAACGTGGTTGTCTCTATGAGGGGTGCTCCATGGCTGAAGAGTGGTAAGAAAGAACTTCTCTCTGCACATTCTGATATCTTTTGGAATTTAATATCATATGCATTTATAACCCTCTCAAAAGATAAAATGAAGACAACATAAAAGGGACATCAATAATAAGGTGTATGCAAAAAAATGTTTAAGCACTACATGTAAATTAAAATAGTATGAGTGGTTACCTGGGAGGGGAAGGTGGGTAAAAAGTATTAAAACATCTTGAAAAATACATAAGATATTAAGAAATCAATGGGTCAAATCTAGCAAAAGCAAAGAACCCCAAGAGGTAAAGCCAGCACTCAACACAACACTTTCATCCTAAGAATATTTGCCAAAGCTGATGAAAAACCAGAATAGTGTTCTGGCAGCTTCACAGGTCTAGAAAGGCAAAAGTCAAGCCTCTCCATCCCTCCAACTAAGGGATTCTCATAAACTACTTCTTCAAGATGGAACTCCAGGGGCTACACACTTCATACAGTCCCTGGCCTAGATGCACAACACCATCAAGCCCCCCCGCCCCCGCCCGAAGTGATCCAGAAAACCTCAAGACCTGAATTTTTAAAAGATTTTATTTATTTATTTTTGGAGAGAGGGAAAGGGGGGGAGAAAGAGAGGGAGAGAAGCATCAATGTGTGGGTGCCTCTCATGTGGTCTGCACTGGGACCCTGGCCTGCAACCCAGGCATGTGCCCTGACTAGGAATTGAACTGGCGACCCTTTGGTTTACAGTCTGCACTCAATCCGCTGAGTTACACCAGCCAGGACTCAAGAACTGAATTTAAATCAAGGAGCTCCAAGACAAGTTGTGCCCCAGGCACCTATCAGTAGAAAATGACACCCCCCACTGCCAGAAAAAGTACCAGCATCCTAGTCTTTTGCTCTACATCATATAGATAGGTCACAAATGGTGGAGCTAAATTTTAAATCGTTCTTTTGACCCCAGAGCCTATGTTCTTAACTTTACTAAACTGCCACAGAAAAAAAAAAGTGTATAGAAATGAATTTCACCTAATATAAAGTTATGAACTATCTGGAGTTCTTTTCAAAACTTGCAGAAATGAACTTCCAGTCAAGGCGGATGCATAGGTAGACAGACTTTGCCCCTAGCACAACCACAAGAAGAATTACAACTAATCTTAAAAAAACCCCAAAACCTAGAACTGCAGGAAAATCAAACTGTATAGAATTCTGACAACCAAGGATTTAAAGAAGCCACATTCATTCAGATGGGCGGGGAGGCGGAATCAAGGAGGTGGGCAGAGAGGCAGTGGAGGCAGCAGTGGAATGGATGTTCCCACTTTCACGTGTGGTGGATGAAAATCGAGAGGTATACTTTGGGAGTAAGCGATCCCAGCCCCAGGCCAGACCACATAGCCCAGGGTTCCCGCACCTAGAAGATAAAGCCCCCTTACCTCTGCCTGTAAAAACCAATAGAGTTGGGGAGGCAGAAGAAACAGGAGAGTCTGTTTAAAGGGCATGCGCAGGCTTCGAACGTATGCAAACCACCCACTCTGGGAATCTCCACCAGGGCAATAGCTAGAAGGGTGCCAGTTGCATCCAGGATGTGAGTAAAATGACTGGGAATGGGGCAAGTGCCAAGCAAACCTACAGAAGCCAGGCATCCCTTTTCTAACTCCTCCCCCAACATAGAGCCACATAATGGTGAAGCAGGTCCCGGCCAGGATAATACCTAAGGCTTGCCCCATACAACTTAACAGGTGCACAAAAACAGGGAATCTGAGCAGCTCTACCTAATGCACAGAAACAAACACAGAGAGCTTGCCAAATTGAGGAGACAAAGAAACATGGCCCAAATGAAAGAACAGAACAAAACCACAGAAAAAGAACTAAACAAAATGGAGACAGCCAACCTATCAGATGCAGAGTTCAAAACAGTGGTGGATCAGGATGCAACTCACTGAGTACAGTGACAACATAAGGAAAGAAATGAAGGCTACACTAAACGAAATAAAGAAAAATCCACAAGAAACTGACAGTGAAGGGAAATAACTGGGATTCAAATCAATGATTTGGAAGATAAGGAAGAAATAAACATTCACCAGAACAGAAAGAAGAAACAAGAATTGAAAAAAATGAGAAAAGAACAAGAAGACTCTGGGACATCTCCAAAAGTGCCAACATTGGAATCATAGTGATGCCAGAAAAAGAGGAGGAAGGGTAAGAAATTGAAAACTTACTTGAAAAAAATAATGAAAGAAAAACTTCTCTAATTAGGTGAAGGAAATAGACAAACAAGTCCAGGAGGCAGAGTCTCAAACAAGTTAGACCCAAAGAGGACCATACCAAGATACAGCATAATTAAAATTACAAAGGTTAAAGATAAAGTCTTAAAAGCAGCAAGAGAAAAGCAGAGAGTTACCTACAAAGGAGTTCCCATAAGACTATCAGCGGATTTCTCAAAATAAACTTTGTAGGCAAGAAGGGACTGGCAAGAAATATTCAAAGTGATGAAGAGCAAGGACCTACAACCGAGATTGCTCTGTCCAGCAAAGCTTTCATTTAGAATGGAAGGGCGCATAAAGTGCTTCCCAAACAAGGTAAAGCTAAAGGAATTCATCATCACCAAGCCATTATTACATGAAATGTTAACAGGACTTATTTAAGAAAAAGATCAAAACTATGAACATTATAATGACAATAAATTCAAAACTATCAACAACTGAAGCTAAAAAGCAAACGCAAAAACTAAGTACACAACCATAATAGGAAAAGAATCATAGATATGGAGATCATTTGGAGGGTTATCGACTGGGAGGGGGAAGGAGGAGAATGGGGGGAAAGGTGCAGGGATTAAGCATAAATGGTAGGAACAAAACAGACAGAGGGGTGTTAGGAATAATATAGGATACAAAGAAACCAAAGAACTTATGTGTACCACCCATGGACATAAACTAAGGGAGGGGGGTTTGCTGCAGGGAAGGGGGATACTGGCTGGTGGGGGGGCAAGGGGGAAATTGGGACAACTGTAATAGCATAATCAATAAAATATACCTAAAAAAAACTTGCAGAAGCATTCAGCCAGCAGTGCAGACATATCTCAAAGGACAAGCACACTCCTTTTTCACGAGGAGGATCTACTCCACTCTTTGAAGAGCTAGCTGAAATCTGTGCTGATTTCTACCCACTGGTCCCCACCTGGTCCTCTAGAGTTACAAGTTTCAATCTCTCTCCACCAAAAGCCCCCACACCTTTTCTTCTCCAGGCCAAACAGCCTTTTGTGTTTCAACGGAAACCCAACTGATACATTTTTAGCTTCTTCATATTAAACCATCACAGATGTGGATGATTCACTTTACCTCTGCTCCTTGTAAAATGATATCTGGACTAACCACCATACTCCAAGCTTGGTCTGAAAAGCACAGGGTCAAGCAAGACCGTCACTTGCCAAGCCCTGTATTTAAAACCAAGTACTGCAGTATAAAAACTGCATTCTACTGCAGTGCAGAAAACCACACTTTTGTTAAGCATCTGAGAGCCGTCTAAGGTGTGTTTTCAAGAAGTATCACAATTCCTCATGCTGTAGGCAAACTGGTCTTTGATTCTTCAAATAAGTGCCAACATTCTCTAGTCAGGGTCTTTGTCTGCTGCACTGGAACAGCTCTTCCCACTCCCCGAATCCCTAACCTCCCCGTTGCCTGGTGGGTTCCACTGAGCTCAAACCCAGCCTGAGGCTCAGCACCACATCTTCAGGAAAGCCCCGCCACATTCCTCTGCTTTAGGCTCCCACCACCCTGACAACAGAAATTAAATAATTGTTACTCATTTAATGACTCTTCTTTACTAAAGAATAAGCTCCACAAAGGCGGGGGCCAATGGGGAGTATCAATAAATACTGAACTTTCTTTTTCATTCTAACATATCCCCAATCCCAGCAGGGCATTGGCACAGGCTTGCTTTCTCTCTCTGCAGCCTTCTTAGGACCCTGATATAAGCCTGGAGAGTTTCTCATCTCCCAGTGCCCTGCATTTAGGCAGGACCAATATTTACCTCCCAACGTTATTAAAACACTTAGCCATTTGGGCTTATTGAGATCTGTCATTTAACACACTGACTACACCTCACTAGCTTTGTGTCAACTGCAGACTCTGCCACTGAACCAGGGACACCCTCCTGGAAGCCATGGCTTTTTAGGGTCCAGGAGCAGTGAAGAGGTCCACGGGCTTTCCCAGACTCAGGCAACTGAAGTGACCTCTAGCGCTTACATCTAAGGCTGACTCAATGACACAGACATATAGGTTGGAAAAGCTATTGTAACACTTCAATTTCCCTGGAATCCATGCCCTCCTGCCCCACAAACACAACATGATAAACAGAAGTGAGGCTGACTTCCGAAGTGAATAAGTAATTCTGGCAGCTTGTTTTTTCCTGGCAGCCTTGTTCTGACTCTTAAGAAGTGCACAGAATTTTAAGCCCTTATGGGATTTCTAAGCATCAACTTCTGGATTCACTGAATTTATGTAACAGGGAGAAAAGTAATTTTATATCAAGAAAGCCATAAATGTATAGTATTTGAAGTAAAATATTCAAACCCATAGTTGTAAAAGGGTTGTTCACTGTGTAAATATAGAACTTCCCCACCTTTGGAGGAAAATGTCAAACTATGGTTCAGTCATAAAGACAAAAGGAAAAAATAGACTCAAAAGTCCCTTGTCTTCTCCTCTAGTTAACCTGGATTCTATTTAAAGATTATCCCTTGATACAGTTACTGAGTAATGATCAGTAACACTCTTTCACACCCTGACCAACTGATTTCCGACACCATCTTCACCCAAGGCAACAGAAAAAAGTCACACTTGAAATGGCCCATGGCACTTTGCAGGGTTGACCCTACAGGTGGGCACTGGTCATCAACGACAAGTCTCTGAGAACCCAGTCTCAACAAGTCAGGAAGCCACAATGGTTTGATCCCTTTCTCCATGTGAAATCCTCATCAAATCACAGTTACTATGTTTGCACACAATTAATTCTATTTAAAAAGGAAATGTAAATCTAATAGAATCTACTCTTGGTAAACCTCTCCCTTCTTTCTTCTCTACACACTTAAAAAACATGTTGTTAACAATTATAATTTGCTTTCTTCTCAGGAGAAATAAACTCACCAGGTCTGTAATTTTTAGAAGTTTCTTCCCTCTTTTGGGCAATCCTAGAGAATGAAAGAATCACCTGAACACTGTTCAGATTTTCCAAGCACATTAATTATCACATTTGCTTTAAGCCAGAGGTTGCATCTCCAACACCCACAGGGCCCCAGGGGGCAGCAGAAATAGGTGAAATGGAGCACATCTTGCCAGAAGCAGAAATAAGTGTCAGCCCAAACTAGAGGGACGATATCATTAGCTCCCCGCAAACTGGTGCCACACAGTCCAATCAGTTTTTCAGAACTTCCCATTTCTCATGAGCATCTGGAACACAAACATTCAAATGTGAAACCTCATTTGAAGTGTTGGTAATAATGTTAAAAAGCTCTCCCATTGGGCCAAAGCATATCACCGGACCAATTCTGTACACAGGAGTCCACTTTTAATTCTTTACTCTAAGCTAAGAAATCTACTTAGGGATCTATTTAAAAGAAGAGGTATGGGGTAAAGGGAGTAAGGGGTTTCAATCCTCTCTTGAAAATGTTCCTTTTTATTTTTCTCCAATCTAAAATATTACTCTCCTTGCCCTAAAGCACAAAAGTAAGAGTGACTACAAAACTCTAAAGGATGGAAGGAAAACAATGCATCAAGCCCAAGGAGTTACCTTCATGCATCCTTTAAGGTTCCTGCTATTAACAAAATGCTGCAAAAGCTCTTAGATTTTTACTCTTACACCTTTTGCCTAACAGCACCAAGGGTCTATTCATTGTTGGATATGTAACTTCTCTCCATCTGTCCACTTTCAAAAATCTGAGGTAACTCTTCCAGCCCTACCCCTTACCATCCTCTCTACCCCAGCTAAGACACAGATCACAAATGCTCCAAACATGTAATATTGTTCAAGTTTTGGAATTACAGTCTGTGGAAACTTGCTAACTTTTTGTCAGAATTTGTAAATTGTTTTCTTGCTGACTGAGATGCTCTCACACCCAAACCATTGTTTGCTATCATTACTTCCTAGCATTTTAAAACATTCCTGAGAAACCACAAAAATCATTCCCTAATTTCTGGGGCTTAAAATACTTAAGGCAGTTAAATTCCATTAGTAATAAATGAGTAGAACCTAGCATTTAAGTGCCTGACGCTACATGGCATGACAGGCATGGCCTCTGTGTTCTATGGAAGGAGTGCTGAATCCACGCCCAAGAATTTCATAACACACTCAGAATGACGACAACCGTAATGCCCTGCTTCGGCCTGTAGTACACAGTCCTTTCAAGTCACTGTCAGCTAAGAGGCACCTGAGTAAGTCGTTAGAATCCAATGTCCATTAAAAGTAGTCCTAAAAAAAAAAAAGTAGTCCTAACTTCTCTTGTTCTCAAAAACCATGTTAGGAGCACTGAGATTGATGCATCTTCTGTGATAACAGTTCCACTCATATGCCCTTGTTTTAATCCAGTACAGAGCAATTAACAAGATATTATAAAATGAAAACCAACACCTGTCATTTCTTAAATGTATTGGAAGATTCTTACTGGAAGAGGAAAGATCAGACAGAGACTGAACTGACAAAAGATAAAGAAATACAGCAAATTATTACAAAAGTAATTTCTGAAATGTTTATTTTTAACCACTGCTAAAACAAAATTTTAGTGCCTTCTGAAGTTCATATTTTGGTAAATGAACATATTAAATTACTGAAAAGCAGAAGAGAAGTTACTGTTATACAATATCTTAATATAGTAATTCAGCACAGTCAAATAAACAGCTACAATTATTTAAATTGCTTTGCTATATAAAACAAGAATGTGAATTACTTTTAACACTGCACAAGTAACCAAAGGTAGCAAATCCAGCAATATTAAAATCTGTTATTAAATAGTATTCAAACATTCCAATAAAAACAAAACAATGAACTTCTACAGCTACAATTATGCCCTTATGAAAGGAATGTACATGGATGGTAAAAAATAAATAAAGTGACAAGAGTAACTAAGATTGTATCTGCACCTTCAGAGCAGAAATACAGTTAAGTGAATGCGTATAGGGTCTTTTGCTGAAAATTAGGAAAAAAATGTACTTCAGTAACAATTTTATACAATTTCAGTGGAAATTTATAATTTCCACTGAAGTTCTAATTGTTTTGTGTGGTGACAGGCAGGCAGGGTTTTAAATTAAAGTATCTTCCCTACATCTTGGGTATGGATGTATTCTTTTTTTTAAATCCAATGGAAAGTTACCTTTGAAAAATATAAAATTTAAAGTAATGTACTGATGGGAAATTGATACTATTACTTGTGGAAGAATAATATTAGTTAAATAATTAGCTATGAAGCCATCTGGGTCTGGACTCTGACAATGAGTCAGTTAAATGTTGCAGCCGGGGAATGTACGTTGTCATCATGGTCCTGGGGAAACCTGTCCTCCACTGCACGCTTGGTGCGCTTAATGAGCAATTAAGTTCTCCTGCCAACAACATAAAACCCTTACCTAAGCAAAATGAAAGTATCGTGAGTTGGATTAAGTCACATCAAATATCTGAAAGGGTAAGTAAAACATGTCACCACATATATATTCACTGAATGAACACTCTCAAAGGTTTTCGTCCATTACATTGTATCAAGCCATCCAACAGACACTGTAATTTCACTGTGATTTATCAGAATAATTTCTTTTCTATAAATCAGGACATATTTTCAAAATCCACATTAATAATACCTAAAAATTTAAACTTAGCTTGAGAAAAGAAGACTATGAAAGTCTTGCCACATTTAAGTCTAAAATAACGTTTAAAGAACCCCTTATCAGAGGCCTCATTCACTATCTTTCCAGAGACACTTTAATGGTTCTAACCCTGATAAACAAAACTCAGCTCTATGCACATCACAACTTTAACAGTTCTGAATAAGATATATCTCATAAGGGCCAAAATCATCAGAGTGGCAATATTTCAATGTTATAGTATAAAAATGTCAAGTAGATTTTTATTAAAATAAGACAGAGCTGTTCTCAGCAAACAGAGAGAGCTCTTTGGAAAAATCACAAAGTGCCTTTACAGAAAGTAAATTTAGACTGTACTTGATTAAGAGATACTGCTCTAAACGCAAACGTTGTCTCTAGGAAAGGACGTTTAACTCATGCTTCTTTTCACACCTGCCAACACTTTGTATTCTTCTCCGGCAAGCGCACTGAAGTGATGTGAGTGTAGGGTCTCGCTATGACTATGAAAAGGCATGCTAACGCCTCGTGACCATCTGACACTCACAGGGGCTGAGTAAGGGCAAGCTGAATGCAGTGCAGCTCCATCAAAATGCAAAAGAAGAAGCATACAAGGGAAATCTCACCTCAAAATGTGAGATTTCTTTTTACCATAAAAGAAATAAACATAAACATTTCAAGCACAAAGTTTTACAAAAGTATATATTATCACTTTAGTTTAAAAGAAATTCAGAAGTCGGTTTTGCTGTTAATCAAACCCGTACATACACTGAAATTATTACTAAACACAACTTGACAGTTAGTTATGTATTTGTAAAAATTCACTCCAAACTTAATAATCCATTAACCTGCATTATAATTAACAACATAGTTCCTAACATTTAAAAACCCAGGTCAGTGCTGCTGCATCTCAAGTTCTGAGAAGCTAATGGCAGAAATGATCCCGGTTATAAACATACATTTCCTGCATTTCTCCACCTTAAAAAAATACTTGAAGAAACTTTAGGAAAATTTATTTTTAAGGCCTGCTCTATTTCTTTATCTTAAATTGAGAAAAAATAAAAGTTGCAATATAACCTCAAAATATTTAAACGGCACTTGGCATTTTTCTTAAAAAGCAAATTTAATTCTTTCATTATAGAATACATTTTTCCTACAATAATTAATAATTCAAATGAACGGAAGTGCCCCTGGTCCTTTCCCCGTGGCAGGTGCTATGTCTTCTACACTTCGTGCAGCTTCTAAAAGTCAGCGCTCAGAAAAAAAGAAAATGTTTTGGAGCAAAACCAAAGTCCCCAACAAAAGTAATTTACTGTAGATTACAAAATCCGCTAATGAGAGAACCAAAAAATTCACACATGCATACCCTTGCACACAAAACCAAGACACAATCTCATTCTCTATTCAAGTCGACTTGTTTCTTAAACTGAAACAGCAGGAGATGTAGAGCCC
This sequence comes from Artibeus jamaicensis, assembly GCF_021234435.1. Lineage (NCBI taxonomy): Eukaryota > Metazoa > Chordata > Mammalia > Chiroptera > Phyllostomidae > Artibeus > Artibeus jamaicensis. Next base: position 5,945,707 of record NW_026521822.1, read on the forward strand.
AGAGGGAATATATCAGAGGTCTCTGCAAAACAGTGCAGACAGATTTTATCTGGGGAGAATCCTTTTTTTCTTTTCTAAAAAAAGCTAGGGCTAAAGGGAAGAGGTTTTCAAAAATCCAAAAGTGAAAATCTTTATTAGGCTTCTCTAAATACATGTCCATATTAACACTGACTTTTAAAATTTCAACATATTTTGCAACTTTATTTTCATTTACAGGATAAGTTGGAGACTCCAAATAGTCAAAAGAGAAATATAAATTCTTACTGCACAATCTTTATAGACATTTTCTGTTAAAGCACCTTTTTTAACGATAATGGTGGATTTCTAACCATGAAAACATTAAAGCAAAGGAGGGCACGAACCACCATCAAGGTTCAAGTGCTCTTCACACACAGAGACACACACTCTCACTCACTTCCCGGTCAGAACAATTGGCAACATTAGCAAGTAATTTGATGAAGGCTGAGGAAACTATCATTTACAGTATTAACAGAAACCTAAAATACTAATTTTGTAAGGAATTAAATAGTTTAGGGGATTCAAAAAGCTACCAATAGCTAATAAAATTGACTTTTAAAAATGAGTCTAAAACTGCCAGAAAAAAAATTGCTTTTTTGATGTCAAATGAGTTACTGATAGGAAACCACAAGTCAGGAATCCAACCTCAGCCACCTCAGTACAGTTCCTAGCAGCACAGTTGATGCAAAAACAATGACATCAGTCAACGTTCCTGAAGACCTCACCCCGGACCTTCCTTCAAATCCATGTTTTTAGTGTCTTAACACACTGCACATGGGTACAGAAGAATAAGATAATATTGACAGAGATTACAAAAGTATGAACTATATACACCACGTAATGACACAATGAGCTTAAAAGCTGTATTTCCTTTCCTCTCAATTTACTTTAAATGTTAATATTCACCATTTAAATTTTATCTTCTGCATCTCTGTCTTTTTTTGTTCTCTCCTAAAACAAGTAATAAAAATATACGGGTTTGGAGTTTGTTCTATGCATTTTCCAAGAGCCAATCGAATAGTGACTTGCACTTCTCCTCACTGGAAGTCTTTTCAACCACTTCATAGTATTTAAGTACAGCCTGCAGAAGGTCTCCCACTTTCCAGCGTTTTTCTTGCAATTGTTTTGAAAGCTAAAAGACAGAAAGATATGTCAAATATTAACCAAAAACAATTTCATAACAAAATTTTTGCTTTATTTTTAACATCGGCTAAAACTAAGAATCCTGCTGTTTGTAATAAAATACTGTTTCCCAGTTATAACAAAGTCTTATCCCTAAACCACCACTCTTTCCCACAAATTAAACATCTTCCTTTCCTGCCATTTATAAATACATCTCCACAGAATGACAACTTGGGATTGCTGGCAATGGAACTCCATAAACCTCACCAAGCAGATACTCTGTGTGGGAGTACAGATGCTATATTTCTATAGGAAATTCTTAACCTAACTAAATACATCTGCCACACCCTCAATGAGAAACGCAAAATAATAAAGACATCAAGCTTCACACAAGGATGTGGATTTTCCTTCCACAACTTATAGTCTGCCTTTTTCTTTTTTTTTTTTTAATACGCCCTCTAGCCTCAACAGAAACATGGCTTTCTAAGTTAAGAAATGGTACTGTTTAAAAAAAAAAGTAAAATATTGTGGTCATAATACACAATATTTGCAATACAGTATACACAAATATCAAATCATTATGTTGTACACCTGAAATTAATATAATGTTATATATCAATTACACCTAAAAAAAAGTACATATAGGTTTAAATAAACTATCATCACCAATCAGAATGTCTTCACTCATTTTTTTCTATTTAGTTCTGTAAAAAATACTTAAATTTTTTATAATCTATATATGCTTAGTTTTTTTAAAATAGCTTTTGAATTATATCTCAATAAAAATATAATTCATATATCATACAATTCATCCATTTACAGTGCACCCATCAATGGTTTTTAGCATTATTCACTGAACTGAATGCAGCCATCACCACGACCAGCATCAGAACACTTCATCACACCACAAGGAGAGCCTTACATGTCAGCAACCACTCCCCACTCCTGCCAACCCCCTAACTCTAGGGGATCACGACTTTCTGTCTCTACAGACTTGTATGTTGGCCATTTCATATAAATGAAATCATTTGTATGAAACAATCTACTTTCCCATGATCAATTACGACCAGCTTCTTTGACTTAGCATAATAATTTCAAGGTTCCTCCATGGTCTACCATGTATCTATATCATTCCTTTTAATTGGTAGATTGTATTGCATTACATGAATACACCATATTTTATTTGTCCACTTCTGACCTATTATGAATAATGTTGCCATGGCCATATGCTTTCATATACCTAGGAGTGGAATTGCTGGGTTATACAATAATGCTGCGTTTAACTTCTTGAGGAACTGGCAGAATGGTTTTCGAGGTTACATGGGACAAGGTCTCCTTGTTCAGGCATTATCACACTCAGCTCTGCCCACAGCCTTTCTCAGCCTTCAGTTTACCTGTGACTAAATGTGACAAAATGTTTGTTTCCCTAAGGTCACTTCTGCCCATTCTGTCTCTTTGACATTTTATTTCCTGAACACCCTTTTCTGTCTTATTTTCTCCCTTTAACCCAAAACAGACACCCTAAACTGGAAGAATCCAAAAAAATCTAAGCAAAAACAAGTAACAAAAATAGCAAAAAAAACCCCACAAACCCTATTTTTATACAATACTTTTTCACATACTTCTTTCAACAATACTTTTGTAAATTCTGTACTAGGAATCAAGAGTAACTAGACTATTTCTTTTCTGTTACTACTGATCAATTCACATTGGTTATTCATTAGACTACTCTATGCCCTACAGTAAGATTAAACCAAAGTTCCGATATGAAAATTTCTGGGACAAAAACCTTACATTAAAAATCTTGACTAACAAGGTGCTTGGTATATATACAGTTAAGTTCTCAATAAAAATATCTAATTAATACATCAAATCTGAATGTTTTATTAGAACTTTATTAGATACTCAAGTGGTCCATTGTCCCTTATTGGATGTTTAAACTCATACTGGCTTTTGATTTTGCTAGCTTCTCATACTAATGAAACTGTATTAACAGAGAGAGAAACATACTAAGTACTAGGCACAATTATGAATCAAATAGAAAGAAAAAAATCCTTTCATAGAAACACATGAAATGTTTATTAATGGCACCTAACTTTGAGAACTTAGGATGTGCCAGGCACTAGATTAAGCATTTTTTAAATATTATTATATTTAATCCTCACAAATCTCTGTAAATTCTATACTCACTTCCATAATGCAGATAAGGAAGTTGGTGAACTTGCCCAAGGTCACACCACTGGAGAGTGGCAGAGATGATCTGTGAACCCAACTATTATACTCCATCACCTAAGCATCTCCCCACCCTATTATCAACAGCCATCTTACTAGATCAACCACGTGACACAGAACACCATGTACTGTGAAATGTAGCCTCACAACTACCCTAGAAGACAGGTACTCACTTGTATAAACTCCTTCTTTGTAGAGTCATGAAAAGAAAGTTCTGTAACTTCAGCCTCAGAGGCAACAAGCCACTGAAGAATGATCCTTAGTTGAGGGTCTACTGTGCATGGCTCCAGGTCAATATTTGTTATTAGCAGAGTCTTTCCATCTGGCCCCAAACCTGATATTTAAATTTAAACAATATGAAGTGAAACTCATCAATTCCATTATCAGTACCCTAGTTTCCAAGGACATGTAAGTATTTTCCACTGACTATCAACAAAACGGGGTTTTTTGCACTATGGCACCAAACATGGGCCACTTGGTAATCCTGGTAGTGGTCATGGGGTTTGAAGCTGTCTCCCCAAGGCTTGTCTGTACTACTGGCTTTCTCAGTTCAGAACCCCGATTGCCTGAGAAGGGACTGACATTCTAAAATTACAAACAGCAGCAGCAACAAAAATGAGGGCTGTTTCCTTAGAAATTCCATAATTTTGAACCTTTCTACAAATCTACATCAGTCTATCTCCTAATTTACCAATTTCTAATTTAAAAAATTTGTAAACTGGCTGTGATTTTCTATGTAATGAGAGATGACTATAATCTCAAAAACTGGGTAGTGACATACATTTATAAGTAATTAATCTCCTGATTTTTTTACCTACTCACAAAAGAAATGCTGAACAGCCTGGCTAGTGCCAAAAGTAAAAACTTCTAAGTGCATTTTATATTGATATTAACTTGTATCCTCTTCTCTCATAATCACTCCTCAGTAAAGTTAGTGTTCGTTACAGAAAATATCCACGTGCATTTATACCACATGTATAGCAACTCTGCTCACAGGTATAACCTGGGAAAAAGAATGTAACATTTTTCTATTAAAAAATCAACAGGTTTTTAGTTAACAAAAATAAAGCAATTACCTAGCCTATCCATAACTCAGAAAGTATTATGCTATTTCTACTTTATAACTGATGAGAAAAACTTACTTCTAGAAGCCCTATATGAAGAGACTGTCTTTGTAGCAGAGGCATTAGAGCTCTAATATAATAATCTTACTAGATGTAAGGATTTTAGCTCAAAGATTGGTACACTTTCCTAAATAAGAAGAGCACAACACAGTTAATAATAAAACTCATTAGAAACTTGGGTGTTATAAAGTACATTTCAAGAAATTCATTTTGGCAATTTTATCAGTTTACCCGCTTCTAAAGAAATGATAAAAAAAAAAACCACTGGTTCAAAATCAAATATCTCAAACAGTGTGAATATTTTTCTGTGCCACTCTATAGAAGGAATAATTAGTATTTTCATAATTAAGAAAAATAATATTTGGGAAAAAACTTCAACAACCACCTAAATACAATGAAAATTCCGCTTCAACATGAACAGTTTTTAAATTCACTCAAGTCTAATATACTTGGATTAGGAATTACAAATCACAAGAACTCTGTGACCAATGGTATCTAGTACTGACATATTCAGAAGTATGTTCATTAAAGAAAGATTTGAATATTTCCTTCGAAGATGTGGATGTGTGACTGTAGAACTGGAATTCAGAAAGAAATGTAAAGGACAAATATGATTTATATAAGATTATCATTAAACACTAATTCTGGAAGTTACTGACTTGGAAGAAAAAAACTATGACATAGGCCATAGTTATAATAAACAATATCTTATGAGTATAGATCTTAAATTTTGAAAAATATAATTATATAGAGTTTATCATAAATTTTCCTGTCAAATAACTGAATAATTCTTTTAAAGCAGCTCAGTCTTTATATCAATAAGTACTTCAATAGTTTAGCAATCAAATAATACAAATTACTCAACAAAGGAGTTGACACCAAGTAAATTACTTTAAGAATACCATGATTTACAATGCAAATACCCTTATTTGTAACAACCCAGAGCCTAATGAAATGCACAAATACAAAAATTAAAGACTCTTACAAATTGTCAGTTACCTTCTATGTCATCCTCATGTTCTTCATCTTTATCATCTGGCCCATCACTTTTTAAATAAAAGAACAGAAGCAGTTTTTTAGAAAAAGCTTTAATAATGTTATTCAAACCAATTCTTAAAATGTGGTAAAGAATGAATGTTACAATATGATATGTGACATTTAAAAAGGAGAGAAATGACAATAAAAGAGGAAGCTTTGCTTCTCACACCATTTCATGTTAAAATCTGAATTGTGAATGATGCCTAGATAAGTTATCAATAACCAAGAAGTTCTTTCTATCTGACCATTATGTACAGAGCACCAAGTAAATTCATAATAAAATTTAATTTAAAATAACTTGAAGCCAAAATATTCTACTAATTTGGTTTTAGATAACACAGAATTTGAATATTATAAAATCACATAAGTATTTATTAATGCTTCTGCTGATGCCATTTATATATTTAATATAGTAAAAACATTTTTATATATGAAATAACTACAATATATGAAAAAACTACATACAAAAACAAACAATAAGCAAAACAAAACAAAAAACAGAAATCCTGTAGGAAGCAAGCTCTTTTTAATGAAATAATAATTGGTAGAATGAAAAATAGCAAGCAAAGCAACACATGCATAAAAGCAATACATTTTGTAATCAGATGTCAACCATAACTTAGCATAGTTGAATTCTTTTCATTAGATGTAATTTATCAAGCAGAATCATGTCAACATATACAAGAAAAGCAGCTTGATACATACTGGCAGTGTAACCCACATTGTTTTAAGAATATGGCATCATGCATTAGCGGTGAAAGACTCATCGGTTTTTAAGTTTCTGGACTGGACCAACCTGTCTGATGTTGGAAAGGATAAATTGTCCTCATACAAATCTCCTTCTAAACCAAGACTGCTCCAGCTACTGCTGTTACCATTACTGCCAGAGGAAGAAAAGAACAGAGCTGAACTAGAAAATGAATAGTAAAGACGACCTTGGTTTTCCTTGGAACAGCTTCTGTCAGTGGTAACTGGATGTTCTGAAGCTGCCACAGTGGAGCGTGGTATCCACGGGGGTACAGAGCCCACCACTGCTACTACAAGAGGAATCTGACAGCTTCAGAGATTTGGGCATTTTCTTACTTGTCCTCAAAAGATCATAAAAATCATTCTAAATGTAGATTTATTTTAAAGATTAAGACAACATAATATCTTTTAAGATAGCAAATGAATGCAAGAAGCTGTTTCATCAAGTGTTATGATATAATTTGTAGAAAGCCAATATTCCTCAGTCTGGGATAAGTTTAAAAAGAAAATACCACAGGTTAACATTCTCTCAGATCTTTAGATAATACAAACCATGGTGGACTTGGGGGAGGAGGGAGCAGGGAGTTGGGGAAAAAAAAGTTTTCTGATTTTAAAATTTATTATGTCAATTACCTTCATTTCACTATTACATATGATTCAGTAGGTGGCAACTAATACACATTTTCCTCAGAATATTAGCTAACCAAGGTTTATTCAAGCATTACACTGGTCTAGTCGGCCAGTCACTAAGGCTGCACAGGTAACTTCTTATACTATCCAATTAAAAGGAGAAAGCAATCATATCCTAAACCTTCAGCAAAGCAATAAAAAACAAAAAGCAACTGTCTTCAGAAACAAAAGTAAATTCAATCTTTCTTATTAAAAACTAAACATGCAATATTTTTTAATTCCAATCATTAAAATAATTAGTAAGCACATTAGTTTGCAGTGAAAGCAGCTATCTTTCCCTGGTATTAGACTAGGATATTATAAAAGTTAGTATTTATACAAACCAAAATTTTGGTTGTAAAAAAAGAAATAATATAATCACTTTACAGGCATCAGTAAATGTTAACAAAATTACTAAGAAAAAATGATCATTTAAAAGTTCTAAGTTGTTTCCAAGCAATCTTGAATCATTTACATATCTACATTTACTATGTTTACTATGTTTACTACCACTATCAAACTGTGACAAACTATAATGTATGAGAGAATTAAAGGTAAAACTGAGTAATATCTTTTCATGTATATTCAAGCAAATATAGCTCTAGCATAAAACTATTAAAACAACCAGAATCTTGCCCATGTGGTCTATTTTCAGACAACTCAAAAATGAGAAAACAGAGAAACAGAGTGTACAGAGGGCCAGCAGCCAGAGAAAACTAATGATCTCAGACACTGTGTTCACTTCTGTTAGCAGAATGGTTACCCAAATAAAAACTACAATATTCCTACCCATGCGCTGATGATCCCATTTAATTAATAATAAAAATTTATCACCTTAGTATTAGATGAACATGAAAAAAGTCCCTCCACCTAACCTCATTTTCCCTCCCATTTTGCCCCTTGAAGTGAGATTTGAAGTCAGTTATTTACAAAATGCCATTTCTAACCAGGGTGTGCCATTTCTAACTAGGATGGCCATGTATGATTCTTCACCTGACCAGGGCACTTCTGAAAATGACAGACATCACCATCAGTGATTACACCAGATCAGAAGCAACCAGGACTGTCCTAAACAAACTGAAGGTCATTAACCCCTCCCAAAAAACACATTATCTTAATTAATGTCAGGAAAGTTATGGGGCCATTTTGATGCCTCTTACAAAGAACTGTCCTTCTTCCTATTCTCTAAAGCAGTGATTTTCCACCAATGTTCCACAGCACACGCCTAGGTGTGCCACACAAATTTTTAAAACATACAATACCTGACTATTTAATCAGGGGCACTAACCTCTATTCTCTTAAGACTGTCAAATTTTAAAAAATAACAACAGCCAACACAACAATATCCATCCAATGTGAATGAATCAAAATTATACCTGTGTTTTATTCTTTTTGTCAGATCCGCAAAACCTCTGTTTTTTGGTGTGCTACAGAATTTTAGTAATTAGTTAGGTGTGCCATGAGATGAAAAAGGTTGAAAATCACTGCTTTTAAGAAAAAAAGTACCCTCTTTAGAGTAAGAAAGAAAAATTTTTCCTTCAAATTCATGAAATGTCCAGGTAAAGCTTAAAGGGTATAAAATCAAATGTATGCAACATTTTTTAATATCAACTACTGGCACATCCAGAAAAAATTAGTTGGGCTAATTACTATATTTAATAAATGTCAAAACCATTGGAAATATATTATAAATAATAAAATACATTTTGAAAATAATGAGATTTTCAAATTCATAATTTTAAATAATGCTCAATATAAATTTATAGCTCACTTTTGAGGTCTTAGGACCCAAATTGTGCAGATACATGTAGAATTTTAGTTACCTTTCACTCAGATGATGAAAACTGCTGCTCTCGTCCTGGTGTTCATCTTCGAAACTTAAATTGGACCAGCTACCAGTGCTGTCATCACCAAGACTGAGATTCAACTGCTGGCTACCAGAAGACTCGGTTGACTGAAAGTCTTCTATTTCTTTTGGACTAAAGTAAAAAGAAAATATAAATTCAATCCAAAAGCATCAGATGTTGAATTAGGAGCCCATTCATTTGATGATAAAAGATAATAAAAGCAAGAAACACTATGCCGAGTCAGACCAGTGGTCCACCTAACCTTTGTTTAGTCTGTCAAAAAGAGACTTATTGAAGGGTACCTTATTAATTTGAATTGATGGAGGTACCCACCAACACCCATCCATCCCAAGTGCATCATTTATATAAATTCTTTAATAAAGCAGTTCATATTTACTACTGGGACCACTATGAAGGAGCACAAGTTCCTACGTTTTCCATCTGCTTTACCAGGTAGTACTTCCAATTGTACAAAAACAAAACAAAACCCTTTTTATGGCTTTAAAAGAAAAAGTTGTAGTTCACGGAATTCTGGTACTGTCAATCAATCCTTTAGTTAAACTAGGAAACTGTCTTCAAGACTTTGAGTGTGGATCATAACCCTAACCCTTCTCACTTTTTTTCAATCAAGAAACATTTACATATTTATTCTATCTTCGCGAGAACGGCCATTCACTATTCAATTGCTGTACAAGAGGAGACCCACCCCCTCAAAAAAACAACCTGGAATTATCTTCGGGAGGGCAAGCCCCTCGCAGTACAGGCTTCCACTGCCAGGTGAGTGTTCAAGGAACCCATATGTATCGGTGCGCCAGCTGGAGCTATTGTGAGAGGCTGCATTCCACTTCAGTGAATTTTTCTGAAGATTCTTTCAAGCATCTGCCCATGTCATGATGGGTGATTTACAAGCACACCTGCCCCCACAGCAGTTTTCAACCAAAAACAGCATGGCATCCATGCCCCATCCTCTCTATTCATCCAATCTCAACCTGAGCAGTCTTTTGTTTCTCCAGATGAAAAAAAGTCCTCAAAGGGAAACATTTTGCCACTGTGGAAGAGGTAAAACAAAAAAATGGCAGAAGCACTAAAAAGCATCAAAATTGATGAGTTCAAAAACTTTTAAGCAGTGGGAAAAGTCTCAACAGGTGTTTTGCATCAAATGGAGAGCACATGGAAGGTGACTTAAGTTTAAACATATAAAAATACACGCACAATTTTTTATAAATAAAATTCCATTGGGGGGGGCCCTCTGGTAACTACCCATACTACGTTTTATTGTCAACATAGCATTTTAAAGCTGTATTTTTAAACATGAAGGGGGAAAATTTTAAGTCTCCTGATCAAAACCCTCTAGTGGCTTCTCATCAATTAGAATTAGCTAAATCCAGACAACATACTACTTGGTATGATAACCTCTCATAACCTCCACCTTATCTCTTACTATTCCCTCTGTCTCACTCACTTCAGCCACTCAAGCCTCTTTGCTGTTTCTCCAAAATGCAATCCCTTCCCTTTCCGCAAACCCTCTCCCCTGGTTCTCATGTGATGCCTCTCTTCACCTTTGGCTCTTTGTTCAAATGTTACTTTGTCAGAGATGCTTCCCCTGCTACCTGTTCAAAACTGCAAACCAGCCCTACCTGCTGCCAGGAAACTACCACCAGCAGCTGCACTAACTCCCTTCTTTGCTTTAGTTTTCCTCCAAAACAATTATTACCATGTCACATACACCATATTTTACTTATTCACTGACTGCCTTATTCTACTATAACTAAAGTTCAAATGAACACACACACACATTTTTCCATATTTTACTTACTTCAGTATACCCAGTGCCTAGAATAGATTCTCAATTGCCTGCCTCTTTGGAACAGTTCTCGTTTTGTATTTAAAATATACTAACCAAAATTATTCCGAGCAGTCTTCATTCTTCTTTCATCCTCTTATTTGGAATTTTTAAGAACTATGATGCAGTGTCAGCTATACAGAATTTACCAAACATCCAATGACAGCACCAGAGATATTGAAACTACAGATAAGACCTATCAGACTGTCATTGCTTAATTTCAACCCAGCAAGTGACTTTTATTTGGGTCTTTTCATCTGACATCCTTGTAGACTCCGACATTGGTTTATGATTTACTGTGTTCGTTAACCTTTGTGCTTTCTGTTTTCATAGAATGTATATACTATGTCCCTATTTACCTAGTTGCTTAACAAAATACAGACCTCACTTTAGAAGTCCATTTGCATCACCGCATCCTAAAATGAGACTCAATGGTTTAGTGGAATGGACTTCGTGGGAGTAGGTGGTTGAACTGGATACAAGGTCCCACATCAAGATGATGATGCTTCCAGGATTCCAGCCTATCTCTACTTTGGAAGAATCGGCTAATAGCCTCTCAGTTCCAGTCTCAAATCCCATTCTCTTGTGTCCCTTAGATTAGGTAGGGAAAGACTTCCATACCCAACAAAGGCAGGGACTATATCCCCCTTGTCAGTAGGAAGCAGTTATTTGTAAGAGAATCAACTCCCTCTTCATCACCCCTAGAAGATTTTAGAGATGGAAGTCTCTGAGGGGGGAATGTAACAGGATAGTAAGGAGCTAGGAAATTCCTGGGAAAGTAGAATGGGGAAACAGACAAGAAAATAAAATGAAGCCAAACAGTAAGCAATTTACAGCCAGCCACTGAATCAAGACTTTATCTCCCCTAACCAAGAACACTTGAAAGCAGTGGTTTATACCTCTTCTCCCTAACCAGAGAATACCCAACCTCCCTGGCCCTAAACCACAGGCCTCTGGGAGAGAGAGGAATACAAATTCTAATGCAAATGGAGAGTTAACACCAGAACAAAGGAGCCAGCCTGGGAAAAAGTAGCATACTTCCCTCTCAGCTCTCCCTCCCAAGGAAGGTCTGCACTCCCCCTAGAATTTACCTCTCCCAAATTCCTACATTTCCCCTATATAAATTTGTCTCTGAAAGCTCAAGGTAGGGTGGATGTTAGGGTTTTAACCCACCGCGTTCTCAGACTGCGAGTCTCTGGTATTAATAAATGCCCAATTATAATCCAAGTCCTGGACACACTTGCCATCAGGTTTGAATTCTGCCAATTCTGGTGGGACAGACTTCAGGACTCTCTGAGAAGTCTGGTATTTGGCAGGGAGTCCCTTGGGCTGCCTGGACTGGGGACTCCTTCAGTGTGGATTTGAAGACTCCCTAGCAGCTGCCACGTGATTTTACTTGGGCACGCCCTTTTTCCAACTCTCTGCACCCTCCCCACTGCCATCACTTTTCAGTAAGAGATTGGATTTGTGCTGAGAAAGCCTATGTAGTTTAAGGCCACTGGCCATCTGGTGGACTACGGACTAAATCTGGGCTTTTCTGTAACAAATCTCCAGTAAACCAGTTCTGGTGGGTCAATGGACTCCCAACTCCCAAACTGGGTAAGTCCCTGGTGTACAGGACCAGGAGCCCCTACCCTGCCACTCTCAGCAGCTGGCACGGCTCAATGAAAAACTACCGGTCCCCAGTGTGAGATCTGGTCAGAGTGCTTTCGTATACAGACTTTGTGTATAGTTTGTTTTCCTTGTTGCAAACTGCTTTTAATTAGTTGTCTGTTCTCTATTCCTCCACAGGAGGAAGTCGGTTTCTGTTTGAGAGCTCTCCTTTGTTTCTCCTACCTGTCTGAAATGACAGGTGATATGATAAAATTTTAAGGCTAGTTCCAGTTTGAATTTTGTCTCTTGTTTTAGATTTTTTGTTTCTGTTTTGAAAAGAAATGACTAGGTCTCAATCCCATCAAGAGACCATTAGGTCACATTTTGGCTGAATCATCAACTTAGCACTATTAAGTCAGTAACTAGTTTTACTAAAGGTCCGGTAAATAGAGTAAGATCTCGTATGTGTGGGCTGTATGTTTAATACCTTTTGAAGTTATTAACATAAAATCTATGTTTGTTTTGCCTTGGTTTGTGGGTATAACTTTATTTATCTTTGTCACAAATCTGTCAATAAGATGGCTTGGGTAATAATTGACTTTAAAATCCTATAAGGTTGTTAAAAGTAATAAATAGATATAACGCTATAGTTTTGAACCATAATAGAGTACCACTTTGTTCTTTTTTAAAAAAAAAACAAAACAAAACACTTTTCCTGATATGTGCCACAATCTACTGGTTTTTTGGCTGAAATGACACACTAGAAAGGGTCCAGAAGAGAGTTGTGTTTTGTTTTGTTTTTTATAACTGCTAAGTATTTTGGCTCAGAAGAAAATAACTCTTAAATACAGTTCATGTTTTGTTCTTCTAAAAATTCACTATCCTATTTGACACTCATGTACAACCCCTCTGTACAATACAGCTTTCTGAAATATTTATGATTGTTTTCATGAATCAAATATTTATGAGAAAAGGCACACCAGTGAAGTAATCCAACTAATACCTTTAAAATAACTCCATGTTAAAGTTGAAAAGACAAACCATTTTAACTTTAAAAAGAAAATGTGAAAAAGTACATGGTAAACACTAATCACCTTAGAATAAGTCATCATTTATAGAACCTTAGCACAATTATTAATTAAAAAAAAAAGAAAGGAAAAAAAATATGGAGTAACATTCTACTGGATAAAAGGCTGGAATTAGATGGCACTGGCTTACAGAAAGAACTCAAAGGGCCTATCTACTCACCCAACTCTAAGAAAAAGTGAAAATACTGAGAAATCAATAACAAAGGCACTTGACAGGCCCTAGGATTATCTCAGAGACATTCTAATCTACAGAATTATCTAGATCTAGAAAATTATCTTCACATGAGGCTGGGACTGAAGGAGGGAAAGGAGGAAAAAAGGAAAACAGTTAAATAGCCTAAGGCCACTTTTGTTTGAGGAAAATTGTTTGCTTCAATTGTAGAAAGGCCCAGCTTTAGCTTACTACCACTTCTTCATTCATACATTAACCATTTATGTCTAGAATCATATAAAAAACTAATATATAGCCATAAAAAAAATGTGGGTCAAGGACGAAGGTCCACAATTCTTTTTCCTGTCAAGGGCTAGGGAGTGAATATTTAGGCATTGCCAGATATACCAGGTCTGTCTAGAAGGTATCCAAGTCATGCAATACAAAAAACAGACATTTACTGAAGAAACTACAAGAAAAACAGTACATAGGACAATGATGCCTCAGTCCCCTTCAAAGTAGGCACCTTGGGACCTCACACAGTTCTCCCAATCGCCGTCAGCTGCCCTGTTCTATTTTTTTGAATCTCATCAACAGGCTGAAACCTCTTCCCTTTCAAAGGTGATTTAGTCTTAGAAAAAGCCAGAAGTTGCAGGGTGCCAAATCTGGGCTGTAGGAGGGCTGAGTCACCTGAGTGATTTGATGTTTCACCAAAAAACTATGCGCTTAGACATGATGCATGAGCGGGTGCATTGTCATGCTGAAGTTTCCAATCACCAGTTGCCCATTGCTAGAGCTTTCTAAATCATACAAATAGTTTCCATGGAGGAATGTTCGAGCTTAACGCAAAAGTGGGTGCAGATTCGTTGCTCTACTCACAGTCATTTTGCATGCAATGGCCACACAGTACACATCATCACTCAGTGGCATCTACTGCCCCCACTGACTAGTACAGTGAAGTTGTCATTGTTGACACATGTGCATTCCAGTCCACTCTCCTTGGCTGCCAGGTTACATTGATGTCACCCAAACTGTTCTCATTATACAAACAATGGCTGGACTTTTTCCACACAGACCTCATATATATATACAATTTCTTGTAACTACTCAGCTCTGCCATTAGGTCATTAAACCAGCCACAGATAAGCTGTATTGACACCTGAATTACATAGAATTTTCACACGTTACAAAATAGTACTTTTAACTCTCAGACCATACAAAAGTAAGCAATGGATCTGTTTTAGCCCATGGGCTATAGTTTGTCAATCCCTGGTTTAGAGAAAAGAAAGCTACCTGATCACAGCAAAAGTGACCTCCCATAGTTCACCAAAACCTACAGCATCTTTCATCTCAAGAGGTTGCTATCAAATAGTTTGGAGTCAAGGATCCTGACCAAACTGCATGGTGGAGAAAAGAAACAAGTCTTTTATCATGGCTTTGGCAAAAGCTACTAAAAGATCTGTAATACCATGTAATTCAATTAAATTCCACCTCCACTTATGGCATTTTCTCTTTTCAGTGGGACTAACAAATACAATCCTACAAACTAATAATACAAATTGGTCTTGGTACTTGCCCAGGAAAAAGATTAAAAGTGAACATTTTAACTAAGGTGTTAATACAGAGCTGTAGAACAGGACACTGTGGGACTATCAGAAAGAAGTGTCCCTTTAGACCATAGGACTATCAAGAGAAGTGGTGGCAGTGGCAATGTGTTGAAGGATTTCTGCTATCTCCTTAATAGCACTTTGGTTAAATTATGTTATTTATTTAAAAAGAAAAACCTTATCTTTATGAATAGAAAAAAGAAAATGCTATATAAAAATTTAATCTCAGAACAGTAAATAAACAGGTTAATACTATATACTTGCTGTATAATATTCTTCAGCTATTTCTTTGATTCACATTACCTACTTCACAGCTTTGTGAACTTGGGCAAGGTGATTAGCTTCATCTTCTATCAGGATAAATCGTTAATACCTTCCTTCAAAGGGCTATTGTGGGATAATGAACAATGTATGTGGAGGTAATAGGTAGGGTATAAAACAACAGATAATTGTCAATAGAGAAATACTGCCAGTTTAGGGTTAGAAATAATCCCACCTTTCCCAATAGGACCTCAGACATATATGATCAGGTTTAACTTTTCATTTTATCATAACACCCAAAAGAAACTTGAAACTTACCTGCTAATGGCATGTTCAACATTCCCCATCACTGATGTCATTATTTCTGTGGTAAGACTTTCAGCAAAGCTAACACCATCTTGTCCAATCCCACTATCAGCTGCCAAACTGGTATTGCTCAGCTCCCTCTCTGCTTTTTCGATAGCTTCAGCAACTATCTTTTCAGCAAGCATGGTCTTCTTATCCAGATCAACTTGAATTTGAGGGACATCAAGGTGAAAAATTCTGGTCTGATAAATGTTGTTAAACTTTGAATTAGAACCTGGCTTACTATGAGCAAGTGAATCATGTCTGAAAGAGTAATGAGGTGAATTTCCATTGCAGTCATGGAGTTCTTTATGGTCACAGTATCTGCAAGCTTGACTTGTAAGAGGTGACAACTTTTCTGCATAAGTTATCCTACCTGCTGCTTTTGTGGTCTCAGAAACTTTGAAAACCGCAGATCCTAAACTTAGTTCTAAAGTATCATCCACTACTTTTTTAGCATACTGTTCTATAGCTTGAACAACATTCTCTCCATAACCATGCCCATTTAAACTGCCTGTACTGTGGTAAAATCTGTGATTTTGTGAAGAAGACTGAAAAGACTTAGTAAATTCTGGCTCAATATGACACTCGGTAACTTCATCACATCCAGATTTCTCATAAAGGCAAGAATCTGTTGATGATTTTGGCAAGCCAACTGTAGACACTGTCAGTTCTTTTTTAACATCTGTGGTTATGCTGTGAGCAAGAGAGGCTGTAAACTGATATAGTTCAGGGCACTCATTTCTGTATGTATCCCTTGTCCATTCACAAGTTTGATTTTTGCAAAAGTAACCTCCACTTCTTTTAATTTGTCTTTTATCCACTTGGTGGTGTTCTTTATTTAAGAACATCAAGAGTTCATTGTTGGTTTTCACCTGAGAGCTTTGCATGAGGACCATTTTTGAGCTGCACTTCATTTTAGCTGTCTTAGCTGCTTCTTGCAATCCTGATTTGACAGATCGGTAGGCAAGTCTATTGGCATACTGATCCATTATTAACTCACTATTACCACCTTCTTGTTTAAGTACTTGGATAACGTGTCCTGCATATTCATCTGTCACACTTTCACAGCTGGGGTACTTACACGTCAGACTTGATAGACAAGAGCTTGGTGGTAATGAGAAAATAAACGGATCAACGTCTCTTGGGTGTGCTACAGTCTCTACATTCAATTTCTCTTCTGATCTATAATCTTGGTCACCATCACTATAACAACTGTTCTTCTTTTGCCTAAAAAGCATACAACTTCTAATTTTTGCTATTTTCTCAGCTTCTGTAATGACTTCTGCTGCCAAATCACCTGCAAAATTGCATAATGTTTGTAAATTTTCATCTGAGCAATTTAACAAAGTAGGTAATACACTTCTTTGTCTCTGCACATTTAAGCAAGGACTCTGAATCTTGGGTTGTTGAATTATTTTATTATCTAAATGGGAAGCTGCCATTTCAGTTGCAAAAGAAATGATGTGTGTGGCTAATGCTTCAGCAAACTGAACTTTCTTCCCTGAGTTCACATTCACTTCTGGATGTTCACCTTCACTACTTTCAACTTCTTCTGAAAGAGATCGCATGAGTTTCAACATGAACTCTTCTTTTTCAATAGTATTTTGTTCATTTTCAGACAAACTACCAACAGATGAGTAGTGAGGTGTAGAAGGTGGCGTAGCAGGTGCAAATTCTTTTGCTAATTCCCCCTTGAGTTTTTTAGTTAACTTCTTGATATCCCATTCGGAACTAGCCTGGGAAGGTACTAGAGGAGTTGATGGAGGAGTTTCAGGTATTACATTTCCATCTCTGATTTTCTGTTTATCTTCCACATGCAAACCATCTACACATGTAAGCACTGCAGATGAGAAAGTATGTGAATGGGCAAAAGGGCCTTCTTGCCCAAAAGATAAGGACTCTGGTGATGTATTATTCAAATTATACTTTTTCACTGATTTGTCCTTAGCAACTTCCTTCAAATCAGGTTTCAGACCTGCCATAGATGCACAATGTGGTCGTGTCTCTGAAGAAAATCCATGAGCTATAGAATCTTTGTGTTCCAAAACATAACCCTTTCCTACTGAAAGTGAACAGTGAGTTAAGTGATCATGATCATCAAGAAATTGGGGAATATTTCCCAAGGTCAACTGTGACTCTGCTCCAGAAATTGGAATGCCTTCCCTGTGTACCAAATTTTTATCCACATTTGGGATGATTGGTTGGCTTTTATCTATGGAATGTTTAATAATAGTTTTAGATAATCGATCAACAAACAAATCCTTATTGCTAGCTTCATTCTGTTGCAGTGTCTCTTGATCATAGCAGAAAGGAGGGATTTTTTCCTTTCCTCTTTTAGTTAAACAATCTGTGTGTTCATCCACCGTTTTTGTAACTTTGAATGATGTTACTGACTCTAAAGTTTCATTTACTATTGAATGTATCATTGCTGCAGAAAAGTTGCTAATAATCACAGGATCACTTGGTAATTTTGAAGAGCTTTGCATTTCAGTATCATCATCGGTTGGTTTAAAATCATTCTGGTTACCTGGATTATGCTCTGAAGGCAAACAAATATTTCTGAGGCAGGCTACTTCCTCTCCTTTGTTTTTTGTGGAAACACATGCTTCAGTAGGATCACCATTCAAATTATTATCACCAGATGACAAAAGAGAATTTGACTGATATATATTAGATGAAAAGTGATATGGGAGAAGGGCACTTCCTGCCAGGGGCACTGGTATAGAAGTAACAATTCCAGAAGTACAAAATAAGGCCTGCTGTACAGTGTATTCTTTTTTATATTCCTTTGTTGGTTTTGTCACCATAATTGCCTGATTGTTGAAAGTAGGGGGATATGTGGAGGTCTGTGTTGATGGCACATTATGTTCTGCACTCACATACTTTATGTTATCTGTAGAAACACTAACTGCTGCCTTTGTTGTAAAGATCACATCAACTTGTGATAGCTCAATAAATGCTTCCTGTATTACAGATTCAGACAAATCTTTTGCATATGACTTCACCACTTTATGTTCATGTTCATAATCAAATGACCAACATGGTGGAGATGCAGGTGTTGGAGGATACGAAAACTGACACACTTCCATGATGCCTTCAAAAACAAGCTCTTCGGCAAGATCTGCAGCAAACCCAGCAACTATGTTTGTAAATATCTGCTTCTTTACATACAGTAAATCTTTTAAAGCATTTGATAAAGCTTCAGTCACCAAAAAATTAGCCAGACCACTAATGGCATGCTGTTTCAATGAAAATGCACGCTGCCTTCTCAGTTCATTAAATGCCATCTGAAAAACAGATGCTGTCAATCTGATGGCTAAATGACACAATGCATTGGTACATGAAGAGACTCCTCTTTGCAAATCTTTAAATGCACTGCCAAAACTTTTTTCCACCAGATCTGCTGCAAATTTTTGAATGCTATCTCTAATCATTAAGGATTTATTTTTAAATTTACTTTTTTGGTCAAGGCTTCCACTCTTACAAGCTATAGTTTTATTTTCTCCCTTTTTAACACTATTAATCCTTGATGTTGCACTAGTTTGTTGGGTATGGAGAACTGAGTCCAGTACCTCACATGAAATACTAGTTGCATAATCTTCATAGATGAAATAAACAGAATCATGATTTTCAGGAATTGTATCTCCACCACTATCTGTTTGGCAAAAACATTCAGCAGGTGTACAGCTTCCAAGAGGACTAAAAGCAGAGGATCGAATGGGGCTAAATAAGCCACTGTCTTCCCCAGAGGTCTTCACTGGGCGAGGAGAATCTGGAGTATCGCACAGGTTACTGTAAGGGGATTCTGGTTTACGGGGTGTGGGCTTTCTAACATTAGCTGGGAGAGCTGGACGATCAAACTTGAATATTGGAGGATTCATAGTAGAAGTTACAGAACAAGACTTGTCATGTCTGTACCCTCTCTTTTGCAATAGTTTCCCTATGACAGGATCTTCTAGAAATAGACAAGAAGTCTCTAAAGTTTGTTCTAGTTCATCAAACTGATCAAAGCTATCAAAAAATTCACTTATTTCTGAGTCTGAATCCTCTATATCATCTTTCATCACAGGAATTTTAGGTAACTCTAGTTTTGCTTTTAAACTTTTTTGATATCCTTCTTCATCTAAGAAAATAACAGGACTTGGACTTGAGCATTCTGATTCAGATGAATAGGCAGGAGAAGAAGAAAAAAAAGTTTTCTGTGTGTCATTATCTTTAGCAGAAACATTAGATGACCTATAGACACTTCTTTGGATCCAAGGCTCAGAAATTGATGTTGTAACTGAAGTTTGCACAGGTTGTTCTTTATGTCCCAGAATGTTTAAGGAAGTTGAAGGTTTAACCAATGATTTCTGCCGCCCAGAGCTAATCAGAATCCTTAAATCATGGGTTTCTAACTGGCGACCAGAAGTCTGTGAAGCAGCATCACACTGACTCTTCATTGCAGTCATACTTGCCCCTACAGGAAAAAAATTAAAATGATCAAATTATTCTTGAACAGAAAATTTTTTTCATTTAAATAAATGGGAACAGACTTTAATCATAAAATATTTATTTGTACCACGTCCCTTCTAAACTATGTTGTTTAACATATTCATCCCAAGTCACTCTCAAACACAAATACAACTTGTAATAAAATAATCTCAATTTACCCCATAGGAATACCTGGTCTATGGAATAATCAGAATGCTGTCACATGTTACTAATATGTGACAATCTCTAATATGGTGACTCTGCCAGATAAGTCCTCTCAAGTTTGAATCTAGGCATGTTCCAAACACTTAGGATAATGAGGTAAACAGTACTACAAAAATAATTACAGATGTAGCAAAATTAAAAACCAGATAGCAATGAACTTAAAAACCACAAGAAAATTAAGTCCCTGACAATCAGGAGGAAAAAAGATGAAAAAGAATAAATTTCAATTGCATAAATCGGCCTTAAAACTTTTAACACTGAACTTTAAACTTTAATCCTCTATATCAAGAAAAATTCTAGTGAAGAACAAACCATCATTATATGACTTTGAGGTCTCTTCTTCCTCTAAGTGCTCAAATGCAGTGACAAAGTCATCCTCTATGGATGACACGGACTGGTTAGTATCATCATCATCTTCATCAGTGGTCTCAAGTTGGCACTTCTGATGCAAGTATGTGTCCAGGGTGTATCTCATACCAGCAGTATATTTACTTAGGAGACTAAAGATAAAATCAATTCTGAGTCTTGGCAATGTAGGTGGTGACACTCTCATGACACAAAGCATTCCAGAATGATGACTCTTGGGAAAGATGATAAAAATATTTTAATTTCAAAACACATTATACATGCAACACATTACACATACAAAACAGTATCTGAAAGTATAGCCTACAAATAAATGACACAATCTGGGGGCAGGGGGGGAATGTATGCATCCTGAAAGGCTCCCTAATTTTATGTTTAATTCTTTTTCTTCATTCTTTCTCTACTTTTCTCACTCTCTAATCTCTTTTTCTCCCATATTTCTATTATCCAGGTATTGAAATTCTACCTACACTATCTCCTTAAATATTACAGAATTTACCATCTATTCATTTGGCAATAATATTTTCCTATGTTATTGTATAGCCCTGTGCTATTTCTTATTTAATCATTCACCTAATTCAGGGCAGGGGAGGCTGGGATGGGAGAAATAGACATAAAAACTGTACTTGAAAAATAATTAAAATTTTTTTTAAATCTAAAAAAAAAAAAAAATCATTCACCTAATTCAACAAGTACCCTACAAACTGCCTGAAGGCAGGAACCAGGTACTGTTCTATTTTTGTTTCCCATTTTCTTGTAGTGCTCAGCATGACATCAACTTCTCTCCTATCATAAGAAAATAATCCCCTCCTTTTACCTAAATTTCCCTAGTTTTACCATTTATAATAATGTTTACAGCTTTAAGAATATGTAATCAGACTTTCCCATACATACTACCTTTAAAAATGTAAATACTACAAATGATTTTTAAAAAAACTAGAACCCGAATATAATAGCTACTCACCTCTTATAGTCTAACAAATAAAACAAAGTAAATATAAATGAAGAATATAATTAAGGAAATGAGGTGAGCAGTTCTACTTTTATGTGTGGACCTAATAATACAGTAGTAGTCTTTTATACTTGGAATAAGTAATCCAAATTTTAAATCTACTAAAGTTCAATTTTTAGGAAGTAAAAAATTCAAAACATTTTTCTTTGATGCATTACCAATAAAACAACAGTAAAGAACTAAAAGCTGAATGTTATAAAACAAATTACCTGTTTGAAATGGTAACAACTTTGTAAAAATACATGTCTACCTACACTGAATTTAACAAAAAAAAAACCAAACAAACAGATAAAGTATGTTCTCTAAAACATAGTATGATATTAATATAAATTTGGAATTGGCCATAAATGGGGGAAAATTCCTATTGCTTATAGAAGTTCAAGAAATCAGAAATAAATTTTCAGAAAAAAACTAATACATACTTCCATACCATTTATGGAATTTCACACATGGAAAATCTAAATAAAGCTATGACCAAAATTATTCTATTCCCTCAATGATTTCAAAGCTTTATGAGTTAGGTTTTTCATGAATCATATTTCCTTGAATATGATTTCTTCTTTAAAAAAAGAAACCTCAAACATTTAAAAGTTTAATATTCTCAATCAAATGTCACTGTAAAACTTGCCCTGAAAAATTCATTAGAAATGATCAATTACAGTTACCTGATTTAAAGGACCATTGTTTATACCTGGTGGTTTATTTACATCCTTCATACAAATAATTTCATTTTCATTTAGACTACAGAAGTGCAGTGAATTCAGAAGGTCTGGAAGTTCCAAAGAAACTGCAGCTAAATCCTGATTTAAAACAATAACACAATAAATAACACTGCAGGTTAACACTTTTGTTATGGTTCCTATAATATGGGTCCCTATCCAAAAATTGTAAGATCTACTAATTAATAAATTTTCCAGTTCACGACAGTTAACATATGCAGTTTATCAACCATACCTAATTTTTTTTAACTCAAAAATAAAATGTACTGAAATTTTTTAATACCTGCTATTTCTGGAACCTTTTAAACGTATTAATATCAAGCTACAAAATTTTTTTACATGCTACCTCAACACATCATGACAATTAGGCATGATAGTTTTTAGCTGCACATGAAAACCTGCAGTCCTTTAAGCTTAACTATGAAATTTTTCATACAGGAGTCTTGCCTACGGGTTGTATTTCATTGGAGATTAAGTTTCCTACTTAAAAAATACAAGTCTACCTTTCTGTCTTCCCTCTCTAAAGCATTATGTTAGACTTTAACTGAAGGAAAGGAAAATAGCTTCCCCCTCAACATTTGTCCTTTTTTATGTAAATATTTTACCCAGTTTAAAACTTTTTAACATTCTTGACCCCTCACAGAGTACTTTCCTTTGTAATTATGAGTTTATCTGTAACTCTTAAAGAGGAGATAGAATACGGAATAAGAGATAAGTACTTTGGAACACTTCTCTCCAGCCTTACATTCCCAGGAGTACGCCCTCTCTTGTGCCTTCTAGGTATTTCCTTCAGGCAAGAGTACAATCAAGACACACACAGCTTTCATTTGTTATCACCTGCTATGCATTGTTCACACAGAACCACAGTGTTATTTCTTCTTCTATTAGGAGACTTTACTGCCACAAAAGGAAACATACAGCAATCAGAAATCTTAAGAAACTGAGGTAAAACAAGGCCTGAGCTTCAACCACGCTTCATGTGACTGAAACTTTCTTTTGCTGATCCTAATATCAACTCTCAGTCACTCTGTAAATTCCTTCATAAATGAAACAAGCTAAAAATTTTGCATTGTTAATATTCTTTTTATAAATTTTAGCCTTTAAATTCAGTAATTTTATCTCATTTTATAATATAAGAATTGACTGTTGAGGTCAGATTATAAAAACCATCCAAATTAAAAAACAAGTCTTGCACTGGCTGGGGTGGCTCAATGTTGAGCACTGGCCTGTGAAGGTCACTGGTTCCATTCCTAGTCAGGGCATATGCCTGGATTGAGGGCCACATCCCCGGTTGGGGGGCGTGTGAGAGGCAACTGATCAATGCATCTAATGTAGCTCTCTGTTTCTCTCCCTTTCTTTCTCACTCTCTTCCCCTCTCTCTGAAAGTAAATAAATAAAATCTTTTAAAAAAATTTAAAAGGTCTTACATTCTACCTTAGGCACAGAATGGAGAAAAAGTTAGCTCACGGTTTGCAGCCTTCTCAGATAAATGACTTTTGTGGTCTCCTAACCTAAAACTGCTTTCCAGAACAAGAATGCTCAGTGAAAATGCTAAAAAGTGAAAATGTCCACAGTACACTCAAAAGTTGATCTCAGAATGCTACCTTTTACCTTTAAATGATAACAGAGGATTTCAGTATAAGTTTTTGGTTAATAAGGCAAATTTTTCATGGTCTCAAAATTTGTTCCAAATAATCTCTTACGCCCCACTCTAGTTCAATAAATTGACCATACCTGTATGTGAGAAGCATCTGTTTCTTCATTAAAACCTAGAAATGTGACCTAAATAAAAAAGGAATAAAGCTCCATTAATGTGGGTTTTAACATTTTATGTCTGTTAGATTATTGACAACTGAGAAATAGACAAAAAGCACATAAGACATTAAAATACTGTCCATATAAATATCAAAACACTGTGTTGCACGCCTGAAACTGTTTTATGTCAATTAGACCTCAAATAAAGTAAATAAATAAAAATGTTGACTTCTTTAGACAGAATGACTAATTTTTTCAAAGAAGGTAGCCCTGGCTGGTGAGGCTCAGTGGACTGAGTGCCAGACTGTGAAGTAAAGGGTCGCCAGTTCAATTCCTAGTCAGGGTACATGCCTGGGTTGCAGGCCAGATCCCCAGTAAGGGGTACACAAGAGGCAACCATACACTAATGTTTCTCTCCCTCTCTTTCTCCTTCCCTTCCCCCTATCTCTTAAAACAAAAACAAACAAAAAAAGATAGTGACAAAAGTGTTTCACCAAAGATTTGGCTCCATAATGCAGTCCTCCAACCTCCCCCAAATTCACTTCTCCAGCAAGTTCAATCAATTCTACTCCCATAACATATCTCACATACATCCACTTCTCTCCATTCCCCCTGCCACCACTTCTCACCTGTACTAATACAATCCTCTTCCACCTGATCCCAGTAATTGTCATGTCACCTGATTGTCAAAAGCCTTCCATACTTCCAAGTGCAGTCCCGAAGCCCCAAGGCTCTGGATTAACTGCCTTTGATCTTACCTCCAGTTCATTTACACATACAGACTCCCTTTCTGGGTTTAGAATATGCCCAGTATGCTTGCCTAAGGGCTTTGCAGTATTGCCCCCTCACCCTGGATCTCTCTTCCCTGGATGTTTCCATGCCTAGCTCCACCTCATTCTTTAAGATGCAACTTAAATGTCATCTCTTCAAAGAGGCTTTCCCTGAGTAGGCCCTCAAGTTTACCTCCTTAGTGGTTCCCTGTGATATCATCACTTATTTCCATGAGTGCCCTTATACAGAGATTTCTCTGCAGAAGTTTACATAAATTAAATCAATACAAAAACATACAAATGGTAATTAACTCAAGATGATGGAATTAAAAGTCGCTGTATTTTTTCCACTTTTTTCACTGTGGTTTTCCCCCCACTTCACAAGATAGTCATTTTCTTTTTTTAATAAAGATTTTACTTATTTATTTTTAGAGAGAGGGGAAGGGAAGGAGAAAGATAGGGAGAGAAACATCAATATGTGGTTGCCTCTCACAGGGTCCCAACTGGGGATCTGGCCTGCAACCCAGGCATGTGCCCTGACTGGGAATCAAACCAGCAACCCTTTGGTTCACAGGCCATCCCTCAATCCACTGAGCCACACCAGCCAAGGCAGTCGTCTTCTTTTCTATGCTTTTACTATTTCTTATTTTTCTATAGGGAATGTGTACTGCTTTTATAATCTGAAAAAAAGTATTATTTTAAAGTTTATATTCCCTTTGTCTTTGACATCATTGAAGAAATATTTTCTATTTGAAGACAGAACAGTAAACTGCCTACTAAGTAAGCACTGGGACTAAAAATAGGAAATACTTAAATGATAGCAATATGGATAATCAATACTAGAAATTAAGGGAAAATAGTATAATTAAAATATAAAACAACACAGAATATACTTTTGATCTCTTTCCAATGATTCAGAAGCAAGTCAGAATCTAAATTACCCTAAGATTTTATTCTGATTTACTAGGGTTATTACTTGACAGAATTATTAATTTCTAGAGGCCCAGGTAAATTGTTAACCTCTAGTAATTTGTCTCCTCATCTATAAAACTTAAGGCAATACACAGTTGTGAGGGTTAATCAGATAATGTAGAGGAAAGTGTCTGCCATATCACAGGCACTCAGTAACAAAGAGACATTCAATTAACAAATTTCCTTCCTTTCTTCGAAAAGATACTTAGTGATATGTACACCCTAAAATGAGACAGAAATTCCTTCTATTCTTTCAAGTTTCCTTTCACTGAATACAAAAAAGAAAGTAAGCTGACTCGGGGCTCTGAAGATGCCAGCAGAGCCTCACGTGGCCCACTGATGGAGGCCGTGCCAAGGGACATGGGCTTGCAAAGGCAGGATGTAAGGGCTGGAGAGACACAGGCTGGAAAACTAGGGCAGAAGGACACAGGAGACTCGTCACACTTGGCAACAACTGAGGAGATTGAGGGTGGCTCAGCTTTATGAAAATAAAGAAAAAAGGAAAAACAAGGTAAGAGTCAAGAACCATAGAAACTGAGCTGATACAAAAAGTCTACAGTCGGAGAACACTACAGTCCTGAAAGGCACACTCATCACCCTGTGGAACTGCTTCAAATACAGTTTCTCAAGGAATAGGAAAGAAAATCATTCCCAAATATAGGAATAATCACTATTTTATCAGTACCCTGATTTCAAACATTTTTTAATAATCCAATACCTTATTTTTCAGATTCAATAACCTAATACCTTATCTCTATTTTTTAAGTTAATATTTATTTATTTTTTTTTTACAGAGAGAGGAAGGGATGGCGAGAGAGAGAGAAACATCAGTGTGTGGCTGCCTCTGGCATGCTCCCTACTAGGGACTTGGACCGAAACCCAGGCATGTGCCCCAACTGGGAATTGAACCGGTGACCTTTTGGTTCACAGGCCCGTGCTCAATCCATGGAGCTACACCAGCCTGGGCTTTATCTCTCTTATCATAGATGTGTTAACGGACTATGGTTATATTGCAGAATAAAAATATCTTTTTATAGTAATAAATTCAAAGAAAACAGCTGAGCAAGTGCTTTGTCTTCAAGTAGTAAATATTTTAATTGCAAAATAAACATCACTGCACTACTTTTCATTTTGAATCAAAGTACTGAATTTAAACAATCAAGAAAACTAACAATAACCCCAAAAAGATTATTAAAAAAGTATGTATTTCATGTTTCACAATAGAAAGCTTCAGTATTAAAGTACCAGTTACTGAATACAGCAGGAATCATCTAATACAGCACCGTCTGCCTGACGAATGGCCAACAATGCCTACACACTGAATTAATGTGCTCATTACAGTGCACTGATTAATGGGTATTAAAACAGGCACTTCTCATACACATATTCACATGTAAAGATTTTAGGCATTTTACAACTAGATCATGTAGTTCTATGAAAATACATTGTGCTTTATAAGGAAAGGGTACACAAAGTATGTCAAACCTCTGTCAAAGTGGCATGTTCATCCCGCTTTAAACAGTCCTCTGCTGATACACTGCATAGTTCCTTCTCACTCTGTAATAAAGACTTTATAGACTGGAATACATCTTCACTGAAACTCTGAAAATAAAAGACATTCTTAACTGAGTTAGTTTTTAGACAAGATAAAGGATTCAGGAGATTTTCTAGTTTTAAATGGAGAGTCAGTAACTCTCCAATTAATATTCATTTGGTGTACTACTGTATCTTTTGATAAATATAGAACTCAATCCAGCTAAGAGGAAAAAAAAGAACCCACGCATTCACGCTGCTAGAAGACCACAAGGCCCTCACACTCACTGGGTTCACTTACTCTTACCCTACATTAAAACCTAACAGACTTCCAGCCAAGATGGGGGCGTATGTGGAGACACTGTACCTCCTTGCACAACCAAGTTTAAAGACAACAAAGTTTTAGTAACAAAAACACAACCAAAACACAGAAAATCGAACTGTACGGAAGTCTGACAACAACTAACCGTTCAGCCAGACCGGTAAGAGGGGCAGAGTCAGCCACTGGCAGACCAGGGTCAGGCAGGAAAAATCAGCCTGACTGACCCAGGAGTGCAGGCGGCCATCAGCAGATCCCAGGTGTGGGGTGGCAACGGGCAGACCCAGTGAGGGTGTAAGGTGGCTGGCTGATCGCGGTCACACATTCCTGTGCAGATAAACCAGGTGAAGGAGGGAGCAGTGAGACAGAACACGCAGGCTAGGGCCCCAGCAACGAGAATTAAAGCCTAAAAGCACCAATTGGAAAAACTCTCAGGGTCGAGGTGCTGGGAGAAGCTCCCAGGCTCACAGAGAGTTTGTTGGAGAGACCCACAGGGTCCTGGAGGGTGCACAGGTGCAAACACCTGGGATCCGGCACCAGGGGGGCCAGGTCTGCTTGTGGGAAGCAGCACAGGGGACCAAAATCTGAGAGAGAGCTTGGAACAAGCGCCATTGCCCCCTCTGACCCTGCCCCCACATACAGGGCCACAAACCAGCAACTGGGTGGCCCCACCCTGGTAAACACCTAAGGCTCTGCCCCTCATACATAACAGGCATGAACAGACCAAAACATTATGGCTCAAGAACAGCTCAAAGCCCCAGAGCCAATAATTCTAAGTGACCAAGAGACAGCCAACCTATCAAATGCACACTTTAAAACACTGGTGATCAGGATGCTCACAGAACTGGTTGATTTTAGTCACAAATTAGAGGAACATATGAAGGCTAAACTAATTGAAATGAAGGGAAATGCACAGGAAACCAATAGTGATGGAAAGAAAACTGGGACTCAAATCAATGGAGTGGACCAGAACGAAAAAAAAAATTACCGAAAAGAATGAAGAAGCAAGAATTCAAAAAAATGAGGAGAGGCTTAGGAACCTTCAGGACATCTTTAAACATTCCAACATCTGAATTATAGGGCTACCAAAAGGGGAAGAGGAACAGCAACAAATGGAAAACTTATTTGAACAAATAATAAAGAAGAACTTCCCCAATCTGGCAAAGGAAATAGACTTCCAGGAAATCCAGGAAGCTCAGAGAGTCCCAAAGAAGTTGGACCCAAGGAAGCACACACCAAGGCACATCATCATAATTACATTAGCCAAGATTAAAATGAAGGAGAGAATCCTAGAAGCAACAAGAGCTAAGGGGACAGTCACCTACAAAGGAGTGCCCATCAGACTGTCAGCAGATTTCTCCAAAGAGACCTTACAGGCAAGAAGGGGCTGGAAAGAAGTATTCCAAGTCATGAAATCCAAAGACCTATATCTAAGATTGCTCTATCCAGCAAAGCTTTCATTTAGAATGGAAGGACAGATAAAGTGCTTCCCAGATAAGACCAAATTCAAGGAGTTCATCATCACCAAGCCCTTATTATATGAGATGTTAAAGGGACTTATCCAAGAAAAAGAAGATAAAAATAATGAACAGTGAACGGACAGCAAACTCACAGTTATTAACAACCACACCTAAAACAAAAGCAAACTAAGAAGACAGCTAGATCAGGAGCAGAACTATAGAAATGAAGATCACATGGAGGGTTAGCAACAGGGGAGTGGGAGGAGGAGAAGGGGGGAGAAGGTACAGAAAATAAGTAGCATAGACGGTAGGTAGAAAATAGAGGGCAGGGCAAGAATAGTATGGGAAATACAGAATCTAAAGAACTTCTGACACATGGACACAAACTAAAGAGGGGAATGGTGGGGGAGAGGGTGTGCAGGGTGGAGTGGAATGAAGGGGGGAATAGGACAACTGTAATGGCATAATCAATAAAATATATTTAAATTAAAAAAAAACTAACAGACTGCATACATGATTTCGAAGTCACTGGCAGAACAGAAGATCTGCCAGTTTATATAAGGAGTATGATGCCATGGAAGCTACAGTAAAAGGGATGCTAACAACAGTAATGACTCTCATAATCAGGTAGTTATGGAGAAAAAAAGACTTAATAACCACAAATAAGACTTTCCAGGGCCATTAAGATAGACGTATAATATGTGTGAGGGAAGACCTTCCAGATTAGGCAGGAGAGGATATCATAAGCACAAAGTACCACAGGTAGGAAAAAGTTACATAAAGAAAATAATGCGCATTATAATAATCAGACGTAAGTAGAACATTAATCTCCTTCTACCTAACTCTCCTTCTGCTGATTTGCTGATACACTCTTCTATTGGAACTATCCTTATTCCCCAATATGGCCCTGTAAAAATCCTACCCATCCCAAACCTATGAAGATTTCCCATCTCTTTGTCAGAATAAACCACTCTCAAAGTTCCTTCTGTATTCACTGCACTTTAAGATCATTTGATCTACATTATATTATAATTACTGTTTTCATTATGTATCTGTCTTTCCTACCCATTAAACCATTGGGTTTAATTATTGAGGCCAGATATGGTAAAACTGTATTTAACTCATTTTGTTTCCCTACATTTCAATACCTCACATGCTACAGGGTGGAGAAAAAGTAGGTTTACAGCTATGAGTACACACAGCACAGGTTTATTCTTGTATTCTTACTTATTAATTACTGTATTATTTTTCATACAAATAACTGGAAGCCTACCTTTGCCCCATCCTGTATATTAGCTCAATAAATGTGTGCTAATTTTAATAAACTGAAAATTAGTGGAAATCTTCAGTCTGAGAAGAGATACAAATATGAAATTAAAGCAGTTAAGAAAAATGTAGTTAAACTTGAATGTGAACTATCAATATGAACTCAAGATTCCCTAAATATATGTACTACACTTTCCACTGAAAGATCATAGAAGCAATGACCCTCAGTAACAAGCATACCCAGAACCCACAATTTGGTTTCTAAATACCATGTGCCAATAAAAAAAACTAGAGCTTCTTGGGAAATGGGTTAGTTCCAGGTCTAAGGTGTAGAAAGTATGAAGTGTAG
This sequence comes from Artibeus jamaicensis, assembly GCF_021234435.1. Taxonomy (NCBI): domain Eukaryota; kingdom Metazoa; phylum Chordata; class Mammalia; order Chiroptera; family Phyllostomidae; genus Artibeus; species Artibeus jamaicensis. Next base: position 5,976,614 of record NW_026521822.1, read on the forward strand.
CTGACACATCTCACTGTGATGGAATGCAAAACAGTGAACATCACTGTATACTAATCCACTGGATTAAAAGCTACTTGGGAACAGGATACTCACATTGTCTCACAGAACCACCCTATAGATTACTTATTAATTACAAAGGGATTGTGTGTTATCTTGGAGATTACCTGGCATCTCCTGACCTGACAGAGTGGAAACACCACATCACCTCTGGGGGTCCCTGCTAAATCTAATCACAGATGAACTCCAAATATGGAGATTCTATGAGACAACTGGTCTTCACTTCCAAAGATCTGCTGTCATGAGAAAAGAATCTAGACCACTGAAAGGGACTTAGGAGACTACAAAGACACAATACACAAATATAGAGTATGAACCTCACTTGGAGCATTGATGAGGCAAGGGAAAGCTAACATGGATACATATTTGAGACAATTAGGGAAATTTGTGTATGGACTGTATGTTAAATGATATTACTGAATTAATGATTTTTGAGGGATGGTATGAGGAATGATGCTGATGTTAAGAGCATGCTGACATATCCAGAAGAAAAATAAAATAATGTCTGCAGCCCCCACTAACACACAGTTTCAGAAGCTGTGGAGGAGAGACTGTTTCCTGACATGGCTGCTACTAGACCCTGAGCTATTTAGATCCTGGCCAGGAGAGAGGCTGTTTCCCATAAATGCCCTCAGAGACAATCTGACTCCCCTATGCCCCATGCTGTGCTGGTTCCTGGAACAGGTCATCGCCTTGCCTGGACAAGCATAAAAGGCATTTTCCCTTACCTGGGACCAATCCAGTATGTTCATCCATCCTGCCCTGTTCTACATAATTCTTTAGTGCCTGCCAAGTATCACGGAGATTATCTACTTCCTCTTGCCACAGCCCAAGATGAGCCTAGGTTTCCTTTAATAAACTCTGTTAACTGCTGAACTGGAGTGGCTTACTTCTTTCTTCAGTCTTTCCCTGCTCTCTGCTTAGAGAGGTAGATTTTTCACTCTGGATTTTTCCCTGGGTCTGCATGTATGAACAGAAGGGAAGTTTGAATGTATACATGTGCATGTATGTGTGCACACGTGTATAAACACAGAGATAGAATGATTACGGTAAAACGTTAACAGGGTGAATCTACGCGAAAAAGTGTATGTGGGGTTCATTGTACTTTTCTTCCCCCAACTTTTCTGTGAGCTTGAAAATATGCAAAATTTTAAATGATTCTGTTTTCTTTAATAAGTGCAGGTTTTCAGGCTAAGATATGAACATGAACTCAAAAAAATAAAATTAAAATGCAAAATCTGAACTTGAACTACCAATATAAACTCATGACTACAAGAAAGCAGTGGGCATTCCTAGTACCTAGATCTTGGTTTCTAAATACTATCCAGGGTTCTTTGTCTGAAGTAGGGAGAGCAGAAGGTGAAACTGGGGTCAATCTGTAGTAGCAGAAATCAAGGCAGTAATCAAAGAATAATGACCCTGAGACAGAAGGACATAGGGACCAGCTACCACGGGCTCCCAGGAACCAAGTTTGGGACAATCTGAGCAACATGAAATAAAAAAATGAGTAAATGAATAAATGACTATAAATAAATAAAGGGTTGGAAAATACAGAATTTTTTAAATCCACAAGTCCAGAGCAATATGAATAAACAAATGAATGAGGGAAAATAAAGTCACTTGCCACCATGGAGGTAACTATTCCACTAAATTATTAATCTGAAAAGTGGTACTAAAGGGCATTTACCCTTCCTTTGTAAGAGATAGTATGATTCATCTAAGGTTAACAGAGAAAGCTTTTCTTAAAAAAAAAGAATGTCATCTAATAAATGTAAAAAGAGAGAGAAAATTAGGAAAATCACAATTTTGCAACTTCAGGAAATAACAAATTCAGGAAAGGGCTATCAAGAAATGCCAAAAATATCAGATGAAAGGTTGTTAGAAAAAAACAAGATATATGTACACAACCAAGTATCATCCCAGGCATTATTAGCTAACTAAAAAATATAAAATGGACAGCTCCGACAGAGTTACTACCTTACTCAACTAATTAATAGTAGCACTGTTGATCATAGGAAAACCTGAAATTGTCTTCATATCGCCCTATAATGTATTCTTGCCAAATATATTTAACCTGAACCTAATTAATCCTTTATACCTAACTTTTAATCTGTATAAAATATAGACGAGAGAGAAACATTAGATAGCACTGTGAGAAAACAACCAGACAAATCCACAATGTGGAACATTGTACAACACACTGACCTAGACTGTTCAAGAAGTCAGCCTTCAAGGTATTTCAAAGAGAGGAAAAGAGGGGGTGAGGAAGGGAGGATTTTCCCATCTGACAGCACTCTCATGGACATGGCGAATATTCCTGAAACCATGAGAACTCTCTGTAAGAAGCGTGGCAGGCACCACCCTACAAAGTGACGCAGTACAAGAAGTACAAGACCCCACATTGACGCAGTACAAGAAGGGCTCTACACACCCAGGGAAAGCAGCATCCTGACAGAAAGAGGAGCCATGGTGGCATACTAAGCCAATTTCCCAGAAAAAGGATAAAACTATAAAAGAATTTTGCAGAGGTTTGAATGCATTGAGCCCAACTGCAGTTCTAAGAGAATACTAGCTTTAAGAGATGCAAGCATTTTACACAATGGGATACTACTTGGCCATAAAAAAGAAGAAAATCTTACCCTTTGTGACAGTACAGATAGACCTACAGAACATGAAGCTAGTCAGAGAAAGACAAATACCATATGATTTCACTCATACGTTTGTTCACTTATATCTAATGAACAAACTGAACTAACAAGGAAAATAGAGACAGATTCATAAATAGAGAGCAGGATGACAGCTAAGGAAGGTGGTGAGGTTAGCAGGTAGAGAGACTGAGCAAAAAAGGACTCATGGATATGGACATCAGTGTGGTGATTTTGGAGAGGGCGGGGGGTGGACACAAGGGGACTAAATAGTAAGGGAAAAAAATAAAAATTAAAAAGAAACAGAGCCCTGGCTGGTATGGCTCAGTAGATTGAGTGCTGACTTGCAAAACAAAGCACTGTCAGTCTGACTGCCAGGCAGGGCACATGCCTGGGTTGCAGGCCAGGTTCCCAGTAGGGAGTGCGTAAGAGGCAACCACACAGTGATGTTTCTCCCTCTCTTTCTCCCTCCCTTTCCCTCTCTAAAGTTAAATAAATAAAATCTTTAAAAAGAAAAAGAAATGCAAGCATTGTGAACTGGGTGAATATAAGAAAAAAGGCCTCATGATCCAGTTGTAAGCTTCAGTTTTTGTTTTATTATGAAGGCAAAATCTTCAGATTATGTTTAAATTTTATAAATAAATGAAAAGTGGAGAAATTTCAGACCAAAGAAATGTAAACATGTCATAACCATCAAATGCAACTTAAGGTCTAGGAGCTTAAACTGAATTCAAAATAGGAGTTGGAAGGGCAAAATCTATAAAAAACATTTTAGGGTAATAAAGGAAATCTGAATATGGCTGGGTATCAGATATAAGGAGATTATATTTAATTTTCTTAGATGTAACAATAGTATTATTATGTGGAAAGATGTTTTTATTTCTGGGAGAAGCATGCTCAAGTGTTCAGAAGTGAACAGATATTAAGAGTTTAACTTTCAACTTCTGCCAAATAATAAAACACAAACACACACCAAATAACACAACATATTAACAACTGTTGAACACTAGTATTTGGCATGCATATTTATGTGTTGGTATACTATGCTTTTAAATTTTCAATATGCTTGAGATTTTTCATAATAAAATGTTTTTTAAAATAGAGTAGAAAGCATAACTCTCTCTGATTTTCCTAACACTTGGTTCCTAATAATATTTAATGTATCCCTACCTTTAACACAAAGTAAAAGAAAATGTAGAGAATTCGACTACACCTTTCATTTTACACATAAGCCATTAGGAAAGTATTTTTGGCATTAAGCCACACCAGGGAAGGCATCAAAAGCCGTGTATGTGTAGATATAATACACACATATATAAACAGTATATAGTATTTGAATTCACATACTTTTATCTAAAAGAATGTCCAAGTATTCAAGTGAATTCAAAGCAAATCTTTACCGTGTGCCTAATATAGATAACGTGCTGAATAACAAAAGACATTAAAACAGTAGTATGAAATTTTACCTGTGGCCTAATTCCTTATCTCAGGAATATATTGGTAAATTCAAGTCAAACAGGTATGTAACATTATGCTTGAAGAACAAGGTCACTAGCTTATTACTACATTTTGTGTGTATAATTATTAATATAAGGCAATCAGTATAATTTAATTATTAATTTAAAGCTACAGGTCCTGCTGCTAATATGAAAAAAGTATAATTAATATACTACAGTTTACAGAAAGTAGAAATTTGCTCACTACTGATTATCTAATACCTAGCATAGGACCTGACCTATAACACTCAAATTTATATTTGCTAAATGAATAAGCAGAAAGCACCAACAGAGAGGCGAAAGTGGCTGAGTGTCCATAAAGGCAGGAGGTGGGAGCCCTCTAACACACCTGGACAGCAATGCCCCTGACAAAGTGGACATAAGTATGCTCTGTGCTGGCACAGACGTCTTGAGAGGAGAGCAGGGCCAGACTGGTGATGCTGCTACAGGGTAAATTAGCCACCAAAATGCCACATGTCTTCAGTCCTTCTAACCCAGGGGAAAGGAGACATGGATGAATGGATGAATGGATGGATGGATGGATGGATGAATGGATGAATAGATGGATGGATGGTAATAGTTTGGGGGGAGAGCAAAAGGTATATAAGAAAACTTACAACTGATACTCGTGTTGCTACAAGATAGAAAACTATCTGCTGAGAAGAAATGGGGAGACGCTGCGATCTTTATGAAACAAGGTTCAATGTCTTCATGATTTCCTATCACTATTGTCCCTATTATAATCTTTGCAGTATTTTAATGTTACTAATTTCAATGAGATTAATTTAAAAACAAGAATATCATAGCTGCTTTAACAAAAAGAAAGATTATCATTTTTACTAAAACTGTCACAAAAAGTAGTCTAATATAGAGAACTTACTTTTCTGACAGGTGCTCTAGTCTTCATGTGGATGTTTCTGAAAGTCTGGAAGTTCGCCATAACTATATTGCTGTTGTATGTATTAATGAAGAGTTAGTCTATAAAACACCTAAAGAACATATAATAAGACAAAACAATTTATTAACTTTAGTGACTTAGTCACTAAACATAGTCATTAAAAAAAAAATTCTGAGCCATAAAAATTCATTTAGCAACACAACAGAATCCTTGAAAAATGTTAATATTGGTACCTTAATAAGATAGCAAATTACTACAAAAATCTTCTTTTTAGGTTCAATATTATTATAAAGTAGTTTATACTTACTCAATCTCACTGTCCTTATTGCAAATAAGAATTCTGAAAGCCTCGATAAAAAATATTTTAAAAACCTTTTAAATCTAAAATACAGAATACCACAAAAAGAGTCCCAGCCTTCTTGTCTCCCAAAAGTAACTCTGTCCCTATAGGAACTGTGAATGCTCTATATATTCTTACTTCTTGGGCAGGAAGGTTTAATAATATATAAATAAAAATGTGAATTCTGTACATTTCAAATTAAAATCAGATACAAATTCTTTATACAGTAATCTTAACAACATATCAATGATTAGAGTTCAAAAAACATCTAAATTAAATGATGAATAGTACTTAAAACACATGGGCACACACACACACATACCCCTTAGGAGAACCTCTAAGTCTTAACTTTTTATCAATACTTTAATAAAATACCTTTGAGAGCTGAAATGAACTCAGCACTACCCACTCAATATTGACATCTGACCACAGTAAGTTGTTCACTCATTCAAAATGTACTTGCATTACATGCTATGGATACAGGGAAGAACAAGGCAGGAAAATGTTTTATTATAGTGAAAGGTGGGAATGGGAATTGAATTCTAAATCACTATATAACAAAAAATTTGGCCCTGGCTGGTGTAGCTCAGTGGATTGAGCACGGGCCTGCGAACCAGACAATCGGGGTTTGATTCCCAGTCAGGGCACATGCCTGGGTTGCAGACCAGTTCCCTGCAGGCCAATTCCCAGCAGGGGACACACAAAAGGCAACCATACATTGATGTTTCTCTCTCTCTCTCTCCTTCCCTTCCCCCCTAAAGATAAATAAATAAAATCTTAAAAAAAATTTTGACTCAATAAAGATTTAAGAAATGGTATAGATTAAATCAAACAGGTCTTGTAATTACCTAGTAGAAATTTTAAGGACATTTGATTATAACATAAATTTTATTGTAAAGAATTTATATGGAAAACAAAATTTCAACCCAGAACCAGAAAAAAAATCACTAAATTTTAGTGGAGTTCTAATTTTACATTCTCACACTATAGAGATAAAACTGAAGTGTGTGTGCACACACACACCTTCCTGTAGAGATTAGTAGATTCTAATTTTTAGACAAAGAATTACGATGGCATAATATCCCTAGTGGTTTCTCGAACGATAAAATTTGATCAATGACTGGAACTGAAGAAGTATAGTACAGTAAGAAAAACAACAGAGGTCCCAACAGTACAAGATCGAGTGATACATCAGGATTCAGAAAACTATATTTCTGTTCCTGTTTTACTTCTCATCAGCTTTGTTTCCTCTAGGTAAACCGCACTCATCTGTGGATCTACTTCCTCAATATATACTCGTGTTACCTGACTTACCTAGCAAGTTTATTGTAAGAATCAAATGGAAAATAATTTACATGAGGCAGTTTGGAAACTATGAAACATATGTAGAAGAAAAATTAAAATACTTAGTTTCGGAGCAAAATGAACAAAAGGACCAAAATTATCAAAACCAAAATGCTGCCCTAGACGAGTGGCTCCATTGGTTGGAGTGTCATCCTGTACACCAAAAAGTTGTGTGGTTCAATCCCCTGTTGGGGCATGATGTGTGTGTCTTTCTCTTACCCTCCCCCCTTCCCTCCCTCAAATCAATAAATGCATCCTTGAATGAGGATTTTTTTTAAGTATAAATGTAAAGATTTATGTGGCCAAAGCAAATAAATAGTCCTTTTATTTGTCCCAGGCCTACTCACTCTCTTTGCCCCCCACCCCCCAGAGTTCTCTTCAACTGCCAGAAGTCCTTAGAAGCAAATGGACTTGCCTCAAACGTCACATAAAACGTACAACACAGAAGTCAACACAAGGGTTCCAGAAAAGCAAAACTCTCAAACTCAGCACCTGAGCAAACTGCCACCGATTTTCTGGAGGGCAATTTTGAAATGCATGTCATAACACTGAAAATATTCCTCCCCTATGACACAGCAATTCTACCTCTGGTAATCATCAAAGGAAACAGTGATTCTGGAGCATTAATATTCTAACTAAAATTTAGAAAGCGCCAGGTGCTTTGCTAAGAGTGTTACATCAACATCTCACTGAAGCCTCAGGACTGGGAGAGTAGTACTCCAAGTTTACAATGAGAAGAACCAGCAAGGAGATAGTAAGCAATTCATCCAGGCTTACACAGCAAGCAGCAGAGCTAAGACTCAAATCCAAATCATCAAACTCTAATACCTACATCTGTAACCACTCCACTATTGTGTATAAAGGTATGAAAAGCTGTCCATCACACTGTATAAAAGAGAAAAATAAGCACTCAAGATGCCAGAAAAAGGAGAGTAACTGAATAGCCTGGAGCACATTCCTAAGATGGCCGTGGCAGCCATTTAAAAACAATGCTAAAGGACAGGCATACAAAGCATCTTCACTTTCTCTGACTCTTGTAAGGGTGCAGCTGAGAAAAGAAATGGGAAAAAGCACTCACCTTTGCGGCTGCTGGCTAATATGAGCAAAGATTAAACACTAACTCACCAGAGGCTTCACCAGGAAAGAACTGACCAATTATCTAGATGAGCTGCTCACCTGAAGGTCGAGATGCCATGCCCCTGACGCAGAAGAAAGAGTTCCAAGGAGCTTGCTGGGAGGCCTGGATGCTCGGAGACAATGTCCTGGATCTGACATCGCTAAGAACCCCAGTTTGCTCTACCTACAACATTCCAGAATAGCCAACCTAGATAGACTACTCTTTTCAAAGCAAATGGAATCCAATATGGACCCAGGAAGGAAAAAAATTTTAAATAAATGAAACCAATATAAGAAGGAATAAACTAAAGAAAGAAAAAAATCCAGACAAATATAATTATGCCACCCAAAGTCACATTATTTATTTTCAGGATACTACCTCAGAATTTATATTAATAAAAAAGATACTAAATTTAATTCCACATCTACAGATTTCACGAAAGGAACAAAAATACAGCATTTCCCCCTAGGACATCTTTGTGTTATAATAAACTTTTCACTTAATGCTTTTGGTTCTCTGACCTATCCTGGGGAAAACTAAGTGTGTTTCTCTATAGTCAAAGAAATGAAAGTAAACCTAGATCATTTTTTTAAAAAGCAGATCAGAGAGAAGAAAGTACAGATGAACAAGGCAAACAAGTCAAAAGTGAGCTGCTAGAGCTCAGGAAAGCCACAGGATATAAAAACAATACTATGAAATCCCTTAAAAGCAGCAAAAAAGCAAAATAGATATTGCTAAAAACACCAAACACCAATAAAGTTTTAAGAAATATCACAGAATGCAAAAGAAAATAAATGAAAGCAATTAAAGAAACAATTCTAAACAGTACAGCAAACAGAGGGATAGGACATTGAATAAATTATACCTAGCCTTTGATCCTGCGATTTCACGTCTTATCCTGCATATATACTTACACAAAAGTCATGTATATGTGAAGGTAGAAGAATATTCATTAAAACAAAATAAGATGAAACACTAAAATAATCTAGAAGTCCATCAATTCAAGTACATTATAATATATTTATATGGCTATTACCCAGTTGTTGGAAAGAGTTCGATCAATACATACTGATATGACAGCATGTCCACAAAATACTAGTAGAAAAAGCAAGTTACAGAACAGTGTAAATAGTGTGCTACTTGTGATTTAAAAAAAACTACAGATACAACTGACACACCTATGTGTATGTTTGCACACACACCTAGGATATATGACAAATACAAACTAAATTCATGATAGTGGTCACACATGAAAACCAAGTTTTTTTGTTATAAAATGTTGTGACATTGGAAGATGATAGGTTATTAAATAAAATAAGGCAGGTTCCAGCATGTTCACATTATCCCCATTTTGTATAAAATCTGCATCACTTATGTATTTATATGTACTATAAAAAACATACTACATAGGTATAAACATCGGTTTTATCTGGATGTGCAAACATTTTTTTATAATAAGAAAAAAATATTTCCCAAGTCTTTCCTCCTCTCCTCTGGACTAAGAAATGTTTGAGACACCGTCATCTATTTCTTGACCCTTTTATAGCATAAGTTAACCAAGCCAAGGAGTCTCTGAAACGCCTTCCTAGTCTTCCATCAACAATATTGACCTATCTTGACTCTCTTCCTACTGCACTGGTTCTCAAATATCAGTACACATAAGCAACGGCTTACTTCTAATATCTTCCCTCACCCCCAAAGATCCAGACCCAGGAGGTTCTACATAGAAAAGAGAAATCTTTATTTTCAACAAGTACCCTGTTTTTTCTGATTAAAAAACACTTATCTCTCCAGCCATTACATTAGTTACCTTCCCTAAATTCTTTCATACTTTGTTATTTAAATACTAATATTTTATAACATCCAACCTTATCCTCTTTAGTATTCATTCTTTTTAGTTTTCCAAGGATATTTTATCTCTACTGGTTTTTGCTGTGCAAATAACTCCCTAATACATTTCTCTTCTATTCATTTGTTAAACCTTAGTCTCAGGTTCTTATGTTCAATTTTCTTTTAGGTACTTCTGACTAAATATCACAATTACTCCAAAATCAGTATGTTCAAAAACTGAATGAAATTTTCTCTCTACACAATCTCCTCCTGTATTCTCCATATCATGAAGAGTCAGTAAGGCAATTACTGAGCCAGTAAACCAAGCTAAAAACTGACCTTTCCCTCAATCCTACAGACTACCACATCCAGTAAATCACAAGTCCTGACCCATCGCGCTCCTAAACGCCCCTCAAATCTACATTTTTTTGCACCAGCTGAACTGATACTGACTCTTCATGCATCAGTTCAAGGGCCTCCATCCTTGAGGAAGGCTTGGCTCATGTCCTTGCCCCAACAGTAGCCACCTCCTTTATGTTCCCACAGTGGTTTGTCCTTTATTTTTCTGGTGTCACTGTTTGCATGTGTCCCTCCTATTGTGAGTTCACTGAAGACCAAAGTGTTTTACTGAATTTGTATTCTAACATAGTAAACATTCAAACATCTGCTCAATTAATAAAAGGTAATCCTTTTTAAAGTGAAAAATATGCCTTTACTTGTTTAAATGGGATACATTTAATGAATTATTTGAGAAAACACAATTAAGACTTTATAACCATTTCTAATTTTATATTTGGGAAGTATTTATAATAAATGCTCCAAATACACATTTTCACAAATCCCAAATGCCCAAGTGTTAAAAGTTAATATTCTGTTGAATATAACAAAACAAGGTAAAGATATATAAAACACTGGTTTTCAAACATTGGACAACAGCAATGCAGGACTATGACCTGGCTACTTCCAGTCACACAACACAGGGAAAGGAAGGCCAAGCAGTCTGGCAGTCTGGCAGTCTGGCAGTCTGGCAGTCTGGCCAGGCTGCAGATGCAGAGATCAGAATTTAGGAAGGCCACGGAGTCTTGAATTTGTAGGGCAAAGTACCACAGGGAGGGCTCAAAAAGAGAGAGCTTTAGAAATGTGCAGATGAGTTCCCCTAGAGTCCTTGGCTGAATACTGATCTGTGCTGAGCATCTGAGGTAGGGAAATAACTACCAAAGAGCAGTACGCCAAATAATAAATGGAGCCAGACAGGGCTTGGAAGAGTCTGTGCTCCTACCAACCAGCATGGAAACACCTTGCCATGTATCAGACGATGGACAGACTCTTCGGAAAGAACTGCATTATCAGGTTGGCCAAAAAGTTAGTTTTTTTTCCATAAGATGACTCTAGGAGTGCTTAGCTGTCTCTAAACTTTATTTGAAGCAATTTTTAAAAATATATTTTATTGATTATGCCATTACAGTTGTTCTATTTGCCCCCTTCATTCCCCTCCATCCTGCACCCCCCACCCCAGCATTCCCCTCCTTTAGTTTATGAGCATGTGTCTCAAGTTCTTTAGAGTCTATATTTCCCATACTATTCTTGCCCCCCCTATTTTCTACCTATCTATGGTACTTATTTTTTGTACCTTCTCCCCCCTTCTTCTTCTCCCACTCCCCTGTTGCTAACCCTCCATGAGATCTTCATTTCTATGGCTCTGCTCCTGATCTAGCTGTCCTCTTAGTTTGCTTTTGTTTTAGGTGTGGTTGTTGATAACTGTGAGTTTGCTGTCCTTTCACTGTTCATCTTTTTTTATCTTCTTTTTCTTAGGTAAGTCCCTTTAACATTTCATATAAGGGCTTGGTGATGATGAACTCCTTGAATTTGATCTTACCTGAGAAGCACTTTATCTGTCCTTCCATTCTAAATGAAAGTTTTGCTGGACAGACTAATCTTGGTCGTAGGCCTTTGGTTTTCATGACTTGGAATACTTCTTTCCAGACCCTTCTTGCCTGTAGGTCTCTTTTGAGAAATCAGCTGACAGTCTTATGGGAACTCCTTTGTAGGTGACTGTCCCCTTATCTCTTGCTGCTTCTAGGATTCTCTCCTTCACTTTAATCTTGGCTAATGTAATGATGATGATGTGCCTTGGTGTGTTCCTTCTTGGGTCCAACTTCTTTGGGACTCTCTGAGCTTCCTGGATTTCCTGGGAGGCTATTTCCTTTGCCAGATTGGGGAAGTTCTCCTTTATTATTTGTTCAAATAACTTTTCCACTCATGGCTGTTTCTCTTCCCCTTCTGGTACCCCTATAATTCGGATGTTGGAATGTTTAAGATGTCCTGGAGGTTCCTAAGTCTCTTCTCATTTTTTTTGAATTCTTGTTTCTTCATATTTTCCTGTTTGGCCATTATTTTCTTCCTTCTGGTTCACTCCATTGATTTGAGTCCCAGTTTCCTCTTCATCATTATTGGTTTCCTGTGCAATTCCCTTCATTTCAATTAGTTTAGGCTTCATATGTTCCTCTAACTTGTGACTAAAATCAACCAGTTCTGTGAGCATCCTGAGCACCAGTGTTTTGAACTGTGCATCCGAAAGTTTTGCTATTTCTTCGTCACTTAGATTTATGGGCTCTGGGGCTTTGAGATCTTCTTGAGCCATTTTGGTCTGTTCGCTCCTGTTAATTATGAGTGGAGCCTTAGGTGTTTACCAGGGCAGGGCCACCCAGGTCACAGGGTTGTGACACTGTATATGGGGGCAGGGTCAAAGCAGGGAAATGGCAGCCCCCTCTGCTGCCTCTCACCGCTGGGGCCTGCTCGGTCCGGGCGTCTCACCGCTCACTCTCTCATTGGTCTATCTGTGCACAAATGCCCGACAACAGTCAACCCGCGCCCTGCGCCCTCACTGGATCCACCAGTCACTCACTGGGTCCGCCTGTTGCAACCCAACACCTGGGATCCATGCACCTGAGTCCGTCTGACCAAGTTTTCCTGTGCAACCCCGCTCTGCCAGCTGCTGGCTTTGTCCCTCTTACCAGTCAGGCTGAAGAATTTGTTGTTATCAGACTTCCGAAAAGTTCAATTTTCTGTGTTCTGGATGTGTTTTCTGTTGCTAATATTTTGCTGTCTCCCAACTTGGTTGTGTGAGAAAGCTTGGCATCTCCACCTATGCCTCCATCTTGGCGGAAGTCCTTTGAAGCAATTTTTTAGACTGTATTATAACAGAGGTCATATTATAGTACATTTAAAAAACATTTATCAAAATTAGTAATTTTTATGTAGCCATTTTAATATTCAAGATGGAAGAAAATACACAACATTTTTGGCATACTATGCTTTATTATTTCAAGAAAGGTTAAAATGCAACTGAAAAGCAAAGAAAGATGTGTGCAGTGTATGGAAAAGGTGCTCTGACTGATCAAACATGTCAAAAGTGGTTTGTGAAGTTTCGTGCTAAAGATTTCTCAACAGACAATGCTCCGCAGTCAGGCAGACCAACTGAAGATGCAGTGGTCAATTTCAGATACTAATTGAGAACAATCAACATTATACCACATAGGACAGAGCTGACATACTCAAAATATCCAAATCAATAAAGTTACTGGTGAAAAGAAAAATATGTCTTATATTTTACGGAAAGAATTGTATGGACATTTTGGCTGACTGAATACTTGGGGGACAAGTCAGCAGCACACTAAAGGCTGTTTAGGTCTCACCTAACAAAGCTAAGGGAGGCCTGAAAACAATCTAACAGATTCCAAATAAGCCAAAAGTGCACCCCAACTAAATCCAGCACTCTTAGGAATACAACAAAATCAAACTAACAACAGCATAAAATTTACTGGCATGCAATAAAAAAAATTACTAAAATGTACACCCATTTCAGCAACAGCAGAAATGATAGAATGAACAGATGTTAAAACCATGCTATAAATGTGTTCCATACATTCAAGAAGACAGAGGAAAACATGATGACAAGGAGAGAACTACAAGATATAAGAAACCCGCACTAAAATTCTAGAGATTAAAATAAAATATACTAAATAAAAAACATACTAGACGCAATTAATTAACACTAGAAACTGCAGAAAAGTCCAAAGGCACAGCAATGGAAACTATGCACAATGAAGCACAGTGAGAAGAAACTTAAACACAAACAGCAGCAACAGTAGCAGTGAGTCACTTCAAAAGGTACTGAAGTCCCAAAGTCTGAGGGCAACATATAAAGACAAAATAATACAGAATTTCACAAGTTTGATGAAACCATCAAGTGAATGATCCAAGGAAGATCAATAAACCCTGGGAAGAATACACAATTTAAAAAAACCCACACCAACACACATCAAAATTAAACTGCTAAAAACCAGTGCTAGAGAGGAAAATCTTTTTTCTGTCTTTTTTTTTGTAATTATGTTATTGTTGTTCAATTACAGTTGTCTGCATTTTCCCTCTAAAGAGGAAAATCTTAAAAGCAACTAGTATCCATTACACACAGAGGAACAATGAAAGACAGCAGACTTCTTGTCAGAAACTATGCAAGTCATAAAATAAGACCATAGAAAAGGAGGCTGAAAGATCAGATTCCTGAAATTAAGTAGACTTTAGAAACTCTAAAATACATGCAGAAGGAAAAAAAAAAAGAGTGCACCAATTAACTGGAGACCAGATTCTTATTGGCAGACAACCTGTATTGCAAAGGTTCAGTTCTTCCTACTGATAAAGTATGTCTGTGGCTGGGGACTAAGGTAATGCTTGCATATGATACTGATGAAGCTCAGGCATTGCTGGAAAAGAATTTATCAACTGCCACAAAGAATCTTGATTCTCTTGGAGAAGACCTTGACTTTCTTCAAGATCAATTTACTACCACAGAAGTCAGTATGGCCAGGGTTTATAACTGGGATGTAAAATGAAGAAACAAAGTTGACTCTACCAAAAACAAAGCATAATGCTGGCAACAAAAAATGTGGTTCAGTTTTCCAAACACATTCTTTTAAATATGCCACAATTTATCCTTAAAGGTTGACATAACTTTGATTTTTTAACATTAAGAATAATTAAAACTTTAAGGAAAAAATAAGACAATAGATAACATCCTTAGTGAAAAAAAATCTAACCCAATGAAAGTATCTTTCAAAATGAAAGCAAAATAAATTTATTCAAACTAAAAAATGATGTGATAGTTCATCACCAGAACCATCACTAGAATACATATCTGTTAAAAGAAATTCTTCGGCAAAACAATACCATTCAGAAATTTGGAACTAACTGAAGGAATCAAGTGGCTAAAATGATAAATATAAAGGCAGTTTAAGAGATATTTTCTCTGTTTAAAATTCCTTTTGAAAGTAACCATTTAAATTAAAATTAGGAACAATGTATTATGGAGTTTACAACATATATAAAAGCAAAATGTATGAAAAAATAACACAAAAGATATGGTGGGTGGTAGATGAACAAACACTTGTGAGTTCCTACATTATAAGAGAAGTGATGCTGATAAAGTTATTTTGTAGAGCCCAAAGCAACCACTAAAAACATAAAACAAAGTAATACCTACTAAGCAAGCGATGACGTACACGTGATGCTATATCCCCTTTTTGCAAGCGAGAAAGCTGAGGCTCACCTTCACATGACTGCTCTAAGAATGCATGAAATAATACAAAGGGTGGGGCAAAAGTTGTTCATATGGGAAATAATAAAGAAATAATAATACAACAAACTCTGCATTTTGCGCACTCACAACTGTAAACCTACTTTTGCCCCACATTGTATGTAAAACGGGTACATAACACAATAGAAATTAAAATGCTAGCTCCTTCCTCAAGTACAGACCTGCTGTTTAACTTATAAAATCAAGCTATCATAGCTCCTGGTTACCACTTTTCAATCCTGAATCAATGACATTCCTGCGTTCACAGTATACATTTTTTTTGAACCTCTACAGGATTTCTCAATCTACACATCACGGGCTTTTTGGGTCAGATAATTTTTTGTTGTGGAGGCTCTCCTATGCATTGTGAAACATTTAGCACCCACTAGATGTCAGCAGCACTAAAAATGTCTCATCGCCAAATATCCGAGGGGCCAGGAGCAAGAGACACAATTGCCATTGCTCTCTTTTGACACTTGAGACTAAGGTGCCTAAGTAACAGTTAAATTTACATTGTTACAATTTGATGTGTGCACTGGATTGTAAATATTAACAACATTCATCAACTCTAAGTAACAGTGACTGGGTGACAGCAGTAAAAAGTTCCTGTTCTCATGGAGCTTACACTCTAGGGCCATGCCTTATTCATCTCTGCATTCCCCAAAGGCCTTACCCGTAATAATGCATAAACATATATTTATGAGTTGAACAAGCTGTAAGGCAAAGGAAAATTTCATCAAAGAGATGAATTTCAGAGGAGCATTTGGTGGGAAGAGTGATATCTTTAAAGAGAAGATAGTATGGGACACTTACCTAATGACTTGCTGAAAAATTAATACAAGGATATTTGTTCTGCCACCTTTGTTTTCTCAAAGAAAGAGAGAATGGAGAAAAGTCACTGATCTTACGGCATTCCAGGTTGGAATCTACTTCTAAAGTATGTCTGAATCTTGCCAGTAATTGATATTTAAAATAATAACACGGGTCTAATTGAGAAAGTACTAAGTGTGAATTGTTATGACTCCAGAACTTCCTGTACTCCAGTAATAAACACAACTATAAAAAGAAAAAAGAATTTAAATTTTAAGGCTGTGCTTTAAATGTGAATATTCTGCATAGAGGTTGAAATCATGTTATTAATCTTACAGTCCCCAACTACAAGCTTATTTTTAGCCAAAAAATAAGTTCAGAATTTTAACTGAAGAACACATCTCTCTTTATCAGTGACATCTATGACTCCTTGGATTAAAAGAGTATAGTGTTGAAAAAGTATTTAAGCAGCTCTTGCAAATAGTAATAAGGCTCTATCCTAAGCTGCCAGTAGCAGGGATGAATGCACAGATCTGCTCTGCAGATGATCCAGTTCTTGGGACAAAAAAACATTCTAGAAACCTGCGCAGAACCTATTAACTGATAAGATATAAAAGGCATTAAAAAAAAGAAAAGTTTCCAAGTCTGGGGAGCTGGAAGGAAAGTGGAACCTTTACCAATTACAGGGTAACTGAAAGATAGTGTTTGATGTCAACACAATATCCTAAATAATACAGTCTATTGGAGTGGTAAGAACTAGAGACGTTACTTGAGGAATCACCTGCATATACAGAGTTTGAAAGCTGATCCCAGAAACTGGGAAAGAAGAGAGGATCAGAGACAATCTAAGGGGACAACCATAATAAAGGGTTCCTGGACAGGTAAACAAAGAACCACACATAAATAGGAGTCTTGAAAAACAGGCAAAATAGATTTATAAGAATTTGGTGTCATTAAAGTCAAGATAAAGTTTTTGGTATGGAGTGGTCATCGCTAGAATTCTAACCTCCTGAGTGCAGAAATGACATTCTTTCATCTCTGAATGCTGTAGAAGCCCCTATCGCAGTACCTCCCAGAGTATGTGCTCAGTAATAATATATATACCCTTAAACAGTGCCAGCCAGGCATATTGAAATGCTATTAAAGATAATTCATATTTCTCACAACAGAAGTTACTGTTATCATACCCATTTTATATTTAAGAAAAATGAGGCACTAAGCAGTTACATAATGTCTTAACTCACATACCTAAGAGAATCTGTCCTGAGAACACTGCTGTGAGCAAGTTCAATGCAGTGCTAAGAGAAAAACTTAAAACTGCAGTATGTTAAATACACCAGAGATACCCTCCATTTCCTCCCTGCCTACACCACCTCTTTCTTAAAGGACTTTCAGTACCCACTCTAAAAAAGTACCAACTGTGAGACACACTGAAGTCTCCTCTCCATCATTTTCCCATTCCCATCATCCTTCACCCTCAGCTAACTGGACTATAAGTGGGTATTTAACCAAGCGGATTCTCTCTTCAGAAATTCACGAATATGATATAAAGGTATTCACTGAGAACAACTGCAGTATCAAAGTGAGTCTGGTGTTAGCACCATGACAAATCAAAGTTTCATGCAAATCAAACTTATAGGGAGGCAGAAACCAAGATCTTTAAAGAGGGACATCTGAAAAAGAAAAAAAAAAGAAAAACTAGAACAGACATAACAGAGTACAAAGTAGCAGAGAACTAAGTAGCAGAGACATAAGATCACATGTTTTCCAAAGAAAACTGGAAGACTAACCCCCTGAAGATTTTCTGGTTTCCGAAACAACGAGCCGGCGTAGACTTCGTGCAATAACTTCAAATGCAGTCCTCCAACTGTCTGACAAATACCTTTTTTAAGTCAGTCAATTCGAATGCATTTTTGCAGCCAAATAATCCTCAAGCCTTAGTTAAAAGAAGTCAAAGAAAAACACTGAGAAAGCAGGTACTCGTGCTTCACAATAACTTTTTAGATACTTTAACTCTCTTTTCAGAGTGAGGAGAAAGAGACTCAGCAATATTAACAGATCTGCCAGAGTTCAAAGTCCAAACTCTTTACAATATACATTTTCTCTCAAGTAAATATCCTTGTTTCAGGCCACTACATCACTTATTTCTTCCCATGTTAACTTTTCTCCTTTTATCATTCCAAGTTTCTAATGTATATACAGGGTGAGGCAGAAGTAGGTTTACAGTTGTGAGTATGTACAAGTTTATTCTTATTAGTTGTATTATTTTCCATACAAATAACAGTAAACCTACTTTTGCCCACCCTGTATTTCAGATGTCTTAATTTCTAGTAAATAGTTTTAAATAAATTGAATTTTTATATAGAAAGAGGGCAGAATGAGCACCTACGGATCTGCTTGGTCTGTTTTTAAACTAATAATTTTATTTCCTTTCCCCACTTCACCAGTCTCTACACCCTTAACTCCAGCCCAGACCCAGCTGTTACCTTCTCCTGACCTGCCCCCTCTGCTTGTTCCCTCCTAGTGATTTTTTTTTTTACTACAAGGCAGGTGACTTGACAGAAAAAGAGCAAATTCAGCTTACCTAAGTAATTATCCTACCCAAAGTTACTTCTATTACTTTTCAAGGGCAAAATAAAACAACTAATACTTACATCCTAAAAGCTTGACGCCCTTGCCAAAAGGTTTAGAGACCAGCCAAAATTCTATTTTTCTATTCCTGAAAATCAGTTTGCCAATACAGAACGGGAAGGAACTTTTTAAATATAGATGAGTCTTTTTCCCATTTCTCAAAATTTTTTTTCCTAAGTTTTTCACATTTTCTCCAAGTATAAACAGAACTCCACTGTTTTTAAGTGAAAACTTCCCTTAAAAGGAACAATAATGTATCATCTGACTGGGTTTGATCTCCTTTCCCAGACAGTAAGTTCCTAGAAGTAAAATACATATAATAGGAACACATATACATATTAAATGTACAATCCTTCTTACAGCCTCTCAAGGCAAAGGACTTCAGGTTCTAGACTTACCCCAGAAGTTCAGAAGCTGGCAAATCTGTGGTTCAGATTTGGCGAGTCTCATATCCTCAACGACTGGAACCTACCACACTAGCCCTTATCAATAATACAGTTATGTGGGTACTCACACTAATCACAAGTTACCGGTTCGGCTTGGGATCCCATTTGTTCCGACTACCCTACATTCTTTAATCTCTCATAAACTGCTGTTACCGTTCAACTAACAGTGAAATTCACTGTCAACCCTTGCATCAGTGCTGCTAGAAGAACATAAAAAGTATGAAAACCAGGGCACTACTTGAAAAAAAGTGAATCTGTGTTTAAAAAGATTCATTAAATTGCACCATTTTAAATGTCTCTAATCATACTGGGAACTGTGCTTCCATTTCCTCTAAAATGGTAAACAAGACCTTAAAAGCATCTTTGCATTATTGAGAAGCCTTTATTTTCTGAGTATTTCCACACATAACAAAATCAGTATCAATCACTGTAACATCTCTAATGAAACTAAGGAACGCTCACAGGTTTTAAAGGAGACTGAATAATTACAAAGCTGAGAAGAGAACCAGAATTTTTAATTCGCGTTTCCACTAAGGCCATTAGATGTCTCAGCAGTATTTTTCACCCTGCAATTTCCTTAACTACTTAAGATAAACCACCTTCAGCTTAATAAGGTTTTAGAGGACCGGGTAAGCAGAAGAAAAGAGTTGTCACCAAATCATACCACGATGGTAGTTGAGGTTCTATTCTCATAGTCATTTTGCGAACGTTTTTCCGACTTCGGTCACATTTCGTAAGTTTTTTTTTATAAGGCAGCTTAGGTGCCTGAAATAACAGACGGTATACTCAATCCGTTCAGATCCTAGATGGCCAGCATTTAAGCCATTAACAGCCTTAGAGAAAATACAGATTTCAACACTCTGAGGAGCTGCTTGACGCCTTCCGTTTCTGTCACAGAGTAGGGTTGCGCCTGGTTCCAGCGTCCAAGGGATCTGACAGTGAAGGATGCTGCTGTTCCGGGACAAAGTGCGACGTCCCCTCCCTCCCGCACAGTCCCCCCAGGCACGCCCCACCACCCACCGGGGGAACGCGAGTCAACTACACTTGTCATTCAAAGGGACTGCAGCTTCGTTGACACACTCCCGCTCCTGGAAGACTCGGCTGGATCCTCTGAACACCCCCGCCCCCTGGCCCAAAGCTTCCTCCCTCTACCCAGCTCCACTGGTCTTCCTCCCCTCGCCAGCGAGGACGCAGTTTTACGCAGCCACAAAATCAGAGCAAGGGCTGCGGGCAGGCGGAGGGCTGGGGTCCCGGAACTGGGCCGCTCCATCCATCGCGGCCCCACACCCCGCCGCCATCCGCAGCTTACGCCGCGAGATGATCTGCACTGGGCTCACCTGGGGACCGCAGGCTCCACAGCTCAAAGGCATATCACCAGCCCGCAACGATCAGCCGCGTGAGCTGCTGAGAAGGCGAACGCCCCACCCGCACTGGCCCCGGGCCCTCCCCACCCTCCCCGCCCCGCGGCCCGCCCCGGCCCGGCCCACCCGGGCTTCCGCCGCCGCCGCCGCCGCAGCAGCAGCCCGCGACACTGCCTACCCCCACGCTTCCCACCCACTCTCGCGAGAAGAACTCCCTGACCAGGCCCGCGTAAAAGTGGGTGGGTTTATTGAAAAGCAAAGAAAGAAAATGAAAAACGTTCCCACGTGCTCTGCGGCAGCACGCGGAGTGGGCCCTCGCGTCACATGACGCGGAGGCGGCCTCTCCATTGGGCAGAACGCACACAGCCGTGGGAGCTTCAAACTCCGTGCTGACCTACGAACCTGCGGCGAACGTCTTGCGCGCTTCCTGATCCGTTACCTCGGAAACCACTTAACCCTTTCCTCTGGCAAAATACCAATCCCTGTCTTGCTCAGCAGGTTTGGTTTCAGACCCTACCTCCTTTCGTTCGACCTTACTTAGTCTTACGGCTTGGGGTCAGAAGAGCTCCTTCGCCACAGGCAAGCTTTGCTCTCTTCTGATTTCCCGGACCCTTCCCAAAGCGGCACCCGCACGAGATCTGAGCGCTCCAGTAAAGCTCAACCTCCCCGAATGGCTCCGCCCCTGCTCAGCATCTCTAGGGAGGACCACTCCGCGCTCCAGTCCTGCGGACCTATCTGAACCTCCACAAGGAATCTCCGGGCCCTAGTGCTCACCCGGACGTCTTTACGCGGCCTTGAAGTTGGGAAGTAAAAGCGTTGGTCACCGAGAAAGCAAGCCCCAGATTAAAAGTTAGTGTGTGATTATTTCCACTTAGGAGCCTGAGTCAAGCTGCAGTCTCCTCAAGGATATCTGCTCCTCAAAGGCGGAAATACCTAATAAATAAAAGACATTTTTAAGAGTATTCTCGTTATGAGTTCTGCCCTGTCGGGAGACCAGCAGGGAAAAAAAGGTGCATTCATATGTTCATTTCTTCAGCAAATGTTTGTTGAGTTCCTGCATATGTTAGTCATTACTCCAGGCTGTCAATTGAGCAGCGAAGCTCCCAAAAGGAGCTTATAGGGGAAGGAAGGAGAGAGAAGAAAGGAAAAAATGTCTTTTGGCGTTAAGCTCCATACAAAAGGAAATATATATACACATGAATGACGTGATCGTGATTGTAATTGGGTGGCTACGTGGCCCTTTTGAGGAGGAGGCTCTGAAATTGTAATTTGTATAACAAATATCAGAAAAAAAGAGTGTTCCAAGCAAAGGAAGATACTATTTCAAAGACCGTAAATTACATTTGAGGAGGGAAATAGGAGCAAGTAA
Source organism: Artibeus jamaicensis (assembly GCF_021234435.1). Taxonomy (NCBI): domain Eukaryota; kingdom Metazoa; phylum Chordata; class Mammalia; order Chiroptera; family Phyllostomidae; genus Artibeus; species Artibeus jamaicensis. The sequence goes on from NW_026521822.1 coordinate 5,998,590, forward strand.
GAAGAAATAAACAACCATGTTTGGAGAAGTAAACAACCATGGACCAGATCCTGTAGGCTCTTAAAGTCAAGAAAGGAATTGGAAACTTATTCTACGTGCAGTGGAAAGCATTGGAGAGTTTTAATAAGGGAGAGTTACCTATGGTTTACTTTAAAGAAACAAAAATGTTTTCTTTCTCCAGCAGAGGATGGATCTTAAGGCCACGCAGGAAGCAAGGAGATTAAGAGATTTAGTAGTGTGAGAGACAATCCTGAAAGACTTAATTTCCAATGACCTTGGCATTCTTCTTCTAAAATCCACTAGGTCCGAGTCCTAGTGCTATTTGCTGCCTTTTGTTAAAAAAGGATCTGGACATATTTCTTGTTATTTAATTACAGTAGGAGCAATAAGTTGGATTTTTGTTGTTGTTAACTTGAGAAAACAAGTGGCACAAAAGAAAAGTCGCCTTCAATTTTTTTCTCCCTCCATTTATACCACACGGATAACCACCTCTTCTGGTCTTAAAGTCAATTCTTAAAAAAAAAAAAAAAAAACATAAAGTGATGTTCAGTGAAGATATTTATGCCTCAGTGTAAGACTTGAAAAGATAAGAGGTTGGGGGCTAGAAAACTAAGATATTTTACTCAAAGAGAAATCAGGAAAGTTCCTGATTGAGTTCCTTTCAGTAACTCTTGAGACACCAATCAAGGTACCTTACCATCCTTGAGTCTCAGCTTCCTCATACATAACACAAGGTGTAACTTAACCAGCCAACACCCAAGTGGTTGAGACTGAATTACACTTCGGCATATACACAACAGTAAGTCAAAATCTGGAAAGGGAAATGAAATGAATTTTTATGAAACCCTAACAGAGTCAATAGCACAAGTCAAATTAAATAGGGTGCTCACATGCGTGCAGGCACACACATGAGTTGAGGAACTATGAAACCGATTAATACAGATACCAGGAATGCTTCCCTAAAAAACCTTGGCCTTCTCAGAATGTGAAAGCAAAGCATTACCACCTGCTTAACTTCATGTTCCCTTTCTCTGTAGCCGTTTTGAACCTATGATGTATTTAATAATGATTCATTTGTTTCTAACAAGGATTTAAAAAGTAGGAAATAAATGTTTGAAAGGAAATCTCTTAAAGTTAATCTAACAATTTTAATGAATATAGGATTTTAAGAAACCTTATAGGGTTACTTAAAAAAAAAAAAAAGGTTTTATTCATTTTAGAGAGACAGGAAGGGAGGGAGAAAAACATAGATCGATTGCCTGGCCTGCAACCCAGGTATGTGCCCTGATTGAGAACTGGTGACCTTTCAGTCTGCAGGCTGGCACTCAATCCACTGAGCCACACCAGCCAGGAGTATAGGGTTACATTTTAAAAGGAAAAGTGCTAAAAAGAGAAAAGGTATTATTTTTAACAAATTAAGACCATTCTTTTAAAATGCTGAAAGAACTGAGCACTCTCTGTGACTTTTGCAGTCATAATGATTAACTGAAACAGCTGCTTGGTGCTATTAATTTAGATAAACAATGACTCGACTTTACCATTCTAACACGTGTTAATAAAGTCATAGTCCTCCCAACTCACCCTAGCAAAAAGGTCATTGTGGTCAATTATTTGGAGTACAACAAATATGAAATGAGAAGAAAGTTAGGCTTGAGATCCATTTTCACAGATATCCCTAGTTACTGATGCTTTCAAAAATTGTTTTAACAGCTCCATTGGGATATAATCAGATATCATACAATTCACCCACTTAAAGTGTACAATTTATTTACTTAGTCTATATATTCCTAGAGTTGTGCAATAATCACCAAAATCTAATTTTAAGACAATTTTGTCTTCCCTAAAAGAAACCCCATAGTCATTAGCAATCAATCCCCTACTTCATGTCCAACCCTAAGCAACCACTCACTATTTTATGTCTCTTTAAATTTGCCTATACTGGACATTTCATATAAATGAAATTATAGTATATGCGGTTGTTCATTTCATTCACTTAGTATGTTTTCAAGGGACATGCATGTTGTAGCATATATCAATACTTCACTTCTTCTTATTGCCAGATAATTCTATTGTATCGGTATACCATGTTTTATTTATGAATTTATCAATTAATAGACACTTAGGTTATTTTCACTTTTGGGCTGTAATGAATAATGCTGTTTTGAACATTTGCATACAGTTTTGTGTGGACATTGCTTATTTTTTAATACTTAAAAATAAAATTTAAAAGTCCGTATTTCTTTTTTTAGCGCAATAGCTTTACTCCTAGCTTGCTTTTTTATTTATTATTTTGCTGTTGTTTTGCCTGTTGTTTGAAGTATGTGCCCTCTATCCCGCCCCCCCAGGCCTAGACGTTTGGCATTTCTACTCACACAATTCACATCTGACCATGCCACTCCTCTGTTTAAAACCCTGCAGTAGCTTTTTATGGTTCTGCCCATGATCTGTTTACCGTTCTCCTCTGTTCTATCATTCTCCCTCTCAGATAGTTCTTTCACTTCCTCAAAATAGAGCCAGGCCCTCCCTGCTTTGGGGCCTTCCCGCAAGCTGTTTCTTCAGTATGGAATATACTTTCTCTGCCTGTCCTCCTTAGCCTCTGAAGGCCCATTTAATCCTTCAGCATTCAGCTCTACTCTTCCACAAGAACTCGTGCCCTAACTCCCCAGACTGACTAAGCTCCTTGTCTGTGACTATACTTTTTCTACAAAGCATTTATCAACTTACAATGACTTTTACAATGACTTTTATTGATTACATATTTAGTTAATGTCCGTTGCCTCTACTAGACTGTAGGATCCACGAACAAAGACCACATGTTTTTACTTCCACATGCCTGGCACTTAGTGGGTAGTATTAGTTATTGGAGCGAGGGAAGGGTCTTCCTGTATTCTATTTTTCCCTCCTTTGTTTGTATTGAAATAAATTTCTAGGCCCAAGATAGAGCCACTCCTCCCCCGTGTGGCATGTCAACAAATAAAAACTTAGATACCTTGTGTCCCTATAAATGCTCTACCAGGCCAGAAATGCAGTATGTCCAGTCAGCCAATCCTCAAACACCAAACCAAGTCTCAGCTCTATGCTTATTTTCTTGTTCCTTTTCATGCTGAACAAGGTTGATTATGTGGCCCCAGCCAATCTGATAGTTTTAATTTTTTTCCTCCTTTATTTTTATTCTTTATTCTATAAAAGCCTCCTGCCTTCCAGCTCATTTTGGAATTCTCCAAATGGAGACTGTCCGCTTCACAAAGTGTTAAATAAAGTTTATTTCTATCACCTAAATGGTTTTCTTTAATCATTTTTAACACTAGGAATCTTCAGTAAAGTCTTAATAAATGTTAGAAGCCCAATCTGTGCTATGGTAAAGTGAATTAATGGAAGTTGAGATGGCATAGTAGGGGACACAAGTGTCTCAAGCCATACTCCCTACAGAAGGGGGGTGTGGAGAAGGGAGGGCCAGTGGCGCACTGAAGAGCCAAGTCAGTAGTGTGATGATGCAGAGAGCACAGGCTGTGCCTGAGTGTACCTAAGACTGTGCCTACGGGACCCTCCCACATCCCCAGGGGACATTTTTGTGGGCTAATATCTAGCAATGAAGTCGATGGTGCCTCCAGAGTAATTTTGCTATTTCTTGGAATTGTTACGTTACTTTTATTGGTTTGCATAGTCTAATAGAGCCAAGACATTTGAATTATATGTATATGAAAGAATTATGAACCAGCAAGGCTGAATGATTTGTTCTAGATCACATGGGGGACTAAACCATAGTTTGGACTAAAATTACCTCGTTCTGTCTGGTTCTACCTTTCAGTAGGCATACTGAAAGCTAGCTACGCAAAGCTAGCCTCTCAGCTTAATCCTTCTAATGACCTTCTGACTACAAACGCAGGCATCATCTTTCCACAGGAGCTTCACACTAGCAACCTCTGATAGCCAGGGGCAGATTCCAGGTCGTTTCCTGTTTGAAAACTTGAGTCTCCCTTTGGCCCACCTGCTGGATTCCTGTTTCCTGCCTGACTGACAGCCACAGCTGGCAGTTCGCTTATAAAAGAGGGATGTCAAGTCCTTTTCCACATTGCTCAATTTTGGGATTTGTTTTTTCTTATGATGATGATTTAATACACACTGATTATGTACAACACTGGAAAATGCAAGAAAAGATATAATGGAGCAGACCACCTGCCTTATTTACTGTAATGATACTTAGTAAACCAATATTCTGGTAAAATATTCTGAAAGTAGGAATTTAGGAACATTACAATTTCATCAGCCATTTAAACATATAAAAATCCTTTTAAATTAAAAAAATTAAGTGTCTCATTTATGCCTTTGTTTTAAAAGCAGGGATATTATACCACAGTCTTTTATATGGTTTATAACTTATACACTTATCTAACTCTTTTTTAAAAGATTTCATTTATTTATTTTTAGAGAGGGGAGAGGAGAGAGAAGGAGAGGGAGAAAAACATCAACGTGTGGTTGCCTCTCACATGCCCCCTAACAGCATCCTTGCCTACAGCCCCAGCTTGTGCCCTGACTGGGAATCAAACTGGCAACTGTTTGATTCTCAGGCCAGCACTTAATCCACTGAGCCACACCAGCCAGGGTTACACTTACCTAACTCTTTTGTAGTGAATCTCTTGAAGGACAGAACATACCTTAACTCTTTCTTATGATACCTATAAATGTTTTTACATATAGTAGGTGTTCATTAAATGCTCAATGACTTCAAAATCATGAAGTCATGATTATTACTATAGATGATAGTTCAGAAGTGCCATTTCAAATTAAAAACCTCTAGAATTACCAAAATAAATGTGAGCGCTATTATTTATCACATTCAAATATAATAACTCTTCTGATTTAAATCATCATAATTAATTACTGACTTAATTTCCAATATGTGAAATACAGATATACCATCTTTTAAGGAACTATATAAATGTCTGAAATTCAAAAACAAATAGTCATGCTTAAATGTAATTACTACATAAGAGGCTTTTTAAAATATGACTGTCCTGATTTTAAATGATTGGTATAGAGTTAATTATAAAAAAGAAATCACAAAGTTTTGTAAAAAGCTTATGTAACAAACATTTCTAATTCAAGGAAGTATACATGTAATCAAGCATTTCAAAAACATTTAGCATAAGTAAATAGAAAATTAATTTAATTACAAAAAATGTTTATTGCAGCTTCTCAAAAATGTCTTTTGCCAGGTGAAGCAGAAGGTGAAGCAGACTTCCTCTTCATGTGAACCAATAGTATACATGCTTGCTACTTTAAAAAAGATATTGGATAACTTCCTGTGGATTAGTTATCTAAAGGGCAAGGGAAGTCTTGAATATTGTCATGACCTTATGACAAGATAAAACAGAGTCTAGCACAAGTTGTTCCTGAATCTATCATTCCTTGTTGCTTGGGTGCTTTGCTTTTCATATAAAATATTAATTTAACATGCAGATAAGAGAATCTTATTAACTAGTTAACTCACATGAAATTCAATAGAAATAGTCTTATGTGATTAGATTTTTCAAAGTAGGTAATACTCATCTATGCAAAGCATGAATATTGCATGCCTACTTCTGGTCCAGGAAGCATTAAAAATTGTGATAAAAATCTAAATTAAAAAGTAGCAGAACTTTTAAGCTGCTTTGATTACTTCCTAGGCTTTAGAAAATCCCTGTTCTATTTGTTTTTTTTAAATATTTTTTTATTATTCAATTATAGTTGACATACAATACTATATTAGTTTCAGGTGTATAACATAGTGATTAGACATTTGTATCAATAACTTAAAAATGATCGTCCAATAAACCTAGTAACCACCTGATATCATAATTATCACAATATTATTGACTGTATTCCCTATGCTAGAGTTTACATCCCCATGACTATTTTGTAACAACCCATTTGCACTTCTTATTCCTTCTCCTTTTTCACACATCCCCTTAACCCCCTTCCCACTAGAACATACCATCAAAATGTTCTCTGTATCTATGAGTTTGTTTCTGTTCTGTTTATTCATTTCCTTATTTTTAGATTTCATTTATAAATGAAATCATATTGTAATTGTCTTCCTCTGTGTGACTTATTTCACTTAGCATAATACCCTCTAAGTCCATTCATGTGGTCGCAGATGGCAAGGTTTCATTTTTTATGACCAAGTAATATTCCATTGTGTATATGTACCACTTTTGCTTTATCCTTCATCTTTTGATTGACTCTTAGGTTGCTTCCGCATCTTGCCTATTGTAAATAATGCTACAAAAAACATGTGGATACTTATGACTTTTCTAATTAATGTTTTAAGTTTCTTTGCATAAGTACCCAGAAGTGGAATTGCTGGATCCTTCTTTGTCTCTTGTTATGTAGCCTTTGGTTTAAAGTCTGTTTTCTCTGGTATAACTACTGAAACCCATGCTTTTTTTTTTTTGACATTTCCATTTTCATAAAATAACTTTTTCAACCTCTTTACTTTCAGTTTGTGTGTGTCTTTCTATCTGAAGTGGGTCTCTTCTAGGCAGCATATGAATGGGTCTTGTTTTCTTATCCACCCTGTGCCTTTCTTTTTCCATTTAAAACTCACTTTTATTTTTTTATTTTCAGATTTTATTTATTTATTTTTAGAGAGAGGAGAAGGGAGGGAGAGAGAGAGAGAGAGAGAGAGAGAGAAACATCAGTGTGTGGTTGCCTCTCATACACCCTCAAGTGGGGACCTGGCAGCAACCCAGGCATGTGCCCTGACTGGGAATTGAATCAGTTACCCTTTTGTTCACAGGCCAGCACACAATCCACTGAGCCACACCAGCCAGGGCTCATTTTTATTTTTTAATTATAGTTGATATACATTATTATATTACTTTCAGGTCTATACCCCAGTAATTAGACATTATATAGCTTACTAAGTGGTCACCCCAGTAAATTTCATACCCATCTGACACTATACATAGTCATCACAGTATTACTATATTCCCTATGCTGTATTTTACATCCCCATGACTATTCTGTAACAGTTAATTTGCACTTCTTAGTCCCTTCACTTTTTTCACCTCCCCCACCCCCTATTCTCTAACACCCTTCAAAATGTTCTGTGTCTGAGTCTGTTTCTGTTGTACTTATTTTCTTTTTTTTAGAATCAGTTGTTGATAAATACATATTTATTGTCATAATTTTATTCTTAAAGAAGACCCTTTCTTTAAGAAAGTTGTTGATAAATACGTATTTCTTGTTCATAATTTTATTCTTAAAGAAGACCCTTAAACATTTCATATAATATCGGTTTGGTACTCCTTTAGCTTTTTCTTGTCTGGAAGCTCTTTATTTCTCATTCAATAGTAAATGATAGCTTTGCTGGGTATTGTTGGTTGTAGGTCCTTGCTTTTAATCACTTTGAATACTTCTTGCCAATCCCTCTGGCCTGCAAAGTCTCTGTTGAAAAATCAGCTGACAATGTTATGGGAGCCCCTTTGTATGTAACTATCTGCTTTTCTCTTGCTGCTTTTAAGATTCTTTGTCTTTAATGTTTTGCATTTTAACTATGATGTGTCCTGGCATAGGTCTCCTTGGATTTATCTTGTTTGGGACTCTCCACGCTTCCTGGACTTGTGTGTCTATTTCATTCACCAAGCTAGGGAAGTTTTCTGTCATTATTTTTCTCAAATAGGTTGTAATTTTTTTATCTTTTTCTTTTCCTTCCAGCACATCCATGATATGAATTTTGGTATGCCTGAAGTCATCCCAGAGGCTCCTTACACTATCCTCATTGTTTTGGATTCATTTTTCTTTTGCTGTTCTGATCTGGTGTTTTTTGCTTCCTTATATTCCAAATTGCTGATTTGATTCCCAGCTCCATCTACTCTATTGCTGATTCCCTGTAAATTATTCTTTGTTTCAGTTAGTGTACCTTCATTTCTGGCTGGTCCTTTTTTATGCCACTGAGGCTCTCATTAAGTTTATTGAGCATTGTTATAATCAGTGTTTTCAACTCTGCATCCAGTAGATTGCTTCTCTCCATTTTTTTAGTTCTTTTTCTGGAGTTTTGTTCTGTTCTTTCATTTGAGACATGTTTCTTTGCCTTCTCATGTTAGCCACCTCCCTGTATTTGTTTCAATGTATTAGTAGAGCTGTAACATCTCCCAGGCTTGGTAGAGTGGCATATTGTAGCAGGTGTTTTGTAGGCTCCAGTGGCAAAGCCATTCTGACGACCCAAGCTGGGCACTCACAGTGCACCCCCAACTGGGCTGTATACACCTTTCACTTGTAGCTGAACCTTGATTGCTCTTGGCATGTCAATGGGAGGGATTTACCCCTAGGCCAAGGACTGGCTACAACCACCAACTACTGGCCTCCAACCACTGTGGAGGATCAGCTGTGCAGGGGACCACCCCACAGAGCAGGACTTACTTCAGCCGGGCTTTGGTGCCCACTGAGACCTACCCTTTGAGTGTGTCACTTGTGGTGGTTGGGTGGTGATGCTTTGACCTGGTCTGAAGCTGTCCATTGGGTACACTGACAACAGGGCCTCCAGGATGGTGCAGACCAAGGTCGCCACTGCCTGTGCTCTGGGTCCAGCTGATATGAGCTACAGGGTCCACCTGGTATGAGCTACAAAATGATCTACAGATGGTTGCTACTTGTGATGGGAGGTGCCCATGTAATGCCAAGCTGAGAACCAAGGCCGGCTGCTGCTAGTGCCGGGTCTGGGGTCATTAAGTGAAAGGTAAAAGGGCTCACTGAGAACAGGTGCTGCTTCTTTGTGATATTTTAGGAAAATGTCAAGCATGAGCCAAGGCAGGCCATTTGTATTGGGTGGGGCAGGGCCTCAGGAATCACCATGGTGAGGCAAACAGTATAAGCCAGGTTGACGAGACTCAAAGAGCCTGCCTGTCTGGGAGAAAGCTGCACCCTCCCCAATTCTTGCCCTGATGTGTGGCATTTCAGTTCCTTCCCATATGTTTGTGGTGCCTTTTGAGCTGCTGTACTAGCACTGAAGTTCAGAGAGAGTGATTCTATGTAAGTCTATGCACAGGCCCTTTAAGAGGAACTGTCTGGGACTCCAGAATTCCTCAGCCTCTATCCCTGCTGTTTTCTATAGCCAAAAGTTATGGAGACTTCTCTTCCTGGCTCTGGAATTGTAGGCTAGGGGGACCTATAGTGGGACTGGGACCCCTAGCTCCTCAGGAGGCATCTCTGCAGCTGAAATATTCCTCCTGATTTTTATCTGCCACATGTGGGTGTGAGACAAGCCCATTTTGCATGTCCTACCTGTTTCGATGTGGCTTTTAAAACATTTTTCCCTAGTTGTAAGACTTCCATTCAGCCAGATTTCAAGTGGTTCTAAATGATGATGTTCTATAGTTTGGTTATAATTTTGATGCAGTTATGGGAGGAAACGAGTATCCCACTTACTATCTTGCCTGAAAGTATCCAATTTGGGGTTTTGAGCCATTAAATTATGCTAGCAGTGTCTAATCTAGCTTCATAATAGTTTTGATCCTTATTTATTTTGGATTCCCTTAGGTCGTCCTTGAACAGATTTGCTCCCCTTCCTCACAAAGGAACTTGTGAAATCAAACAATGCTCTGAAGAACAAATGAGGATTCCTCATAGCCAATCCTCATTAATTCTAGAGCAGCCTACTATCTCTGGTTTGTTGGTTTACTGGGCAATATCACTTCATGGTCAGACAGTCTTTTTCATCTAAAGGATATGGCTACCAAAATATGGCAAATGCAGTGTTAGGCCACATGAATGCTAGTATGATGCTCAGAAGAAAAGAAGTGTGGTAGCCTTACTCTAAGCTAGTTAGTCCACACCTGTATTAACCAAGTGAGATAAAACCAGATGTGAAGGGACTAGAAAATGTCATATGTAAAATTCAGCCTGGTGGTATTTCACCTGGAGAAGGGAAAACTCACAGGAATATAATAAACTGATGTTGAAAGTCTTAGACATCTGTTATTTCAGAGGGAAGGGAGAGGACTTTGTTTCAAATATAAGGGCAAAAATTACGATAATCTTAAAATGGAACAGGTTATCTTTATAAACAGTGGGTGTCAACTCTCTTGGCATGTATGTGATTTCTTTTTAAAATACCCTTTTCAGAGACCAAATTTACAAGGTCCTAATTTATTTGTCATATTCTGCTCTTATCTATAAATTTACTTAAAAATTCTTCCTTTTAAAAAGTGTGTCTTTAACTCACATCCGATTGTTCAGGTCACTGTTCTTATCAGTTGCTGGTGATACCTACAAGATTCCTACAAAGATCGTGTTATCTTGAAACATCATGCCCATACACAGAGTGCAGTGAGTGTAACAGGACTCCTACAGAGTTCCCGTCTGACAGTTTAATGGCCTGTAATGGTCCTTCTCCTTTTCAGATGGTCGGTAGCTATTCTGAAATTGCCAAATAAAGTCCTGATGAAAACAGGGTGTTCAGTAAAATACCAAACTAACTTTTGTGTATGGCTTGAGGAGAGAGCATTCTTTTCTGGGAAAGAGAAATCAACATTTTACCAGATGCTGCTTAGGCTTTAGTGTCAAACCCAGTGGCCTTCAAACTTTAATATTGGTCTGCAGTTTTTATAATTGTATTTATTTTTAAAGTATATTTTATTGATTATGCTATTATAGTTTCCTCATTTTGTTCCTCTCATTTATTTCCCTCCATGCATTATTATCTGACCTCTCTGTGTGGTTTCAGACCTTGCTCTTGCAGGGCTATGAATCTACACAGAGAGGTCCCTAACACTTCTTTCCAGCCTCTTCTTACCTGTAAGTGTTCTTTTGAGAAATCAGCTGATAGTCTTATGGGAACTCCTTTGTAGGTAACTGTCTCCCTTTCTCTCGCTGCTTTTAAGATTCTCTCCTCATCTTTAATATTGGGTAATGTAATTATAATATGCCTTGGTGTGTGCTTCCTTAAGTCCAACTTCCTTGGGGCCCTCTGAACTTCCTGGAAGTCTATGTCCTTTGCCAGATTGGGAGAGTTCTCCTTTATTATTTTTTCAAATAATTTTCAATTTCTTGCTCTTCCTCTTCTCCTTTGGCACGCCTATGATTCATATGTTGAAAAAATTAACATTGCCCCCCAGAAGTTCCTAAGCCTCTCCTTGTTGTTTTCTTCATTCTGTTCCAGTAAAGTTTATTTCTTCATTCTGTTCCAGTAAAGTTTATTTCTTCATTCTGCTCCAAACTGTTGATTTGAGTCCTGGTTTCCTTTCCTTCACTATTGGTTCCCTGTATATTTTCTTTTATTTGCATAACCTTCACTTTTTCCCCTATTTTGTGGCTATACTCAACCATTTCTTCGAGCATCCTGATTAGCAGTGTTTTGAACTCTGTATCTGATAGGTCTGCTATCTCTTCATCACTTAGTTCTTTTTTTGAAGTTTTGATCTGTTCTTTCATTTGGGCCATATTTCTTTGTCTTGGCACACCATTTTCTTTGTCCATTATATTGTAAGGAGTGGAGCCTTAGGTATTCACCAGGGCTGGGCAACGCACTGTGCTGTGTTTTGGCGATGTATGGGGGGAGGCATCAGAGAAGGAACAATGCTGCTTGTGTAGCTCTTTCAGTCACTTCCCCCACTATTTACAAGCAAATTGGGCCCTTCTGGTGCTGATTCACAGGTAGGTGGGTTTGTATATGTTCTAGGACCCTGTCTGTGGGTCTCTCCAATGAACTCTCCTGTGAGTGTGGGAGTTTCTCCCACCACTTCCACCCCCACAAGTTTTTACAGCCAGAAGTTTTGAGGCTTTATTTCCCCATGTTGGAACCCTGGGTTGTGTGGTCTGTCTTGCTCCCTAGTTATTCCTTCTGGGGTTTTTTGCATGCAAATGTGGGACCACCCGCTCTGCCATCTGCACCTTGCTACCTGTCCTCTCTGCCCCAGCTGCCCATCCCCACTCCTCCTACTAGTCTGGATGAATGTTTCTTCTTTAATTCGTTGGTTGTCGTACTTCCATACAGTTCAAATTTCTGTCAGTTCTGGTTGTTGTTGGTTTTTTAAATTTATTGTTGTCCTTTTTTTGGTTGTGTGAGGAGGCAAAGTGTGTTTACCTATACCTCCACCTTGGCTAGAAGTCCATTTTTTATAATTTTTAAAAATTATCATGAACATATCTTCCCGCCTTTATTCTTAGTGGAATTCTAAGAATTCTCAACTAAGTGTTAGGAGGAACGAAAGTCCTCAACTGAAATCTGCTGAAATGTACATTATTCTAGTCAATTCCTAATCATTATTACCTTTTCACACCAACATCTATTGAAGTGTATGCATTTCACATATTCTCTACCTGTAAGGTCAACACTGCTTTCTGCAACAACAGCATTCCATCATTAAAACATGACTGGACAATGCCACTTTATAAACCATTTTTTCTGCAGAAATAACACTTGATTCTTAGATATGATACAGTTCTATAGACCTCTCTGCCAGGAGGACTTCCTCTCATTGTTTTCAATGATCTGATTTACCACCTCCCCGGGGGACAGGATTTTGTGACACTACAGTGTTCCATCCTGTGTTCTGGCCTGCACTGGACCTCTTGCTCCTCATCCTGGAATGGCAATAATATATGAAAAGACCAAGAAAATCCTCTGCTTATCATCAGAGAGAAGCCTCTCTCAAATCACCTGCATGACACAGAAGATTGTCATGAATTGTACCCTTTTTATTTGTTCACTTTGACTAACTTAAGGTTCTACTTTCTTTGACTCATGACGTCAGATAACTACAGGGCAAAAGGTAAAAGTAAGAGAGTGTAATAATGTACAATATATATACAAGAACAAACATCTGCTGGGAGAAGCCAGAGGCTTTCTCTGCCTGTTGGCAGGCATTTGGTTTCCCTGGGCCACCCTTATAATGGATTTCCTCACTAAGCTCTCTGCCTCTCTGTAACACAACACCAACTTCATGGCTGTTCCAACAACAGGGCTCACTTCCACCCATGCCAGGACCCACTGGGATACTCATGTTTGCCATCTTTTACTTCCACAAAAGCATCAGCAAGATTGATCTGGTCTAAGGAACCCCCTATATTTATAGTCAGGGTGACTTTGTATCCTGTTTTTCCCTGGTACAATCATGTACAATCCTGACACAATCACAGTTTTGCCTATTGTTAGCACCTCTTTCCTTTCTCAAAAATATCTCAATTAGGGGTATAAATCATGATGATATCCTATTTATATCCTGTTTTAAACAGAACCTACCCTCCCTTTTTTTACCTGTCAGGTCAAAATGGACATGCCCCAGGTTACCACCCCAGACTGATAGCCAGACAAAAATAACCAATGAAACCCTAACAATATATCTCCAAAATCATTCTTTGCACTATGAAAATAACTGGTTCTTCCTATCTCACTTGTTTACTTAAATGTCATCTACCCTTACCTCAGGGCACCAAACATGCATAAACTACCATTTTTAACCAAGATACTTCTTGGACTTTATTATTTTTGTCAGTGTTTGAAGGTGTAAAATATGTGGAGAAATTCTAAGTCACAAAGGATCACTGACAGGCTTTCTTAAGGAAGCCAAAGTGATATTCAAATAATATGTTAACAGGGGTACTCAGGGACAACCCCACCAGCATGTTCCTTATCTCAATAGCATTTTGGTAACTTCTCTTCCTACAACCTTTCACAACGCCGCATGGCACCCTTTTCGTCTCCTCAGTATTATGGCCATCATCATAGTGGTCACTTACAACTACACCTCCAGAAAGCTCTCAAATTCATTAGCTTCTCCTTATCCTACCCAGTTCAACTCTTATCCTTCATACTAATAAAGATATTTAGGAATATATAGTTCATGACATAGCAGATTCTTGGTTCTACTGGATAAAAGTCCAGTACTTCAACAAATGGAATAGAAGCAGAAGGCCATGCCGAGTTTGTCACCTAATCTTGGCTGATAATTTGTGGTCCTTGATCATTACCCTACAGAAATGATGTAGAGACCCATAATACTGGAATTTCTCCTGTCTCCTGATCCCTAGAAAACTCTGCGGCCACTTGGAGACGAGGGCCATCACTTCTTATGCCCAATGACCTGATGTCCTTCCTGCCCCTAGAATTCCTAAAGACATGTAACAGAAAGCCTCCATGGGCTAAATTTCCCTAGCCTCTGACTCTGCCTACCTCCTGCTTCACCCATATTCTTTGCTTCTATACAACCAATTTGACTGTTGTGGCACTTGAAAACAGGCAGGGACAGTGTGTTGTTCATTAATTCCCAAAGGTCTATTATAGAATTAGGCGATAGGCACCAATTGAGCAACAAACGCATCTCAGCTCCTCTATAACTTTTAACTGTGTTTTCATATGCTTCCCCTTAAGTGTTGGCCTGAGGAATGGGAACACAATAGAAGTAAGTGGTCTGGTATCAGAGTCAGTAGCCTTGAAAATAATGGGTCTTCAGGTTGAGTTTGGTTCAGTTGTTAATGAGACTAAATCAAGCATGAGCTCCCATCTCTAAAAGGTTGAAAAACAGAGGGGTCTTGGAGAGAAGAAAAAAGCCAACCTAGTATAAAGCAGAAGAGCCATGCTGTTTAAATGCAGACCTATCCAGCAGACCTAAGGTAAAAATACTGCTAACACAGTTGCTTTTCACAAAGCAAGTAGGCTGGGAGCATGTCTATCACCATGGACATGTAATTAAAGGACTCATAATACCCCAGTCATCTCTTAGAGGGTTCTGTTTCCAAGCACTTTATCTCTAGGTCTGAGGAGTGAAGGAAAGTAAAGAGAGACATCTGTGTTCTAATAAATGGGTTTCTATTTTGAGAGCCTGGATATCAAAAGTGTTTAATCTGATCAGTCTGACACAGGTTAGGAAGGAAGTCTGAAAGCTTAGCAAGTACTGAGAGCTATAAATTTTCATCACTCTTAGCTGGAGCTATCTATTACACTCATTCACTAGATGGGGACAGGTTTTAGGCAACAGAGCTAGGTGGAAATTCAGTCTGGAGTTCAGTTCCATGTCCCAAAGATAGTTCAGGAGAGCAGCAGGTGTCAAAGGATCTAACACCAATTATAAGAGGCGATCCAAAAAGCAGACAAAATACAACATCAAGGAATTCAGGCTTAAGACATACTCAGAAATCCAGACTGACAACTGGCAGGCACTAAGAAAGTATATCAACAAATGAAATGGCCTCTATCCACATGGGTACAGGAGCGGGATATCAGTTGGGGAAAAGCTGCCCATGGCCAAAGCAAGGGAATCTTCTAGTTCTCAGTCAGCTCCTTAGCACCAAGGACCTCAGGCTCGAGGAAAAGAGAAGAATCCAGTCTTATGAATTGGGAAATCAAGTTATTAGATTGGGGACATAAGATTAGAGTCAACATTAGGATATTTTGTGTACCTTAATGAAGTCTGAAGTAAGGATAAATTCTACAGCCTGACTGGTAAAAAAGATGGAGGCAGAAGGGGGTTAGATATACCCACATTAGACGGAGGCGGGGATTAGATATAGCTTTAAATTATGAAGCATTTAAAATAAACTAAAAATAATACAAGAGGTCACTTTCTTACAGGTAAAATATTCCAGGGAGAGGTAAAGCCTCATTCTCACTATTCTTTCCCCCTTTCCTCTTCATAGGAAACCACCATCCTGAAATTGATACATATCATTACCATGAATGTTTTTATACTTTTACTGATTAGTATGACTCCATAAATAATTTATACTACCTCTGTTTATATTCTTTACATATGTTATCATATAGTATATATATGTATTTGTCAACCTGCTTATTCTTATTCTTTCATTCAGAGTTAAAAAATCCAACATACTGATTGATACATATTGATTTAATGTATTCAGCTATTAATAAATGAGCTCATTTATTCATTCTTTGACTATTAAATGTCTCTATTTTTTTATTAATACATTTTTGCAATACACACCATTATATGTATCTTTTTTGTGCCTATGTGTGTATACCTAGCAGTGGAATTAATGGGTCAGAGACCAGATGCATCTTCAACTTATCATGTGTTACCAAATAAGTCAGCAATAGGTACCAATTTACACTCCTACCTGTAGTGTGTATGGATTCCCATTGCCTTTCATCCTTGCCCAAAGCTGTTTTATTTCACAGTTTTGCTATTCAAAGGGATCTAAAGTGATACTTTACCCTGGCTGGTGACAGAGCATAGACCCTGTCAAGGCACGTACCAGGGGCTGAGGGTTCAGTCCTCAGTGGGGGCACATGCAAAACACAAGTAACTGCTGTTTCTCTCTTATATCAATGTTTATCTCCCCCACCGCCATGTTCCCTCTCTTTAAAAATCAATAAGCATGTCCTTGGGTGAGGATAAAAACAAAATAAAGTGATAGCTCTCTTCCGCACATTCTCTAGTTGCAGTATTATTGAACATATTTTAGATATGTATTACTATTCTGAATTCCTTTTATGGAAATTGACTATTCAGACAATTTTCCCATTTTTCTAGTGAATTTTTGGTTTTAAAAAACTGATTGGTATAAATCTATACAGATGGCAGAGAAACACAAAAAACAATGCTCAGTAAGATTAGTTGTTAAAGAAATGGAAAGTAAAGCTACAATGAAATAACCCAACCTACTAGAACTTACCTTTTAGAACTGCTTTAAAAAATGATGATATCAAGTATGGCAAGGATAGAAGATATGGGATCAAATACTCACACATCAATGGTGGTAATAAAAACAGCACAGCACTTTGCAAAACAGTATGGAGATTCTTTCTGGAGAAAATATGGTAAACATATTTTCTATCATATAATCTAGAAGGCCTATAATATTTACCTGAGAGAAAGGCAAATACATGTTCATACAATATCCTGTACACAAATTTTTATGGTGGATGTATTCTTTTTCAATACATTTTATTGATTGATATGATGTTACAGTTTTCCCAATTTTTCCCCCTTGGCCCCCCTCTACCCAGCACCCCACATTCCCTCAAGCAATCCACCTTCTTCTTTCATGTCCATAGGTCATGCACACAAGTTCTTTGTCTTCTCCATTTCCTTTACTGTTCTTAACACCTCCCCATCCATTCTGTACTTACCAATTTGTTCTTCTTAATCCCTGTACCTTTTACCTCATTCTCCCACTTCCCCTTCCCAACTGATAACCCTGCAAACGATCTCCATATCTATGATTCTGTTTCTGTTCTGCTTGTTTGCTTAGTTTGTTTTTTAGATTGAACTGTTGACAAGTATGCATTTGTTGCCATTTTATTTTTAATAGTTTCAATTTTCTTTTTTTAAACAAGTCCCTTCTCACATTTCATATAATAATGGCTTGGTGATGATGAACTCCTTTAGTTTTACCTTGTCTGAGAAGCACTTTATCAGCCCTTCCTTTCTAAATGATAACTTTGCTGGATAAAGTAATCTAGGTTTTAGGTCCTTGCATTTCATCACTTTAAATACTTCTTGTGAGTCCATTCTAGCCTGCAGAGTTTCTTTTGAGAAATCAGCTGACAGTCTTATGGGAACTCCTTTTTAGGTAAATCTCTGCTTTTCTCCTGCTGCTTTTAAGATTTTCTCTTTATCTTTAACCATTTTAATCATGATGTGTCTTGGTATTATCTTATTTGTGTCCATCTTGTTTGGGACTTTGTGGTTCATGGACTTCTATGTCTACTTTCTTCACCAAATTAGGGAATTTTTCTTTCATTATTTTCTCAAATAAGTTTTCAACTTCTTGCTCTTTCTCTTCTTCTTCTGGCACCCCTATGATTAGAATGTTTGACATTGTCTCAGGGGCTGCTTAACCTATCCTCATTTTTAAATAATTATTTTTTCTTCTTGCTCTTCTGACTGAATTATTTTCCTTCTTTGTGTTCCAAGCCATTGATCTGATTCTTGGCTTCATTCACTTCATTGTTGATTCCCTGTAAATTTTTCTTTATGTCACTTAGTTTAACCTTATTTATACCTGGGTCCTATCTATGTTGTTGAAGTACCCAATGAGTTCCTTGAGCATTCTAATAACCAGTGTTTTGAACTCTGCAGCTGATAAATTGCTTATTTCCATTTTGATTAATTCTTTGTTCTAGAGTTTTGTTCTGTTCTTTTATTTGGGTCATATTTCTTTGTCTTTTCTTTTTGGCAGCTTCCATGTATTTGTTTCTATCTATTAGCTAGAGCTGCATTGACTCCCTGTCTTAATAGAATGGCCTATTGTGGAAAAAACACCAGTGTAGTAAATTGGATGGTTCAGAGCCTTAGGTAATCACCAGTGCAGGGCAACCCATGTGAGCCAGGTTGAGGGAGTCTCATATAGTGTTGCCACTCTGTGGATTTGTGTCGGGGAGGGATCAGAAAAGGGACAATGGCTGCTGCCTGGCTTCTGGAGTTTTGTCTGGGAAGAAGCTTTCTCCTAGCTCTCACCTTGATGCCAGGCACACCAGTTTCGCCCTGTGTGCCACTGGTGCTCTTCAAGCTGCTGCTCCAGTGTTGGAGCCCAGAGGGAGTGAGTCTGTGTAAGTCCTAAATTTGTTGTGGACCCTTTAAGAGGAAATGCCTGAGAATCCTGCAACATCTTCCACCACCCCAATACCCACTGGTTTTTACAGCCAGAAGTTATTGGGACTTATATTCCTGGCATTGGAACCCTGGGCTGGGTGGTCTGGTATATGGCTGGGTTCCCTCGATTGCGAGATATCCCTCCTGATTTTTATCTACCACACATGATTGTGGTATTGCCCTGTCTACATCTCTACCCCTCCTACTCATCTAAATTAATGTGATGTAAAGCTTTAACTTCTTGGTTGTTCGACTTCCATACAGCTCGAATGTCTGACAAATATGGGTTACAGTTGTATTGTAGCTTAGTTGTAATTTTTGCTGTTTTTCTGTAGAGGCAAGCTGTGTTTACCTGTGCTTCCATCTTGACAAGAACTCAAGATACAGTGGATGTATTCATAAGCACCCCCAAAAAGTAACAACCTAATGTTTCTCAACTGATGAATAAATAAACAACAAAAACTGATATATCCATATGGTGGAACACCACATAGCAGTAAAAATGAAAAAACAACTGATAAAAACAATGAGATGATCTAAAAAATTTTATGGTAAGTGAAAGAAGCCAGACTCAAAAAGCTCTGACTCAATTGAAATGACATTTGGAAAAACAAACACATAGGGATAGAACATACATCAACAACTGTCAAGGGCTAGGGAGTACTGTGGAGAGGGAGAGACTGATTACGAAGGTGGCCTACAAAACTTTTTGTAGATAAAATAAATATTCTAGACCCTAATTGTAGTACTGAATATACTGAATATAGCTGTTATGCCTTTGTCAAAATTCATAGAATTACACTAAAAAGGATGTGTTCCTGTTTATAAATTATACCTCACTAAACCTGACTTTAAAAAACAATAAAAAAGTGATATGCAGGGATATGCAGGGATTTGTAGGGATATGCATATATATCATACATATGACACATGTACATATATCTACATATGTATATTTAACGGATACAAATCCATGGTAGCTTGTATGCCTGCAAATTTGTTTTGCAGTCTGTAGTCTGTCTTGTAACATTCATATGCTGCTTATTATTGGCCAGAACCTTAAACTTTTTATTTAATCAAATTTATTATTCTTTTCTTAATATGGGCTATTCTTTTTGTATGTTATTTAAAATAATTCTTACCTATCTCAGTGACAGAAAAAGTATTCTTTTGTGTTTCCTTCTAAGAAGTTTGATTCTTGCTTTTCACATTTATGTCTTTTATTTGTTAGGAATTTACTTTGAGTATGGTATGAGGGTGTGATCTAATATATTTTTATTTTCCATTATGAATATTAATTATTCCAGCACAATATCTTGAACAATTTTTTCTCCTCTCCTCAATTTTTAAGTATCAACTTGCTTTCTTAAAGCCTAGGGAATATGCCTGATACTACTCAGATTTTTCTTTCTTTTTTAAAATATTTTTTTCTTGACTAAGGCCAAACCTTTTATTTATTCATTTATTTTTAATTTTTAGAGAGAGGGGAAGGGAGGGAGAGAAACAACACTGTGGGGTTGCCTCTCACACAACCCCCACAGGGGACCTGGCCTGCAACCCAGACATGTGCCCCGACTGGGAATTGAACCAGCAACCCTTTGGTTCTCAGGCTAGTGCTCAATCCACTGAGCCACACAAGCCAGGGTCAGATTTTTCTATTCATATTTTGTCTTCTAAAATAATATGACATTCAAAAATAAGGAAATCTTACCTTTCGTGACAGCATGGATAGACCTGGAGATTACTATAATGAGTGAAATAAGCCAGTCATAGAAAGACAAATACTATATGATTTCACTTATATGTGGAAACTAATGAGCAAAATACATTGATAAACAAAATAGAAACAGAAGTATTGATACAGAGAACATACTGTTAGTTGTCAGAGGGAAGAATGGCACCTAATGAAAGAAGGTGAAAGAATTAGCCAAAAAAAATACACATAACCAATAGACAGAGACAACAGTGTGAAGATGGCCCATAGGAAGGGGGGCTGAGGGATGAGTAGAGATAAGCTGGCAGGGTGGTAAATGGGGACATTTGTAGTAGTGTCAACAATAAATTAATTTTAAAAAATTTTAGCCCTGGCTGGTATAGCTCAGTGGATTGAGCGCCAGCCTGAGAACCAAAGGGTTGCTGGTTCAATTCCCAATTAAGGCACATGCCTGGGTAGCAGGCCCGGTCCCACGTGAGGGGTGTGCAAGAGGTAACCACACATTGATGTTTCTTTCCCTCACTTTCTTCCTCCCTTCTCCTCTATCTAAATATAAATAAATAAAATCCCTAAAACAATTTTTTTTAAAAGTAGAGCCCTAGCTCATTGGTTCAATTGGTTGGAGTGTCCCAGGTACCAAAATGTTGCAGGATTGATTCTGGGTCAGGGCACATAACTAGGTTGTGGGTGCGATCCCTGGTTGCGGCACCTATGGGAAGCAACTGATCGATATTTCTCTCTCTCTCTATCCCATTGCTTCTCATTCTTAAATCAATACACATATCCTCGAATAAGGATAAAAAAATTTTTAAAGGAAATCACTCATGGACATGGACAACACTACTGCAGTGACGGACGGTGTGAGATGGGTGGAGGTGGAAAAGGGTTTAGAGGGACTGCATGGTGATTAAAAATAAATGAATAAATAAATAAAATTAAAATAACATGACATTCTACAAGCTAAAATCTTGTCACTACTGAGAGATACCATTGACAACAAATAAAGTGCTTATTATATGCTTTCCTTCAGGAGAAAAATTCTTAAATTTAAATGGAACTCAATCTCCCCTTTAAGTTAACTTAAAAAAAATTCTTATCCAATGAAAAAAAATAAAATCTTCATTTATGTTTTAAACACAAAAATTAATAAGTATTCTAATAATATATACTGAGGCCTTATAACCTGACAGAGAAGAATCACCTTCAGCACTAACTGACTGGTAAAGAGTGTGGTGAAGACTTGAGAAGACTGGTTCTGTGCCCACAGGCATTAGCACTGGAGGGATAATTCAGTGGCCAGTTAGATTTCCCTGAGAAGAAAGGGGTTTAAACCCTAAAATTGGATCTGCAGCCTAGAGCACCAGAGTCCAAAATGTACACAGATAACTGGAGGTGAAACCAGCAGGGTTGCTCTCTGCCAGAGACGGAGGGCTGGAGAGGCTAAGAGCCATTTAAATGCCCAACACACAACTTTTCATTTGCAGCCACTTACTCTGGGCTCTGGCAAAGGTGGGGGCAGAGTGGGCTGGAGGTGCTTGAGGAGAAACTGGGGACGTAGCTATGGGGAGAGAACTGAAAGAGTAGATGCTGGGATCTCAGTGCTGAATCATCCCCTACACAGCAGCAGCCATTCTGCTGAGGCAGACCACTCCCCTCTGAGCAGCAGCAGCCTGAGGGAAAACAACATCTCCAACCCCTGGAGGGATTCTGCCCCACTGTATGGTGCTTATACCTGACTCCTGAGTGCAGGGTGACTAGATTAAAAACTGTAGGACTCAGCCACAGAAAGTAGAGCCCTGGAAGTCTCAAACTAGCTGCCAACATCTGGCATCACTGGAGGCAGATCCAGGAAAAAAAAAAGTGATAAATAAAAGAGGGTACTGAAATCTACTGTGGTCTTCTCCATGATTTTTGATATTTTCTTTCCTGCATAGCTTTTTAACATTCATTTCTTGTCCACCAATTTTGTGCATATTAACTCAGTAGATTTTATACTACAGTTTATTTCGATTCACATATTTTGCCTTTCCCCCCTCTTACCCCATTTTACCTTATTTCATATTATTATTTTCATTTTAAATTTTATTTTATCTTGTGCTACAATTTGTTTCCATTCCATGCTTTTACTGTTTCTCCCCAATCCAGACACACAAAACCAATTTTTTTGTACATGGCCATCTCACATCCTTTTCCCCTACTCTTAATAGATTCGTGTTCTCACTCCTCCTTCAGCAATCTTTGCTAGGTGGTTATGGGTAGGGTAGTTGATGCATTTTTAAAATATATTTTATTGATTATGTTATTACAGTTGTCCCATTTCCCTCTTCATTCCCCTCCACCCTGCACAGCCTCTCCCTCCCACATTCCCCCTTTCAGTTTATGTCGATGTGTCTTAAGTTCTTTAGCTTTTACATTTCCCATACTATTTTCACCCTCCCCCTGTCTATTTTCTGCCTGCCATCTATGCTACTTATTCTCTGTACCTTCTTCCCCCTCCTCTTCCCACTCCCCTGTTGCTAACCCTCCATGTGATCTCCATTTCTGTGGCTCTTTTTCTGTTTTAGGAGTCTGCTTAGTTTGCTTTTGTTTTAGGTGTGGTTGTTAATAACTGTGAGTTTGCTGTCCTTTCATTGTTCATATTTCTTATCTTCTTTTTCTTAGATAAGTCCCTTTAACATCTCATATAATAAGGGCTTAAAGATGATTAACTCCTTTAACTTGATCTTATCTGAGAAGCACTTTATCTATCCTTCCATTCTAAATGAAAGCTTTGCTGGATAAAGCAATCTTAGATATAGGTCTTTGGATTTCATGACTTGGAATACTTCTTCCCAGCCCCCTCTTGCCTGCAAGGTCTCTTTT
Source organism: Artibeus jamaicensis (assembly GCF_021234435.1). Taxonomy (NCBI): domain Eukaryota; kingdom Metazoa; phylum Chordata; class Mammalia; order Chiroptera; family Phyllostomidae; genus Artibeus; species Artibeus jamaicensis. The sequence goes on from NW_026521822.1 coordinate 6,021,702, forward strand.
GAGAAATCAGCTGACAGTCTGATGGGCACTCCTTTGTAGGTGACTGTCCCCTTATCTCTTGCTGCTTCTAGGATTCTCTCCTTCATTTTAATCTTGGCTAATGTAATTATGATGTGCCTTGGTGTATTCCTCCTTGGGTCCAACTTCTTTGGGACTCTCTGAGCTTCCTGGATTTCCTGGAAGTCTATTTCCTTTGCCAGATTGGGGAAGTTCTCCTTTATGATTTGTTCAAATAAGTTTCCCACTTGCTGTTTCTCTTCCCCTTTTGGTAGCCCTATAATTCGGGTGTTGGAATGTTTAAAGATGTCCTGGAGGTTCCTAAGTCTCTCCTCATTTTTTTGAATTCTTGTTTCTTCATTCTTTTCTTGTTGAATGTTTCTTTCTCCCTTCTGGTCCACTCCCTTGATTTGAGTCCCAGTTTCCTTTCCATCACTATTGGTTCCCTGCGCACTTCCCTTCATTTCACTTAGTTTAGCCTTCATATGTTTCTCTAATTTGTGACTAAAATCAACCAGTTCTGTGAGCATCCTGATCACCAGTGTTTTGAACTGTGCGTCTGATAGGTTGGCTATCTTTTGGTTGCTTAGAAGTATTGGCGTTGGGGCTTTGAGCTGTTTTTCTATTTGAGCCATAATGTTTTGGTCTGTTTGCACCTGTTCCATATGAGGGGTGAAGCCTTAGGTGTTCACCAGGGCTGGGCAACCCGAGTCACTGGGTTGTGATGCTATCTATATATAGGGGCAGGGTCCAAGAGGAAAAAAAATGGCACTTTGCTCTGTTCTCTGTTGCACCACAGTCCCTTCCACCGCTTTGTGCAAACTGGGCCTTTCTGGTGCTGATTCCCATGTGGGTGGGTTTGTATTCGTTCTAGGACCCTGTGGGTTTCTCCAATGAACTTTCCTGTGAGGTGGGAGTCTCTCCCTGTGCCTCAACCCCCACAAGTGTTTTGAATCAGTGTTTTGAGGCTTTATTTTCCAGCGCTAGGACCCTGGGTTGCACAATCTATCTCACTCCCCAGTTATCTGTGCGCGAGTGTGGAGTCACTGCCCACTCAGCCAGCCACCTTGTGCATGATGCCCTGCTTCTTACTCACCACCTCGCTAGGTCTGCCTGTTGTCACCCCACACCTGGGGTCTGCCAGCCACCGCCTAGGTGCCCAGGGTCTGCCCAGTGCCGCCTTGTGCCCCCGGGGTGCCTTGTGCACCCAGTGTCACCGCTTCCTGTGCTGCGACCCCTCTCTGCTCGGCTGCCCAACTCTGCCCCGCCTACTGGTCTGGATGAATGTGTCTATTTTAACTCCTTGGTTGTTGGACTTCCATACAGTTCAATTTTCTTTCAGTTTTGGTCGATACTTTGTTTCTGAATTGTTGTCCTTATTTTGGTTGTTCGAGGAGACACAGTGTATCTTGGCAGGAAGTCTCTGCATTTTTCAGTTTAATCTCTAGATCTTCGCTAATTTTGTATTTCAAATACCAAACTTATTGGTCCCATGTCCTTTTTACATCTCAAATTTTTAAATTTTTCCCTGACTTAGCCTGCTTTTGGTTCCTGGTAGTATTCCCTCTCTCTCTATCATTTCAAAAGCCTTTCCCATTCCTCTAAACATTTCTTAAGCTTTTCTTTGTTTCTTTTTTCTCCTCTTATTCCCATACCTCCTATAGTAAATTTTAGTTTACTTGTTGTTGATTGTGTGTAGTAGATCTTTCCCTCCAGTTTGGCTCCTATATTTTTATTATTTATTTACTTTTTCCCCTTATTTTTTCTTTCTCTCTCTCCCTTTAATTTGTTTAAACCTAATACATTTCCCTTCTCATACTCTATTCCACAAACTTTATTCCCTTTTTTATGCATGATGTAAATTTTACTGTCTCTCTTCTCATTGCTCCTATTTCCAACTCCTATTAGTGCTCCTCCAACTACCCTCTCAAAATCATTTTTCTTTCAGTAGGTTATTTCATATTTACTATCCTTTCTTATAATAGTCTTAATCTCATTACATCCTTATTTATACTGGGTCATTTGCTATTGATAGTGGTATTGTGGAGGGGAGTTATTTTTGCGGGTGTGGGTTTGTTTCCTGGGATTCGTGGTTTTGTTCTGGCAGCACCTGCACAACAGCACACAAGATGTGCTGGATGGAGTGACCCTCAGTCAACCAGCTAGAAGGAAGGACCCACAAAAGAAAGATGCAACAACAATGAAAACCCAATTACATCCAGAGAGCCAACATAAATGGCATAAAGGGCATGCCAAGAACACCAAGTTCAGGAGATTAAGGAGACCGCACCATTGAATCTCACAGGTCTCCTACCAAGGAGTTCATGCCACAAACTCAGGGAGTCAAAACAGATCAAATTAAGAAGCAGAAGCAAACAAGAAGAGTCTAAAAAATAATGGGAAGACAAAGAAGCAACACCCAATCAAAAGGAAAGGAGGAATCCTCAGAAAGCATGCTAAATAAAATGGAGGCAAGTAAGTTATCACATATTAACTTCAGAACGATGGTTATAAGGAAGCTCAATGAGCTCACAGAGAATTACCAAAAACTACAGAAAAGCATAAAAAAGGACACAGAAACAATCAACACAGGCCAAGAGGAAATGAAGATTACAATTTCTAAATTGAAGAACACAGTAGAAGGAACCAAAATCATGCTAAATGAAGCAGGGGATCGAAGAAGTGAGCTGGAGGAGAAGGTAGAAAAAAACTTCCAAGAACAAAAAAAGGAAAAAAGATTCAAAAAGATCAAAGAGGGTTAAGGGAACTGCAGGACAACATGAAACGTACTAATATCCGTATACTAGGGATACCAGAAAGAGCAGAGGAGCAAGAGTTAGAAAATTCATTTTAAAAAGTAATGATGGAAACCTTCCTTAATTTGATGAGAGAAAAGTCATACAAGTCTAGGAAGCACAGAGGGTCCCAATCAGGAGGAACCCAAAGAGGCCTTCTCCAAGACACAGCATAATTAAAATGGCAATATTCCAAGACAAAAAGAGAATCTTAAAGGCAGCAAGGGAGAAACAAGAAGTAACTTACAAGGGGTATGGCTAGCAGCTGATTTCTCAACAGAAACATTACAAGCCAAAAGGGAATGGCAAGAAATATTCCAAGCAATGAAAAGCAAAGGCCTGAAACCAAGACTACTTTACCCAGCAAGGCTCTCAATTAAAATGGAAGGCAAAATAAGATACTTCACAGATAAATGACAGCCAAAAGGATACAACTCCAAAACCAGCATTGCAAGATATGCTAATGGGACTGCTTTAAAAGAGGAATAAAAAGTGTGAGAGAAAGAGGAACACAGGTACAAAGGAAGTAAAATGGCAATAAATAAGTACCTATGAATAATAACCTTAAATGTAAATTGATTAAATGCTCCAATCAAAAGACACAGGATGGATGAATGGATAAGAAAACATGACCCACACATATGCTGCCTACAAGAGACCCACCTCAGAACAAAAGACCTACACAGTCTGAAAATGCAGGGTTGGAGAAAAATATTCCAGGCAATGATGGGCTTGCTTATGGGCTAGCCCATAAGTATTTTGTGAGAAATAATTACATATCACAAAATAGATTTCAAAACAAAGGTCATTAAAAGAGACATAGAAGGACACTTTATGATACTCAAGGAAAGAATCCATCAAGAAAAAATAAACATTATAAACATATATGCATCCAACATAGGAGCTAGGAGCACCCAAATATATAAGGAAATTTTTGGAGGACTTCAAGAAAGATATTGACAACAACACAATTATAGTAGGAGATTTTAATATCCCACTTTCAACAATGGACAAATATTCCAAACAATATATTGCAGGACTTTGTAGAACTGAACAACACATTAGGTCAGATGGACTTACCTAATATATATAGTTTCTTTCATGCCAAAGAAGTAAAATGTACATTCTTTTCAAATGCATATGGAACATTTTCAAAGATATGCCACATGATAGGACACAAAAAATGCCTCAACAAATCCAAGAAAGTTGAAATCATATCAAACATCTTCTCAGACAACAAGGGCTTGAAACTAGAAACCAATCTAAAGGAAAAAATTCAAAAATATTAAAACACATTGAGACTGACTAGCATGCTATTAAATGACTGGGTTAAGAAAGAAATCAGAAAGTTTCTAGAAATAAGTGAAAATGAGCACACAACAGTCCAAAACTTATGGGACACAGCGATGGTAGTCCTGAGAAGGAAGTTCATAGTGATACAGGCCTACCAAAAAAAGGAGAGAATCTTAGAAGCAGCAAGAGCTAAGGGGACAGTCACCTACAAAGGAGTTCCCATCAGACTGTCAGCTGATTTCTCAAAAGAGACCTTACAGGCAAGAAGGGGCTGGAAAGAGGTATTCCAAGTCATGAAAACCAAAGATCTACAACCAAGATTGCTCTACCCAGCAAAACTTTCATTTAGAATGAAGGGCAGATAAAGTGCTTCTCAGATAAGACCAAATTCAAGGAGTTCATCATCACCAAGCCCTTATTATAGGAAATGTTTAAGGGACTTATCTAAGAAAAAAGAAGATAAAAAAGATGAACAGTGAAAGGACAGCAAACTCACAGTTATTAAGAACCACACCTAAAACAAAAGCAAACTAAGAGGATAGCTAGATCAGGAGCAGAACCATAGAAATGAAGATCTCAGGGAGGGGTTAGCAATAGGGGAGTGGGAGGAGGGGAAGGGGGAGAAGGGTACAGAAAATAATAGCATAGACAGTAGATAGAAAATACAAAACATTTCAGATAAACATAACCCTACATCTACAAGAACTGGAGGAACAACAACAAACAAAGCCCAGATCAAGTAGAAGAAAGGAAATAACCAAGATCAGAGAAAAATAAATGACATACAGACTAAAAAAACAATTCCAAGGATTAATAAATCCAGGAGGTGGTTCTATGAAAAGATAAACAAAATCAACAAGCTTTTAAACAGATTCATCAAGAAAAAAAGGCAGAGGCCACAAATAAAGAAAATCAGAATCGAAAGAGGAGAGATTACAACTGATACCACAGAAATACAAAGTATTGTAAGAAATTACTATGAAAACCTATATGCCCAGAAATTTGAAAACTTGGGTGAAATGGACAAATTTCTACAAAAATATAATCTTCCAAAACTGAATGAAAAAGAAGCAGAAAGCCTGAACAGACTGATAACAGCTGTTGAAATTGAAGCAGTAATCAAAAAACTCCTGGTACTCAAAAGCCCTGGACCAGACAGATTCACAGGAGAATTTTACAAAATATTGAAGGAAGAGCTAGCTCCTATTGTTCTCAGGTTATTTAAAAAAACCCAAGAAGAGGAAAGACACCCAAACTCTTTTTATGAGGCCAGCATCATCCTAATTCCAAAACCAGACAAAAACACAACAAAGAATGAAAACTACAGACCAATAATGCTGATGAACATATATGCTAAAATCCTCAACAAAATATTGGAAAAACACATCCGGCAATACATTAAAAAAATTATACACCATCATCAAGTGGGCTTCATTCCAGGGATGCAAGGATGGTACAATATTCTCAAATCAGTACATCACATAAACAAAAGGAAAGACAAAAATCACATGATCATATCAATAGGTGCAGAAAAAGAATTTGATAAGGTATAGCACCCATTTATGAGAAAAACATTCAGTAAAGTGCAAGTAGAGGGAGTGTTCATTAATATAATAAAGGCTATATATGAAAAACCTACAGCCAGCATGATACTCAACAGAAAAAACTGAAAGTTTTCCCACTAAGATCAGGAAGAAGACAAGGATGTTCACTTTCACCACTTCTATTCAACATAGTACTGAAAGTCCTAGCCACAGGAAGACAAGAAAAAGAAATAATAGGCATCCAAATTGGAAAAGAAGAAGTAAAACTGTAATTTTTGCAGATGACATGATAGTGCACATAGAAAACCCTGCGGACTCCACCAAAAATGTATTGACCTAATAAGTGAATCTGGCAAAGCAGTGGATACAAAGTCAATATTCAGAAATTGAAGGCATTTTTATGCACCAAGAACAAAATATCAGAAGCAGAAATCAGGAAAAAAAATTCCCATTTGCTACAGCAACAAGGAAAATAAAGTATCTAGGAATAAACCTAACCAAGAGGTAAAAGACCTGTACTCAGAAAACTACACAAAACTGAAGAAAGAAATTAAGGAAGACACAAACAAATGAAAGCAGGTACCATGTTCATGGATTGAAAGAATTAACATCATTGACATGTCCATACTACCCAAGGCAATTTATACATTTAATGCAATTCCTATTAAAATACCAATAACATACTTCACAGATATAGAACAAACATTTCAAAAATTTATATGGAACCATATAAATGACCCTGAACATCCTCTACAATTTTGAGACAGAAGAATGAAGAGGGATCACCATACTGCCATCAAACTATATTATAAAGCCACAGTAATCAAAACAGTCTGGTAGTGGCATAAGAACATAGATCAGTGGAATAGAATAGAGTTCCCAGGAATAAACCCATGTCTCTGTAGTCAATTAAAATTTGACAAAGGAGGCAGAAGGATAAAAGTAAAAATAGCCTCTTCAACAAATCATTTGGGGACATCTGGACAGCTACATAAAAAAATGAAACTCAACCATCAACTTACACCATATTCAAAGGTAAATTCAAGGTGGATAAAAGACTTAAATATAAGTCATGGTACCATAAAAGTCTTAGAAGAGAACATAGGCAGGAAAATCTCAGATATTGCATGCAGCAATATTTCCACCAATGTCCCCTAGAGCAAGGGACATAAACAAAAGAATAAGCAAATGGGACTTCATCAAAATAAAAAGCTTCTGCATAGCTAAAGACAACATCAGCAGAATGAAAAGGGAACCAACCATATGGGAAAATATATTTGACAATGATACCTTGGACAAGGGTTTGATCTCCAAAATATATAAAGAACTCACACAACTCTACTCCTAGAAGACAAACAATCCAAATAAAAATGGGCAAAGGGCCTGAACAGACACTTCTCCAAGAAGGACATGCAGCGTGGCCAGAGACATATGAAAGAATGCTTAGCATCACCATCCATCAAAGAGATGCAAATTAAAATCACAGTGAGCCCTGGGTGATGTGGGTCAGTGAATTGAGTGCTTGCCTGCAAAGCAAGAGGTCACTGGTTCGATTTCCAGTCAGGGCACATGCCTGGGTTGGGGGCCAGGTCCCCAGAGGGGTGTGCAAAAGGCAACCACATATTGGTGTTCCTTTCCTTCTCTTTCTCTCTCCCTTCCTCTCTAAAAATAAATAAATAAAACCTTTAAGGAAAAAACCACAATGACATATCACTTCACACCAGTCAGAATGGCCATCATTAATAAATCAACAAATAACAAGTGCTGACGAGGTTGTGGAGAAAAGAGAATACTAGTACATTATTGGGGAAAATGCAGACTCTTGCAGCCACTGTGGAAAACAGTATGGAATTTCCTCACAAAAGAAAATGGAACAGCCTTTTGACCCAGCAATTTGACCCAGCAATTCCACTGCTGGGATTATACTCGAAGAAGCCTGAAACACTAATTCAAAAGAACCTGTGCACCCCAGTGTTCACAGCAGCACAATTTACAATAGCCAAGTGCTGGAAGCAACTTAGGTGCCCCGATTGGATCGAAAAACTGTGGTACATTTATACGATGGAATACTATGCAGCAGAGAGAAAGGAGCTCCTACTCTTCACGACAGTATGGACGGAACTGGAGATCATTATGCTAAGTGAAATAAGCCAGGTGGTGAAAGACAAATACCACACGATCTCACTTGTAAGTGGAACCTAATCAACAAAACAAGCAAGCAAGCAAAATATAACCAAGAGACACTGAAATGAAGAACAAACTAACAGTAACCAGAGTGAATGACAGGGGTAGATAATGGGAGGAAAGAATGGGAAGAGTCGTGATGGAACTTATACAAAGTCAAAACAGGGTCAGGATTGAGGGTGGGAGGTGGGCATGGCTGTGGTGGATGGGAGTCATGGGGAGAAAATGGAGACAATTATATTTGAACAATTTTTAAAAAAGAGAAAAAATGCAAGAAAAAAAAGAAAATTAGAAAGAAACAGCTATTTGCCTAAAGAAAGAAAAAGGAAATATTGAAAGTCCTGAAAAGCAGGGATCTGTAGCCAAAATTGCTCTATTCAGCAAAGATGTAATTTAGAATCAAAGGGTAAAGAGGTTCCCAGACAAGAAAAAACTAAAGAAGTTCATCATCACCGAACCATTGTTATATGAAATGTTAAAGGGACTTATTTCAGAAAAAGAAGATCAAAACTATGAACAATAAAAGGGCAGTAAATATATACCTGCCAACAATTGAATGTTACAAAGAAACTAAAAAACCATCTGAACTTCCAGCCAAGATGGATAGGTAGATACACTTTGCCTGCTTGTACAACCAAAAGAAGGACAACAACAAATTTAAAAACAAACATAACCAGAACTGCCAGAAAATTGAATGTATGGAAGTCCAACAACCAAGGAGTTAAATAAGAAACATTCATTCAAAACTGGTAGGAAAGGCAGACACAGGCAGCCAGGGTAGTGAGGACCCATTGCCAGATGGTGGTTGGAAGACAGAATGGTCCCACATTTGCATGTGGATAAACCAGGAGAAACTACTGGGGAGTGAGACAGACCCCACAAGCCAGGTTCCAGCATGGGGAAACAAAGCCTCGAAACCTCTGACTGTAAAACCCTGTGGGGTTTCAATGGTGGGAGAAACTCCCAGACTCATAGGAAAGTTCATTGGAGAGACCCACAGGGTCCTAGAACATACACAAACCTGGGAATCAGCATCAGAAGAGCCCAATTTACTTATGGGGATCAGGGGAAGTGACTGAAAGCCTGCTAAGAGCCAAGCAAGTGGCATTGTTCCCTCTCAGACCCCTCCCCCACATACAGGGCCACAGTGCAGGAATGTGGATTGCCCCACCATTGGCAAATACCTAAGGGCCCGCCCCTTACAATGTAACTGGCACACCAAGAAAAAAATTGACCCAAATGAAAGAAAAAATCAAATCTCAAAAAACAGAACTAAGCAATGAAGAGATAGACAGACTATCAGATGTAGAGTTCAAAACACTGGTAATCAGGATGCTCACAGAAATGGTTGAGTATGGTTGCAAAATAGAGGAAAAAGTGAAGGCTATGTAAAGTGAAATAAAGAAAAAATATACAGGGAAAAACAGTGACGAGAAGGAAACCAAGACTCAAATCAATGGTTTGGAATAGAAAGAAGAAATAAACTTTGAACCAGAACAGAATGAAGAAATGAGAATTCAAAAAAATGAGATGCTTAGGAACCTCTGGAACAACTTTAAACATTCCAACATCTGAACCATAGGGGTGCCAGAAGGAGAAGAGGAAGGGCTCAAAATTGAAAACTTTTTTGAAAACATAATGAAGAAGAACCTCCCCAATCTGGCAAAGAAAATAGACTTCCGGGAAGCCCAGAAAGCTCAAAGAGTCCGAAAGAAGTTGGATCCAAGGAAGCACACAGCAAGGCACATCATAATTACGTTACCTAAGATTAAAGATAAGGAGGGAATCTTAAAAACAGCAAAAGATAAGGAGAGAGTTAACTACAAAGGAGTGCCCATAAGACAATCAGCTGATTTCTCAAAAGAACCTTTCAGGCAAGAAGCGGCTGGGAAGAAGTATTCCAAGTCATGAAAGGCAAGGACCTATATCCAAGATTACTCTATCCAACAAAGCTTTCATTTAGAATGGAAGGGCAGGTAAAGTGCTTCTCAGATAAGGTCAAGTTAAAGGAATTCATCATTACCAAGACTTTATTATATGAAATGTTAAAAGGACTCATCTAAGAAAAAGAAATTGATCAAAACTATGAACAGTAAAATGACAACAAACTCACAACTATCAACAACTGAACCTAAGCAAAAACTGAAACAAACTAAGCAAACAACCAAAACAGAAACAGAATCACAGAAATCGAGATCACAAGGAGCATTATCAGTGCAGAGGGGGAGAAAGGAGAATTGAAGAAAGGTACAGGGAATAAGTAGCATAAATGGAGGTACAAAGTAAACAAGGGGAGATTAAGAATAGCATAAGAAATGGAGAAGCCAAATAACTTATATGTACAAACCTTGGATATAAACTAAGGGGCTGGAGGAGAAAGCTGGTGGGAGGGGGGTGCAGGATTGAGAGGAATAAAAGGGAGAAAAAAATGGGATAACTAACAACAATAATCAATAAAATATATTTAAAATAATAAAAAACAAACTAAGTGAACAAGAAGAACAAAGACAGAATCTTGGATATGGAGAGTATTTTAATGGCTGCCAGATGGGAGGAGTGTGTAGGGGAATGGATGGAGAAGTGAGGGGAATAAGAAGTACAAACAGGTAGCTGCAGAATTCCATGGGGATGTAAAGTATAGTATAGGAATTGGAATAGCCAAAGAACTTATACACATGACCCACAGACATGCACAATGGTGGGGGAAGTGCCTGTGGGAGTGGAGAGTGCTGGGTGGATGGGTGGCAGAGGGGGGAAAATTGAGACAACTTGTAATAGCGTAATCAATAAAATATAATAGAAAATTAATAAAAGGGAGAAACATAAATTAACTCAGTAACATTTTAATGAACTCATTATAGTCAAAATATTATAATTTTGATATTTAATTGTATAAAAATGTTGAGGCACTTTACATCCTTGTTTTCATACATCATATTTCCATGCTAAATATATTCCTAAATATATTCCTAAATTCACACTAGCCTCATTTCAAGTTCAATAGCCACACAGCTGGAGGAGCTACCATATTGGATAGTGCAGATTTGAAACAACCTTGTCTTTGTAAATAACTAAAAAATGCTGGATTAAAATCTAAATTAAGACAATAATTTAGAAAGTTAAGTATATTGCTGATCAGGTTTTATCCGAAGGCATTTGCCAAAATGGCTAAACTGAGCTTTATCTTCAGGGCTCCCAGGATCTCAGGAGAAAGACAGTGAAGCCAGGACCCTAGGTAGTATCTAGCAGGACATTTCCACCCCTCCCCCCACCCCCCATTAAGCTAAGACACCAACAGGCAGCAAGCAGCCTTAGTGCACAGATGAAGCAAAAATTAACCCATCCGTGGGCTACATACAACTAGGCCACCTCTAGGATGCTCAGGTGCCTTTAACACAATTAAAATGTTGTGAATCAAAGAAAAATCATAAAATAAATTATTAAGTGCCTAAAGTTATGTAATAATGAGATACATATTAAAAGTTGCGGGCGCATGAGACCTTCCCCTGCATGCGCAGCTTGTCTGATTAGTGCTGAGAAGGGCCCACTGGAGAGTTTATCTACTGGAGTCGGCATTAGTGTTTGGGGGACTTGCTCTTGAGCCTTAGCACCCACAGGATTTCTCCAGGGAGATCTAGCTCTCCAGCTTCCACCATGCTACATTGGTGGTTTGATTGGGATGCTGCCTGAGTTTCCAAACTAGGGTTAGAGACTCACACCCTGAGTCTTGGCCCACTGAGCTAAGTGATTCAACTTGACCGTTGGATTCCTAGACAAGCAGATGATAATCTAGGCCCCTAAAAATAAAATAAAATAGAGAAAAAAACCTGTGGTATGAAGATAAAGTACTGTGTAGAGGAAAATTGATAATAATTTTACATGCTTTTATGAGATTATACTAAGAACCCAAGAAATTAGAAAAGTACAAGAGAACCCAAAGAAAATAGGAAAAAATAATAAAGCTATCACTAGACAGTTTTACAGATAATTCCATCATACATTTAAAGACAGACAGCTCTAGTCTTATATAATTCCACAGAATTATAAGATAAAATGCTCCCTCAACCCACTGCATGAGCTACTGTAATCTTAACTTCCAAACAAGACAAAGACAGTGCAATGCCACTTATGAACATAGATGTAAAAGTTTTAAACAAAATATTACAAGTGAGATAACTCTCTTCACTCATTTTATTTTTTTCACATTTTTAAAATTGTTCAAGTATAGTTTTCTGCCTTTTCCCCCCACCCCAGCCCAACTCCCCAGCCCTCCCCATCTCCCTCCCACCTCTACCTGCCTCCCATTATTATCCATGTGTCCTCTATAATTGCTCCTGCAATTCCTTCACCCTTTTCCCCTGAAACCCCCTCCCCTCTCCCCCCTGGTTGCCATCACCCTGCTCTCAATTTCAGTGTCTGGTTATATTTTGCTTGTTCATTTTGTTGATTAAGTTCCTGTCTTCACTCATGTTTTTTGAAGGCCAGCTAGGAACCAAGCTCTGTGCAATGCAATTGGAACAAGGTGAATATGTGTGCTCTGTCTTAACAAACAACTAATTTTGTGGGAAGAGAGTTGCATTAATAATTATGATCCAATATAATTGCTCTAGTCAAGGTATGTACATAATTGGAACAAAGTATAATAGGAACAGAGACCAGGTGTCAGAATGGGCAGGGTAGGACAAAATGGTGGCTGAACTACAACCCGGAAAAGACGACTGACATCAAACCAGGGAGCCAGAGGGATGGGCTTTGCCAAAACGGATATCCACGTAGCAACCTGAGCCCAAGTAAAACCACCAATGCTATATTGCCGCTTTGTTTAAAGGGGACCAATCCCCAGCTCCCACAGAGAGCTAAGGACAATAAAACCCCCACCACCACATTCCTTGCTTGGGCGGCGACTTCTTCAGCCCCACACTTTGCAGACTGGAGAACCTCACTTGGGTGTGCAAACCCCAATAAAGCTCTATACTGCCTGACTTTGTGGCTGATTGGCATTTCTTCCTTGGTGGAGCCTAAGAAAACCTTTCATTTGGTGCTGAAACCCGGGAGGAGTTGTCTGCTGAAGAACACTCCTCTCCCTACTCCCTGAGGAGGCCTCGCGGCCACCCCACCAGTCTGCACTGAGAACCAGGGCAAGTGCCATTGCTCTTAAATTTCTGGTCCCCAAACGCTGATTCCGGGCCCCTGTCTGCTGGGACAGACTGCTCTTTACACCAAAACCGCAGTGCTGCGTTGGGGTGACCCTTCCGGGAGAGGCTACTTTTCCTCTGCTGAGAGGTTCTGGGCACTGGAGGAGACGTCCCTGGGCCCAGACCCCCATTTTTACCAGACCGGACCAGTGGATTTGGTTGAGGAACGCTGATGCCCATTTGCTGATCCTCGTGGGACCAGGAATGGGGGGGGCAGGAGTCCAAGCCAGATCCTAAGTCACCTCTAGGGTGCCTTCTGAAATATTTGCCAGCAATTGACCCTGGCCTCAAGTGAAAATGGCTGATTTTTCTATCCACTATGGCCTGGCCGGTATATCAGCTCGATAATCGTGAAACCTGGCCCCCTGAAGGCACTTTTGATTTCGTTACCCTTACTGACCTAGGTAATTTTTCCAGATGGACTGGCAAATGGTCTGAGGTTCCCTACATTCAGGGTTTTTGGGACTTGTGCTCCTGCCTGGATCTGTGTACCCAGTGCTCCACAGCCCAAGTTCTCCTCCCCCAAGGAAACCCTGAACCCCACCAGTCTCCTAAGCCCACTGCCCCAGAACCTCCCTCCTCCTTTTCTGATTCCCCTGAAGATCTTGCTTCCCCTCCTTCTCCCCCTCCTTATCAGCTCCCACCAACGGCTACTCCAGCCCCAGCCCTCCCCTCTCAACCAGATTCTACCCCTCCCTCTAAAGACCTTTCTTCCCCGGTTAGGTCACATACTTGCTCCGCCTGAATCTAGAGCCCCTAGACTCCCTCATTTGTCCCCTCTGAGAAGTGGCAGGAGCAGAAGGTGTCATTTGGGTCCACGTCCCTTTTTCACTAACTGACCTCTCTTCAACTGAAAATGCCTAGGCTCATTCTCCACTAACCCTACCAATTTTATCAGGGAATTCCAATACCTAGTCCAAGCTTGTGACCTCACGTGGCATGACCTGCACATCATTTTAACTTCCACCATGACCCCGGACGAGCATGACTGTGTGGGGACTGCAGCTAGGGCTCATGCAGACCAAACCCACACCACCAATCCCCTCCTGCCAGTAGGGGCTGAAGCCGTGCCAGAGGCAGAACCAGACTGGGGCTACCAGGTAGGACAGGCGTGTTGGAGGCCCCGAGACTAAATGGTCGAGTGCCTGATAGCAGGTATGCACCAATCTGCCCAGAAAACAGTCAATTACGATAAGCTCAGAGAGGTCACCTAAGGCCCCGGAGAAAATCCGGCGCTGTTTCTCAACAGACTAACCGGGGCAGTGGTGCTCCATACCCGCCTTGACCCGGCTTCTAACGCTGGGGCCACTTTCTTAGCTACTCACTTTATCTCCCAGGCGGCCCCAGATATTAGAAGGAAATTGAAAAAGGCCAAGGATGGCCCCCAAACCCCCACTGGAGATCTGGTAAAATATGGCATTTAAGGTTTTCAATAACCAGGAAGCAGAGGCTGAGGCTGCCCACCAGGCTTGCCTACAGCAAAAGGTAGCCCTGCAAACCCAGGCCGTGCTAGCAGCCCTGCGGCTGGCGGCAAACACCGGCTGGGGGCAAACACTGGCACGGGGGCAAAGTCTAAGTCTGGGCCAAAGAACACCCCACCGGGGCCTGTTTCAAGTGTGGCAAAGAAGGGCACTGGGCCTGCCAGTGTCCTCAACCTCGGCCACCAACGAAGCCTTGCCCCAATTGCCAACAGCTTGGCCACTGGAGGGATGCCTGTCCCCTTAGAGGCTCGTCCCTGGCGCCTCCAAGTGGGGGACCAGCCAATCAAGGTGTGGACCCTCCCCTGGCCGCGTGGGAATTTCTTGGACTGCTAGATGACCGAAGCGGCCCGGACTCGAAGACCTCCATCACCCTCGCCGAATCCAGGGTAATGCTGCAGGTAGCAGGTAAGTCCATCTCTTTCCTAGTGTTCACAGGGGCTACCTACTCCGTTTTACCATCTTTTTCAAGACCTCCTACTCCTTCCCAGATCTCAGTCATGGGGGTTGATGGGACCCTGTCTCGTGGTGAACCCCCCTGCTGTCAAGGCAGCACGTCACCTACTTAGGTCTGTCTGTCTGTCTCTCTCTCGCCTACCTCACCCAGCCTTACATCAGATCGCACTCTAGTCCTCCGTAATCTCCAACCACCTATGACAGGACATCAAATCCTATCTTTCTTGGGGCTCGTTGGATTTTTCAGACCTTGGATCCTTAACTTTGCCTTACCCACCACGCTGCTGTATGAAGCGGCCAAAGACACTCCTACTGGCCCCCTCACATCCCCCAAGCTAGTGCCAAAAGCCTTTACTGCCGTGCGGGACACTTTGTTGCAGGCTCCCTCCCTTAGTCTTCCCAATCCTTCTTGCCCCTCCCCGAGGAACCAGAAATGGCCAACTTCTAGCCCCTCCCCTCTATGATCCCCAGCAGGAAGTAGCTGGATTGAACCCACTGCCCTTTATCCTATCAAAAAGGTTGGAATGGGCAGGGTAGAACAAAATGGCAGCTGAACTACAACGCGGAAAAGATGGCTTGGCTGACGTCAAACCAGAGAGCCGGAGCAACGGGCTTTGCCAAAACAGATATCCACCACATAGCAGCCTGAGTCCGAGGAGAACCACCAATGCTATATTGCCACTTTGTTCAAAGGGGACCAATCCCCAGCTCCCACAGAGAGTCAACGAAAATAAAACCCCACCACAATCCCTGCTTGGGCGGTGACTTCTTCCACCCCGCACTCTGCAGACTGGGGAACCTCACCCAGTGCGCAAATCCCAATAAAGCTCTATACTGCCTGACTTTGTGGCTGGTTGGCATTTCTTCCTCGGAGGAGCCTAAGAAGACCTTTCACCAAGATGTCTAAATTTCCCTTGGTGGGTTTTAGAAGTTTCCACAGGGAGATCTCTGCAGCTCAGACTTTGTGAATAAGCAGCAGCTTGACAGTTGAGAAGAGGTGGGTGTTGGCACTGGAGGTGGAGAGGACAGTGTGGATGTGATTTAAGGCAGGGTGTGTGTTCCATGTGGGGGCAGGGAAGAGTGAAATAGACGAGGATGAGAAGAAAAAACAGCAATTCAAAGGAAAGCTTGGAAGCTCCCCCTTTCTTTAGTCTCCGAATACAAAGAGAAATGATTTCAGTTAATACCTAAAAGACTTTTTAAAATTTTATTGATTATACCATTACAGTTGTTCTATTTCCCTTCATTCCCCTCCACCCTGCACCCCGCGCCCCCACCATTTCCCCCTTTAGTTTATGAGCATGTGTCTCAAGTTCTTTAGATTCTATATTTCCCATACTATTCTTGCCCTCCCCCTATCCATTTTCTACCTACCGTCTATGCTACTTATTTTCTGTACCTTCTTCCCCCTTCTCCTTCTCCCACTCCCCTGTTGCTAACCCTCCGTTTGATCTTCATTTCTATAGTTCTGCTCGTGATCTAGCTGTCCTTTTAGTTTGCTTTTGTTTTAGGGGTGGTTCTTAATAACTGTGAGTTTGCTGTCCTTTCACTGTTCATATTTTTTTATCTTCTTTTTCTTAGGTAAGTCCCTTTAACATTTCATATAACAAGGGCTTGGTGATGATGAACTCCTTGAATTTGACCTTATCTGAGAAGCACTTTATCTGTCCTTCCACTCTAAATGAAAGCTTTGCTGGACAGAGTAATCTTGGTTGTAGGTCTTTGGATTTTATGACTTGGAATACCTCTTTTCAGCCCCTTCTTGCCTGTAAGGTCTCTTTTGAGAAATCCTCTGACAGTCTGATGGGAACTCCTTTGTAGGTGACTGTCCCCTTATCTCTTGCTGCTTCTAGGATTCTCTCCTTCATTTTCATCTTGGCTAATGTAATGATGATGTGCCTTGGTGTATTTCTTCTTGGGTCCAATTTCTTTGGGACTCTCTGAGCTTCCTGGATTTCCTGGAAGTCTATTTTCTTTGCCAGATTGGGGAAATTCTCCTTTATTATTTGTTCAAATAATAGTTCAAAGTTTTCCACTGGTGGCTGTTCCTTTCCCCTTTCCGGTACCCCTATAATTCAGATGTTGGAACATTTAAAGATGTCCTGGAGGTTCCTAAGCCACTCTTCATTTTTTTGAATTCTTGTTTCTTCATATTTTCCTGTTTGGCCTTTTTTTTTCTTCCTTCTGGTTCACTCCCTTGATTTGAGTCCCAGTTTCCTCTTCATCACTATTGGTTTCCTGTGCAATTCCCTTCATTTCAATTAGTTTAGCCTTCATATGTTCCTCTAATTTGTGACTAAAATCAACCAGTTCTGTGAGCATCCTGATCACCAGTATTTTGAACTGTGCCTCTGATAGGTTGGTTGTCTCTTGGTCACTTAAAATTATTGGCTCTGGGGCTCTGAGCTGTTCTTGAGCCATAATGTTTTGGTCTGTTTGCGCCTGTTATGTATGAGGGGTGGAGCCTTAGGTGTTCACCGGGCAGGGCCACCTAGTTGCTGGTTCGTGGCGCTGTATGTGGGGGCGGGGTCAGAGCGGGGAAATGGTGGCCCCCTCTGCTGCCTCTCGCAGCTGGGGCCTGCTCAGTCCCATCTCACCACCCACTCCCTCGCTGGTCTATCTGCGCACAAATGCCCGACCACAGTCAACCCATGCCCTGTGCCCTCGCTGGGTCCGCTGGTCACTCACTGGGTCCACCTGTTGCAATCCAATGCCTGGGATCCACGTGCCTGAGTCCGTCTGACGGAGTTTTCCTGTGCAACCCCGCTCCGCCAGCTGCTGGCTTCACCCCTCTTACTGGTCAGACTGAAGAATTTGTTGTTATTAGGCTTCCGAAAAGTTCAGTTTTCTGTGTTCTGGCTATGTTTTCTGTTGCTAATATTTTATTGTCTCTAAACTTGGTTGTGTGAGAAAGCTTGGCGTATCCACCTATGCCTCCATCTTGGCGGAAGTCCCCTAAAAGACTCTCAACAGTTACCAGAAACTGCGGAATATGAGTAGGTATAAAATGGCTCTAAGTTTATATTTAAGTTCAGTGCTTTACAATGAATTCACTAATCTTCGTTTTCCAGTGTTTGCTTGTGCTTTTTACTCAATTGGTTCAGTATATTGAAGTCCATACATTAAGTCTGTAACAAGATAATTTTTATGTTGATAAAAATAAAGACCAAATTTTACTTTTAAATTTAAAACTTACTTTCAGGCAAAAAAAGTAAAACATATTGCCAGAATGCTATAATCACTTTGAAATCTGCTGAAATGCTTTAATAATTTGATTTCCAGTTGAAATTGCATAGTTTATCAAATCATAGTTAAGCTAATTAGTGTTACATATTTGTGTTTCTTGCTGTCTGAAAAAGTGGCATCATGATGTAATGACCATCCGGGCATTTATTTGTCTTTGGCTCAATAACATATTATAGTGGCCTCAATATAGTTGATGTGCTTGTTATCAGTTTAACAGGCAGTGGCCCCTGTCCTTTAACTGGTTATTCTGCTGAATTTCTTCAGGGATATGTATTGAACAAATTATAGTGGGTAAGTTTTACATTCTGTTTCAGATTCTTATTATTACTCAAATATCCAAATAAGATTATCGGTGAAAGTGAAAAATGGGTCTTTTATTTTACAGAAAAAAAAACTAAACAAACTTTTAGGCTAACCCAGTAAATTTCTTGACAATTGCTTGGAGCCCAGAACTTAGCCTGTCAAGCTTTAGTTTACTTTCTGTAAATTAAGGGCTGGGATGAGTGCAAAGGTCGGATCAGGTCAGTGATTCCTAATCCAGATTGCAGGTCAGAATCACCCTGGGAGTGTGATCGCTGCTGCGGCATGGAGCCATCTGACAGAGATTCTATTCCACAGGTCTGGGGTTGGCCCTGGCTATTTTGTAAAAACGTGCTTTTCAGATGATCCTTGGACTATCTGCTGAGAATGAGAAACTGCTGAACAAATGTTGCATTTTTAAAACTGTAGAACTGTGACCTATTAGTGCAGAAGTGGGGCTGCTGTCTACTTTTGTAAATTGGAAAAGAGTTATGCTCCTAATTTCCATATTATCTAGGGCAGCTTTCCGGCTGCAGTGGCAGTCTTGAGTAGATCTGATGGACACATGGCTCACAGAGCCAGAAAATATTTACTATCTGGCACTTTAAAGAAAAAAGTTTGCAGACGCTTTCACTAGTGGGTTATAAAATCATTTTAATAGGTTGCAATCAGTATTTGATAAAACAAAATAGAAAATACTAAAGCACATTGCATGTACATAAGATTTTAGAAGTGAGTTTTTAGTCTTTCCTAAAATGAATATGAACATGTAGAACAGATAATAGATTTTGTTAAACTTGTTAATATATAAACGTTTGTGTGTATTTGTATATATTCATATATATGTGTATACACATATTAGAGAAAATGTATTTCTCACTGTGGGTAGCAGTCATAAAAGCTTGAAAAAAATTAACCACTATGATTCAAGGTCCCTTTCATTTGTGGACTCAGTCTTGGGGGTGCTACGGCAGCATGGATTTGGGTGGGAGGGAGGCCTGGGTTGGAGAAGAGACAGGGGAGAACATGGTTTACCTGATTCACCCTGGTTCTTGGGGCTGCTTTGTCTTAGTGAGTCACCATTGCCCCTTGGAGAATGGGTAGTGCTCAAGGCCCATGTTTCTCCGACTGTCATTGACAGAAGCAGAACTGGAGTTGTGTAGAGGGTGTGAGGGTGTTTCAAACAGGGCTGATATTAAACTTATGGGGTGGTTTTGAGGGTTAAATATATACCCACACCTCAAACTAAGAAGTATTATACCAAAAACCACCCCCCAAAACAACCTAGGATGCCACTATTTTTCCTCTGTAGCTGTTGATTCCTGTCCCACCTTGCTTTGGGATACACTCCAGAATGTGACCAGCCGCAGCACTGTCTCTGCATGAACCAGTGGTGGCAACAAGGACCAGGAGAGAGAAACACAGGGGTCAAAGCTAAGGAAGAAAAAAAACGGGGTTCAGATCCACTGAATACTAGAACGATTCTTATTCCCAAAATATAGTAACAATAAAAAAACAACCAACAGAAAAATCTACCATATTTAGATTTCTTCAGTGAAAATTCTGATTTGCTATTTGTTATAGTCTGAATGTTTGTCTCCTCCAAAATTCATGTTGAAACCCTAACCTCCAGCGCGATGGCATTAGGAGGTGGGGCCTTTTGATGACGATTAAACCCTGAGAGCAGAGCCCTGTGACCAGAGCTCCTGTCCTTATAGACTCCAGAGTGCTCCCAAGCGCCTCCAGCCATGTGAGGACACGGGGAGAAGACGGCTGTCTATGAACCAGGAAGTGGCTCTCACTGGAGACCCAATTTCCTCATGTCTTGAGCTTAGACTCCTCAACTTCCAGAAATAAGTAAGAAATAAGTTTTCGTTGTTTCATATCCACCCAGTCTACTGTATAGTCATAGCCACCCCAAAGGACTGAGACAGACTATAAACTGTCAGTTGCCCAGATTAAGGAATGAACCTTCTGATTAATCAAGAATGATCACTATGTAACTACTTTAAAATATCAATATGTAATCAAATATAATTTGCATTTTAAAGTAAAAATAATTCAATATAATGAAACAGAAAGCCTTTCAGAATCAGGCAGTGCATCAGAATCATGGAGATGGTTCAAGTTTTGGTTGACAGTGACTGATTTATTTATGATATACTCCTATATGTAATCAAATATATATATATATTTTCAAATGTGGAATTTAAAGGGGTGCCAAGGTGCTATGGTCTTTCAAGCTGATGCTTGAATTACTTGTGATTTAGTCAACAGATATTGTGCACATACCACGTGCCAAGCACTGCTCCACACACTGGAATACGCAGGTGAAAAAATGTTCTTCCCACAGGGAGTTCACATTTCCTCATTCTGTTCGAACTCCTCTCAGAGGGACTTATTCTATGGGACAGCCCAGTGCATCTTTAGACTTGGCAGTTTTCCTGTCAATTCCACTCATTTAGAACCAATGCAAACCCAATTCTCCATGACAGTTCGACAAATATTTGAAGGCAGTTCTCAATGTCCGATCTCAACTCCATGTTTACCTTCACTCCTTTCCAGATTTTTCTCTTTTCAAACTAAGAGTCCTGCATTCCCTCAACTATCCCTCCCGGGGCAAGAGGGTGCCCCACTCTCCAACGAGTGATAACAATCCTACCACTTTTTTTATTTTTCTGCTGCTCTTAGTGTTAATAAAACACTCTTAAGTGAAGACAGACTAAGAGTTGGGGCAGGGAGGTGGTTGGGAAGGAGTGTGGCTGTAAGAGGGCACATGAGACCCCTGTTGTGGGTCCTTGTGGAGAGAGGACTGTTCAGCACCCTGACTGTGTCAGTGTCGAGAGCCTGGCTGTGATATTGTACTATAGGTTTTCAAGATGGAGAATGGGTGAAGGGTACACAAGATCTCTCTCTGCATTATTTCTTACACCTGTGTGTGAACCTACAATTCTCTCAACATAAACAGTTTAATAAAAATTAGTATTTCTTGCCCTGGCTGGTGTAGCTCAGCGGATTGAGCGCAGGCCTGTGAAGCAAAGGGTCGTCGGTTCGATTCCCAGTCAGGGCACATGCCAGGTCCCCACTAGGGGACACATGAGAGGCAATCACACATTGATGTTTCTCTCCCACTCTTTCTCCTTTCCTTCTCCTCTCTCTAAAACTACATAAAATATTTTAAAAATAGTATTTCTCACCAGAAAGAACAGACTTTACACATTGTCCAAATGCATTCTTTTTATTGGAGAAGGACAATCTCAAGGCAGTGCCTTTTGGGAAAGGCATCTCTCATCATCATGTATATGGCGACCAACCATTACTTTCCGCCAAGTACAAAAACACACACATCAGTGACTTCCGTACAATAAATACATAATCATGCATCCCACAATAAAAGGCACGGAAAACTGATCACTTAGTAGTCATAAAAATTGCTAGCTACATTATTAACAAAGCCACCCAATTATCTGTATAAGGAATTGTAACAATATATTCCAAAGGTGAAAACACATAAAACATCTTTAAAATAGTATGCAATAAATATCTCAATTGTTTTATATATTTAAAAATTATGCTATTGTAAACAGCATGTAAACAAACAAAACTCACGTTTTCTTACCATTATTAAAAGTAATTAGAGCCATAGTTATAATCTCTGCTCTGTCAGGTATATTTCACCAGCAAGTGTGCTAAGCAGTGAAAAGTTCCACTCTTTTCTGCAGCAAACAGAGCCCACTGTGTAATAAATAGACATGATCTGCATCTTTCAGATACAGTACAATTTTGAAACAGACTACCAAAATGTAGTAAACTCTTAACTATTAATAACATAGAAGAGGCTAAACTAAAACTATCTTTTCCGATGTAAGGGTCAAAAGGAACTCTACTGTTATGATTTCAATATGATAAATAGAAGGCAAACAGTTACCGAGTATCTTTAGCAAAAGGAATAGTGTCTAGCCTTCTGAGTTTCCTTCTGTTGTGGACTTTTATAACATCCAACAGACAGTACAGCTGTATTAAACTAAGAGTTTTCTTTTGTTAGAGAACATAGAAAGGGTTATTACTTTATGCTAATGGGAAATGGTGACTTCAAAATGTGCCTATCAAAGTGTAAATATACATACAAGTAAGGTTTTTTTCATACTTATGGACAACAAAGGGCAGTTTTTTTCCTTCTTGTAAAGGAACCCTATTGCCTAACCATCAATAAATATTCAGAGAAGTGTATTTTTTGTAACTTAAATACTTTTGTTTTATTTCACCTGTAAGTCAGTGCATTGAGGCACACCAGTACTATTAGTATATTCACTATATGCCTAGATAAGTATGCTACCTGTTAAAATATTACTTCCTGCTCTCCAACAAAAATAATTGAGGTGGAAACATCAGCCTGTAAGTTCAAGCGGAGCCTTTTCTACCAGGAAGCATTACTTTACAGTGCTTCCCCTCTACTGTAGTACATGAGGCCTACCTCATACATTTTGGTGTATGTGTCATTAATAGGGACATACACCTTTCTAAAATGGACTTGAAATTTAACTCATGCTTTACAAATCTCCTGGGTCTCCTGGGTCACACACAGCACCTATGACTGTGGAAATGGGGTTCCATAGGTTTGATGAAAGCTGTACTTGACAAATGATGGGCAAAAGTACTTGTGGTTCACCTGAAGATATAAAAACTGTAGACACAGAAATGGGATTATTTCCTTATGACACAAGATTTTTTAGTTTTTTGATGTGGAAGGAGACCACTTCTCTGATTTCAAACTCTGAGAAATATATGGTTAAGAAGGTGCCCTCCCAATTTTTTAGGTGGACTATAGAAAAGTAATTATGAAAACAAGCTCTACCAGACAAGAATTATGTGCTATTTTAGTTGTATCCCCAGCATCTAATAAGGTGCCAAGAATAGAGCAGTTAGGAAAATGGCTATTAAGTAGTTGAAGGAAGAGGGCATTTATTCACAGCATTTTTGGCTACTATTTTAGAAATTACTAACTTGATAGACCTTTTGCATTAACCTTAACCATAATTTGGGGACACAGTTGAAAGACTTTACAGAATCACAAAAGAGAAACAGACCCTTGGATGTCCGGGGTGCACACAGAAAGAGTACTAATAAGTTTTTGAAGATGGTAGAAGTGAGTTTTTAGTCTCTCCTAAAATGAATAATACGAACACGTAGAACACAGGTAACAGATTTTAGTCTCTATGTTTTTTATAGGGGGTGAAAGTCACAAATAATCCTTCTAACCCTTAAATCATAAAAAAATCAAAGTTATTAGCTACAAACCTGATATCACAAAAATTCAGTGATTTCACAGAAATCTCTGGCTGAATTTTCAAAGAAAATTTCAAGTTTATTACTGATTTTATTCTTTCTGAAGTCCCACTATTTTGTGTGGATGATCAGTGCACAGGTGTCTATAGATCGTATACACCGAATGTGTACAAAGGACAAAGACAATTTTTATGGCATATGTATGGATTACAAATAAGAATTTGTCAGTTATGTGAAATTTGATAAGCCTCGTATTTAGAAACAAGAATTCAGATTTGGTAAATATTTCTGACAAACAGCTAACAGATGAATCTCCTTCATAAAGCAATGGCTCTTTCCTGCTTTTTATCTTCTGTTGGTTTCCTGGAGTGTATGTGTGCTCATGAATACATATACCTCATGTGGACTGTCAGAGAAGCCTACATTTTCATATGTGAAAATATAAAACTGGAGAAAAGTTGGGGTTCTTTACTACTTTCACTCACTCAGAAACATTTATTAAAGTCCTATTATGTGCTAGCTAGACAAAATTATAAAAGGAGAGGTTAATGAGGGAGGCAGGCATATATAATACATAAAATTGTTGAAATGTGATGTTATTTTAACAAAAAGTTTCAAGATTCTATGAAGCATGGATAAAATGCTTAACTTGGTTTGGGGAATTTGAACTGAGTCTTGAATGAGTTAGCCTGTGCTATGTGATTATGCCAGGGCACTAAATTGTGAATAGTTCCAAATTCTGGAATTACAAAAGATCTCTACAGGAAATGGTGGGTGAGGATGCTTAAAAAAAAAAAAAGGTAAAAAAATAGTGGTGTGAGGATGCTAAAAAATCAGGGTCACAGAGATCCTTATGCTTCATGCTGAACTGTTAGGCTGCTATACTCTAATGAGAGTGTATTTAAGAATTTTTAGCAAAGCATGCAAGGTAAATTTGTGTTTCAGAAAGACCACTGTGTCAACAATGAGGAAGATGGACTAGAGATGGGGAATGAAGGTAGGAAAACTGGTTGCTGAAAACCAGAAAAGCACAGGATAGAAAAATGGTGAGTTTGTACTAACAAAAGCAATGAAATTATCGCTTTACTGCAACTAATTAAAAATAGAACATAAAATGCTGATTCAACTTTGAAATGAACAAAAACCAAAATATGCAATAGCATAAATACTGAAATAACTTTTGAGATATAAAATGCTTTTGTTTACACAATCCAAGACCAAGATTAGAATTAAGCATTCGTTTTGTTCCAATTTTAGTTTATGAGTTTCTTGGCAGAAGGATATAATCACATAATGTTGCTATGAAAACAGTGTCATGTCTTCAAAGCTTTCTGAAAGCTTTTCAAGTAAAAGGAGAAGAAACAAAAGAATTGCTAAAGTTTGCAATTTTTCATCCTTAACCTTATGCATATTAAAATGTATTGCAGGATTAAAATCTGTAAATAGGGCAGGCTCCAAAAAAATAATAATTTTAGTTATATACTAAGGTCAACTGTGTATCAGGTCATTGTGGGAAACAAATTCCCGGAAAAGTGATTTCTTCCTGTCACTATACCAAATCATTCTGGAATCATCCATTACAGATGTATCATTATGACAAGCTGTGCCCTGGCTGGGGTGGCTCATTTAGTCGGGTGTCATCCCACAAACTGAAAGGTCACCAGAGCCATTCCTGGTCAGGGTACATGTCTAGGTTGTGGGTTTGATTTCCAGTTGAAGGATGTTCAGGAGGCAACCGATCAATGTTTCTTCTTCACACTGATGTTTCTCTCTCTCCCTCCCCTTCTCTCTCAAATGAAAATAAAATAGACATTAAATAATAACTTGTGCTATTAAGACATCAAAATACCACATGAATAAGTTCTGATTCAGTCTTTTCCTTTACATTGTACAGCTTTCACACTTTTAGGGGAGCTCCCAAGTTATCACATTATGCTGTTAATAAACACCAGATTTTGCAAAGAACCTATGCCAAGGATCCAATAGTGACTGAATTCAAATGTCAGGCAAAAATAAAAGCAATGCTCATTTACTGTAATGTATATTTAATAGTTTTCACTGTTATTCTAATTTATTTCCCTTAGTTGTACTAAGGTTTTCATTATGGCAGTAATTAAGGAAATCGCTCGTTTAGTCTCTTTAAAGAAGTTTGGAAGGTACTCTGCAGTTAGAGAGCACCAATCCACGGGGTTTACACTAAGTCACTTAGCATAAAGAGTCAACAAGGTCAGGGAGTCCTGTGATCCATTTTTTTAATGACTGATTTAAATAAAGTCTCCCTCCAAAAAACAAAGAGGAAGAGGAAGAAGAAAGAAACATTTTCCTCTTTAGAAAATTAATACTAGAAAACATGAAGGTCTTAATTTAAAAAATATTCACTGCTGTAAAATGGTTGGAGTAGATACAGAAGAAAATACTACTAAATTTTTGGAGATTTCAGAAGTGAGTTTTTAGACGACCCTAAAGTGAATAATATGAGCCTGTATGCACAGATGAAAATACCCATAACCTACTATGACACAGAGAGCAGTAATGTTACTTCACTCTTATTGTTAAACTGAACATCAAGGGATCCTAATTTGGAGTTTTAATTTTCAAGCTATAGTCTTGGAAGCGTTATGTCTTAAATGACAGTAGGAAAGAAATGGTAAATTTAGGTATGATTCACACTTACATCATTTTTTGCCAAAGAAAAATTCCCAAGTACTTATAATTGATAATATTGTGTGCCATCTCTACTTGGGGAAACTGAGGCATACAGTTTGTAGAAAGGAAGCACCAAAGTCAGTTATGGAACTCGATACACTTAAACCATATTCTTATCTCCAGATTCACAGGATTCAGCTATGTGTAGTACTATAAATTTTAATATTTGTTTTGTTTCAAAAGAAAGGAAAATCTATCCTTGCTAAAAATTTGAAGGCAGGTTCACGAACATCTCTTTTGTCTGAATGGTATATGATCTGTATTTATCAGAGTTCTTCTCCAGGAACTAGCAAAGCCCTTCCTCTACCAATCACTAAGTGGAGAAAGCAGACATTATTTGCCTTATGTAGGAAATAAAAATGATTAGGAGGTCATTTTTTTTCACTTGTTTAAATGCCTTCTAAATTTCAACAGTGAAATGGGCCCCCAGAATTCTACTGGTTACTTGGGTGAGGTGCAGAGACAGTCTCAGAAGCTTTACCAGGTGACGTTTGGGTCATGTTTCTGACACTGTACGTACCATACACCTCACAGGTTTTGTGCTCCTATAATATAAGGTGAAAGCTATCTATATTCAAACTATTTATTTGCAAATCTTTCCAAAATAACTCAAGCTTCTTTTCTTTTAATACCCATATGATGTTTCTTGTATGTCTTTTTTCTTGCCTTCAAAAACTGGTTGTGTAACAGTAAGATTAATATTAAACTGTCTTTAAAATTAAAGTAAATTAATTCTGGGTCTCCTGTTATAGTTTTTAA
The DNA here is from genome assembly GCF_021234435.1 of Artibeus jamaicensis. Classification (NCBI taxonomy): domain Eukaryota; kingdom Metazoa; phylum Chordata; class Mammalia; order Chiroptera; family Phyllostomidae; genus Artibeus; species Artibeus jamaicensis. The sequence goes on from NW_026521822.1 coordinate 6,048,941, forward strand.
ATAGTTTGCAATTCATCTACTGTTTACACTATAAAATAGTTGAATTTAGGGCTTGCTAAACTGATTTCATTGGTATACAACACTGCCCCACATTAAGTCGGAACAGTTTTATTTTCTTGAAAATGTGATTTTATCCTGTGTGTTATGTTGTGCCATTATGTTTTAGATTTTGTTTTTGAAAGAGTTGAATAGAAACTACTTTTAAACCAAAATAATTCAGAACTCAATTAAAATCCCATTGACTTAATTGACAGAAACAAACTATTAGTCACCATGGTTACTATTTGTAAAGTAGCCCAGATTTAATGCAATCATGTGTTAGAAATATATACCCTGGAACCTGGAGCTAGCCACTGGAAGTATGTGATAATTTGGGGTTCAACATTCTTAATGTACATTTGAATGTCATACTGGCAGTATAATTACTGAGATCTCTTTTACGGTACAACAAAAATGGAAAATTTAGCACAGAAAAGTTCTGATTTGAAGATAAACTATATACATGTTGGCAAAAAATAGCACGATGAATTCCCTGGCTACATTAAATCCTTAATAGTAGTGATATCATTTTGGCTTTCTGCCTTTTCCACAATTTTAACCATGATAATGATTTTTAACACAGTCCCTATTACTATTCAGTTACCTATGCTAGTACAGAATACTTTTTTAACAAGGAAAAAAACTGGGCATCTGTTTGACAGAAATGAGTACTTCAAGTATGCAAGTAAATCATTAACAGAGCTACTGTACTCTAAGCAAGAGCAGTAATAAGAAAATAGCTAGAATACACATTTTCTATAAAGATTACATTTCACAACATAATAAATAAATGCACTGATTTATACAACTTGTGAAAACCTTCTACTGATGATCACAAACAATACTGTCCATTGTTGACTTTGCTAATAACAGTGCAGCCTCTCCCTTAGAGACTCAAAAGTAAAATTCTTGCTCCAAAGCCACAAAATATACAAAGCTGGTTTGTTATGAAATATTTTGTCTGCTACAAGTCCAACAACCAAAGTACATTTTGGCAGTTTGAATAACCAGCATGACCTAATTATCTGGTTACAAAAAGATTAAGAAAAAATTTAATATGAAAATTAATAAAATCAGTAAAAGGAGAAATCTGTTGTATAAATAGACATTTTAACATAAAAGTGAGAATTTTATATCACTTAGGTGGAAAAATTTTGATACAACTTATTTAAAGATTTGAAAATAATTATCATATTTTCCCAGATGTAGTCAAATATATTACTTCAATTTATTAGTCATCTTAATATACAATATATAACTCACAAAACTGGGAATGTTACAATAGCAAAACCTTTTACAACATATGTTACCAGTTACCAGAACTGTAAGAAATATTAGTTATATATCAGCTTAATACTTAGAATGTAGAAATAGACATAGCTAAGCTGTGGTAAACAATAGTGCAATCAAATAGAAAGGACCACAAAATATATTCTTTTTCTTTTTTAGCTTGTATATCTAACCTCATTATCCTACTTCAATGGCATCATTAACGGAGCATAAAACTTATTTTAATACATTTAAAAGTAACCCTACATTCCTTAAGTTTGGCTAATTTACTCTTGAAATGCAGTTCCTATGAAATACCTGGAGTATTAATAAATTCCTATGAAATGAATAACTTGTAGCTAAAATAAAACATTTTATGTAAAGTTCTTAGAACTTTTAATTAATGGCTTGGTTTCTATTTTTCCAATTAAAACTTGGAAGTGCATAAAAATTAAGAGAATATAAATATATGTAAATAGAATATCTTACTTACATAAAGGAATTAATGTGTTTACCTATATTAGTAATGTGATTTCTAAAACAACATTACTGAGTTTAATGCAGTCTCAGTTACTCTGTTAAACTTCTTTTCCTGGAAATAACAGAAAGAAGTATATGAACAGGTACAGTCCAGCTGTCTTTTATCTCACTGTTCTTTGTAATAATAAACCTTTACGGCTTTTTATTCTAACAGAAATATCCCTAAACAGAACCTAGAGAAAACAGTAAAGAGAAAACATCAAGAAAGATTAAAAATTAGTGCTTTGTTTAGTATAAAACCAATAATCATGGCCTCTTTAAAGTTTTGGCTATTTCTTTAGGAATGCATCCTATTGCAAACGCAACACATTACACCTGACAGAGAGACCACAATACAAAAGCCCCCAGGGAGACGCCACAGCAGGGACAGCCCAGCCCCAGGCCCCACTGGACTGGTGTGTGTGGTGAGCAGAGATGGACAGGTGTGGGGAGGCTATGCAGTTGTCTAATAGCATTTGAGGAATCTTGATTTTTCACTTTTCTCAGCTAATTTAAAGGACTTGGCGTTTTAAAACTGCCACTTGTATCATGAATCTCTAAACCCACCGTTTTATCCAAATTCCACCTGAAAAATGCAGGATGAGTTTATTTTCTGGGGGGAAGAGAGGACAGGAGAAACACTAGACACCAAGGTGGAAAGAGGTCATGCTTTCCTAGCTTAATGAAAAGCTACATTCTTACAGAATTCACATCTGCATGAACACAAAAGTCCAATATGTCCTTAGCTCAGTTGGAGATAAAAAATAACTTGCTTTAGAACAATGTGTCAAGTTCCCACTATAATTTTCTAAGTCATGGCTTTGCATGAATATTTCCTTCCTCAATTCCTGTTAAAAGTGACTTCCATTAAGATTAAAATAGTGACCTTTTCGTTCACAAAAATTAGCTAAAGAATCTCTAGGAAGCAATGTTTTGGTAAATGATATAAAAAATTAAGTGAAGGATTGACAGTAAGTCATTGGGAAAGGTCTTATTGAAGAATTAAATAATTTATATTTTGAGGGTCAAGAATATAATATTTTCAGACACCATTTTAAGAAATTATTAGCTATCTGAAAATGAAGATTAAATTAGCATAAGAAAAACAGATTTAGTCTAGCAAACGTGCCGTCTTTGAGGGCTTTAATGAAACATTTCACTTTATTGGCAATCTTTTGAGTTTTTATGCCTAATGATTCATTTAATGTGAGTGCTGCTGTGTCAACAGGATAATCTACCAATGAGAGAAAGTGAAAAAGTACAAGTTGTTGGAAACTGACCCAGTCTTACTTATCTCAGTGCATATTCTTCTGAAATATTTTCTGTGACCTAAGTTGTGAACAAATGAGAATGCCAAACGAGCAACGAACCGAGCTGAAGGCAGACTGCTGGTGACTAAGACATGGGTAAGGCCAGCTGTGCTAGTTAGCCAATCTTCTCTGTTCTGCCCTCGCCACCAAAATGTAATCACTGGGTAGGTAGGGCTCATCTACAACCAGAATTAGGAATATGGACTGAGAAGAAAACTCAGCTAAGGTGATAAATGAGTTTTAGATGGGAAGGCAATATAAAACAGCAGACTGGGGGGGAAATGAGCTATTCTGAGGACCTTTTGAAGACCTCAGATCCCTAATATCTCGGAGGGATAAAACGTATTTAGGCCAGCGCTAATCATTCAGATGAATCTTGTTTAAAATTCTTGATTCAGTAGGTCTGGACTAAACCTAAGAATCTGCATTTCTCTTAAGTTCCCAGGTGATAAGGATGCTGCTGGTCCATTTTGGGTAGCAAGGCTCAATGTTATCCAGCAGAGTTTCTGTAATGATATAAATGCTCAATATCTGTACTGTCCACTGTGGTTATTTAGCTCTTGAAATGTGACTATGGAATTGAAAAACTCAGTTTCTACATAAAAATAAAAGACTTAAACAGCCACATGTAGCTAGTGGCTACGTACTGGACAGCATAGATCTAGACATTCATGGGTCACTTCTTCTCAGTAACAGCAATATATATGTGTACACACACACACACACACACACCATGGTCCCCAAACTGTCTAATCCACAGGTGGCAAACACAAGACCCGCGGGCCAAATCTGGCCCTGCACCTGCTTCTACCCAGAGGCAGCACCAAGCTCTCACTTAACTGTAAAGGAGTAGTTACATTTATACAGTCCTAAAACTACATTTGGCCCTTTGAAGGCATCTGTGAGGCTGATGTGGCCCTTGGTGAAAATGAGTTTGACACGCCTAGTGATCCATTAAAATTCACTTAGATGAGCAAGTTTCCTTTTATAAAATGCAAATGGCAAAAATAGTTTCTTTAAATGGTTTTCTTTCTAAAACTTTGCTGGATGACCTCCAGTGAGTGCTAAGGTGGGGAGAGCTGAGTCATTTTGCAGTAGGACAGTTAATGAGGAAAGGGTAGTACACAGCAGTGAGAATTCGAGCAACTATCACTGTGGTACGCATATGCGGAAATGTGAAACCAGGAAGTGGAAAAGAAACTCAGAAAGGGAGTGGAAAGATGTGGAAAAGTCAAATAGACACCAACATTTTATTTAGTCTCTTCCTTCTTGAAAAGCAAGTTCTTCCTCGAGAAAATGAGACTGACAGGAAGCGGGAGTTGGCTGTGATTCCTCTCCATCCCTCCCAAATTATTTGCCTAGCAAGTTGGAAGGTGGAATAGCCTAGCAGGTTGGAAGGTGGCAATGACAGCTAGCAATCAGGAGCAGGCTTGGGCTACTTGTCCCAACTTATGCTGGATCAAGGCACAGAGGCCTCACCTGCAGACCCCAGAGCTGTGATCAGACACCGGGAGAGAAATTCTTCCCACTGTTTTTTGCAACCTCATCCATTAGAAGAAGCTGGTTCCTCTGTGATACTGACAGGCACCTAGGGAGGCTCTGAGGGCACCACCCTGGCAGAAAGGTGTTGAGTGAAGTTGTTTGGGTCCTACATAACCACAAATGACAAAGTGGACAGGAAAATCTGCTCTCATTTAACAAAATAAAAAAAAAAATTAAATGATCATTTTAAAGGATTTCCCTTATCCAAGAGCCACTTGTAGAAAAATTCTACCTAATTTAAAGTCTCCATTAATGGAGGTTTTACGTCATATATAAGAGATGGTATCTAAGAATGAAAGATCAACATCAAACAAAAAAAGCCAATCATTTACATCTTATTCTTACATTCTGAAAGTGTAATAGCTTGAGATTTTTTTCTATTGGCAAAGCAGTATTTTGGGAGAGTGAAAATCAATAAAGATTTTCATATTCATTCATTTTTTTCTAGAGTTCCTCACCTCCTTGCCCCCCCCCTTTTCTGAGAACTTATCGAGTTATCTTTTATTCTGATTCCACGGGGAAGTGCCGGGAAGAGCAGGGCTCCTTGTGGGGGTGGGGACAGGGGTAAAAAAGGGACTAGAAAAGGCCTTTGGTTTCTTAGGTGTGGATAACATTAAAATTTTAAGCGAAGAGCTTTTTACTCCATTAAGCTACCTGATATAATTCTCTTTGGAAAATTTCCATTTATTCACAACTTAGGTTAAAATATGTATAGTCAGACACACTTGGTCAGGAACACATGGGGGTTCATTTATTTTTAAGATGTCCAAATTTTTGTGATTTTCACTAGTAGTTAAATACTAAAGTTATGAATAAGAATAAAGTCAAATATTTAAACTCCTTTGATCTAATTATGTCTGACAATAGTTCATTCAAACATTCAGCAGTTGTCTCGAAAATATCATTGAGAGCATATTTTGTGATTAAAAGTGTGACTATACATATGAATGTATATATGTGCATATACATGTCTATGTGTATATGCACATATGTGTATGGATATTGATTACCTACCTAGAAGGCTACTTTATGAAAATTGTCACCACTGGGTCAGTACACTACCCTGTTTACTTCTTTTATATAGATGGTTTTTAAATATTACAATTAACTTTTGGTATATAATATCTTAAGAAAGCTTATTTAAAGATATTTGTGTGGCTTTTTGATATGTATGCCTTTGGCTTTTAAAGATTTGATAATTGCACTGTTGACTCCTAATGAGCTACATCGAAATGCAGTGGTTTAGAAAAGGGAAAATAATATCTACCTGACAGGATACACAAATTATGTGAGATAATAAGAAGAATGTAAAGGCCTTTAAATAATTTAAATTTCTCTTGTTGGGAGGCAGTTCATGTCAGGAGTAACCTGAGCTAGTGGGTAAGTCTGGGTGACCAATCCAGTCATCAGTATACAAATCCCAGCTGGGACACTGAAGAAATTTCTGGAGGTTAACAGTCTCCTATATTTTAAATGCAAACACAGCATTAAATAATTATTAAATCAAAATGGAAGATTAAGAGCGAATGTGGGAATTTGGCTTTGGAAAGCATAATTAATATTGTTAGACAACAGAGAATGTAATTTGTGAAAATATTCAGAAAAATGCCTTAATGTGTATGCCCACTGTTTATGTTAAATGGACATAAAACTGGCTTGCAAAAGAGTATATTGTTTGTCGATTATGGGACAGACACATGTTCACAAATTCTTAGATACAGGATATTTATGCAAAGTCCACACTGAAGAACAGAAAATGCCTTTAGCTAACAAAAAGGTACTTAGGTAGTAATAAATTAATTCCACTAAAACTAAGAGTTAACAATATTAGATGTGACATGCAAGAAAAAGACAATTCAGGCAGCAACCATGTGCATTAAGATTCGCATTCATTCATAGTATTTGAGGGATTTTAAGCATGTTCTTTGACCACTGAGCACTAGGAATGTGAGGTGATACCAATATAACATTCGAAACACACCTTAATGTATCTTAGATCCCTAACCCATGAATATAAGGAAGAAGCCAATGCCTCCAGTAATGAGATATAAGAGGTTTTAGCCATATATTGTTTTGCAGTTGCACAATAAGAATATTCCACATGACCAGCTTTAAGGAAAGTAAACATTTTGCAATCCCACCTTTTTGACAATCCAATTGTCTCAGTTTTCCTACTTTTTTACTAACATGAGCAAATATGAACATGTTAGATTTGCACAATAAGAAAATGGCTCTGTGAAATGTATTTTTGGCACAAAAATATTTTCTAATATCTCAAATCAAAATTCTCACCCACGGCAAAATATCAAGTCATCGAGGTGTTTCAGTGGTGCTTACTTATCTAGGCATGAAACTACAAAAACAGCCAATTGCTTCCAAGAACTTTGTATTAAGTAGCAATTACTTCCTTTCCAAGGCATAGCACCGATATGATTACACCTCAAACTGGGGAGTGCTCCTTCCGAGCTCTTTAATTCCCTGCAGAATTCGCTTCACATGGCCCACTTTCAGTATCCCCAGGTCCTAAAAATAAAAAGAAAAAAGATACAAAGAAAGCAAGAAAAAAAAGAAGTTTATTGACAAGAGAAAATTAAGGGTTAAATATTTAACTTATAATTAGCATTCACTTCATTTATTTTAGAGTATAGTCAATGATTCAGAAAGCGAGAGCTAGAAAAATAAGTTTATAAAACAAAAATAACCTGACACTGAAATTTTACTAACCAGTAAAAAAGTCACATCCTATACAAATTCTGAAATGTAACATTCTGATAAATGATATACTATGGCAGTTTTTCAAGAGTCTACATTTGTTTCTCTTTTTTCTTCTTTTTTTAAGAACACTGGTTCTTTGGGATCCATGAGAAAAGAATGTGTGATACCTGGGCACCCACAATCAGTCTTAAATTAAAGCACCTGCACATGTCCTCCATGAAGTGAACATGGGCTCTAACCCTAAAGGAAGGGACCAGTGCCCATGACCTGCATTTGGAACACAAATGCTTTTGTAGTTGCACTGAGAGTGCAACTACACTTTGATTTCAGAGGAATATTTAAATATCCTTAACACTTTGTAATGTGTAAGTGTAAAAAATTCTTAAGCATAGGAATCTGTGGGTTGATGCTTTTCCTCACTTTTGGCTCCTTTCCCTCAGAACTCTTCTTGTTTCGTAAAGAACTATCTTTCTATAAAGAACCAAGAATTCAATAGTTAACTCAGACATGGATGATTTCAGAGTGTGCACACATAGTGGGAACTTGGCAAATAAACACCTGCTGCAGAAATAAATGAAACCCAGCCAAGAGAACCATAACATTCACTATCTGAAAAACTAACACAAAGGGTGAAGGTCTCCAAACACAATAGCTTCTTTATGGGTAAGGGGCATGATATGTGAAGTGGATGACTTTACAAAACAGAGTTTAAAATATTTGAAAATTAGTAAAAATAATTACCACTTCCAAAGTAGCCTAGAAAATAGGATTATAAGGTACTGGGCTGGCTAAAATGTCTGTAATGCTTTTTTCCATAAAATATGACACATTTTTCATTTTTGCCAATGACTTCATTGATTTGAGTATTTTCAGTATTTGGGCATCTCCTACTATTTGCTTCTAGTGGGTAGAGGCCAGGCAGGGGTGCTGCTAAACATCTTCCAGTGCATAACACAGCCCTACAAGCAAAGAACTGTTGGGTCAAAATGTCAATAATACCAAAAAACTTTGCAAATCACTTTTGACACACTCAATCAGTTACAGCACCTTCTCCATACACTGCACAAATCTGCTTTTGCATTTCAGTTGTATTTTTGCCTTTCTTGAAATAATAAAGCACAATACGCAGAAAATGTTGCATATCTTCTTCTACCTTCAATATTAAAATTCACCAATTTTGACGTTCTTTTTAAATGCACACTGATATGACAGTTGTCACAACACAATCTAATATTCAAACGAAGGTAAAAACAACTAAGCGCTACTGGAGCCACTGTATGAAAAAAAACCTGACAAACTTTTTGGCCAACCCAACACTTTATGAGCAACTTGAATTCTGTAGCAGCAGTGCTAATGGAGACTCTGAATCCTCTGCAAAATACTCTTTCCATAAGTAGTGCTTTTTTCAAGCTTGAGATAACTTCAGGGTAAAATTTTTACAATATTTAACTGACCCTGAAAAATATTTTCACATATGGCAACAGATCATCCACAGTAAGTCTTAAGCTGATTTCCTTAGTGTGTGCTAAAGTAAGAAAGCAAGGCCAACTCCTAGAGGAAGATATAATACCAGTGTCTGCTGCCTCAATTTAAAATATAAATGTATCTACAGTTATATCCAGATTCTCTAAATGAAACATTAAATATTCTTTATACTTTGTGATAACACAGTTATCTGGGGAAGCAATCCAAGTGGCCATCAATAGACTAGTGAATAAAAACTCTGTGGTACATATATACAATGGAATATTACTTAGCCATATAAAAGAATGAAATCTTCACATTTGTAACAGCATGGATGGACCTAGATGGTATTCTGCTGAGTGAAGTCAGAGCAAGAAAAATACCATATGATTTCACTCATATTTGGAATCTAAAGAATAAAATAAATGAACAAACAAAACTGAAACAGACTCATGGACACAGAGAACAGACTGATGGTTTCAAGAAGGAAGGGGAGTTGGTGAAAAAGGTGAAGGGATTAAGATGTGCAAATTGGTAGTTACAGAAGAGACAGTGATGTGAAGCACAGCACAGGAACTATAGTCAATAACACTGTAACAACTATGTATGGTGCCAGATGGGCACTAAAAAGATCAGGGGAGTGCTTTGTGAAGTAGTATGATTGTCTGACCACCACACTGTATACCTGAAAGTAACCCAAAATAATACTGAATGTCAAGCATAATAAAAAAATTTTTAAATGAAGTATTACATTTAACACTAAACATTTTATTTTAGGTCATATACACCTATGTGTATGTGAAGAATAAAAACTCTTTTGTGAGGGGTAATCTCTACTCAAAATTACTCATATAGTATAATGAAATAAAAGTTTTCCACAAGGTTACGCCAACTTCTTAGCTATATTTTCTTTACTTTGAGTTCAATACTTTCATGTCTTTGAGAAATTAGGCTGTGATAAAGTTATGCCCTGACATCAGTTTATATATATATATATTTAAAGATTTTATTTAGTTTTAGAGAAAGGGGGAGGGAGAGAGAAAAGAGGGAGAGAAACATCAATGTGTGGTTGCCTCTCACATGTCCCCTACTGGGGACCCAGTCCACAACCCAGGCATGTTCCCTGACTGGAAATCAAACTGGTGACCCCTTGGTTCATAGGCCAGTACTCAATCCACTAAGCCACACCCGCCAGGGACAGTTATATGTTTTCTACTTTATTTTTTCATATTCTTTATTACTGCTAGTTTTTGCTTTCTTTGGACAAATAGGCCTAATTTTGCAGAAGCATGCTTTGTAGATATTCAGTTATTCTTCTAGCCATGCATACACAAGTTTCCAAATGGAAAAAAATAAGAAATAAAAACCAACCAAAAACCACTGTGCCTTTACCATTTTGGGGGGTATGCACCTGTTTTCTCTACTGTCTTTCAGGAGAAAAAATACTGCAACCAATTTATTCCTCTGTGGTATAATTTTCCACCTTTTCTACCTCTAGACTGTCACACTGCTATCTGTAGTTGTGGTGAAAAGGAAGTGACACCTGAGCCATGATTTGAGCAGGAGTTAGCCAGGTGAGGGACAAGGGACGGGGGAACATACCACCAGAGGGTGCACTCTTAAGGTGAGATAATTTATTATTTTTAAGTAAATGAAATAAGGCCAGGGGTGGTAAGGTAAAACCCAGCAGGGGGCCAGTAATTCCACCCGCAGGTTGAATAAACAGTCAGACCCTGATGGCCTCACAAATATATGTTATCCTAACAAACGAGAAGCCACTCAAAGGTTTTAGGCAGAAAAGTTATATGCCCAATGTCAACATTATCACTCTGGTTGCAATGTAGGTAATGGGATGGAGAGAGCAAGAGGAGCAGTAGAAGGGCCAGTTAGGAAGCTATTAACCTTACACAGGTAGAAGTTACAGTAACTCAGAGTAGGACGTGGACAGAAAAAAGCAACCTGACTTTGTGAAGGGCTCAATGAATTAGGAGGGAAAGGATAAGGAAGAGGAAGGTGGTAAGTATGACCTTGGGTTTCTCTGGCTCAAGTACCTGGAAGGAGAGAGGGGTACTTACTAAGTGCAGAGCACTGGAGAAGGGCCAGAATGGGAATGGGACAGGAGATCCAAAGTTTGGTTTTGGACATGTTAAGATTGACATCCCTGTGTGACAGCCAAACATCTGGCAAAATCGGTGACATAATCCTAAAGTTCACAAATGGGGTCAGGACTGGGAATATAAACTGGTGAACCACTGATAAAATGTTTTTATAGACAGAGTCATCAGTAATCCTTCACATTTAAGACACTCTATTTTGAGGTGTGTGCTCTCTCTGACAGCTACAACCACAGAGACTGAGGGGGACTCAACCTCTACCTTCACGGTTTTGTTCTAGAAGGTTCTTTCTGTAAAATAATTTTTCTTGTCCCATTTCCCTACACCTTATTTTAAAACCAAAACCATTTAAAAAAACCACCAATACAAATTTTTAAAAAATGTTTTAAAGGAAAGAATGTTATTTGTATTAAAAATAAAAATAAAACAGAACCAAAGTCTCATGGAAACTAAAGAGAAAGTTAAGTAAAATAAGTCTTTACTATCTACTTTTTACTTAGTCTTGTTTTCCAGCCAGGTCCTACCACTCTAACTTTGACTTAGTATGTGTGTATGCCATTATTTTCATCCTACAGATATTTGCTTCACTCACTGTGTATGTATTTGCATGTTTATATATGCTTATATGTATACATATATAACATTCATATACATACAAATATACATACACACAGTCTTTTCCTTGAATGTAGGCTTATTCATAGAAAATAAGATGCAAGCTTCCAGAGGGCAGATATCACCCAGGGAAGCTGCCATAAAATATATCATTCAGTAGCTATTCCACAAATATTTCTGCCTGCTGAGGGTATCAGCAGCTACACAAATATATTGTAAACAATGATTCACCCACTTTTTGGGGTATTCATTTCAAGCTTTAAAGTCAATCTTTATGAACTTGAACTATCTTTTCCTGGGTTCTAGATTTAGAACTCTCAACTAAGGTAATTAATATATTATTTTATTATTATTTTGGGCCAAAAATGTTCTGGTATGGTAAAACTGTGTGACTGCATTCTAAAGATCTGTACTTTACATTGCCTCTATCTGTTCAAAATGTCTAACACACAGGTAAAGACACAGACATTTCACTGATTTGTTAGGAACTCACTGAATCGAGCATCTAAGAACTTGGTCTACAGGAAAGAGATCACTCCAGCAAATGTTGAAGGCATTGTCACTTGTTTATTAAGCATCTTGGAAATTTTTTAATGGCAGCATATGCTAAGAAAATATAACACGACAAATCCTACTCCTAACTCGAACACCCAATAGGCCACTTTGGCCATTTCTACTATTGAGTTTCTGCCTAAAGAATTGAAAGGAATGGCTGCAGACCATCAACTAATGACTTTCCTTCTCCACCGTACATGACAAACAGGCTCTGAGCTGATTTCTAGCAAAAGCAAGACATAATTTTTTACTTTGTTTACTGAAGAAAAGAATAAATGTATTATTTAGGATAATACAATTTTAACAATAAGTCATAGAAAGGAAATTTCAGTTTATTGGTCTAGTTGTTCCTCTGACATCTATTTGAAAGGTCAATTTAGAAATGCAACAAAAGCACAGAACTGCTATAAATCTATCATCTATAGTTTCATATATTAGAAAAGATTATTGATATTTTGAGTTAGTTTTTAGTTGTTAACCTTGTATTAGATTTTTTAGTCATTTTCAGCAACAATTATCGCCTTTCATGCTAATTCAGTAGAATGAACAGATGGAAACATTAACCATTGAAAAATATTAGCACATAGAGACAGCCATACCACTGGATGCAGAGAAAAATTATTAAAGTCATGCTAAGCTTTAGCTATAATAGCTAGAGAATGATTTTGACAGGAAAATATTATAGACATTCTTGTTTAACAAGGCATACAAGGAATTCGGATCACAGGACAATACACATTAGATTACTACATGTTTGCATAATATAAGCCAAGCTATAAGCACGTAACAGAAGCAGCACAGGAAAAAGGATTCTGTTTTGCAAGAAAATTTCAAAAGCAAAGGATAGCACAAAGGAAATACCTTCAGATCTCGCCTCTCCAGATGCAAAAGTTCAGCCCCTCTGATGTCATGACGGATGAAGATTTCTCTGTACTCTCCCAAATTGATCAGATCCAGCCAAGCAGCAACTTCCTCTGTGCCCCATTTCTGAACTACCAAAGTTAAGAGCAAAACCCCCTTAATTTCTACATGCTCAATGCATTACAAAGCAAAGGCTGGCCAAAGAAGATGCAAATGGAGCGGCAGTGCTAGCAAAGGGAAAGGTTAAAGGTGTTTCAACAAAACTATGATTCCATTTTTTCCCATGCAGGTCAACACAAGGATCACAAAGACATTCACTGCAGTGCACCTGTGCCCTTGGCTTCAGCTCAATTTCCTCCTCAAAGCCCCCAAACTACATAGCATGTATAAAAGATGGATTTCTCATGATTAGGATCAGTAGTATAAGGTCTAAATAAATTCTGATGATTTTCTTAAGACCATGTATGAAACTGGTTATAGTTGAATTAGCTACAAATGTTAATTAAAAGTAAAAATCTAACACAGGGTACTCTAAATTTTACACTAACTTCTGTCTCAGGTCTTGCTGACTTTAGCACCACCTTTATTGATTCTATTACTATTGACAGTTATAAAAATAAATGTCCTGTTAAGTTGGTTTAATATCATCTAATAATGGTCAATACTACTCTCTGAGATTAACTGGTTTGTTATTTCTCGGTAGGTATACTCGGTCTTTTATATATTTTATTCAGCACTGATTAGCTTGAAAAATCCTACTTATTTGCCATATTTGGTTTTAAAATGCCACTTAACAGCTACTCTATGATTGTCAAAAATCAGGTTATAAATCACTTTTGAAAAGGCAATAGCTAGCTCAGAAAAATTAGAGATTGATTTGATTGCGAAAGGTATATATCATCATATACACAGAACTTAGAGGTGCTTTAGCACGAGTACAGCATTAAAATGAATCACTAGGTGAGTGGGAAGTGAACTAGAAAGACAATTTCAAAGAGAGAATTTCATCTTTGCTTGAGAATGCAAATGTCACACTACTGCCATTACTGAGGGGCTGAAATGGTGTAGTAAGTCCTAAAAACAGGAGAAAGAAAATACGGAACTTCAGGTAGAAAATACATTTAGCAAGCTAAAGGAATATATTAAAGTTTCCATGTTCCATGCATTGAAATGATCTAGATTTTGAGCTCTGAAGATGAAAAGCAAGTTATGCACGATGCTTTGAATTGCTGTTGAGCAAGACAGAGACCATGTAAACAGAGGCACTGACACCAGAGCAGCAAATCAGCAATTACCTCATTTTCTTATGTGTTTCATAACTACTAATTCCTCTGATATTTGTACAGATTATAGGTACAATATAACTGCAGTAAGACCAACATTAAATAGAACTCACCACTTCAACCATTTTATAGTGGCATGTAGCACATTCAAAATGATGTACAATGATTGCCGTTATCTGGAACATTTGATCGCCTCAGTGCTGTCACTTCAGTGTTATTTTTCCTTATGTTATACAAGCTCCTGCCCCTACCATTGTGGACCACCTACCAGGCTGTGAGCTTGTCTTCTGCTTTTGCACCTTTTCCTTTTTAAATTTTGGTACTATACGAAATACTGTGCTTCTGCTGTTTCTCTTGGTGCAATCCATAGGGGGCTCCTGTTCAAGTAGAGCAAGAAAAGAATTTTTTCAGGGTAGTAAGAGAAGAAAAACCCACTCTAAATATTAGAGATAACACAGGAATAGGTTAGAAACACAAAACGTTGAAGTGGTAACTTCTTCCAAGAAGTTCACAATGTTATATATTGCTAAAAATGTACTGATCCCATAAGTTACTTGGTTCGCATAAAAGCCTTTTCTTGATTGTTCATGAACAGTACATTTAAAAGTGACATTCAAAGTTTATTTTCCTCTGACTATGTTTTAACAAAAGATGGGTTCAAATTCTATCATTATAAAGTCTGCATTTATATATAAAGAAACAGGCTGAATTTCACATACCTCATCCTCATTTGGGTGTAAGATATAATAGAGCCAGGGAATCTCTGTTAATTTCTGTAACTCCACCTCCACAGAGTGTAAGGCACTGGATACCCGCTCTTCATGTGGAGATTCCAACTGCTATTCACCAGCAGATTAAAAAGAAAACAAAACAAGGCTCAGTGCCCAACCTCAACTGGAATTATTTCATTTGATAATGAATACCTTCATCTCTTATTAGGCTAGGCTAGTTGTTATCATGGTAGTTGTTTTTAATATAAATAAATATTTAAAAAGAACAAATGATCTTATACTGGGTTCACTGAAAAAAATCTAGATAGATTTATCCTTCCTTTCCATGATATAAGCTAGTGTGACTTTTGCTTTAGTGAGTAATCTCATATTTGTGGAAAAATCCTTCTAGATAATTGGATAAACAAACAACAATACTTTAAAAAGTAGTAGAAAATACATTACATAAAAAGAACTGCATGGTATAAAAATCTCCTGGAAAATGAAAATAATAAGTTTAAGGGAAAAAAACACCTCATAAATCTCAGAAAAATTTGTGATGAAAAGCTGATGTGATGAAAGTGAGCAAAGCAAAAACCTAAATAGCTTGTAATCTGGAAGAAGGTTTGTAAACTTTAAAAAGAATTTAACTGGTCACCTATTATCTCCCCACTCAAAATAGTTATTAGAAAGCACTTATAAATTCAATAAATGAAAAAAGGTAAAATAGACATGGGTGTGTAAGGAAATGGAAGGGAAATGGCTGAATCCTGGTCCTGGACTTGTTACTAATTTGCAACCAATGGAAGGTTAATTGATTTCAGAAGTCTTAGTTTGCTTCTCAATAAACAGTAGAATATGAGTAGATTATTTCTAAGGTCTCTTCCAGTTAATCAGTATTTTTATAAATTACTTTAAAATTGTAGAGTACCACATATAGGTTTCACAGAATTTTAAAATGAAAGTTCAAAGAAAATGTTACTGTTATTATGGACATTATATTTTCCCTTGTTATTTAAGATATCTACCATTTCTTATAGTTAAAAACATGGAGATTCTCCAGCCTGTCATATAAAATTTAGCACTTTCCTTTCAGTCTAAAAATATATCTCTTACAAAAGTGATAAAATGGTGATTGTATATTCATTCTAGAATCAAAATAAAGAGTAAACCTTAGCCCTGGCTGGTGTAGCTCAGTGGATTGAGCGCCGGCCTGCGAACCACAGGATCGCGGTTCGATTCCCAGTCAGGGCACATGCCTGGGTTGCAGGCCGGTTCCCTGAAGGCCAGTTCCCAGCAGGGGACGCACAAAAGGCAACCATACATTGATGTTTCTCTCCCTCTCTCCTTCCCCCCTTCCCCTCTAAAGCTAAATAAATAAAATCTTTAAAAAAAAAAAGAGTAAACCTTAGTTGCTCTCAAATACAATTGACTCTTTATGGTGATAACAACATTGTCAAAAATAAATTTGATGAAATTTAGTGGTGTACATTTTAAGTTGAACGTCCATTTTCTGACAATGACAGAAGCCCTGAAAGTGGAGGGGAGGGGGTCCTTCTATATTAAAATAATATAATTGATAAATATTAACCAAATAAGACTCCATAGACACTTTCAGTATAGAGAACTAAAACACAAAATAAGTTAGGCTTCCAGTTCTTGTCAATCAGAAATCACGTTAAATGTACTTCAGATAACACACAAAAAATACATGTCCTCTGCCCAAAAACTGAGACCAAAGTCACAGCTCACTAGATTTCCTATAGGGCTAATTTTAGAAGAGCAGGAAGAAGGTCTGGTTGTTAATAGAAGTATCAAGAATAGCCAAGATTCCCACTGACCCTATCAAAAGATATAACCAATGTTTCTTCCTACAAGTTTTTCTTCATGGCCACAGCAGAAGCAGTCACCTCTCGTGTTAAGGAAGCTGTATTTCAGTTGCCTTTGGAGGTGGGTGAAAGCAATGCACATCATGTAGCCTTTCAGCTTATCTTCTCAGAGTAAGGGATGCATCTGATGGATGCTCTGCTGAACGCCAATCAAACAGAAATTCCAAATACCGTCACTGGTTAGCTAGACTATGTGACATACCTCCCCATTTTTTCACTGTGCTACAGGTACTGTGACTTCTATTACTTTTATTTAAGTATTTATTTTCCAAAGTAAGACATAAAATTACAGTCAAGAGAAATGTTTTAAGAGCATCACCTATAAATTAATCAGAATTGTTACACTGTACAAGGAAGAAAATTAGGCTTTCTATAGCTACAACAGCATGTGTGAAAACCCATAACTGAACACTAGGTGGCGAAAAGGCCCAACATGCTAGAAAATTTGAAACCAGTGAGGGAATAGAGGCTGACAAGACAAACCAAACAGAACACTTATTGTCTTCTAGCACTTAAGCTTGAGGTCCATGAACTGTGGTCAAATGCAGACTTGGCCTTGATGTCCAGCACCAATCTGAGTTAATCTAGGAATATGGCTACTTCTTGAAATTGTTTTTGAAATGCTGAGTCTAGAAAGTGTCATCTTTTAAGCAAATCTAGAAAATCACACCAATCATATTTAAAATGTTAATTTTGAGAACAAACCTATGGTTTCCTCTACTTTTCTGCAGTAAGGAGTTAATGATAACTGAGGAATGTCTACTACCTTTCATAAACCTCAAGTCTCTTGAAACTGACTATGGACAGCAGGACTGCCTGAAAACGTTGGCGTACATGAGGGGAAGTCTCCTGTTAGCTTAAATCATAGCCCCCAGGTTTAGCCTTTTCTTTTATTAAAGGCAAAAGTTAGGTAACAAGACAGCTGTACGGTTGGGGGTCAGAAGGCTGCTTCTGTGCTTCCTAATCAAGGAAAACCCCACACATTCAACATAACTGTTATGTGACCAGTCATTTCTTTTCCTTACCAAAGGAACTCTGCCGACTAGTAAAGATTCTGTTTCATTATATAGTGCCTTCACATTGATGGCTATTTCAGTGGCAGTGTCTCTGGTAAGACTCTAGAAAAAAAAAATCAAAAGCAAGTAGTTTTGTTCTAAACTGGATTTAATCATCACAAATACTTTAAATTTTATTATTCCAATTTAAATTCACATCACAAATATTTTTAAAAATCTACCAAAGTTCTATTATAACTGCACAATTTCACAGTCATGATTATCAGCATAATTACTCTTCTAATGCTGGTATGCACCGAGTCTAGTGACTACGCCCAGCACCACGTCTCCCACATACAAATATGTACATGCTGGCAACAGTATCTAAACATATTCCCATAAAAAGTTAAGTCAAAGAACAGTGTTTTAAAAAGGGCATTTTCATCATCTGGTCATAATTAGTTCTACCTATGTCTTTTAATACTTTTAGTAGTCTGCAACCAGACTACTTTTTAGACTATAACCCAAAGGACTAGCACATTTGTATATGATGGGAGACCCCCTCAAAATCCCCAAATTTATTTATTAAAAATTGTGTAGTTATTCTTGCATGTTTAAACGTCAGTCACCTTCAAAGTGCCCTCCATTTGATGCAATACAGCTATCGAGATGTTTTTCCCATGCTCAAAACAGTTTTTGAACTCATTGATTTTGATGCTTTTTAGTGCTTCTGCCATTTTTTGTTTCACCCCTTCACACTAGCAAAATATCTCCCTTTGAGGACTTTTTTCATCTGAGGAAACAAAAAGAGCTACGTGGGGTTGAAATCAGGTGAATAGGAGGATGGGGCACAGGGGTCAGGCTGTTTTTGGCTGAAAACTGCTGAATACTCAGTGTGGTGTGGGCGTGTGTGCTAATAAATCACCCATCAGGCAATGGACGAACACACTGAAACAGTCTTCGAAAAAATTCACTGAGGCTGAATGCAGTCTCTCACAGCAATGCTAGCTGGTATATCAATACAGATGGGTTCCCAAGCACTCACCTAGTGAGGGAAGCCTATATACTATAAGGGGCCCTACCTCCAGAAGATAATCCAGTTTTTTTGGGTCCCCTTGTATTAATATAGTTAACTTCAATTGAATAATTAAAGTAATAAAATAATGTTATCCATTTTCCATACACTATAGCCTTTATAATATATATTTCAAAGGAGTTATAGCCATCTATTATTCTATAAAAATTTACTTTCTACATTAAAAATTTACTAAATTCATTCAGTAAAATAAAGTGAAATGAAAATAATATCAGCACACAACTTCAAAAATGAATAAATATCTTTAATAAAATGCATGATATCTAGGTTTATTCTATACCTAGGTACAGGGGAGAAGGTAAAAGAAGAAGAAAGGAGGGATGGTAGCAGTTAGAAGAAGAAAAAGTAGAAGGAAGATAGTGAGGTGACAAGTGATGGAAAATGAAGTAGAAAACATGAAGAGAATGTAAGAGTAGGAGTAGAAAAATGGCAGAAAAAAGAAAATAAAAGAAAAATTTGGCCACAAACTTATCATAAGCTCTGACATAGATTCATCTAGACTATATACTGCTCCTTCAAAGTGCACATTTTATAGTATCAAAATATACATGTAACACCAAAAAATCTGTGGAATGAGGTTTACCATTAGCTCCTCACCTCTGGGAACTGAGGGTTGGCTTTATTCAGTGCATGGGAGCAGGCATTCACTGCGTGGGCCAGTTCTTGCTCCAAAAGACAGTGGATTGTGGCAGCATCACAAATCCTGAAAGAAAAACCAAAACAAATGAACACAACACTTTTTTGAGCATTGCTGATTTTTCTGAAGCATGGAAGTGATAAAATAAAAACAGGATGAAAAAAAAAAAAACACATCAAGGGGCCCTGGCTGGTGTGGCTCAGTGGATTGAGCGTGGGCTGTGAGAACCAAGGGGTTGCTGGTTTGATTCCCGGTCGGGGCACATGCCTGGGTTGCAGGCCAGGCCCCCGGTGTGGGGGTACATGGGAGGCAACCACACATTGATGTTTCCCTCCCTCTTTCTCCTTCTCTTTATCTCTCTCTAAACATAAATAAATAAATGTTTTTAAAAATAAGTTCTTAAAAAAAACATTAAGGGGAACTTTAAAAAAAATGACTTCGATTATGAATGGCACAGGGTAGATTTACAAAATTCAAACCCCATCTCAACAAAGAATATTAAACCAAAAATCTTTATATAAGAAGTTGGCTTAGAATGAGAGATAAATATATCAAGCTGCTATGTGGAAAAACAAAATATAGTCACATTTGATTTTGCAGTATCATTAGAAGGTGAGACGGGTCCCAAATGTAGACAGTAGAAACTTATTTTTCATTCATTGAAACTTCAACCAGGAGCAAATACAACAGATTAGGGGAAGAACATTGCCACATCTATCATCAACACGCTAAGTACTTTATATGTATTATCTAATTTAATATTCATAACATAAAAGATAGCTGTGACTTTCTCCACTTTATAGATGAAGACATCTATAAAGAGAGTCAGAGAGAGTTAGTAATGTATACAAAGCTAATAATAAGTGACAGAGTCAGAATCTGAATCTATGACCACCTAACTCCAAAGGCTGGTCTGCCACAATCTCTGCACTTGCAACCTTCAAGAATAGTCCTATGAAGACAAAATCCTGGAGGGCTCTAAGGCCAAAGAAGAGAACCGAAGAAAAGTTCTACCAACTGCTACAAAAGGTAAGGGTTGCAGATGAGCAAGAAGGCAAGACTATTCAAACCCTTTTTGCTTCTCACATCTTCAAAGAGAATGATTTTCAATATGAAAAAAGTAGGACAAAAGAAGAGACAGAAGTCCTACATAGTTGAATCAAGAGTAAAGGAAAAGAGTTTAATTCCTAAGGATCATGCAATTGATATCCAAAGCCTAAATGAAGTTGCAAATGTCACCTCAGCATTCTTACCAAAAATCCAGGGAAATCATAAAGAACAGGCTGTTTATCAGAATAGAGATGGGTAAATGTTCTAATTTCCAAAGAAAGTTAAAGTGGTAAAACAACTCCGACCAACAATTCTAAGTGCCAGTGAAATCTCCTGGATGTTTTCAACATAACTGAAATTCTCTAAGTCTAACCTGGAACCCATCTGTCATTTTCTCTCAAAATCTGCTCCTTTTTCTGAATACTATGGCTTAATCAAAGGCAACACAGTCCATCCAGCCTTTCACTGGAAACCTCAGGGCTATTGTGTCTCCTAATCCACACTCATGTACTAATTTTAGATCCCAACTTACCTGAAATCTCTCTCCTCCTTCCCATGTCTCCTGCCTCAATCCATGTTTCCTAAGGACAATTCTGACAGCATTCACCCTGCCTCAGGTTTGCTGTGCTGCAGACAGTGCTCCACATTGCTTCCAGAAATGCCCTGATAAAGCTGTGGCCCCTCCTCAGCCCCTTCCACATTTGCTCACCTGCAAATGTACCAGCCATCACTTCAATCACCCCGAATTCCCTGAGGTTTCCTGAAAGTGTCAAGTACTCCCACTCTTCTGGGCCTTTGCCCAGGCTGGCTCCCAGGCTTAGCTTGCTCCTTTCCCACTCTTCTTTAAAGACTTGGCTGAGAGGTCACTTCCCCCAGGCAGCCTCCCTCACTGCCTCTGGCCTCCTCTGTACAACTATAGCACCCACTATGCAACCTATGACAACACTCCAGCCACACTTCTCCCTCCCAATACTCTGCCTACAAACTAGGAGGGACTGCAACACAGTTACCTCAGCATTCCCAGTGATGAAACTGGTGACCAATGCAGAGAAGAGGCTAAAAATACGTGTTAAATACGGAATGACTAAATTCTGAGAATTGACGAGTGAGTCTGATTTTCATCATTTGCAAAAAAACAAAACAAAACAAAACAAAAAACAGACATAACCAAATTAGGTTGACCAAAACCAATTCTGGCCAAGCTGTACTTCCTTTTTTTATAAGGTTATTTGGTTTGGTTGACAGGATGATAATATAGGAAGCATATTTTGGTTTCAAGGGAAGATATTTTGATTTTAAGAAAATGATGTAGTTCTATTTTTAATTTGCTGAGGAACCGCCATACTGTTTTCCATAGTGTATTAATTGGCTTGACTGTGGCAACCATCTTACAGTACATGTATATATCAAATCACCACACCGTATACCATATATATGTATAATTTTTATGTCAATTATATCTCAATAAATCTGGGGAAAACACAGTTAATTGGAGACTACAGATATTGTCTATAGCATCTAAAAGATGCATTTACTCTAAAATCTCATAGCTCTGTGGCTAAGAAGCTAAGTGTACAATAATGCAGTTATGACTTTAGCTGACTGTTTATTTTCCCTACATTTCTTCTAAGCTTCTCAGTATCTGGCAATTATCATACATTATTCTAATTTTGAATGTTGGTCTCTAGCAGTGGGGAGAATATATACTTAAAAAACCCAAATCTTTAAAATCAGGTACATTCTAGGTGTCTAACAAATATTTAAAGAGAAGAGTAAGGAGTAAGAGAAGGAGAGCAGACAGTGGGTAGGAGGGAGGAAAATGAAGTCAGTAAGCCCCTAGTGTACCAGAGCTTTGTTTTTCTTCTTTTTCAACATTTTAATGAGTAACCACATGAACGTGTGGAAAGAATATAATAGCTAGCATTCAGAGAACACAAAATGTGCCAGACAGTGATATGTGATAATAAGCACTATACACAGCGGGTCTCATTTAACATTCACAGTGGCCTGGTAAGGCAGTGCTTAATTATTCCCACCTGTCCACATTCCCCCCTCCCCTTAGAAGGCTACTTCCTGGTCATAGTGATTTTTATCGGGAACTTGTTATTTTTATCCTTTCCCTTTCTGTCCACCAAAATTAATTTCTGTATGGTCTCTCAGTCTCTGTAATTAGTCTATTGGAAACTGATTCTTAGACTCTTTCCCTACCTCCCCAACTCTTCTTGGGAGCAATTTCCTTCTACATTCTATCAATATTTAATTAATCATTAATTATAAGGTGATACAGAAGTCAGTAAAGATTGCATATAAACTGCTGGGTAAATAATAACAGAAAGAGTACTGTGTGGTAGGGTACGTTAGGCAAGCTCTCCACTATGTTTCAAGAAGTCTGATGTCTGTGAAGAACACAGGTTTAAGTATGTATGTATTAGAGGGGAGCCAATGAAGGAGAACAGTAAGCAATGAGGCAGAAAACGAAGGAGAGTAAATGCATCTCTTTTACATACTCCAAACAACTGAAATGATGTATTAAAAATAATAAAACAAAATTGGCCAACAGCAGCGTCCTCATGGTCCACAAGTGGGCAGGACCACCATACCTTGTAATGAGCTCCTCCGCAGCCTGGGAGCACAGCTGCATCTGTGACACCTCCTCCGTGGCCAAATCAACAGCATGTTGGATGTACAAATGGGTTCGAAGAACTGGTTTATCAGAATCACACTTCTGTTTCTCTTCCCAAGATTTTAGAGTGCTTTCAAAAGCCTATTTAAAGTCAATATTACAATGAACTGTTGGTTTAGAGCTCTGAGACCCTAATAAATGTGTATTTAGATATATGAATGACTTTGAAACTACTGTTTTTTCCCAATCTAACACATCATTAAATAAACCATGAGTAGAAAAAAGTTTTTCAGTATACATAATAAAAAGCGATGTATGTAATCAATTATGAATAAATATTACTAAAAAGTTAGAAAAGGACAGCTTTAATCTTTATTATGTGTAATAGGATGGACATTTGTAGTCTTATTTGTTATGTGCGTGACTTTAATTAAAAATGCATGTTCTGGAAAAAGCAAAACTACAGATAGTGTAAAGGTCGGTGTTGCCAGGGGCAAGGGTAAAAAGTGGAGGAAAGGATGGGTGGGGCATAAGAGATATTTAAGGCAGTGAAACTACTCTGTCATCCTGAAATGTGGACAAGTGACTGCTCATTTGTCAAAGCCCACAGAATGCACAGCAGAAACAGTAAACTATAAATTTCAGGTAGTATCAATATTAGCTCATTGGTTATAATAAATGCACTAATACCAGATTCTAATAATAGGGGAATTCATTGGCTGTCCAGGTGATGAGATATGTGGGAATAGAATTAGAATTCTCTGCACTTTCTGTTCAATTTTTTTTGTAAACCTAAAAAAAATTAGTCTATTTGTTTTTTTAAAAGACTAAATGTTCTTCATATTTAAAACCACCATGACTTAACTGTAAGATTTAAAAGACAATTTAAATCTTTTTCCTTGCTTTCTACTTTAATATGACAATTTAAGATTTTTTTTTAAGAAGCCTTGATAAAAATCTAGAGGAATGTTCTTGGCTACATACCCTGTCCCTTGTTAGCATCTGAGCTCTGTTTTTGTGCACGATTTTGATAATCCCTGGAGGCTGAACCCATGCTTCGCCATCCACCTGCACTGGGACTCCCTCATCGCCAAATATAGTGATTTTTACTGTACGGCACTGAAACAAAACACATTATTTTAGAGTACAAATCATCCTGAAAAAACTGACATAAAATCTGCATTCAAACTTGACCTTTAGTCCACAATGTGGAACAGTATGTTAGGCTTTTCCACTGTGATGACATAGTAATAACTGACATGGGAGAAAGTCGGTATTTTTTAGATGAACATGCGGTGCAGGAGCCATGGGAAATAGTCTCCCCAGTGTCCTACACAGGGGAGGCGGCTGGATTAGAAAAACAAACCTGAGCTATCCGATGATGCTGTAGTTTAATGACCCTTGAAACCGCCATTTGAACACTATCAAATACTGCAACGACTTCCAGGATCTTGTCATCGAATGAAGGTGCAGCAAATATCTGAGAGAAAAAAACTACGTTACGCTTCCACTAATAAAATTAAGGTTTAAGTAAAATGGCACATCAAGCAGTATGAACTCTGTGATACATATATTTTTTAAAAATCATGAAAATACTAAGAAAAGTAAGTATTAGTAGGAAATGATAACCCCAGAACAAAAATATCACTGAAGATGGCTTCAAACAAACAAACAAACAAACATGATAAAAATAGGTTTTGGGACCCACATGACATCATATTCACACCACTCATGGTATAAAATGTATTAAAAATCTTAAAGATAATTCAGATGTCTTGAGAAAATGATGCATACAATTTTCAGAAACCTAAAAGGTAATATAGATTTCACAAGGTTAAAGCTACATGAACATGCTGATTATGATCTAGTTTACTTGGTATGTTTTTTTAATTGATTTTAGAAAGAGGGGTGGAAAGGAGGGGGAGGGAGAGAGAGAGAGAGATATCATTTGGTTGTTCCACTTATTCACACATTCATTGGTCAATTCTTGTATGTGTCCTGACTGGGGACTGAACCTACAACCTTGATGTATTGGAACAGTGTTCTAACCAACTGTCTTCTTACCAGGGCTGCTTAGTGTGGTCTGAGGGAAATCTTTCAAGGTGTTACAAACAATATGTATATGTGTTTTATATCTTCATACAACTCTTTAGAGCATTTGACAATATGAACATGGAAACCTCAGGGAATAAAAATCATGTACGCTTACTTTATTTTGATGTTAATTGCATTTTCAAAAAATTCACCTAAAATTTTAAAATTTCACATATTTTATTCTCTTTTACTTTTTTTACTATATCATAAATAACTATGCCTTTGAAAAAATTATTCAGTACAAAGTAGCATCCTAATTAAAACTTTCACTGAAAATATCAGGATACAAATTTGCAGACATATTTCTTATCATTTTTTAAAACCAGACTGCTTAGTTTTAAACTATGTCTCTGTTACTTATTAACTGTGTAAATTTAGTGTGAGTTCTTTAACTGAAAAATTTTACATGAAAATTCTAGGTATTAAACAATAAATGTGTAGCACTCAGAACACTGACTGCCTAGGAAGTGTTCAAGGAATGTTAGCTTTATTCATCTTAGTATCACTGATTTCTTTCCCTTAAAATATTTAAGAATAGTGACAGGCTGACAAAAAACTGATGGCTGATGTTAGTTTTTATACACCAACAGGATTGGAATACATTCACATCATGAAAATTACAAATGCTTTCCAATATATTTCATATTTTAGTTCCTGGCTGTTTACTTAACAGCTCTGAGAAGATGGGTCAGTGGAACTGTTACATCATAAACCTCAAATCAAAGGTCCTATCATTTAATGTATGTGACTCTTCAGACAAAGATCATGATAACACCACTCATTTTTATGTTATATATACTTTAATAATTGTGCCTTCTCTTTTTAAAGGTTATTTTCAGAACAATTAGCTTTATTAGGTTGTGTGTTTTTTAAATATAGAAGACCATGAAAACATAACAAAAATAGCCACCAACCACAATGGCCAAATGAACCCTCTTGACATTCCTAAAAATAATTTAAAAAATAATATCACATAAATTTAGAAAACTAAAAGTACAGAAAGGTATTCTGGTGGGCAGAATAATGTTCCTGTCCCATCCCCAAAATGTCCACGTCGTAATCTCTAAAACCTGTGAATGCTGTCTCATCACACGACAAAAGAGACTTTGTAGACATGATTAAACTGGAGACCTTGAGACGGGAAGATGATCCTGGATGATGTGTGTGGGCCCAATGTATTCACAATGGTCATTAAAAGTTTAAGAGGGAAGCAGAAGAGATCAGAATGATGCAATGTGAGAAAAACTCATGCTGCTTTTGTTGTCTCTAAAGACAGGAAGGTGCCACAAGCCAGGGTCTATGGGCAGTCTCTAGAATCTGGAAGATGAAGGAAATACTTACATCATCCTCTTTAGTTCCACCCCAAAAGTTAGTGCCTCCAGCATAGCTGGGGATGTTCAATACTGCTATTCCTTGCAGACTGGGGAGAGGAATATATTGTCCATCACACTGTAAGGTAAAAAGCTTAGAAGTTAGATAAAAAGAGTAAAACTACTAGTTTTGAAGTCACCAGTATACCAAAGAAAAAGGTGATGGACAAAAGTGTGCTGGTAATGTATGTTTTCCTGTAAATATATTCCTACACATTATTTTTATCTTACTTGGTTTTAATTTTAAAAGTTTTGAAGTATAAACAACTATAGCAGAATTTTTTACAGAAAACCATGCTGAATAAAAGAAGATTTTACCTCTTCTTTCAACCAAATTCAGGCAGTACCTTTCTGGAGCTTCTTTTTCAGGTCAGTTATGATATTCTCACTTACATTATGGTCATTCTGGTCTTTATCTTAAGCATCCTATTGCAAGAGGCCACTGTGAGGGTAGACTCTGAATCCTAACCATCTCATCTAGCACCTCTCACAAATCCTGGTATTTTGGTGGTACTCTGTTACTAACCAGTGACTAGTTAACTCAAAAATGAATTTTTAAGTATCAGAACCAAAACCAAAAAAAGAAAAAGAACTCAAGAAGTATCTTATAGTCTATGCCTCTTTTACTCAGATAAAAATTACACTACCACTTTAAAAAGAAAGAAGTCAATTATTATACATGACATGAATAAATTCTCACTAAATACAGGGTTTAAGCCTTCATTTTAAAAGTAAAGGGCTTGCAGATGCTATACTTAAAATACATGCTATATTTTCATTAAATAATTTTTACACTGACACTAAAAGTAGTTAACAGAACTTTATTAGAATTGCATTTTAATGCCCAATCAAAATTATCTGCTATCTTTAAAACATGTAAGAATCCAGTTTCAAACCATTTTTTAACCATTTGAAATAACTGGGAATACATTATAACTGATTTACACCACAGGCATTTAAAATTTTTTCCTTTCTTCACTTCTGCATGAAACACAATCAAAGGTCCACACTGTATCCCAGCAGGTAGGGCCATTCCTGGCACCACAGCTGGTGCTCAGTGTATGTCAAATGAAGAAACATTAAATATTTAGAGGAACAGTATCTTTCTCTGGACCCAATATTCTTAACAGGCATCCTTGTGTTCTTTAGAAAGAGTTGAATTATATAACTAACTTAAAGGAGATGAAAACATCTATCATTATTAAACACAAAGAAGTACTTCAAAGAACAACTGAGAGCGATCCTAAAGATTCTATAATAAAGGTCATAGACAAGTGTGATAAGCCCACAGCTAACACAATATTCCAATTGAAAAGCTGACAGCTTTTCCTGTAGGATTACAAACAAGACAAGGCTACTCTATCAAATAACTGTTACAACAATGAATTTAATAAAGTTGCATGATACAAAATCAATATACAGAAATCTGTTGCATTTTATATACTAATAATGAACTATAAGGTAAAAGAAATTTTAAAAAATCCCATTTACAATAGTATCAAAAAGAATCAAATACTTAAAAATAAATTTAATCATGGAAGTAAAAAACCTGGATATTGAAAAATATGCCCTGACTTTGCTCTTTGGTATATGCCCTCAGTGGAATGGGCATTGTACCAAAGAACTAAAGATTCCCAGTCAGGGCACAGGCCTGGGTTGCAGGCCTGGTCCCTATTTGGGAGCATGTGAGAGGCAACCAATAGATGTTTCTCTGGCACATCAATGTTTCTCTCCCTCTCTCTCTAACAATAAGTAAATAAAATCTTAAAAAATTGATTTCTGCTGTCTTTAAGAAAAAAAAACAAAATTAGAAGACTTTGAGGAAGGAAATTGAAGAAGACGTACATAAATGTAAACATATTACATGTTTATGGATTAAAAGAATTAATATTGTTAAAATGTTCATACTACCACTCCGGCAGGTGGGCTCAATGGATGGAGTGCTGTCCCGTACACTAAAAAGTTGTGGGTTTGATCCCTGGTCATGGCACGTACAGGAGGCAACCGTCAATGTTCTCTCTCATGTCAATGTCTGTCGTCTGTCCTCTTCTCTCTCCCCTTCTGTCCCACCCTCCCTCTCTCCTTCCCTTTTTTCCTAAAATCGAAGAGCTTGTCTTAGGGTGAAGATAAAAAAAATAAAAATGAAAAAAAATTCATATTACTCAGCCCTGGCTGGTGTAGCTCAGTGGATTGAGCGCGGACCTGGGAGCCAAGCAACCACGGTTCGATTCCCGGTCAGGGCACATGCCTGGGTTGCAGGCCAGGTCCCAGCAGGGGACACACCAGAGGCAACCATACACTGATATTTCTCTCCCTCTCTCCTTCCTTTACCCTCTAAAGATAAATAAATAAAATTTTTTTAAAAAAAATTCATATTACTCAAAGTAGTCTATAGATCTGATACAATCCCTATCAAAATCCCAATGTATTTTCACAGAATTAGAACAAATAATCCTAAAATCTGTATGTAACCATGAAAAACCACAAAGAGCCAAAGCAATCTTAAGAAAGAAAAAAGCTAGAGGCACCATGCTGTCTGGTTTCAAACTATATTAAAAAGCTATAGTAATTAAAACAGTACGGTATTGGCATAAAAAAACACATGAATCAATGGAACAGAACAGAGGACCCGGAAATAAACCCATGCATATTTGGTCAATTAATTCACAAAAAAAGAAGCCAAGAATATATAATGGGGGAAAGGACAGTCTCTTTAATAAATAGTGTTGGGAACATTGGAAGTCACATGCTTCCAATGAAGCAATGAATGAAACTGGACCACTATATTATACAATACCATACCAAAAATGAATTAATAATAAATTAAAGACTTGAACACAAGACCTAAAACCATAAAACTCCTAGAAGAAAATGTAAGTGGTAAGTAAGCTCCTTGACATAGGTAGTGGTAATGAATTTTTGAACCTGACACCAAAATCCAAAGCAACAATAGCAAAAAGGATAAAACAAACAAAAAACCCCCAACAAACACAAAACAAACATTGTAACTATGTCAAACTAAAAACCTCTCCACTGAAACGGAAACTACCAAAAAAATGAAGAAGCAACCTACTGAATGGGAGAAAATAATTGCAAAGCATATATCTGATAAGGGAATAATATCCAAACTATATACAAAAAACTCACACCTCAATAGCAAAACAAACAATCTGATTAAAAATGGGCAGAATATCTGAATATAGACATTTTTCCTAGAAGATATAAAGATGGCCGAAATGTACATAAAAAGCTTCTCTATATCATTAATCATCAGAAAAATGCACTCAAAACCACAACATTACTTCACAACTGTTAGAATGGCTATTATTAAAAAAGATGAGAAACAGTGTTGGTGAGAATGTGGAGAAAAGAGAATGTGGAGAATGTGCACTGATGGTGGGAATGTAAACTGGTGTAGCCAACGCGATAAATGGGATAGAGGTTTCCCCCAAAATTAAAAATAGAACTACCATATGAGCCAGCAATTCCACTTCTGGAATTTATCTGAAAAAACGAAAACACTCTTTTGAAAAAAAATATGCATTCCCATATTCACCACAGCATTATTTATAACAGTCAAGATATAAAACACCCTAAGTGTCCATTGATGAATAAATGGATAAAGAAAAGGTTGTGTATGCATGTTACAGAATATTATTCGGCCATTAATGACAAAAAAATTCTTTGAGGGCTTTATACTAGGTGAATGAGTCAGAGTAAGACAAATAGCATATGATCTCTCTTAGATATGGAATTAAATTTAAAAAATAAAGAATTTAAAACTTAAAAAATTCAGGGAAGTCGTATTTATAAGTGAAAATAAAGTAAAAATATTTATAAATGAATAACTTTAGTTGGAAGCATGGTATGAATAAAATGAACATCTTCAGAAGAAAGTTCTATCTAAATTGCTTAATTTAATACTCTCTAATAGTTTAAAATATTTTGTAAGTTATTTAGTATTATTGGTTTCTTTTCTATGTCTATGTATATTATGTATTTCATTTGAAACAGTATTTTGAGTTCAAGAGGTGACAGAAGTAAACACAGCTCACGTTCTCCACAACCCCAACAAAATTACAACTGAACTGTAGAACAACCATCATTCAGAACTGTGACAAATCGAGCTGAACAGAAGTCCTACAACTACAGAATTAATGAAGAAACTGCACCTTCACTGGTAGGAAGGGTGGAGATACAGAACGGACAGGTTCTACACCCACATGTGGCAGATAAAAATCGGGATGGATATCTAAGGAGTGAAGCCCTGCACTAGGCTCCCCAGCCCAGGGTTCTAGTGCCAGGAAGAGGAATCTCCATAACTTCCAGCTGTGAAAAACTAGTGAGGATTGAGGCTGCGGAAGAGGAAACTGCTGGGCTGCCTGGAAGTTCCCCTTAAAGGGTCCATGCGCAAACTCACTTGCTCTGAGCTCTATTGTGAGGGCAGCAGATTGAAAGGCACCAGAGGCATATGGAGAGCAAATGAGCTGACTGGCATCAGGTTGAGAGCTGGGGCATAGCTTTCTCTTAGACAGAGGTGCTGGCAGAGGCCACTGTTCCTTTTCTCAGCCCTCCCTGCACAGAGCCAAAGAACTAGCAGGCAGGAGCCATACCTGAGACTCCATCAATCTGGCTCACACTGTTTCCTCCACCCAACCTGTTTCCAGTGTCCCTTCCATATGAATGACTTCTTGGCTCATGCTTCAGCTTTTCCTTAATTATTTCAAATAAGCAACATCTGGCTTCAGCAAGCCCCATACCCCTCACTAAGTTGTCCCAGGCCTGGTATCAGCAGCTGCCAGCCTCAGGTCACAGCTTGGCCTTGCCTGGGCACCTCCAAGCCCAGCACAAGTAGCAGCTATCGGCAGCTCACTTTGTAGCTTATGTTATGTGACCCCAAACATAACACTGGCCATAGCTGATCTCGGATGTGCCAAGAGCAATCAAGGCTCAACTACAACAGGAGGGTGTACAGAGCCCACATAGTGGGGCACACCTTGAGTACCCAGCTTGGGTAGTAGATAGAAGAGGCTGTGCCACTATACATTGCAGGCCACCAACTACTACATTAGGCCACTCTACCAAGCCTGGGAGAGGTGGTAGCTCTACCTAATACACAGAAATAAACACAGGGAGGCTGCCAAAATGAGGAGACAAAGAAACATGCTCAAAGGAAAGCACAGAACAAAACTCCAGAAAAAGAACAACAAAAAACCAGAGACAAACTACTTTCTGGATGCAGAGTTCAAAACACTGGTTTATAAGGATGCTCAGTGAACTTAGTGAGAACTTCAACAACACAGAAAGGGCAGGGAAACCATAAAAAGGAACCACTCAGAAATGAGGGAGATACTAATGAAAATAAAGAACAATTTACAGGGAATCAAGTTCCCTAATTTGGTGAAGGAAATAGACATATAAGTTCAGGAAGCACACAGAGTGCCAAATAAGATGGATGCAAACAGGCATCCATGACTCTCTGAGAAACATCATAATTAAAATGCCAAAGGTTAAAGATAAAAAGAGAACCTTAAAAGCAGCAAGAGAAAAGCAGTTCGTTACCTATGGGGGGGGGGTTTACATAAGATTATCAGCTAATTTCTCAAAAGAAACTTTGCAGGCTAGAAATTGACAAGAAATATTCAAAGTCATGAAAAGCAGGAACCTACAGACAAGATTGCTCTACCCAGCAAAGCTACTGCTTAGAATCAAAGGGCAGATAAAGAGCTTTCCAGACAAGAAAAAACTCCTTTAGGAGTTCATAATCACTAAGCCATTATTATATGCACTGTTAAAGGGACAGAAATATATACATATCATTAACTGAATCTAAAAAACAAACTAAGCAAGCAAGAAGAACAAAGACAAATGAGCTCCACAAACATAATCAGTTTCCTAAGAAAGGTAACTTGAAATGTCTTTATTGCAAGATCAACTTACCTCAAGTTGAACCCTCTGTTCTAAGTTCTTGTAGGATCTCTGTAGCAACTCCCGGGTTCCAAGGACTCCATACCACATCAAGTTTTTAGTTCGGCTCCTGATAATACACATTGGCAGGCAATTTCAGTAACTATTATTTACTTAGTCTTTAAAGGCAGAGCAAGCAAAAGAGATAATAAATGAAATTAAAATTGCCTTCGTGCACTAAAATTATTACTATTACCAAAATTACCTGCATTTTTCAGGATGTTCCTCTCTCTTATTATTAAATTCTAATGAAATTTTTGCATCTAATCCAATCCCAAAGTAATTGTTCATAACACATTTTTCTGAATATCCATCTCTATGATAATAAGAAAAAGTACAGG
The DNA here is from genome assembly GCF_021234435.1 of Artibeus jamaicensis. NCBI lineage: Eukaryota > Metazoa > Chordata > Mammalia > Chiroptera > Phyllostomidae > Artibeus > Artibeus jamaicensis. The sequence goes on from NW_026521822.1 coordinate 6,081,999, forward strand.
AAAGTCAATTTCAAGTTCATAACAATTACAATTTATATTCAGCACTTAAAAACCATTTAAAGATTCCATTCCTGAGAATAAAGCTAAGCAGAAATCACTTCTTATTTATATGAAATATGCATGACCCTAGTGTATGGCTGTAAATGTTGGTAACATATAAGGAACAGTGGACAAGACAAAGTGAAGAAAGAGTCATGGTAATGCTTCTGTACTATTCGTAACAAAATCTTAGTTCTGTTTCCTAAATGAGCTCCCCACCCCACTACATACACAACTGGGAGGGGCTTGCAGTCGGGTTCCAATACTCCTCTTCTTTCATAATTAAAAAGTTTACTCCACTTCTCTTATCAATGGACATATATGTGCTAACCAAAAAAAAACCTACCAGATCTATTCCATTTTTTTCTAGGTGCTTTGGAAAGTGCCAAGTTTAAATATGGTACTATTGTTGAGGACTGTCATTAGAAAAATGAGATACAATAAAGGCAAAATCAAATATGAAAGTAAAAGGAAGCATACATTGAACTGCCAAAAAAATTTTAGGAGTCTAAGAAGGGAAGAAATCAATGTGAGCCAAAAGCTTGCTGAAATAAGTAAACCCAGAAGCTGGATACAGAAAGATGACGGATCTGGCAAGACCAAGAAGAAAGGAGGTGAAGAGAAACACATAAATATGAATATGAAAGAGTCAACAAAAAATTTCAGAGAAAAGTGAGTGCAGTGGTGTCTCACTTTGCCACAGCTTATCATAGGAGACAATAGGCTGGAAGGGACCTACTTGAGGAACACAGCATGAAAACCACTGTATTTCACATGGATAAATGTGCTCATATTCATCAACTTTAGAAATGTTCTGATGATTCCTTTTGTACATGGAAACATATTTCTTGTAATACATTTAAAATGTTACCATTACTATAAAACAGCAACAAGAAAAGCCTAAACAAAATTTCTGTGAAAGTATTTGCTTACAATGAATCTGGATCTGGGTCAATAAATGGCGTTGCACCAAAAGGATCAATATTTGCTAGTAACATTTTGTTGATAATAGAACTCCCAGCAATTGAGGCAGCTAGTCCTGCTCTTAAACCTGTACAGGGAAAAATAAATATATATAGGGTCACATGTTAAGGAAAAAAGACAAAGAAATCCAGTCCATTATTTTCAGGCCTACTCTCAAACACCTTGTTCCCAAAGCATGGTTTTGCTGTGCCTGCTCCTCTCACTAATAAAAAATTAAGAATTATTATATTGGTAAGTACAAGGCTTTAATGCTTCTTAGGATCTACACACTGTAATAAAAAAAGAAAAAACAGATGAGCACCTCAATAGGAATCTGTGACAGTTTCTCATTTACCATCCTGATAATTCTACAATATTTATTGTAACTTCAATAAATATTACTTCCTTTGTTGTAACATATAAAGCACTAAGACTGTTAGAAATTTATAGTAAGGGCTGAATTACCCGAAATGTCATGGAGTTACTAATTCCATACTCTCAAAGCATAGATATTAATACTCAGTTTAAAATGTTAACAGATGTACTAAAGTAAAAACACAAGTTAGTGTCAATAAGTAGTAAAATATTAAATGCAGATATTGATATTTTTAATTAAAAATTTTTTATTGACTTTAGAGAGACAGAGGGGGAGAAAGGAGAGACACATAAATTGTCAATTTGTTGTTCCACTTATTTATGCATTCATCAGTTAACTTCTGTATGTGCCCTGACTGGGGATCAAACCTGCAACCTTTGTGTATCAGGTTGATGCTCTAACCAACTGAGATTACCCAGCCAGGGTGTGTATTTATATTTTTAGAAGAATACAATATTAAACATTAAAAAATTAAGCATTTATCTTACTTCCAAATATGCAAAACCAAATTTATCTGAACATTATTTCTACTAAATAGTTGTGGTGTCATCTATTCAACCCAATATTAAGGCAAGAACCACAAAGTCTGGAAAGAAGACAATGTAATAGGTGTTTAAGGCAACAAACAAAACGGAAACCAGTAAACAAAAATATGTAATGCAACTGGAGAACATTAGGGAATTAGAAAAAAAAAAAGACCTTTCTTAAGCAAACATTTGTTTCCCAACATGTGCCATTTTCTCTTCTTACATTATATTCATTGTTCTACCTACTAAAGTTTAGCTACTATCAAATAATCAAGATGAATTTATTTCGCCATTTAATTTTGCAGTCAAACATGCAATAGTATACTTTACTATGCCAACTGCCCTTATGTCTAAGTAAGTAAATAAAAAAACAAAGCAATCATTCTGATGGGAGGAAAGAACAGTTTGGACAGGTGAAGAGCTATACCCCGACTGTCCCACAGAAAAGTGTAATCTTTTCTAAAATGTTTTTAGGTTAGCCATATTTACAGCTTCAGCCCAGAAAGGTCACCCCAAGGTTCCAGGATTGAATCTCTATGACCTCTAGACATGGAGGTCTTTCCAGAATCAAGCATGTTATTTTATCTTTTTTGTTTTACTATTTTTATTGAAGTATAATTCACATACCATCAAATTCACTCTTTAAAAGTGTTTAATTCAGTTGTCTGTAGTACATATAAAAAGCTGTGCAATGATAGCAACCATTTAATTCTACAACTTTTTTTATTATTCTCAAAAGAAACTCCATACATATTAGCAATCATTTCCACTCTTTTCTCCCCACAGACTCTGAAAAGCGCTAAAACACTTTCAGTCTCGGTGGATTGACTATTCTAGACATTTCATATAAATGGAATCATGAAATATGTGACTTTCTATGTTAAGCTACTTTCACAGGACATAATGTTTTCATGGGTCATCATGTTATAGTATGTATCAATTCTTCATTCTTTTTAATTGTTGAATAGTATTCTACTGTATGACTATACTATAATTTTCTTTCTCCATTTCAGTTGATGGATATTTGGTTTTTTTCCACTTTTTGGCTTTGTAAATAACCTTGTTATAAATAGTTGTGAATAGTGTTTGCATAGACATATCTTTTCAATTCTTACAGATACATGCCTAGTAATTAAATTTCTACATTATATATTAGTTCTGTTTAATTCTTTGAGAGGCAGCCAGATTTTTTCAAAATGGCTTCACCATTTTATATTCTAAGCAGTGACAGTGACAGTTCCAGTTTCTCTATGTCTTTGCTAATATTTCTTATTTTCTGTCTTTCTGATCATAGCCATCCTAGTGGAGGAGGTACTCCTAGTGGAGGAGTATCTCCTCCTGAGAGGAGGAGATACTGCCAAAAAACTGTGGTTTTTTAAAATTTACTTTCACTTTTTTTTGTTAATCTATGATCAATAATCTTCTCTTCATTTTTTAAAATTGTTGTTCAAGTACAATTGTCTCCATTTTCACCCCACCATTCCCTGCCACCCCCACCTCCCTTGATAGGAACCCCCTTTGGCTTTGTCCCTGTGTCCCTTAGACATATTCCTTGACAACACTCCCCCTTTTCCCCCCTACTATCCCTTCCACTCCCTTCTGGTTACTGTCAGTTTGCTCTTTAATTCAATGTCTCTGGTTACATTTTGCTTGCTTGTTTTGTTGATTAGTTTCCACTCATAGGTGAGATCATATAATATTCGTTTTTCACTGCCTGGCTTATTACACTTAACATAATGCTTTCCAGATCCATTCATGCTGTTACAAAGGGTAGGAGCTCCTTCTTTCCTTCTGCTGTGTAGCATTCCATTGGGTAAATGTATCTTAGTTTTTTGATCCATTCATTTACGATGGGCACTTCGGCTGTTTCTAACACTTGGCTGTTATTGTAAATAACGGTGCTATGAACATAGGAGTGTATCTATTCTTTTGAATGGGTGTTTCAAGATTCTTAGGGTACAATCCCAGTGCTGGGTCAAAAGGCAGTTCCATCTTTAGTTTTATGAGGAAATTACTGTTTTCCACAGTGACTGCATGCATCTGTATTCCCACCAACAGTGTACTAGAGTTCCCTTTTCTCCATATCCTTGCCAGCACTTGTTGTTTGTTGATTTGTTAATGATGGCCATTGTGACCAGAGTGAGGTGGCATATCATTGTGATTTTAATTTGCATCTCTCTGATGGCTAGTGATGCTGAGTATCATTTCTTATGTCTCTGGGCCCTCTATATGTCATCCTTGGAAAAGTGTCTATTCAGGTCCTTTGCCCATTTTTTATTTGGACTGTCTTCCTGGTATTGAGAGATATGAGTTCTTTGTATATTTTTGAGATCAAACCCTTGTCTGACGTATCATTGGCAGCGAATATGTTTTCCCATAGAGTAGGTTCCCTTTTCACTTTCATGATGGTTTCTTAAGTCATGTAGAAGCTTTTTAAATTTGATGTAGTCCCATTTGTTTATTAGTCTTTTATTTCCCTTGCCCTAGGAGATATATCAGCCAAATTTTGCAGCATGGGCTATCTAAGCCTTTACTGCCTATGTTTTCCTCTAGGACTTTTATGGCGTCACAACTGGTAATTAGACTTTTATACATCTTGAGAGCTGGTGTATGGTATAAGTTAGTGGTCTACATTTATTTTCCTCCATATACCTGTTCAGATCTCCTGACGGCATTTACTGAAGAGGCTATTTTTACTCCATTCTATGTTCCTGCCCCCTTTGTCAAATATTAACTGACCATAGAGGCTTGAGTTTACTTCTTGGCTCTTTATTCTGTTCCATGGATCTATGTGTCGGTTCTTCAGCCAGTACCAGACTGTTTTGATTACAGTGGCCTTGTAATATAGTTTGACATCAGGTATTGTGATCCCTCCTACTTTGTTCTTCATTCTCAAGATTGCTGAAGCCATGTGGAGTTGCTTTTGGATACATATAAATTTTTGAAATATTTGTTCTCAATCTGGGAAATATGTCATTGGTATTTTAATGGGATTGCACTGAATCTATAGATTGCTCTGGGTAGTATACATACTTTAATGATGTTAATTCTTCCAATCCATGAACACAGTATATGCTTCCATTTATTTGTATCTTCCTTAATTTTTTTCTTCACTGTTCTGTAATTTTCAAGTACAGGTCTTTAACCTCATTGGTAAAGTTCATTTCTAGCTACTTTACTTTTCTTGTTACCATGGTAAATGGGACTTTTCCCCTAGTTTCTGATTCTGATATTTTATTGTTGGTGTACAAAAATGCCTTCGATTTCTGAATACTGACTTTGTATCCTGCTGTTTGCCAAATTCACTTATTAGGTCAAGTAGATTTTTTGGGGGCAACTTTTTAAATTTATTTTTTAGAGAGCGAAGAAGAGAGAAAGAGAGGGAGAGAAACATCAGTGTGTGCTTGCCTCTCATACACCCTCAACTGGGGACCTGGCATGAAACCCAGGCATGTGCCCTGACTGGAAATCAAACCAGCAACCCTTTGATTCACAGGCCAGCACTCAATCCACTGAGCCACACCAGCCAGGGCAGGTCAAGTAGTTTTTTGGTGGAGACTAGAAGGTTTTCGACATACACTATAATGTGGTCTGTAAACAATGACAATTTTGCTTCCTCCTTTATAATTTGGATGCCTTTCTTTTTCTTGTCTGATTGCTGTGACTATAACTTCTAATACTGTGTTGAATAAAAGTGGTGAAAGTGGCCACCCTTATATTGTTCCTGATCTTAGTGGGAAAGCTTTTAGTTTTTGCCCATTGAGTATGAAGTTGACTGTAGTTTTCTCATATATGGTTTTTATTATGTTGAGCTGTACCCCCTCTATTCCCTGAGCATTTTTTCATAAATTGGTGATATACTTTATCAAATGCTTTTTCAGCATTTATTGATATAATCAATGATTTTCATCTTTCTTTTTGTTTATGTGGTGTATCACATTTCTTGATTTGTGAATATTGTACCATCCTTGCATCCCTGGGAGAATCCCACTTGTATCATCATTTTAATGTACTGCTGGATCCTGTTTGCCAATATTTTGTTAAGGATATTAGTGTCTATGTTCATCAGTGACACTAGCTTGTAGTTTTCTTCCTTTCTTGTGTCTTTACCTGGTTTTAGAATTAGGATAACACAGGCCTCATAAAAAGAGTTTGGTAGTCTTCCCTCTTCTTGAATTTTTAAAAATAGTTTTAAAAGGACAGGAGTTAGTTCTTCTTTAAATGTTTCACAGGTGAAACTCACCTGTGAAACCATCCAGTCCAGGGCTTTTTTTTGTGCCAGGAGTTTTAGGAATACTACTTCAATTTCGCTAGTTTTTGTAGGCGTATTCAGGCTTTCTGCTTCTTTATTCAGTTTTAGAAGACCGCGTGTCTCTAGTAACTTCTCAATTTCTCCCAGATTGTCCAATCTCTTCACATATATTGGTCATATTAATTTCTTACAATGCTTTGGATTCATATGGTATCAGTTGTAACTTCTCTTCTGTTTCTGATTTTATTTGGTTCCTCTCTCTTCTTGATGAGTCTGGTTAAAGGGTTGTCAATTTTATTTATCTTTTCAAAGAATCAGCTCCTGGATTTATTGATCCTTTGAATTGTTTTTTTAATCTCTGTGTCATTTAATTCTGCTCTGATCTCCATTACCTCCTTCCTTCTACTTGTTCTGGGCTTTGTTTGTTGTTGTTCCTCCAGTTCTTATAGATGTAGGGTTAGGCTGTTTATTTGAAATGTTCCTTTATTTTTTAGGTAGGCCTGAATCACTATAAACTTCCCTCTCAAGACTGCCTTTGCTGTGCCCCAGAGGTTTTGGACTGTTGTGTTTTTCTTTTTTCTTTTTTCCCCCACATAACATTTGATTTCTTCCTTGATCTCATTGTTAATCCACTCATTATTTAATAGCATGTTATTCAGTCTCCATGTATTTGAATGTCTTTGAGTTTTTCTCTTGGAGGTTGGTTTCTGGTTTCAAGCCATTATGATCCAAGAAGATGCTGGATATGATTTCAATTTTCTTGAATTTCTTGAGGCTTGTTTTGTGCTCTACAATGTGGTCTATCTTTGAAAATGTTTCATGTGCATTTGAAAAGAATATATATTTTGCTTCTTTAAGGGCGAAGGTTCTGTATACATCAATTTTGCTCTAGAGTGTTGTTCAATGCCATAATATCCTTGTTGATTCTTTGCTTGGAAGATCTGTCCATTGTTGACAGTGGGGTGTTAAAATCCCACAGGATGAGTATGTTGCTGCTGATATCTTTCTTGAAGCCCTCCAAGATTTTACTTATATATTTGAGTGCTCCTATATTGCATGCATATATGTTTACAACGGTTATATCTTCTTGATGGACTATTCTTTTAAGTAGTGTGTAGTGACCTTGTTTGTCTCTTTTTATGGTCTTTATTTTTAATTTTATTTTGTATGATATAAGTATTTTTTTTAATCTCAGCTTGCTTGGTATAAGTTTTTCCATCCCTTCACTTTTAGTCTTTGTAGATCTTTTGTTCAGAGGTGGGTCTCTTGTAGGCAGCATAAGTGTGAGTCATATTTTCTAATCTACTTAGCTACCCTGTGTTTTTTTATTGCAGCATTTGATCCATTTACATTTAAGGTTATTATCGATAGGTACTTATTCATTGTCACTTTCTCTCTTTGTACCTGTGTTCTCATCCCCACCCCACTCTCTCTTTTTCTTCATTTTCTTAAAGCAGTACCTTTAGCATGTCTTACAATGCTGCTTTGGTGGAGATATATTCTTTTAGCCTTTTTTGTGTCTGGGAAACTCCTTATTTAGCCTTCCATTTTTAATAAGATCCTTGCACAGTACAGTAGTCTTGGTTGTTCACTGTGGTTTTGATTTGCATTTCCCTGATAACTAATGATGTGATCATCCTTTCACAGGCTTATTGGCCTTTTTATAAATCTCCTTTGGAAAAATGACTACCCAGATCCTTTGCCCATTTTTAAATTGGTATATTTGTCCTTTTATTTTTGAATTTTGAGTTCTGTATATATTTCCTTATCAGATATGTTATTTTCAAATACCTTCTCCTGTCCTGTAGACTGTCATCTCACTTTCTTCCTGGTGCCCTTCGAATAAGAAATATTTTTAATTTTGGCAAAGTCCAATTTATATATTCTTGTGTTGCTGGTGCTTTTGGTGTCATATCTAGGAAGCAATGGCTATGCCAAGGTTATAAGCACTTACAGCTACATTGTCCTTTTATGGTTTCATAGGTACAGTTCTTACATTTTTATTTGTAATGTAAAGGAACAGTCCAACTTAATTTTTGTTTATATCTAGTTGCCCCAGTACCAGTGTTTGAATACTATTCTTTCCCCATTGAATAACTGTCTTACCGCATTTGTTGAAGATCAATTAACCATAAATGTAGACATTCTGTATTTCCAGTTCTCTTCTACTGACCTACATCACCATTATTAAGCCAGTTCTACGCAGTCTTGAGCACTGTAGCTTTGTAGTAAGTTCTGAAATCAGGAAGTGTGTCTTTCAACTTCTTCCATTACAATATTGTTTAAACTACTCTTGATCTTTTGTATTTCAATGTGAATTTATGATCAGTTTGTCAATTTCTTCCTAATAGGCAGTTGGGATTTTGGTAGGGATTGTGAGGAATCTGTAATTAATTTGAGATGAGTTGCCATCTTAATAATACTGTCTTCCAATCAATGAACCCAGATGTCTTAACATTAAGTTAGATCTTTGTTTGCTTTCAGTAATGTTTTGTAGTTTTTGGTGTTCAGATCATTCATCTTCTTAGTTAAATGTATTCCTATTTTTTCTTGCTATTTTTATGCTATTGTAAATGAAATTTTTCTTAATTTCATGTTCAGATTGTTCATTACTAGTGTACATAAATGCAATGATTATTTGTATATTGAGCTTTTTATCCTGCAACCTTGTTGTACTGATTTATTATCTCTTTGGTTCACAGCCCGTACTCAATCCACTGAGCTACACCGGCCAGGTGATTTATTATCTCTAATAGTATGTGTTTGTATGTATTCTTCAGGATTTTCTATATGAAACATAAACTATACTGACAAGCAGTTTTACTTCCTCATTTCCAATTCTGATGACTTTAATTCTTTCTATTTTCCAAGCTAAGAATTCCAATACAATGTTGAATAGAAGTGGCAAGTGGACATTCTTGTCTTGTTCCTAATCTTAGAGAAAGCTTTGAGCCTTTCACCATTAAGTGTTGTGTCAGCTGTAGGTTTTTAATTGCCAAGAAGTTCCTTTCTATTCCTGGTTGTGTGTTTTTACCATCAGAGGATGAATATTTAAAAATGCTTTTGTTGTATCTCCTGAGATTTTTACGTGATTGTCATTTATTCTATTAATATGGTATATCATGTTGATTGGTTTTCACATATTGAATCAAGCTTCCATCACTAGGATAATATTGATAATGGTGTATAATTGTTAAAAATTGTTGGATTCAATTAGCTAGTATTTCATTGGGAATTTTTGTGTTGTTACTCACAAAGATATTGATGTATGGTTTCTTGTGATGTCTTTGATTGGTTTTGGTACCAGGGTAATTCTTGCCTCATAGAATATGTTAGAAAGTGTTTCTCCCTCTTCTAGTTTTAGTAAAAGTATACGAAGGACCGGTGTTAATTCTTCTTTAAACTTCAGCAGGAAAACAATTTGGTCCTGTGCTTTTCTTTACAGAAAGTTTTTGCTTATTAATTTAATCTCTCCACTTGTTTTAGGGTCCAGACAGATTTTCTATTTCTTCTTGAAGCAGTTTAGGTAGGTAGTATTTTTCTAGAAGCTTGTCCATTTCATCTAGGTTATCTACTTTGCTGATATGCAATATTTTATAGCTTTTCCCTTATAATTCTTTCTATTTCTGTAAGGTCCATAGTGATATCTTCTCTTTAATTCCTGATTTCAGTAATTTCAATCTTCTCTTTTCTTTGTCAGTGTAAAAACTTGTCAATTTTGTTAATCTGTTCACAGATCAATTTTTGGTTTGTTTTCCATATTGTATTCTTTACTCAATTTCACTTATTTCCACTCTAATCTTTATTGATTTCCTTCTTATTGCTGCTTTGTATTTAGTTTGCTCTTGTTTTTCCAGTTTATCAAATTAGAGAGTTATGTATTTGAGATCCTTCTACTTTTTTTAATACAGGCATTTACAGCTATAAATTTCACTCCAATTACTGCTTTAGCTGCACCAAATATGTTTTGGTATATGATGTATTTTTGTTTTCATTCACAGTAAAGTATTTAAAAATTTCTCTTGTGGTTTTTTTCTTTGATGTACATATTTGTGCATTTCCCCACTTCCCAAATTTCCTTCTATGACTGCAATCCTTTAAAATTTACTGAGAATTGTTTTATGGCCTAATACATGGTGAATCTTTTTTTTATGTACTCGAGAAGAATGTGTACTCTACTGCTCTTGGGTATAAGGTTCTATAAACATCTATTAGGACTACTTGCTTTATGTGTTTTCAAGTCTTCCATTTCCTTGTTGATCTCTTTTGTTCTATCCACTATTGAAAGAGGGTACTAAAGTTTCCAACTATTACTATGGAATTGTGATATACTTTAAAAAATACCTTGTGGAAGACACAAGAGTGTGTTATATATCAGGGTGTAATTTGGGGTCCAGTCTACTCTCCAATGAACGGGAGAATTTTCACTAATTCAAACAGCAAGTAATTAAGAAGGCCTCTGAGACATCTATGTTTTCCTCCATCCTCTGCTGCACAAATTACTAGGTTTCCACTAGTACAAACCTAATCCCAATGAACGTTCATCTTACTAGGTCTGGCATTGATTTTGAAGGTGTTCTAGTCTAAAAATAATTGCACAGAGACCTGTGGGTTAAAACAAAAAGAAGGCTCTAGCCAAGTACCTCAGTTGCCCAGAAGAACATCATCCTAGCATTCCAAGTTGCATCTTCAATCCTCAGTCAAGTCACATACGAGAATCATCCGATGAATACATAAATAAGTGGAATAACAAATTGATGTACTGATGTCTCTCCCTCTCTCCCTTCCCCCAATTCCTCTCTCTCTCTCTAAAATTAGTTTTAAAAAAACTAAAAGGAAAGCTGTGAAGATACTTAAAAAGTAGTATAAAATCACATTTATCTTGGGTACTTAATAAATGCAGATTCCTGGGTTTTACTCTAGAACTACTCAAAGAAAATTTCTCAGGGCAGAGCCTATAAACATGTACTTTAATACTTTCTAGGCAACTCTTATACACACAAAATTTTAAGGATCTGGATTCTAGTTGGTGTGTTAAGCATATTCCCTTAAAGGGACATTTATCTTTAAGAGCACAATTCAGTAGTTCAGAGAAATTAGTACTTACACATCTTCACAGAAATACTTACAAATAGACAATATATCAGAATGGGTATTACCTGGGCAGATTATTCTGGTATTGAGCACAGGGAGGTTTTCTTTGTTGGACGCCACAGTTGGACCAGGGCCAGAGTCAGTATGGGAACGACTTGCCCGACTATCTGGAGACCGAGGTGCAGTTTTAACTGTTGGCAAAAGGTGCAGATTAAAAAGAAAAAATGATAAAGTTACAGAAATAAGCAAGCCCCTAAAAATTCAAGACATGAAGCAATTTAATACATGTTTAAATCCATCAGCAGAAATGATATTACACTGTGTTTTCCTATTTTACTATTTTGTTTTTATTTTCTTGAGATTTACTACATGGAGAAACTCTGCCACAGGTAGGTATCTTGATCTCTCATTTCAAACAGATGAAGATCACTACAAAAGAGGTGCCTACCATACTTAAAGGTTAGTAATACTCATAATTTGAATGTGACCACCTCATGTGTAAAGATACAAAGAAATTCTGAACTCTGATTATTTTTAAAAAGTAAAACATGTTATCTATGTAATCCTTTTTCCATAAATGTTGACTGAATGATCAAATTTAATTAATGTAATTTTCAGAACTAATATGTTAAACATGAGTTAACCTTTTCTTCTATAAATGGAAAGAAAAATAGTATTTTTTCAAGTGAAAGCAATATACCTTTTCTCAATTATTTATTCAAAGCAATGATTTGCCCCAAACAGTTCTATCACATTTTATAAAACCTCAATACATTTAAAAATTTGTTCCAAAAGAGAATTACTCTCAAAGTTAACAACAAGAAGAGATTTAATTCTACCTAAACTGTAGTATTTTAATGGAGAGCATAACTAATTTAGGAGTTATTGGCAGGTGTTTTAAAAAAACAGTAATCCTCAAACTCAATTTAAAAATACTCTAAAACTTAATTACCTTTATTCTTTCTAGGACTAATTACAAAATAACTATATTAATCTTACACTGTCTTTTCTTTGTTCAAAAACAGTCCAGTGGCACTAAAGAAAGGTAACAGAACAGATACACTTTTTTCCCACAGATGAAAGAAAGCCCTGGGGTTAATTTCTAATAAAAACCACCTTTTGATAATCATCCCTGAAAAATAGCAGAGAGCATCTTAGTGGCTAAGATTGATGTTTCATTGCAAGTAAATAAATTAATGTTTCATGCTTCTTCTTAAAAGTTTCATTAGTCACATAAATATACTGATCTTGCATGTCTCAGACATGAATTATTACACAAAATAATGGTAATACAATGACTGTGTTTCAAAAAATAATTATTTAATACAGAAACACTTCTATTGCAGATTCTGACTAAATTGGACTACTCGTCAACAAATAAGATTAAACACTGCATCCTTAAAGACACATTTCAATATCAGTATGTATAGCTCTATAATTGCATTTTTTTAGTTTCCTTTGCTGACTACAATGGAAATGTCAAGTTCATGAGAGTATTAGTAAGGTATGTGATAACTAGCTGAAAAACCATTAGCAGTGAGTGCTGAAAAACCAATCCTCCAAAGACAGCCATCGTGTTAGGAGGAATTATCAAGCACCATATTGTAACAACACCATTGTCTGCCTTGCTTGAATCAACATTTTTTCATGGATGAAACATGGAAAGGCTGCTTATAGAATTCCAGATGAAGTACATGTAAGATGCTAAAATAAAGCTCCAAAAGACTTTCACAAGGTGAAATGACAGATTCACATCATTTCTGAATGATAAAAATTCACAGAGCTGAGTGTAAACTACTATAATTAGGTTAAAAAAATCACTTCCACTAAAACAAATGAGGAGTCCACTCTTATATAGTACTATTATATAATACTTTAAGGCAAAAAAAAATCTTGGGTATTATTTATAACACTAACAATGTCCAGAATGAGTAGTTTATGCATAACAGTGCTATTACACTACAGAAATGGAGAATTTGGTTGAAAATGGGAATATTTTAGAATAAACAATGACCAAACAGATGGGTGCAACCAGAAAAACAAGAAGTTTGAAATAATCAAGTCAAAGATTGCTAAAGGAATTTAGGAGAGAGAACCTGGAAAAGAAGATAGAAGGTGTAGAGAAAGGATATGGATGACACGGCAGGGTCATCCTCAGTATCGTGGAATAACGTGCTTTTAAACCAATTACAAAGCACTACACAAATGCCATTACTCATTACTGGTAACACTGCACATAAAACTTTATGAGTAATAACTATTTCCTGGGTGAAAATTTAAGGAAGTAAGGTCTAAGGTTATAGAACTGGACTGTGTGCTGGAACAGGTGTATAGTAAGTCTAAAAGAGCTAAGGTTGTAGAATTTGCAAGCGTTGGTTGTATGCCAATATGTTCAGTTCCATAAGGTCTAATTTGAGTCTTTTTTAGAGTTTTAAATACAATGATGGGATATTTTTTCAAAGTTAATGTAATCAGTACCAGTGGCAGTAGTAGCAGTAATAATAATGACATCAAATACTCATACAGATAGCAGTATGTATGAGTCTCTATTCTAGAATTTTATATATATGAACTTATTAAATCCTTACAAGTGGGTGGGTATGTTATGAAGCAGCTACACTATTATCCTCATTTTACAGATGAGGAAGCCACAGAGTAGTAATCTACCTAAGTTAATATGTAATGAAAGTAAATGGAATGATTGCAAACACTCTAAGTGTTGACTTTACATTAGTACTATGTAATTATTTTCATATTATTTCCTCATTTTCATTAACATTTTAATTTCTGCTTTTAATCTCCTAAATTAATCTTTCCCTTATACAATATGATATATTAAAAGTATAAGTCCGGCCCTGGCTGGTGTAGCTCAGTGGATTGAGCACGGGCCTGCGAACCACACGATCGAGGTTCGATTCCCAGTCAGGCCACATGCCTGGGTTGCAGACCAGGTCCCTGCAGGCCAGTTCCCAGCAGGGGATGCACAAAAGGCAACCATACATTGATGTTTCTCTCCCTCTCTCCTTCCCTTCCCCTCTAAAGATAAATAAATAAAATATTTAAAAAAAAAAAAAGTATAAGTCCATCCTCAGCCCTGGCTGGTATAGCTCAGTAGATTGAGCATGGGCCTGTGAAGTGAAGGGTCAGGGTTTGATTCCCAGTCAGGGCACATGCCTGGGTTGCAGGCCAGGTCCCCAGTAGGGGACACATGAGAGGCAACCACATATTGATGTTCTCTTTCTCCTTCCCATCCCCTCTCTCCAAAAATAAAGAAATAAAATATTTAAAAAATAAAAAAAAATAAAGTATAAGTCCATCCTCAAACTTAAAAGGTAACGAAATGGTTAGCATTCTTAAAGCAACTACATATTAATTTATTGGTAAAATTAATTTCAGTAGTAAAGGGGTTATAACTAGGTATCTTATGATTTTTTTAATTTAATTTAGGAATAAGGATTATCAACCACTTACACACTGATCAATGGAACTCAAGGAACTCACAAATTATTTAAATGCCAAATTTTATGCATATGGGGCCTGCAGCTTTTGTTCTCAAAGGAATATGTGGGTACAAATAGGTTATGATCTGGTTATATAAGTGTTTTGTTTCTTCAGGAAAACTGAGACATTTAAACATGTTTGCTCCTACAGTCCTTAGTTTACTATGATAATCTCTACACTATATGATGAAAAGGAGATGTGAAAGAACTTGACAATAGTCTAAATAACCGCTAAGCTTTACATTTTGAAAAGACTTGTAAAAGTATTATGCTAAGTGAAATAAGCCAGGTGGTGAAAGACAAATACCGTATGATCTCACCTGTAAGTGGAACCTAATGAACAAAAGAAATAAGAGCAAAATAGATCCAGAGACATAGAAATAAAGAACAAACTGACAGTACCCAGAGGGGAGAAGGGAAGGGATAACGGGGGAAAGAAGGGGAAGGATCATCAAGGAACATGTATAAAGGACTCATGGACAAAGATAACTGGGGTAGGGGAGTGAGGGTGGAGAGGAGGACTAAATGTGGAAGGTGGGGGGTTGGTAGGGCAGGGGAGAGTGATAGGGGAAAAAATGGGGACAACTTTAATTGAACAATTAAAAACACAAATAGTTTATTTCAAACTGATAAAACTTTTAAAAAGATTTTATTTATTTATTTTTAGAGAGAGGGTAAAGGAGGGAGAAAGAGGGAGAGAAACATCATTGTGTGGTTTCTCTCATGTGACGCCCAATGGGGAACCCAGGCATGTGCCCTGCCTGGGTCAAACCAGTGGCCCTTTGGATCAAAGGCTGGCACGCAGTCCACTGAGCCACACCAGCCAGGGCCAAACTGATAAGCCTCTTGAAAAGAACAAGCACTGTTATATTTTATTTAATTTCAAAATAATTTCATTGTAGTTTTCTTACCAGTTAATGACTCTTTTGCATCATCATCTTTAGATTCTTTAGATTCATCTGTTTCTGTGCTGTCATAATCAAATGACTCATTAACTGGTTCACAGGGATGAACTGTCTGGTCTTCCATAACTTTAAGTAATAAGAAGATAAATATGTTTAAACAAGAAAAAATGAAATCTATGAATATCAATATATGCTCAGGAAAGGAAAATTGGAACATTAATCAAAATAAATTCCATATTCACAAATAAACACTAATTGGCAACAAACTTAGGGCATTATCTGTAAATGTTAGAGATTATAAAATTAAACTATCAAAATTACATTTTTATTAGAAGAAAAAATAACAAAAATTTTAGAGAATGAAATACAAGTCCAATTATAAGTTATAACCTATAAAAAGTTTTTTTGGGTACTTATTATCTATGTTACAATTAACTTTTAGTCTGCTATAAAAATTCTAAGAGTATATATATTAACATAAAAATTAAACTATAGGCAGAGCTTTTATAAACTCTTAAAATTAAATAGCTTTACCTTTTATTTTGTCTTTAAAAAAATACAAACTTTTTAAGTGTGTCCAGTCTGAGCAATACAAAAATTTCACTGTTTGCAATGAGAATGTTGCTAACTTCTTTAAAAGCCAATTTTGTTAACGTGTACCTTTTCCTGCTTCTTCAATGACCTGCCTCACTGCTTTCTTTAAACTGTTTGCCCGCATCATTATTTCCTTTGGTTTGACTGCTTTCTGGCAGGAAGGTTTTGTAGTGTCATCCAAGAGATGTTCCCTGCTTTCACATAAGGACTCTTCACTTGAAGATTCCACAGTATCTTCTTCTACAATGACAGAGCCAATGCCTGGGAAAACTTGAGCAGCCTGGGAATCTGTGTGCAAAGCCTGGAGCAGTTGGTCAAGCTTCTCATTTAGGACTGAACACTAAGAAAACAAAAAATGTCATAATGAATCTCCTTTAGTGGATTAAAAAAAAAAGGTAATTTAAATGAATGATTTCTGATATTAGAGGAAAAAAGTGATATACTAATGTTTACCATTAATTGGCTATTACATATTACTTTACATACCCATGGACTAAATAATTTATAATTTAAAAAACCACAATTATTATGGAAATTTATACTTCAGAAAGTATAAAATTTATAATGGTTCTGAAAGTATAAATTTATACTTCAGAACCATTCAGCCTCCATTTCATGGGTGAAAATCTTGGAATAGCTATTTTTCCTTAAAACAACAACAACAGCAACAACACAACAAACCCTTTACTATAAATGACCATTGGTCCTGGATGGTGTAACTCAATGGATTGAGTGTTGGCCTGTGACCAAAGGGTTGCAGGTTTGATTCCCAGTCAGGGCACCTGCCTGGGCAACTACACACTGATGTTTCTCTCCTTCTCTTTCTCCTTCCCTTCTCTCTCTAAAAATAAATAAATAAATACCTTAAAAAATAAAATGACCATTGTATGAGAATTTTATGTATTATAAAAAATTTGCTATGTATTATACAAAATATCACATAAGTACTTTTTTAAGGTAATCAACTTATGGCACCATCTTGGGCATTACAAGCTGCAGATCGAGGTTTGGTAAGCTCACCTTCAAAGCTTTGGTTTGCAAAGGAGTGAACAGTGCTTAAAGAATCATTGGCTCAAAGCAAGAGCAAAAAGGAAAATGCAAAAGCAATCAGCCCTTGTTTCTTTCTGCTTTCCTTGAATTCCTGGGGGCACAGAAACATTTAGGACTGAACCTCACTCTTTCATTCTCCATTTATTTGTCTTTGATGACAGGCCAAGACAAAGTTACAGCAGAAAATGTGGAAAAAAAGTGTCACTAAAATATTTGACAGAGGAAGCAAGCACATTCAATGGGCTAAAAACAGTTTATTCAGTAAATGGTGTTGGTAAATTTGGACAGATACATGCAGCAAAATGAAACTAGACCATCTTCTTCACAATACACAAAAAAATTCAAAATGGATTCAAAGGCTTAAATGTTAGACCCGAAAGCATAAAAATCCTAGAAGAAAACATAGGCAGTAAAATCTCAGACATTGCTTATAGCAATATTTTTGTAATATATGTCCTCAGGCAAAGGAAACAAAAGAAACCACAAACAGATGGGACTACCTACATCAAACTAAAAAATTCTGCACAGCAAAGGGAATCATCAACAATATAGACAATCCATGGAACGGGAGAATATATTCGCTGATATATCTGATAATGGGTTATTGTCCAAAGTTATAAAGAACTTACAAAACTCAACATCGAACCCCCCCACACCCTCCCCCAAATCAACCCATCAACAAAAACCAAACAATCTAATTAAAAAATGGGCAAAGGACCTGAATAGACACTTCTCCAAAGAGGACATACAGATGGCCAATAAACATATGAAAAGATGCTCAATATTAGTAATCATCAGAGAAATGCAAATTAAAACCACAATGACATATCACTTCACACCTGTCAGAATGGCTATCATCAATAAATCAATAAACAGTAAGTGCTGGCGAGGATGAGGAGAAAGGGGAACCCTTTTGCACTACTAGTGGGAATGCAGATTGGTGCAGCCACTGTGGAAAGGAGTATGGAGGTACCTCAAAAAACTAAAAATGGATCTTCCTTTCGACCCAGTGATCCCACTCCTGGGAATATATCTGAAGGAACCCAAAATAGTAATTCAGAAAAACATAAGCATCCCTATGCCCTTTGCATCATTATTTACAGTCACCAAAATATGGTAGGAGTCCAAGTGTCCATTAGTAAATGAGTGGATAAAACAACCATGATACATATACACAACAGAATTACTACTCAGCCATAAAAAAGCAACATAGATAGACCTGGAAAGCATTATGTTAAGTGAAATAAGGCAGTCAGGGAAAAATAAATACCATATGATTTCACTCATGTGTAGAATCTAATGAACAAAGTAAACATGCAAAACAGAGACAGAGTCACAGAGAGAAAGCAGGATGACCGCTTTGGGGTGGGGGTTTGGGGTAAAGGGATTGAGGAAAAAGGAAAAAGGACCCATGGACATAGATAACACGGGGGAGGATGATATAAGGGGGGGATAAAAGGTAATGGAAAAAATACAATTAGAAAACTGTCACTAGAGAGGGTTTCTGTTTTCTGAAGCTCTTCACAGAGCATAAAAACAAGAGAAAGGCTAAAAAGCTCAAATGTACATTTATTTGTATTTTCTTTTTCTTCCACTCAATTATCCCACCATCTACAGCATGAATTTCGGGGAGATCATTTTTTTGCAAGCCCAAGAGAGCCCAGTCTTGTAAAAATGCCTTGCTATGAACTCATGAGAACAAACACAGTAGCAGCTTTTAAGGTTCAGTAAACTACTCTCATTTTAGCCTCAGAAAACTCATGAAGGGGAAAGAAATCTATAAAAATAAAGATAAAAACAGAATGCTGAAAGGTACGGAGGACGGAAGTCTGGGGAACGTGAGGAACTGTACTCAGAGGGTGCCTGACTGGCCAATGAAACGGAAGGCCATTCGCTCTCCCCTGGAACCCTGTGCACCCAGCGTTCTCCCCCAGGGACCTATTGTACATTTCTTCTTCCAGGTGCCAATCCACTGGCACGGGAAGTTGTGTTATAAAATTCGGTTTGTCAGATGGTCTTCAGCAACATAGTTTTCCTACCCCTTAAAGGGTTACCCTAAAATACAATGTTTTTAAAACACTGTATGTGATTCAAAAGTAATTTTTCTCTTGATTTCTAATATTTTGGCAGGAAAACCACTTAATCATTTTAGCTATATAACAAATTCAATGCTAACACTGTCAATGAAATTATTCCACGCCCCCCACGCATCCTTACTTTACTGGCCACGGCATCAGCTACAACGGCGTTTTCCAAGGTTTTCTCATATGCCTTCTCTACTTTGGCAATGAAGTCCTTTACAGTTTCACACAGTATCCTTTGAAGAAAAATTTTACAGTTCAATACAGTCAGTAGGCTGATTTGTTCTCATTGATGAATATATTAGAAGTAAATACAACTAGGCAAACTCTCAAAATACTGGGACCATTTGTATATAAATCCATAATTCTATCTGCTGTTTGATACATTTTACAGAAGTTAAAACATTCTAAGTGATGGATACATGGAGAAACCTTGCTGTACATGATTTAAATAAATGCAATGTTAAAGTAATAACAAGCCACTGTTAAATATTCAAATTTTATCTTGATGAGTATTTTTAGATCCCATTTTAAAACATATCACCTCCTAAACACTATATAATCTCATAACAGGATAAATTTGTCACTTATGTTGCCACTGTCACTCCACTATTCATCCTAGTGGTGTCTTGATTTTACATGGTTCCTGAAAACAGGTTGTGTATTACGTTAACAATGTACCCATCACTAGAATTGTTATATTTTCTGTAAATTCATTCCTTTCCTTAAAGTAACACATAAGATTAATTTATTTTAGGTCTTGTTAGTGCCAGTGCATATGGTTTACTTCTTTAAATTACATTTTAAATTACATTTTGTTTCTTTGTAATAGACTGGAAGAAAAAAAAATGATCTGAAGCACTAACCAAATCTGTTTTTCAAAAGTCACTGGAGCTGGTGTTGAATTAAAAACAACAACTAAGAAGCAGAAAGGTATTGTATGATCAGCTTTTTGTAGCAAAGGCTAATATGAATTCTGAGAACAAAATGAGACTATTTAAAAATAATATGGACAACAATTGGTGATTGCGGGGGCACGTGGAGATGGCACAGGTGTGAGACAAATGGTAAAAAATACAGTAAAAAAAGAAAAAATATTTTTATCATTGGTATAGATAGAGGAATTTGAAGGAGGGGGGGAAAACAGATTCCAGTAATTTTTCTGGAATTTACACAATCTTCTTTGGTATGTGAGTAATGTAACGGTTAAGTTTCTAGATACTTACGTGTTATGAAATTGAGCCATTCAATAGCTGCAGGACTCTCTCTCTAAACCTTCACATTTATCATCAAGGAAATAAAGGTACTGTTCCTAACAGTTTTTGTTTTGTTCATTGTTCTTTGTCAACCATTTCTACATTTCACTTAGACAAAATGTAGTGTTCCCTAATCCTCAACCTTTTTGACTGGCCTTTTAAATTCAAATTTCTGCAGATAATATTTAGCTTATTGTTCATTGGAGATGCATTCATGTCCTTTTCATCAAGCTTTGTCTTCTTTTTTCATGTATACTACTTTTATGGAATTTATTGAAATATTAAAGCAAGCTATCATGGAATTTCTTCTTTGGCCCTGACTGACAGTTTCTCCAAGATATCTCACTTCTAGGGTAGGGAGACACTGACATTCCCTTCTGTTTATGTAACTCCAAAGTAGAAGTCTCTCTTGCCATAATTACAACAGTGTCTTGATGCAATTTAATTTTCTCTTGGGTTAATGAAGTTGTATATGCTGCAACACTGGGATAGTTACATTGCTGATATTCTACTAATTGCTAAGGAAAGAGCCCACTGGTCCATCCCTCCCAGAATGAAAGTGGGGCACGAGTGCCTTCCCCTAGCTGTGCTAGTCTGCTCAGGCAGATGGAGGCTGAAGGACAAAGGATGATTCTGTGTTGGGAGAAGGCTTGCCATATAAACCGAGGGAAGAATCAGAAGAAATGGTTTCTTACGGTCCATTAAGTTCCATATTCCAGAAGATATAGAATATTTATATTCTGATGGTATGAATTAACTTTTTATTATACTTAATAAATGTAGAATTCTTAAAATAGAAATAAATACACTTAAAACTAGCACAATTTTAAAGTCACACCAATTGGGAACTTACAAACTGGAGGAAAAAAACCCTTAAGATGTATTTTCTATAGTCATGCAAAAGGCATTCTTCAACTACTTTAATGCACAAAGACTTCCAGAAAATGTACAAATATCAAATGAATCAAAGTAAAATATGAATTTTTCCAATAGAGCTAAAAACATTTGAATCCCTAATTACATGTTTAATTAATGTTAGGACGATTTTGGTGAGCTATTTCAAGCATTTTGTCTTTAACTTTGTTTTCCTTCGAAGTTGAACAGTTAATGGTGTGTATCCCATATACAGTTGAAGCTGACAGTAATGCATATTTAGAATGCCTGATGATTTCTACCATCATCTCAGTTATATATGTGACCTATACTTCTTATCACTAGTAACAGTACCTTCATTCTTCAGTTTTCTCCTTATTTTTTAAAATAGGGGCAATGGACAACAAAACATGCAAATACTACACTACGATAAATATGGCAATGGTGCACAAATAATCATACTGGCAGGCAGGGGCTGTCCTATGAGAACCTGAAAAATTCACTTTTCACGTGATATAAAAAAATTTAAGTAAAAAATTAAAGGTGATTTAAAACAATAAAAAAATTTAAGTAAAAAATTAAAGGTGATTTAAAACAAACTCTATACAAACAAACCATAGCTACCTGTGTGCTCTGAGGAAAGATTCTAACAGCCACATACTTTACCTCATCTACTCAAGGAGGGGGTTGCTGAAATTATCTCTAAGGTAAATATCAAAACTAAAATTCTCTGGTTCTGTGACAATGGTTATTATTTTTTCTTGCCAGTTGATCCTTACTTTTGAAAACTTTTGTCCACAAAGATAATTCCCTCAGAAAAATTACTTTGCTTTTCATTTTTAATCAGGACACCTATGACTGCTAATTAGCACTATTGATTTTAGTGCTTATAATTCTCAGAAAGTAACTCACATTACACACTGAACTGACAAAATTGCAGTCAAAGATATTAACTGTTTTCTTAACCTACACATTATCTATGCTAATGGAACATAGCTTTTCCATGGGCATTTTCAACATTTAAAAAAGATAAACATAGCTTAGGCTACTGGGAATTATGACTTTATGAAATAAACATAAAAATATTTTCTGAGCATTAAAACAGTCTGCGCCTTAATGAATCATTCAAATGGTAGTAACAAAATAAGGGAGTTCTGCACTGGTGGTAGTTACAAGGATATGAATGTGTATTATTTTTCTAATTACTAAGTTGTGTCCTTATGATTTGGGCATTTCACTGCATATATATCATGCCTGAATAACAAAAATTCTTTTAAAGCACTGGGAAAATATTCAGATTTTACAAGTCTTAAAGAGACATATCACCCAAATACAATACATAAACCTTGTTTGTATTGTAAGTTGAACACATCAACTTACACATGTTGTTAAACACATGTTGAACACATGTGTTGAACACATGTTGTTAAAAACAAAAATAAAAACACTTTTGACCTGGCTGGTGTAGCTCAGTGGATTGAGCGCAGACCTGCGAACCAGACAATCGCGGTTTGATTCCCAGTCAGGGCACATGCCGGGGTTGCAGGCAGGTTCCCTGCAGGCCAGTTCCCAGCAGGGGATGCATGAAAGGCAACCATACATTGATGTTTCTCTCCCTCTCTCCTTCCCTTCCCCTCTAAAGATAAATAAATAAAATCTTTAAAAAAAACACTTTTGATATAACTGGGGGAAATGGACTGAGTAATACAGAATTATTAATGTTATATATATTTTAGAAAGATTATTAGACATAGATATTGAAAGTGGAATGAAACAATTTCTGAGGTTTGCTCAGGGATACTGTAGCAAAAGAAAGTGGGGAGTATGTGACAAACACTGATAAATGCTGAAGCCGAGTGAACAAGTACAGTGGGAAATCACTTTCTACTCTTATGTATGTCTGCAAATATCCATAATAAAATAAAATTAAAAATGTATAGAATTATAGGTATTATATGTTGTCCTCTCTTTTCTGTCTTGAATATCTTTTAAAATTTTAATCTGGGATTGTCAACACAGGGCAGCCAGGCAAGCCCATAGTACCAGTGAGTAATGAGAAGAGACCAGGGCTAAAACAGAAGCTGCTCAAAGGCAAATGATTTAGTCAGGGAGAAATCCAAAGCTAATGCTGAGAATGCAGCCTAGAAAAGGAGCCAGGTCAACGTCAAAAATTTTTTTTATCTAATCAAGAAAAACATGAGGTGATAATTTAATAATTTAATATAGCACTCTGTAGTTTATAAAACCTACTTATTTTTAAGCAATATTTTATTGATTATGCTGTTACAGCTGTGCCAATTTTTCTCCCCTTTAGTCCCCTCTGCCCTGCACCACCCTTCCCACAAACCCTCCCACCCCCTTAGTTCATGTCCATGGGTCATACATATAAGTTCCTTAGCTTCTCCACTTCCCCCTGCCTATTTTGTACCTACCATTTATGCTTCTTATTCCCTGAACCTTTCCCCTCATTATCCCCCTTCCCTCTCCTTGCTGATAACCCTCCATGTGATTTCTCCATTTCTGTGATTCTGTTCCTATTCTAGTGTTTGCTTAGTTTCTCCTTGTTTTTGTTTTAGGTTCAGTTGTTGAGAGTTGTGAGTTTGCTGTCATTTTACTGTTCATATTTTTGATCTGCTTTTTCTGAGATAAGTACCTTTAACATTTCATATAGTAGGGCTGGGTGACAATGAACTCCTTTAGTTTGACCTTATCTGGGAAGCACTTTATCTGCCCTTCCATTCTAAATGATAGCTTTGCTGGATAGAGTAATCTTGGATGTAGGTCCTTATCTTTCATGACTTTGAATACTTCTTTCCAGCCCTTTCTTGCCTGCAAAGTTTCTTTGCAGAAATCAGCTGATGGTCTTATGGGAACTCCTGTGTAGGTAACTGTCTCCTTTTCTCTTGCTGCTTTTAAGATTCTTTCCTTCTCTTTAATCTTAGGTGATGTAATTATGATGTGCCTTGGTGTGTTCTTCCTTGGGTCCGATTTCTTTGGGACTCTCTGAGCATCGTGGATGTCTATTTCCTTTGCTAGATTGGGGAGTTCTACTTCATTATATTTTCATATAAGTTTTCAATTTCTTGCTCTTCCTCTTCTCCTTCTGACATGCCTATGATTTGGTTGTTCGAACTTTCAAAGTTGTCCCAGAGGTTCCTAAGCCTCTCCTCATTTTTCTGAATTCTTGTTTAATCATTCCATTGTGACTGAATATTTATTTCTTCCTTCTGCTACAAATCATTGATTTGAGTCCAGGTTTCCTTCCCTTCACTGTTGTTGGTTCCCTGTATATATTTCTTTATTTCATTTTTTTGGAGTCTTCACTTTTTCATCTATTTTGCAACCATCCTCAACCATTTCTGTGAGCATCCTGATTACCAGTGTTTTTTTTTTAAAACTTTTTTATTGATTATGCCATTACATTTGTTCTATTCCCCCCTCCATTCCCCTCCACCCTGCATACCCCTCCCCCACCATTTCCCCCTTTAGTTCATGAACACGTGTCTCAAATTCTTTAGATTCTGTATTTCCCCTACTATTCTTACCCTCCCCCCATCTATTTTCTATCTACTGTCTATGCTACTTATTTTCTGTACCTTCTCCCCCCTTCTCCTTCTCCCACTCCCCTGTTGCTAACCTTCCATGTAATCTTCATTTCTATGGTTCACTCCTGATCTAGCTGTCCTCTTAGTTTGCTTTTGTTTTAGGTGTGGTTGTTGATAACTGTGAGTTTGCTGTCCTTTCACTGTTCATCTTTTTTATCTTCTTTTTCTTAGGTAAGTCCCTTTAACATTTCATATAATAAGGGCTTGGTGATGACGAACTCCTTGAATTTGGTCTTATCTGAGAAGCACTTTATCTGTCCTTCCATTCTAAATGAAAACTTTGCTGGATAGAGCAATCTTGGTTGTAGGTCTTTGGTTTTCATGACTTGGAATACCTCTTTCCAGCCCCTTCTTGCCTGTAAGGTCTCTTTTGAGAAATCAGCTGACAGTCTGATGGGAACTCCTTTGTAGGTCCCCTTTAGCTTTTGCTGCTTCTTGGATTCTCTCCTTCATTTTAATCTTGGCTAATATAATGATGATGTGCCTTGGTGTGTTTTTTCTTGGGTCCAACTTCTTTGGGACTCTCTGAGCTTCCTGGATTTCCTGGAAGTCTATTTCCTCTGCCAGAATGGGGAAATTCTCTATTATTTGTTCAAATAAGGTTTCCACTTGTGACTCTTCCCCTTCTGGTACCCCTATAATTCGAATGTTGGAACGTTTAAAGATGTCCTGGAGGTTCCTAAGCTTCTCTTCATTTTTTTGAATTCGTGTTTCTTCATTCTTTTCTGTTTGATCATTTTTTTCTTCCTTTTGGTCCACTCCATTGATTTGAGTCCCAATCTCCTTTCTATTACTATTGGTTTCCTTTGTATTACCATTCATTTCAATTAGTTTAGCTTCCATATGTTTCTCTAATTTGTGACTAAAATCAACCAGTTCTGTGAGGATCCTGATAGGAGGATCCAGTGTTTTGAACTGTGCATCTGAAAGATTGGCTATTTATTCATCGCTTAGATCGATCAGCTCTGGGGCTCTGAGTTGTTCTTGAGCCATTTTTGATCTGTTCGCGCCATTAAGTAAGCAGAGCAAAGCCTTAGTCGTTTACCAGGATGGGGCCACCCAGGTCGCTGGTTTGTGACGCTGTGTGTGGGGGCATAGTGAGAGAGGGAGCAATGGCGGTCCTCTCCGCTAGCCCAGTCCGTCCAGTCCCACCATTCCCCCCAGGCCTGTTTATCCGATCGGAATTGTGCCAGCCTGCTGCCACGGGCCTGCTCTCCTCTTCACTGGTTTATCTGCACGCAGATGCGCGACCGACCGCAGACAGCCTGCCACGCCTCTTCCCTGTGTGCTCCCGTAGCTAGCCCGCGATCTGCGCTTTCGGCTGCTTGCGCACCGCCCGTTCGGGGATTTTTTTTTTTTGCTAACCTGCTCCGCTGCTGGCTTCGCTCCTCTTACCGGTTTAGCTGAGCATTTCGTTGTCTTTGGACTCCGTATTGTCAATTTTCTGTGTGGCTTGGTTGTGTTTTTTGTTGTTAAAAATAGTCGTTCTTAGATTTGGTTGTGCACGGAAGCAAGGTAGTTCCACCTACACCTCCATCTTGGCGGAAGTCCCCTGATTACCAGTGTTTTGAAGGTTGCATCTTCATAGGTTGGCTATCTCTTCACTGCTCGGTTCTATTTTTGGAGCTTTGATCTGTTTTTTCGTTTGGGCCTTTTTTTTTTTTTTGTCTTGGCAAACCTGTGACATTGTAAGGAGTGGAGCCTTAGGAATCCATCAGAGCAGGGCAACCCACTTTGCTTCCTGGTGGAGCTGTATGTGAGGGAGGCGTCACAGAGGAAACAATGCTGCTTGCTCAGCTCTTCACACACCTTCAGTCACTTCTCCCACTACCCACAACCAAATTGGGCCCTTCTGGTACTAATTCCCAATTGTGTGGGTTTCTGTACATTCTAGGACCCTGTGGGTCTCTCCAACGAACTCCCCTGTGAGGTTGGGAGTTTCTCCTGCCGCCACAACACCCACAGCATTTTACAATCAGAGTTTTCCAGGCTTTCTTTACCGGTGCTTGCACCCTGGGTTGTGTAGTCTGACTTGCTCTCCAATTGTTCCTCCTGGTTTGTCTGCATGTGAATGTGGGACCACCCAGTCTTCCAGCCACTGCCTTGCTGTGTGTCCTCTCTATCCCGGCTGCCCATCTCTGCTGCCCCTACTAGTCTTGATGAATGTTTCTTCTTTAACTACTTGGTTGTCAGACTTCATACGGTTCAATTTTCTGGAAGTTCTGGTTGTTTTTTGGTTTTGAATATGTTGTTGTCCTTCTTTTGTTTGTGCAAGGAGGCAAAGTATATCTACCTACACCTCCATTGTGGCTGGAAGTTGAGCTCTAATTATTTTACTACTCAACTTAGTTCTCTTAACAATTCTGTGAGAGAGGAAGAATTGGTATTCCTTCCATTCTTAAACCTGATAAACAGGCATTAAGTCACAAAGCTAGCAAATGGTGGAGTTTCAACTAGGACCCCAGATTTAGTCCTACTTAGTGCAACACAGTGACTTAGGTTTTTAAGTTGTTTCACGAAAATATTTCAAAGTTTCCACAGATTCTTGATTTAAATTATTTAGATATAGAAAGTAATTTTAATGTCCAAATAGTCACTAGTGATATTGGAGACAAACATGTTAACTTTTACTGGTTTTGTGTAAATTCACTAGTGTTGTGCATGTCTTGGACTAAATCATCTTCTGTTATTTTTATTTAATTGAAGGAGAGTTTGTTTACCTAAATAAAATAAAATACAGAAGTATCTTAAAAGTGCATTATATATAAAATTGTCATCTATAACTATTGCTTAATTTTTCTCATAAATGACTAATAATTTAATCCTATCCAATTTTTTAATGCCAACAAAATAGAATTTTAATTATTTTTAACATTGAAATTCCACATATGTTTTTATTTAAAAAAAATTCCCACTGCTAAAAATGTGCTTCACAGGCTTTACATTTAAGAACACTAGGGAGAAAAAGGGGTTGCTGCTATAATGAGCTGTTTGCATCTGACAAAATTTTGTCACATTAATTCTATTTACTTAAAAATATGAGTAGATCTTAAAAGCTCTTATCACAAGAAAAAGAAATGTAACTGTGAGGTGATGGATGTTAACTAAATTTATTGTGGTAATAATTTTGCAATGTATACATATTTCAAAAATTACAGTGTATACCTAAAACTAATACAATGTCAATTATATTTTAATTCAGAAATTTAAAAAGAATATTTAGAATGTGTAGGAGTCAGTGATCAAACACATGACGGCTAACAGTGATGTTTTGCTGACCTCCAAACCACAAAATGTGACCAGATAAAATACTTAACTGTATTAAGAATAATTCTTTTATAACTTTATATACCATGAAAACGGTTCTATTTCGATTTGCTAGCTTTTCTATCAATGTCCTGTAAAGAAGCATTTGATTCATATGCAAAGGTGGTAAACATGACATGTCTTCCTTGAAGAAGTAATTTAGGAAGCACCGAAGGAAGTAGCTTTGGTGTAGGAATTTGGCCTAGGATGACAAAGTCAATAGGGAGTGCTGAGGTGTTGAACAAGCTGGAGATCTGCACATTTCACCATAAATCAAAACGATTCACTAAAAACACCCAACCAAACAACAACGTAACAACCACCAGCAGCACTGCCAGCACACGAACGGTGTCTGCAGCCCACCTGTGTGGACAACCAGTGTGCTTCCCCTGAGGGCCATTCAACTCTTTTCCTACTGCTCAGTCTTGTTTCCTATTTCTGGGCGTCATGGCATCAAAACTGATTGTCACTACATTTGCACTTTTATCACAAGCATATTTATTTATACCGATTTCTTTGACTTTTTTGTAAATTAAGTATATACTATATGAAAGTTTGTGTTTTTTTTCCTCCACCACTTTCCCACCCCCTTTCTTTCCCTCTTCCCCTTATTTTTCTTCTCTTTCTGCATGATGGTAATATTCCCTTGGTAAATCAGAGTCCTAAAGCATTCTTTTATTTTTGATTATCAGTTGAAAATTTCAGTTGCTTTCATCCGTTCATCTAGTTAACTTTCCAGTCTTTATAACTTCAGAGCAGCATACCTTAAAACTAAATTCTAAATTCCAGCCAGACAACATTTGGGATAATAAAATCAAGTAGCTTTGGCTCCATATACAGAATCAACTTAACTAAAAACGAGTAACTTCAAATTAAAATACAATCATGCAATTTAAACATGATAAGAAAAGTCCTTCTGAAAAAAACCTCATCATTGTTTTCCTTAACAGGTCCTAAATAGTAATGTCTATGGAAATAATAAATTATAATAAAATATATTTTCTGTAATTAATCATAAATACTTCTTAATTAAACAGGAACTTAGAGGAACTGAACTCTAAACATTTACTGCACCTCAACAAAAAATTCTTTTGAATTAAGCATTAAAAAATACCCCTGAATATTCTCCAATGTAAGGAAGATGCTAAAATATTATTTTAATATGAAAATTTAGTTTGTATAATTCTATAAGCTACTACAAAGACATTTTTTTGGAAAATAAGTCACAACCAGCTTTTCTTTCATCTTCACCATATAACGATTACTGACATCAGTCTGTAACTCACTTGGCAGATGATCTGACCACTGCATGTTCATCAGAATTAAGGATTTTTGTCAGATGAGCTGCAACTGAGTCTTCATAAATTGTCATCTGAAAAAAAATTTAAACTGCATTGTGTTACTATTGCTGGCAATTACATAACTCAGTTATTACTGCTTCAAAGATGGGATCCTTCGTGACACAGGACAATGGCTGCAAATAATATGTAACCAAGAGTCATTATACAAAATAGACAAATATTTTCTTCCTGTGAAAGCTTTTAGTTTCTGGAATTCTTTAATTTATACTCTTAGAAAAATCCAGAAAACCCCCTTTAAATTTTTTTAAATGTTAAAAGGCTGAATATATAAAGCATTCATAAAACTGAGTAAAAAAATGCTATGCAACCTAATAAGCATGGGACAAAGAGGAGAAATTTAAAGACACAGATATCCAAATGATCCATAAACAGATGAAAAGGTGTTCAACCTTATAAGCTACCTGGCAAATGTAAAGTAAAGCCACCATGGGATAACACTATGTATCTGCCAGAATAGCTAAAATAAAAACAACAACCAGAAAATGTCAATTACTAGCAAAAGCAATAGAACTCTTATATTCTCCTGGAGGAGCAATTGATACACATACTCTATAAAACTTTGGATAGTATCTATTAAAGTTGAACATATGCATAATACTGCAGGACCCAGCAATTCAACTTCCACATGTATGCACAAAAGAAATGCAGATTTCAGCAAATGTATATTCAGCAAAAGGCACATATTAGAATATTAACAGCAGCATTTACTCAATGGTAGAATGGATAATATATTATACAACAGTATATCTGTGCAATGGAAAACTAAAGGGCGATGAAAATGCATGATTTACAACTAAACTACAATATAGATGAATCACACAGAACACAATGTTGAGTGAAAGAATTCAGAACCAAAGGAGTACATACAAAATGATTCTATTTTACAAAGTACAAAAACAGGCAAAACTAATCAGTGCCGTTAGAAGCTGGGAGAATGGTTACTGGGGTGGTGAATGAAATGGGGCACAAGGAGGTCTCATGTGGTGCTGGCAATGCTACCCTGTGATCCGGTGTTGATTACATCTAGTTTGTGGAAACTCACCAAAATGAACATTTATGACAGTTATACTTTTCTGTATGCACAATTCAATAAGGTTTTTTAAAAATGCCGAATGCAGTGTCATACAAGCATGTAAATAAATACTTCTCTTAAATCACTAAATAATCAAATGCTAAAGAAGTCTCATATCACCTTTTTTATTGGATTCAAACTTTAACATTCTATTGAAAGAACACATCTTTCTAATAATGTAAATGTGTACAGTATTTAAACAGTTTCATATTGAGAGCCTTCCATCAAATGTTTGCTTCAAATACTCCATGTCGCAATTGCTCAAAAATTTCTTTATAAACCATCTGTTCTACTCAGGCCAGCCGCCTATACTCCTCTGCCTGACTCAGATATCCTTTCATCACTTTTTCACTAATCAGCATCAGTTTATTCAGACTTAGATGAAGATTCAATTACCCCCTGGCCCACTCGGTAAAGCCTTCTTGACTAGGTCCCCCAAAGGGACCTCATTCCTGATTAACATCCAGTTCCACCAGTGGCTAATCAGTATGTTGTTACTCTTTTAAATTTCTATCTTACTTTTTTCAAAGACAAACCACATATGGAAAAAAATTTTACATGAAAGAAAGGTGGGAAAAAGTAAAAAAAGAAAATATTTTTCCAGAAAGATTAGTTTTATTTCTTTTTCCTATAGGATACATTGTCATAAAACCTAAGGAAGTAGAAAAAAAGTATTATAAACTATCATTAATTCCATTTGAATTTACATTAAAAAACCCAGTGTTTTGCCCTGACTAGGGTGGCTTAGTGGGTTGGGTGTTGCCCTGCAAACCCAAAAGGTCACTGAATTTCCAGTCAGGGCACATGCCCGGGGTTGCAGGTCAGTTCCCCAGCTCTGGGCATGCAAGAGGCAATGGACTGATGTTTTTCTCCCTGTCTTTCTCCCTCCTTTCCCCTTTCTCTAAAAAATAAATAAAATACTTTTTAAAACCAAGTTTTTGTCCATTAAAAATAAACAGAAGCAAAAAATACAATTTCTTCCAGAGGAAAACAAAATAACTTCTGTGTCCAAGGATAAAATTATTGATACCACTTACTAACCTATTATGTAGTCATTTAGTTAAGTCACAAAGATAAGGTAATAACAGTAGTTAACCCTTTTTAATTGTGTATCAAGCACTGTGGTTAAGCACTATGTATATATGTATCCCATTACGTGTCCTTTTCCACAGCCAAGGAATGTGAGGCTCAGGTGAGCTGAGTGATTTGCCCAAGACTCCAATTAATGAAGAGCAGACAAGCTAAGGGCTGGTTCTGAGGCTTTTCCCACCATATTGCCCCTGCCTCTGCCCCCACCAAGTCCTGGTCTTTGCTTAACTGTATTTGTTAAATATAAGTATTATCATTTCTCAAGTGTATCATTTATAACAGCCTCCTTATTGAGCTTTCTAAGTCTCTCCTGCTTGTTTTAAAACCATTCTCTAGTTTACAGCACAATATTAAAAAAAAAAAATCTGATCACACTCCTGCTTCAGTGTCTCAGTGTATCCCTCCTACTTTCTAGATAATGTCAAAACCCTTCAGCTAACAAGGAAAACCTTCCCTAATTCCCAGGACTCTCCAAGATCTGGCCCTCCTTTCCTCTCTGTCCTGTTTTTTGATGCTCTTTCCTTGCCCTGCATGTTCTAACTCTACAGAATTACTTGTAGGGCCATAAATTTACCAAAGCATTCATTATCATGCTCTATGTAATACTCTTTTTCAAATGGCTCATCTCTACTTTTCTTCTTTTGTGCTGAAAACCAAGTTTACGCACAACTCTCTCTGTAAAGACTTCAATGAACTTGCCAGGCCAAGAAGCCTCTCTTCTGAGCAACCATTATAACCTGAAAATAACCTAAACACTAGTGATCATTTCCTTGTCTGTCCCTCCCACTATAGCAGAGATTCCCAAACTTCCTGAGTTTGTGGTATCCTTAATGTCTGAACAATTTTGTCATACTGTCCTTAGGCCAAAAGAAATACCTAACGGTAGTTAACTCTAAACAATAAGTATTTATGTCTTAACAATTTATTAACTTTAAAAATAATATATATACATTAGAAGAAAAAATCTGATTGCATTCTTAAAAAACTAACTGTAAGCCTGTTGGCACTGTATATATATGAAACCTTGGAATCAGATTGGCCAATGACGTTCTCCTTTCCTATTCCACATAAATTTCTGCGTGGTATTTGCTTTTTACCACAGTAAGTACTAAAAACCCAGATTCATGATAATATGTCATCAAAAGGAATGTAGGGTAGCCTAATGTTTAAACCGTGCGCTACCTCAAGCTAGTAGTTTGCCAAGCATCCAACAGATGCTGAGTATTACCAGGTGTTTTTTTAATTTAAAAAGATCACTGTGGTGCCCTGAGGCACCCAGTTTGGGAACCACACTCTAAGCTGACCGAAGCTAGAGGGTCTTTCATTTCCAGTCCCAGGTATCAGCACTCAATCTTGTTAAATGAATAAAAGAGAATAAAGTTATAATTTCTTAGCATGCTACTACCAAGCACCTAGAAAACCAACAGAATTGAGGGGAGAGAACTTTTATTATTCTATCAAAGTAAATTAAAAATAAATAGGAAGAATTCTGTTTCCATATTTTTAAGGCCATTCTTTCCTGCCTTCAGGGAGATGACTGAGGTTCAGCAGTTCTCACTTCCTCTTTGATCAGCCTGGCATTAATAAACAAGCATCTATTGACTTACCAGACTTGTACAACTGGGATACGATATAGAAGAGACTAAAAATATGACTCCTGCATCAAAAAGTTTTTAATCCAATTGGAAAGCAGTAAGAATCTGGCTTTGAAGAAATAGGCAAGGTCACAGGGCTTTGACACCAAGATACCCATTTTTCCAAAAGGGATTGATCTTTTGATCAAAATTTAACAAGAATGTTGTTATTCTGCCAGTCACAGTGGTAGGTGACAATACACTGGTGAGTGAATAATACACACTTGCCTGACCTTTACAGCATGATAGTACCAAGATAATGGAAAGTGAACAGGACTATGGAACCGCAGAGGAAGAACACAGTGGAGGACTTGAGAGACAGGGATGGCTGCTTGGAGTGAGTGATACCTAAGCTGAGACCCAAGGTAGGAACGAGTGAACTAATAAGCAGAGGCCAATGGAGGGATACAAATTTGTTTGCAAAGGTTTAGAGGAAAAAACATGATGGGCATGGGACTTGTATGTTACATGCAAACAATAAATTTTCTAATACCGAGTATTAAATAACAGAATCAATCTTAATGAAGGAAATCAGGAAATTACTCTTTTTACAATGTTTAAAAGTACAACAGCAAACAGAATTACTTAATTATGGCCATAAAGAATTAATTGACAAAACTCACAATTCTTTAAGCTCTGTAATTCTATGATGCCAGCAGAATGCTGGCAGAAAGATAAGTAGGAAGGATCAACAACCTTTTTGTACTTCTAAGAAAAACAAAAATATAATTTCGCAATCAGGAATAAGGGAACCCAAAGTGAATGTTTTATTTCCTGTAAAGGAAGGTGCAGCTTACTTCTATCATAGTTTTCAAGGCAAAAAGTCATACAGTGACTGGTCAGAGTGATGTAGAACATTGATTTAACCTGTAATCTTAAGGCATTCTATCCTTTTGTTGTGAAATATTTTAATAAGAAACCAAAACAAATAAAGGCTCATTCAAAACCCTTTTATATTAAAGAAGAGGTTTCTTCCATGTAGCTATAATTGTACCTCATATTTAGTGACCATATATATGTGGTAAAAGCAAACTGTCAACCTTTTTTTTTAATACTAGGAAATAGACATCTCTGAAGTAAGTAGAGCAAAAAAATTGCCCTTTTGTCTCTTTGGAGAGAAAAATAACGTTTACAAAAAATATTATTAAGAAAAAGACTAGTTCCTACAAAACATGTATTATGTTTATAGTTGGATAAAATAATATTACAGTCCTGGTTGCATGGCTCAGTTGTAGTACCATTCTATACACTGAAAGGTTGCTGGTTTGATTCTCCACCAGAGCATATACCTAGGTTGTGGGTTCAATTCCCAGTGAGGGCACATGTGGGAGGCAACTGATCAATGTTTCATCCTTACATGGATGTCTTACTCTTTCTCAGTCCCCCTGCCCCTTCCTCTCTCTCAAAAATCAACGGGAACATGTCCTCAAGTAGGGAAACAAATAAACAAGTGAATAAAATAACATTGTAAATGAAAATGCTGCTGGAAATCAAATAGTAAATATATTAATCTTTAATAGTAATTATCTCTGGGTGGCAAGACTTAAGATTTTTACTTTCTTTTTCATATAATTTTTATTTTCAAATTTTTTAGAAGCAGTTTTTGCTACCTTTATATTAGAAAAAGCTTTTCAAAATTCAATTTGCTTCTTTAAGAGCCCCATGTTCCTAGTTACTATGTCTTTCCTTAGTTTTGACAAAATCATAATTTTCTTAATCACAAAACAAAGATTTCAAATGTAATAAACAGATTGATTTTCCCTGAGCAAAAAATAAGCTATCATAGATCAAATAATCTTAGTGAGTCAGAAATAATCCTTTGAAAACTTGGTTCTGTTTTAAATCTCCAGTGCTTTGAGGTTTAATCAGAATGCTTAATCTTTAAGAAGTCTAAAAACTGTACTTATTAGTGGTCTATAGCAGGGATGGAATAAAGTGCACTGTTTTCTTTCTTATTTTGATCAACAGGCTTAACCTGTAGACCTGTTCAGATGAACCCTCAACAAAGCAGGCAAAGCAGGATAAAATTACATAATATTCTGGCCAAAACTATCAGTGTGTTTGGAGATTTTAAGAGCCAGGGGCTAACCCTTAATAATCACACAGGTGCTCATGGGTGAAGCAAAAGATGAGGAAATGCTGACAGGAACTTGCCATCAGCTGACATTCCCTGGAACCCTGTTGGTTAGAGGAAGCAGACAGGTGCAGTATTTGAGAAAAAATATCAGGGGAGATTGAAGGGGAATGCACATGCCTGGTGTTTTGCACACACCCATGAGCATATTTAATCCTCACAATATGGTCATTTCACTCTACAGATGAGGTAACCAATGCCTACGAAGGCGAGAGACGTGGCTAAACTCTCACTCCCAGTGTGGTGGTCACGGAAGGACTCTAACCTAGGTCGTAAGGACTCAGTGCTCTGGGGGACAGGACTATAAGTAGTCAATAAGACCATACTCAAGCCAATAAAACATAAAATTAAGTAAACATGCTACTGTGTCTTACAAGCTTTCTTATTTGTTCAAGATATTCACTCCATCTTCAAATGGTAAATAGGTAAAGGGTTAAAGGCTTACATAAAATTCTTCAGATGCGTCTGGAGGTTCTGGAAGTAGAGAAGCCTTTGGTGGCAATTTGAGTTCATAGGTCATTATACTCCACCTGAAGGGAGAAACATCTTTGGTCTAAAATTCCTTTAAAATTTAATAAACTGATTTTGTTCTCACCTCATATACAAAAATATGCACATATATTTATGAACTATGCCTTACTGTATCTAAAACAACCAAAAAGGATTGAATGTAAAATGTACTTGAAAAATTAAAAAGTGAAATAAATAAAACAACCAAATACAAGACAGATAAAATTTGGTAATTTCATAAAATGCTAAATTTATAAGTTATGATTTCCATATCTTACCAATTCTGTTACGAGTGACTTCAAAAAATTTTTAAGGCCATGACCAAGGTAAGAAATGCATGTACCTAACATTTCCCCTTCTTCACCAGATGCAATGCACTGATTTTTCTATTCTTGTCTGTTTTACTTCTAAAATGATGCTCATTGTATTTTACTAACTAGATTATAAAGTTACTAATGGATCATAACACAAAGTTCTAAAACAACATCCTAGAAAAATAAATGCTTACTACCTATAAAAAACACATCACACTCCATGTTACAACCAGAATGTCAAGTCAGCTTACACATACATGAAGTGAAAATCAGCTAATTATCCCTTAAGTTAAGAATGGGATGAGAGAAAAATACTATTAGAAGTAACCGAAGCCAATTTATTTCAATTAGCTATAAATATTAATTTCAAACCTAACATTGAATCATTTGGTGTTACAGAAAAGCAATCAACTCCCGATAAATCCAGTTGTGTATTTAAAATAACAATTTCAAATTCTGTGAGAACAATTGTGTATGCTGTCTATAACAGGATGTGAAATAAAGATTTTACAAAGACACAAAGCATAATAAAAGTAGTACTACCATAACACATAAATTTTAAGAAAAGCATTTCACAACTGAAACCAGAACCAATAGGAAAATTCCAAGATTAGCATTGGTATTCAAATAAGCTTAGTGCATCATTCAGACTAGTAAGTTTTTGCACAAAAATACAAATTCCCAG
The DNA here is from genome assembly GCF_021234435.1 of Artibeus jamaicensis. NCBI lineage: Eukaryota > Metazoa > Chordata > Mammalia > Chiroptera > Phyllostomidae > Artibeus > Artibeus jamaicensis. The sequence goes on from NW_026521822.1 coordinate 6,119,219, forward strand.
AAAATTCTGCAAAAGACATATATTTTAGGATGTATTAACTGAGTAGTTACATACAGGTCTATTCGACTCTTAACAGGAATGTACTACAAAGAAATATATACTTGATCATGAAAAGCCATTCATTCATCCATCATCCATCCATCCACCCACCCATCCACCATCCATCCATCCATCCATGCAAAGAGATTTCAACATCTCAATGTGATAAGATACTATTCCTGAGTCTGGAAATACCACAGTTTGTAAGACTTCCCTAAGGAACCTTATATTCTAATGCAGAAAATAGATATAATACAAGCCATCCTTGAAAATATCTGAATAGGGAGAAATACAATTGAAAACATGCAAAGTCAAGTTCCTTATAGCTGGAAATACTCTGGTCAAAGGAGAGTTAAAGAAATGGGACAGAAATTCATCAATGTCTTTAATTCTTTGTACCTTCCATGCTGCACCTCCACCCTTGATGGGAAATGATTGGGGTCGAAGAAACAGGAGAAAGCGGCAGTATGAGTCAGAAATGGACGCATGTTGGTACTAGCTAAACAGTTAGGGGCCAGAAGGTAAGGATCCATCTGGTGTATATGTGCATTAAAGAGGAGAGCGTACACTGCTGAGGAAAGACCTGGGGAACTAGAGTCTGGATTTCAGTTTAGAGTGCCAGTTCTACCACTTACTAGCTATGCGATGTTGATAAGATAAATACCTCCCAATTCTCTTTATCTGTAAGATGGAGATTATTATAGTAGTAGCTATCAACTGAGCAGTGATGATTAAGCGAGATGATACTCTATCTAGTAAATACTCTCTCTACCTAAATTTATTATCTAGTAAAGGCACTGCAAGTGCCAGGCAGACAAAAATCTAGTCATTCTTACTCTAGTGTTCCCACAAGCCTTTTCATCTCTGTAAGATAGTCACAATAATGCTTTTTATTAGCTATCCTACTGTGTTGTTTTGAGGATCAAACCAATTGGTATATATATGAAAAAGTACAAAATTTGGAATATTATTAAACAGAGATATTTTCACATGGTCGTTACAAACAGTATTCTTAAGTCAGTAATGAAAAGCCAGGAACATCTTCCATCACCTTATATTTGACCCCTCTTTATCCACATGGTAATGGAAGATGATTTGACTTTGGGTGGTGGGTATACAATGCAATACAGAGATCATTTATCATAGAAATGAACACTTGAAACCTATACAATCTCATTTACCAATGTCACCCTAATAAACTTTAAAAGAATCAATTAGAAAATATTTTTTAAAGCCATAAACAAAATAGTTTTATGTTTCTAATAATGGTCTTTTTTTTAAAGTTAAGAAATCTAATAGGTTTTTTTTAAAATTCCCTTTTATTACTTTTTTTCTTCTTATGTTTTTTGTAGATCTGTATCAAGAAGTTTCACCATGGAGACACAATTTCTCTGGCCACTCCCTGGAGAAGATAATTTTTATTGCACAAAGGGAAAAGAAAACACAGGGTAGAGGAAATGCCTAGCAGTATTTCCTAGGATGAAATGAGAATGTGGTATTTGAATTTGCACAGAGCCTTTTAAAATACCTTGTGTGGTTTGGTGAGCACAGAATTGGGTAATTGTCTGAGAAGCCACCTTTTGGCTCTTTTAAAGACTGAAAGTTGAATTTACTTCATGTACCCAAACTACTGGGGTGGCTGGGATATCCCTCTCACTGACATTAGATGAATATCTAACTACTATGCTGTACATTTGAAACTAATATAATGTTGACTGCCAACTGTAAATTTAATAATTTTTTTCAAAAGAGTATTTGGGATAAACTTAGATAAATGCTCTACAACCCAGCTCTCTTATTTTTTTCATAGTTTAATATTTTATTGTTTATACTATTACAGTTGCCGTAATTTCCTCCCCTTGTCCTCCATTCACCCAACCCACCCCCCACTTTCACAGTCAATCTATGTCCATGGGTCTTTCACATACGTTCTTTGACTAATCCCTTCACCTTCTTTCAACCAGCTCTTTTTAAATATTCTGCCAGCAAAAAAAAATCAACCATTACAACATTACCTTAATGACAGGCAAGGTTACAGTTAATTAGGTTATAGTTCATTTGAGGTTAATTACATTTTAGAATGGTGGCTCCCTGATGAGATTTTGTTATTTTGGGGAAGAGTTCCACAGATGGCTAATTCTATCAAAGTTGTTTTGATTCATGTTAACTCAAGTTTATAATATTTTGATATTTGTCTTCTACTTATGGCCTGGTAAGGTGGGGGTGTAGGTCGTTTCTGGTTACTGAGTCCTGTTGCTCCCCATACCCCAAATCGAACCCCCTCCAGAATACTCAGGGCACACATTGTGATTTCTTCCTTATATGTGGGGCATTCAGAGAGAAAGCAGTGAAGAGTTGTGGACAAGGACGCAACAAGACACAGGGATAGCTCCTTCAGGCAAAGCTGTCTTCCTAATACTTCCCATCTGTGGAGAAGGATTATCTTTTTAATTGTTTTATTTATTTATTGTTATAGGGTAATCTTTTTAAGCATTTACTGTATTTTGCCATGTATGATGAGTACTTTTTTGTCCACATTTTTAAAGGAAAAATAAGGATGCTACATGTGTGTAATGACTACATACCATGGGTATAATAATCCATGTATAATGCACACAAAACCATAGGTGAATATTATACACAGAAAAATGGGTATAATTCATTATGGGTAATTCAAAATGGGTATACCCAAAGAACTACTATGGGTAGTTCTTTGTTGATTTAACTCATACTTCACAGGTATAATTACGAAGAGATATTGTAAGAAATCTAAACTTTATACGTCTTTTTCTGCTTTAATGAAACCATAGGTGATATGCATGAAAAGCACCACCCCTCAAGTTAACTATTTAAGATTTCTCCTGCACTGAATAACAATTAAAAGTAGTTAGTACCAACACAGCCTCCTATCTTTAAAATAACGGGTTTTTATACTACTTTTCTCAGTTTTTGTTACAACTAACTCACTCAAAAAATATATATCTATTGAGTGTCTACTCTCTGCTGGGTACAACTCTACACCTCAGGGGTGACAGAGCAGACAAGACCAGGGAGTCTCTGCTCTCAAGTAAAACTTGAATGATCAAAAAATGATTTCAATGATTTCACTTTTACCTGTCCAACATTTTGGTGCTGGCCCGTTCCAACTTCTCTAGTATCTGGGGAAGTTGGGTGTCATCATCGTATGAACCTCCCCAGCCAAGAACCCGGGCAAGGTCATTTCCAGTACCCAAAGGCAACACTCCCAGCTGACACTAGAAAAGAGCACAACAAGGCAGCCTCAGGCAGGGTGAGAAAAAGGGGCTATTACAGTTCTACACATCTCTGCTGAGCTGGTGAGTATACATTCATGTTAGATAGTAATGAAAACAATTAGTACTTGCCTGTTTATTCAAGTTGAGCTTATCAATTTCTGACAAAACCCAACCTACACTTCCATCTCCTCCACAAACAAGAATCCGAAAATTGTCAAACTTCTGGAATAATCTTAAACTGAAAGTAAAAAGTATTTTATTTTAATATAAATAAATAAAATTCACTTTCCCTATTTCTTTGTTATTCTGCATTTACTGGTATTCAAGTTCAAATTAAATATAAGAACTCTTACATACTAATTATTCTATAAAGTTCATTTAAGTATAGTTTTAACTCAAGCAAACCTCTGAATCACAAAGACAAAAGGGGATTGTAAGTAGAAATGGAGTCAAATTTAAAGAAAAGCAAAGGAAGAAATGGGAAAAGAAACAAACAAAGGAAGCGGAACCCAGGAAAGAGAATGAAAAGTAAGTGATATGAGATGGTAGACAGTGATTTTTCTCTTTCCATTACCAGACTAAGTGATTTCGTTAAGCACAGCTAATTATAAACCAGGAGTGGGAGATCTAGGGCACTGAGCAGCACTTGAGGCGGTTTTAACAGGGACCCACCCAACCTTGTCAATGCATCACTTTTTGTACTCCCTGTCTGTTTTTCCTCCTCCTCTTCTCCGAGTCTCAGGCCAATCCCTTTACTTCTATCTTTCTTCCTCTCAACTTGTGACATATCCTACCTCCTGAATGTACGTTTGATAACTCAAGTATTGTGGAAAATCTAAAAAGTATGTTATACAGACAATCTCAAGAAGTTTAACAAAGAGACTGCCTTTGGTGGGAAAAAATCAATGTCAAGAATATAAGATATTGGAATTATTAAGGATTATTAAACAGATGTATTATAAAGGGTGACGAAGCAATGGAAGAGACAAAGGTGAGAGGAGAGGCCACATAAGGAAATGCCAGGACCCAAACAAAAGAAAGCAAGGATGTCTAAGCAGCTAAGAAAGAAGCAGGGTACACATGAAAAAGACCCACACCCAGGTGACCAGAAGGGCCTGAACTTAGTAAGAAAAAGGCAATGGAAATGAGAAGGAAGACTCTTGAAGGAACAGAAGTGAAAAAAAGCACAGAAAGAGATATAGAAGATAGGAAAGTGTTAAATTACAAAACAAAGAAGGCCTTTTCAGGCATTAGCATTTAAAAATCCCCATTTCTACTTTCATGTTCATGAGTTAAGGTGATGAGAACCCTACAGAAAAGCTGAGTTGGCATAAGTAAACCATACAGAGATGGCGGGGCTCTGGTTCAAATGACACGATCAATGTAAATCATGTACACCCACAAAAAAATGTACGGAAAAATGCCTCAAGGCATATTCTTCTCACTGAAAATATTATTTCATTTTTTTTCAGATTTTACATTTAAATGACATTCCAGATAGATGAAACAATTAACAAAAGTATTTCTTTGCCATTTGTATGAAGTGAGTCTGAAATCCTTGAGAAACTGACTTACAGACCCACGACAATTCTGTGCTTTGGTTAAGTACTTGACCGTATTATATATAATCAATACTAGCCTTCCATACAAATCATTTTCTGAGGTCATTTTGTATTTCTATACTTACACATTTATCTGTCTTAGAGCTAAGCATGCTGTGAGTGCTTGTTTAATCTATAGTGTAAAACATTTTCTAAACAAATTTTGTTATTTTTAGCACGTAAGGCAGTTACACAAATATCATAATGTGTTAAATTTATAATTAGAACTTTAAAAAGAGAGAGAGGAGTAACAAGATCAACACAGAGGTGTCTAGATGAACTGGAGACATCTGTCATGAACTGGAGAGCCAGGCATATTTCATGTTCAGTGCTCCATTTCACTCAAAAGGGATTTATCAATAATCAATTACCCTAAATAAGGGCCTCCATTCATTAAATCAAACACCTGAGCCGGATTTAGTAACTGTTTAAATCGTCGGAGGAACTTGACTCCCTGATTATCTCCACTCTTAGAATTGACAAAAACCAGCAGAGGACTAACACAGAATGAGAACGTTGCTCTGCAGAAACCTGGAAGAAAACACAGGACAAGATCAGGACACACAGCTTCTCTCCTCAACTGCTAACAAAAACTCAGAGAAAAGAAGAGAAATTCATAAGAATAAAGAACTATGTTCATTAAGTTAAAAATTAGCCAACAAAATGGAGATAGTTTGTTATTTACATACCGAGAATATATGTTATCTTTTAAAATATGCTCTATAATGAAAAACTATAACAAATATTATAAAAGTATTAATCACAGATAATTTGAGATATATGACCTGCCTTAACACACTTATATAAGAAAAACCAATCATAGTTTGTGTTCATATTCATTGCTATAAAATACTTTAACTGCTCCTTGATGAGACCTGAGCAAATACTTTAAAATTTATAACAGAACCATGACATATCACGGCTTACAGAGGGAGGGCTTTTAATAGAACAGGTTTTTTTTTCAATCAATTTTTTAGAGGCTTATATTATAGCCTTATACCTGTAAGATCCATTGGTATAATTTACACAAAATGTTTGAAAATCATAATGTACTTTATCAATGCAAAACACTGATAATATAGGGTAAAGGCCTTTCATAATATGGTTTGCTTAGAAGAAAGTTACTAATACGCTATTCCCAAACCAGTGTTGTAAATGGGTTCCTCAGCACTTAGAACTAAGTTGTAAGATTCTAGAAAAAGTGAATTGACTTATAGTAATATAAATTCCTGCAATGAAGCTGTAAGAAAACAGCCCTGGCTGGTGTGGCTCAGTGGCTGAGTGCTGGCCTATGAATCAAAGGATCACCACCAGTTCAGTTCCCAGCCAGGGCACATGTCCGGGTTGTGGGCCAGGTCCCCAGTAAGGGGCGTGCAAGAGGCAACCACACATTGATGTATCTCTCCCTCTCTTTCTACCTCATTTCTCCCTCTGTAAAAATAAATAAATAAAATATCTTAAAAAAAGAAACTAGAAGAAAACAGATTTCTAAATAAGAGATCATGATTCATGGAGTAATAAAAACATTTACAGAAATTTACTTTTTCAAATTACATTTTGGCACAGAACGATGATCTTATTTGCTTAAATGTACAATCTAAAAGTCTTATACACAGCAATTTCACCAACATGTTTACAGCTATGTTAATTTTTTAATGTTCTCTTAAAAATTAAATGTACTGTTCAGCAAGTTAAATAGATTTATTATATAAAGAGTGATAAGAGTAACTAGTTACAATTCTGTTCATTTTAGGAAAATAAATATACACATCAACTTTTCGATATACCAGGAATATCCATACACTGCTGCTACATACCATCAGAATCAGTGCTGTTTAGTGCAATTGGAGGTATGATAGACACTTTACACTGGCCAAGTGGACATATAGGATGGTATAAGTCTTTGCAGGCAGTGTGTACCTAATAACAAACAAATACACTTTTAAGAATCATAAAAACAATCCAGTATTTAGTTATATTGTAAATTGTATCTAAGTAACTGATAAATTAAGGATCAACTATATCACAAAATGTTCAGTAATTCATAAATTACTTTAATGGCACAATATTTATGCTTCTAAGGAATGGGCTAATCATTTTAGCGATGGGAATCTGATTTTGTCTGCATAGCTTATTTTCGTGATATAGTAAGTGCTTGTGAAGACAAGGCAAGAGGTGAGAAGAGAAAGAAGTGCAGAGGAAGGGAGAGAAACTAACCAGTATGCCTCAGTATCGCTGTCCATTAAGAAAACACAAAAACTGACAACACCTACCTTATGAAATCCTTACAGAATTAATGAAAATAAAATCATTATTATATCCACTCTTTCTGTAACAATCCTGTAACTTTTTATTCACACTTCTTTTATAATATTTTCATGTTACTATAGTTACAAGTATATCCATGCCTATATTCCCAGCTAGACTTATAGCCTCGTAAGGAAAAGGAAAAGGTCCTATTATCATATATTCATCTGTACATCATAGGCTACATAGTAAATGTAGAAACAAAGTTTCAAGGTCACTCCAGATACCACTGAAAACAAAAAACACAGCGTTAACTTACTTATTAAGTGGGACACAAGCAACTTTTAATACTTTATATACTTAGCTCCAAAGCCTTTATGTTCTAACCAATAAAAGCAGATATTCAATATTTCATAAAACATTTAGTATGGCATAGTTCATTAGTCCTTTTAGATAACTGGCATATTAATGAAACATGCATTTATCCAAACTTTTGGGAAAGTAACTGAAATGTAATAGTAATTCTTGTTCTGCTAATGACCTAATTTTAGATAGTTTCCTAATTTGATTTATAATAACAATCCAAAATAATTTTACAAAAACAAGCATGCACAGATAGTTTTAACAGGAAAAAAATAGAGTAAAACTGAAAAACACAATAATGTTAAATGAGAAAGGTGGAAGATAAAATTGTACCTTCGCTATTTTTACAGAAAATGTAAAACTATGTCTAGAGAGTAACAACAACTGGAAAAATTAGGAGTCGACTCATTAAGGTTGTGGAGCTGATCTGATTTTTCACTTAGATGACTGTGTTTAGACAATATTCTGCTGGTAGAAACTCCTATTTTAAAGGCAAGACAATATATAAACAGATAAATAAGAGTGCATACGAAGTACAGAGGAAGGGGTGGCTCAGAGACCCACACATCTAACAGGCAGGGTGGAGCCAGAACGGTTCCACAGTAAGGTGATATTTAAGTCTTCCAGGAAGAAAAAGGGAAAAGACATTCCAGAATGCTCTCTTCTATAATCTGTAATAATATTATTAGCGAAATCTTTTAAAGGTGAAGGTGAGTAGAGTGAGCAAATATAAAAACTAATTTACCTTCACTGTTAAAGTTAGTAAAATTTAAAAACTATTGACTAAATACAAGTAGAAACCTATATACTGCAGGTGAAGACAATTTATATAATACTTTTAAAAATACTTCATTACACATGACCTTTAAAAACCAGCTGAAGTTCTTGAAGCGACAGACTCAGACCCCAAGAGAACTAGCAGCAGGTACACACATCACTGGTTGTCCCCTCACCCCTGCCAAACCCAACCTTAGGTAGGATGGAAATTGAAAATCTTGCTTAGGGAGCACTCCTTTAAAATTAAGGAATGGCAAAAGAGGGTTTTAGGGTTTGTGGTTACACCAAAATTCCAAAGAGAGAGAGTCTATATTAGTATAGTCTATAATATATTAAATGGGATAAAAGAAAGGAAAAGTATGCCCATGGCTAACAAGAAGAGGCAACTGATGAAGAATAAATAACAAAAGGACAAAGAGAATCATGTTTGATTTAAAAATGAAAAGGAAACACAAATTACTTGCTAGGCCTGAGTAAAATATTATAGGACTTATTTTCCTTTGTGGTCTATGGAATCAATCTCAATACAAAACCAACACATCACACATCTCTTACATTTGCTGATCGACACCATACTTACTGAAGGCAATGTTTTTCCCCCACCCTTTTTTGGGTGGGAGGGATGGGGAGCGGGGCAGCTGAAGTACAAGACTTAAAGCAAGACAAATCGGCCCAATGCAAGGCAATCTCTGTCACAGTAGCAGAGCATCACCCAGTGCTAAGATAAGCACTCACAGCTACTGCCTCCTGGCCCTACTATCTTTTAGTCCCCACGCCACTCACTGTGTGGCCTGGTTCACTCTCCAAGTCCTGCTCTGACTGCCCACGTGCGTGCAGAGGCCCAGTCCTCACACGGTCCAGCACAGACTGGCTGGTGCCATGTTATGTTCAGTGTGCTTCTCTCCTCTTTCTTGCACAAGCAAGAAAGCTTTAAAATATGTATTTAAATGAAGAGTTTAACACATGGCCTACTTAACTCAGTACTCTGTCAGAGAACATCCACAGGATAGTAGCAAAATTACATTTTGTATGCCAGTCAAAATTTGGTGGCTTTCTATACATAACACATAGTAAAACAGGCCTGAAATAGCAACCCACTGAGGGTGACTAAAGCATAATGAAAAACAATAAAACCAGGGAATAGGTCTTTAGACAAAAGAACTATATAACAAGAGTAAGTATTACAAAAAGGGTATTTGAAAAAGTAACACCTTGAAAAAGATAAATATTACAGTGGGTACATGTGCTACCAGGCTTTGCTGGGTCATAAATACTTTGCCTCTAAACCACAGGAGCTAATTAAAAAATACTCACCATCGTTTTACACCAAAGGCATTTCCAATCTTGTAGACGAAGAACACTGCCACAGGTTTTGTCGCAGACAGCACATTTGGCACTTACAGGCAAGTTACCCTCTAGCCACTGGTGAGGCATAGCCACCTGTGCAGCAGGAATAAAGGACAGTCAAATTAAAGACTGTGGAGCACACCATTCTTACCCCAGGGAAGCTATACAATAATTTCTTACTCTGTGAATCAAATAATATGTATCATCATGGCACGCACTCATTTACTCCACATTTATTGAGCATGTACTATGCCCCAAGCACTGTAGAGGTAGAAAGATAAGTAAGACTAAATCTCTAGCCTTCAGAATTTGTAGTACAGTTGAGGAGAAAGGAATATAAATGGCACCATATTACAGTGATCACAAAGTGCTATCAGATCGTTTATGCAAGGTACAATGGAGGCAAGATTTTGAAGGTGGGGGCACAGTTGAGAGGAGGCCCCAAGGTCTGAGAAGTCAAGATCTGAGCAGGCAGCTGAACTAAGCCTTAGAGACATCCTCATTTGCCAGGTCAGCAACGCCAGCCCCACACCACTCTGGGGCCTATTCACATTTCCCTTCAAGTTTAAGAGCTGAAGGAACCATACAGGATGTAATTGAAAATAAAAACTCATAATTTCCCAAACTCTTCCATTTAATAGTAAGAGTAAATATTCCCATCTAAATCTGTCATTATTTTCTACTGGACAGCGAATCAAAGGGAAGAGGTACTGGGAAGAGATCCGAGATAGAACACGGCTTACTCCATCTTCGTCCTCGATGATGTCCTTCCCAATGGAGGCCAGAGTCGTCCATTTGCAGTTGTTTGTTGCCCTCACTGCACACCTTTTGTGAGCCTTGAATTTACATACTAAAAAAATAAAGGAGACCATTTCTACATACTTGTGTACTTTTCGACAAATGATTAAAGGAAATCACAGTGTGAAATTTTACAGGGTTGGAGGGTGAAAGGAAAACAGTATCTTAAAAAGTTCAAATTACTCTTCAACAATAGTAATGGTATTCTATAAAGCAAACACGGCTATGTATTCAAGAAGCACTTTTATTACGCTATGAGTTGCTACTTAGATTCCATTTAGTCATAAAAGAAAATTAGAAAAAAACACAAAAGAATTGGTTCTTGAGGAGAAAGGAAACAACTGACACACAGAGAACTAAACACAACTCAGTAAAACATGGGTGCTAGTGACATCCATTTCTTACTGGGTGCTAATTACATAAACCTGTTTAATTTGTGAAAATCCAATGAGCTGTACGCTTCTGAAACTTAAAAAGTGTGCAAATACCATTAAGAGAAACAATGAGGTAATTCAAAAGAGTTCTGAATTGCAAGTATGTCAAGACACTTTCCAGGAACCATGGGAAATAGCCTGACAAGGATCACAGAGATGGGCCACCAAGTACTGTGTTGGAATGCCCACAAGAAAATATAGAGGAAAGAAATAATGAGGTGGTGTTCTCACTATATGCTGAGGGAATCATTTAGCTGGGGGAATCGTTATTTCCCCCCACTAAATTACCATGAAGGGGCCTACAAAACAAATAAGAGACACTGAAAACTATGTAACATGGATGAAAGAACCGGAAGACAGACAAATGAAAAGATTCTGTGCTCATGGACTGGGAAGAATTAATATTGTTAAAATGCGTATACTACCCAAAGCAATCTACAGATAGATTCAATGCAATCCCTATCAAAATTCCAATGACATTTTTCACAGAACTAGAATAAATAATTCTAACATTTATATGGAATCACAAAAGACCCCAAAGGGTCAAAGCAATCTTGAGAAAAAAAGAAGAAAGCTGGAGGCATCATGCTCCCTGACTTCAAGAAGAAACTCTCTCTCATGTGCTCCCAACTGTAAACCTGCTTTTATCCTGTCCTGTATATTATAAAGTTGTAATAATCAAAACAGTATCGTGTTGGTATAAAAAAGACATATAGATCAATAAATAAAGAGCCCAGAAATAAATCTATGCATGTATGGTCAGTTAACTTATGACAAAGAAGCCAAGAAAATTAAATGAAGGAAAGACAGTCTTTTCAATAAACTATGTTGAGAAAACTAAACAGCCAAATGCAAAGTAATAAAACTGGGCTATCCCTTATACCATGTACAAAAATTAACTCAAACTGTATTAAAGAATTAAAAGTAAGATCTGATGATACCATAAAACTACCAGAAGAAAGAATAGGCTGTAAGCTCTAAGAAGGACTACACCAAACTATAAAGTGTCTGCACAGCAAAGGAAACCATCAACAAAATGATAATGCAATCCACTCAGAGGACAAAGTAAATGCAAATCACAGATCTGGTAAAAGGTTGATATCCAAAATATATAAAGAAGTCATATAACACAATAGCAAAATACAATTTGTTTTAAAAAATGGGCAGAAGGATCTCTTAAGTGACATTTTTCCAAGTAAGACATATGGATGGCCAACAGGTATATGAAAAGTTTCTTAGCATTACTAATCATCAGTAAAATGCAAAAACCACAGTGAAATATCACCTCATACCTGCTAAAATGGCCATTAGCAAAAAGACAAAAAATTACAAGGGTTAGTGAGGTTCTGAAGAAAAGGGATCCCTTGTGCACTGTTACCAGGAATCCAAACTGGCACAGCCACTATGAAAAACAGTATGAAGGTTACTCAAAAAATTAAAAACAGAACTCCCACATGATACAGCAATCCTACTTCTGAGTATTTACCTAAAGAACATGAAAACACTAACTCGAAAAGATGTCTGCACATCCATGTTCATTGTAGCATTATTTACAATAGTCAAGATATGGAAACAACCTGAGTATCCATTGATATATGAATGAAAAAAAATGTGAGAAAGATATATGGAATATTTTTCAATTATAAAAAAATGGGACCTTGCCATTTGAGACAACATGGATGGACTTTTGAGGGCATTATGCTAAGTGAAATGTCAGACAAAAAACAAATACCATATGATCTCACTTTTATGTAGAATATAAAAAACAACAATCTAACTCACAGGTGCAGAGAACAACAGTTTGGTTGCTAGAGGTGGGGGATTGGGAGGGTGGGCAACATGGATAAAGGGGAGTCAAAACATACAAACCTCCAGTTATAAAATAAGTCAGTCGTGGGGATGTAATATATAGCATGGTAACTATAGTTAGTTAGTAACACTGTACTGTATATTTAAAAGTTGCTACATTGCTAAGAGAATAAATGTTACAAGTTCTCACCACAAGCAAAAAAAAAAAAACTCTGTAACTATATATGGCTACAGTAGCTTAGACTTATTCTGGAAATCATTTGCAATATATACAAATACCGAGTTAAAAAAAAAAAGACAGGGAGAGAAGTTAAGAGGAAACAGCCATAAAAGAAGCAGCACAGATATGAAAAACAAGTAAACCACAGGTTTGGAAAATTAACCCTTGCTTATAAAAATCACCACTTGGCTACCATTAAACTTATCCTTCTAAGGACACAAATTATCCGAACGTTAGTGGATTCTGATGTCACACAGGTTTCTGACTTTTCAGATAAATGGTTAAAAGTAGAGATCACTTCAGTGGAAATATTAATAATATGGTAACCGTTGCTAAATTCTAATTGTAAGGTGGCTCCCCTTCACATGATTTTGAATTTCTAACAGTAAGCCATGAATAAACTAGAAATGATGGCTGACACACCATTCTTTTTAGGAAAACCTAATGTAATGTAGTATGTAAACTAAAGAGCCAAGTATGTATAACAGTCAAATGTTCAAATGCTTCAAGTATGAGGAACAGCCCATATGGAAATGGTCACTTACACTAACCCGGTTTTCCCCATCTGCACAAACTGGAAATGTTTCATTTACATGCTTTTTTGTGTTCACTCACAAATTTTTTCCTAGAAATTATACTATTTTTGTGATAAATGACTTTGTAACTACAGCACAGACTTCACACAGACTACAGTAATTACTGAATTGAATTTTATTGCTGATAAATACTGTAAAAAAGAGCACTTAGAAGTAAGCTTAGCTTGAAAACCAATTTGAGCATTTTGTTCCAATACAAGTGACTATTTTAAAACTATGGTTAGTTAGTGTCTCTAGGCCTTTTCATCTGTTACAATATTGCTCAAAAGCGTGGTCCTAGTTTTAATTTTATCTGCAACATAATGCCCAGACTGCTTTTTAAGTACAAGGAAGTACCTGACATTAATGGTCAATTAACTACTTTCTAAGAGGCAAAGAAGTAAAAAAGGGCAATAGGGTATAATTTCATGGCTTTTTAAAATTTTGTTACTCAAAATCAAGCAGCATATTAAAAACAGACACCACAGATTTGTAATAATAAAGGGCTTCTTAAAATGATTCTCAAAAATTGAAAAGTTGCTTAATATACAGTAACAACAACAACAGAAACCAGGCTGTAATTATGGTCACTAAGAAGTGGAAATGATTAACAGGCACCTTAACTTTGTTAGGTAACAATTAAGTTTCTCCAAACAAGTTATTCTGAAATGAAGCACTTTCCCCTGACCTGTAAAGCCATTATTTTAAAACTCTAAGACTTATAAAATATACTAACATATAACAAAATTATGATTTTTTATTTTAATATTTATTCAGCCTTTTCTACAATGAGTCTTTATGTATTCAATCATGGTTAAGATAAAATTTGTAAGTTGATATATTTGATACTGTTAATTAAAAAAATCACCATTTAACTTTTTTGTTAAATTGCTATTTAAATAATAAAGAATAATTATGCTCTGAAATTACAATTAACAACCTCAATTGATTTAGGGGATTATTTATGAAAGTTTTTTTCTTCTATTTTTTCATATATTTTATATGTGAAAGGTTTCAAAGTAATAATTTTAGTCATTACTCAACACAAACCTGGAAGACGAATGAATCCATACAGCCTTGTTTCATTGTGTCAAACAAAGGCACAGATGAAATAAATTTAGCAAGGCTGCACGCACTGGAAGCTGGATTCTATTCTAACACGGAGGTTTTCGTTGTCACTGTTGAATAAATTTTTCTTGTATTTGTATCTCTGTTATAACTTGAATCCCCTTGCATTCCGTGGCTTTAGTTTTATTAAGCAGGTAGTTTATTCAGATTAGGGGGGCTTCCCTGAAGTTTAACTGTGATTACAATAAAAATATCCTAAATACCCATATTCTCATAAAATAAGAATGTAATTTTTTATATATTCATAAAACCCTTGGGATTTTTAAAACCTCTGCTACAGTTCCAAAAATACTAATAGTCAAAAAGCTGTAGATTTATGATTTTGATCAGCAAAAAAAAAAAAGGAATACTACCATAAATTCCTCTAACAATGTAATTTAAAAGCACAATAGAGACTTTTTAAAAACTCAGGAAGACTTCATTATTAACTGAGTAATATAACAACAAATTTATTTAAAGACTTTAAAGTTTCTTATTCTCAGCAGCTGGTATAATTTTCATTTTTCTTTTAAAATGCTTAGAAAAATATTCAGTCACCCCACTATCAATCTCAATTTCTAAACAAATACATTTAATAATGTGTAACTCTCAAATCATATGGGTGCCACAGAGTACCTCATAGCAGTTTTAGCATTTTGGGGATGAGAGACTAGACAGTAATAGTAAGAAGACCTTCAAGATAATGCCACTTGTCACAGAGCTGGCAAGAGTTACTCAGAGCTATAGGAAACCTTTAATATTATTAAAGTCATAAAGGCCAGTTATAGCTTTGTTTGCAATCATTCTTAAAATTAAAAAAAATGTTTCATGTCTCTTCTAAATATTCATTTTTATTATTTTAATGCACCAGGTCATGATGCAATCTGTATTTATTTTTTTCCTTGATACATTTCTTATGAGGCATAGTTAAAATTTCTATAATTTACTTGACTAGAAAAGTAGGTTTATTGCATGTATTCTCTCATTTAATTTCCATAAGGTTTTATGAAATAAAAATGACTATTATCCCCATTTTATAGACGAGGAAATAAAAGTCTGAATGAGTTAGACTATTTCCCCAGGTTACAACATGAAAGGCTGGAAGTGAAACTGGAATCAAGAGAGTGCTGAGTGCAGAGCTCCACTCTTAACCACTATGCTGTGTCATTTTAAGTAGCTGAATTAATGACATTTCTCAGATCTTATCATTTAAAATGAATTAAAACTGTGGCTGTTTTATTATTTAATTATAAAAAGTTATACTTAAATTACTCAAGAATTTTTTGTATTAGAGGAAAAAAAAAAGCTAGTAATAGTATTATAGATAGTTCAAAAGTAGTACACAATGATGTGATTACTGACGTATAAAATTAAAACAACCTAAAGAAGTTACCCGTTGCCCTCACTGGTCTGGCTCAGTTGGTTGGGCATCACCCGCAATGTGAAAGATTGTGGGCTGGATTCCTGATTAGGGCACATGCCTGGGTTGCGGGGTTGGTCCTGGTCACTGTGCATATGAGAGGCAACCAATTTATGTTTCTCTCTCACATTAGTGTTTCTCCTCTCTCCCTCATTTTCCCTCTCTCTAAAGATAAATAAATAAAATCTTTGAAGAAGTTATGACTTTTTTCTTGGTAATTATGAAAGTATTTCCTTTTAAGTGGTCGTTGCTGTTAAATTAAAAAATAATCTGCAAAGTCTAAAATGAAAACACAGGCCTTATTTTTAGAAAACTTTAAGTAAAAGAATGGCATTAATTTAAATTAAATATACTTGAAAAAACAGAAAACAGTGTTTAAAACAATGCAATGTAAGTAACAATCAGAAATTGTGTCAGAGTATAGACTATCCTCCCAGAAAGTTTTGTTCTCCATTATCAATCACAACAGAAAAAGAATACTTAAAACTGGAATGATCATACAAAGTCCAGAGATTTTTTTCTAGTCAGTAGCTACTAGTTCCTCAGGAATAAAATACTTCCTTCAAATTATTTTATATTATCTATTCCTGAGCCAAAATATTAGTCTTATGTGTGCAGACCTCCACTTTAAACCACCATAAAATGTAAACACTCCTCTTCCACTGACTTGCTCTCAGATACTCTCTCCACCCAACAGAAATGTTTTCCTGTGGGGATTTTTCTCTGTTCTCTTCTCAGAAATACTGACAGCAAATGCAATGCTACAGTACCTTCGCAGGACAGGCCATGGGAGGTGACTCCAGAAAGACTTTCTCGGCACACATTACAGAAAGTGGGTCGGGCATGGGAGCAGGCGTACCAGTTGTGCATCCCTGAGAAATGTTCCACATTAAACTGGGCCACCTAAAAATGAGACGTTAGCACAGATCTGCCGAACAAGAGAACAAGACTATAGACACTGAATATATGGAATGTATATAGTTATGATTATAATGTTAAAATCCGTATTTTCATAACTAAAACACTGTAAGTAAAACTAATGCATTATCAGGTAATGCATTTCAAGTTACTGAATGAATCTACACATAATTATTTTTGCAGAAAACAGCATCAGCTCTTTGGTTAACATTCTCTATGAACATGAGGTGACAGAAGAGATGCAACTCTACCTCGTAGGGTTCTCTGGTCTGTACAGACTTCAGAGAGCTGATCCAATCCTCCATCTCCTTTCTGTTCTCAGCACATAGCATTAGTCTTCTGAATGGAGTGATTATCTGAAACAGATAATTCAATCTAATGACGGTTAATAACCAACAAGAGAGGCTATTGTAAAACCTAACATCTTACAAGGTACTCCATTTCTAATCTCTGAGTCCTTACTTCCTTGAATAAAGTAAGAGTCTGTAAAGTAATTGAATTTAGTTCTATGAGTATGATACAATGTGGTCTAGGAAAGAAAATTCTAAGGAAACTTTTCTTGACTTTGATCTCATTGCTATGTACTTATCAGGCTTTTTAGCCCTTTACCAAAAGCTATGAACACAAATAAGTAATATATTCTTATTTCATAAAATATATCTTAAAAATCAATTCTAAATATACTTCAAAACAATTTATTGTAAGTTTAGAATTAAAAACTGAAAATCAAGGCATGCAGTGTGATTTTATAATTGGCTTACATAATATCAAAAACATTGTTATTAAATTGCCTGTTTTAATATGATTTATATGAAGGATTTTTTTCCCATCGTGTAGAACACCACTTTACTATTTTTTAGTGAAAGCAGGGAAGAATTAGCATTAAAGTTCTTTAGCTGGCTTTAAGGGAAAAAATTGTGACTTTCACCTGTTTTCATATCATTAGTAATGAAGGCAAATTAATTAAGAATCTTAATGCAAGTGAAATGGAAACTTCTTGCTGTTATAGCACCAAAAGTGATTCAAAGTGGGATTCTGAAATAACTTGAAAGAGCTCCCATTTATGTGTGAAAATATTCTGGTTGTAATCCTGAAACTGATAAACCCTAAGCATTTGCTGCAATAAGAGACTATTTATTTACTCATGAAAAGAGGAGCAAAATGTTACATTCCTAAAAACTATTCCCAAATAATAAATTACATATTCATTTATATATCAAGTAAGTTTTCTCAGACTAAAAGGCATTTGATCAAGTGATAAACTACATACTGCATTACAGAACAGATTTCCCAAGTAATGACATAGCACTAATCATCTTAATTTTAAAAAGGAACTCCTTCCAAAAGGAGTAAACTAACAAGCCTCAGTCACTACTGTTCAGCTTGGCAAATAAATAAGTTCATTACTCAAAACTATAGAAATCAGTTTATAAATGAAGTTTCAACTAAGAAAACCAATCTTAGCTACTCACCAGTCAGGGCCTCCTCTCATTTGTCATTACCTCAGGCTACAACATCCTTCCCTAAACCACAAGGCCCTAAATACATCTCACAGGCACTCCCACTTACATACAGCTGGCCAGAGTCACATGGAAGAAGAACACCAATCATAGCTTTGGGTTTGGGGTAACTGCCTACAAAATTGCAGAGAACCTCCCCTTTGCATTTTCTTGTTTTCCAGTACCCTCTTTGGGTAAAGCTTATTAGCAGTTGGTCACTTCTCTTCTTCAATAAATAGTTAATGCAAAGAGCAATGCCTCCCTCATTACTTAGGAGCCAAATGGATACTTTATTGCTTCAAATGTTTTTTTGAGACAGCTCACCAAAAGCAGCAGAGCAATGCCATTAGATCATAATACACTCCTGGCTCTGATGACTGGCACGGCATGCTTGAAATCTCAATGTTCACTGGGCTGAATACATCTGATATTTACCCCCCAAAATATCACCTCAGGTGTCTTATATAATGTAACTATAAAGATTCCCTGTCTTTCATTCTGATATTATAGTGAGATAAACATTACTCAGATAAATAAACCAGGCTTGATATCTTATTCTTTAATTTTGTTTTGTTTAATTCTAAGTAAAGCAGGATGTCTGAGATTTTTAACTATCCTTAATGCTCTTACATTCTTTCAAAGTTACCATGAATTCAATAAAAAGGGAGAAAGAAGAATAAATAGCTTCTCATTATTCCTGTCATTTTTGGAACTGCATGTCTCAACTCTAAAGCATTTCAGCAATAAGAATAATGCATGTATCTTATACACTGAAAACACCAGAAATTTCTCCTTTTTAATAAAAATTTGTTTAAAATGAATGATCATAAGCACATAAAGATTTAACACATTTTAAAAATAATAATTAAGTTTTTAAGAGCCAAAAAAGATTAGAAATAATTTTGATTTAAGAAATCCACTGATTATAAAGTTACATTAAAAGAAGTAGGTATGAAAAAGAAAATGTTTTTTTTAAAAAGACAATGTTTCATAAACCACGCACTGCAGAGGAGTCTGGCTTTTACGGCTGCACCACCAAAATCACCCCAGTGAGCAGCCCGGAGCTGCCCAGGAAGCCTGGAACATTTGGGGGGGGGGGGCGCCTTTTCTCCTTTAGGGGATGGTCAAGACTTTAAATAAATAAGGTCATCCCTCATTAGCTTTCAATGTTGAGTCCCCTTCCTACCTCTTATTTAAATTCTTCCCCATCCCCGACCTTGGTAGGAAAAGGAATTAGACTTGTTAACTGACAGGCGCTGCTTGTATCCTAAGTGAACCCCATTACTCTACAGAGTTTTCTCATTCAAATTTTTATTAGGAAAACATTTGGGGAGCAGCAAACCCTGAAGTTACTTTTTTAAGTAAAGTGCATCTTACTTACTTACAGGGTAAGTAACTTTCTTACTCTGAAAGTACATCTGACTCAGCCTTTTCATTCTGACAAATGAGTAGGAGAGAGATGGAAGGATAAAGAGATGAGGGGAGGGAGTTATTCCCAGGGAAGACTGTCTGAGCCTGCTGGGGGCCAAGGCCAGAATGTTAGGGGACTTTCTACATTTCTTGAAGAACCTGCAGCTTACCTCTCTTAAAGTGCCCCTTAGCCCCTATCCTCATCTCAACCCTACTCTTATTCTGTCTTCCTACTATTCCAACATTCTCAATTTTTTTCAGGCAAATCTAAATTTATTTCATTAATTAGTTTTTACAAAATTTAACCACCAGTCCCACCTCAGGTCCCAGAACATATCTATCTGTCTGTTCATGCATCCCAGCATTTACTGAGCACATCAAACATGCCAGAACCGGGGTGGGGGGCTCAAACCATATGGTCTTTGCCTTAATAATCTAGAAGGAAGACAAGGGAGCAAACCAAGATTTACTTGTCTGAAAAAGAGCTATACAAGGAGATGTACAACAGAGAGACATCTAGTCAGTCTGTCTCCTAAATGCTACCTCAAATAACATACAAACTCCCCACTAGTGGGGATATTACTCCGCTTTGAGAGTTACTGGCCTATAAGGGTTAACCAAAAATACTACTATATGTGCATAATCAAGTATTTCTCAGTCTGGTAAAGCATGTGACTATATGAGAGATACAGGTAATATGGCACTAAATACATAAAATTTTATAGAAGAGTAGCATAGCATTACATTAAGACTTTAAACACAGAGCTTTTCCATTTCATGTAGTCCCGTTTGTTTATATTTTCCTTTATTTCCTTTGCCTTAGGAGAAATATCAGTAAAAATGCTGCTATGCAAGATATCCAAAATTTTACTGCCTGTGTTTTCCTCTAGGATTTTTATGGCATCATGACTTATATATTTAAGTATTTTATCCATTTTGAATTTATTCTGGTGTATGGTGTAAGATGATGGTCTAGTTCCATTTTTTTTTTGCATCTTCCAGTCCATTTCATTGGACACCAACACCATTTATTGAGAAGAGTATCTTTACTCCATTGTGTACTTTTGCCTCCTTTGTCAAATATTAATTGACCATAAAGAGCTGAGTTTAATTCTGGGCTCTCTATTCTGTTCCACTGATCAATGTATCTGTTCTTATGCCAGTACCAGACTTTTGATTACAGTGGGCTTGTAGTGTACTTTGATATCAGGTATTATGATGCCTCCACTTTGTTCTTTCTCAAGAGTGCTGAGGCTATTCTGGGTTATTTTTGGTTCCACATAAATTTTTGGAATGTTTGTTCTAGATCTGTGAAATTGGTTTATTAATAGGAATTACACTGAAATCTATAGATTGCTCTGGGTAGTATTAAAGAAACCATCTTCGAAATGAAAAGGAAACCAACTGTATGGAAGAATGTATCTGCCAATGATACAGTGGACAAGGGTTCAATCTCCAAAATACATAAAGAACTTAATACAACTAAACACGAGGAAGACAAATAATCCAGTTAAAAAATGGGCAAAGGACCCAAATACACATTTCTCCAAGGAGGACATACAGAGGGCCCACACACACATGAAAAGTTGCTCAACATCACTAGCCAACAGAGAGCTGTAAATTAAAACCATAATGAGATACCATCTCACACCTGTCAAAATGGTTTTCATTAATAAATCAATTATAAGTTAGCTGGTGAGAGTGTGGAGAAAAGAGAATCATAGTGCACTGTTGATAGAAATGCAGCCACTGAGGAAAACAGAATTTCCTAAAAAAACAAAAAACAAAAATGAAACTGCCTTTTGACCCAGCAATTCTACTGCTGGGAATGTACCCAAAGAATCCCAAAACACCACTTCAAATTATGCACCCCCATGTTTACAGCAGAGCTATTTACAATAGCCAATATTTGGAAACAGCCTAAGTGCCCATCAGTAGATGAGCGGATAAAATAATCTGTGGTACATTTACACAATGGAATATCATGACACAGAAAGAAATAAATCCTACCTTTTGTGACTGCATCGATGGAACTGGAGACTATTATGCTAAGAGAAATAAGCCAGTCAGTAAAAGACAAATGCCATATGATCTCATAAGAGGAATCTAATGAACAAAATAAATTAATGAACAAAAAAGAACCTCTATGAAGGTTCTCATAAGAAGCATCTTCCTCATAAGAAGCACAGAATCATGGAAGAGACTGACAGCTGTAAAAGGGGGGTGGGAGGGTGGGGACTGAGTGAAGGAAGGTGAAGAGATGACCCATGGACAGGGACAATGTTTGCAGGACTGATTATGGAAGTGGGTGGTGGGCTGGGTGGAGGGGATGAAGGGGAAAAAAGTGGGACAACTGTTATAGTATAAACAATAAAATATTTTTAAAAAGACTTTAAATATACAAACACACCCAGGAGAAAAAGATACATAGCAAAATCCTATGCTGGTTGCTCAGCAAAGCAATTACAGATCATTTTAAATGTTTATTTGTATTGGTTTGTTTTTGTAGTTTCTAAAGTAATATGTAGTACTTCTATAATAAAAAAGTTACTTTTTTTTACTTACAGAAGAATAGAAATATAGAATCTAAAATTTTCCGTTGTTCCAAAGTGGGAGATCTCAAACTCCACTGTACATTGAAATCATCTGGGAGATTTTTTAAAATCCCAATGTTCAGGCCACACTCTATACGATTAACTTAGAACATATGGCGGTGGGACATAAGTACTAGTTGTTGTTGTTTTTAACTCCCAAGTGATTCTAAAATGTAGCCAAGTTCAATAATTACTGCTCTAAGAATATTTTATTTTTCCCCATAACACTGTTAGAACTTGAGAAACAAGGGAAGTTTCTGCAAAAGTGAATTACAGGGAATTGCTAATCTGCAGATTCCCAACTGGAAACCAGTAATGTAACAGTAGTGATTCACAGCCTAAACTTTGAAGTCAAGACTGACCAATGGTACCCTTTCTTATCTGTGTGGCTGTGGACCTGTTTCCTGGAGTCTCTGAAGTTCGGCCTCACCTCTGCTAGGCGGGGACAGAGCAGTAAGTAACTCTCTGCTCTGCACAGTGGTGCAAATTAGTAACATAACCCAAGTAAAGAATTCAGCAGTGTCTGTTACAAAGCCACTACACAATGTTAGCATCACAATTCTTCTTAGCACGGACTAAAATTGAGTATATATGTTTATAATTTCTTCTGTAATGAACATTTTTTTTGCATGTAAGTGTAGTCCAGACAAAAATAACACAGCTTAAGTCAGAAATAAAGGCATTTTACCAACAGAATAGTGACTAACTAGCAAAAAATGAAAACAGAAATAATGGTAATTACCTCCTTCTTAACAAGATATTAAGAAAATATCACCAGGCATTGAAAGACAAATACCATATGATCTCACCTTTAACAGGAACCTAAACAACAAACAAGCAAGCAAGCAAAATATAACCAAACACACTGAAATAAAGAACAGGCTGACAGGGACCCGAGGGGAGGGAATTTCAGGGGAAAAGGAGAAGGATTTACAGGAACTAGTATAAAGGACACATGGACAACAGCTAAGGGGGGTGGAAATGGGAGGGAGGTGGGAAGCACTGGGGGGGTGGGCTGGGACTGAAGTAAAAGACAGAAAACTGTACTTGAACAACAATTAAATTAAAAAAATAAAGAAAATATCAACAAACAAATTAGAAAAAAATGTTCCCCCTTAATTGCACTGTGTCTAACCTTCCCCAAAACAGGAATATGAGATGGTAAAAGGCTTGTTGAAGTTAACAGCATCAGATGCCAGTAGATATAATGCTTAAACTACACAAGATACATGGTTGCTTATTTTAACTCATATTTTTGATTCTGCAATGAAGGAAACTTTGCAACCTTCTCTGGTAATTTTAAATGTCCAACAACTTTTTTGTTAGGCAATTCTTATTTCAATTCTAAAGTTGTTTACAACAAACTGATCACATTGGCCCTACCACAGTAATTATTGTTCAATCTTTAGTAATTAATCCTGAACTGCCATGAGTAAAATAGAAATTCACACGGAGCCAGCCTTTCTTGGAAAGCAGGACAAACAGAAAGTTTAGTTGTGCTATAATAATTTTTATTGTCTATATTATAACTCAGGGACTACAATTCAACTTTTGCAAAAAACTGAATCAGGTATAACGTCTTTTTAATACTAAGTTTGCTGTAACTGTAACTGCCAACTGCTTAGTCTTAATACACCTCTTCAATTCTTCCTCATAAAACCTATATCTAACTCTTAAATTATGTATGTTCCTTTTTTTCATTCTTCCTTTATGGTACGAAGTAAATCACTTTGACAATGTCAATGTGCCAAATATAGTCAGGCATCTTAAATGACTATTGTGAGGGCAAAGATACTTACACCCATATTTCAAAGACTAAACTGGAGACATCTACCCCTCCTTAACTATGCGCTGCATGTGAATTCAGCCAAGAGTTTTTTTCTTTTTCAAAACATCCAATCATGCTCCATACCAGACTTAATGAATTGAAATCTCACATGCAATGAATAAGTGGATTATTTCACATGTTATCTATAGTTTGGCAAAGATACACAGGTGACCCTGACACACACCCCTGTTTATCTATCAAGCACAAAGGTGGCAGCATCCAACTTTCCCACTCGTAAAATCAGGATCTCATCTAAATAATGTAAAGAAAGTGCTGTAGTGCACTGGGTGGTCCCACATTCATGTGTGGAGAAGCCAGGAGCAGCAAACAGGGAGCAAGACAGAACCCACAACCCAGGGTTCCAGTGTGGGAAACTGAAGTCTCAAAACCTCTGGCTGTAAAAACCTGTGGGGGCCCTGTCTGGTGTAGCTCAGTGGATTGAGCACGGGCCTGCGAACCACACGATCGTGGTTTGATTCCCAGTCAGGGCACATGCCTAGGTTGAAGGCCAGTTGCCAGCAGGGGACTCATGAGAGGCAACCACACACTGATATTTCTCTCCTTGTCTCCTTCCCTTCCTCTCTAAAAATAAATAAATAAAATCTTAAAAAAAAACAAAACAAAACAACCTGTGGGTGTTGTGGCAGAAGAAACTCCCAACCTCAAAGGACAGTTCATTGGAGAGACCCACAAGGTCCTAGAATGTACACAAACGCACCCAACTAGGAATCAGCATCAGAAGGGCCCAATTTGCTTGTGGATACTGGAGGAAGTCACTGAAAGCTGGCAGAAAGCAGGCAGAGAGCTGAGCAAGTAGCACTGTTCCCTCTGCACTGCCTCCTCACACACAGCACCACAACACAGGGAGGTGGGTTGCCCTGCCCTGGCGAATACTTAAGGCTCCTCCAAGGAACTTATATGTATGACCCCTGGACATGAACTAAGAGTGGGAAATGCTGGTGAGGGGGGAGGTGCAGAGCAGAGGGAGAACAAAATGGGACAACTGTAAAAGCATAATCGATGATATACTCAAAATAACAAAAAAATTTTTTTAAAGTGCTGTAATCATTATGGCTCGCTATCTGCCTGTTCAGCACCCTTCTGCTCTCAAATCTCCAGTGTTCTCACCTGCCTCTAACAGTACACCTTTGTGTGGGACCCATCTGGACTAGCCTACCACCTACAGCATCCCGCGTGATATAACAGCAACCCCGAAATGATGATCTCTGATCTTTTTGTTGAGCCATTATGTTTGAACCCTGAAGTGCTGTGTTATAAAACAATACCAACAAAATTAAAGGCCATCATATTAAACAGGTACTTTGCTCACTCACAGTAAAGGCAGTTTAAAACTGTTTTCTTCAGCTGGCCATTTCATACACATGTACCACTCAGTGCGTCCGGGAGGCACCTGAGACTGCAAGTTCTACACAGACTCCTGTACTTTCTGGGGTTGATACTCCCCTATTTTATTATCCAGTTGCCTCAAGTTCCATGTGTTTTCTAAGATGGCAATTACTGACCTAAAAAGTCATTTTTCCCCCTGCAGTGTTAATAGACAATAAAAGTTTCATGTATATTTTCTTCCAAGGGTGCTTGAATTTTAACAGAACACATACAATGCCACAGTGTACTTCTGGCACTAAATTCAAAGAAAGTAACAAAGGTATTTTCAACATAATATAACTTAAATCACCAACACCATAAACATTCATTTTATAGCTGTCAACACTGTAGAATATGCATTAAGTGCTCACAGAGAAAAACTTGTTGAAAATCCTGAAACACAAATTTCTAAATATCTAAATGATGTGCCAATATCTAAAATGATGTGAAAAAAAACTTACAAAGATGAAATGGAATAATGGTAAGGATGAGACTGACAGGTAATTCACATATATGCAAGAACCTTGATATTAATCTGCAGGTTAAAATGACAAAGAAATTCTGCTCTTCAGACAGTGCACTATGTAAGTAGGATTTTAAATCGTTTTGCTTGGTAGTATTCCCTTTTGGAATGATCTAAAACTAACAAACAAAATAGAGACAGACTTATAGAGAGTAGTCTGACATCTGGGTGGGGAGCTGCTTAGGGGCTAAAGGAATGGAGAGATGGAGCAAAAAATAAATAATGAAAAAGAAGTAATGAACATGGACAAACATACAGTGATTGCTGGGGGCTGGGGGATGGGATGGATGAAGATGAAAGAGGGTATGGGGGGATAAATGGTGTGGAAAAAAACAATAAAGAAAAAATGTGTATGTAACAAAAAAACTTTTTTAAATCTCCTCAGATGTCTGTTTAGAATCATGTTTAGATTCATACACAAACACACATATAACCCTTTACTGAGAGTCCAAAAGGATATTTGAAAGTCATTCAACACTTTTGGTTTGGGCTGGCTGATCACCATTCTAACTGATGAGTTATTTTGGCTGAGTAACAACTTACTGATCTTAGTGTGCATTCCTGTAATGTAGACTAGGAAGTGCAAAACATCCCCACAATCTCTCAAAATAAACAGGCAGGCATTAGTCTGGAACAGAAGGAAGTCTGCCCCAGTGCTGCTTATATTCTCACCTAAGGAGAAATTATATATATATCATTTGCATGTGAT
Organism: Artibeus jamaicensis; assembly: GCF_021234435.1. NCBI lineage: Eukaryota > Metazoa > Chordata > Mammalia > Chiroptera > Phyllostomidae > Artibeus > Artibeus jamaicensis. The sequence goes on from NW_026521822.1 coordinate 6,146,077, forward strand.
ACTTATTTAAAAAAAATGAATTACCTATATATTGACATAAGTGAGAACTGTACAGCACAGATATGAAATATTACTCAATTGTGACAAGATTCTACAAAAAAGTGCAAATACTGAAAAAATTTCTAATGGAAACTCTTTGAAGATATATAACACAATTATTCTGAGAAGATAATGAACTATAGAATTAAAAAAAGACTTGTGGATGAGAGTGGAAGATCTCTACCAAGAATATGTCTGTCTTCTTGTCTACAGGAATACTTGACTACAAACTTATGGCACAAAGGCTACATACCTTACTGATTTTCCCATCATCTCTTTAAATTAAGTATAAAGTAAATTTTGTTACAACACACTGAAGAGAAAAAAAATGTATAAGTTAAATGACCTGTCCACATTAGTGAATATACTTCCTATATGAGGAGTTAACAAAAAAATACCAGTGCTCCTATAACAAGATAAAAAAAGATTATTTCTTCACTATAAAACTGAATTGTGTAACTATGGTCAACTCGGTTAATGCTTTTCCTTCAAAGCTTCTGCATACCATGCTGTGTTTAAGAAGAAATATAAAAGAGAGGCAGAGTTAAATTAAAAATCAATATTTTAGGGGTGCCAATTGAAGAATGTGAGGTCAGGTAAGAGGATCAGAAATACCTGCTTTAAAATACTTAAGATAAAATACGGAGAAAAGAGAATAGATGAAGCATGTGTTGCAGTAAGTCTGGCAATGAGGAAATAGGGGTCAAGCACAGTTGTCCTGAGTTAGGTTTTATCTGAAATTTTTCATAATTAAATAAAAATGCACTCAAGCATTTGTGAACCCCAAGCAAATTTCTTCAAGGATCTAACAAGGTAAGGGGCCTGGCGTCTTAGTCTCATATCAGCCATACACAATCCTTGCCCCTGAACTCACCTTGCAGACCTAAGTCTCTGACCTCTTGCATCCCTCCCCACTATCAAATTCAAATTAGATGAATAATGTGGATCCCTTGATCAAGTGATCTACAATGTCCTCAGAAACCAATGAATTAGAACTTCTCAACACTGGTGGAGATGGGGTGGGATGGATGGAGCTGAAGAAAGCTATGCAAATCTGCTTCCTGATTTCTTAAGCCTCAATGACTCTGCTTAAAATTTTGTCAGCAAATTACAACACCTCTTCAGCAAAGGAATCAAGACTTTAGAACAATGCCATTTTCCATGTTAATTTGATTTCCCTGTATAACCTAATGATGGAATTTTATTGCTTTAGAATGTCAAATATAAATAAAATGTGAATTCTCATACCTGTTTCCATGACAATAAAAGCCTACACATTTTAGAGCTATTAGTATGAATATTTTCATAGAATACTATGTGAAAATATGTACACAGTATTCCCAAAGGATTTCACATTCTAAAAGGCAAATTTTCCTTTATTTAAATAAAAAAATCAAGATTTCCACCAAGATTGAGACATAGGTGGAAGCACTGTGCCTTCTTGCACAACAAAGTTTAAAAACAACAAAGTTTTAGCAACAAAAATGCAGCCAAACCACAGAAAACTGAACTACATGGAAGTCTGACAATAACGAACCCTTCAGCCAAACTGGTAAGAGAGGCAGAGACAGCAGCAGAGCGAGGTTGGGCAGGGAAGATCCACTGGACCTGCCCGGGCATGCAACCCAGGTAGGCCAGCACCCGTGGGGAGATCCCAGGTGTGTGGAGTAGCGGACGGCCCAAATGAAGGCTGACCGCAGTCACACATTCTTGAGCAGATAATTCAGTGAAGGAGCGAGCAGTGAGACTGACCACACAGGCTCCAGCGGCGGGAAGTGACAGAGGAGACCGCATTGTCCCTCTCTGACCCCGCCCTCACATACTGCATCACAAACCTGCGACCTGGGTGGCCCCGCCCTGGTGAACAACTAATGCTCCACTCCTCATATGTAACAGGCACAAACAGATCAAAACATGGCTCAAGAACAACTCAGAGCCCCAGAGCCAATAAATCTAAGTGATGAAGAAATAGCCAAACTTTCAGATGCACAGTTCAAAACACTGGTGATCAGGATGCTCACGAAACTGGTTGATTATAGTCATAAATTAGAGGAACATATGAAGGCTAAACTAATTGAAATGAAGGGAAATGCACAGGAAACCAATAGTAACGGAAAAAAAACTGGGACTCAAATCAAGGGAGTGGTCCAAAAAGAGGAAAAAAATGGCCAAACAGAAAAGGATGAAGAGACAAGAATTCAAAAAAATGAGGAGAGGCTTAGAAACCTCCAGGACATCTTTAAATGTCCCAACATCCGAATTATAGGGGTACCAGAAGGGGAAGAGGAACACCCACGAGTGAAAAACTTATTTGAACAAATAATAAAGGAGAATTTCCCCAATCCAGCAAAGAAAATAGACTTCCAGGAAATCCAGGAAGCTCGGAGAGTCCCAAAGAAGTTGGACCCAAGAAGAAACACACCAAGGCACATCATAATTACATTAGCCAGGATGAAAATGAAGGAGAGAATCCTAGAAGCAGCAAGAGATAAGGGGACAGTCACCTACAAAGGAGTTCCCATCAGACTGTCAGCTGATTTCTCAAAAGAGACCTTACAGGCAAGAAGGGGCTGGAAAGAAGTATTCCAAGTCATGAAAACCAAAGACCTACAACCAAAATTGCTCTATCCAGCCAAGTTTTCATTTAGAATGGAAGGACAGATAAAGTGCTTCTCAGGTAAGATCAAATTCAAGGAGTTCATCATCACCAAGCCCTTATTATATGAAATGTTAAAGGGACTTACCTAAGAAAAAGAAGATAAAAAAATAATGAACAGTGAAAGGACAGCAAACTCACAGTTATTAACAACCACACCTAAAACAAAAGCAAACTAAGAGGACAGCTAGATCAGGAGTGAACCATAGAAATGAAGATCACATGGAGGGTTAGCAACAGGGGAGTGGGAGAAGGAGAAGGGGGGAGAAGGTACAGAAAATAAGTAGCATAGATGGTAGGTAGAAAATAGATAGGGGGAAGGGTAAGAATAGTATGGGAAATATAGAATCTAAAGAACTTGACACACGTGTTCATGAACTAAAGGGGGGAGAATGGTTGGGGAGGGGTGTGCAGGGTGGAGGGGAAGGAGGAGGGGAAATAGAACAAATGTAATGGCATAATCAATAAAAGAAAAAAATAAAAGAAATACTGAAAGTTTCTATTAGTAGTAACAAAATAATATTTACCATAAGAACTTTCAAAATAATTAAACTATAACTTCATTTAGTTGCTCTAGCTGTACCTAATTATTAAAAATATACTTCCTTATTGAAAATTGGTAAGAAAAAAAACTAAAAATAACTGATCAGCACCTTAACACCAGTCCCTAACCAATTAATATTTTTTAATTAAAAAAATATTTAAGTACATTATTACAGTTCCTGATTTTTCCCCCTTTGCCTCTCTCCACAAAGCTCCTCCCACTCCCTCAGGCAATCCCCCCACCATTGTTCATGTCCCTGGGTCATGCACATAAGTTCTTTGGCTACTCCATTTCCTGTAGTATCCTTTACATACCCATGGTTATTCTGTAACTAACTATTTATACTTCTTAATCCCCTCACCTCCTCACTCACTTCCCTATAAACTCCCCCCATCTGGCAACCATCAAAACCCTCTCCATATCCAAGATTGGGTCTCTGTACTTCTTGCTTGCTTAGTTGGTTTTTTAGAATTATTGACAGATTTTATTTTTTGCCATTTTATTGTTCATAGTTTTCATCTTCTTTTGTTTAAATAAGTCCCTTTAACAGTTCATATAATAATGGGTTGGTGATGATGAACTCCTTTAGTTTTTCTTGTCTGGGAAGCATTTTATCTGTCCTTCGATTACAAATAATAGCTTGGCTGGGCAGAGCAATACTGGCTGTAGGTAAACCATTTTTCATGTCTTAGGATATTTCCTGCCAATCTTTTCTTGCCTGCAAAGTTTCTTTTGAGAAATCAGCTGACAGTCTTATGGCAACTGCTCTGTAGATAGCTGCTTTTCTCTCACTGCTTTTAAACTTTAGCTTTTTAATTCTGATGTGCCTTGGAGTGGGCCTCTTTGTATCCATCTTGTTTGGGATTGTCTGTGCTTCCTGGACTTCCATGTCTATCTCCTTCACCACATTAAGGATGTTTTCTTTCATTATTTTTTCAAATAGATTGCCAATTTCTTGTTCTTTCTCTTCTTCCCCTTCTGGCACCCCTACAATATGAATGTTGGACCTCTTGAGGTTGTCCCAGAGGCTGCTTACACTATCCTCCTTTTTTAAAATTCTTTTTTCTTCCTGTTGTTTTGATTGTTTGTTGTTTTTGCTTTTTTTGTGTTCCATATCATCAATTTGATGATTTTTGGCTTCCTCCACTCTACTGTTGTTTCCCTGTAAATTACTCTTTTTATTTCAATTAGTCCTTTGCTTGTGCCTGGATCTTTTTTATGCTGTTGAGGTCCTCACTAAATTCCTTGCACATCCTTATAAGCATGTTTTAGAAACTGTATCTGCTTGATTGCTCATCTCCATTTTTTTCGGTCTTCTTCTGGAATTTTGATCTGTCCTTTTGTCCGGGCCCTGTTTCTTTGTCTCCTCGTTTTGGCAGCCTCCCTGTGTTTGTTTCTATGTATTACATAGAGCTGCTATGACTCCATGACTTGGCTGTGTAGCTTAATGTACTAAGTGTCCCATAGGGTCCAGTGGCACAGCCTCCCCTGTCACCCAAGCTGAGTACCCGAGGTAGGCCTTTTGTGTGGGCTGAGTACAACTTCCTCTTGTAGTTGAGCCTTGATTGTTGTTTCAAGATCAATGAGCGAAATTTACCCAGGCCAGTCAGCTGCAAGGACTGGCTGTGTCCACTGACCGCCAACCTCATCAACCTCACCATCCATGGAGGATCAGCTGTGTAGGGGCAGGGTGGTGGTGCTCCGACGTGGTCTGTATCTGTCCACTGGGTGTGCAGGCTCTGGGGCTTCCCAGGTGGTGCAGGCCAAGGTCAGCCCCCACCTGAGTTCTGCCTGGGGCCACCCTGTAAGAGCTATAAAGCAGTCGGAGATGGCTGCTACTTGCGCTGGGCTTGAAGGTTTCCAGCTGAAGTTAATCTGTAAACCTATGCTATCTGCTGCTAGTACCAGACCTGGGGTCACTTAGAAAATGGGGTTGGGGGGCATGGCATTGAGAGCTAAGACCAGCTGTTGTTTGCTTGAGAGGATTAGTGAAACCTGAGCTCAGAGCAACCATTCATATGAAAAATCCACTATTAACAGTGAGGGTGGGCCTGTATATTGGGTTGGTAGGAGTCTCGGATTTCCAGGGTGGGGCAAACAGTAGCCAGGTTGATGGAGGCTCAGATATAGCACTTGCCTGTGGGTTCTGTGGCTGTGTGTGTGTGTGTGGGGGCGCGACATGGGGGGATCAGAAAAGGGACAATAGCCTCTGCCCACCTTCTGTTGGGAAGAAAGCTGTCCCCAGCTCTCAACGCAATGTCAGACACTTCAGTTCAGCCCCATATGCCACTGGTGACTTTCAAGCTGCTACCTCAGTGCTGGAGCTCAGAGGGATTGAGTCAGAGTAAGTTTGGGAACTGCTTGGGAATCCAGAAGTTTCTTCCATTGACTCAATCCCCATGGTTTTTGCAGCCAGAAGTTGTGAGGACTTATCTTTCTAGCAAAGGAACCCTGACCTGGGGGGACCTGGTGTGGGGCTGCAAGTCCTCGCTCCCGAGATACCCCTCCCAAATTTTTATCCATCACTCGTGGGTATGGGACCAGCCTGTTCCATGTCTCTGCCTTTCCACCAGCCTTGATGGATGTGGTTTTTTTAAAATTCTGTAGTTGTTGGGCTTCCTTTCTACTTGATTTCTGATGGTTCTGAGTGATGGTTGTTTTATATTTTAGTTGTAATTTTTATATGGCTGTGCAAGGGGTGAAGCCATGTTTACCTATGCTGCCATCTTGACTGGAAGTCCTGAATTAATATTTAGACTGACAATGTAAAGTAAGTACATTTCACAACTACCAAAAAAGAATTCAAGAATGAAAGGCAGGCCACACAAATCAGATGCATAATTTAATATAATTTGCTTAGTGTTTGGGAACTGAAATCATCCTAGAAGAACAGGCAGAAAATGTTGCACCTGATGCTTTTTCTCCCCTAAAAAGTAACTGGGTCCCTGGTTGGTGTGGCTCAGTGGATTGAGTGAACCAAAGGATCGTTGGTTCAATTCTCAGTCAGAGACATACCTGGGTTGTGGGCCAGGTCCCCCATAGGGTCATGTGAGAGGCAACCACACATTGATGTCTGTCTCCTTACCCCTCCCTCCTCCTGTCTCTAAAAATAAACAAACAAGAAAAGTAATCAGTGCTACTGCAGAGTTATATCTCAATCCTACACTTGTGCACTCTAGAGATAAGCGAGAAACAGGATAAAATGTTGATAAAAATTAATAGTAATAATAATGATGATTAATTTTACTAATTTAGGTCTCTGCAAACCAAGCACCTTATATAACAAAATATTTACAAGATATATAACCACATATAGCATTGTATTTAAAGTATTACATTGTACATGGGAAACAGAGGGGTTTTTTAGCATTAATTGTAATAACAAGGATCAAAGTGAATCCAGAAATTATTTATTTATCTGTCACACACACTTCCACTGTAAATTAGCTGTGAGTATTAATGGACACATTAATAATTTTACCATTCGTTTGGTAGTTTCATACTGTACCAGAGATGGGAACAATGCATTAGCCTCATTCCCTTGGCACAAGCTCTTTTATTTTATAACAGGAAATTGCTTTGTACAGGGCATGTATGTAATGGGACATTTCAAAACAAAGTAATTATCTTGTTTGTACCAGTCATCACAAAACTAAAACATTTCTAAAACCTAATTTTTCCATTACATCATAATCATACTTAAGGAACGGAGAAGATATTTGAATATGCTGAAACTTTAAAAGAGCCATAAAAATGCTAACAAGAAAGTACTTTAAGCCATTTTAATAGTTTTTAAAGTACCTCTCTCAATTGCCTGCAGACATCACCAGGACATCTTACCACCATTTCAAACTGACAGTGTACAATTCACAGTATCATCATTTCACTCCCCACAAACCTTTTTTTTTCTCATTTTCTATTCTTAATTAAAGGCATCATTTATGTACCAATCATCTCAATTTCAACACCTCTATGTTAGTTTCCTCCAGTCCCTTCTCTTTCCCTCTGTCCACAGCTCTCTCTGGTTCTCCCCCAAAGAGCTCTCATCCATTCTACTTTCCCTCATCTCACAGATGGGCTGTTTTGTATGCACCCTTGCCATGGCTTCTTGGACATTACGGCAGTTGCCAAGCTGCACAAACATACCCCTCTTGTCAAATGCATCTGCTAGGAAGCTGCCAGAAAGAGTTCCTGTGAAGCATTTAACTATTTTCTGAATAGATAATGCATACTTGTGATACAATATCAAGAATACATTTAAAATGAAAAGTATGTCTCCCTCCTAAGCTACTTAGTTCCCTCCCTGAGGCAAATAAATTTTGGTTAGCTTCTCTGTATTTCCCCAGATATCTGTGTTATCTCTCTGTATCCATAACAAATGTGTCATCAACTTAGATTTAAACATTTGTGCACATAAACACAGAGTAACATTTTATATATACACATTGTTCCATATCTGGCTTTTCCCACTGAGTAAACTTTGGACCTCACTGCATGTCATTATGTATAGAGCTGATACATTCTTCTTTGTGGTTGCATAACATTCCACCATGTGACATATTTCATAATTCACTTCAAGCAGTCCCTAACTTCTACATTTGGATTGTTTCCAATCTTTTGTTACTACAGTGTGCAATAACTATCCTTATATACATATGTCTTTGCACAATAAACAGTACATTTCACTAGGTCTGCTAATGGTGGATGATGTGGACAGTGAATTCATTGGTGAATATAAAGATATGAAAGAATTTCCTTTACAAATCTATCCTATGATGTGTGTATCTTGATCATATTGTGTTAAACCTCAGGTTAAAGTTTTTAGAAGCTTGTCAATAGTCACTTTGAGGATAGTAGTCACATCGGTCCTTGCTGGTGAGCACACTGTTTCCTAGGCTGAAGAGAAATACAATCTAAAACATACACAAACAACACTTTTCCTACAAAGGTACTCAAACGGAGAGTGTTTAGCTACTTTATCCTGACAGCTTTTCTCACATACAAGCTTAACAATTAGGGCAGCTCTAATATTATTGTTAGCAATATAAAAATTTAATTAATTACTGTTAGTATCTCTTATTGATGAAAATGAAAATGGCCAAGGTTTGTGCAGAAATCAGATCACAGAGGCCAAACACTCAATCCAATGTTCTCATAAATTATGAGATAACATAAAACATACATATATGCAACACACAGAATACTGCCATTCTTCCTGCTAGAAGATTAGTGGCAGGCCCATGGGATCTGCCACATCTGGTTACAATCCGAGCACCTTGCCTCTCTGATGTTCTTACTAAATACCACTGTCCTAAATCAAAACAAATCATTAGTGAAGTGTATAAAAGCACTCCATTTGCAGAGAAAAAAAATCCCTGTCGTTGATCCAGACCATGTCACTAGGCCATGACTGGTGTCTAAATCAATGGAAGACATTGATGCACCTTCTAGACGGGACCTAATGAAGTTCTGAGGTCAAGAGCTATGATTTATAGCCACATGGCCTAACCTGAGATGTGAGCTTTGTTTAACAGTTTCTTGCTACTAATCTGTCTTTCTCCAAGATTTAAAGACCATCTTCTACTTTGAGTTCCACACCAATGGATGCACATTACCAGAAGCTTCTTCTGAAAGGTACTCGAAAAGAGCTATCCAACCCATCATTAACCTGATCACCTAACACAAGCTGAGTGCCAGGGCTGCCTAAAAGCCTTCAGATCTACTATGAGCAAGTCCTGTAACAGCAACAACAACAACAAAAACAAAAACAAGGAAAAAAGAAAAACAAACCTCCAATGAATAGCCCTCAACCTACCATTTGTTAATAGAGATCTTGCTTCTGACTTGTCTGTTGCTGACTAGATTGTAATTTGTCTCCCATAACCACAAGCGTACCTTTGCTTTATGTAGTAATATTTGGTCTTGGCAAAGTTCAAACAGGGCCCAAGCACTAAAAAACATTCAAAGCAGAAACTATTGAACTGAAAATCTCCTTTTAAACCACTTTCTTGGTAGAAAATAAATTCTTATCTGAGAGTTGTCATAAGACAGAAGGAGATCAACACTGGATGCTCTCCATTCCATTAGAGATAATTAGCCTGATGGCCATAAGAATTGGACAAACAATGCCAGCTGGTACAATAATCTATATAAACTTTCTTCTCACTTGTAAGGTAATGAGGATTCATTAGGAATGGCCAGAGTGAACTACAACCTATTAAAAATGGTCATTACTATTATTGTACAATTTACAAGGGCCTGAAAATTCTAACGTTATGCATTCTAATGGAAAGAGCATGGACTTTAAATACTAATTATGCTACTTGTTGACCATATAAATTACAAAGTTATTTTCTGGACCTTATCTTTTCATCTGTTAAAGAAAAGGAAGAATAACTATATTGTGGGATAATGAGATAATGACAGAATATAAAAACTTAAAAGTAACTGCTGATGTGCTCATTACTCCTTGATTATGGGTGATAGGATAGCTCAAAAAGGTTTTAAAGATAAATAATCATTTTCTCTCGTCTATATTATAAATTCATTAAATTTTTAAAATCTTGTAGAATAATAAGTTTTCCTTAGTACTGTTTTACTATTTTACTAACATTCAAGGCAAACACAACTATTTTGAACTTTTAAATTTCTTCGCTATCCTACAGTTTATATATTCATTTTAAATTGTATTTTATTGATCATGCTATTACAGTTGTCCTGATTTTCCCCCCTTTGACAAACCAAACAAGAACTTCCCACTCCCTCAGGCATTCACACACCATTGTTCATTTCCAGGGGTGTAAGTTCTTTAACTACTCCATTTCCTAAACTTCACTTTTGCATCCCCATGGTTATTCTGTAATACCTATTTGTACTGCTTAATTCCCCACCTCTTCAACCATTTGCCTAAACCCGCTTCCCACCCGGCAACCATCAGAACACTCTCCATATCCACAATCTCCATATCCATAGTCTCTGTTCTTGTTGGCTTAGTTTGTTTTTTAAAACCAATTGTTGACAGATTTGTATTTTTTTGCCATTTTTGTTCATAGTTTTCATCTTCTTTTGTTTAAATAAGTCCCTTTAACAGTTCATATAATAATAGGTTGGTGATGATGAACTCCTTTATAGTTTTTCTTGTCTGGGAAGTATTTTATCTGTCCTTCGATTCCAAATAACAGCTTGGCTGGGTAGAGCAACCTTGGCTGTAGGTCCCTGCTTTCATGACTTTAAATATTTCTTGACAGTCCCATCTATCTTGTGAAGTTTCTTTTGAGAAATTAGCTGACAACCTTACGGCAACTATTCTGTAGATAACTGCTTTTCTCTCACTGCTTTTAAACTTTAGCTTTTTAATTATGATGTGTCTTGGAGTGGGCCTCTTTGCACCCATCTTGTTTGGGATTGTCTGTGCTTCCTGGACTTCCATGTCTATCTCCTTCACCACATTAAGGATGTTTTAATTATATTTTCAAATAAATTTCCAATTTCTTGTTCATATGAACATTAGACCTCTTGAGGTTGTCCCAGAGGTAGCTTACACTATCCTCCTTTTAAAAAAAAAAATTTATTGATTATTCCATTACAGTTGTCCCATTTTCCCCCCTCATTCCCCTCTATCCTGGACACCCTATCCCCCAACATTCCTCACCTTCAGTTCATGTCCATGTGTCACAAGTTCTTTAGCTTCTAAATTTCCCATACTATTCTTGCCCTCCCCCTATTTTCTACCTACCATCTATGCTACTTATTCTCTGTATCATTTCCTCACCTCTCCTCCTCCCACTCCCCTGTTGCTAACCCTCCATATGATCTGCATTTCTATGGTTCTGCTCCTTATCTAGCTGTCCACTTAGTTTGCTTTTGTTTTAGGTGTGGTTGTTAATAACGGTGAATTTGTTGTCATTTTACTGTTCATATTTTTATCCTCTTTTTCTTCGATAAGTCCCTTTAACGTTTCATATAATAAGGGCTTGGTGATGATGAACTCCTTGAACTTGATCTTATCTGAGCAGCACTTTATCTGCCCTTTCATTCTAAATGAAAGCTTTGCTGGATAGAGCAATCTTGGATGTAGGTCCTTGCCTTTCATGTCTTGGAATACCTCTTTCCAGCCCCTTCTTGCCTGTAAGGTCTCTTTTGAGAAATCAGCTGACAGTCTAATGGGAACTCCTGTGTAGGTGACTGTCCCCTTATCTCTTGCTGCTTCTAGGATTCTCTCCTTCATTTTCATCTTAGCTAATGTAATTATGATGTGCCTTGGAGTGTGCTTCCTTGGGACCACCTTCTTTGGGGTCTCTGAGCTTCCTGGATTTCCTGGAAGTCTATTTCCTTTGCCACATTGAGAAAATTCTCCTTTATTATTTGTTCAGATAAGTTTCCCACATGTTGCTGTTCTTCTTCCCCTTCTGATACCCCTATAATTTGGATGTTGGAACACTGAAAGATGTCCTGGAGGTTCCTAAGCCTCTCCTCATTTTTATGAATTCTTCTTCCATTATTCTTTTTCTGTTTGGTTGTTTCTTTCTTCCTTCTGGTCCACTCTACTGATCTGAGTCCCAGTTGTTTCCATCACTATTGGTACCCTGTGCATTTTGCTTCATTTTATTTAGTGTAGCCTTCACCTTTTCATCTAATTTGCAACTAAAATCAACTAGTTCTGTAATCATCTGATCACCAGTGTTTTGAACTGTGCATCCGATAGGTTGGCTATCTCTTTGTCACTTAGAAGTATTGGCTCTGGGGATTTGAGCTGTTCTTCTGCTTGAGCCACAATATTTCAGTTTGTTTGCGCCTGTCACGTACGAGGGGCAGAGGCTTGTATATTCACCAGGGCGGGTCTACTCAGTCATTGGGTTGTGACTGAGGGCGGGGTCAGATGGAAGCAATGGTGTTTGTTCTGCTCTCTCTTGGATTTTGGTCCCCTATGCCACTTCCCACAAGCATATTGGGCCCTTCTGGTGCTGGTTGCTGGGTGTGTGGGCTCATGTACATCCTAGGACCCTGTGGGTCTCCCCAACAAACTCTCCCGTGAGGCTGGGAGCCTCTCACGGCACCTTAACCCCCAAAAGTTTTCCAATTGGTGCTTTTAGCTTTATTTCCCATCGCTGGGACCCTGGGTTGCGCTGTCTCACTGACCATTTTTAAACCTGCCTGGTTTATCTGAGTGCGAATGTGTGTCCATGGTCAGCCAGCCACCCTGAGTGCCTCACTGGGTCTGCTCATCTCATCCCTGTGCCTGGTTGGCTAACCAGCGCCTTTTCCTGCCAGGAGTCCTTTCCCCCGGCTGCTGACTCCACCCCTCTTACAGGTCTGGATGAATGGTTTGTCGTTGTCAGACTTTGGTACAGTTCAATTTTCTGTCTGTTTTGGTTGCATTTTTGTTTCTAAATCTTTGTTGTCCTCAAATTTGGTTGTGTGTGGAGGTACAGTATTTCCACCTATGCCTCCATCTTGGCTGTGTTCTCACTATCCTTTTTTAAAATTGTTTTTTCTTCCTGTTGTTCTGATTGGTTTTTCTTTTTTCTTTTGTTTTTTGTTTTTTTTTTTTTTTTTTGCTTCTTTGTGTTCTATGTAATCGATTTCATGATTTTTGGCTTCCTCCACTCTACTGTCGTTTCCCTGTAAATTATTCTTTTTATTTCAATTAGTCCTTTGCTTGTGCCTGGATCTTTTTTATGCTGTTGAAGTCCTCACTAAGTTCCTTGCACATCCTTATAAGCATGTTTTAAAAACTGTATCTGCTTGATTGCTCATCTCCATTTTTTTTAGGTCTTCTTCTGGAGTTTTGATCTGTCCTTTTGTCCAGGCCCTGTTTCTTTGTCTCCTCGTTTTGGCAGCCTCCCTGTGTTTGTTTCTATGTATTACATAGAGCTGCTATGACTCCATGACTTGGCTGTGTAGCTTAATGTACTAAGTGTCCCATAGGGTCCAGTGGCACAGCCTCCCCTGTCACCCAAGCTGAGTACCCGAGGTAGGCCTTTTGTGTGGGCTGAGTACAACTTCCTCTTGTAGTTGAGCCTTGATTGTTGTTTCAAGACCAATGAGCGAGATTTACCCAGGCCAGTCAGCTGCAAGGACTGGCTGTGTCCACTGACCGCCAACCTCATCAACCTCACCATCCATGGAGGATCAGCTGTGTAGGGGCAGGGTGGTGGTGCTCCGACGTGGTCTGTATCTGTCCACTGGGTGTGCAGGCTCTGGGGCTTCCCAGGTGGTGCAGGCCAAGGTCAGCCACTACCTGTGCCTGCCTGGAGTCAGCCTGCATGAGCTATATAGCAACCTGCAGGTGGCTGGTAGAGGTGCTGGACTTGGAGGTTCTCATGCAAAGCCAAGCTGTAAATCTAAGCACTCTGCTGCTACTACCAAGCCTGTGGCCACACTGTCCCCTATGGGGGCAAAGGCTCAATTGGAGCTCACTTTGCTGGCTGTTGTTTGCTTGAGAGGATTTAAGAAGTTGTGAAGCCTAAACTGAGAGCAGCCATCATATGGCTGTTAAAAGCCACTGTTAACAGCAAGGGTGGGCCCTTACGTTGGGTGGGACAGAGCCTCAGGGGATCTTCAGGGAGGGCAAAGTTTTAGCCCTGTTGAGTCTCAGATATGGCACCTTCCTACTGTCTTTGTGGCTCTACAGGGGGAGGATTCAGAAAAGGGAAAATGGCCTCTGCCCACCTTTCTTTCTGGAAGAAAACTGTCCCCAGCTCTTGCTGTAATATCAGATATTTCAGTTCAGCCCTGTGCCTTTCAAGCTGCTACCCTGGTGCTGGAGCTCAGAGGGAGTGAGTCAGAGTAAATTTGGGTGTGAATTCTTGCAGAGAAACTGCTTGGGAATCCAGAAGTTTCTTCCACTGACTCAATCCCCCTGGGTTTTGCAGCCAGGGGTTATGGGGACTTATCTTTCTGGCATTGGAACCCCAAGATGGGTTACCTGATGTGGGGCTATGACTCCTCACTCATGAGACATCCTTCTCAAATTTTTACCCACCACACATGGGTGTGAGACCAGCTTGTTCGGCATCTCTGCCCCCTCCTACCAGTGTTGATGATGTGGTTTCTGCAGTTCCATAATAATTGAACTTCTGTTCAACTTGATTTGATTGTTCTCGAGTTTAGTTGTAATTTTGATGTGGTGTGCAAGGAGGTAAGCCATGTTTACATATGCTTCCATCTATCGTGACCAAAGTTCCTGATTTTTTAAAAATAAGAGATTGACGTATTATGTTTTAAAATGAAGCAAAAAAAATCTGATAGGTGTAATAATGTGTTCTCATTTTTAGAGCATTTCTTACTGAATGGCAAGCCTGATTCTGGAGTCATCCATAACAACAGGTGTGATGAAAGAAGTGCCCATATTTGAGTGCACATCACCTGTGCTTTGTCAAGGTGATTCAAGATGCCAGCAAACTTGGATCACTCATAAAGCACAGGATGTTAAATATCTCTGAGACTTTCTAGGCAGTTTGAACACAATAGTGGATGCAATAGCTGTCCACCACTCTGTATTTCCTAAAAGGCACCAAATAGTCTGGCTTCCCGAGAGAATCTGGAACATGAAACTTCTTAGAAAATAAGAGTCCATTAGGCTAGCCAGTACAGAACTCACGAGATACTAAAATCCTTAGGGTATCGTGCTCTAGTCAGATGGCCACAGACCTTGAGGCCCCCTTTAGCTGATATTTTAATACTTAATCAGTGTTTTTAAAAAAGACATTTTTTATTGCCAGTAATTTGTTTTCCCATATAGGCCCCATATTCCAGGTACCTTCAAGGAGACAAAATGCCATCTTTCACAGGTTTTGAGGATTTTTCTGTACCACAAATGTGTATCAAAAGTCAAGGCTCATCTAAATAAATATCGAACTAAAGAACCTTCAACTAAGCACGTTAGCCATGTAAAAGACCAGAAGTCCAAGTAAATCCAATAGCCCTTCCTCAAAAAAGGCATAAATAGAGCAATTAATATACCTTTCATGGCAGTTCACACAGCTTAGAAGCCTCTGCATAACTGAATGGTTGATGGAACTGGGGCTGCTAGTTCAAAACACGACCAATCTTTGCAAATTTTCATGGAAAATCTCTCAGGATAAAAGATGGAATCTAGAAGTTCAATTACACACAGCTACAACTGCTGTCTTTAGGCTCATGGTGACAGTGACACCATCAGCTCAGGACCATTTAGCTAGAGCTGTGACAGGCCTAGCAATGCATGGAGCATATGAGTAAAAATCAGATTTATAACTAGTCCCCAGAACAGAGGCTGTGAAGCATATTGCCCTTTAGTGGCAGCTACAGTACAGAAGCAACACTATGAAGGTCACTCTTCCATGACACAAGGTTAAAACAGAACAGACTGTGTATCTGGATGGTCATCCACAAGGTGTCTTAGGCTAAAGTCCTCCTAGAGATTGAGTTCCATAAAACACTGGAATCTAGTCTCAGAGATAAGCAATTCTACATAATCGTTATATTTTGGCCTCAGAAATACTGGCATATGGGGTATGTTTGTGGAGAAAGCAGATGAAACATTTGTGGAAGATTCTGTGTGTGGAATCCAGAATGGTATGGGCCTCAAGTTCTAGGGGGCATGTAGTCCCCTCTCTTTCCTATGTGATGGGACAGTTTCCCATTCTCACTTAGTAGCAATTCCTTATTTTTTTAATTTACTTTTTACTGTATTTTTTACATTACCAGTTCTTATTTTTTTGTGTCCCAATAATCCTATTCCAGGGCACATATTTTAAAGAAAAGGACCTATCCACAGAGGCTTTAAAACTTAAAAAAAAATTGTTATTCAGTGGTCAATTCTTTTTACTGATATTTACCACTGCATATCCAGAACCTAGCAAACAGCAATGACTGATCCATGTAGCAAGCTCTCAATAAATATTTCCTATGTGAATGAATGAATATCTAAGGGCAGTCCCAGAAGTGAGTGGGCTGCTCTGCATTAGCCTGTGGTATCCAAAAAGTACTAGAAGCAGCAGATTGAAGGTTACTGAACAGGAAGACCATGTTACTCCTGAGTCATGAATCTGCAGCAAGACCAGGACAGACAAGGGGAAAGTACTGATGCCAAACACAGCTACTTCATATGGCACCCTGCCTGGGCAACCAGACACACAGTTCTTTAGATGATAAATCCTTTTCCCAAAACTATTGATAGTGTCTATTCACACCATAAGAGACCCTTTGATGGAAATGACCTACGTGCTAGGACTCCCAAGGTCTGATTATAGGCAAACCAGCCCAGTTACCAGAGTTCCCAAGTTGCCAGAATACCCAAGGACATGGTCACTGGTTGTTGACTACTTGAAGGCCCACATGAAAGATTTATGGAAGACTATCCATGAAGGCAGAGACAAAGGCACAGTTTTCCCACCTATTTCTTATGTTCATACCAAGATTTAAGTTTAGGTAAAAAAGGACCATTGTTTTATTACTGTCAAAGATTTCAGTCTGTGAAATTTCATAATAGCTTTAAGAGGTATTTTTCTGGGTTATACTCTTAGAAAAGATAACATATCACTAAATGAAAACATAAAATTTGAAATACCCACAGAAACGATGATCAGATATTTTATTTTTAAAACTAGTATCTAATTTATAGAAAAAGTACAAATTTTGAGCTTAACTTATAAATTACCAGCTTTTGTAGTAAAAAGCTATATATATATATATATATATATATATATATATATATATCTCAACTTTAGAAAGCAAACAAATCACTCAAATTGCATTAATGTGGTATCATTTTAGAGTACTATAAAATATTTTAACTGGATGTAAAAAATATTGGTTTTTACACTATTAGGCATCTAGTAGTTATGTGGACCAATGCAATGATTAATAATAGGCAAGAGTCATGTTTATAATACTTATTTTTTACATAAAACCAGTCTGGGTCATGATATAAAGACTGTGCTAAGAATACAAGTAATTGTGGTATTTTACAATTCAACATTATGGGAGAAGGACTGGAAAACTCTTTTCTAAGTTAACACTTGAAATTACATTTTTCTCCCAAAGACAAACTAGAGTTTATAAATATCATTGATTCATTCATTCAACAAGACACATTTTTTCATTCATTCAACAAGTATTCATTGTGTTTCCCCACTGTGCCAGGCCCTGTATTAGCCTTGGGCATTCAGTGGTGAAGAAGACCATTTTTGTGCCTCCAAGGAAATTTCAGTCTCCACCATTTCCCCTTCCCTCTCCCATATACACATGTCATGCAAATATCTCTCCAGCAACATTCTTAAAGGATGATCACTTAGCTCTTGCTGTATGCCATAATGAGACAGTATGTTTAAACGGTCCAGCACAATGCCCAGAAATCTCTAAATCCATGCCCTCTTGCAAACTCCCAAAGAGCTGTGAGCCACAAATTCTGGACTAGCTGTGAATAGCTACTAGCCATCCAACCTTGAGTAATTCATTTCAGCACTCTCCATCAGTCTGCTGTGAGAACTCTCTGCTTAAAGGCCCTTTTCAGTTCACAATGATGACCAGAGAGTTCTAACACTGAGTGGAACCATGACCTCACAAGGGACTTGTACTCTCAGATGACTCAAGTTAGAAAGTTCTCTTCAGCCTAGAGCTAAAATTGAACCTCCGTGAGTTCAATCACAGGTCTATGTCCTACACACCGTAGTAACACAAAACCAGTCTACTAACCTCTTTTACATAATAATCCCTCAAGTATTTAACAAACATGTCGCAATTTATCAAATCTTTAAAACAAAAAGTGCCCTTTAGTGTCTGCCAATCCCATAATTCCCAGATCTTTTCATAATATTGATTACCTTCCTCTGTGATTTCTTCAACCATCATTTCAATTTCGAATGTACCCAAAATATAACGTAAAAATTCTAGGTTTGTAGTATGACCAACAAGTGTAAAGTAAGATTCTGGTAATGTAACAGGGGACACACCCCCTGGAAAATGCACAGGGGTTTGAGCTGTGGATGTGTGACTGGAGACTTTGCCCCCTTTCTGAACATGGCAGCCAGAAGAGGGGCAACAGCAAACATGGCTGACAATGGCCCTCAATGGTTGGAAGGCCGAACACACTCTCATTGGCTTTGGGTGTACCTGGAATTCTGGGAGAGGACTTTTGAAACAGGTCGCCAGCAGGCCTGCCAATAGTGGCCAGTGAGGGATTTGAGTGGAGGGGTGGAAGGCTGGGGGCACAGACTCCAAAAGATGCCTGAGGATAGACAGTGAACGAACACCAGCTAAGCCACCTATGTTTATGACACTTTGAGTGACAGAAGAGGTTCTTGGCACAACTGTGAACTGAACTGGCAGAGGGTGGCAGAATGATTTTTCTCTGCATGTCTTGGAGGGAACAAGCTTTGAAGCAGAACTTGCTGTTATTTCCAACGACCTTGGTGATAATTGCACTGTGAACAGATTTTTCTTCTTGTATAACTTTCAGTTCTTGAACCTATGTAGTAGTTATAATGAGACTATTTTTGATGTCATACTCCAAGTTTTTCTTTCCCCTTATTTTTGTTATCCAGATATTTTAGGCCAAAACTTGTCATTAAATAAAAGATTCTTTTCCACTTAACTCCATCTTTGGAGATTTACCTGGTAAGCAATAAACAACAGGACCCCCTTCGCTGTTTGGGTTCAGTAACTGTAATGTGAGACTCCATAACAGAATTGAAGTAGAAAAGACAACTCAACATGTAAAAAATAATTAGAGGAACACTATCTGAACCACACTCATTTAAAACTTCACAACAAAGAAGGATAGAAGATCGGTCAAGAGTACAGTGAGGCCAGATGACCCAGATGGGGTTCGGATTCCAGCTAATTATACCTATTAGTTGTTAACCTCCCTTTCAGATTCCTAGAAATGAGGGACATGATCCTACTTTATAGAGTTGATATAGAGAATTAAATGTTATTAGTTATAAAGCATTTAAGAAGAGGCACACAATAACTATTATCGTATAAAGTAGATGCCTTATTTACCTAGGTGATTTTTAAAAATATATCTTACTGATTATGCCATTACAGTTGTCCCATTCTCTCCCTTTATTCCCCTCCGCCCTGCACACCCCTCCCCCATCATTCCCCCTTTACGTTTATGTCCATGTGTCACAAGTTCTTTAGATTCTACATTTCCCATACTATTCTTGTCCTGCCCCCTGTCTATTTTCTACCTACCATCTATGCTTCTCCTCCTCCCACTCCCCTGTTGCTAACCCTCCATGTGATCTTCATTTCTGTGGTTCCCCTCCTGATCTAGCTGTCCTTTTAGTTTGCTTTTCTTTTAGGTGTGGTTGTTGATAACTGTGAGTTTGCTGTCCTTTCACTGTTCATCTTTTTTTATCTTCTTTTTCTTAGGTAAGTCCCTTTAACATTTCATATAATAAGGCCTTTGTGATGATGAATTCCTTGAATTTGACCTTATCTGGGAAGCACTTTATCTGCCCTCCCATTCTAACTGGTAACATTGCAGGATAGAGTAATCTTGGATGTAGGTCTTTGGATTTCATGACTTGGAACACTTCTTTCCAGCCCCTTCTTGCCTCTAAGGTTTCTTTGGAGAAACCAGCAGATTGTCTTTATGGCCACTCCTTTATAAGTAACTGTCTCCTTTTCTCTTGCTACTTTTAAGGGGAATGTAATTATGATGTGCCTTCGTGCGTGCTTCCTTTGATCCAACTTCTTTGGGACTCTCTGAGCTTCTCGGAAGTCTATTTCCTTTGCCAGATTGGGGAAATTCTCCTTCATTATTTTTTCAAATAAGTTTTCAATTTCTTGCTCTAACTCTTTATCTGGCACCCCTAGGATTTGGATGTTGGAATGTTTAAAGTTGTCCTGGAGGTTCCCAAGCCTCTCATTTTTTTTGAATTCTTCTTTCTCCATTTTGTTCTGATTGAATGTTTATTTCTTCCTTCTGGTCCAAACCATTGATTTGATTCCCAGTTTCCTTCCTTTCACTGTTGGTTCCCTGTTTATTTTTCTTTATTTCAGTCTTTTTCTTTATTTCACTTTGCATTGTCTTCACTTTTTCCTCTACTTTGCAACCATAATCAGCCATTTCTGTGAGCATCCTGATAACCAATGTTTTGAATTCTGCATCTGATAGGTTAGCTATCTCTTCATCACTGTGTTGTACTTTTTCTGGAGTTTTGATCTATTCTTCATTTGGGCCATTTCTTATCTTGGTGCACCTGTTACATTGTAAGAGGTGAAGCCTTACATATATGCCAGGTCTGGGCAACCTTCATCACTATTTTGTAGCACTATATGTTAGGGAGGGGTTCAACAGGGAACAATGCCACTTGCTAGGCTCTCCACCAGCTTTCATTCACTTCCCCCACTACCCACAAGCAAATTGGGCCCTTCTAGTAATGATTCCAGGTGGGTGGGTTTGTGTATGTTCTAGGACCCTGTGGGTCTCTCCAATGAACTCTCCTGTGAGGCTGGGAGTTTCTCCCACCACTGTAACCCCCACAGATTTTTTTATAGCCAGAGGTTTTGAGGCTCTATTTCCCTGAGCTGAAATCCTGGGTTGCACGGTTACTCTCAGTTGTTCCTCCCAGTTTATCTACACGCAAATAGTGGGAATAACTAGTCCTCCCACAGATGCCTCCCCTGCCCTGGTCCTCCAGTTGCCACCTTGGCAAGTGTCCTCTCCACTCCAGCTGCCTGTCTCCATCCCTCCTACCAGTCTGGATGAATGTTTCTTCTTTAACCCTGTGGTTGTCAGACTTCCATACAGTTCAATTTTCTGGCAGTTCTGGTTACTTTTTAAAAAAATTTGTTGTTGTCCTTCTCGTGGTTGTGGGAGGAGGCAAAGTATATCTACCTACATTTCTATCTTGGCCAGAAGTTATCTCCACCTTTTATGAGTTCCCATAGAAAGGAGAGGACTATTGTTCGTTCCTCAGAGAAGCAAAGTTGTAAACCTGATTGCTTTATCACCCTACACCACCTTCACTAGGGAAAAAAGAAGAATAAGGAACATTTTGGCTTTAGGTCTTCAATAATTTATTAGAATCTCTGTATTTAGTGGTTATTGGATCCTGTTAAGCTATTAATAAGCTGTCCCTTAGCACCTGTGTTTCATTCTCAAAATATGAGAAAACTCAGAGGGGGAAGAAAGATGAGTTATTAAACCTCTGAATACACAACAACCCCTCTATCTTTCTGGCCAACATTCCCTAATCAGTGGTTCCCAACCTTTTTGGTACCAGGGACCAGTTTCACGGAAGACAGTTTTTTCAAAGACAGGGTAGGGACTGGGGGGAGGGACAGAAGGCCGAACTTAGGCATTAAGATGAGAGAATCTTCCCTTGCTCGACTTCTGCTATGTAGCCCATTTCCTAAAAGACCTTGAACTGGTGGTACCAGTCTGTGGCCTGGGGGTTGGGGACCCTAGCTATAAATAATCAACCCTGGATCATTTTAGTTGTTCTCTAGACCCATCTTGACAAAATGTTGTAGCCCTAAGAATTAAGAACACTATTAAATTTGATTTCCAATCTTTCTTTGGTAGACACTACGACACTATCTACCACCTAGTAAATCTTCCACAGGTCCCAATTCAGTTTCAATTCTTATTTTCTGCAGAAGCTATTCTAAATTCTCCTAAACTCAGAGCACATGACCTTGTCTTCAACTTCACTGAGAAAATGGTAATATTTCCTGCCAACAGCTACTGTTAGCAGTGGATGGTCTGTTGGAGCTCAGGGAGTCTCCCCCATCGGCCAGGGTGGTGACAGGGGAAAGTTCTTACACTGAGTGTGAGAAAAGCCCTTTCCCTCAGGCCCCCTGGTACCAGACTAGGGGTAGGACCAGGGGAAGGCAGAAACATACACCACAGAAGTCAAAATGGTGCAGAAGGTATGTTGGAGGCCTGCAGCAGAAGCCTGCTAGTCTAGCCTGGGAAAAGAAGGGAATTGGATGGGAGGTGGACCCCCCCCTGAAGCACATAAAAATTTGGGAAGTTGATTGGTTATTTTGAGAAAGCACTTGGTCCATCACACACACAAGCTAACATAGCCCCTTGGGAACAAAGAAATGTTCTCTCTTACTCAATGCTCAAGCTCAGGACCTGCACTCACACAGTGTATTTACCTGTTCTCTCCATGGGCTACATGGCCTTAGCAGCCACATGCCCTTGGCCTCCATGAGGGAGCCTCTCTCGCCCACCTGGAAATGCACAGGCCAGTACATTTAGGATTTCCCTCCTGGGAGCATGTGACCTTGTGGTCCAAGCAGCTGCATGGCCCTTGACAGGAGAGAGCATGAAATGGACAGCAGCTGGGAACATGCTAAGCTACCTGGATAACCACTTAGCTGCCCGCTGTGGGCTCCAAAGAACTATGCTTTGGAGTGGAGCAGAAACTCTAGACACTGGCTTTCCCATGGTTTTGCTGAAGTCATGAGATTTTAGACCATAGTCCGCCATTCTCCCATGGCGCAGCACCTGAATAAAACCTCTTTCTTGTTTCACCAGCAAGTCTCACGAGTTTGGCTTTTGTGGTGGCAGGCAGACTAACTCTCTCTTTTTGTTTGGTAAGACTACTTCCATAAACTTTCTGTCTCCTGTTCAGTGCTAATCTCCTTACCCTGTGCTCTGGTTCCTTTGCTCTTTGGCTCATGTAGCAATTATCCTTGATCAATTATTCCCTCTCTCTCCAGAAGCTTCAGTTTTCAATTTCAACAATTCTTTACTCTCTTCATATATATATAATCAAAAACCATTTTAAAAACAAAGCAAAATAACAACAAAACCAAAACACTCTCTTCAAGCCTGACTAATCTTGTAGCTATACTTGTTCTCCTTCAAAGAGTCAAGTTTTTAGCAAATGCAACCTACCCTGGATCCCTCTGCCTTCCCATTTTGAATTCTCGGTGCAGCCTAATGAATACCACCCCTCCACTGAAACTATTCAAATAAATCACTGTGAGCAAATGACATCCAAGCTAACAAAGTCAACAATCCATTTCTATTTCTTTGACTTGACCTCACCACGGTATTCGATGTTAAACAACTTCTATCTTGAAACTGTTCCACCGGCTTTTATAACAGCATTGCCTCCTGATGCTCCTTCTATACTTCAGAATGCTCTCTTTCAGTTTTATTGGTCAAACCTTAAATTTTAATATTTTCCCAGGATTCTATTCTTGGCTTTCCTCTTCTTGAACTAAACTCTCCCTGGGGAGGGACTGGGGAAGGGGAAAGAATATTAACACCATGAGTTATCCCCCACATCCATAAATCAGTAAGACTAAATCTGAACTCATTTGCTCCCTCCCCCACCCCCATCCCACCAGTGCTTGCCTCTATCATGGCACTGCTCTGTTCATTTATCTGTCTGTCTTCCATGCCCTGTATGCCTAGGGGATGCACACAACACAATGCTCTCAGCAGGGGTGACTCCCTAGAGCAGGGACTGGGAGTGTGGGTGGTGGTACCTTACAGGACTGAAGGAGTGTGTGGGTATAAAAAGAACCCCAGACTGACTTCACTAAACTATGCTATGAATATCTTAAAGGGAAGTGATATTTATTTACTTATCCATCCATCCACCTTTGAATCTCTGTGCACAGCTCAGGAGCCTGACACACAGTACTCAACGATAAGGTACTCAAATCATGTTTCTTTGAATCAGAGGAGTAGAAGAGGAATGGGATATCTAAGATAAGCTTTGAAGAACTGGTAGAATTTCAACAGGTACAGATGGAGAAGGAATCACTTAAGTCAAAAAGAATAGGCAAAGCACAGGCACAGACAAAAATGCTGGACTGGTAGGGTGAGTAAGTAAATAATTATCAATAACACAAGGATACCAGGGCACAATTTTATAAGACTTTAGGGTGGAGTTGCAGATGTAGCCTGACAGGCAATGACAAACCAGTGAAGTGTCTTAAGTAGTAGGATTTGTGACTGGAAAGGAAAAGAATTAAATGGACAGAGGACACCTCTTAAATAGCTACCAAATGAATTACTTAACTGAGAAGAAATGAAGGCCTGAACTATAGCAACTGCCTAAACCTAAACCACACAGAGCAACTAAATTAAAAGTAGAAGAAAAAGGGGGGAAATATTGTTTTTGAGACCGAAGGTAAAAACCAAACTTTTTGAATACTCAAGAACAATGAAATTAGTTAAAGTATTAAATTTAAAGAAGGTAAAAAATGGAAACTAACACTACAATCATGAATGATACTGGGTGCTAGAGTATGCAATGCATTTATCGAGTTTATCGTGTTGGTCAGAACTCCAATAATGATAGGCTGACACACAGCTGGTAAGTGAAAAGGGCATTCTTTATATGTTAGGGTCATTCTATAACTTGAGTAGGGAGTTTGCAAAATATAACCATACCGTGAAGCTGTTGTTAGCATTTTTTGTGCTTGCTTCAGCTACGCTGGCATCTGAGAGGTCAACTTCATCAAATATCAGAGACTGTTAATGAAAAACAACACAAATATATTAAATGAAAACCTAATTCATTTCTCCCCTCTCTCTTTCTACACACACACACACACACACACACACACACATACACATATGTATTTTATTATCAGGTCATGACTATGAAGGTATGTCAGGATTAAAGAATAGAAAAATTTAAGTAATACTTCACGAGGAAAACCACAAAGTACAACTAACACATAAATCAGCAATGTCTGTAAACCTTGTACTTTCTAACAACTTCACCAAGAAGACAGAGGCAATCTCAGCAACATCATCGTTCCTACACTGGCTAAGCGAAAAATGAAAAGAACCAGTCCTGGCTGAGACCATGTTGAGTTACTTAACTTTCTGAACCTTATTTTCCTCATCTATCTAACTGTTCAAATGAGCTGATGAAAGTGTTCTGCAAATATGAGGTGATACTTCTTTTATACTCTTAAAAGTGGTTTTGTTTTTGTTTTTATAAAGAGATTTTATAAAGAGATTTACAAAGTCCCATTGCCTGGTGACTTTCCCTCTGCTGCCACTTGATGAAATTCTGTTTTCTTTGAAATTATTTAAACTGTCTCTTATTCCATTATTTATAAGTGAAAGAGGCTAAGTGTTGTTTACTGGAGAAATTATCTGTGACCTTCCATAGCATCTCACAGCATCTCATCTGTTCTAGTTTTAATAAGTAGTCTATTTTACATTAAAATTAGTTTTGTCTATTTTATCACTCATGCTAGATTATAAATTCTTTTGCGTCAGGAAACGAGTTGTATAATCAGATCAGTTGGATTAAAGCATAACCCTCTGGAAATCTGGGGAGTTCGGTGGAAGCCCTTGGCTTCAGGAGAAGCACTGTTAAACAGCCTGGCAGGAAGATCATTGAATGAGTCCAGACGATGACCAAATGACTAAAAGTGGGACGGGTACATTTATTTACCAGAATTTCTGAATTTCTAAATTGTAAATTGTTTAAAGTTTCTGTTTCCGTGGAGTTTTTACCACTGAAAAAATTTTTTTATTAAAACCACTTTTAAGCCCTGGCTGGTGTAGCTCAGTGGATTGAGCACAGGCCTGTGAACCAGAGGATTGGGGTTCGATTCCCAGTCGGGGCATATTCCTGGGTTGCAGACCGGTTCCCTGCAGGCCAGTTCCCAGCAGGTGACATATGAGAGGCAACCATACACTGATATTTCTCTCCCTCTCTCCTTCCCTCCCCCTCTAAAGATAAATAAATATAATCTTTTTTAAAAAAAGAAAGTCTTAATTTGATTCCGCTATGATTCTTATTCTTAACCACTAGCGTAAACTGAGAGATTATTGTGTGTCAAGTACTATGTAATAAGCACTTCATGTCTATTGTCTCATTTCAGCCTCCTCTCAAGATCACATGCTGTCTACAGCCATTCTACATACTGGAATTGGATAGGAATTCTTGTTTGAAACCAGAGCACTGCTTCATTTTTTTTAAGTTTAATTTAATTTTATTTTAGGGAGAGAGGGAGAGAGAGGGAGAGAAACATCCATGTGAGAAACATCAATGGGTTGCCTTCTTGCAACCCAGGCATGTGACCTGACTGAAAACCAAACTGGCAACTTTTTGGTTTGGGGGATGACGCCCAACCAGCTGAGCCACACAGGCCAGCCAGGGCATAGCACGGATTCTTAACTATAGCAATCCTCTCATTTATGGTCAGGAAAAGATTTATAATGTAAAAAAAAATAGCAAGGGAAGCCCTGGCTGGTGTAGCTCAGTGGATTGAGCACGGGCCTGCGAACCAAAAGATCGTGGTTCAACTCCCTGTCAGGGCACATGCCTGGGTTGCAGGCCAGTTCCCAGCAGAGACCAGTTCCCAGCAGGGGATGCACCAGAAGCAACCATACATTGAAAAAGAAAATAGCAAGGGAGAAAAAACAAATTTCGAGTTTATCATATCTAATAAGGTTACATTTAATATTTCGTTTAATTGGAAGGAAAGAACAACAAAAGAAATAATGAAAAAGGAAGAAAGGAAAGAAACGGAGAGAGAGAGGGAGGGCGGGAAAGAGAGAGAGCTAGCGACACTGGAACCTTCCTCTTCCATTGTCCGAAGGGGACATGCCGTGTATGACACTGACTCAGACGGGCTTCCTCGGGGTTGGGTCCTATATGGACCACATTTACACTGAACTCACACAACTGCGAAGGGTGATAGTGAGCTCCAAGACAAAAACAGTTTAGAAAACCAAAACTTAAAATCCATCTACAACCTCAAGTGCTCGCAACTAGTATTCTCTTGGATTACCTTTGAGTCCTTTGCATAATAAAGTGTTCGGCCTCGAAGCTTGAAGTATCGCTTTTTCCACCTTTGGAAAGAACTGGTTTGCTTCAATAGTTGTCCCTCTTTAATACTGGTCTGAGAGAAGGAGAGGTACAATGACAGGATTAAAATGAAGTTCAAAACCAAATAAAATTCTGAATTAATAACACATTATCATTAATATTTTGAATATTGTTTCCCATGTCCTACAAATTACGAGAGAATATTTTCTTCTCCTTTTTTTCTTCCACCAAGGGAACGTATGTTGAAAGTCCCAAGGAGCAAAGGTAAATTTAACATGGTTCCTTAACCTCTGAGCAGTCACAAATAGTATGAAAGGCGCATGCATACAAACTAGTAGTCATAATACAGTGTGACGCACACAACGACTTGTATATAGTATTTAATAAATGGTGAAATGGGTAACAGGCGTAGTATATGTAATGATTAAAAAAGGCACAGACTTTACATCCCCATGACTTTTTATAACTGGGAATTTGTACTTCTTTCACCTTTTTACCAATCCCCTCTACCCTTCTCCCATCTGACAACCTTTATGAATATAGTCAATAATACACTAATAACTATGCACAGTGTCAGATGGATACTGGACTTATCGGGATGATTACTCATAATGTCTAATCACTATGTTGTACACCTAAAACTAATATAATGTTGTATGTCAACCATAATTTAAAAAGTAAATTTAAAATAATAAAAAAAAGAAAAGCCTGGACTCTGGAGCCAAAAATCTTGTGTTTAACTCCTTGTGCCACCACTTAGTAGCTGGATTGTCTTAAGCGAATTACTAAACTTCCTTATACCTTTATTCATTCATCCATAAAAGGGAATAACAACTTATAGGTTGTTGTGAGAAACTAATTTTAAAAAACTTGTAAAGGACTCACTGTATGTGTATGGCACATAGTAAGTGGTCATAAGTAACAAACAGCTAATGCCACATGTTATTGTAACAAACATATTTAATGCATGGTATACGGCTGTGCAGAGAAGGAAGCATCAGCTCTGCTTCAGAGAGTGTCAAAGACACCCTCCCACAGGAGGGCCCAGGTGGGTCTCGAAGTTTATCAGCATGATAAGGGATGAAGAAGTGTATTTTAGGTGTATGCAAAAGTAGAAAGGTTTAAAATGGTATGAATATTTGGAGAATCTTCAAAAAGCTTCCGTTATAAATGCAGGGCAGGGTTTACAAGGGGAAGCAGCAGGAGCTGTGGCTGGCAGAGGCAGGCAGGGACTGTGTGCCAGACCCTGTGCTAAGTGCTTATGTGTCCAAGTTGATTTCGACATCACCAACAAAAATACTTGGAACCCCTCCAGCCTCATCTAGTATCTCTCCCCAACTTGGCTCCTCCGTCCACAATGTTTACTTTTGCTGTGCATGAATTCTTCTCCCTTAGGTCTGGATACTACCTAGTCCCTCCTCCGGAACTGTTCTTCCCTCAGATACCCATCTGCCCAACTCATTCACCTCCTTGAAGTCTCTGACTTTTCAATGAGATCCACCTCACCAACCTGCTGTCTAACACAGCTACATGCTCTCCATATCTCTCCCATCTTGGTCTTACTTAGTCCCGCATACAAAGCACTTACTATCTCCTAATGTATAATGTGATACATTATGTTTATTGTACTGTCCCTATTAGAACAGAAGGTTCTTGAGTTTATTGTATATAACAAAATTAAACTTAATGATTCACAATAATTGGAAGTAAAAAAGAAAGAAAGGAAAAAAGAGGGAAACTACACTTACAGCAAAATAAACTTCCATCCTTGTTGTTGAGTTTGTCCTTAGGAGACAAGTCACGGGACTGACTCCTTGGGAGGAGGTCCAAGATGGATCACACTAATAATGAATTCACAGGAGAGCAAGAAGGATATACTGAACCTCCAAAACAAAAACAGCGTATAGAACCCAAATCTCAAATCTACCCCACTTGATTGTACACTGATATCTCAAGTGCCAAGAGCATTATCTAGCACATACAATATTGAGAATTATATGAATTTATAGCAGGAACTAAGATTCAGCCCATATCTATTTTAGGGCAGAGTTTATTACCAACTTTTACACTTCACTGTCTTTTATTATGAAGACATAAAATATTGAGAAAAGGTTGATGTCACCAATAAGGTAGTTAAGTTATATTAATGTTTATTTTCTATTTCAATAAAAGACTTTTCTCTACAGCTTTCTCTAAGACTGTCCTCCAGGAACTGCTGAGAGGTCACTAAAATTTAATGATAACAAAATACTTTTAAAACTTTAATATCAAAAAGCTTGATTTGAATGCAGACAAACTTCAAGACCAGCTCTGCAACACACTAACAATGGAACCTGGGCAGGTTACTCCAGCTCTCTGTGCCCGAGTTTCCTAAAGTATGGGAATAATAATACCAACTTCGAAAGCTTGTTGCATTTAATTACAAGTTAATTCCTGGAGAGCACTTGTCCTGTCTGGGTTATAGAAAAACATTCAATAAATGGCAGAAAGTGTTATTATTATGATATCATTATGTTATTAACTTCAGGGAGTATTTGCCAGGCACCGAATTATTAGAGATTCTTGGTTGAAGAGAATAAATGTTCAATGGCCACTGTGAGGGCAAATAACAGCTGGAGCAAGAGGAGAGTACAAAGAGATGAAGCTGAAGCTGAGGGAGACAAGAGCTAGGAGCTGCTGGCTTTTTTATTCTAAGTGCAAAACACTAGTGCAATGTCTGGAGCAGGAAAGTGAGAATGGGGAAAGGGCAGAGAAAGGACGAGGAGGACCAGTTAGAAGGCTGCTGCAGTGGTCCAAGGGAGAGACACTGGGAGCTCAAACCAAGTTCCAGCATCACTGATACGGACAGAAGTAGAGCAATCTGTGATGCTATTCTGGAGGCAGAATCTACTGAACTCGCTGATACTTATGAAGGACAAGAGAGAGAAAAACACCATGGAAACTCTCAGCATATGGCTTGAGCAAGTAGATGCAAAAGGCAGAGGACAGGTGCTGGAAGAGTTCCGTGTGAGCTTTACTGTGGTGCTGCTGCAGCATTTCATGTTACCCTGGGCAGGGACTATAATTCTTAAATCTAAACATGAAGTATTGAAACACTATAAAAATGTAATTTATCCAAAGAACAAATCAGTTGGAGATCCAAATTACAGAAGTGAGTGTTATTGTGATTTTGGTAAAATTCTGTTTAAGGCAACGAGGAAGAAAATTTAATGTTTGGTCTATTTGTGTTCTGTGAGCACTGTTTTAAGAAAGCATAAACAACCTATTTCATTCTCCACATGGTTATTAAAGTAATTTTCTAAAACAAAGGACTGATTATATTATGCCACAACTCAAAACCCTTCATTAGTTCCCTACTGCCTACAGCATAATAAAGTCCAAATATCTGTAAGTACCACAGAAGACCCCTGCTTGATGCTCTCCAACCTCATTACAGCCCCTTCCCATGCTGCTCGCTCCACCCTAAGTGTTCTCTCCTCAATCTGCTTGTCTTAAAAGCTCCCATTCAGTTCAACTTGGGGCCCAGTGCTACTGGCCCTGTGAAGGCTTCTCTGACCCAAGGAAGAAGTGACCACTCCCACCTTTGTCTCCCAGACCACCCTTACCTTATCTGTACAGCCTTCCAACAGCCACCTATTACATTTCTTCAAACCTGGCTTCTCTATCAGCCTCCAAAACTTCCCACCAGTTCCTCCTGCGTCCAGACCCTTTTGGCTTTATACCATGTATATCCTTCTTTCCTCTTCTGAATTTTGTCCCACCATGAATTTCTTACTTCCTTAGAATTTGAGCTCTTCGTTGAAGCAAATGTACATATCACATTAAGCTTTATTAAACACACCAGTTGTTCTAAAATCTGGGTAATCATCTGAATCAGGTAGAAAACTTTGTAGACATTAACAGCCTCAGTTCATCTGGGAGGTTCTGATTCAACGTTTTAGTGTAGGGCATTTGTTAACCTGCACACGTTAACATCTCTTTCAGTGGTTGTAATTGTCATCCAGGCTTAATCAGCACTCTCATAAACAACAGTAAGTAAAATAATTTGTGTAAGTCCTTTAAAAAGATAATTCAGCACTTCGGGGTTTTCTTTTTTCATTCAATTTTAATTGGTACCAATCGGTCTAAACCATTTGCTCTTGAGTCTTTGAGTATTTAAAAAGTTTGGTAAGAATCTTTCTAAAACACATCTCAGGAGGTACTATACCAGTACAAACTCAAAATGTTTTTTTCGTGTGTGCCGCCCCATTAACATGCCAGTCCTACCCTCTTTCCATACCCATTAGCTCTTATCCAGGGAAGGTGGGGGTAGCTATTTGGGTTAATAACTGTGCATGCTCACTCATGCTCTTCCCTTTTTCTTCTTGAGAGCTAGCTGCCCATAAGGAACCAAGTCATGCTCAACTCTCATTCAGAGAAAAAAACAGATTTATATGCAGAAGACTAGAATTAAGTCTTCTGAATGAGGAAGTGAAAACCTGGGATTTGTACCACACACTACCGTGTACTAGGAAATACAGGGAGGGAGGCAGATAAAGAACAGCAGCTCTGGCTGCAGCTTCTTCCTCTGCCTTAATATGTCTCCAGCCTCATCCACCACCCAAAGCCAGTGCTGGCACTGGCCTGACCCAGCCAAGAAAGCAAATGCTGGCAGAGGAATCACAGTGGAAACAATGAAAAGATGTTTCACACAGGAGCCAGAAGATAATGCAGTAAAAGAGGGATATCCCAGCTTATAAAAGAATGGAGATAGGGAGTGTTTCTGGAATCAGTTTTGATAATGATGCAATAAAGTGCTTTGTCATTTACATCATGAAACATTTCCCCTTTTATAAACTGCCTTTTGAGTAAGTTTTGCATATGAGAATAAACAGAATATATGACAAAACACTTTTAAAAGGTAATTCAGGGCCTGACCAGCTGAGCCTCCTCCCCAATCAGAGGACCTCTGAGGAATTCTACAGTTCTATGAAATACAGTCCAAAACTATAGAGCGCGATAATTACATGCACTTAATATAATGATATTTAATACTCATATAACAATCGGCATTTAATAGTCTAGAAGTTTGTGAAATACTTTTATTTGTTTTAGTCATATACAACTACTGCTGTTTCGGTTTAAAAAAATTTTATCAGAAGTCGTTGTTTCCTTTGACATGTAATACACATCCACACAGTATTCAGGTTGTCTGGGGTGTGAGTGGTGAGAGAAAAATGTAGTCTGGTCATCAGTCGTGCACTGGCAGCAGATACACTCTAGCACTGTGTGTACAAGCGTTTGTCAAGTCAAGGGAAGATTAACACTCTGGGTCTGTGGTTCTGCAGTTTCTCATCCTGCCATGTGTCATGGAAAGGGCTTCCCACCACAACTCAGAGGACCTGTCCAAAGGATTTAATCTGTCAGACAACATCCAACTCTGCAGCAGCAGCAGCAGCACTAACCCTGAGAAGGGGTTAGACCCACTCCTCAAGAAATCCAGGGAGTGTGTGCGTAAGGAGACACTGAAGGACCTACAGAAACCTCTAAATCTGTTCAAAACATCTTCATCATCTTGTTTGGAATACTATAAACTCTCATATTCACAGCACATTTAATTATAAACGAACACATTCTAGAGCAAAATCATGGAGATTATCTAACATGTTGTAATTGCCCTTTATATCAAAAACCATCTCATAATTGCTGAGGTACTTCGTCCCTTATATTGTTTTGTAATTCCCTTGAGAAAAGCTATTTAATTACTTTCCTAAAAATGTAGTTGTTTTGTGAATTTTAATTTGTTAATTTCTAAAATTAAGCTTTCTTTCCATTTTTAATGTTTCTTCTTTACGAGTTTCTAAATATATTTTTCTAATAGGTAATACTGAAAAGATAAACATATATAATTTTATAACATGCTATTGTACTCTTATTTAAAGGAGAAGATAAAAAATGTGGACACATCAAAAATGCTTCTTCCCCATAAATACAATGAACTGCAACATATTACCACAGGGTGGTAGTGGTGTTATGCCTAATGCTCAGGTTTTCCTTGCAGGGTCAGGAATGTAGATGGGCATTTTGTCAGAGTTAGAGGAATCCTGGCCGATAACTCATGAGTGGCCTATTCTTTCAACTGTGAATTTACTTCTTCCTTTATTAAATACCCTCACTCACTTTCAAAAATAATCCCTTTGCCCACACAGCCACAATGACACAGTTATTTTGATGTAGGAGCCTAAAATAAACCACTAAACATTATGTTTATTTTTTTCAACTAGAAACTATCATGCTAAAAAGACCACCTCACACCATGCCTGAGTCTCACACTGTTCCCACTGCTCCCAATCCCAGAGTGCGGTTTCTGGCTGAGGTCAGAGCCGAGCATCAGAGGTGTGGCCCAGGATGAGATGGAATGGAGTGAAGCTCAGGACCTGCAGACTAACCAAATATAAGCAGGAGTCATATAGTCACCAAATATATTTGTCTCAGAAGGGCTATTAACTATTCTGAGCAAAATATCTGCTTATTTTCTGGAATTTAAATTGTATACTCAAAATATGCTTCTCAAATTCTCTGGTTCTTCCACAGAGATTGAGTATCTAGGTCCCAACTGAATAAGAAATTCTTAGTTATATTTCTGCCAATTCACAGGCAGGTAGGTAGGTAGGCAGACACTGATATATAATATTTAATATCTCACAAACAGCACTCTAATGATGGTTTCAAGGAGCAGGACTGATACCCCTAAAAGGATAACCCACTTCTGGTAGATTTTTAAAAACATCTTAGTTGTTCAAAGAAATGAATGAAATCAAATGTGACTATCCTCTGTAAAAGGTCAGAGAGGAAAGCTGTGCAAAGGACTAAGAAAAACAATAATTTGCAAACACAAAAACCTTACACCAACACGGCTCTGCACTTTGCTCATGACAGTATGTTCCTTTATCTGGATTTAGCCCCCATCACCTATGTATGCCTCTAGAGATCTCCCCTGCCCGAAAAACTGAACTCCTCCCTCCTTTATACTGCTTCTGTACATTCTTTGTACTTCTCTCTGTGCACTGCAGCACTACAATCTGTACATGGAGTACAGAGATGCAGAGCTGTGGCCTGCGTGCAAACCCTGGCTCCACAGCTGACTAGATGGTAAAGGCCTTGGGCAAATTACTTAGCTTTCCTGTGCTCAAGTTTCCTTTAAAATCTGAACAATAATGATGATAACTAACTCGTAGGGGTGCTGTTTGGACTAAATGAGTCAACGCATGGAAAATACTGACAACAGTTCCCGACACATAATGCTCAGTATATACTGGTTGTTCTTATGTTTCTCTTGTTCCTGCACTTTACTAGGCAGTAAACTTCCCACAGGCAGCACCGTGTTTGCTGACTTCATCTCTGTATCCAGTACAAAGCACGTGCCCATCACCTCAGTGGTACTTATCATTTGTTAAACCAAACTGAGTGCTTCCCTCTGTCTTCCCTCTCCACTCATTCTTTCTCCTTGGCATATCTGGTCTTAGAAAGCAAAACCTTTTTTCACCTTTTGAGTACATCCCAGGACACAATCTATGCCTTCTCCACAACTATAAAACTCATTTAAGAAAAAGAAAGAAAAATATTCTGCTGCCCCTTTCCTTTTTTTCAACCCACTGTACCACTTTCACTCTTTAAGAATAAACAGCCCCTCGGCTGTTTCCAATTAGATCCTCTGTGCCAAATCTTCCTGGGTGAATGTGTCCTTCACATTGTCCCAATTATGTCATCTGAATATATCTGTAACTCCTAAAAAAATCTATATTTATTTTCGATTTTCCCTCTAGTCCCATTTACAACTGTGTATTTGACATCTCCACAACCACCTAAAACTCAACAAGTACATTTTATTTCATATAATATATGTTTTATTATAACAGAAAAAAACACTGGTCTGTTTCAAGAAACCTACACTCAAACTCTGAAACCTCCAGTAAATGACTACCCAACCCTGAGCAAAAGTGACCATATCTGGAATTCGAAATGAACTCAGCACCAACGTACAGCCACTCTGCCCCCTTTCCTGTGACCCCCATCTGCTAACAGCAGCTTCATTTCCCTAAGAACATCATCCCCAAATTCCAAACTATCTTTTATTCCCCCTTGCCTCTAAATTAATTAGTCTTCCACCAAAATGTCCTCAAAACCTAGACTTCCTTTCTACTTGTACTGCCAGTGTCCCAGTGCTAGTAACTTCATTATTTCTCACCTAGACTTAGCAAATCACCTCCTAAGAAAAAAATGAAGACTAGCTCTGGAGGCAGAAATTTTTTGAAACCAAACCAGCCTGATTGCCTCCAGCACCAACCCTACATGTGAAAGTACTGTCCCCTTTAACTTTGGCCCAAGAGTGAAAAACTACTCTTAAAAGCCCATAATAAAGTGGAGGCAAAACAGAACACTAAAACAAGTCTTAACCAAAGGTCAGCAATGAGAAAAGGGATGAAACACAGATAGGTCTTGTGCTAGACAATATGAACAAAATATCTTTTCCTCCAAGCCTACAGCCCAAAGAAGGACCACAGAACCTGTCTTGACTCCCCCAGCAGGTGCACACACCAAGCTCAGACAGACACCACACTCAAGGTCTCCAAAGCAAAACCAAGAATCCAGACTCTCCTGTCAGACTGCACACAGCCTGTTCTCACAGTTGTTCCTCTACACATAGGAGATGCTGGCTTGCTGGGCAGGCCTCAACTGAACACTGGTCCTTATTCTTCATAAAAGAAAAACTGCATGGACATAAACATGAAAAACACATATACCAAATTAATCCCTCCCCAACCAATTCTCTATACTCCATCCTTCCAAAATGACCTCCTTATTATGCAGGGCCCATCATATCACTTCCCTGTTCAAAATCTTTGTTGTTCATCAACTACAGAGTTAAAGGAAAGATCTGCATTTATGACAGCCCTTGACCATCAACACCTTTACTGCTTTTGTAGCCTCCTCTCTAGGTGCAGCTTCCGTCCCCACACCTCTGCAGCTCATGCTCCTGGCATACTGGCCTGCCAGTCATTGGCTGAGCAAAACACACAGCCTCCTACCTTGCAGCCTTTACTTCACTGCCCTGCCACAGGCCCAGAATGCTCTTGCCCAGGATTTTCCCCCTCAGTGACTCACCCTTAAGTATGTCCTTTCCAAATGTGTCACCAAAGTGAGTAGCACTCACTCATTTACAATTCCACGTGCTCAGTCCTCCCAGAGCTCTACTTGTAAAAGGTAATGAAATTGCAGGAAGAGAGAAATATGCTAAGATGATATTACTACAAAGACCTTATCACTGTCATTTTTAATACTGTCAGTGGTACATGAATTCCAAAAAAATATATTACACTATGAGAATAAAATAAATCACAAAACAGGTCAAGTTACCCACTCAGTCTTCATTAGATTGTTTAATCCTTTCTCCCTAACCCCAAAAGTCCAATTATTTTATTTTTTTCCTCATCTTACTCAAACTCCAATCCACTTGAGAAAAGTTGTGTTAAGAAAAAGTGGATGTATCTGTTACTGCTGGAATGAAATAGAACATTTTCTTTCCCTCTCTCCAATTTACATATGCCTCCATCTTGGATGCCTGTATAGGCCACATCACATTATGTGATGCCTTTATTACACAGGATTCTCCGCATACCCATAGACTTGTCTGCTGAGGTTATATAAAGTCAGGGAAGAGTTGCTGCTTGCTGTACTTTTCCCTAGGAAGGTAAAGACTATTTCACTTGATGCCTAAGAAGTAAAAAAATTCCTTAAGTGAAGAGGTAAAAATGAGGTTCAATGATTCACACATGAACTATCACATCTTTTCATTCAGTTAACACATTTATGGAATATCTACAAGTCAGAAACTATTCTAAACAATGGAGATAAAGTAGTAAATAAATCAGATGAAAATGGGTACCTTCCTGGAGGTAATAAGACCAGACTTAAGATTCTACAAAGGATTTTTATTAATATTTAATTTCATTTTATTTAACCTACATATAAAAGGTGTGTGGACACTACTCACCTGCTTATAAACCCTACTAAATTAGTTTGTATGGCCAAGAAAATCTGTAAGTAGCATATAAAACAGTAAATACGAAAGTCTGGAACAATACCCTGTGATCACTCAAAGAACAGAAACAGCAAGCAACCACTTCGGGGTAGCAGAATCAAAGTCCGAATGAGCATCAAAAAGGGAATTTACCACCCACTTCCAAAAAGATGCCTGTTGTTTTCTTTTATGAAATTTATAACCTTGGTATATAAAACTTTAAAACCACACTCACACACATATACCTGTAGAAACTGTTAACTGTTTTAGATGGCCAAGATTATGTATTTTTAAAAAGCACCTTAAAAAGTTTTTTAAACTTTTCTAAATTGAATATTTTATTCCTTTAATACTGCTTTACTACTAATACCAGAAGTAACCAAACTCAGAAATGTTGTGACTATTATCCTTAGGCATTAAACTAAAGTTTAGCCCTGGTTGGTGTAGCTCAGTGGATTGAGCGCAGGCCTGCGAACCAGAGGATTACGGTTCAATTCCCAGTCAGGGCACATGCCTGGGTTGCAGGCCAGTTCCCAGCAGGGGACACACTAGAGGCAACCATACATTGATGTTTCTCTCCCTATCTCCTTCCCAGTTCCCAGCAGGGGACACACTAGAGGCAACCATACATTGATGTTTCTCTCCCTATCTCCTTCCCCTCTAAAAAAAAAAAAAAAAAAAAGATCAGCTATTGTAAAAAAAAAAAAATCTGCTGTAAAAAACAAAACAAAAACAAAAAACCCCTGAAGTTTATTTAATAAAAAAGTAGTCTCCTGGTAAAGAGATCCTGTGCAAAGCAGAGAAAATCCTTTGTGTAGGGAAAAAAAAAATCAGCTAGTAATCTACCATAACCAATTCTTCCCTTCTCCAGATACTCGGCCTTCCAGCGACAAACTCCATTTCTTTGCCTCCCTCGCATGTGGCCATGTGACTAAGTCTAGGTTAATGGGACGTGAGAAGTGACAGGTAAAACTTAAGTATCATCCCCTCACAGACATTTGACCTGGGTTTACACAGTCTCTTTCCCACTTTCTGCTGGCTGGCGATGGTGATGACTTGAGTAACCTTAAAAGCTGCCCAGAGACACTACATTGCCCAGGTATAGTAGACAATATTTGTTATCTCCCCAAAATTCATATGTTGAAGCCCCAGCTTCAAAGTGATGATAAGGTCGTAAAGGTAGAGCCCTCATGAATGGAATTCGTGCCCTTATAAAAGAGACCCCAGGGAGCTCCCTCACCCCTCTGCCATGTGAGGACACAACAAGAGGATGGCCACCTATGAACCACAGAGAGTGGCCTCCCCAGACAGTGAATCGGCCAGAGCCTTCCTTGATCTTGGACTTTGAGCCTTCAGAGCTAGAAGAAATCAGTGTTTGTTGTTTACAAGCCACCCGGTCTATGTTTTGTGAGAGCAGCCTGAACAGACAAGGCAAGAGGCTTTTTAGAGTTGCACCTCCCCCTGTGGCTAAGATCTCGCCAATAGAATGTGAGCAGAAGTAACAAATGTCATTTCAGTTGAGGCCTTTATACATGGGCCTGCGTGCTACATGTTATCTTTCATGGTTTTTTGCCTGGAACCCAGAAATGGTGACATAGCTTTGACCATAAAAGCAAGGACAATCCCCTGGGGACACAGCAAAGAAACACTATGCAGGGAACCAGGGTTCCTGAATGGCCCTGAGCAACAGAGATACCCACTCACCTCAGAAGCTTTCCTGGATCCTGATGTTAAGACAGAGACTTTTTTTGTCCTCTAAGTCTCTGAACTTAGGGAATTTCTTTTGTGTGTATGTGTGTGTGTGGATAGAATTATATTTTCTTTTTTTAAAATTTAGTTTAGTTGTTGTTAGAGGATTTCTTAGTTATTACAACTTGGCAACAATGTCTAACCTAGATTAAAACCACCCCACACGATCTGGACCACATGCCTCTGAACTGTTTCTGGTGAGACCGAAATGGACTTTTACATTATTTGTACTACTATATTTTGGGTTTTGTCACAGCAGGTTAGTCAAAATATACTATGTTCCTACCATCTAGTCTGTAAGTAGTCACGACACATGTGTTGCCACCTTTCAAGGCCTGACAGGTTCATGGTATTTGTGCAGACGGAAAAATATTCACGGAGCCACTGGGATGTCTGGCATGCCTTTACTCGTGGGTGGGTGAGCCACGCATGTTGCAAGCTGTGTGTCTATGTGCATGTCTCATGTCACGGCCCCTGCTCCAGCGTGGCAACTGCCCCCTTGCGTGTGTCTCTCATCATCATCACCCCCAGCAGGGAATCCCTACCTGTTTAAGTACTAGAGTAGAACAAAGCCGGCAAGATGCCAGAAACTATATAACATAATTCTGCGCATGAGAACCCACTTCATGTTATGGGAACAGTTGATCAGACCCAGTCTCAAGACTATTGAGAACACTAGTTATCAAGTCCCTCCACAGCTATGGGAACACTGCTTCCCTGAGCTACCCAGACACCTGGGGGAGGAAGCCAGACCGCCTCCACTTACCCTACAGCACATAAATCCAGAAATAGATGAAAGAATCTATCCAACATTCACTTCCCCTTTCCTCCTTCACAACAGAACCCTGATCTGGTTTATACACTCCTCTGAAAGTTGTGTGCTTAGGGGAGGGGAGACTTGCCGACTCTATTCCTAGCTCTAGCAAGTACACAGTAATTAATTAGTTTAATAAATTTCTATGAGGATTCCTTTCCCC
This sequence comes from Artibeus jamaicensis, assembly GCF_021234435.1. Lineage (NCBI taxonomy): Eukaryota > Metazoa > Chordata > Mammalia > Chiroptera > Phyllostomidae > Artibeus > Artibeus jamaicensis. The sequence continues at coordinate 6,185,867 of NW_026521822.1, forward strand.
TTGCCATCAGTAATTAGTTCAGAGGTTGGACATGACCCAATTCCAGCCAATGAGATGTAAAGGAGGTTTCCTGGGGAGGTGGTGGGTGAGCTGCTTTTGGTATCCAAAAGAAAAAGCCTGTTTTCTGTGGCACCTTGAATTGATTCAGGTACTTTACTAGGGACACAGCTAACACAGTGATGAGGGCAGAGCCAAGAGAAGCACAGAGAGAAGTGAGTCAGAGCCCGCCCCTCCTCTAGGTGCTCAAGCCAGTCCAACTTACGACCTTTTGGTTACCTGCAGCTGATAAAATATGAGGCCCCACAGAGTATACATAATAAATAGACCAATGCTGGAAATGAAACAGAAATAATACACTACCCCATCCCAATCACAAAATGAGAGAAAGATATTTAATTGCTATCACCCTTGGAGCATCAAAAAGCACCTGGAACCACCACAAGCAGAAGAAAGCTCAGCTATGTTGAACAGCATTCATTTGCTCTTACTTCAAAATGACAATCCACAAAACTCTAAGGCTTAATATTACGTAAACCCCAAACCCTAACCAAAATACAACACTCTCCTCCTCAGCGGGCTGCAGGGGACTCCCAGGAATGGAGGCAAAACCTCGCCTGCCCGAGCCGCTCCGTTCCGGTGCTTTCTCTTCAACCAGGCACAATGAGGTGATCTCTTCGCTCACTTCTTACTAATTCTCAACCCAATCTTTTAAAAGCTTTCGAAACATTCTTGTCAAACTCCAAATCAGTATAGCCACTGCCCTGAAAAAATAAAGCCCCACTGAGTACAAACAGCAAAAACAGTACTTTCTCCAATCCATTCAGAACCCTCATCATTCCTTGTCATGGATGAAATCTGTTCCAAAGCTTTTCCAGTCACTCATAAAAACTAAGACCTTTGGTCACAAAAACAACTTTATTTCAGGAGGTAAAATGTCCAGCCAAAACTCCAAATTTTATTCAAAGTTAAAATTTCTCCCCTCCTGAAGCCCAGGCTGCTCTAGGTACCACAGGCATCTCCTCTTGAACCTGCCAGCTCTTCCCTTCAAATCACTACCCAGAGTGTCTCGACTCCTAGAATGGGGCCTCTTCACGGGCTCTGCAGAGATTTTTCCCTCTGGAAACATCCTGCTGTGGCCCCCAGGGCTCACACAGAGCCTCTCCTCCAGATGATCTCTTAAATGTCCCCACACCCTCCAGCCTCTGCATTTAATGGGCATACCTCCAGCCTCTACTGCAAAGGCCATACTGCCGCTGGCACGAAAGGCTCTTGGGCAGGGATATTCAATAAAATACCCTCTCCTGATCTTCCTGGTCCAAAGAACACAGACCCCACTGCCTGTTATTAGCAAGAACACAGCTGGCTTCCCGGGTGGCCACATCTTCTTGTTCTGCAGCCAGGCAGGTGGGTATAGCTCCAACATTGGATCTCCAGAAGATACAGATCATGTCAAGAGAACCAAGCAGTTTCTACCAACCCCCTCACTCAGCTTGAAGTGAAATGGAAGCTACCCCTTTCCTTCCTGCCCTCCCAGCCCATCTTGGCTGCTTCAACCTAAGTTACACCTTCAAGGTGGTGGGCTAAGGGGAGCAACCTCACTTAGGAATGTGGATGTCATTGCCACCTATTGTTTTGTTTGCAACCTTTTGGGGCCTCAGCCAAAACTGAAGCAGAACAAAACCCATGTCAACATCCTGTTTTGCTTGTTTTTCCCAGTATCCAGTATGTCTACCTCTTCCTACTCACTCTTCCTCCAATGTCTAGATCAGACTCAGTCCTTCTGTTTTCACAAACTTTTTTTACACATACTTTTTCTTGACTTAGCCATTGTGTTTTTCCCCTATGTCTCTCCCTCTTGAAACTACCAAACCTCTAAAATTCCCTAACCTCATCACCTCTGTTTCTTCAGCAAACATTTCCTCTGACCATCTGCAAATGTATTTGTCCTCCAGAAATCCCTGAAACAGAACTCTCAAGCCACCTGTGACCTTTTAGACTGGTGTTGTCCAACAGAACTTTCTGCAGTGATGGAAACGTTCTATATCTGCACTGAGTGGGCACAAGCCACAGGTGGCTGTTGAGCACCTAAATTCCCAATTCTCACTTCAACGTAATACTATCATTTGGTAATACCAGGCATTCTTCCAGGAACTTTTCTTTATCCATTATTTCTATGAGGTGATTTTTAAAACATGTGCAGAATTTTAAACAATGGGCTGAAGAAAGAGGCCAGTCTAGGCTGAGAAAACAACATGAATATACTCTTATGCAGGGATTAATTAATCAGCAAATTATGTCTCAAAAAACAATGTACGTACACTAATTTAAAAGTATCTAATCGCTCAAAAATTTTAGCCATCATCTGAGCCTTCAGCAAGTTATAAATTTTTGCTGGTGGAGGTTCTTGACTAGATATTGATGGCTATAACTGATCAGGGCAGTGGTTTCTGAAGGATGTATTAGCTGTAGCAATTTCTTAAAATAAGACAATAATGAAATTTGCTCAATCAACTGACTCGTTCTTTCATGAACAATTTCTCTGTGGCATGCAATGCTGTTTGACAGCATTTTACCCACAGAACTTCTTTCACAATTGGAGTCAATGCTCTCCAACCTGCTGCTTCTTTATCAAGTAAGTATATGTAATATTCCATCTTATTTGGGACTCTCTGCACTTCCTGGACCTGTGTGTCTTTTTCCCCTGCCAGATAAGGGAAGTTTTCAGTCATTATTTCAAATAGGTCCTCGATTCCTTGCTCACTCTCTTCTCCTCCTGGTATCCCCACAATGCCGGTCTTATTACGCTTCATGTTGTCCCAAAGGTTTCTTAAACTCTCATGTTTTTAAAATTCCTTTTTCTTCTTGCTACTCTGCTCGGGTATTTTTCGCTACCTTGTCTTTCCAAATCACTGATTCAATCCTCTACCTCACCTAACCTACTGTTTATTCCTTCCAGCTTATTATTTATTTCAGATACTGCATTCTTTATTTCTGACTGGTCCTTTTTTATGGTTTCTATTTCTTTCTTCATGCTGTTGAGCATTCTTATAATCTTTAAACTCTCTATCTGATAAATTGCTTGCCTCCATTTCATTTAGTTCTTCTGGAGAGTTTCCTTGTTTTTTCATTTGGACCTGTTTCTGTCTTCCCATTTTGGCTGCCTCTTTGTGTTTGTTTCTATGTATTAGACAGATCTGCAAAGACTCTGGTGCAGACTTATCTAAGATATTGCCTGTGACCGGCCCTGGGCAACATGTTTGGAGCTATCAGTGATCCACAGCGTTTACTCCTCTGCTGGGCCTGGGTGTGTGCAGAAAGTACCAAGCTGCACACCAAGGCCAGCTTTTAGCAGCATGAGGCCTGGAGGAGAGTCAGTTAAGGTCTCAAAGCTCCCAGAGATCTGCCTTTGCCTTCAGGCTTTCTGTTAGGCTGAATCAGTTATAGTGGCTCTAACTGTACTTCTTAGCAGCCAGCTTAAGCTCCATGGATGGGGCAAGAGGAATTCATGCTAGTGAGACTATTGCTTCCGTCCAGGCTGTTGGTACATGGAAGGGAGTGCTATGCCTGAGAAAGATGGCTTCAGCAGTATGGAGAATGACTCGGTACAGGAAGCCTAGTGGCTAACACTTTAGCTCTATCCCCAGAGCCATTAGCCCCAGACTCTCCTCACATGGCTCAAGTTTGCTCTGTTCTCCCACTCCCGGAGCCCAGGGTAAGTGGCTGAAAATAAAATTTTGTATGTTGACCCTTTAAGAGACTCTCTGTGTCTCTAGCTGTCTATCCCTGGTGGAGAGAAACCCTGCGGCTTTTCACAGCCACATGTTATTTGGATTCTTTTCCTGGTGTTCTAGGCTGGGGAGCCCCACTCCACTCTTCTCAGAGAGAACCCCCTGGCCACTGAAACATCCCTCCAGAACTTCAGGTACCAGCATGGAAGCCCGGCTAGCCCGTTCACACCCCCACACTTCCTACCAGTTTCCATGCAGTGAAGTAGTTTCTTCTGTAAGTCCTTGGTTATTAGGCTTCTCTCCAGCTAGTGTTAGGTTGGTTATTCAGGGTGATTTACTTGTAATTCCAGTTTGGTCCTGGGAGAAGGTTAGTGTAGCTTCCACCTACTTTGCTGCCATCTTCCATACCCTTCTATGTAATATTCTAAATTCTTTGTTGTCTTTTCAACACATCTTCACCAGGAGTATATTCCATCTCAAAAAACTAACAGAAGCAACTCTTCATCTGTGAAGTTTTATCACAAGATTGAAGCAATTCAATCACATCTGCAGGCTCCAATTATAATTTTAGTTCTCCTGCTATTTCCACTACATCTGAGGTTATTACCACCACTGAAGTCTTAAGCCCCTCGAAGTCATCCATGAGGGCTGGAATCAACTTCCTCTAGAAACGTTGTTAATGTTGACATTTAGACCTCTTCCCATGAATCACGAATGTTTTTTAATAGTATCTAAAACAGTGAATCCTTTCCAGAAAGTTTTCAATTTACTTTGCCAACACCAATCAAAGGAATCACTATCCATGGCAGCCATAGCCTTACAAAATGTATTTCTGAAATAATAAGACTTGAAAGTCAAAATTACTCTTTGATCCATGGCCTGCAGAATGAATACTGCTTTAGCAGGCATGAAAATGAGGTTAAACTTGTACCTCCCTCTCCTCCATCTATCAGAGCTCTTGGGTACATTGACAATGAGCAGGATCATATTAAAAGGAATATTTTTTCTGAGTAACAGGTCTCAACAGTGGGCTTAAAATACTCAGTAAACCATATTATAAACAGATGAGCTGTCGTCCAGGCTTTGCTGTTTCATTTATAGAGCACAGGCAGAATAGAATTAGCATTAATTCTTAAGGGGCCTAGGATTTTCAGAAGGTAAATGATCATTGGCTTCAACTTAAAGTCATTAGCTACATTAATCCCTAACCCGAGAGTCAGCCTGTCCTTTAAGTTTGAAGCCAGGCACTGACTTCTCCGTTCTAGATATGAAAGTCCTAGATGGCATCTTCTTCCAACACACAGCTGTTTCATCCCACTGAAAATGTGTTGTTTAGAGAAGGCGTCTTCATAATTATTTTATTTAGATATTCTAGATAATTTGCTACAGTTTCTACATCAGTACTTGCTGCTTTACCTTAAACTTTTATGTTATGGAGATGCTTTATTTCCTCAGACTTCAAAAACCAACCTCTGCCAGCTTCAAACTTTTCTTCTATAGCTACTTCATCCTTCTCAGCCTTCTTAGAATTGAAGAGGGCTAGGGCCTTCCTCTACATGAAGCTTTGGTTTAAGGGAATCTTATGGCTGCTTTGATCTTCTATTCAAGACACTAAAACTTTCTACACATCAGCAATAAGGCTGTTTCTCTTTCTTATCATTTGTGTGTTTGCTATAATACTTTTAATTCCTTCATGAACTTTTCCCCTTGCATTCACAACCTGACTAACTGGCGCAAGAGGCCTAGGTTTTGGCCTATTTCAACTTGCCTTTCTCACTCAGGTAAATCATTTCCCGCTTCTTACATAAAATGAAAGACATGCAATTCTTCCTTTCATTTGGGACACTTATAGCCCACTATAGGGTTATTAATTGGCCAAATTTCAGCACTATTGTGTCTCAGGGGATATGGAGGACTGAGGAAAAAGAGAGATGGGAGGAAGGGCTAGTCAGTGGAGCAATTACAATACACACATCGATCAAGTTTACTGTCTCACACAGATATGGTTCATAACATCAAAAACTGCTGATCACAGATCACCATAACAAGTATAATAATAATGAAAACATCTGAAATATTGTGAGAATTACCAAAATGTGATACAGAGAAAGTGGACAAAACCTGCTGAAAAAATTGTGCCAACAGACTTGCTGAACTGAACACAGGGTTGCCACAAACCTTCAATTTGTAAAAAAAAAAAAGTCAGGATCTGTGAAGCACAATAAAGCAAAGTCCAATAAATGATATATGCCCATATTGCAAAGTAAATTAATATGAACAAAACTTTTGAAATCCAGGCCTTTTTCCAAACATGAACACAAGTTAATGCTTTGGTGGTATCTACTGTATAAAACTTTGTACACAATATTTGTCTGTGCTGTTCCTCATTAGTGTTTTTGAAGTTTTTTTAAAGCATATTAAAAAAATAAAATTCAGAGCAAGTGCTTACTGATCCCCCGCAGCACCTCTGTAACCACTAGGTTTCCGTGAAGCAATGTGGGATTCATTCAACCACAGGTCCACAATCCCCATGTCCACCCTCCTGCTCTATTGTTTTCTCTCCACGTTATCACCTTCAAATACAACCTACTGACACAATCTACTTATTTGCTACACTTACACTTTTTATATGATTCTATGAGATTTATATTTATATCTGATATTATACATTCTGTTCATTGCTGCATTCAATTGCAAAACAGTTGCCTGGCACATAGCTGGCACTCAATAAATATTTGTTAAAGGATAAATAAAGTATCTTTCAAGACTTCACCCTTGCTTTTAGTGCTGCCTCCACACCTTCAACTCCAAAACACTAAACTATACCCAAGTACTCTCTGCTGTTTCAGGCCTTCTCTCCCAGGGGGTTTATCACCAACCCTCTATGCTGCCACTAGGATCCTATGCAAGGCACTTTCCTAACATACCTCACGTTTCTCCTAAAATGTTCAATGTTCATGTCTGCTGCACCCACGAAGGGGTACAGACTCCTTGAGGGCCTTTATTCAGCCTCAACACTTTGTATACTTCCTGGCTCATATCAAGTCCTTAAATAAACATGCTGAGATGCTATATAATTGAAGTGACAAAGTGGAGACATACTGCAAAGGAAGACTCAACAAGATTTGATAATGTAGAATAGAGAGGGTAAAGATGCAAGATGGGAAATGGAAGAATTGGTTCTGCCACTAACAAAAGGAGAGACAAGAGCGGTTTGCCCAGGCACTGTGATTCCAAGCAGAGACAGGACAAGTACACCTATCTATCCAAAGAAATGAAAATGCAATATAAGAGTTGGAAAGTAAAATTTAGAAAATCACCCAGAACGCAGAGTGAAAAGACAAAAAGATGTAAAATGAGAGAGGTGAAGGGAAAATGAGATGAGTGGAGAAGGTCCAACATCCACATAAAAAAGATCCCCCCCCAGAAAAAAAAGAACAGACAAAACAGCATGGAAGAGATAATTCAAGTCAATTACCCAGAACTGAAGTCTGAAAAGGCATACAAAAAGCCCACACAAGGGAAGAAAATAAACCTACGTGAAAATCACTGTGAAGTTTCAAATTACCAAAGAAAACAGAGTGTCCTGCAAGCTTCCAAAGAGAAGGGGGGACAGGTATAAAAAGCATCGAAGGTCCAGATTATAAAGGATTTCTCATTTCTGGAAATTCAAATGATAATAAAGCAATGCCTGTAATGTGCTGAAGGAAATGGCTATTCTAAACTATAATTCTGAACGCAGCCTAAGCATAAAGCCTGTGTGATTAAAAAAAAAGATGCATCTTCAAACACAAAAAACCACCTGTCCAAGACCCTCTCTACTCCTATATACTCAGACTCATCATCAGACCCTGAATAGTCTGCCCTCTCTCCTTTGTCACGTGGGTACTTCCATCCCACCTTGAGTGACACCTACCTGCCTCTTGAAACAGTCCTTGGTCTAGCAACAGGAACATTCTCTCCTAATAAGCAAACCCCACTAAGTACAGCAAAATGTGCAAAGCATTACATCACTGAATAGAAGTTACTAAAATTCATGATGGACTAGAATATGCCAGACTGGAATGACTGTGAAACTCTTACCACATGAATGGAATCTGAACTGAATATGAAGCTCTCAAAAACTATGACCTAAAAATAACAAATTTACACAAGTCAAAATAATTATTTATAAATTAAAAAGTGTTAAACGTGTTTACTAAAAAATAACAAACAACAACACAGACATGATAGTTTTTAAATAAACATACAGAAGTACACTGTTCTCTAAACTTAAAGAGATTTGGGCAAATCAAGCAATGTTTTTAAAGCAGAACCAACAATGCATAGTTACCTGTCAATTAGTGGAATAAATCAGATCACAACCTTAATTAAATTGTGTTAATTATAACAATATTAAGCTAATAGTTATCTGTAGGTATGAAAGAAAATACTGTTTTATAGAAGTAGGATGTATAAAACTAAAAATATATTCACATGTAGATACTCATACATAAATTAGTCAACTTTTAAATTTATTTTAAGAAAAACAGAAAGGACAGACTTCTTCCACTTTTCTCTGAAGATGAAAGAATACAGAAAAAAACTGGAGGATAATAAAAATCGACTAATCATCATTATCTAACAATTCAGATTAAATAGCTGGTAAACACTGCAAAAATGCAATTCTTAACTCCAACATTTAACCTTCCTAATGGTATTATACACTAACTAAAGGTAGTCAACATTTATTGAGCAGCTGCTATATGTACGAGAATACTATAGCAATATCTTCCACGGTCAAAATACAACAAAATTGGGAAGTAATAAGTAAAATATCATAGGACAGCCCACTTTTCCTTCTATGTTCCCTTCCTGCCACTGAATAATCTCTTGCTTCCCAGCTTTCCCTCCTGCTCCCTACTTTGTCAAGTCCTTTGCCTATTTCTAGTCAGGAAATCAGCGGACACACTTCACACTACCTATTTGTTTTCTGGTACCTTTCTATGGGTTCTCTTTGAAATCACAATTCCAAAAACATGGAAGGAAATATATGAGATATACAAACATTTATTTTAAAATAAAATTTGTAAACAGTATAGTACTATATAGTTGCTGCTTAACTTTATCCAACTGATAGTACTCAGTTCATTACACAGATCTTGGTCTGTAAAAAACAGGAAGTAAAAATATAAACCCTTTATGAAGCAAATAAAATTTGAACAAAACATTACTACAATAAAATAATACCAGAACAGGAGACTTCTGGTAAAGATGGCAGCATAGGCAGACATGGCTTGCCTCTTCATACAACGTTAAAATTATAACTAAAATATAGAACATCCATCACACAGAACTGTCAGTAGTCAAGTTGAGAAGAAGTCTGACAACTATGGAATTAAAGAAACCAGATCCATCCAAAACGGAAGGAGGGGCACAGATGTGGAACCGGCTGGTCCATCACCCACATGTGATAGATAAAAATTCAAGAGTGGTATCTTGGGAGCAAGGAGTCCCAGCACCATACCCAGATCCCGCACCCCAGTGTTCTAGTGACAGGAAGGTAAGTCCCCACAACTTCTGGCTGCAAAACCAGCAAGGGTTGAGTTGATGGTAGAAATGACTAGATCCCCAAGCAGTTTCCTTAACCCACACACAGACTGACCTACTAAGACTCTCCCTCTGAGCCAAAGTACCGGAAATGCACCTGTGGCATACAGGGAGAAACTGAGGTGAGCAGAGGCCATTGTCCCTTTTCTTAAACCTCCCACCAAACAGCCAGCAAGCTGGTGCCATATCTGAGACTCCATCAATCTGGCTAACACTGACCCGCCTTGGAGATCCCCAGAGACTCCACCCACCCAACTTATGCGCCCATCCAAGCTGGTTTTCCCTAAGAATTGCTGGTTTTATCTCATGCTTCACTACTTCCTAAATCCTCTCAAACAAGCAACAGCTGGCCTCACTGAGTTCCAGGCCTGGCATTAGCAGCAGATAGCCTAGATTCACAGCTTGGCTTCGCCCAAGAAGCCCAGCACAAGTAGCAGATATCTCAGAGTGCTTTATACCTCATGCAGGGTAGCCCCGGGTAGAACACAGGTTGGGGGCTGACCTTGGCCTGCACCACCCAGGAAAGACTACAGCCTGAACATCCAGTGAACAATTACAGACCAATTCTGAACACTACCACCCTGCCCTGCACAACCAATCCTCCACAGAGGGCAGAGGTTGGTGGTCAATGGTCAGAGCCAATATTCACAGCTTGACTGCCCTGGGTAAATCCCTCCCACTGATCTGCCAACAGCAATTATGGCTCAACTACAAGAGAAGGGTACACTCAGCAGACACAAAAGGAACACCTCAAGTATCCAGCTTGGGTGACAGGGGAGGCTGTGCCGCTGAACCAAACAGGACACCTACTGCATTAGGCCACATTACCAAGGCAGAGTCAAAGCAGCTCTACCTAACACATAGAAACAAACACAGGAAGGCTGCCAAAATGAGGAAACAAAGAAAAATGGCCCAAATGAAAGGACAGATCAAAACTGGAAAAAAATTTAAAGAAAAGGGAGATGAGTAATCAAGCAGATAAAGAGTTCAAAATATGGTTTTAAGGATGCTCAAGGAACTTAGTGTGGACCTCAGCAGCATAAAGAAGATCCAGCCAGAAACAAAGGATATACTAATTGAAATAAGGAGCAATTTATAGGAAAGCAACAGTAGAGTGGATGAAGCTGAAAATCAGATCAATGTTGTGGAACATAGGGAAGCAAAAAACAATCAGAGTGACAAGAAGAAAAAAGAATGCAAAAAAAAAGGAGGATAGTGTAAGCAGCCTCTGGGACAACTTCAAGAGGTCCAATATTTGTATCATACAGGTGCCAGAAGGGGAGTGAGAGAGCAAGAAATTGGAAATCTATTTGAAAATAATAATGAAAGAAACATCACTAATGTGGTGAAGGAAATAGACATGGAAGTCCAGGAAGCACAGAGAGTCCCAAACAAGATGGATGCAAAGAGGCCCACACCAAGACACATCATAATTAAAATGCCAAAGGTTAAAAGCAGTAAGAGACGAGCAGTTCGTTTTATCTACAGGGGAGTTACCATAGGACTGTCAGCTAATTTCTCAAAAGAAACTTTGCAGGCTAAAAGGGGTGGGCAAGAAATATTCAAAGTCATGAAAAGCAGGGACCTACAACCAAGATGGCTCTACCCAGCAAAGCTCTTGTTTAGAATCGAAGGGCAAATAAAGAGCTTCCCAGTCAAGAGAACTCTAACGGAGTTCATCATCACCAAACCATTATTATATAAAATGTTCAAGGGACTTATTTAAGAAAAAGAAGATCATCTGGCTGGTGTAGCTCAGTGGATTGAGCCCGGGCCTGCGAACCAAAGTATTGAGGTTCGATTCCCAGTCAGGGCACATGCCTTGGTTGCAGGCCAGTTCCCAGCCGGGGACACAGGAGAGGCAACCATACATTGATATTTCTCTCCTTATCTCCTTCCTTTCCCCTCTAAAGATAAATAAATAAAATCTTTAAAAAATAAATAAAAATCTGTTGTTTAAAAAAAAGATCAAAACTCTGAACAATAAAAGGACAAAAATATATATCTATCAACAATTGCATCTAAAAAACAAACTAAGCAAACAAGAAGAACAGAGACAGAATGCAGGATACAGAGAGCATTTTGATGGTTGCCAAAGGGGAGGAGAGTATGGGGGAATGGGTGAAGAGATTAGGGGATTAAAAAGTACAACTAGGTAGTTACAGAATAGCCACGGGGATGTAAAGTGCAATATAGGAAATGGAGTGGCCCAAGAACATAAACATATTACCCATGAACATAAACAATGGTGGGGGGATTGCCTGAGGGAGTGGGGGGTGCTGGGTTGAGGGAGACAAAGGGGGAAAATTAGGACAACTATAATAGCACAATCAATAAAATATAATTTAAAATAATAACAACACCAGGACAAATCTCTGTGAACTTTGTGGCACTTTTCACAGACCAACACTAAATTTTATTCTCCCAAATCCAACACAATTTATGAGTGAAAAAATATATATATTGAAAGAGGGATGTTACACTACAAATTTTGAATCAAAGTCTGCTTCTTAAAGCTGCTTAAAATCAAGAAATATAAACCAAATTAGATTAAGTTTTTCTAAGCACTATTTTAATACCTTCATATAGTTTCTTGAAGCATTTAAAAAATGTGCTAAAATTCACATAACACAAAATTTACCATCTTAACCATTTTTAAGTGTGTGGTTCAGTGATGTTAACTACACTTACACTGTTGTGCGACTATTCTCCAGAAATCTGGCATCTTGCAAAAGTGAAATTCTCTATCCATTGAACAAAATCCCCATTCTCTCTACTCCTAACCCCCCGTATCTACTGCTTCACTTTCTTTTTCTATTAGTTTAGGTACCTCATATTAGGGGAATCACACAGTATTTATCTTTTTGTGGCTAGCTTATTTTATTAGCAAAATGTCTTCAAGGTTTATACAGGTTGTAACGTGTCAGAATTTCCTTCCTTACGATGGCTAAATAATATTCCATTGTGTGTGCACGTGTATATATGTTTGTGTGTACATTTATGTACATACACATTCATATTTACATATCACATTTTGTTTATCCACTCACCCACTGATTGTCATTTGGAATGGCTCCACCATTTGGCTATTAGGAACAGCACTGGTATAAACGTGGGTATACAAATATCTTTTTGAGACCCTACTTACACTTCCTTTGGGCATGTGGCCAAAAATGGAATTATTGGATCACAGTAATTCTATTTTTAATCTTTTCAGGAACCACCATACTGTTTTCCAAAGTGGCTACATGCCATTACATTCTCACCATCAGTGAACAAGGATTCTAATTGTTCCACATTGTCACCAACACTTGTCCTCTCTTGTCTGGTGGATAACAGCCATGGTAACAGAGGTGAGACAATACCCCATTATGATTTTGATTTGCATTTACCTGATGATTAGTGACACTGAGTACATAGTCATATACAAGTTGGCCATCTTTATATATTCTTTCGGAAAATGTCTATTCAGTTCCTCTGCACATCTTTTAATCAAATTGTTTGGGTTTTTTCTATTCAGTTGTATGAGTTCCTTAGTAGGCTGCCTTTTCACTTTGTTGATTTCCTTTGTTGTGCAGAAGCAAGTTAGTTTGATATAGTCCTACTTTAGTTTTTGTTGCCTTCACTTTTGGTTTCAAATGCAAAAAATTATAGCCAAGGCCAATATCAAGGACCTTACCACCTATGTTTTCTTTTAGGAGTTTTATGGTTTCAGATCTTACATTAGAATCTTTAATCTATTTTGAGTTGATTCTTGTGTATATAATTACTTTTTAAATAATTTATAATGACTGAAGTTTACTGAATATTTTCTGAGTATACCTTTAATTCTTAAACTTTATGAGGTAGTTTTATCACTCTTTATGAGGCAGGGATTACCATTCAGTTCAAAGGAGTGAAGTCACTTGTCCAAAATCAAGTAACTGGTAACTAGAAGAGCCAAAATTTCAACTCTAGTGCTTTTTCACGGTAAGACATTAATTTGTAAATTATGGTGAAAGAAATTTACTGACATCCTACTATGAGTCTTAGATGCTTTCCTATGCCATACCTTATTGGTCACACTAAGGACTAGACATTATTAGCCCATTTTACAAATGAGCAAAATAGGGCTCCAAGATTTTAAGGGACTCAACTCTCAGAAAGGAAAGCACATGAAGCCTCAACTGCCATACAAACCAAGGCTCCTGGGGCCACAGAAGAAATAACTGATTTCCTATCAGTCAGACTGATAGGAAAAGTCAGTTCCAGACTGTGCATCTGTAAATGCATGAGGGGGTCCAAGTTCTAGAGCTCGGCTGATGGCATCAGGCACAGATGAACAGTTCTACACTGTGTGTATCCACATACGTTTTTCTGATTTTATAGCTTATGAATGGGAATAACCAACCCTGTAGCAAGTCAGGTGGCCAGATGCAACTGCTACTCGATTGAGGTAGATCATATGATTGTCCAGGTTGTGGTAGGAAAAGCAAATTAACTGCTCTTCCCTCTTTCTTAAACTCTGGGATCTAAAGTTTTTCCTTCTCAGGTGCCAGGGCTATTCCCTCACAAAATCAGTGCATTCCATTCCAGTATCATAACTTCACCTTTTTTCTCATCAACTCCTCCAGGATTTTCCCCTACAGTTCCCAATATCTTATAATTAGCCTTGTGATTCTTCTTTAACCTATGCATTACTTAGAAATGTGCTGTTTAGTTTACAAACATTTAAAGATTTTTTCCAAATATCATTGTTATATTTTTCTATTTAAATTTCCTTGTGTTCAGAGAATACGCTCAACATTATCGCAATCATTTTAAACACAGTAGGCAGAACAATGCTTCCCTCCCAAGAAGTCCATGTCCTAATTCTGAAGACTGTGACTATGTTATCTTTTGTGGCCTTGAAGAATTAAGGTCCAGGTGGAATTAAGTTTGTTTACCAGTTGCCTATGAGATGGGAAGATTATCCTAGATCGCCCAGGTGGGCCTGACATGGTCACAAGGGTCCTTTTAAGTGGAACAGGGAGGCAAAAGGGAGAGAACAAATGAAACGATGGTAGGAGGAAAAACTCAGCCAGACACTGGTGCCACTGTGGGCAACCTCTAGAAATTGGAAAAGGTAAGGAAATAAATTCTCTCCTAGAATCTCCAGAGGAAACATAGCCACATGAATACCTTTGTTTTAACCCAGTGAGACCCACTTTGAACTTCAGACCTCCAGAACTGCAAGGCAATACAGTTATGCTATTTTAAGCCACTATGTGCTTGGCAATTTGTTAAAGCAGCCACAACTAAGACATTACATTTATTGTAACTTAATTACTACCTAGAATATATGGTCTATCTTGGGAAATAGACTTAAAAAAGAATTTGTATTCTGCTATTGTTGGACAAGTGCTCTGTAAATATCAATTAGATCACGTTGGTTATGTGATATTCAAATCTTAAGATCCTTAATAACCTCCTGTCTATTTTTCTATCAGTAATTAGTAAAGTGGTATTGAAATTTCCAAATATAACTGTAAATGTGGTCATTCCTTCACTCAGATCTGCCAAATTTTTTTCATATATTTTAAAGCTGTTATTAGCAGCACATACATTTAGGATCTACAGGTCTTCCTGATGAACTGACCACTTTTTACCACAAATAATGTCCCTCCTTATCCCTAATAACAGTCCTTGTTCTGAAGTCTATTTTGTCTGATATTTATATACAACTCTAACTTTCTTTTGATGAATATTTGCATGATATATTTTTGCCATTCTTTTATATTTTAAAAATTTGTGTCTTTATGTTTAAAGCGGATTTCTCGTAGAGAGCACATAATTGTGTTGTGCTTATTTACCAAGTCTAGCAATCCATTCAAAAGAGAGTATGTTACTCTTGGTCAAAATGGAGGTGTAGAGAAACTTGGCTCACCTCCTTACACAACCACATCAAAATTACAACTAAACTACAGACCAGCCATCACTCAAAACCAGCAGAAACAGAGTTGAATGAAGTCCAATGATTACAGAACCAAAAAAACCACATCCATCCAGACTGGTAGGAGACATGGAGATACAGAAACGTGGAATGGGCTGGTCCCACACCCACCTGTACTGGATAATAAATTTGGAAGGGAATATCTCGGGAACAGGGATCTCAGCCCCACACCAGGCCCCCTAGCCCAGGGTTCCAGTACCAGGAAGATAAGTCTCCACAACTTCTGGCTATAAAAACAAACAAACAGGGTTTGAGTCGGTAAAAGAAACTACTGGATTCCAAAGCAGTCTCTCTTAATGGGCTCACACCTGGCCTTCCTCAGATTCACTCCCTCTGAGCTCTAGCACTAGGGTAGCAGCTTGAAAGGCACTAGTGAATGGCATACAGGGAGGAAGTGAAGTGTCCAGCATCAGGGCAAGAAATGGGGGACAGCTTTCCCCCAGAAAGAAAGGCGGGCAGAGGCCATCGTTCCTTTTCCGAGCCCTCCCCCCACAGAGCCTGCAGGTAGGGGCCATATGTGGGACTCCGTCAACCTTGCTCAAATGGTCTGTTCCACCCTGGTGAATCTCTGAGGCTCTGTCCCTTCAACCTCAGGCCCAGCCAAGCTGTTAAAAGTGACTTTTCCTTATCAATGGCTAGCCTTAGCTCAGTTATCACATCTTCCTAAATCTTCCCAAACAACATCCAACCTCAGCAACACCCTAGACCCTACCATACCTCTGGTAAAGCAGCCCCAGTCCTACCAAGAGCAGCAGCCAGCTTTGGATTACAGCCTGGCTTTACTGGGGAACCTCCAAGCCCAACACAAGTACCAGTCATCTGCAGACTGCTTTGTAGCTCAGGCAGGGTAGCTGGAGTAGAACAGAGGTAGGGAATGATGGAGAGTGGAGGCTGATGGACAGTGGTCACAGCCGGTCCCTGCAGCTGAATGGCCTGGGTAAATCCCTCCCATTGACCTCCCACATCAGTCAAGGCTCAACTACAGGAGGGTGTACTCAGTCCACAGGAAGGATACACCTCGAGTAGCTTGGCTGATAGGGGAGGTTGTGCCACTGGCCCCTACAGAACATCTACTATAATAGGCCACACTACCAATACAGGGAGATGTAGCAACTCTACCTAACACACAGAAACAAACACAGGGAGGCTGCCAAAAATGAGAAGATGAAGGAAATATGTCCCAAAACTCCAGAAAATGAACTAAACCAAATGCAGACAATCTACTACGTGTAGAGTTCAAAACATGCTTATAAGAGTGCTCAAGGAACTTAGAACTCCAGACCAAAGAGAAAGGCCCAGTCAGAAATGAATGAAATACTAACCAAAATGAAGAATTTACAGGGCATCGGTAGCAGAGTAGATAAAGCTGAGAATCAAAGCAGCCTTTTGGAATATAAAGAAACAAAAAACACCCCATGAGAAGGGCAAAAAGAAAAAAGAATCCAAAAAACTTGAGGATAGTGTAAGGAACCTCAGGGACAACTTCAAAAGTACCAATATTCACATTATAGGAGTGCCAAAAGAGGAGAGAGCGCAAGAAATTAAAAACCTATTGACAAAATGACCAAACTTTCCTAACCTGGTGAAGGAAATAACCATGCAAGTACCATGAGTAAAAATAGTAAACAAAAATCTAGGATACATACATAATATCCATTATGGGACTAACCATTATCTTATACTAACAAAGAACAAACATTATTTAAAAATTCGATGGGTTAATAAAGCAGAATTTGACCATTAGCACCCGTTACCCAAATTTGTAATATTCCTCCATTCCTCCGTTCACTCAGAAGTGAGGAACTTATAAAGTCCTTGTCATTTTGCCAGAACCCTACCAACCCAAATTATTGTAGGTATATTGCTGGAACAGAAATCTGCATGTTTAAACTACCAGTTTTTTTGGGGGGTCTAATCATTAACTATCCTCCTACAGCCTACACAGGATAACTGTACAATTATATTCTAAGAATATATTGGTTGGGTCAAATATAACCATAGAGTTTATTTAATATTTGTTCAGAATGAAAATAATATAGGCAATGCTGTATTGAGCTAAAGCTTAAATATAGGGTCCAGCACAAATAACACACTTTTTATTACAAAATCTTTTAGTAAAAAATCACGAGCATGTAATTCTGTAACATAACAATATCACCCTTAAGCACACCATGTGACATTTTAGGTGAAATGTTCAAATTAAAACTATAAATTATTACACCAATATAATTACCCTACCAATCACACTGAAGCAAGCCTTACTTCTGCTGGAGCCTATATATTAACATACATTTTTTAGGTAATGGATCTTCCTATGTTTACATAAAGTTAACCTCAGTATCTATTTTTTTAAATAGTAAAACTCTTTTAGATAAATGAGGCTATTGTGAATAACTTCCTGAAAAAAACTCTGGTAGTTTTAAATATTTACGCCTAAGCTAAAAACACACAAGCACTCTTATATACAACACTGAATAGCAGATGGAATCATTTCCTAGGATGTGGTAGCAAAGAAAAAAAAGAACAGATTGTACTATTTCTGTTTGGACAGTAATAAGATGAACAGCAAAGAACTTCTAAGAGATACCTGTGAATAAACAATTCAAAATTTTTCTTAAATCACTTTATGGTGCCAACATTTATAAACATATAAAGTGCATATATATATACATATATATATGTCTGTGTAGTCCTTTATATTAAATATTTACATAAATACAGCAACTTGTATCACTAGGCAAACACTGTTATTAAAGTTTGGTTACCAGTTCCTACACTGGCTTCCCCTTGACCTGCTCTCAACTTTGGTTCCCTGCTGTGGTCACTGTTTCTACCTGGAATACCCAGGCTGCTGCTCCCCTGTCCTCATGCTTCTTAAAATGGGGCGTAACACCCACTCTGTTCTTTTTACTTTGTAAAACCCTTGAGAAAGTATGGTAGGTTTTTCTGAGGTATCCTCTCTCCCTCCCTCTTTGCTTGTTTCATTTTCAGAATTTCTTTTAGGCCTTTAAAGACAGACAAAGCCATCTGTCCTAGCTCAGGTGCCTTAGAAATATGAGTCCCAGGCAGCAAGAGGGGAGAAAGGATTAAGACGGGAAAGACAATTAATTAGAAGGGGGCCAGCCATGGATTCACAACCAGTTGCTCGGGGAAGCCATAGACATTCCCCAGGAGCCTACAAAGAAGAGGGCTAGGGTCCATCCCTACCTCCGGTGGCTCCAGATGGGCTGGGTTAATACACCTCTCAACCTTGGTAGAGTCCCTGGCCTCCACTCCCATCCCCCACCCAGGGTGGCCCTGCCAGGCAGCACCAGATGAGATGGTGCTGTGGCATTTGTATAACTCTTTATTATTTTTAACATTTCTCCACTTGAATCTCACAGCTGATTAAAATAAGATGAGGATGGAATGTCATATTCAACAAATGGAACAGTTTCAGCAACCCCTCAATTTCATCCTGGTTCTTACGGGTTTCACTGCCCCTTTCCAAGCCCCCACCCCAACCCCTGCCCATTTAAGATGCAAGTTCCTTGAAGAAAAAGCAAATCTTTTGCGGGGCAGGGGACTTCTCAAACACTTTAAGTGCTGACGACTGGCAGCATATTTACTAACGGGACCGTCTATAAACATCCTTATTTAAATTCATTAATTTTTAAAAAAATTTCCATGACCCTAACAGTTATGTTTTTATAGAACCACAGTCCTAAAGTGCTACATAATTTCAGGTGAATTACTTGTATTGCTCTAGTTAAAGCTGAAATTTCTGGGCTTTTTTCCCAGACCAAAATCAGGAATAAAGCCTGGGCAAAGTCTCCAGCATAAATGCTATCAATTCTCCTTTAACCCAAAGACCTAGAACTGATGCTCATTTTCACACTCTTAATTTCAACAAGCCCTGTGCTGGCCCCTAGGGATATTTAAGCCAAACAAAGTCTGGGGGCTCTGGTGGGGAAACAGATGTAAATCAACAGTGCAGTGTCTAAGTGTAAGACAGAGGACTACAGGGTACTGATGCCCACAGAAGGAACACCCAGCCCCTGGGAGAGGTGCTACCGCACAGTGTCCTTCTCTTAGCAAACAGAAAGCATTCCAGAACCTGGTAAAATGATTTAAAAATATGAATGTGACTCCTTGTTACAAGATAGCATTATTTTACACATATTAATTTTACTGCAGAACAAGCACTGAGATCCAATTATTTGTGACATCAAACACTTTACCATAAAGCTTAAAAAATTGGGCTTCTGCCTTGGAATTGTACTAACAATGAGTAAAAAGTATAACAATATAACAGAAACTGATGGCTGGACAATAATTTGAAATTATAAGGCAAACAGCACAAGAAAAATATTAAAGAATATAAAAATTGTAAGAACATAGTGCGGATCATTAAAAATACAACTGAAAGGTCTAAAATATTTCAAAAAGTAGCTTATTTTGTGCTATTATTGCTACTAATAAAAATATAATGTTTAAAAACTCAGTCCAAAAGCCAATTAGCTGGGGCTGAGCAAGGCAGGCAAGTGTGGGGTTATGAAGCAGGCAGAGGAGGTAGTGAAGGTCTGTCCCTACATAGCCTTGTTCAGAGCAGCGTGTGTGTGAAGCCCAGCCCACATGAGGTGTTGGAGCCTGGGTGGGGTGCGGACAGCAATCATGAGGGAGAAGGGATAGAAGCATACAAAGAGCGTTGATATGATCTAAATGTTTCTTCTTCTTTTTCAACTCAATAAAATTAGGATGAAAATATCTAGTTAGAATGAGGGCTGCAACAGTAGTTTAGGATTATTGCATCACCATTCTAAGTGGCTTTCCTGATTCCAGCCTTGCTTCCTTCTAATCCTCTCTCTACAGCTAACGTGAACTATTTACTTCTTTAACAGAGAAATATTTTTGGGAAAAAAAAAACGAGTAAAAAAGTAAAAGATAATAGCTTTTTCTATTCCCATCATGAGGAATTAAGCAGTATGAACATGTTGTCATGCTTTCTTTCTTTTTTTATTTGCTTGAACTAAAATCACTGTATTGCTTTTGCAAAAATAAATACAATGCCAGCAACTGTACAGAATCAGAATAAATGCAATAAAGTACTGTATCAGCAAGGTTTCAATCAAGGAAATAAAACAGTTTTGGTATTTTAAACAGAAAGAGTTTTAATTCGGGAAACTAGGCCCTTAAAAATCCTGGAAAGGTGGGGAAAGCAAAAACCAAAGGCCGTCGAGGACTGTGTCAAAGGTGCCACTGGGGGTCCAGAGGTGCTGCTGCCACAGCTGCCTCACACCCGCAAGCACTTTCAAGAAGGGGGCACGGGTATTTTTTTAGTTCTTTTAGGTTTGAGAGTGTCTGCCTGTTGTCTTTTTTGCATGAATAATTCAGCCGAATATAATCTCTAGTCTCACTTTCCTTTCCTCCAACTTTTGTTCTATTGTTTTATTACTTTGCTTTTGCTACCTGGATGCCTAAATATTTCTTTATCTTTGAAGTAAAGTAATAGTTTAGTTTTCACTACAGCTAAATGGAAAATTTTCTATTGAACACTGTAATTTAGATTTCTTTATCCTCACCTACTGGTGCTTCTTTTGCTTTATGCCTTCTGACATATACATTCCATATAATAACCAGTGTTTCTCATAGTAAATGTAATAGCATAAGAGAAGGCACTTAACTGTTCAGTTCTAGATTTACTATGTACCTCATGAGAGGCTGAGTTTCCTACCACAGAGGTGGATGGGCACTTGAATGAAATGAGTTTCTGTCCTCTGGGACAAAAGGCTGGAATATGTGACCTTTAAGTTCCCTTCCAGCTTGGGTGTTTCTTGATCAGTATTTTGTGACTTCCAGTAATAGTCCATAATTAGGCTGTATTTTGGTAAAATTATTTGGTAATTATGTTTGATGTAATAAAAATGAATGATTTCGGTTCTTCATAATCTTTTGAAAATTAATGTCTGAATCTACTCATCTTTCAGAAACCTTCCACTAAGAGGTTTAGATTCTGGGAAGGCTATCAAAATGGACTATTGTAAAGGTCAGGTCTGCAATATTAAGTTATAACAGAATCCTTTATAACTGTTTTTTTTCCTGCCGTGCATTTTTTTGAAGTCTGAAAGCTCCAGATTTCTGAGCATTTTTCATAAAGTCCACCCACTTTAGTTATTTTTTAAATTTTCCTTAGTTATTTACAAGTAATTTATCTGAATTTTACATATTGTGGCTTCATGTAAGATTTTACTTAGAAAAATAAAAGGGCTTTCTTGAATTTAACAGTTTAGAACCATGGATCTAATTCAGATCTCTTTCTTTACAGGTGAAGAAAGTTAAGAATCAGAGAAGTAGTTAAGAATTTGGCACTTCTACTGTGGAAAACAAAGACTCAGATCACTATTCAAAATTTACCATTTATATATACACATTTTAAAGTGCTACAGATAACTTTTTTTAAAAATAAGGACCATAGCATTTGCCAAATGGATTTTCTAATTTTACCACTCTTTCTCTACAGGGTGGGACAAAAGTAGGTTTACAGTTGTCATAAGGAAAAATAATACAAGAATAAACGGTGTTTTGCACACTGACAAGCGTAAGCCTACTTTTGTCCTACCCTGCATTGTTCTAATGCCTTCTCTTCTCTCCCTTTATTTTTAGGTTTACTTTTGTGTGTTTCAGTGTGGACTTATGACTTCCTTTTTACTCAATGGTTTATATGCCATTACTGTTACTTATTTCAATAACTGAGTTATCTTAGTTCATCCAGTAGGCACCCTTTCAGGCTGGTTTGTATATTCTCTGATATGTCCCCATCATTCTTAAGCACTTCTTTACTTTCTGGCATAATGAGATATCCCAGATTCATCTATTCTTTCCTTTCTCTCTCCTTGAAATAAGGCCTTTCTCCAAGGAGCCCTAGTTCCTTTAAATGGAGAAAAGTATTTAAAAACCAAGATCTTAGCATTATGTGTGCTCACTGCACTGAAATGGCACTGTTCTCAGCCTCCCTCAGTGGCCAGAACTACATACATTTATATCTTTATTTATTTCTGTATTTATTCAAACTAAAACCCATGATTTCATATGGGCACCCTTGATTTCAATCCAGTACTACAAGGTATGTTTAACTGTTCTCCCTTCTCAGTGAGAAACCTCATGCCTATTTATCCTCAACATGTATACACACACATATATTATAACAAATACAAGCAATTAAAAAGCACCAGGAAAAATGTCTGCACTGAACTGCCAAAAGAGAGTGAATAAACATTGTGGAGAAAGAGAAAGTAGTACATAATTGTATATTTTATAATAAAAAACTTCAGGGACTTTTGTTTTAAAAGGATAGAAGTCTCGCCTACAAACCACCAAAGCAAAAACCTACATGTACATACATTTCAAAACACAGAAAACATTCTGATAACCTATAACTTCTTTCTCAATGCTACAGAAACTTGAGCTATACAAAATCATTTATTTATTTATTTATTTATTTATTTGATCCTTACCCATGGACATTTTTTCATTGCTTTAAAGGAGAGCGGGAGGGAGGGGGAGACAGACAGACATCATTGTAAGAGAAACATCGACTGAATGCCTTCTCATACACACCCCAACCAGGGTTTGAACCCACAACCTGGATATATGCCTAGACGAGGAATCGAACCTGTGACCTTTCAGTCTACAGGACAATGCTCCAACCAACTTAGCCACATGA
Source organism: Artibeus jamaicensis (assembly GCF_021234435.1). NCBI lineage: Eukaryota > Metazoa > Chordata > Mammalia > Chiroptera > Phyllostomidae > Artibeus > Artibeus jamaicensis. The sequence continues at coordinate 6,208,857 of NW_026521822.1, forward strand.
GCCAGGACTATACCAAATTATTTTAAGTAGCAGACTCTTGGAAGAATTGCACTGTCACATCTGAATTGCACATTTTTTAAACCCGTATTCTATTGCTTATGTATTCTTAGAAAAGAGCCATAAACTACTTATGATAAGATAATCAAACTCTCAACATTAAATGTTAAAATTCTATGGTCACAGGAAATAGAAGCAAAGTTAAAACAGAGTCGTCAACTGTAGAGAAAAGATGGTTAACCTAAATGTAAAAATAGCAGTAACAGTTCTGGAAAATGGGTAGTAATACAGGTTATAATGTTTTCTTACGAAACACTTTACTGACATAAATATGACGGAGGCTGGATTTTCTCTTCTCTCTTTAGTTGGTCATCGTCCAAACGGCACGTGAAGAAAGCTCCCGTGACACGCAACAGGAATCGTACGGTCCAGCGAGGAACATGCATAATGGACACATGGACAAAGCCAAAGGGGTAGGTTCAAGGGTGGGAGGTGCGGATGGGTGGGGCTAGGGGGCAAAATGGGGTGAAAATGGAGACAACTGTACTTGAACAACAATAAAAAAATAAAGAAAATAACTTATGTTAGCACATATTATACATTTAAATATACCACGCATCAAATTCTTTTTCACATGTAATAATTATCTTAGTCTGTTCAGGCTCCTATAACAAAATACTGTAGGCTGGGTGGCTTATAAACAACAGAAAATTTATTTCTCAGTTCCAGATGCTGGGAAGTCTGAGAACAAGGTGCCAGCAGCTTCAGTGAGGGCCCACTTCCTGGTTCATAGATGGCTATCTTTTCAGTGTCTTCTCACGGTGGAAGGGACAAGGGACATCGCTGGTGTCCCTCTTATAAGGGTACTGATCCCATTCATAACCGTTTACCCTCACAACCTAATCACCTCTCAAAGGCCTCACCTCCTAGTACTATCATCACAGGGGTTGGATTTCAACATAAGAGTTTTGGAAGGAACACAAACACTCAGCCTATAGCAATAACTCTTTATTCTGTAGGACAATAAAAAATTGAGCTGTCTGTTACACAGGCTATAAACAACATGTGTATCAATTTTTACCCATCAGGTAATTTTTTTAAACTTATTTTAAGTTAGTGTCTTGGAGACTAGAGACTTGGGTATTTTTAAATCATAGGCTAAATGTTGAGAAATTTATTTATAAAAAGCATTTGTACAAATACTGCCCAATATTTTGAAACTACTATCTGCAATTTCCAGAAAAAGGTTATAAGAGGATTATATGCAATGATCCAAAATAGAAAGTGGAATCACATCAAAATGGAGCTCATATTGAAAGGAAAGGGCTATTACTGTATGAGATTGAAAGCTTAGTATATTATATGTTGTTTAAAACTGTTCAGAAGATTTAGAGCTTTCAAAAACAAAAATAGGAAGATTCAATGAGAAGCACAGAAATCAAAAAAGGAAACAGCTAACACTGGTGGAAATGAGGTGACAATGAGTTTGTAAATTGCAGATATCAGTCTGAAAATAGGAAAGAGTAGGAAGAAAGTGCTGAGACAGAACCTGTGGTAACCTGCTTAGCTGGTAACCATAATAACCAGATCCATCATTCACTGCATGAGGCCTAAGAGAATCCTCACCTTCTCTCAAATTTCACTTGATGGCTCCAGCAACCCATAAACATTAATAAGTAACATTTAAGTAGTCTAAACAAGCAGGCAGAAGCAATGGAGACTAGGTAAGAAATCTGTTAAGGGCTAAACTTCAAATGGACTTCTGAAGATTTGCAAATTAAGGGAAGAGAATGACTCTATTTTATTTATAAATTAACAATGCAAAAATAATGACAGTGGAAGTTAAACCAAGTACCCACTGCACTTTTACACTTAGATCTCATATTCACTGATGTCCTTAGTCCCAAGAGACATGCTTTCACAATTAAGTAAATATTTTAGTTATGAAGTTCTTTTGCTTTACAACAGTGAGAAACAGTACAGCAACATGACCACCACAAATTACACTTTGAAACACCACAAGTAAATTTAAATGTAAACTTGAATTACAGAAATATGACCTTAAGGCAGAAAAAAGCAGAAAAACAGAAAGCAAGATTGCAGCTCACTTTCTCATATCTCATCTTGTAACAACCCAAGAAGGTGAATGTGATTATCTCAACCTTTAAAATTACAAATCGAGGCTTGAAGGCATTAACTAAGTCATCTATTATCATACAGCTAGTAAGTGTAAGAGGCAGAAGGGCCTAATATACCTTAAAAACTCAGCGTAATCCGTTACCATGCACTGCTACTGTAGTGCTCAATATGAAAGCACTACTGGTAACTGAGTGAGGTGTGAAATGGAAGAAAGCACTACCAATTCAAGAGTGGCATATATTTTCAAACATTCCATTCAATTTGTCCAAAAATATGTTCTGTTAAATTGAACTATGCATTTATTAGAAGTTGTGAGTTGTTGTTCAACATTAGAAAGCCACACCATACAGAAACTGTGTTCTATTAATCTTGGTAATTCCAGTGCACAAATAGTACATATGTAGACACTGGGGAAAAGTGGATGGACGGAGACTCCACCATAACCTGTTTTAAAACATTATCTGAGTTAAGAGATGTGCCAATCTAATACAGCCCATAAACTGAGGTGGGGCAAAATGCCTCTTTTGAATAAAAAGTTTACAGATGTTTACTTAGGGTAACTTAGGAAAGATGAAATCTAGTGCTTTTCACAACTTATTTTTGAGCAAGATGCCTAAATTTTTATCATCACCAGGATAGATCACAGGAGACATATAAGAATAGAAGAATTTAAAGATGGGAAAAATCATATTTTAAAGAATTACTTAATACTCTTTTAAAAATACACATAGCCTCAGTAATCATTCTCTATATCTAAAACACAAAATGTTTTAGAAAATCAGCACCCTTTAACTGTTAAGCTTTCTAGAATGTACCTTAAAACCATAATGACTACACATTTTAGATCATAAGAAGAATATAAAAATAACTTAACTAAGTTTCAAATTAGTCTTTCCTGTTTTAGGCAATGCAACAAAAACACCATGGTAAATTCTTCTATGAGAACCCCTGAAAAAGTTCCACGAATTCAGTGGACTACAAAAATCTGTTTCACAGTAAGAGTAACAGAGCACTCACTGGGAGAAAAAGCCACCATGCTTTTCAGTCTCACTATGATGCCATTCTTTCTTGGTGCCCGACTTCCGTTGCTCACTCTTTAAGAGTCAGTTCAAAAGGGCCTCCTTGGAAGCTTTCCATATCTGCCCAAAAGTGCCCTGTTTGCCTCGGTTAGAAAGTGCATCCATTACCACATACATATTTACATGCATGGCCATCTCCTTGCTACAAAAATAGACTGCATTCTACTAATATTATATCTCAGCACAGAATAAACCTTTAATGAATAGTAAAGGGGGAAAGGTATTAATATACAGGTTGAGGAGAAAGTAAGTTTATAATTGTTTATATGGAAAATAATACAATGATTGATAACTAATAATACAAGAATAAATTCTGTGTTTTGTGTACTCACAACTATCACCTACTTTTGCCCCAACCTGCTTGCTGCAACCCAGCTGTATTGAGAATACCTATCAGGCAGGATACTGATCTAAAATTGAGTTGCTCTTACCATACTACACAGATATCAAAGAGAAGGATGAATATTACCACGTCAACTAAAATATTAAAAAAAGAATTTCTCAAAACTAGAACTGTTCCTTATTCAATCAACAAATACTTTTTAGGCAAGTACTATGGGACAGGCAGTGTTCTAGGCACTCTATAGAGCAGGGAACAAAACAAATATCCCTGCCCCAATGTGGATTTTATTTTAGTGTTAGAAGATGGGCAACAGAGAAAAGAAATATACTACATAGGTGATCAGTAATCAGGGGAAAGTAGGAAGCTGGAGCATGCCAGGCCCTAGGTAGGGTGCAATCTTGGATGGCACTGCCAGGACAGGTCTCCTGGAGAAGGTGGCATTGGAGGAAGGGAGGGCGTCTGATTAGTTGAAGACACTTTTTCCTTTGTTTAAAAATTCATTGGTTAAAAAATGATATTTTGTGAGTTGTTGATTACAAATTGAACTCCAATGGCTCTGTCTAGGCTTTCTTAAGGAGATTTCACAATCTAGTAAATTTAGAAACTGTTTAAAACAACTAATGGGAAGCTGATGTCTGATGACAATAGGCAGATCAATATATTTGCAACATTAACATTTTTTTTTTACTGATTATCACGTGAGTTTTGTTTTACATGCTTTTATTTTAAACATGCTATGGTACATTATCTATATTCCTTTAATATTAATCTAATAATTAACCTCTATTAAATAACAATTATGTTTCTAGCCACTGTTCTAAATACTTGTATTATCTCATTGATTTGCTCACAACAACTCTCTGAAATAAGTATTATTACCCCAGTTTTACAGGTGAGACTGGCTTAGAGAGATTAGATAACTTTCCCAAAGTCACTTACAAACAGTAAGACAACTTACTGCTTGTAGGATTTAAGACCATACCTTTCTCAAAAGAAATGAAGTCCGTAATCTTAACCACACATTCTACTGCCTCAAATATAAGAGCAGTTATGTATGTTACACAGCATTTCAACATACCTACTTATTAGCCACTCAAATACAAACTTAATGAGGAAAGACACCTTATAATCCATACATTAAGCAGTATGAACTCACAGAAGCAAAATAAAGCCCCTTTTAAAAAAATCACCTTAGAAATTTATTACATAGATATAGTGATCCCAGAAGGATTATATAGGAAAAGGAATATAAAATGTAACTGATAAAAACAAAGTCAACCACAACCTTCTGCCTCTAAGAATAGCTCTAGTCTCAGAGCTATTCCTTTTAAATTAAACCAATACAGAAGCAAGATATATATAAGTGGTTGCTAAACCATTGTAGCAATATCTAGCTAATAACAATAATTAATCCAACGATTAAGAATAATGTAATGTGTTGGTATTAATATACACAATTATATCTATTTGTCATTTCAAGCCTTCAAGATCCTTCTGAGACTAAAACCATTTTATATGACATGAACAGATCACATCAAATATGTTTAGGGTAGAAAAATGAGTCATCTTAATAGAAGGAGTAATTCTGTCTTCTATCTTCAAAATTTTTTGAGTGTATTGAAAATTAAAACATAAACTACTTTCTATTCTGACAGAACAGAATTTTTTGATATACTGTTCTGATGTGATAGGTTCTGAAACTATGGGTTTCAGCTCAAATATTATCTTTGATGAGAATGACTTAAAAGTCTCCTTTGTCTCCTGAAACAAAAATAAAGAATTCAAACAGTTAAGATTTTTAATTAATGTTTTCTTTTTATTTGTTGACTGTTTAAATTTATTGATTGGTTGATTTTAGAGAGAGAGGGAAAGAGAGAAAAAACATCAATTTGTTTTCCACTTATTTATTATGCATTCATTGGTTGAGTCTTGTATACGCCCTGATCAGGGACTGAACACGCAACCTTGCCAAATTGGAACAGTGCTCTAACTAGCTGAACTACTGGGTCAGGACCTGAACATTTTATTATCAAATCATTTTCTAAAGTGGGTTCCACAGAACATTTTAGTTTTTATTGAAAAGCATAGATACTGACAGTATTTTCCCATAAGACAGTTTAATATACAGTTGACTCTCCTTATTTGTATAATTAAATAAATAGCCATAGAAATCTTGAAAAAGAAAAACAAAGCTAGAATCACGCTCCCTGATTTCAAACTATATAACAAAGCAATAATAATCAAAAACAGTATTGTATGGGTATAAAAACAGACACACAGATCAGTGGAACAGGATAGAGCTCAGAAATAAACCCATACATATACTGTCAATTAATTTATAACAAAGGAGCTATAAATACACAATTATGAAAGGATAGTATCTTCTATAAATACTGTTGAGAAAACTAAACAGCCACATGCAGAAGAATGAAATTGGACCACTATCTTACACAATACACAATAACTCAAAATGGATTAAAGACTTCAACTCAAGTTCTGAAACCATAAATATCCTAGAAGAAAACATAGGTGGTTAAGTTTCTTGACATCATCCTGGCAATGATTTCTTTTCTTTTTTTTTTTTCTGTGGGGGGATGATTTGACACCAAAATCAAAGGCAAAGAAGCAAAAATAAACAAGTAGGACTACACCGAACTAAAAAGCTTATACACAAAAGGAAACCATCAATAAAATGAAAAGATAGCCTACTGAATGAGAAAAAATATTTATAAATCATATATCTAATAAGGGGTGAATATCCAAAATATATAAAGAATTCATATATAACTCAATAGCAATAAAATTAAATAAAATCTATATAGACATTTGCCCAAAGAAGACATAAAGATTGCCAACAGCCAGGTGTTGAAAGACATATACCATATGATCTCACCTTTAACAGCAAGCTAAACAACAAAACAAACAAGCAAGCAGAATAAAAACAAAAGACACTGAAACAGAGAATAGGAGGACAGTGACCAGAGGGAAGAGGGGAGGGAATTTAAGGGGAAAAAAGGGGAGGGATTTGGAGGAACAAGTATGAAGGACACAAGGACAAGAACTAAGGGGGGTGGAAATGGGAGAGAGGTGGAGAGCACAGGGCGGGTTGGACTGGGATGGGAGAAATAGACAAAACTGTACTTGAAAAATAAGTAAATAAAATTTTTTTAAAAAACAAAGAAAAAAAAGATTGCCAACAGTTATATGAAGAGGTTTTCAACACCAATCATCAGGAAAATGCATATCAAAACCTCACACGTGTTATAATGGCTAGCATCAAAAAGACAAGACAAAATAATTCTTTGAAAGGATGTGTAGTAAAGGGAACCCTTGTACACTATTGGTGGATATGTAAATTGGTGCAACCACTATGGAAAACTCGAGGTTTTTCAAAAATCAGAAATACAAATACCATATGATCCAGCAGTTCCACTTCAGGGTATTTATGTGAAGAAAATGAAAACAGTACTAAAAAGATAATATAGCATATGTACAATAGCCAGGATATGGGAATTACCTAAGTGTCCATCAGTGAGTGAATGAATAAATAAAATATGGTATATGTAACAGTAGAATGTTACATAACCGTTTAAAAAATGAAATCGTAGCACCTGTGACAACATGGATGGACTGTGGGGACATTATTCTAAATAAGTCAGCAGAGAAATACAAATAGCATATGATCTCACTTATATATGGAATCTAAAAACAAACAAACCAATAAAATAACAAGCTCAAAGATGCAGAGAACAGTCTGGTGGTCTGCCTGGGATAGGAGGGGAAGCGAAGGTGTGATATGGGTGAAGAGGGTCAAAAGGTATGAAACGGTACCAGTTATAAAATACATAAGACATGGGGGTGTAATGTAGAGCATGGTGACTTCCGTTAATAATACTGCACTGCATATTTGAAAGTTACTAAGAGAGTAAACCTTAAAAGTTCTCATCACAAGAAAAAAATTTGTATGTTAACTAGACTTCTTACTGTAGTCATCATATAAAAATATATACAAGTATTGAATCATTATACTGTATACCTAAAACTAATACATGTCAATTATGACTCAATAAATCTTTTTTAAAAACTAAAAACTGAACAGAACATAACAAATATCTCAAAACTAAAAAAAAACAAAAAACAAAAAAACCCTCACTGTGAACACAGAATTGGCAAATAGTGAGCCATAGTTCCTAGAGGAAATGCAAAGTTAAGTTTCTATATACCTTTCCAACAACTAGACAATACATAACCTTATTTTATATGTGTTTCTGTTAAATATATATATATATAAATATATATAAATATATACATATATATATAACAATATATATATATTGTTGATCCATTAACATTAAACTTATGGCCAATAGAGCTATAACTCACACCTGAAGGAAACTTAGCTAACACATAATTTTTCTATAAGGCACATCTCAGCCCTTTGCTTTTAGGTAGACAGCATTTCACAACTAAGCTTGGGGCCATTTCAAACACCAAGATTGCCAAGAGAAAGCACAAAAATGTAAAAAAAAAAAGTCTCACTAAATAGATCACAAAAGGGACACTTATTTACTAAATGGCAAGGCAGGTTGTCCCCTGGTTCAACCTCAGCTGGGGATATGCACAAGCAACAAATCAAATCTTCTGACACTATAGCGTGTCCACTGATGACCACAAAAGCAATGTAAGTATTGGTTTTGGAGTTACAAATAAATCTGAGTGAGTAGGCAAATTAGCAAAATGGAATTCACAAATAATGAGGACCCATTACAGAAAATGGTAAGTCCATGCATGCAGTATCATTATGTGACAAACTACACTCAATGTGTTATGTTAGACAATAATGTCATCAAGTTGAACTAAAAGATTGCCAGACACCAGAAAGAATGACTTCTGACCTCGCAGTAATGCAAAGGTGGCATTTCACTAATATTTGTCATTTGATGTGTGTTGTCGCTGACCTGGGTCATGTACTTTGTTGTATAATGTCAAAATAAATTTCAATGGTTTCTTCATACAAAGCATTTCTACTAGACATGTTTATGCTCTATTTCATGGGCTGAAAGAAGGAAATTTCTCAAAAAAAGGGTAAATTTTATCTAACAAGTTACTATTATTATTCTTTCAACATATTATAATATACTAAGTTACATGTATATACTAAGAATATAATATTATATTATATTTTTTCAATATAATATAATATACTATAATATTCAACTTTTTGTTGTTGAAATAAGTTTTAGTATTGCTATCAATAGCCAAGGCTTTTTATTATCAAAAATTTTTAAGAGTTACTGTTTAGGATTCCAAGATGGCAGACAAGTAAGTCGAAGCTTCACTAACCTCTTCCCAAGACCAATCTGGAATTACAACTAAATTGTAGAGAAGTCATTCAGAATAACCAAGGGAACAAAAGCTGAAGAGAATCCTTATAACCACTGACAGACAAAAGAAACCACTTCACCATAACATGACTAGTATGGAGTGTGGAGGGGACGGGAGAAGGCTCGCTGGCCTCCCACGATGGGCAGCTGAAGTGCCAGAGGGAAATTCAGTGGCTGTAGGTTTCCTCTTGAGAAGCATGGGCTCTAAACCCCAACCTGGACTTCCTAGCCTACAGCACCAGAGCCAGGAAAGGAACCCAGATAACACCCAACTATGAAAACCTGCAGAGTTTCTATCTGCCAGGGACAGACAAGATGCAGAAAGCTTTTTAAAGAACCAACAAAGCAGGAGTGGGGAGCAGAGTGGACTAAGACGCTGAAGGAAAGTCGGGAGTAGGTGGCTTTGGAGGTAGATCTGAGGGAGCAGCCACCAGAATCCTTGTGCTGAGTCACTCCCCATACTACAGTAGCCATCTTACTCAAGCATGGCGGTCCCTTCCAAGAGGCATCAGCTGCCTTGGGAAAGAAATAGTTCCACCTATGGAAATTACTCTGCCCCGCCCTTAGGTGCTTAAGCCTGACTGCTCATACTGACTAGATTAACAACTGAAAGAGACAGCCAGAGATTATGTATCACTACTGTCTTGAACATTTGCCTAGGGCCAGACTAGGACACCATCTGACATCACCAGCGGTGGATCCAGAAAGAAAAAAACAGGGATATGAATTCTACCATGGTCTTCTTCATGATTTGTATTATTTTCTCTTCTGCGTAGATGGCTTTTTAACATTATTTCTCATCCTTAAAAGTTTGTGCATATTAAGACACCAGTCTTTATACTATACTTTATTTTAATTCTCTTACTACATTTTACCTTCATCTTTCCTCTTATTTTCATTTTAAGTTTTATTTTCTCTCTCACTATGACTTCTTTCCATTCCACACCCTTACTCTCCCCACAAGCCACTTAAAACATTTTTCTTGTCATTAGTCAGCTCACCTTCTTTTTTTTATTCTTAAAATACCCTTAATTCTTTCCCCACCTTTGTAAATCTTTGCTCATTAGTTGTGGATATGGTGGGTATTGTCGCATTTCTCTAATTTAATCTCTAGATCTTCACTTTTATATTTCAAATCTCAAACTTTACTACTCCACTGTCGTACTCCATTTTGCCTTCCTTTTACCCTTTCTTGTTTTCATTTTAAATTTTAATTTTTCCCTATCGTACTCTGGTTTTCATTCCTCACTCTTTATATTGCTTCTCTATTGTCTCAAAATCACTTCTCTTTCCTCCAGACATCTCTTAAGCTTTTCTTTATTTTTTCCCTTATTCCCCTCCCATGTATATTAATATTTGCTCATTGTTACTGATAGCGCTGTGGTGAATCTTTTTCTCCAATTTGGTTCCTATTACTTTTCTCCTCTACTGTTTTTATTGTGTATCTCTTATTTATTTCTTTAAATTCTGTTTAAATCTAATACTATACACTTCCCGTTTCTTTTCCATTGTGCCTTCTTTCCTCCCTTTTTTATGATATAAACTTTTCTTTCTCTTTGCCTTCTCCCTATTCCCTACTCTTTTTATTGCTCCTCCCTCTACCCTTTGAAAATAATTTTTCTTTCAGTTAGCCAATATTCCGTTAGTCTAATATTCATTCTTCCTTTCTTACAATAGTCTTAATCTCTTTATACCTTTATTAACACTGGTTCATTTGTTGTTGATCATGGGATTATGGGCAGGGGTTAATATTGCAGGTGTCACTTTGTGTAGAACAAACCAAACAGCCCAGCACCTACACAACAGCATAGGAGACATGGTAGGCACAGTGAAGCTCAGTGAACCACCTAGAAGGAAGGGCCCAACAAAGAACAACCCAACGACAACCAAAACCAAGTTACAACCAGACAGCACGTATTAACGACATAAAGGACATCCCGAGAACATCAGGTGCAGGAGATCAAGGAGACTGTACCACTGAATCCCACAGGTCTCTTACCACAAAGGCAGAGAGTCAAAGCAGATCAATCTAAGAAGCAAAATCAAACAAAAAGAGTCACCTAAAATGGGAAGAAAGATAAAAAACAAACAAACAAAAGGAAAGAAGGAATCCTCAGAAAGAGTGCTAAAAGAAAACAAGGTAAGCAAACTATCAGACATTGAGTTCAAAACAATGGTTATAAGGATGCTCAATGAGTTCAGTGAGAACTACAAAGAACTCCAGGGAAACTACAAGTAACTTACTACAAACTAAACTAGCATGAAAAATGCCACAGAAACTATCAGTAATAGCCAGGAGGAAATGAAGAATACAATTTCTGAAATGAAGACCATGGTAGAAAAAATTAAAAGAAGGCAAGATAGAGCAGAGGATCGAAACAATGAGCTGGAGGGCAGGGTAGAAAAAATTACTACGCAGAGCACCAAAATGAGAAAACTCTCAATAAAACAAGGATAGTTTAAGGGAACTTCAGGAAAAACATGAAATGTTTTCATGTTCAGGAAAAACATGAAATGTAATAATATTCATATCACAGGGATACTAGAAGAGGACAAGGAGCAGCAAGGGATAGAAAACCTATTTGAAAAAGTTCTGACAGAAAACTTCCCTAACTGAATGACAAAAAAAGGTCGCACAAGTCCAGGAAACACAAAGGGGCCCAATCAAGACAAACCGAAAGAGGCCCACTCCAAGACACATCATAATTAAAATGGCTAAATTTAAAGACAAAGAAAGAATCTTAAAGGGAGCAAGGGAGAAACAGCGAGTAATATATGAGAGCTCCCATAAGGCTATCAGCTGATTACTCAACAGAAACACAAAATGCCAGAAGGGAGTGGCAAGAAATATGCCAAGCATGAAAAGCAAATGCAGGAAACCAAGACTACGCTACCCAGCAAGGCTCTCATTGAAAATGGAAGGCAAAATACGCATTTTCCCAAACCAAAAAAAAAGGCTAAAAGAACATATCTCCACCAAACCAACACTGCAAGAGATGCTAAAGGGACTGATTTAAGAAAATGAAGAACAAAAGACAGAGGAACAAAGGCACAAAGGGAAGAAATATCAATGAACAAGTACCTATCAATAATAACTTTAATGTAAATAGATTAAACGCTCCAATCAAAAGAAACAGGGTAGCTGAACAGATAAAAAACATGACCCACATATATGGTACCTATAGCAAGCAGACCCACCTCAGAACAAAAGATCTACAGACTGAAAGTGAAGGCACAAAAAAAATATTCCAAGCAAACAAACAGGAAAAAAAGCTGGGGTATAAATACTTATATTATACAAAATAGATTTCAAAACAAAGGCCATAAAAAAAAAAAGACAAAGGACACTTCATGATACTCAAGAAAAGAATCCATCAAAAAGATATAACCCTTGTAACATACATACACCCAACACAGTAGCACTCAAATATATAAGGAAAATCTTGGAGGACTTCAAGAAAGGTATCAACAGCAACACAATCATCATAGGGGATTTTAATACACCATTGTCAACAATGGATATACACCTTCCAAGCAAAGAATCAACAATGATATTGTGGCACTGAACAACACTCTAGATGAAATGGACTTAACTGATACATACAGAGCCTTTTACCCCAAAGAAACAAAATATACATTGTTTTCAAATGGACATGGACCATTTTCAAAGAGCACATGACAAGACACAAAACAAGCCTCAACAAATTCAAGAAAATTGAAACCGTATCGAGCATCTTCCTGGATCATAATGGCTTGAAACTAGAAATTAATCTCAAGGAAAAAAAAACCTCAAAAACATTCAAATACATGAAGACTGAATAACATGCTGAATGACTAAACTGAATGAGCTAACAGGGAGCTCAAGGAATAATTTTAGAAGTTTCTGGAAACAAATGAAAATGAACACACAAAAGCCCAAAACCTGTGGGACATGGCAAAGGCAGTCCTGAGGGGGAATGTCACAGAAATACAGACCTACCTGAAAAAGAAAGAAAAACTTCAAATAAACAACCTAACCCAACATCTACAAGAACTAGAGGAACAACAAAGTCCAAAGCAAGTAGAAGGAAGAAGATAATCAAGATCACAGCAGAATTAAATGACACAGAGACTAAAAGAACAATTCCAAGGATCTATAAACACTTGAGCTGGTTCTATGAAAATGTGAACAAAATCAACAAGCCTTTAACCAGACACATCAAGAACAAAAGGGAGAGGACCCAAATAAGTAAAATCAGAAATTAAAACCAATACCACAGAAATACAAAGGGCTATAAGAAATTACTATGAACTATATGACAAGAAATTTGACAACCTGGGTAAAATGGACAAATTTCTAGAAACATATAGTCTTCCAAAACAGAACCAAGAAGCTAAACGCCTGAAGAGACCGCTAACAACTGGTAAAACTGAAGTAGCAATCAAAAAACTCTCGGCACACAAAAGCCCTGGACCGGATGCTTTCACAGACTTTTACCAAACATGTAGGGAAGAGCTACCTTCTATCCTTCTCAAACTATTCCAAAAAACTCAAGAGGGAATAATCCAAACTCTTTTCATGAGGTTAGTATGACCCTAAATCCAAAACCAGGTAAAGATACAACAAAGAAACAAAACTATAGGCCAATATCTCTGATGTACATAGATGCTAAAATAATCAACAAAACATTGGCAAACCAGACTCACAGATACACTGAAAAGATCATGAACCATGATCATGGGGCATGCAAGGTTAGTATAATATTTGCAAATCAATAAACATAACATACTACGTGAAAAAAGTGAAAGACAAAAATCATGATCATATCAATAGACGCTGAAAAAGTATTTTATAAAGTACAGCACCTATTTCTGGTAAAAACCCTCAGCAGAGGGGGAATAGAGGGAGCATTTCGTAACTAATAGAGGGATCGCAATACCTGACGTCAAACAAGGCTACTATAATCAAAACAGTCTGGTACTGGCATAAGAACAGATACATAGAACAATGGAACATATAGAGAGCCCAGAAATAAACCCATGTCTCTATGGTCAATTAATATTTGACAAAGGGAGTTGGAGCATAAATGGAATAAAAATAGCCTCTTCCATAAATGGTGTTGGGAGAACTGGAATGATGATACATGGAAAAAAAAAAAAGAAACTAGACCACCATCTTATAACATATACCAGAATAAAATCAAAATGGACAAAGGACTTAAACATAAACTGTGACACCATAAAATTCCTAAAGGAAAACATAGAAAATAAAATTTCAGCTATTTCATGCAGCAACGTTTTTACCAATATATCCTCTAGGCAAGGGAAATAAAGAAAAAACTAAAAAAATGGGACTACATCAAATTTAGAAACTTCTGAAAGGCTAAAGAAATCATGAAATTAAAAAGCGAACCAACTATATGGGAAAACACGTTTGCCAGCAATACCTCACAAAGAGTTTGATCTCCAAAATATATAAAGAACTCATACAACTCACACCAAGAAGACTAACAACCCAATTAAGAGATGGGCAAAGGACCTGAACAGACACTTTTCCAAGGACATACAGAGAGCCCATAGGCATATGAAAGGATACTCAACATCACTAACCATCAGAGAAATGCAAATTAAAACTACAATGAGCCTCACACCTGTCAGAATGGCCATCATTAATAAATCAACAAATTACAAGTGCTGGCAAGGATGTGGAGAAAAGGGAACCTAGTACACTGTTGGTGGGAATGCAGACTGGTGCAGCCACTGTGGAAAACAATAAGAAATTTCCTCAGAAAACTAAACATGGAACTGCCTTTTGACCCAGGGATTCCACTCTAAAAATCCTGAAACACCAATTCAAAAGAACCTATACACTCCTACGTTCATACCAGAAGTTTTTACAATAGCCCAGTGCTACAAACAGCCTAAGTGTCCACCAGTAAATGAGTGGATAAAAAAAAATGTGGTACATTACATGATGCAGAAATATCTACATTTGAACATCATGAATGGAACTGGAGAATATTATACTAAGTGAAATAAGCCAGGCAGTTAAAGACAAATACCATAGGATCTCACCTATAAAAGAAACATAATGAACAAAACAAACAAGCAAAATAGGACCAGAGGCATGGAAACAAGCAACTGACAGTGACCAGAGGAGTGGTGAGTAGGGGGTAAAGGGGAAAAAGATGTAGAATGATCTAATCAATAAACAGATATAAATAACCCATGGACATGGAAAACAGGGTGGGGATTGACTGTGGTGGAGGCATAGGGGGCAGGGGAGAGCAAGGAGGAAAATAGGGGAACTGTAATATAACAATTAAAAAGTTAATATTTAACTTTTAATATATTTTTTATTAAAAATATAGCAACTGCTACTACAGTTGCCCAATTATTTCCTTTATTTCCTCTATTTCCTCCACCCTGTACCTACCCTCCCACCATCATTGCCCCACCTTAGTTCATATCCATGGGTCATACATAGAAGTTCTCTGGCTTCTCCACCTACCACTTATGTTTCTTATTTTCTGTACCTTTTCCTCTATTCTACCCCCCCCCCCCACTGATAACTGTCCATGTGATCTCTATTTCTGTGAATCTGTTCCTGTTCTAATTGTTTGCTTAGATCTTTTAGTTGTTTTTTTGGGTTCGGTTGTTGATAGTTGTCAGTTTGCTGTCATTTTATTGTTTGTATTATATTTTTCTTTTTAATTTTTTTTTTAGTTATTTTTCAAGTACAGTTTTCTGTCTATTTCTCCTATCCCAGCCCACCCCGCCCGAGATAAGCCTTTTTAACATTTCATGTAAGGGCTTGGTGGTGATGAACTCCGTTAACTTGACCTTATCTGAGAAGCACTTTATCTGCCCTTCCATTCTAAATCAAAGTTTTGCTGGATAGAGTAATCTTGGATGGAGGCAAGATTCAGGTAAGTAATCCTTGCCTTTCATGACTTCTAATACTTCTTTCCAGCCCCTTCTTGCCTGCAACGTTTCTTTTGAGATATCAGCTGCCAGTCTTACGGGCATTCCTTTTCTCTTGCTTTTAAGATTCTCCCCTCTTTAATCTGGATGATGTAATTATGATGTGCCTTGTTTGATGTGTGCTTCCTTAGGTCCAACTTCTTTGGGATTCTCTGGGCTTCCTGGACTTCCTAGAAGTCTATTTCCTTGGCCAGATTAGGGAAGTTCTCCTTCATTATGTTTTCAAATAAGTCTTCAATTTTTTGCTCTTCCCATTCTCCTTCTGGCACCCCATGAGTCAGATGTTGGAACATTTAAAGTTGTCATGGAGGTTTTCTAAGCTTCTCCTCATATTTTTGAATTCTTGTTTCTTCATTCTGTTCTGATTGAATGTTTATTTCTTCCTTCTGACCCAAACCATTGATTTGAGTCCTGGTTTCCTTCCATTCACTGCTGGTTCCCTGTACATTTTCCTTTACTTCATTCTTCATAGCTTCCACTTCTACCTCTATTTTGCAAACATACTCAACCATTTCTGTAAGCATCCTGATTAGCAATATTTTGAATTCTGTATCTGATAGGTTGGCTATCTCGTCATTGCTTTTTCTGGAGCTTTGATCTATTCTTTCATTTGGGCCACATTTTTTGGTCTCAGCACACCTGGTACATTGTAAGGGGTGAAGCCTTAGGTATTTGCCTGCACAGGGCAACTCACATTGCTGTGTCGTGGTGCTGTATGTAGGGGAGGGGTCCAAGAAGGAACAATGCCACTTGCTTAGCTCTTGGCAAACAAGAGCTTTCAGTCACTTTCTCCGCTACCTACAAGCAAATTGGGCCTTTCTGGGGAAGATTCCCATATGGGTGGGTTTGTAAGTTCTAGGACTCTGTGGGTCTCTCCAATTAACTCTCCTGTGAGGCAGCCTGTTTCTACTGCTGCCTCAACCCCTACAGGTTTCTTCAGAAGTTTTGAGGCTTTATTTCCCCATGATGGAACCCTGGGTTGTGTGGTCTTTCACTCCCCAGCTGTTCCTCCCGGTGGTTTGTCCTCCACGCCAGCTACCTATCTCCGCCCCTCCTACCAGTATGGAGGAATGTTTCTTTAACTTCTTGCTTGTTGGATTCCCATACAGTTTGATTTTCTGTCAGTTCTACTTATTTTTTGTTTTGAAATTAGTTGCTGTCCTTCTTTTAGTTGTACAAGGAGGCAAAGTGTATCTACCTACAGCTCCCCTTTGGACAGAAGTTCTAATATTTATTAAAGAAACAAATTAAAAACCTAGGTCAGTTTAAGGTAAATTCAGCTTACAAGCCATATTACCCTACTCACAAATCTGGCACATTTTGACAGTTTTTTTTAGGAGCTACTGATGTTATTATCAATATTTAACCCTTTGCCTATAATATATATTAGGCTATGCAGACTTTCATCTTCTAACATCTCAATAACATCTTTAGAGTAATCATGTTTATGAATATGGATGGCACCTCTAGAAATGTTTTGTTTTTATAGAAATGATAAAATATCAAATCATTCCTTTATATAAAAACACAAATTAAAGCATGCCTCTAGGCAAATAGCATCAGCTATATTTGTCATTCCTACAGAAATGTTTAATCTGCTTTTAGAAATATGAAATATGCCATCTATTTATTAGATACATTTTATTAGTACAAACTGAGTGGTATTTGAATTCTCTTGGTGTATGAAAACTCAAAATTTTTATTTGCATTGTGCTGTAATGATTACATTCAAATTTAAAAACTAAATTTAGAAGTTTTATTATCACAAAGCAAACGTGTAACCCATAAAAATAGAAATAAAAGGAGGAGTAAACACCCATAATTCCATAATACAGTGAGAAACCACTATAGCTGCTACCTCCTTCCAAGGAGCTCAGAGTCTACACGCAGTATGCATATCTCCCTTTTTCTACCCAATACACTATGAGTGAGTACCTTCCATGTCGACATCATGCAAATTCATTTATTTATTTTTCCATTTATCTACTCAGTATCTACTGAATACCTTACGCATCCTGGCACTGTGTACTTGATGGAATAGGTATTTTTTATATACATACAGCATATGCATTTAACCAGTACTTTATTATTGAACATATGTATCATAAACAAGGAAAGAGAAATAATCTTCCTACCTAACATTCAAGTAGTTGGGGAAATTGCTTGCCTTGTAAACTGGTTCCTGATGAATTTTAATTGTCAGGATTCAATAAGCTTTTTCATTGTTTTCTTCTTCAGTGTCACATTCTAAAATTCCTTCCAAACCTGAACTATGCAATTACTTACCTATACTAAGTGCTTTTATGATTCACTTACTGTAAGTCTGATCTTTAACTGATGTGGTAAGTATGTAGTCTATAGTGTGAGGTACACATTGGGCTTGCAATTTTTTTTAACTAAATGGTGAGCCAGTTGCTTCAACAAAAATGACTGAGGAATCCCTCTTTTCACAACTGATTTGAAACATTATCTTTATCATAAAATATATTCTTATATATGAACAGTCAAGTTTCTGGACTTTGTATTCTGTTCCAATGATCTTTCAGTTTATTCCCAATTCAAAGCCACATTCATTTTTTTTGGGGGGGTAGCTTCGTACTGTTTAATGATATCTTATTAGTTAAGGCCTTCTTTCTTACTCTTCCTTTTTAGTATGTAACTGAATATTATTTTATGATCTTTCAGATCATTTCAATAAGTTAGCCAAGATTCCAATAGCAAATGTATTCGTAATTATGTGCAACTTACAGATAAATTGGGTAAAATCTTTAGCCTTCACTGAAATACTTTTTGGCCCTCAATAAAGTTTCACAGTTTTCTTAATGTTTTAACAGTTTTCTTGATGTTTTGCACATTTCTAAAGTTTTTTACTTTTATTTCACTAAAGAATTCTTCTAACATTATTATTTGAATGTATACTGGGCCATTCCTATGAAGCTGCTTTATAATTTGTTATAATTGTGGTAAAATACACGTAACATAAAATTTACCATCTTAACCATGTGTAAATATACAGTTCTGTGACATTAAGTCCATTTACACTGGTGTACACCATCACCACCATCCACTCACAGAATTCTTTTCATCTTCACAACTGAAACTGTGTACCCATTAAACACTAACTCCCCCTTCCTCCACTTCCCCCAGTCCCTGGAAACCACCATGCTACTTTTGTCTCTGAATTTGACTACTCTAGGTACCTCACATAAGTGGAATCATATAGTATTTGTCCTTTTATGACTCACTTATGTCACTTACAAAGTTTTGAAGGTTCATCCATGTTGTAGCATGTGTCGGAATCCCTGCTCTTGTTGAAGTTGAATAATATCCCATTATGTGTGTGTGTGTGTGTGTATACCACATTTTGTTTACCTATTCATCTGTAGACAGACACTAGAATTGTTTCTTTTTTGGCTCTTGTGAGTAATGCTGCTATGATTTAAATATTTTATAATTATGGGCTCATACTGTATTTTACATGGTTAAAGTACACATCATTTCCCAGGGTTTACCAGGGTATAGATATACATGAGGTCGCAATGATGGCAATAATCCATATTTTACTAACTGTTTCTGTCACATAGTTACATAGAACCCCAGTCCTCCTCTTTCACCTCAGTATTTCCCAGGGAATGCCTGAAGTAGTTGCCAAGGTTTGCCTTGACAGGAAAGTCAAGCATGTGTAACTTCCTCTGTTCAATCCAGCCCTTCAATTACACCATATATACTAGGGCCCTTAAGGTAAAAATGCAGTGGGTGGGGTGGGGAAAAGTGGTGGCGGGAAAATGGGGACAACTGTACTTGAACAATAAAAAAATAAAATACAAAAAAAATTTTAAGGTAAAAATGCTGTAGAATGATTTCTTTCCCTGTTCCATACAAAGGAGAATGAAGGAGCTGATCCAACAAGGGCTTCTCCTGTAAGAAGAGGAAAGGAAAGACCATGAACACTCAAATGGTAATAACTGCGAATTGTGACATGTTTGGATGATGACAAGGTAAGAAATATTTCCCGGGGAAAACTGAATCTCCTTCAACATTCTTCCCTTCTTACATGGAAGGTTAACTAGATTTATGATAAAGTCTTCCTATTCCCCACCAACAAAAAGGTACACAAGTAAACAGCTGATTTCTAACCTACCAAAGGCACAACAGGCATAGGAATTTTTTCACAGTGACCAGAGATTTCACTAGCAGCTCACTCGTTTGCACACTTGTATGTAGAGAAGCACCTTCTGGAAAAAGTCCCATTCACCTTAAGATTCTGGAATATACTGCTAACAATTCCAAGCATTACTATCAGGCACTGAGTTAAGGATTTGATCTCTTTAATCCTCGCAAGACCCTTAAGACTCCCAGTTACTTACCTACAAGGAAACCAGTACTTAGGTTCCATGATTAAACCATTAAGAGTGGGAACTGGGACTCAAGAGTTATTCATGTTAGTTTGTCCTTTGTATATTTTTAAAATTCCAAACCACATCAATTTATTTCTTTGAGGAACTTTCTTTTTTGTGTCCTAAGTAAAATATTCTTTGTATTTTACTGATAATTAAAACTATATAGCTTCTTTTGGTAGTCTTATTTCTTCATTTTGATTTGCATGACTGAAGTTTACTTCTGTGCAATGATGTTCTCTTCCACCCTTCCTTAGCTGCTCAGACCCATGCTCACTTCGAACAACCTGCCTTGAGTGCACATTCTCTATGCAATATAAATTCCAGAACTTCTCATTTTAATCTCTCCTTTGTATCCATCCTCAATCTCCCTGTTCCCCTTCTTGTTTCATCATTATTTAGTTAGATAAACCACAAAACTGGTTTCACCCAGTACTCCTTACCCCAGGCCTTCACCCATGAAAGTGAACATGGCCCTATAGCCAGACTGACGGTGCTTACCTTAAATTTATGGTCACCCACTTCAAACGTGCCCTAAATGTTACTTGATATTGACACAGCATTTCTCTGCTCTATTCACTTTTGCCCTCTCCTATTCTAGTATTTCATACCCTTCCCTCAAAGTTCTAGTATCTTCTGTGTTGATTCTCAGCTGATGACCTAGCTTCTTGCTCCGCCAAGATAACTGAAAATGACAAAAGAACTGCCAAAAGCATGTACCTACCCTGCACCTACCGCATACCATGACTACACTGTCCTGCTCCCAGTAAAGACCAGCTCCTCAGAAGACCACATCCTGCCCCGTATATTTAACATCATTCCAGTAATTCTCCTCTTTCTGTATCATCTAATCTTCCTTCTCAACTGAATTATTCTCCTCAGACTACAAACATACCCTTCCATACCCTAAAAAAAAACAACCTTTCACCTAAAAAACAAAAGCCCACATTTGATCCCTAGATTGCTCTTCTAGCTATCGCTTCATTTCTCACCTATCTTCTAAAGAGTTTGTTTTAGAAGAGTTTGTTTTAGATGCTGATTTTATTTGAAAGATCAAACTAACTATGGAAGAGCAGCTGTATTATTTTAATGTTACTATACTAATTAGTACCTATTAAATGCAAATTAAGCACCAGCTATGGTGCTAAAAATGTATTTTTACCTCTCAGAAATCATCACAATAACCTACTTGTTGTTTGTTTCCCTGACCTGATAGTTTTTCCAGCTATTTAACTGTATTTCCCCCTCCCTCATTTTGCTCCACCCATTCTTACCCTTCTAACATTTCTGGACTGTGTCAACAGTGTTTTCACCTCAGGGACTTTGCATTTCCTTTTCCCCTGCTTGCCCTGCTCATCCTTTGGACACCCTCACAACTACCTCTCTAAACAAAAAACAGCTTACATAATACCATGCAATTGTCCCCAAAACATTTTCAGAAGCCCATGAGTCCATGTCAACAATGTTTTCATAGTATCCTAAAACACACACATCTTAATCTACAATGCACTCGTAAAACACTGCATACGTTTTGTATTTATTTTTGTAGTTTACTTAGTGTTAATTATATTTTATTAATTGTACTATTACAGTTGTCCTAATTTTCCCCCTTTGTCTCCCTCAACCCAGCACCCCCCACTCCCTCAGGCAATCCCCCCACCATTGTTCATGTTCATGGGTAATATGTTTATGTTCTTGGGCCACTCCATTTCTTATATTGTACTTTACATCCCCGTGGCTATTCTGTAACTACCTAGTTGTACTTTTTAATCCCCTAATCTCTTCACCCATTCCCCCATACTCTCCTCCCCTCTGGCAACCATCAACATGCTCTCTGTATCCTGGATTCTGTCTCTGTTCTTCTTGTTCACTTAGTTTAATTTTTAGATGGAATTGTTGATAGATATGTATTTTTTGTCCTCTTACTGTTCAGAGTTTTGATCTTCTTTTTCTTAAATAAGTTCCTTGAACATTTTATATAATAGTGGTTTGGTGATGATGAACTCCGTTAGAGTTCTCTTGACTGGGAAGCTCTTTATTTGCCCTTCGATTCTAAACAAGAGCTTTGCTGGGTAGAGCCATCTTGGTTGTAGGTCCCTGCTTTTCATGACTTTGAATATTTCTTGCCCACCCCTTTTAGCCTGCAAAGTTTCTTTTGAGAAATTAGCTGACAGTCCTGTGGTAACTCCCCTGTAGATAAAACGAACTGCTCGTCTCTTACTGCTTTTAACCTTTGGCATTTTAATTATGATGTCTCTTGGTGTGGGCCTCTTTGCATCTATCTTGTTTGGGACTCTCTGTGCTTCCTGAACTTCCATGTCTATTTCCTTCACCACATTAGTGATGTTTCTTTCATTATTATTTTCAAATAGATTTCCAATTTCTTGCTCTCTCACTCCCCTTCTGGCACCTGTATGATACAAATGTTGGACCTCTTGAAGTTGTCCCAGAGGCTGCTTACACTATCCTCCTTTTTTTTGCATTCTTTTTCTTCTTGTCACTCTGATTGTTTTTTTGCTTCCCTATGTTCCACAACATTGATCTGATTTTCAGCTTCATCCACTCTACTGTTGCTTCCCTATAAATTGCTCCTTATTTCAATTAGTATATCCTTTGTTTCTGGCTGGATCTTCTTTATGCTGCTGAGGTCCACACTAAGTTCCTTGAGCATCCTTAAAACCATATTTTGAACTCTTTATCTGCTTGATTACTCATCTCCCTTTTTTTTAAATTTTTTTCCAGTTTTGATCTGTCCTTTCATTGGGCCATTTTTCTTTGTTTCCTCATTTTGGCAGCCTTCCTGTGTTTGTTTCTATGTATTAGAGTTGCAATGCTTCCCTGTCTTGGTAGTGTGGCCTAATGTAGTAGGTGTCCTGTAGGGTCCAGTGGCACAGTCTCCCCATCACCCAAGCTGGGTACTCAAGGTGTACCTTTCGCGTTGGCTGAGTACAATCTCCTCTTGTAGTTGAGCCTTGATTGCTATTGGAAGGCAAACTGGAGGGATTTACCCAGGTCAGTCAGCTACAAGGACCACTGACCACCAACCTCCACCCTCCGAGAAGGATCAGCTGTGTAGGAGCAGGGTGGTGGTGTTCTGTCATGGTCTGTAACTGTCTACTGGGGCACAGGCCCTGGAGTTTTCCAGGTGGTGGAGGTCAAGGTCAGTTGCCACTTGTGTTCTGCCTGGGCCACACTGCATAAGCTATACAGCAATCTGAGATGGCTGCTACTTGTGCTGGGCTTGAAGATTCCCAGGATGAAGCCAAGCTATGAATCTTGGTTGTCTGCTGCTAGTACCAAGCCTAGCACCACTTAGCAAGCAGTACAGGGACAGGGGCTCACTGAGCCCAGATTTTGCTTGTTTGAGAGGATTTAGGAAGTTGTGAAGCTTGAGGAAGGCCAGCCATTCATACAGAAAAATCTCTTTAAAGCTTGGGTAGGTCATATGGAAAAATCTCTTTACAGCTTGGGTAGGCTTGTAAATTGAATGAGATGGAGTCTCAGGGGATCTCCAGGGTGGGACAAACAGTGGTAGCCAGGTTGCTGGAGTCTCAGATATGACACCCATCTGCTGGCTCTATGGATCTGTTGGGGGAGGGTTCAGAAAAGAGACACCTGCCTTTCTTTGTCCTTGAAAGCTTACTCCCAGCTGCCACATAGATGCCACTTACTTGAGTTTCTCCCTGTATGCCATGGGTGCCTTTCAAGCTGCTACCCTGGTGCAGGCACTCAGGAGAAGTAAGTCAGAGTAAGTCTGTGTGGGGGCTTTTAAAGAGGAACTGCCTGGAACTCCTGAAGTTTCTTCAACCAACTCAATGCCCACTGGTTTTTGCAGCCAGCAGTTATGGGGACTTATCTTCCTGGCACTGAAAC
Organism: Artibeus jamaicensis; assembly: GCF_021234435.1. Classification (NCBI taxonomy): domain Eukaryota; kingdom Metazoa; phylum Chordata; class Mammalia; order Chiroptera; family Phyllostomidae; genus Artibeus; species Artibeus jamaicensis. The sequence continues at coordinate 6,233,032 of NW_026521822.1, forward strand.
CCTGGGCTGGGGGCCTGGTGTTGGACTGGTACTCCTTGTTCCCAAGATATCCTTCTTGAATTTTTTTTATCAAACAAGTGTGGATGTGGGATCAGCTTGTTCCACATCTCTGCCCCTCCTACCAATTTGGATGGATGTGGTTTCTTTAATTTCAGTTTTCAGACTTCCATTTAACTCAATTTCTGACAGTTCTGAGTGATGGTTATTCTCCAGTTTAGCTGTAAATTTGATGTGGTCATGTGAGGAGGCAAGATGTATTTACCTATACTATACCACCTTCTTGACCAGACATATTTTCAGACGTATTTTTTTAAAAACCTGGTTGTAGAATCATTTTATTAGAGATATGAAGTTGAGAGCCACAAAAAACTTCAGATTTTTCTACCCATCAGTAACAGCTAAGAACAACCACTCAATCACATCTTACCAATTACATCTGAACAAATAAAAATAACAGATAACCTGAGATTCTATGATACTTAGGAAGTGTTTCAACAGATGCCCATTTTAACAAGAGGATTGTCTGAACTACATGCCATTTATTCACTCTTCAAAAATAGCTTGCATTTTATGATCAGATTTTACCATAACTAAAACTGCCTTATTTAAGTCCCCTGCAGAAATGCTGTCAGGAAGTTAGTTAGGATTATACCCAGACCTTACAAGGAGGGCATCATGAGGACACTGCTCATGTACATGTTGACATAGTAAAGGGGAGCGTCTGCTTCATCCCTCTGTGACCCACGTGGAAGACTGACCACACATGTCTTCGAGACCTAGGAAAACCTTTTTTTCCTGCTAAAATCTAGAGGGCTTTTTCACCACTGACAATAGAAATTTTTTAAATGAGCTTGTTGCCTTGGTTGCCAGAAAACTTGGGAGCCAAATTTATAACTCATCTTTAAATATATTCATATGTATGGGGGGGGGGAACAGACAACCTGCTCTATAGACTAACCTAACCTTCTTCTTGGTCTCATAGTCCTATCTATATTTTTACCTAAGCTTAATACACAGTATGGAATGTAAACCCCTTTGAATATTTTCAGCAGTGTAGGTAAATAGTATATAAAAACAAACCAGAGAGAGAAAAGGAAATAGGGGGTATTCCAGGTCAGTGAAATAACACGTGCAAACACTTGAAGGTAGGACAGTACCTGACTGCCTTGTCAACAGAGAAGAGTTTGACATAACTGGCCATAGGATGACAGTGACAGAAAACAACTGGCAAACCAAGGCACTAACTCTGCCTGGGATACTCTGACACCAGATATCTGCATGGCTCAGAGCTCTGTTTAAATATTACCTCATCAAAAAGAGTCCTTCCTGGACCAACCAAAATACTTAGTACACATGCATACATACACCAATCCATCACTCCCTCCCCCCTGACCTGTTTTATTTTCCTTCATTATGCTTGTGAACATCTGCTATTTTATACATTTGTTTACATATTTATTAACTTCTCTCTCACTTGAAAATAAGCTCTCATAAGCAGGATTTTTTATGTTAATTTGCCATTACAACACAAACAATTGTACTCAAACACTGGTTGAACGGACAGGTAATTTAGTATCATATTGAGAAAGACCTACCAAGCTGTGCTAAGAAATTTAGACTTTATCCCAATAGTAACTGACAATGCCTAAGAGTTTATTAAAAATATATTATGATCACACTTCTCCTTTATAAGATAACTCTCTAGAGAAGGAATAGAGAATGACTACAGAGAAAATCCAAGTGGTAAATGATACAGGTTAAGTAAAGGTTAGGATAAGCAGCAATGGAAATGGAAATGAAGAAATGAATTCACAACAAACACATGCAGCAGACAGGAAGAATGTATCATAATAGTTAAATCAGGCAAGAAACAAGTCACCTGACAGATGAGTGACCTTGGGCAAGTTATCTAGTCCTCGAGTTCCTTATTTCAAAAATGAGGGTAATTGTACCTATCCACTTGTTAGTTTTTTAAAATATTTTATTCATTTATTTTCAGAGAGAGGGAGAGAAATATCAATGTGTGGTTGCCTCTCATGTGTCCCCCAATGGGAACTGGCCTGCAACCCAGGCATGTGCCCTGACTGGGAATCAAACCGCTATCCTTTGTTTCACAGGCCTGTGCTCAATCCACTGAGCTACACCAGCCAGGGCCCCACTTGTTAGTTTTACTGTGAGGATTAAATGAGATGATGTATAAAAATACAGAATTGCCCGAATTTGGGGAATGCTGACTGAACTTTGTACACTCCTGTATCCCCAGGTCCCAGCATTTCCCTTCCCAGAGCAGGCAATGAATGCATATTTGCTGAAGGCAAATGAAGTTCATGGAGATGATTAGCAAGACAAAAAGTCAAGGGTGACTACAAAGCAAATCCTTCCACAAGATATAAAAGTAGTGAAACAAAATCTGGCCTGGAGATGGAAAAACGGTGTAATACCTACTCAGTCTGAGAATACAGAGGCTGAGATGGCTATGGAACTACGTTTAAGTGGCTGGGAGAAATGGGAAAACATAGGTCCAAATCTCAGGAGAAAGACTGCTACACTCTTCCCAATAGTTGAAGCCTAATCGAATCCATCAGATCCACTAAGGAAGGCACAAATGGAATTAAAATAGAATCCTAAGAAACAGACACATTCAGCATTACCAAAAAGAATCAGGGATAGGCCTGACTGGAGTGGCCCAGTAGCCAGTTCGATTCCCAGTCAGGGCACATGCCTGGGTTACAGGCCAGGTCCCCGTAGGGGCACACAAGAGGCAACCACACGTTGATATTTCTCCCTCTCTCTTTCTCCTTCCCATCTCCCCACCGAAAAGAGAAAAGAAAAGAAAAGAGAAGAGAAGAGAAGAGAAGAGAAGAGAAGAGAAGAGAAGAGAAGAAAAGAAAAGAAAAGAAAAGAAAAGAAAAGAAAAGAAAAGAAAAGAAAAGAAAAGAAAGAGGGATAGGGGCAATAAAAACATATTAAGAATGATAAATAGAAATTTAAACCTTGAAAGCAAAAGGGGACGATATGAAGGGGAAAAGGGGGTTAACAATGTCATAACTGGCACGGAATACACTAAAGTGAAAACTAAAAAGGGACCACTGGATTTTGGCAATTAGGTCATTAGTGATTCTTGCAAAAGTTCTTGTGAAGTGGTTTGGGCAAAAACCAGACAGTTTGGACTGAAGAGAAAAGAGGAGTTGAGAAAGGGGAAACTGGAAAGTATATGTAAGGAAGGTCATTTCAAGATCAAGATTTGGCCACGAAAGCACATAAAAGCCTACTTGGCCAATTATTTCCATTATCATCTCCAAGTCGTCATTCATTGACCCTTGTGACATACATTACAAACAGGTTAGCTCTTACTAAAAATCATCAAACAGAGCAAGCCTATCTTCACTGCACCTGCAGTATGAGTTTTCATATGTCCAAAGGGTCCTTCATGGTGGCAAAGACACATTTATTACAAAATACTGATGTGTTCAAATTTAACAGTTTTCTCCCTTTTATCAAACAGAAAACTTGGGCCAATTATATAGTGCACATGCATATAACCAGCACCTAGATCCTGCAATTAGCATTTTTCTATATTTGATTTATCACATATCTACCCATTTGTCCATCCCTGTATTACTCATCCAAACAATGGTACGTGTTCCTCTGGCCTTTATTTTCTGCAAATTTCCAGATGGATCCAGCTGCCTAATCAGACTCAGGTTTGATCTCTGTGGCACGATAAGGTGGTAGTGTAGTTTCATCATGAGGCATATGATACCTTTTTTGTAAAAATAGATTTCTTATTTAGAGCACGTTATAATAGTTCTATAAAGCCTTAGTCTATGTATCCTACTGCTTAAATTATTTAGAAAACACGTAAATCGTAAATCAAGAATAATTAAGTTATTGCGATTTTATACCAATTTTTAAAAATTGTAATAATCAGAGATACAAAAGCATACTCTGTATTTCTTTTTTAAATTATATTTTATTGACTTCTTTAATCCTCATTACCACCTACAAGGTGGTAATGAGGATTACCAGAAAATCACTATATCCATTTTGCAAAATGCGGAATCTGAAGTTCAGAGAGTTGAAGTCTGTTGGTAAGAGTATGCTTACTGCTGTTAGCAAACAAAGTTGAAAGCTCAGGGGCTTATTTTCCCTCTGGTGTCACAATGCAATGTGATTTGGGGGCAGGAGCATTAGAGGCTCTGCTCCATAAAGTCGTAAGGATTCCAAACTCCTTCCACTTGATAATCTACTCTAGCTGGCAGGTGAGGGAAGAAAGAACACGGACAGCCCCCAAAACAGCTTTACAGGCCAAGTGACAAACATTACTCCCACTCATATTCCACTGGCCTGAACTCACCTACATGCAAGGGGTAAATGAAATCTTCCTGGTAGACCAGGAAGAACAGAAGAAATACAGATACTGATGAACACGGCATTTTCTATAATATTAAGTAACATGACTAAGGTCACTTAACAATACATGAAAGAGCAGTGAAGTAAACCCAACATTACCTAACTATTTCAAGGAACCTTGCTATTCTATGCTGCTTCTATTTCATTTCATTAAACCCAACCCTTAATTTCAGCATTTCTGCAAATGATGACAATGAATGGTTATAATGTGTGTGTATTGTTCATCTATCTTTTATTGTCTGTCCTGCAATCCCCTTTTCAAATCAGTGGTTTTGTCTCTCTGAGGTGCATACACATAAACAAAGCTTGGGGAGCCCTCTGAACCCCACCCATGCTATGAAGTACATGAACCCCAACTAAGAATTCTTCTCTATAGTACCTTACTTTCTAACACAATTAATTTACACCCCACTTTCTATCTGCTCCTGCTAACTGCTCCCCCAACCTCATTTCAGCCCCACCAACCCCCTTTTCGTTGTAGCTTCTGTCTTTGCAGATGCTGTTCCTGCTACCTCCGCTGCTCTTTCCCCAGAGGTCTGCATGGCTCATTCCCTCAAAACCATTGCTCAGATATCATCTTCTCAGGAACACCTCCCCTTCCCACCTCACTCCTACTCCCATTCATGCTTTATTTTCCTTTATAGCACTTCTCACCTTATAAGACATTATGCATTTCACACAAGGTTTGTAAATTCTTCTTGCATTAAAATATGAGCTACATGAGAGTAGAGATTTTTGCCTATTTTTTTTTCTATACAGCTCTATCCCTGGCACCTATGACAGTGCTTGGAATACCATAAAAACCTTTCTGAATGAACTGAAGGGCAACATAGGAGTAAAAAAGAGAAGCCATGCACAAGTAGATGCATGGTATTGGCATTGCTCTAGTTCTAAAGCCAATTCACGGGAGTCCACTGTGCTTCACAAATTACAGAGATATTATATATTCATATACATAGAAATAGCATAACATAACTTTAAAGTACTATCTATGTTAGTACAAATAATCCAACTCAAAATAGTATACCCACTGAGGTATATGCCTTGGCACCTTTTCTTACATAAATAAAAAGGATAAATAAAAAGGAGCTGGAGAAAACTGAGCCCCAAAAATGTCATTTTCATTTCTTAGCTAGTTAAAAATAAATTTTACTCATATTTTTCTTCAACTATGCCTGAATAGGCCGAAAGGAAAATTACTTCACATCATTCTTTTTAACACTATATCATGACCTTTTAAAAAATAGCATCTTACCTCATGGAAGTGAAACTAATAGTTTTCTTTGAAAACCTATTTGAAGAGTTTGAAACCTATAAGGAGTTCTTCTAAGTATATCCTAAACATCGTTTCAAAGAATTCCATGATTCTCTTAATAGTAATTAAAGTCAATATAAATTTCAACTGAAATTTTTTATTCCAAATTTTACTTTTATACACATACTCTTAAACTTATCACATAAGACATGGAGTTCAAATTCAAAAAGGCATTATGAAACCTGAAACACTAGTGAGAAATGTTCACAGATTTAAAAAAAATACTAACAAAGATCAAGGCAGGAAGGAGGAAAAAGGGAGGGAGAGAAGGAGGAGGGCAAGAAGTGAGCAAAGGGGAAGAGAAGTGAGGACACAGCCTCCACACACCCGTACAGTACATTGCAAGTGTAAAGTTCCAAACACAAGGAGCTATGGGACTACTCAAAGGAGGTGTCTGGAACCCCTCCACTGTATCCACTCTGTGCCAAGGGGTTCAGCATTTAGAAGACCTGATTTTGAGTTCCAGGCCTGCCATTTACCCAGCAAAGAGTCAAACTCGGTGGTAGTTTTACATGTGTAAAATTCAGATTAATTTCACACCACTGTTAGATAAGATCATATATCAAAACTACCATATAAACAATAAAGCTTTAAGTAGAAAGGCATTTTTAAATTTCTGACATAAGTGCTCCAAGCTTATATAAAAAAAGATTTATTGTACTACACTATATTCTGGTGGTTTGAAAATGTCCTGGTATTCAAACAGCACTGCAAGATTAGAGATTCCGGCTTCACAACTGACAAAGTTAGTCGTATTTCCTTGTTATCAAACAAAAGCCTAACAGTCTTTCAACTATCCTCACAATAAAAAAGCACAGGGGAGGAAACTATTACCATATATGTTCATTTGAAAAAATAAGCAACAATCTAAATTAGAAACAATATACATTGAATCCTAAATTAAGGCTACTATTAATAATGGTTAAACCACCCATTGACGTTAAACCTCCCATTGACGTTAAACCTCCTAACAAAACCAAAAATACAAGTGTGTTTTCAAGTAACTTTATATTCACAGAGAAAAATACATGGTACCTAACAAGACCAAACACATTTACCAAGGGAAAATGTAATGTTCTAACATGTTATATATAGTCTTTGTAAAGGTCTATTTTTAGACATAAAACCAACGCTTTAATTAAAATCTTTGCTTATAAACACATTTCCTGAGTAAGTAAGTAAAGCCTAACAAATCCAATATGAGTTAAACACTGTACCCTAGAAACAGACAGGAGTCCGAGTCATTTACAGCAGCAGTTTCATGTAACCTTTCATCAACTCCCACCACGGCGGCAAACGTGCAACCTTAAGCTGAGTGAAAGCTTTCCAAATTTAGATACTTTCAAATAATGCATCTGAAGTTATATGTAAAGGCTTAGTAAATTATTTATTATGCCTCTTATCTTTAATAATGGGATATCATGTTTAATTGGCAATCAAAATGGAAAGAAAGCTGTTATACCATATATTACTGTACCAAGACTCAAAGTTTCCAATCTATATTTAGCTCACAGTAAAATGGAAGCAAAGACGCAAACCAAGCTAAAAATAAAACGTTTTACAAGATGAGATTTTTAAATGGATTGAAATCTAGCTTTATTTGGTCCCTTACATGCTGACTGAATTTAGTAGTGCTTTGCAAACCTAATTTTCCACCATGTAGAATAAGGGTCAGCAAACTACCTCCCATAAACCAAATCTATGGGCATATCCTCCTGGCACTTGATTTTGTACAGCCATGAGCTAAGAAGGTTTTTACATATTTAAATAGATTTTTCTTAAAAGAATATTTCTCAACACATGGAAATTTTATAAATTCAAATTTCAGCATATTTTAAGTTTTGCTGACACACAGCCACCCTCATTTACTGAAGCATGGTCTCTGGCTGCTTTTACACAACAGGAGAGCTGGGTCATTTTGTCTCACAGACTTTATGGCCCACAGAGTGGCAAATACTTACTACCTGGCCCTTTATAGAAAGAGCTGACTTCTGCCCTAGATGAATGTTAATTATTCTTATTTTTCAAAATATCTTCCTGCTCATCACCTATCAAAATGTAAAAGTTCCTACTTGCCTCTCCTATCATATTGAGTTTCTGAACAATAAACCTATCAATATTATTTATTTGCATTTCTTAACAATCTTCTGGCCATGGCTTGGTTTCTCATCCTATTTGGATCATTACCCAATCCAGTGATTCCACCCAGAACTGTTGGTAATAGTTTTAAATAATATTTTCTAATCTATGATGTTTCTGTTTTAAATGCTGGATGTAAACCATTATATTATGCTGCCACAATTTGAAAAATGCAGAGCAATTTTTCTCTAGTCCACTTTACCTACAGTTTATGATAAATGATGTTTTAAATGCACAAACTGCATCTCATACAGCAGTAAAAAATACAAATCAATATTTTCATATACTGCCTTACCATAAAAATACAAGAGTTTATTTTTATATCCTTCATGTTGAATAATAACCAAGGTACTAATTGAAAAATGTGGTGATTATTCTTTTCTTAATGGGCTTCAACAGATGTCTTAATCCAAGTGTAATGTCACAAAGCTCTGGAGAGCTTTCCAGTGTTTTACTTAGGCAGGTTTAACCTAAATTCAGACTCATTTAAAGATATTCAAAATTAACTGTGGGAGACATGTAAATGTCAAAAAATAAATGAGACCATAATAAACCCATTAGGATATATTTTTGATACATGAAGCTTCAAGACCTTGGTAATGTCAGAAAATGTAATTGAGACGGTTCTCATTTGTTTATACTATTAGCTTATGATGGGTGAACAATCCTAGACCATAAATCCAACCAAAGGTTCCTCTAGCCATTCCTGAAAAATGAAAGAAAGGCCATGGTATTTATGAGTGAACAAAAAGCAAACACATCCTCCTTCACATTCATGTACAAAATCAAGCTGGCTGGAGTTTGTGTTGGCATTGTTTCAGAACGTCTCATCCTCAGGAAGTACCTGTGAAATTCTCTACAATCATAAATCAGAATGTAAAGTCAACTACCTCGGGGCAGGATTAAGACTTCAGGAACACAAGCCAAGGGTAAAGAGAGAGAGAGAGACTACAATGAGTTCGTTACAGCTCCCTTTGGCGTCCCCACATCAACACTATTTCCACTTTTATATATGTTTTCCCACCCTTTGGAGAAATAGAGGCAGCCATAAAATGATCTAGTGCACAGGTGGCAAACACAAGGCAAATCTGGCCCTCCACCTTGTTTTATGCAGCCCAGCACCTTATTTCTACCAGGCAGCAGTGCTGAGCTATCACTTAACTGTTTAGGAGTAGTTGCATTTGTACAGTCCTAAAATTACATTCAGCCCTTTGAAGGCAACCAGGAGGCTGATGTGGCTGGCCCCCAGTGGAAATGAGTTTGACACCCCTGATCTAGTGTTTACCACCTGGGTAGCTAGATGAAACTATCTGAAATTCCACTAAGCTATTACAGAGAAAGGAATCAAGTGAAAAACAGAAAAAGAACACCAAAGACAAAGAAACCATGGGAGAAATGGATAATGAAGAGATATATAATATGGGGATATAAGGAGGGTCCTAGAAAGTACATGAGGATTTTATTAAACCACACTAATTTTAAAAGCATGCAACTCTTATTCTTCACTTAGAAAGTCATCATATCCAGCGGGAGAAAATAAAATCTGAGATTAGTGCTGTCCTAAAATAACACCTATTTCTTTCCATAGGGAATTGTTTAATTAAATGAAGATCTATCACATTGGGATGAACCATATGAAATTTCCTATTTTTGTCGATTTTTTCCAGGTTTACTGAGATGTAATTAACAAGTAATATTGTACATACTTAAAGTATACAATGTGATAAGTTAACAGACATACACACTGTGAAATATTATCAAAATTAAGTTAATTAATATATCCATCATCTCACAATGACCTGTTTTGTGTGTGGTAAGAGAATGTTTAAAGTTGTCCTGGCTGGTGTGGCTCAGTGGATTGAGTGCCAGCCTGTAAATCAAAGGGTCACTGGTTCAATCCCCAGTCAGGGCACATGCCTGGGTTGCAGTCCAAGTCCCCAGTTGGGGGGAACATGAGAGGCAACTACACATTGATGTTTCTCTCCCTCTTTCTCCCTCCCTTCCCCTCTCTCTAATAATAAAAAAAGAAGAAGAAGAAGAAAACAAAAAGAATGCTTAAGAACTAGCCTCTTAGCAAATTTCAAGTATACAATATAGTGTTATTAACTAGAGTCACTATGTTGTACAGCAGATACCCCAAATTCACTCATCTAATAACTGAAAGTTTCTACTCTTCGACAGGGACCTACTCATGTCTCCCACCTCCCAGCCCCTGGCAATTACCATTGTACTTTTGACCATTTCTGGCTACCAACATAGCAACTGCACTTAGTTCAACCTAATATAATGTAATACTTTGCCATTAGTAAAAAGAAATTATCTCCATATCATATTTCCAAACAAACAAGACACAGCATGTATATAGAATGTTCCCGTTAGTGTTTTTTAAAGAAATATGTGTATGTGTATAAACATTTTCTAGAAGCACACCAAGAAAATGTCCTCTGAGAGGGAGAATAGAAAGTCTGGGGTGATGGGAGATTTCATTCAATATCCTCCATTCACCAAATATCCTCTCTCACACTCTTTGAATGCCTTATATGATGAATTACTTTTTCGATTAAAAAAAAGTCTAGACATTTTTCAAATACCACAATAAATTAAGTTTCCTTACTAACATTCAAATTATTTAAACATTAACCAGTATTTACAATAAAAGATAACACTTCAAATAAGGTAATTACTTAAAGTTAGTGGCCTTTTTTCACTCCAAACCTAAATTAGATGCCTAATAGTTTTAGGACCCTAAGGACTTTAATGGCAACTAAAATAAACACTACTCTTAACAATAATATCTCTATATATGAAGCATTATATGTAACTATATACCATGTACAGTCATTCATTTAAGAATTTTTTATCTGTGTATAACTCATTCTGCTGTAAGCCCTCTGTACATCTATGCATAAATGCTTTACAAAGAGCATACATATGCATACTATAATATACAAGCATGTATACATGTACATAGGTATGTGTACATGTGCTACACATGCCATCTCAGGCTACTACTCAACCAGGATCAAAGATGTGACTAGTAACCCCAACCTGTCAGACATGATGGCCTCTCTGTCTATGTTCAGGATGTAGGAGAAGAACTACTGCTGTCTTAAAAACCAGTAGGTCTTGGCTTAGTCCTAAGGCCTCTTCTTCTCCAGGATCTTACATATTCTGTGGAAGAGATCAAGCAAGTATCTGTCTTTTTCTAAAGATCTTTTCCCTTAACTGTTATCTGGATCACAATCAAGACTGGAAACCAATATTAAATCTAACAGTTCTCATTCTATTAATTCCCTCACTCTTCTTGCCCTCTTCCCTGAGAATCAGCATACATGCTGAAGAAATGCAACAGACGAGATCTGTGGCATACATGAACAGTCTGGATTGGGAGATATGGGCAGGCAGGGAGGCTGAGGCTCACTGCTCTGAGCAGTTTTAGGCCCTGGTCTCAGGTGTGTTTATATGAAAATACTGATTAACTTACATGCACTTATACATGCCAAAATAAACTTCAAAATTTCTGAAATTACATACATGTCGGGAATTTTAAGATTTTATTTATTTATTTTTAGAGAGGGGAAGGGAGGGGAGAGACAGACACTTCAATGTGTGGCTGCCTCTTGTACGCCCTCTACTAGGGACCTGGCCCACAACCCAGACATGCGGCCTGACTGGGAATGGAACCAGAGACCCTTTGGTTTGCAGGCAGGCACTCAATCCACTGAACCACACCAGTCAAGGCACATGTTGGGAAATTTAAGGAACATTTCATTTAAGGAGCACTAATGATCTATATTCATAGCAAAATATATGTGTTCAATATTTTTATCACAAAGATGAGAAACTAACAATAAATGTGCTTTCTGAATTTACTCTTAGTCTCAATTAACATGCTTTTCCCCCATACCATAGGTAATATCAAACTTACAGAGTAGCTATTACTCTTTAAGCTGTTACTATGAGTTCGCAAAATCTACAAATTTTAGTGTACTCCCAATAAATTTGTTGTTTTACTGTACTCAATTCAAATTAGAGCCATCTCTAAATTTTCTTTCAAACTGTATAAATTTACTGGGTAATCTTAATATAAGTATGCATGGAATGTTAACTTTATATAAATACATAAAATATACTATTTTTAAAAACCTGCCATTTTGCCCATCAATAACAATTTTATGAACTATTTTTAAAAATTAAGATTTCAAATGTTAATGAGACTGTTAGGAAAGTTCCTATCTTGTTAGCCTTAATCTTCTAAAGACATATTAAACCCCATACCCTTAATTTATCACAAATGATATAAAATTCAGAAGTATCACTATTAAAAAGAATTATAAGCTAGACTCTTAAAAAATTACTAGAGCAATCCTTTACTTTTTACTAACAATAATGTTAAAAGCATGTGTTCTTATATTTATTTTAGAAAAACAGGAGGCAGTCTAATACAAACGTGAGTCCATAGGAATATACTAACAGTTATGTTTTCAAATAGGATCTATTGACCTTAGAAAACAAATTCTAATAAACATATAGAATAAATTAACCTTTGCATAACACAAATCCAATGATTTTATTAGTTTGTCTTTCAAATTCCTCATTAAAGTCTCCCAGGGATAACAGACTCTATGCAATGGTTTTTAAACTATGATGAAAATTAGAAAGTATAAATTATCCTTCAGTCCTAAGAATTTGCTATGTGTATGTTCACAACCAAATGAAAACTCTCAACTTTGAGCTCTGACAGATCAAAAGTACCTGCTAGATAACAAGAGTAAAGCATGCTAATCTCCATATAATACAAAAATACTACCTTTCACTATTAAAAGTAACCATAGGTATGTTGGTAAAATCTGAACTACACACTTAATGGGAAACAACTGGAAAGCCTGGCCTGCTGCTACTTGAAAAGCGCAGGGTGCGGATAACCAGGAGTATCTTTTACCAGTGGCGTCGCACAAGGCGTTCACCTTCCAAACCGAGACAGGAGGCGAAAGGCCTGTGAGGTGTCACCTCCCCACCCTGTAAAAGTGGGCCAGAGAAGGGGCAGACTGCTGCCCGCAAGAAGCGAAGGTGAAGGGGCACTGCAGCCCTGGCTCCTAAGCCTGCCCTCTTCTCCCTGCACAACGCAAAACACTCCACAGAACTACTGCTCCGCCGGGAGGATCAAAAATAAAGACTCCTTTTAAGTTCCCCGAGCAGGAACTCCACAGCGCCTCTCTTTTTCCCACGCTCCTGCAGAGCCGCAGCTCCAGGCGCCTGAACCCCCTGGAGTCCATCCCTGCTGCCTCCTACTGGCGCCCGGGAATCCCTTCTAGTGGCGCCTCGGTCCCCCACAATTGCCGGAGCGCCGGTGCGCTCCCGCACCCCAGGCAGCGAGTCTCTTCCACTCCCGGCCCCGCCGCGCCCGCCTCGTACACTCCCCTCAGGCCCGCCTCACCTTGGTCCGGATCTGCCCCGAGGTCGACACTTTGCGGATCAGTTTCTGGGGTCCCTCTTGCTCCGCTTCGCTGTCAGACGAATCCTCTCCGGGACCTGCGGAGGCAGCGGCGGGGGTGATCACAGCACTAGCCCCGGCAGCCGCTCCTCCTGCGGCCCCTGGAGGGGGGTGCTGGCTGCCGGCCCCGGCCATCCTCTCCGACTCCTGCGGAGACACAGCACCGCCCGGAGGGGGCGGCGGCGGAGGTCAGTGGGTGGGCTCTGCCCTGGCGGGGCCTGGAGTCCCGAGCAGCTGCCGCCGCCATTTTCTGCTCCCCCAGAGGGCGCAGCGGAGGAAGGGTCTGCGCGGCTCAGGTGCCTGCCCGGCCCTCCACCCGGCTCTGGCCAGACTTGGGACCCCTGCGCACCCAGCCTCGAGATGGTATAGGGGTCCTGACCTGTAATACGACTAGCGCGGGTAGAGGGTAAAAGTGACTGAGGGAAAAGGACTTCCCACTTCCCCCAGGGTCTGGGGTCCCCAGGATGGACGCGAGGGTGGGGGGAAGAGGGAAGAGGGGGACGTGTGGGTGGAGAGAAACCCCCGCAGTCACCCCCAGAAAGCCCGACAGTACCGACGCCCCGTCCCTGGTTCACAGGCAGCAGAAGTAGAATGGCCCATGGGGTAGAAAAGGAACCTAGAGTTTCTTCCCCACCCTTTTGGGTGCACCCCACCACCTCCTGGTCCCAGAACCTCCCCAGAGACACTTGGACCTCTACAAAGAGCTCCCACTAGATAAAAGTCGCATCCGCCCCCAAAATGCATGTACCATGCCCCTTGCCTGTCTCACGACCCCCCAGCCTTCCTCCAATGAACCACACCTCTCCCGTCTGGGGTTCAGGTCCTTTTCAGCGCTACCGACAGTGGCATTCAGTTTCTGGGCTACCCCCACTCCCATCCGGTACACACGGAAGAAGAGCATTTTCCGGGAGGTTCCACTCCATTCTGATAACTTTTCGTTCAGAAAGAGCGATGCCTTTGGCTAACAGGAAACTGGGAAAGACGGGAGAGAGAGCAGAAACAACAGAGTACTTGCAGTCCAAGACGATAGAATGTAAAATAAAGGTCTAAGCTGAAGCGCTACCCGTGGCTGCCTAGAAGAAAACAATGCACCGGAGCCATGTGAATACCAGTGCCCAAGCACGAAAACACTGGAAGTCCTGGGAGAGCCACTCCCTAATCCGAACTAGAGCAGAAGGAAATGGGATCAACAGGCTACAGCTACTGCTGACAACTCGTCCCAAGCGAGTTGGATAAACCAACACTTGGGAATAGCAGCCTCGAGGGCCAGTTGTGCGTGCACCGAGTCAAAGAACTCATGCAGGTATGGGACGCTGGGAGGACCTAGGGGAGAAAATACAAAAATTAGATTCTTGTCGTCCACAGGGAACTACAAATTGGTGTTAGCTAAATTTTAAAGTCCACGACCGGCAAAAAAGTCCCTGCCAGACGGTGGAGTCCCTTCACATTTCCTTAAAGCAATCTTTCATTTGTCCATGGGCCTTCAATACCCATTTGTATTTTTTCAGTTGTCATGACCTACTTTTTCAGTTAATACAACCTTTAACGGTAGTCCAAACTAAGATTTTATTGGATATTTTTAGTTGCAATACTACTCCCAATAATTTTATTGCTTTGTCAAAAAAACCTAACAGTTCTAAGAGATTTTAAGAAAGTTTCAATCCCAATGCTGTATATACACACTGTAGATGAAATTCATCGATACTTTAAAAAATGCTGGTTTGTTTGAATCTTCAAAGACAGAAAATTGCCAACAGGCAGTACTAATTGATAGAGGTTACTTCTGCAGCTTCAGTTGTCTTCTTTAGTCAGGGAAGGAGTTGGGCAAAATAAACTTTAGGCACTTTTATATCTCTGTAATTATGTAATTCTATCTACAAGGAATATTACTAAGCAAAAATAAGAGAAAAAATAACAAATCCAAATAATGGCCTTTATCCCAACCTAGCTCTTTGCTCACTGGTAAGCCCAGTGGTTCCACAATGTGGACAAGAACACCTAGTAAAGGGCCCTTTGAAAGAAAAAAAAACTTAGTTCAATCCTCTTTTAATTAAAATAAAGAAACTGAGGCCCCAAATGAAGAACTGGAAGCAAAGTCAAAAATCTCATGATTCTTACCCTGACTGGTGGCTCAGTGGGTTGAGTACTCTCTCAAAATGGGAAAGGTCTCAGTTTGATTCTGATCAGGGCATATGCCTGGGTTGCAAGCCAGGTCTCCAGTTAACAGGTGCAGGAGAGGCAACCAAGCTACTGATTTATGTTTCTCTCCCTCTCTTTCTCCCTCCCTTCATCTCTCTCTAAAAATAAATAAATAAGATCTTTAAAAAAAATTGTATGATTACTATTCTAATGTTCTAGTCACTTAACTAAGCTATATATCAGGAGTTAGTCTTGTCAATTATGTTTCTATTCATACGTAGGCTTTCAGGTTTTATATAGTAACATTCTTCCAGAATCTAGGCAGAAAAAGGGTGATTAAACTGAAAGGCATTGTTTAATACCCATGCCTATTCATTCTGTGATCTTAAAGAGAGAATTGAATAAACCTCTTACTCGGATTCAAACACAGTTACTGCTTAAATATATTTTAAAAGTTTCAAGTACAAGAGCTGGACGATTAATACCTCAAAGTAAAGGTAGTCATTACTTCATAAACATGTAACCCTACAGTTATCCCTGCTCTTCAAAGACTCCTGAAACAAGTTCTAAAACTTGATTGTGACTTTGAAAGCACAGCCAGTCTTAGCCTACTCATGCTAAATAAATGATCCCTGCTCTACAATTTCCCTAGCACATAGAACGCTCAGAGTGGAAATACTGTGTAGGAAGGAATGTCACTTCATTTCCCACAAAAGACAGCTTATGAAAATACCCTTTTTTCTTCAGGCATCTCTACTGAAGAGTAATTTTTTTAGTAATCCCTAACTTAAGGTACCTGACCCACTAGCTTCTTCTCAGGTCTTGTCTGTAAATTAGAAGTTTCCAAAATGAACAACCCATCTGTATACTGTCTATCTGCAGTGCTTCCTACTTCCCTTAAAATGTAATAGCAATGTCAAGAACTCAATATTTTCAACCATTTTAATGCAGCTCAAAATGGCAACTGACATGAATTTCAAATATGCAGTATATTACATTACTTCTTTGACGTACATGGCTTCCTTGGCATTTTTCTTGGTATTTTCATATTTTCAAATAATTTCTTAGATGTGTCTTACATAATTCTTTTATTATTGTTACTTTGAAATCTTTGGAACGTACCACAAAAACACTATTGAAAACTTGGACATAAGCCATGCAGACACCGCATTTAGGACAAAATGGAAATAGAAGGTACCACAAAATCAGGTTTCTACTCAAAAGGGCTTCCTGCCCCATTAAAAAAAACCCCACTACACTGGATATATATAATAGCCAGTTTTCTCATACCAGCTTTATAAATATTAGCATGTTACTATCTATAAACATTTTGAACTATTATTGATCATTATAACAGAGGTTTGTTATCTATTTGTGACTTTTTAATCCTGTATGTTCTATGGCTTTATGTTAAACATTTTACCATAAACATGTAGAAGTCTACATTTGTATCCTGAAGAACCCAAGTAGAACTTTAAAAACAGACATGTTCTGAGACTCACGTTCCTAACCAACGGGAATCATGCAAAGAACACTGCAGGTTGAACCAGTACAGGCCTGGTTTCATCCAAACCTCAAAACTACTTCCGTAATACACTATCTGTTATACATTTAGAATTTAACATTCAAAACTTTACTGTACTGAAGTAAAGTTCATTCAGGTACTTGTTACCTGAATGAAAAAGATTGAGATTAATCCTGAAATCAACTGCATGTATATATGTGGTCAGCGCTCCACCTAAGGTAAAATCCTTTTGTCATCTAGACCTAATGCATAAATATACATATAACCTCTCATTTATATTTTGGCCCTTTTTTCTTTGAAACTCTTCCTGCCTAGTTTTCCATGAGTTCTGAATAGTTTCATCAGAGCCAACGAGATATAAAAATCATTGGACAACTCTAACCAATGTGGCTCAGTTAGTTGGCTAGGCATCTTCCCACAAAATGTCAAGTTGCCAGTTGGATTCCTGGTCAGGGCTTGGTCCTGTAGGAGTGTTTAGGAGAGGAACCTGATCGTTGTTTCTCTCCCTTCTCTTTCTCCCTCCCTTCCCCTCTGTCTAAAAATAAATAAAAATAAAATCTTTTCAAAAAATCATTTAGACATTAAAAAAAAATTTTTAGTAAGTAAAATATACCCCAAGATCACTCTATTGCCTAAGAACCACTTTGCAAATGCTCCCACACTTTTTAAGTTTTGGCTATTATTTATGAGTAAGGGTTGTTTGGCTATCTTCCTACCCACTTATTCCCACAACCAAAGTATTTTTTAATTGATTAGAAATTTAGGTAATGCCTCTATTTCCACTAAGTTGACTACATTCTGAAGCTAGCATTAAAGAAAATAGAGATACCTGAATGCTAACATTTATCTTCTTTCAGGCCCAACACCCTAGGTAATGATATGGCTAGCCATTTATTTATATGCCCTCACTTAACTAAATAACCTAATTTCACCTTCAAATAAAAGAACGCCACAGACATGAATACATTTCAAGCAATAAGTGCTATTCTCTTTACTATTATTCACCATCAATTCCTAAGGTTATGTTTACTTTTCTGTGAATAGTTCCATGTAGAATCAAAACATCCTATTTTAGATTCCACCAAAAAAAAGAACAAAAATAAATCCTTAAATGTATGATGTTATATGCAACATGGGATAATGCAACAGGATCTACATGTGAACACTGCCTGTTTGATATTGGATAGCCCAATATCAAAATCTGTATGTTTAATTTTCATAAATATAAATGAATATACTTTTATAGTAGAGTATTGCCTACATTTGAATTCTATACACCTATATTAAATTATAAAAGCAAATTTGAAATGACTGTGAAATGGATACGAATCAAAGCAGGTGTTTCCAACCCAAGGTCTCGGAGGGTCCACAGACTAGGCTTCAGTAAATCTGTGTTTCTCCTGAAATTCTATTTAAAATTTAATATGTATGTGATATAAGAACATTTTGGGGAAAGAGTCTATGCCTTTGATTAGATTCTTAAAGATCACTGATTGAGCCCTTCAATGTCCAAGGAAAGTTCAAGACTGCCTGATTATAAGGGATTTTGTGTACTTTGAAAACATATTTAACCTGGTATTTCATCTGTAAGCTCCAAACAACTGAAATAATTAACATTTAAATACTCTTCTTTCCCTAATTTATCCCTCCTTGTACATGCCACTTCTCAATAATTTGGATAACTTACTTTTTTAAGAACTTAAATCCACTTTATTAGTTCTTAGACTCTGTAGTCATACATGTATGGCCACAGTTTCAAATAAAATCACTTTGTCAAAAGTATCATTTTATGCAACATACCTGAGATCTCTGAAGATGCTTTTTTGTCCTATCTCAATGTAAACCATTAACATATATGAAACAAGACACTGTTTAGTTAAGAATATACACTCAGGATTTAAGGATTGGTGTCTATGCTGTTAGCTGCTATATTCAACAGTCCTGAAACATGATAGGTGCTGGATAAAATATCTGTTGAGTTAATAAAAGGCCTTCTGTGTTAAAAAAAATAAATAAATCTAACTTTTAAGAAGAGTTCTGCAGTCTGGATGAGTGTCACAGTTCACTCACACATTTGTATTAGGGCTCAAGTTTTAAAAGGTAATAAATAAGCATTTTCATTTTTGTCATTTTGAGATGTAAAACAAAACAAAAATAAGTTTCTCTGTATATTTCTAGGCACAAAGTAGTTCTGGCACTGGCACCCTAAAGTAAAATGGATAAAACTGGGTATTTTCCATTGTGATTGGTGGAGGCTTAAAGTATCGAGATCCAAAAGGACTTTATATAAGAAAGTCTAAAAGTAAAAAAGTAACAAAAACAGGTCACTGAATTTAGTTCTCAATGATCTTTCATTTAAACTTAAAAACTAAATTCTGTATTTAATTTCAAGATAATTTGATCCCCAGTGATAATCACAATAGAACATGAGCAGATGGGCAACCTAACAACATGTTCAAATTTACAAAAGCAAAGACAGCTGCAGATGCAAAAGGATCAGAGTCCAAGGACACTCATCAAAGGTCGGGAAGCAGGGGACAAAGAACTTTGTACTCTGGGCAGAGAAGGTGGGAGTGTGCATATTATAAAAGGAAAAGGAGAACCAAGCCTAGCACCTAACTTAGAAGTTCTCAGCAGGCAAGGGGCCAGCCTGAGAAGACACGCGAAGTCCCTGGGAAAAAGTATCTGAACCCGTTAAAAAAGAGCATGGGTGAGCCCAAAAATTTCGAACAAGACTTTTCAGACAGGTTCAAGAATTTCACCAAGGCGGAGTAGCAAACATTGAGGCACAGCGTGGAAAACCAAACTTTGATGCCAGGGAAAAGGCAGCCCACATACGCTTACAGAGCTCTGAGTGAGATGGGGATTCCGGGGTAGAATCCCTAGAGGACTGTGAGGTGGTTTTGTCAGGGTTGGAAGAAAGAAAGGAATTAAAGGAAACATCCAAAGCCGCCTCCTCCCGTCTCCTCTTCATTCTCACAAACACAATACGCACACACACGAAACTCTGGGTCCTTAAAATTACCCAACCTCCGCGATGCATGTGCAGCGAAATCGAGGTTGGCTTCCCGCTTCGTCCCAGGCAAAACCCTTGAACCCTAGAAACGCCCACGGCTTTTGCGGACAACCGAGTCGGAGGCGTGGTTCCCGGCAGCCAGCCGCGATCACCCTCCCAAGCACGGGTCGTGAGGAACCTGCGCGCCCAGGTGACCGCCAGGGCGCGGTCTCGGGGAAAGAAACCGATCTCCTCCGCGCCCCCCAGGCTGGCCCCGGAGCCTGGATTTCTCCTCTGCCCTACTTACTACGCTCTAAAATCAGGTCACAAAGTTGGTAAGTCGAGGAAGCGCAAAAACGTCCCCTCAGAGCCCTCGTCAGCGATTCGCCAGCGGCCCCTCGAGAAGAACCTCTGTAAGCGGGACAAAGGCGCAACGGGCGGCGCGTGAGGAAGAGCCGCGGCAGCGAAGGAAGCGTTGCCCCGGCTGGGAAGCAGCTGGGGACTTCATCCCGGGCCATTTCCTGAACGGAACACGGCCCGGGCGGGAGGAGCAGAGGAGAAGTGGGAGGGGGTGGGCGCCGCGCGGTACCCACCGGTTCCTCCCAGGCCGGGCAGCGAGCGCAGGGCGCGGGGTACACGTGCTGCGGCTCCATCGCGCCGGCCCGCGCCCGCCGGCAGCCCAAGCGCGCGGACCCGGGCCGCCGCCGGGGCCGCTGGATGCGCCTCCCACGCCTCGGTCCTCTCGGCCGCTGTTGCCGTAGCCCCAGCTCCCGCCCGGGGCCAGCCACCGGCCCTCCCGCCGTCTCTGGCTTCCGCCGCGCTTCGCTCTCCCGCCCCCGCTCCGGTCCCTTCCTCCTCCACCTCCACCTCCTCGGTCCAGCTCGGCTCGATCCGCTCCCCTCCGCCGCCGCCACCTCCCACAGCCCCAGAATCCGCCCCTCGCTCCTTCCTCCGCCTCCAGCTCCCTCCCATTTTCCTCCCCGCTTCCCGCCCCTCCCCCTGCTGCCCACTCGTCCCGGCGGGCGGCCTGGGACGCACGTGACCCCCCCGTCAGGCCTTATAAGGCACGGAACCGAAAGCGGCCGCCGGGTGGTCACAGGGACGGGGCGCCCAGGAGTAGCCCTTCTGGGGGTCGGCTGTCTCGCAGCTCAACTGGCGCGGCGGCGGTCTGTAGTCCCGACAGACCCCTCAAGCGCCCATCTCCCTCTCTTCCTCTCTCCCTCTCCGGGCTTGTGCAGCCTGCGGCCGCCTTGTTCCCAACGCCGGCTGCCCACGCAGCAGGCACCTCCCCTACTCACGGCGCCGAAGCTTGAAAAGGAATCGCACTGGACCGTACCGACCTCAACAGAGCAAGGGAGAAAACTGCACTCCCGAACCTCTCTCGAACCAGCCGCGCCGGGGGTGGTCTATTCATTGTGATGTTAAAAAGATTGCACACTGCTTAGCTTCCGAAAGTGGTTAAGTTTGAGACAGTGCTTCTTTATTCATTTTTTTCATCATTAACGGTTTTCCTGGAAAGAAAAAACCAACTCAGGAGTTGATCTGTCTTCCAGTTCGACTATTACATTCAAATTAGGAACCCTTTGAAAATGTTACAAATAGCTTTTCCGATCATCTTTTCTGGCTTCTAAGTCTGTTTCCCTCTAGTTCCAATCTGAAATTGGCTTTCACATGTCATTTCCTCTTGTGGACTTCCAGGCTCTTTCTATCAGCATTTTTCCATGGCCCCTAATGATGTCAAACACAAACTGCCCATTTTAAAAGCAAACTAGGAAATTGAAAACACTTGATCAAGTCTGCCTTCAGTCCTCACCTCCTCACAGTCCTGCTCTTTGGGAGATAAATTCCTATCGACCTCACATCCACATCTTAATCTGCCACTCGTTCTTCCCTGCAAACTGACTTCTGTGGAATTACACAGAGAGGACCTTGACAAAGATCATGTGTGGCTTTGAAAACGTTCTAAACCATTGGGTTTGGGGAGGAGGGGTGTCCCAATTCTCTTCTTATTTAACCTATCTGCAGCATTAGTCATTGGGAACCAGACTTTTATCCTTGAAACTATCCCTTTTATTGGCCTCCATGATACTTCCTTCTCCAAGTTCTCTAACCGTTTCTTCCTCAGCCCCTTTGCCACCTCTTCCATGTTGGAGTGCCCAGATAATATGCCCTTGGCCTGTTCCAGATCTGCCCGGTCTGTCCAGATCCACCTATGACTTCAACTGCCAACCATGTGCTAACTCATTAATTCCTGTTCCTATGCCAGATCTCGAGTTCTGTAAAGGCAATTTCTTTCCAGAAATTTCTACCCAGACATCCCAGGGGCCCTAACCTCAGCTTGACTGAAACAGAAGTTAACTTTCCTCCCAGCTGGCTTCTCTCTCTCATCTCATTCAGTAAAATGTCTTCACAATCCACCCAGACACCCAAAGGAGAAATCTGAAAATTGTCCCAGGCTCTCCATCTCCATCCCATTGCCTCCTCCTCACACCACATATTCCTGTCTATCACCTTGCCTCCATTTCAGTGTTGTTCCTGGTTTCAGGGCCTTTGTTTCAAGCCCCTGAGACATTGTATTACTTTCCTTATTAGTCTCACTGCCTCTAAGGTAGTTTGTAACTCTACCCCTGCCATCTCTTATGTTGTGGCCAAAGTGAGCCTTCTAATACAAAATCATGGGAGTCATTCTCTGGATAAGCCCTTCAGATGGCTCCCCATTACCTATGGATGAAAGTCCTAATAACTTATCCAGTATCATTTCCCCAGTCTCATTGTATACTCTGAGTTCCTCACATGCAATTCCCTATCAAGCCTGTTATTTTTATTTGTGCCCTCTCATGGAATGCCCTTTCTCTTACTCCAGCCTGTCCAAATACCTGCTCATCTTTCAAGATTCAACCTAAGAATCACCTTCCTGATGAAATTTTTTGTCCCTGATGCAGGTTAGAACTGGCCACTCTTTCTAGACTAAATGTACCCTCTCTGCACCATTATGCCTTAGAAGACTTTATCAAACTGATTTTTACATACAATTTCTCTAATGACATGTATCTTCCTAGTTCTCAGTACAGTTTCTGATGCATAATAGGTGCTTGGTAAATGTTGGATGAATTAATTATGTGTTAGAATTTTGATATATATATATGGCTATAGAAAAATCAGTTTCTCATGCATTATCTCATTTAATTTTCACAATTTTGCAAATAATATAATTGTCTTTTATAGAGATGGAAACAAAAAGAATAAAGCAATTTGCCCAAATCACAAAGCCAGGACTATATAACACAGTTTGCCTAAATTTATTACATTTATCTGTCCTTTGGTTTTTTTTTATAGCTTAAATCCTATTTTGTATAGTAAAAGAGCTCTCTTTTTGTTACTGGTTGCCTAGTATATATCTTTCCATCTCTCTATTTTCACTTATTCTGAGTAATTATGTTTTAAGGGTCATGTAAGTAACAGTTGAATTCAATATTATTGACTCATTCTGAGAGTCTGCCTTTTAGAAGTCTATTTTAATCAGTTTTCATTTACACATATACTGAGTAGGGTAAAGTTTAGTATAAGAAAGAAGTCCTTTCTCTCTGCCTTTCCCCAAACACAGTGTATATTTCTCTCTATTGAACTGGTTGTAGGAATGGTCCAGGTTATTACTCCATATTGCTATTTGTCCCCTAGGGCAGGAGTCCTCAATTCCGGGGACTGACTGCACCTGTTTGGAGCACAGCTGCCACCAAAGCTATTGAGCTCCGCCTCCTGTCCCCCCCTGCCCCGCCCCACTCTGGAACTGCCCCCTCCCTCACAGCCTTCCCTAGAACAGGTCCCTGGTGCCAAAAAGGTTGGAAACTCACTGCCCTCTGCCATTGCCTATATCTACATGGTAGAAACTAATCAGGGAGTTCCAGCTCAAGGCGGGGCATGAAGGACCACAAGTCCAACTTCTTAAGGTCTCGACCTGGAGTGATGCACTGCTCATCTGCTCATATCCCTTTGACCAGAACTTACTTTCACAGCAAATGAAGCCACTAGCCAGCCAACCATGTCCCAACTACAACTGTTAGTATGGAAGACAGAGAGTAGATTTGGGTGAAAACTAGCACTCTCTGTCATATTATGATCACCATCTTTGGATTTATTACCATTCTCTAATTTCATATTATTTATCTTTTTCTTTGCCAGATTTTTTCTCCTTTCTTGACTTCTATTAACTGAGTTTTCTGTAGTATACTCCCTTTTCTAAACACTTCTACTGATTTAAAATTTATATATTTTATTTCAATTCTTAGTGGTTACCCTTAAAATATTAACATTTATACATTTATACTTAATACCCAAGATTAGTCACTATCAGCATTCCCTTCCTTTAAAGATAATCTTATACAAAACGGAAATAAATAAAACTCTTTAACTTTCAAATTTCTCACCTATAAATTACATATTACTATTTAGTGTTTTTTAATTCCCCATCTATCTTTTTAATTCTTTACTAAATTAATCATTGTTACTACTTTTATGGTTATTATTTAATTGATTTTTCAATACTTGTCCTTACTATTTGTTTTTTTGGGGGGGGGTATATCCCATTCTTTCCTACTGGGCTCAATTTATATCTTGGTGACGTACATTCTTCCATATTATTTCATACCTGTGACTGAAATTCTCTATGTCTTTATATATCACTCTCATTTGATTTTTGTCTCACATTTTTTAATCATAATTTTACCAGCCAAGGAATTCCAAGTTGACATTATTGACACCAACATTTTTAAATTACCATTCCATTACCTTCGTCATCTATTATTTGCAATTAGAAGTCTGCAGTCACTCATTGTTTTTTTTAATGGATTTTTTTCCTCTGAAGTAACTCAATACTTTTTTCCACTTGATGCTTACATTATTGACAGGTATCTGGATGCATTTTGTTTTTAGATATCTTGTTCAGGACTTGGCATGCATTTTCAAACTGAAGTCCTTCTTTAATTTCACAAGATTTTTAGCCTTCATAATTTACATATCCCCCCCATACCCCCATCATGCATTTTTCTCTATTTTATCTTTCTGGAACACTTATTAGAGAATAGTTGGAGTTTCTCATTTTATTCTTCATGTCTTAATTTTTCTTTCATATTTTCCATTTTTTTACTTCTCTGTGCTGAACTTGGAGAATTTTCTCAAATCTGTCATCCAATTCCCTCATTCTCTTTGCAGCCATATTTTCTACTCTTTAATCTATTCCTTAAATGCTTATTTATTTATGTTTCTAAAATTTTCATTTTATACTTTTACAAATCTACCTGTTCTTTTTTCATAATTTCTTGCTTTTTATCTTGGAGTCTGTTGTTTTCTTTATGTTTTTAAATATTTTAAACACATTTATCTTAAAATCTCTTTCAAATTGTTCAATTATCTATAGTTGATAGACTGCAAAGTCTCCCATTTGATGCTCTGGCTGAGTCACATTTGTTGTGGCATGTTTCCTTGTGTACTTTATAACATTTTATAGTGAGCTTATCTTTGAAGGAACTTGTTTTCCATGGGAGTAGTGCATGCCTTATGGGGTGTTACTCTTGATTCTTTCAGGGACTACAAGTTGTCCTGGCTCTCTTCCATGTACGACCATGGATACTAGAAAACTCAGACAGATGACAGCTGGCACAGTAGGGGCTCCTTATGTATTTCTCTATCTCTAAGAGGCCTCTCTAATACTCTTCCAAGCATGGTGGTTTCAGGGTAGCTGGATGGACTTCTTATATGTAGGATCAGGGCTCCCAAGGTGTGTGTTGAGGGAGAAAGCCAGGTGGATACTGTATCCTATGATGAACTCACATCATAAATCATATAGCATCACTTCCACCAAATTAAATGATTGATTGGAGCTGTCACAAAACCCTGTCCATTTCCTTGGTCATGGAACATAGGCCCCACTTGTCAGCAGGTGGATTGTCAGAAGCATTGTAAGAGGAACACGTGGGATGAAATATACATACTTATGAAAGCTTCTTTGGAACATACAATCTATCACAATGCTATACCTCAGTAAGTTTCAGTAGTCACATTTCTGAGCATCCAGAGGTTCATTCTCAGATTACATTATAAATATAAAAGGATAGTCCTTTCTGGCACAGCACCTGAAAAAAAATATGGATTATTGTCCATGGGGAATGCAGCTAACTAAACCATAGGCATAGAGTTTTCACACTGGAGAAGCAAAGACCTTCAACATCTCACTGTTCCAGCTAGACTTTTTATAGAGCATATTGGAGTCTCACAAACCTTCCCACAGAAATATTCTGATAAAGACTCTGTACTTAAGGATTTGGGGGGATGGTCCTGTGTAGTTTTGGAGATCGCAGCCTCATGGGAGCAGGCTCTGAAAGAGGCTAGTCAGTCTCCCTGGAAAACCAGATAATGCAGATGGCAGACATGACCCAACTCTAACACTGACTATTCCCCCTGGGAATCAGGCCTGATAAATACATTGTATACTTTGAAGCTCACTCTGCTTTGCTTTGTATGACTGTTGATACAAACCGAATGTTTAAGTTCAAGGGATAAGGAGTAAACTCCTTATCTCATGAAACACCTCTTAAAGACCCTCTGGCATCAGCATGACTAACAAACTCTCACCTATGACAAACCTCTGTGTTCTTTCAATTATTATCTATAGATAATACCTGTTTTGTGTGACTATAGCCTTTTGATGTTGATTGATGAGCTATGCATGTATGCTGTGTACACCTACACATCCCATTCCCAATAAAAACCATGTGGGAGAAGGGCTGAGGGAATTCTCCACTACAGGGAATCTCCATCCCCTTTCCTGCTAGAACAGCAAGATTGTGTCCAGGACAACTTACTTCTCATCTACGGTGGACAGGAGGAATTCTGTGGGTCAGAGTTCCTCCCACAAGGGATTGTACTAGAAGCAACTTTAAAAATAGATTTTATCTTGTAATAATGCACCTGAAGCAAGAAATGGTAATTCTAGCTCTTGTTTCACTTTATAAAAGTAATGTGGAGCACACAAAAAGAAGATCCATAGCAAATCCCATTTTTCTGAGTCACATTGGCTCAGAACCCTTCGTGGTTCTTCATGGCAGCAGGGTTTTGGTGATGATCTCTATTTATCACAATTTGTAGAACTTAAGCAAATTCTACAAATGACCTTATCTGGCTCTCCTACCCTCATTTCACACAATATAAAGAGAAAGAAACTTCCAAATTATTAAAAATTTGTCGACTAAATATTTACCTGTAAAGATGCTAAAATACAAAAATGAAAAGCCAGGTATTAAAACACGCTGTGACAAAAATGTAAGCATTATATAAATATGCAGTAGGGAGTTTGGCAGAATATATCTCAAAATGGTTAGTGATTACTGGTGGAGAGTTTAAAACCATAATTCCAAGTAATTGTCCTTTCTGTTTGTTTGATGTGTGGTAGAATTATGGGTGTTCTTTTTTTTTTCCTCTTTTTTTTGAATCTTTCTTTTGGTTTTTTAAAAATTTTTTTATTGATTATGCTGTTACAGTTGTTCTATTCACCCCCTTCATTCCCCTCCACCCTACCCCCATCCCCACCATTACCCCCCCTTAGTTTATGACCATGTGTCTCAAGTTCTTTAGATTCTATATTTCCCATGCTATTCTTGCCCCCCCATCTATTTTCTATCTACTGTTTATTACTTATTTTCTGTACCTTCTCCCCCCTTCTCCTCCTCCCACTCCCCTGTTGCTAACCCTCCATGAGATCTTCATTTCTATGTTTCCACTCCTGATCTAGCTGTCCTTTTAGTTTGCTTTTGTTTTAGGTGTGGTTGTTAATAACTGTGAGTTTGTTGTCCTTTCACTGTTCATGTTACTTTAACTTTTTCTTAGATAAGTCTCTTTAACATGTCATATAATAAGGGCTTGGTGATGATGAACTCCTTGAATTTGACCTTATCTGAGAAGCACTTTATCTGTCCTTCCATTCTAAGTGAAAGTTTTGCTGGATAGAGCAATCTTGGTTGTAGGTCTTTGGATTTCATGACTTGGAATACCTCTTTCCAGCCCCTTCTTGCCTGTAAGGTCTCCTCTGAGAAATCTGCTGACAGTCTGATGGGGACTCCTTTGTAGGTGACTGTCCCCTTAGCTCTTGCTGCTTCTAGGATTCTCTCCTTCATTTTCATCTTGGCTAATGTAATGATGATGTGCCTTGGTGTGTTCCTTCTTGGGTCCAACTTCTTTGGTACTCTCTGAGCTTCCTGGATTTCCTGGAAGTCTATTTCCTTTGCCAGATTGGGGAAATTCTCCTTTATTATTTGTTCAAATAAGTTTTCCACTGGTGGCTGTGCCTTTCCCCTTTCTGGTACCCCTATAATTCGGATGTTGGAGCATTCAAAGATGTCCTGGAGGTTCCTAAGACTCTCCTCATTTCTTTGAATTCTTGCTTCCTGACTCTTTTCTGTTTGGCCATTATTTGCTTTCTTCTGGTCCACTCCATTGATTTGAGTCCCAGTTTCCTTTTCATTGCTATTGGTTTCCTGTGCAATTCCATTCATTTCAATTAGTTTCGCCTTCATATATTTGTCTAATTTGTGGCTATAATCAACCAGTTCTGTGAGGATCCTGATGACCAGTGTTTTAAACTGTGCGTCTGAGAGTTTTGCTATTTCTTCATCGCTTAGATTTATGGCCTCTGGGGCTTTGAGATCTTCTTGAGCCATTTTTGGTCTGTTCACACCCTTTAAGTGTGAGGAGGGGAGCCTTGGACTCCCAGGTCGCTGGGTTGTGACGCTATATGCGGGGGCGTAGTCAGAGCGGGGAAATGGCAGCACCCTCTGCTGTTTCCTGCCGCTGGGTAGGAGCAGAGCCTTAAGTGGTCCTCCAGGGCTGGGCCACTCAGAGTCGCTGGGTTATGACGCTGTATGTGGAGGTGGGGTCAGAGCGGGGAAATGGCGGCGCCCTCCCTGCCACTCGCCGCGCGGGGACCCGCTGGGTCCCGGTCCAATCGCCCACTCCCTCGCTTGTCTATCCACACACAAATGCGCGACCACAATCAACCTGCAGCCCTGCTCCCTTGCTGTTTCCCCACGGTCGCTCGCTTGGTCACTTGCTCGGTCACTCACTAGGTCCAACCCTGCTCCTGGATTCCGTGCGCCTGAGTCCATCTGACTGAGTTTTCCTGTGCAACCCCGCTCCACCAGCTGCTGGTTTCGCCCCTTACCGGTCAGGCTGAAGAATTTGTTGTTAACAGACTTCCGAAAAGTTCAATTTTCTGTGTTCTGGCTATGTTTTCTGTTGCTAATATTTAGTTATCTCTAAACTTGGTTTTGTGAGAAGGCGTGGCATATCCACCTATGCCTCCATCTTGGCCTGGATTGAATTATGGGTGTTCTTTAATCTTCTTATTTTCCCACAATAAATATTTATTGCTTTTGAGAGAAGAAAAGTATTAATAATTGATCATAATAAAGTTAACTAAAATCTATTTAAGAAAATACAAATTTCTAAATGCATGAAAAAAGATATATTGGGACTGGGGAATCAGGCAGAGGAAAAAAGAAAATAACGGGGACATGGAGGTTCTGTCCTGTAGGCTGGACAAGGGTGAGTAAATGGGTCTAGTGTTAAAATAAAATGTGACAGTTCTAGGTGGAATTCAAACAATGGCAAATTGTGGGGTTTCCATGAAGTGAGCACAGTCAAGTCTGGTGAATCAAGCTTCGATGAGCCCTGAGAATACGTTCCATGGACCTCATTTAAACAGTGACAGGGGCTCAGCCACTTTAGATTCAAGGTCAGAGTTCTAGATCCTAGGGACAGGTCTGTGAAGAACCAAGAAGCAGGAACCAAGCCCAAACCAAGTGCTAGGAAGTGGAGTAATAGATGGAGGGGTCTCCGACTGGGCACCTCAGCACCCACCTCGGTGGCCCTCAGAGACATGGAAATCAGGAGTCAAGGAGACTGGAGAGGGCAGTGGGACACAGTGGTCAGTGATGGCGTTCAAGATCAGGGATGGGGGAAGCAAACTTCAACAAAACTAGTCTGGATTGAGGGATGAAATGTATACACTGGTTTTCTCAGGCTAGTTTACAAGTATTTTCTTTTGGAAGATGGTGCAAGGAAAAATAAAGTCAAGAAGAGTGAGGTACAGCACTTTGTAATTTGAGGTATGATAACATTGAATGGAAAGCACACGGGGTTCACTGTTTGAGAATGGTGTCAAACCCCTTGAGCAAGTTATTTCCTCCACTGTAGACCAACATCACACCAATCTCTCAGTACTGTTTGAGTGCTAAATGAAATACTGCACTAAAAATGTTTGGCATAATATAGGTGCTCTCACTAACATAAAAATACCAACTGAAAAGAAAAAGGAGTCACAAATTAGGAGGGAAGCCCTGCTCCTCATTCCCTCGTGAAAGAAGTCATATAGTCTTTGAAATTAGCAGCTACTGGAATTAAAAAACCATATATTTTACAAAAGTGTGCACATAGTAGCTTTTCAAAGCTCTCCCCCCCTTTTTTAAATGTAATTGCTTTTAGAGAGAGAGGAAGGGAAAAAAACATCAATCACTTGTCTCCTGTACATGCCCCAACCAGGGATTGAACATGCAACCCAGGTATGTGTCCTGACAGAGAACTGAACCCACACCCCTTGGTGTACAGTACAATGCTCCAAACAAATAAACCAGCCCACCAGGCCCCTCTTTTTTTAATCCTCACCCGAGGATATGCTTATTGATTTGAGAGAGAGACATCAATGTGAGAGAGAAACATCAAGCTATCATTTAGAATTGAAAGACAGATAAAAAAGCTAAAGGAGTTCATCATCACCACGCCATTATTATATGAAATGTTAAAGGGAGTTATCTAAGAAAAAGTAGATAAAAACTATGAACATTAAAATGGCAATAAATTCACAACTATCAACAATTGAATCTAAAAAACAAGCTAAGCAAACAAGCAGAACAGAAACAGAATCATAGATATAGAAATCATTTGGAGGGTTACCAGTTGGGAGGGGGAAGGAGGAGAAAGGGGGAAAAGGTACAGAGATTAAGAAGTAAAACTGGTAGGTACAAAATACACCAGAGGATATTAAGAACAGTGCAGGAAATGGAGAAACCAAAGAATTTATACTCATGACCCAAGGACATGAACTAAGTAAGGGGGGGATTGCTGGAGGGAGCAGGGATACTGGGTGGAGGAGGGTAAAAGGGAAAAATTGGGACAAGTGTAATAGCATAATCAATAAAATGTACTTTAAAAATCAATAAAATCTTTTAAAAAAATCAGTTGGTTGCCTCCTGTATGCCCCCAACTGGGGACTGAAATTATGGCCTTTTGGAGTATGGGAGGACACTGCAACTGAGTCACCTGGCCAGGGCTAAAGCCTCTTTTAAATAAGTGACACTTTGGGTTTAGTCATTACAACAACTACTGTATATGAGGTAATTATTATTATTTTATTTTATTAATTATTTTATTTTTATTATTATTTTTTATTATTATTACTTATTTTATTTTTTAAAGATTTTATTTATTTATCTTTAGAAGGGAAGGAAAGGAGAGAGGGAGAGAAATATCAGTGTATGGTTGCTTCTCATGTGTCCCCTCCTGGGAACTGGCCTGCAACCCACATATGTGACCTGACTAGGAATCAAACCGTGATCCTCTGGTTCACAGGCCCGTGCTCAATCCACTGAGCTACACCAGCCAGGGCATGAGGGAATTATTATTATTATCCCTATTTTACAGATGAAAAGACTAAGATTCAGAGATTAAGCAATTTGCTTGAGGTAGAGCACTTGTAAGAAATAGAGCCAGCATGTGGAATGCTCAGCATGTAGGAGTCCTGTCAGAGAAACAGAGTAAAAATCAGGAGACAGAGGTACAGAGGAAGAAGCAATAGAAGAATGGACCTCATATACTTCAAGAACTTTGTTGGGAGGAAGTTAGTGTTGTTTTATAGCATAGAGAAGCAAGCAGCTTTTTAGGCAAGTGGGAAAGGAGCTAGTGAAGAGGAACATGACCGAAATGCCTAAATCCTGGGAAAAGTTGTGATACCCACATGAGAGATGGAGATTATACAACTCTGTTTCTTCAGAGCCAAAAATAAAGGAGTCAAGGAAGAGAAACACACCGTAAAGGTTAACTGTTGTCATGACATGAACTGGAATCTAGGACCAAAGCGTGTTTTCTTTCTGTTGCCCCAGGATACAGCAGCTGCCCTTAGTACAAAGGTCTTAGACAAGCTGGGTCTAGTCTGTCTCTCCTCTTGCCCAGCCTCTTGCCCATGACACCCCTTTGCCTAGATAGTTTTGTTCGTTTGCTTTCCTTTGACCCTGCTTCCTGTACCACTGCCTTCCCACCCACCCCAGAACCTGGCCAGGATCCCTTAGTTGCCCCTTCCTCTCTCCCACCTTTCTTACTCTAGCCTTTTCAGTCTAGATAAGGACCTAGAAGACCACAAGCAGATAATGAAACAGGACCTCAAGAGTTTTGTCTGACCCAGCTGGCATTGCCTCATGCCTCTGCTGCAAGTGGGTACCAGCTGTACCTGAGCTCAGAACAAAGCACATGCCATTCTTTCTGCCCAGTCCTGCCTCTCCCTCTTATGCAGCCCCACCCTGGTGGACACTCATGCATGTGCATTCAGTGAGGCTGGTGCAGGCTGAGCACCATAAGGGTAGCGACTGAAGAGGTAGGGAAAAGGAGGAAACTGGGGGAGTGACAGGGGGCAGCTGGAAGAGTAGGGCTGTTCTCATTTCATCTTTATAAGGGGGGCAGTGTGTTCACTGCAACAAGTGAGAGAGGATGTCATGGAGTTGCTAATTGGATGTGAAAACCATCTAATGACACTTCTGCTTTTTGTGTCACCAAGAAAGTATTTCAAAGCCTTACATTTTAATTTCTTTACCAATAGGAATTGACTGACTATCTACTTTGTGCAAATCATTAACATGTGCAGACCACATTAAAATGTCCTCTAAAATTAGCTAAGCGTCTCTGGTCATAGGTATGATATTTTTAGAATTTTACAAACTGTTACACTGACGTTAAAGTGGTAATTCACTTAATGTTATTTATCATTGTCATTTTTGAATCTATTAGAGAAAAATATTTTACAACTTACAAAATCATAGTTATTTTTATTCATTCATTCAGTGAATATGTATTGAGCACTTACTATACATTAAGCTTGGTGCCAGGCATATATCTACCTTTATAATAAAGTATGTTAAGTAGCATGATGCAGGGACTTTCAGAGCAAGTAGAAGGGGTGTGTAATTCAATATTGGATAGTTAAGGAAGGCTTCCTGGAGGAAGTGACATCTAAAAGTGAGCCCTACTACTCATTCATTAACTAGACCAAGTTGGTTAGAAAGGGGAAGAGTGGAAGAAAAGTAGTGCTACAAGGAAAAAACGGATTTTTTACAAATGCCAAGAAGCAAAAGAGAGCTCTGCTGTTTCTTTCAAATGCTGAAAAGAATTGTGATATGAAGGGCTTAATACAGCAGTAAGGACTTTCCGTGTTCACATCTTTAATATAGGGATAATAGCAAGCAGTGAGCACATCATTTGATTGATTAATTAATTATTTTATCTCCTGGAAGGCAAATGAGGTTTGATTATAACAATTTATTATCCTCTATCTTTAATATCCTGATATATCTCTCAAAACTAGAGAGCAGATAACATTTTAAAAGATCAACTTCTCTTTTTATATATATATATAAATATAATCTTTATATATATAAATATAATCTTTATATATATAAATATAATCTTTATATATATATATATATATATATATAAAAAATCTTTTCTTTTTAAATGGATGCTGAAGGCATGGGGAATCATAGAAGTGGTGATTGAAGTGGAGAGGGAGGCATTTTGAACAAGCTTGGAAATCTGACTAACCAGTCTGGCATCTCAAAAGATCTAGAAATTAACAGTTTCCTCCAGGGTGGAGTAAAGAATACAAGCTGGAACAGGCTTTACCCTTTGGGGAGGGGTTGGGGATGAGGTTGGAAACCTATTTTAAACACAAGGCTCTTATAATTAAGTTTTTAAAGCACAGCTTTGAATAAAGAAATCAAAGTAAATAAACAATGGTAGGTTGAATTGCCTATTACTAGAATATGATATTCTTGCCTGACAGTCTGAAGAATATCCCATCTATGACTAGACAGTAGATGAATGTACCTCCAGAGTAAACTCTCCTAAACAAAAATTTCCTGCTGGAATCAGTCAGTGACTAGGCCACAGAATTAGTCATGTTGTTTCATTTGTTTAAGCATATAGTTAAAAATTTAAAAGCTTTTAAAGCTGGGATTAAAGGTCAAGTGTCATTCACATTGAACACCTATGCCCACCTCTGATAAAGTATTTTAAATGAAATGAATATTCTAATACTTGTCAGAATTAAAGATAACTGTAGGTTGGGTTTTTCAGTGAATGGAGAGGAACAGATGGATTGTGACAGAAAGCTAGTGTTCTGCCCATCATGGCCAGCCCTCCCAAAGGTTCTTCAGGAAAAAAATACATATATATGGAAATGGACAATGTGCCTCTGAATCACAGTGAGTCTTTGTCCATGACTTAGTCCATTGCTGAGTTGAGGTAGGCTGAGGCAAGCCCAGAGTCAGGAGCCAAATCAGATATGCCCTTTTGCCCTTTCTTCCTTGAAAACAAGCTGGTCTTTCTGTCCTTCTTTCCTTATGACTCTAGTGGTGAGGAAAGAGCAGTCCAAGGAAAGTAGTCCCCAGCTCCACTTCCCCACTCTCCAATCTCTCCTAAACTCATCATAACCCTGCTCCGTGCCTTCCCAACCAGAGAAGCTCGTCATCAAGCTCACCAGCATCCTCCATTTTGACACTTTTCGGTCCTCATGTAAATTAGCCTATCAACAATACTTGACCTTTCAACAAAGTTGACCACTCCCGCTTTTACAAATACTTCCTTCTCTTGACTTCTATGCTTATTAAGAACCACAGAATTGCACTTAGTTTTTTTCCCACCTCACTGGGCACTCCTGCTCAGGCTCCTTAGCTGGCTCCTTCTCCTCTGCTCAAACTGAAGGCTGATGAGAACCAAGACCCAGTTGCACATCCCTTTCTCCTCTTCACCTAGTCCTTCTTCCCAGGTGTTCGATTCAGTCTTATGACTTTATAATGCAATTACATGCTAATGACATCAATATTGATATTTCCAACCCTGATTCCCAAACTCCATTCTCTATACATGCTCCTATGCACTCGGCATCTCCTTTTAGATCTCTAATGTGCATATTAATTTTTATTTTTTGATTTGAGAGAGAGAGATAGAGAGAGAGAGGTCCATTTGTTATTCTACTTATTTATTCATTCATTGGTTGATTGTGGTACAAGCTCTGACCAGAGATCGAACCTGCAACCTTGGTGTATTGGAACAATGCTCTAACCAACTTCGCTACACAGCCAGGGCCTCTAATATGCATATTAAACATAATATATCCAAAATAGATTTCACCTATAACCTGTTTCCCTTTCAGTTTCCCCACAAAAGTATCAATATTCACACAGCAGCTCAAGTGAAAGACCTAGAATAAGTTCCCTTTTACCCTCAACTCTCATATCCAATCCATCAGCCAGTTCTGTCAAATTTCCTTCCAAAATGAATATCATTTTTAGCTCCCTCTATTTGACCCCCATCTAAGCCACCATGACTCTTACTGGACTATCGCACCAGACTCCTAACTGGTCTCCCTGCTTCCACTATTGCCCCTCATGTACAATCCGTGTTCAACATGACAGGGGATTTTTTTAAAAACACAAATCAAATTTTAAGTTACCTGCTTAGCATTTACTATGGCTTCACACATCATTTTGAAGGTATCTGAAAGCCTTGAAGACTTTCTAAAATTGTTAAGACCCTTTTAACCTGTCCCCTG
This sequence comes from Artibeus jamaicensis, assembly GCF_021234435.1. Lineage (NCBI taxonomy): Eukaryota > Metazoa > Chordata > Mammalia > Chiroptera > Phyllostomidae > Artibeus > Artibeus jamaicensis. Next base: position 6,268,974 of record NW_026521822.1, read on the forward strand.
CCAGCCATAGCACTCCCCCTTCACTCTCTACTCCAGCCACACTGTGCTTTGTGTTCCCAAACATGTCAAGCATCTTCCTTCCTTGGGAACTAAGCTATTCCTTTAGTCCATGATGCTCCTTCCCTGACCTTCACATGGCTCGCTCGTTTTCTTTACATGTCATTCCCCCTAAGAGGCTGTTCTTACCACTCAAGCTAAAGTAGTTCCTCAGTTTCTCACCCACTTTTATAATCTTCATAGCACTTATCACTTTTATGAAATTTTGTCTTTAATTTGGGAGAGAGAGAGGTAAAAAGAGAAACACTGATATGAGGGAAACATTGATTGGCTGCCCCCCACACATGCCCTGACTGGGGATCAAACCCACAAATCTAGGCATGTGCCCTGACTAGAAATTGAACCCACAACCTTCTGGTTTTTACTGGATGGCACTACAACTGACTGAGTTACACCAGCTATGGCTTATTTTGTCTTTTTATTTGCTCATTTATTTACTAATTGCCTCTCTTTTAAAATGTGAGCATTATGTATGCACAAATCTGGTCTTGTTTGCTGCTTCATTCCCAGTATTTACATGCCTGACACATAATAGATGCTCAATAAATTGTTGGATGAATACTTTGTCCCAATGTTTAAAAATTAACACTTGTATAACATCTGCTATGAACCAAAGACTGTTATAAAAGTGCCTCTATTTTGGCCAAAAAGCAACCCTTTGCAGGTGAGGAGAATGTAGCACTGAGAAGTCTTACACCTAGTAAGTGAGAGAACTGGATTTCACCTGGGCAGCCTAGCCCCTGAGTCTATGTTCTTCAATATACATTACACTGTTTGTAATAATAAGTTTGGCTTAGACTGCCCGCCTGGGACCTGCCTAGGTCAGGGGAAGACCCTTTAGTCTGTCAACATCTGTGAAGGAGAGAGACTCCTAAGGGAAAGTAGAAAGAGCTGAACACTGTATTAAAGGAAGAACATGTCAGCCTGGACTTGGATCTTGATGACTTTTGCTGTCATAGTGGAATGCTCCAAACCACTTTGTGCTCTAAAGCAATGTCCTGAGTGAGTGTAAGTGCATATGTCCACCCCATCACACTTCATTCCTAGTGAAGAGAAGGGAAAAGGAGAAAAAGGGCCAACATTCCCCTTATTTTTGTTGAGTGCTCATACTGGAGGGGAGGAGATCAATCTAACCCTGAAACAATCTTGTCCATACCTACAAAAACCTGCTGCCTACATTACCTTTGCTCATGAGTTATCTCCCAGAACCCATGAGGTGGGGGACTCGGTCCCTCAAGGTCCCCACATGATCCTGCTATGTCTCTGTAGCCACAGCATTCGGAGGGAACTTCTATCTTTTCTGGGACCTGAGATCTTCCTTCAGCCTCTGTAAGTCACATTAAGTCCAATCACCAGTTCTGATGACAGAGCCATTAGAAATCCCTACCTCTTCAGGCCTCTTCTTGAAAAGCAGTTAGACACAGGTACAACTCTTTCTCCCTGTCACATGGGGCCAGCCTGACCATAAGAGCTCAACCCATCACTGATTTGGATCCTTTTTTCCTTCAGCTTTGTGGTCATGTCTAAAGCTAAGACTTTTTCCTGGGCAACAGATCTCTGGGCATTTGTAACACCCTGTGCTGCTTTGCCAGCTGACCAAAGACATTCCCCTGTTTCTGTACCAACCTAATGTCTCATAGCCGCGACCTTTCAAATACAGGGATTTTTAAATTCAAGGTATTGATGTTTTGATTTTTGATGGTCTAATTTAGTTTTGTCTCTGCCCAGGAAGAAATTAGTTTTGCGATATGGTAAGTCCACCTGTTCCTTTGTATCTCATCTCTGCTGGACTTGACCACTCCGGGATGCTGAAATGCACAGCCACAACTCTAAGCTTATCTAGATCCATGGCAACTTCAGTGAGTCCTGCTGTCAAACCACACAGACCACCAAGACTGGCCTTGTTGCTTACCTCTCTGACTACCTTCCCACATAATTATAGAGAGCAGAGGTCTATATCCAGAACTAACCTAAGAGCTTGCAGTAGAAAGTTCAAAGAGACTGCTGATAAGCCACAGCCTTTCCCACAGTGAATACTCCTCAGACTCCTTTCTTGATCCTGGATTGGAATGAAGATGTTGACAAAGATAGGAACATAGTTGAAAGATTTATACAAAGGAGAATGAGCTGGGGCAACCAATCTAGAAGCATATAGAATTAAAAATTAAAAAGCCAAAATTCTCACATACCAAGACTGTTTATCTGAAGGACCTATACTGCTTATCTGGTGGCCTACAGTGACCATGTAGAATTGTACTGTCATAGGAGGTGACCAGCAATAAGTAACAGGCAATCAGGGCAGACAAAACAAGATAGAGAAAGGAAAAAACTGACTAGAAGACAGCAATTTAATTTTGTCTGTGGAAATACTTAACGTTATTTTCTACCTCATCTTCAAAAGGGAAAGATCTGAGCATAAATATGTATTCCAGTGACATTTCTCTTTTCCTTCAGCGACATATTATTCCCTACCGAGTCAAGTTCAAGCTCTTTAATATAGATCCAAGACCTTCAGTTTTTCAGCTTCCCCGACTCTGGAATTGCATAAAGCAGGTAAATTTTTAATTTTGAGAGATCAATATGGGGATGTTATAGTGAAGAGCTGTCATTCAGTGCCCAAATCTTTGAATACCGTCTCCACAGTGTGACAGTCCTTCCCACTGTGAGCCTTCCTTCCCACAGTCAAACCCACAGCCTTCAGGCTTCAGGCCTGTGGCCGAGGTTCGGCCAATATGACACACCTCCCAGGAGATTTTGATTCAGGCTTATTCCGGAGAGAAGAGTCCAAGCATAGTGGTGCGGTGCGTGCGAGGGGCTGTGGTGGTGGCTTCTCTGAACAAGTTCCTGTTGTGAAAGAAGCAGCAGTGCTCTTGGGAGGCCAGTGCTGCAACACGGTTCTGGAAGTAATACGTAGAGTTGATTTCTCCATCCTTTGTGATAATCTATCTATATTCCTTAATTAATCCTTTTATGCTCAAATTAATGGAGTGAATTTTTTTGTTTGTAATCATAAACCTTGTCTAAGAGAGTTGCTTATTATTTTATTTTGACAATAGGAAGTATTCTAAAAACAAACAGATTTTCTTTTCTGTTAATTGGTATCAAAGATTCATGTCTGCTCAAGACTTTTGTTCCCTGGGGGACAGGGAAATGAGGAGGCCAAATGGCCATTTTTACTCAGAAATACGTAAACTGAAGGATACGATGAAGTAAAACACAATCCCACATCTGCCCACAGATAGCTAATAAACATGGCATCAGAAAACCTCTTAGGTTCCTCTAGACAGGTTCAATAATAGCAAAGAACTCGGGATTGTCACCTCCTCTATCTGTCCCTTGCTGCTTTCTGAATAACTCCTACACTGACTTCTGTGGCTGAACTCCTACAGAAAAGATCTCTGCTCTGAAGACAAGTTGTCATTACTGTCTACATAATCTGTTAAACTGCTTCAGTAGTTCAGTTACAATATTTTAAATTCATTAGCCTTGATGGTTTGGAAATTTGTTTTTTGTGTTTTTCTCTTTCTTTTTTTTAAAGATTTTATTTATTTATCTTTAGAGGGGAAGGGAAGGAGAGAGGGAGAGAAACATCAATGTATGGTTGCCTTTCCTGCATCCCCTGCTGGGAACTGGCCTGCAGGGAACTGGCCTGCAACCCTGGCATGTGCCCTGACTGGGAATTGAACTGCGATTGTCTGGTTCGCAGGCCCGCACTCAATCCACTGTGCTACACCAGCCAGGGCGTCTTTTTCTCTTTTTTGAAAATTAATGTCTTTTTCTCTAAGCTCATTGTGTTAGGTATAGCAAAAAAAAAAAAGAAGAGACAGATCATAAGGAGAAGACAGAAGTAAGAAGGGAAGAAAGAAAAATACTAAGAAAAGGAATAAAGGTATGTCAAATCTTGGGAACATTCTAAACTAACTTCCCCTTTATCTTTGCATAACTACACTGTACTTTCATGTTTGCTTCCAAGGGATTGGGCCCACGGGTCAATACCTGAGAAGAGAAACTAGCAAGAATTACTAAGGATAGGGGTGTGTTGAGAGAATTCCCCTGATGCCAGCCCACTTAATTGTAATAACTTCCATTTATGTTGGTAAACAGACTTTTATTTCATAAATCTCACCTGAATAAAGCCAATGGTTGTGTCTTTTCCTTGAGAGTGCCTTCCCTGACCCCTAGACCCAGGTTGATCCCTCTTTATAAGCTCACATGGCAACTTATGTCTTCATTTTCATATTGAACAGTGCTATAAGTAAGTAACTGTGCAGAAATTTTCTATTATCACTGTCATTTCATAATAGAAAAGTATTTAATGTAAAAGCATTTAGGAAGAGACAAACTTATTTTAAGAAGATATAAAATGTTTTCAATAATTTAAATGTATATTTTATATAATTGTTTTTCATACAAGTTTTTCAACTTCCGCATTTTTATTGGACACTGCAATAAGGAAGAAGAGCTCAAATGTCCAACTTATCCTAGTAGTGTAGTTTTAACAGACTCACCAAGGATTTTGAGCAAATGGACACCATATTCTCACATTTCTCACCCAGAAATATTTTGGGTGAACTGACAAAGGCTAAGGAACAACAGTCCCTAGATGTTTGGCTGTTGTGCCCATCTTGTTCTTAGAATATCGGAACTGCAAGAGCTTTCTACCTGGGGTTGCCCAGCTCAGGCCTCTAATGGCCCTGCACAGCCAGATATCCATTTCAGAGGAATGCTGTGGACCAGATGACCCTGGGGTTGAGTGACTTTAGCCTATGGACAGGTAGTATTTGGAGACAACCTTGTTTATTTCTAACAATTCTTCACACCTGCTCTTTTTGCACCATTTGCCCTAGGTGTTAGATTTAGGAGCTTTTACTTTACTCATATATAGTTTAGAAGTGTTTAAATGGTTTTAATAACTTTTCATCTTTGTTAACCATAGTGCTATTTTCCAATATAATTTCAAATTTTAACTGAGGTATTTATAATTTACATTGGCAGATGCTCTGTAAAGATCATAAAGCTGTTTTTACTTTGTGCATGAATATAAAGTGGCTTTACCATTTGTTGGAAGAAACAAAAACAATCTGTCTTAATTCCATATTACTGTGTTTTTTATTTTCAGTCTGACTTCCGTAAGATTCAAGTGACTTCTATTTGTCAGTTCAGTAGAATTGATTCAAATAATAGGCACAGCTTACCAACAAGATGGTATTCATACAGAAATAGCTTTAATCTTAGATTTATCAAAATGATATTAAAGGTCTTATTGAACATATGACAATTTTTAACAACTGGCAACTGCATACCATTAATAAGAAAATCCAAAATATAATGATTGAATCTAGTATTAAACTTCATAATCAAATGTCTTGAGAGGAATATTTGAAAAATCATCTCAAAATATTATTTGATACAATTTAACACCATCCCCATTTAACACTCTGCATACTCTGAGAAAAGAGTGAGACTTGCACCACTTGTAAAAGTGCATTAACAATAGCAAATATCCCAGTGGACATTTATCCACTAAGCCCAAGAAAGAGCAACTGCCCACTATTACCAGGCAAATATTATTGGGCAAAAATGCCCACTATTACTGCTATATATTTCTTTACAAAAATCAATAGTAGCACTTGCCAGTGTAGCTCAGTTGTTGGAGCGTTGTCCCATATGCCAAAAGCTGGGGATTCATTTCCTAGGTCAGGGCACATGCCTAGATTGTGGGTTTGATCCCTGGTGGGAGTGTGACTGGGAGGCAACTGATTGATGTTTCTCTCTCACATTAGTGCTTTTCTTTCTCCCTTGCTTTCTAAGACCAAAAACATGCCCTGAATGGTATGGCTCAGTTGGTTGGGTATCATCCCACAAAGGGAAAGGTCACCGGTTCGATGCCAGATCAGGGCATCTGATGGGTTGAGATTTGGGTCCAAGTCCAAGCACATGAGGGAGGCAACCAATTAATGTTTCTCTCTCACACTGATGTTTCTGTCCCTCTCTCTTAAAATAAATAAATCTATTTTTAAAAATAAATAGAAAACTTCCGACCAAGATGGAGGCATAGGTAGACACACTGTGACTCCTTGAACAACCAAAATAAAGACGACAAAAATTTAGAAACAAAAAAACAACCAGTACTGACAGAAAATTGAACTGTATGGAAGTCCAACAACCAAGGAGCTAAAGAAGAAACATTCATCCAGACCGGTAGGAAGGATGGAGTCAGGTGGCTAGGCAGAAAGTGCTCATGGCAAAATAGCAGCTGGTGGACTCAGCAAGGTGGCGGATTTGGGAGGGGCTCAGTGCACAAGGCAACTGGTGGACCAGGTGGACCCACATTCATACACAGATAAGCCAGGTGAAACTGGGGAGCAAGACAGACCTCGCAACCCAGGGTCCCAGGGTTAATAAAGCCCCAAAACATCAATTGAAAACACCTGTGGGGTTGACGCGCCAGAAGAGACTCCTAGCGTCACAGGAGAGTTCATTGGAGAGATCCAATCACATGAGAATCAGCACCAGAAGGGCCCAGTTTGCTTGGGGGAAGTGGCAGAAGGGACTGAGATCTGGCAGAGAGGGGAGCAAGTGCCATTGTTCCCTCTCAGACCCCTCCCCGACATACAGCGTCACAAACCAGCGATGTGGGTTACCCACCCTGGTGAACACCTAAGGCTCCACCCCTCACTGCATAATAGGTGAGTTAAGACAAAAAAAATGGCCCAAACAAAAGAACAGATCAAAGCCCCTGAAAAAATACAACTAAGCAACAAAGAGATAGACAACCTCTCTGATGCACAGTTCAAAACACTGGTAATCAAGATGCTCACAGAATTGGTTGAATTTGGTTGCAAATTAGATTAAAAAATGAAGGCTACACTAAGTGAAATAAAGGAAAATGTACAGGCAACCAATAGTGATGGGAAAGAAACTGGGACTCAAATCAATGGAGTGGACTAGAAGGAAGAAAGAAACATCCAATCAGAAAAGAATGAAGAAACAAGAATTTTTAAAAAATGAGGATAGGCTTAGGAACCTCTAGGATGTCTTTAAACGTTCCAACATCTGAATTATAGGAGTACCAGAAGGAGAAGAGGAATAGCAACAAGTGGAAAACTTTTTTGAACAAATAATAAAGGAGAACTTCCCCAATCTGGCAAAGGAAATAGACTTCCAGGAAATCCAGGAAGCTCAGAGAGTACCAAAGAAGTTGGACCCAAGGAAGCACACTCTAAAGTACATAATAATTACATTACCCAAGACTAAAATTAAGAAGAGAATCCTAGAACTGCAAGAGATAAGGGGACAGTCACATACAAAGTAGTGCCCATAAGATTGTCAGCTGATTTCTCAGAAGAGTCCTTACAGGTAAGAAGGGGCTGGAAAGAAGTATTCCAAGTCATGAAATCCAAAAGATCTACATCTAAGATTGCTTTATCCAGCAAAGCTTTCATTTAGAATGAAAGGGCAGATAAAGTGCTTCTCAGATAAGGTCAAGTTCAAGGAGTTCATCATCACCAAGCCTTTATTATACGAAATGTTAAAAGGACTTATCTAAGAAAAAGAAGATCAAAAACATGTAAGTAAAATGACAGCAAACTCACAATTATTAACAACCACACCTAAAACAAAAACAAAAGCAAACTAAGCAAACAACTAGAACAGGAACAGAACCACAGAAATGGAGAACACATGGAGGGTTATCAACAAGAGAATGGGAGAAGAGAAGGGGAAAGGTACAGAGAATAAGTAGCATAGATGGTAGGTAGAAAATAGATAGTGGGCAGGACAAGAATAGTATGGGAAATATAGAAGATAAAGAACTTGTAAGTATGACCCATGGACACAAACTAAAGGAGGGAATGTGGGTGGGAGAGGGTGTGCAGGGTGGAGGGGAATTAAGGGGGGAAACTGGAACAACTTTAATAGCATAATCAATAAAGTATATTTAAAAAATACACACCCACAATAAACAGACAAACAAATAAATAAATAAAACCAGTAAACCTGTTTTTTAATTTTTAAAAAATCACTAGCAATAATCAGTTGTATATTTAAAATCCTATTCATAATGATAACAAAAGATATGAAATATCTAGGGGACAGTGGAAACAGTGGGAAAAATTGAATTTGATAAAATCTAGCACCCATTTATGATAAAAAATACTCTCAGCAAAGTGGAAATAGAAAGAATATACCTCAATGTAATAAAGGCCATAGTATGACAAACCCACTGCCAGCATCATACTCTACAGGCAAAAACTACAAGCATTTCCCTTAAGATTTAGAACAAGACAGGAATGTCTGCTTTCACCTATCTTATGCAACATAGTAGTGGAAGTCCTAGACACAGCAATCAGACAAGAAAATGAAATAAAGGTATCCAAATCAGAAAGGAAAAAGTAAAACTCATTATTTGCAGATGACATGATATTATGTGTAGAGAACCCTAAAGAACCCACACACAAAAAAACTACTAGAACAGATAAATAAATTTAGTAAAGTAGCAGGATACAAAATTAATATCCTGAAATCAGTAGCATTTTTATATGCCAAAAATGAACTACCAAAAGGGAAATTAAGAAGGCAATCTCATTTACAATTGTTTCAGAAAGAATAAAATACCTGGGAATAAATTTAACCAAGAATGCAAAAAACCTGTACTCAGAAAATTATAAGATACTGAATAAATAAATTGAGAAAGATACAAACACGTGTAAACATGTACCATGTTCATTGATAGGAAAAGTTAACATTACTAAAATGCCCATACTACCCAAAGCAATCTATGGGTTCAACACAATTCCTGTCAAGACACCAATGACATATTTCACAGATCTAGAACAAATATTCCAAACTTTATATGGAAACACAAAGACCCTGAATAACAAAAGTGATCTTGAGAAAGAAGGACAACGTTGGAGGAAACACACTACCTAATATCAAACTATATTATAAGGACATAGTAATCAAAACAGCATGGTACTGGCATAAAAACAGGCACATACATAAATGAAACAGAATAGAGAGTCTAGAAATAAACCCATGTTTTTATACTCAATTAACATTTGACAGAGAAGGCAAATAAAAACAATGGACTGAAGACAGATTATTCAATAAATGGTGTTGGGAAGACTAGACAGATACATGCAGAAAAATGAAACCAGACCACCCTATGCCACACACAAGAATAAATTTAAACTGGATTAAAAACTTAAATGTTGGGCTTGAAGCCATAAAAATCTTAGAAGAAAACATAGGAAGTAAAATCTCAGACATTGCTCATAGCAATATTTTTGCTGATATATCTACCCAGGCAAGGGGAACAAAGGAAAAAAATAAACAAACAGGACTACATCAAACTACAACATTTTTTGCACAGCAAAGGAAATCATCAGTAAAAGGAAAAGGTAACCCTCCTAATGGGAGAATATACTTGCTGATACATCTGATAATAGGTTAATATCAAAAATTTATAAAGAACTTATAAAACTCAACACCAAAAAAACCAATGATCCAATTAAAAAATGGACAAAGTACCTGAATTGACACTTCTCCAAAGTGGACCTACAGATGGCCAATAGGCATATAAAAAGATGCTCAACATCACTAATAATCAGAGAAATGCAAATTGAAACCACAATGGTATACCAACTCACACCTGTCAGAATAGTTCTCATCAATAAATCAACAAACAATAAGTGCTGGTGAGCATATGGAGAAAAGGGAACTCTAGTTCACTATAAGTGGGAATGCAGGTTGGTGCAGCCACTGTGGAAAGCAGTATGGAGTTCCTTCAGAAAAATTAAAAAATGGAACTGCTTTATGATGAAGCAATTCTTCTTCTGTAAATTAATCCAAAGAAACCTGAAACACTAATTTGAAAGAATATAAGCACTGTGATGTTCATAGCAGCACTATTGTAAATTTTACAATGGCCAACATGTGGCAGCAGCCCAAGTGTACATCAGTAGGAGTGGATAAAATAGTTATGGGACACTTACACAACAGAATACTACTGGGTCATAAAAAAGAAGAAAATTTTACCCTTTTTGACAGCATGGGAGACCTGGAGAACATTATGCTAAGTGAAAAAAGCCTTTCAGAGAAAGACAAATACCACGTGATTTCACTCATTTGTGGAATCTATTGAACAAACTGAACTAACAATCAAAATAGAGTCAGACTCATAAACAAAGAACGGGCTGACAGCTGAGGGGGGCAGGCGCAGGTTAGGTGGTAGAGGGAGGGAGCAAAAAGAAAAAGAACTGATGGACGTGCACAACAATTTGGTGATTGTGGGGAGTATGGGTGGGTGGAGGTGGAAGAAGGTATAAGAAAGATAAATGGTTATGGAATAAAAGTGCAATAAAAATGAAAAAATAAACTTACATTATTTACATCATGCCTTTTCCTAGAGAACTGAGTGGAGGGGTCATTAGTAAAATATCAAACAATGGTAGGAAAGACTATGTTTTTATTATTGTAGCTGTTGTTATTATCTTTAATATTCTTATTGGTGGGACTGGGGAGGGTGAAAAGTGTCATTTAAGCATAGCTCAGACAGGTATCTGGGGGAAATGAATTCCAAGCTGAAGGAATGATAAGAGCAAAAGCCACAGTGTGGGAGCCTGCGGCATCAGAGGACAGTAGGAAGCCACTGAGTACAGGTGGCCAGGCACGAGGGCCTTACCAGCCATTAGGAGGACTTGGGTTTTATCCTGAGTTTGATGAGAAGTTGAGGGCAAGGAGGGTTGCACAAAAAGTTTAGAATTTAGAATCATCATCAAGTTTCTATAACCTCAGTGGACTGTTGGGGGCAAAGGTAGAAACAGGGCCTTTTAGAGGCCAGTGTGACACACACATTCTGTGCAAGGCAAAGGGTTTGTCTTTTTCCTGCAGTGGCCCTAACCTGCCCACTGGGGTCTTTTTTTCTGTTTTAGACAGGCCTCATTGTTCCTTATAACTTATTCTCACCAAATAAAAATGGTCAGTGTGGTGGTAGCTGGGTTATTAGCCCATAGCATATTTTACCCTCCAATGTTCATAAAATCACCTCTTCTTGATGGTAATCACTAAAAGCTAGCAGTAAGGTAGTAGTTAAGGTGGCACAAAATAAGAGAATCAGGAAGGAACAGCCAGCCTTGAATGATGTGGCGGGGTAGATTAGTCCAGATTTCACAAATAAATTTGTGTGGACAGTGGAGGGAGTTCAGAGGCACTGCTGAGAAATTCAATCACTTAAGGCCATTTTTAAAAATTAATTGATTATTTTTTAGAGAAAAGGAGAGAGAGATCAATTTGTTTTTTTATTTATTTAATGCATTCATTGGTTGATTCTTGTATGTGCCCTAACCAGGGGTGGAACCTGCAAACTTGGCCTGTTGGCATGATGCTCTAATCAATTGTGCCATCTGGACAAGGCCAGTTAAGGCCATTTGTAATTGACCTATTGCTATTTCATTTTGTGAAAGCACTGGGCTTGTGTGGAGATTAGGGGATAGCCTCATGTGCATCAGGGTGTCGTTTCAGACTGTGGAAATACTACAAGAAATCACAGTCACTCAGGATAGAAGGAAATGCTTTTGCAAAGGGCTGCCTGACCTATAGCACTAGGCAATGAGGAGTGGCATCTTCTCTCACACTAAAGAGCTTTAAGCTAAGGCTGGAATGACCACTTGGAAGGGACAAAACAGAGAGAATCTGTGTGTATTAGACTGGTAGGACTGCCGTAACAGAATTCTGCTCACTGGTTGGCTTACAGAACACAAATTTATTTTCTCGTGGAGTCTAGAAGCCTATGGTCAAGGCGTTAGCAGGTCTGCTTTCCTCTGAGGCCTCTCTGCTGATCTTGCTGCTAGCCGTCTCTTGCCCTGCCCTCACATAATCTTTTCTCTTCGTGTGCACATTCCTCCTGTGTCTTCGTGAGTCCAAATTCTTTCTTCTTATAACAACACCAATCAGATTGGATTAGGGCCCACTCTAACAGCCTCATTTTTACTTAATCACTGCTTTTAGGCCCTGCTTCCAAATAACAGCCACATTCTGAGGTACCAGGGGTTAGGGCTTTCAATGTATGAATTTTAGAGAGAGACACAATTCAGCCCAGAACACAATATTCCCATTGTTTTTAAGGACCACACACAGCCCTGGCCAGTGTGGTTCAGTTGGTTGGGACATCAACCAGTAACCAAAAGGTTGAGGGTTTGATTCCTGCTTGAAGCCCATGCCTAGGTTATAGTCCCATCCACTGTCCTGGTGCATACAATCCCTGGACCCTGGTCAGTGGCTTTCAGGGGGCAACTACTTGGTGCTTCTCTGCTTCTCTCTTGCATAGATGTTTCTCTCTCTCCCTTTCTGTCTCTCTAAAAAAAAATGAATAAATGTCCTCGGATGAGCATTACAAAAAAGAACCACAAATACTCATAACCAAAAATGAATTCATACCCCAAGGGATAAGTGTAGAGAAGTATAGAGATAAAATTTAAATGCAAAAAAATGTGTTGGAAAGCAAAAAAAATGCTTTTGCTTATTAGTAGGTTAAAAAAACACTTCCTCAAAGAGTTAAATCACTGCCAAATCATTTCAAGCCAGTGGTAAACTGGGTTAATTGTCAAATACTTCAGAAAGATCTAGTGGGGGAGTTAACAGCAGTTATTATCTCAAAAAGAACATGTTTCTTTGAAATAGTACTATGTTTTTGAAGCATATAAAAGGTTTCCAAGGAGAGTCCCTTTTGTGTGATGATGCAAATTGAACTGAGTGGTATGCATCACTTCTGGAATGACAACTGTGGGCAAAATCAGAAAAATCCAAAGGCTGCACACTATGTAAGATAAATTTTCTTGAACTGGAAGAATTGAGATAGCTTCTGAAGATGGAATATGCAAAGCTTTGTAACAAAGAGATCATAACAGGGGAAATAGCAGGTTTTAGAACCTTTCAGGTTTCCTGCTGTTTATAGCTCATAGATCCAAATATAGCTGTATTTTAAGTTTTTTTAAATATTCATTTTGCAAAATCCTTTTCTATAGATAATCTTTGCCTTAGTGACTTTGACTAGGAAATGAGTATCTGGAACCTCATAGATCTCTTTAAAAGAAAATGATTTGCTCCAAGGAAACCTGGCTGTCTAGATTTTCTGAATAGAAATGAAGGACTTCTGGGGAAAAAAATAGCAGAATGAGAAACATTAAAATGGAAGAAAAATTGGAAAAACTTAATCTAAAATGAGATAAACACCTGCTATTACTAATTCTTACTTCTCCTAAATTATTATTTTATTTCCCAATACTAGACCCCTTCAGAGACCAGGAACTTCTAGCCCACTTACTTATGCTGTATTACTATTATTTCTCCTGAGACTGCGAATCAAATCTTGTGGAACAACTGAACATTTGCAAGTGCTTTTGCAGTGGGGAATTTTTTTTAGTGTGAATCCATTAGACATCTGCCTTTATTATGTCATCAATGCACCCTGGGTCTAATAAAGCACTAGATGCATCTAGGCCAGCAGCAAATAACTCTGAAGTATTTAGGTGCCACTGTGATTAGAACTTCATAAATAATTATGTGTTAGAGGATCACATCATTCACTAGAGAAGTATGCTCTTTTTAAAGTTGTTTTGAAGAAATCATCTGTGAAATTCCAGTAAAGGATTCATTTTACTTTTTTTAATGCTGCCTGCACCCAGCTTACTTTGTTTGGCTCCATCTCCCAGTCTCCATCTTGCTTACAACCCGGAGGATGTTGAAAACAACTCAGTAGCAGCGCCTCTGCTGATTCCATCTTCATCATTGTCTCCCAAGTGCTTTATACTAATCGCATCCCCTCAAGAGCCATTGCCGTTTTTGCTCACAGCAAATCTGAGATGGTGTATCAGTTCCAATGAGGGATTTAGTCTCATAACCACACTCTGATTAACAAAAACAAAAAGCTCACCCTGTGTCTGTGAAATCACTTTTCAGATGATTTTCCAATAATAGTCTACATTTGCAATGCATTATTCACGGTCTGCACCTTCCCAAAGTGAAAGGTATAGCAGTAGGAATAGCCAGCACTCAGCAAAAGTTATGTTAACCAGAGTTCTGCTCGACTCCCTCCCTCCCTACCTCCCTCCTTTCCTTCCTTCCTTCCTTCCTTCCTTCCTTCCTTCCTTCCTTCCTTCCTTCCTTCCTTCCTTCCTTCCTTCCTTCCTTCCTTCTCTTTGTCTCTTTCTCCCTCCTTTTTCCTCCCTCCTTCTCCCTCTTCTTTTAGTGTCCAGCTTTTACATATTTTATATAATGTCTATTTTAATCCAGGCTCTATGTCAAGGCACTGGTCACTAAAAGATGCAAAGATAAACAAGGTAAGGCAACTATGATAATTCAATATAATAAATGTTATGGCAGCTGTATAGACTGAGTACTATTAGTACATGTGTTAGTTTGGGTACTCTCACCTACCCAAAGATGTTTGATTTTAAATCAGAGCCTAAGAAAAACATTTGGGTACAGGTAGTAAATTTGGGTGGTCATGCCAGAAAGCAGAGGTGAAGAAGTATGGAGAGAAAGGAAGGAGAACAACTAACAAAGAGTGTCAGTGAGCGCTGATGACCTGAAACACACAGTCCCCTGGAGACTGTCTGTAGAAAGGGCCTCAGATCATCCACTTACTCCTGTCCTCTATTAATTGGGGGCTGGCTCTGCACATATTAGCTCCCACCACACTTTCACATTGCTTCTGCAATCAGGCTTAGCAGTTTTCCTATGGACCCACAGAAAGCTCCAAGGCAGCAAAATGAAAAGATATTTCAGATTCGATTTGGGGAAGGACAAAGCACATGAAACTGTCCCCAGGTAGGCTAAGAAGATGTGGCTCAGTGCATCATAAGTATTTGCAATAGAGAAGAACAGGGGCTCATAATTTGATCTTGAGGGAGCAAGAGAGGTTTCCTAAAGGAAACAAGGTCTACGCTACATCTCAAAGAGTAGGAGTAAGCAAAGAAGGAGAGGTGCATTCTGATATACAGAGGAGCTTGAACAAAGGAGGGATCTAGGGCCATTGGAGAAGTGCAAGTGTTGTGTTTGCTGGATGATGTGAAAGAATAGAGAGAAATATGTAAATCCTAGAGGGATTTAACAGATAGACTGAGCAGACTTGTTAAGGACAAATGGGGTTTTAATAGGAGTATAAAGGAGAACAAAGTTTCTGGTTATGATGCAGAGTAGGTGGATACAAGGAGAGGGATGGAGACACATTTGTGGGATGAGGAATATGACAAGTTTGCTGAAAATGTCTAAGGCCTGTAGAACATGCAAGGCACACAAATCTCATAAATAGTTGGGTGTTTAAAACTATGGCTTTGTTGGATATTTGCTTTATTATATTTATAAAAACACTCTTGAGTCTAAGAGTTTTTTTTTTTTTAAGATTTAAGTTTTGGGTGTATCCGGCCAAACATTAACTATGTCTGAGCTCAGGGAAGAAGTGAGGGCTAGAAATACTGATTTATATGAACCCACCCTCAGGGGTTACTCAAAGATGTGGTGTAGGTGAGAACATGAAGGGATAACATATGGAATGACAGGAGAAGAAAGTCAAGGGCAAGGCCTTGATGTTTAAATGGCAGTCAAGGAAAGATAATTTCATGATAGATATTGAGAACCTGTGATTAGAGGTGTAGAATGAAAACCATTAGAAAGTAGTAAAAAGAAAACCAAGGGAAGAGAGAATGGCAAAAAGAGAGAGATCAACTATTTCAAACACCGCAGAAAGGTCGAGGAAGGTAAGAAGTAGCTTTTGGCCCTGAATGGTGTGGCTCTGTTGGGTGGAGCATCGTTTCATAAACAGAAAGGTCTCTGGCTCCATTCTGGTAGAACATATGCCTGGGTTGTCAGTTCAGTCCCCATCGGGGTGCATGATCGATGTTTCTCTCTCACATCAATGTTTCTCTCCCTCCCTTCTCTCTCTAGAATCAATGAACACGTCCTTGGGTGAGATTAAAAAAAAGAAGTAGATTTTGGAGTTAGTGACAGGGTACTTGTTGGTGATCACAGCATAGCGATAAGTGGCTGTTACTATTCTGCACCAACAGCTTTGTGCCCACGTTTTCGTTTAATCTTCAAATCCACCTTCTGAGTTATTACAACCATTTTTGTCTGAGTGGTATAGATGGGGTGTGTGAGGCACAGAAAGATTGTCACAAGGCTAGAAAATGGTAGAACCAGGACTGACATCTAGGCTATCTAAATCGGAAGCCTAATATTAACACTGTAACACGCCCTAGATGGCACGACCTGGAGGAAGGATACCCTTTCTGTAGAGATGGGGAGAAGAAGGGGAGGGATGCATAGGAGAGGTTTGTTGTGTGGGAGTGGAGAAAGCTTTTGTAATTCAGGTCAGCTTCTATTAAGATGACCATTTCCTCTTCTGAGACAAAGAAGGGCAACACGAAAGTGAGGAGGCAGGACAGAAACAAAGCTTTGGAATATCTGCTGAGGGAAGAGGCAGATGTCTAATTCTGGGACCTCAAAGCCCTTTTTCTTTTTGAGAACTGTCTTTCCTCCATGCAGTTTACTCAGCTGAAATTGGATCAGCCATGCAAGCATTTCCCCCCTCTACAACATAAATGCTTTAACAGTCTCGGATAATGCCCATGGGCCAAATGGTTGACTTATCCAGGACCCTGCAGCAGGTTCAGTGTAGCCTGAGCCTCTCACTCAGACTTTGATAGGGTGAGTGCATCACCCTCACATATGGGGCCTTGAACATTTAAGATGATGGAGCAACGAGAGTCATCCATGAATTCCATGCACACCTCCCTGCTAGCTGGTCCTGCACAGAATGTGGTGACATGTGATGGGTTTGTTTTCATGAAAATGGTACAGCTACAGTGGAATGGATGTGTCCTGTTACAATTTGACCTAACCTTTTAAAAACTATTTTTCCTGGATTATAAAGATTGTGAAATATAAAAGTTTGGAGATGTTGGTGGCTGTGGGATTTCAATAGAATCAATATATAAAACCCTTGTTTTATACACACACACACACACACACACTCCTAATCTCAGAATCAATTGGGAAATAGACGTGGGACTCAAACAATTGGAGATCAAGTTGTCATATTTATTATGATAAAAGTCAACCTGGAGATCATAGCAGAGTATATAATACATGGGCCAGTTTCTGACCCACCCCTAATTAAACAGAATTATCCACCCAGATACAGCAGCACAAGAGCTAGCTACCCCCTTGGGTGTCTGACCCTTTAAAACTTACTGCTTGGAGAGGCAGAAAATGTGTACACCCTGTAGGCTGACCTACCCTGAAAAGAAAAAGAGAAGGATGCAGCTGAACCACATATATTCAACTCCTTTCCCCAAACTGCAAATCAGATAGATAGGCCTTTCTCTGGGTTGAGACTGGGGAGTCAGACTGCAGAGAAAGGCAGTGGTACTTAATAGCAGCACCTCCACGTGGAAACAAGAGGACAGGGTGAGGGTCCACTCCCCACAAACTTGGTACAGATGAAACTGTCTGCAAGGAGGAGAACCAGAAAAACAGAGACAGAAACAAAGTAGATGAGAGATGCAAAGTCCTGATAGCGTTTGAGTGGTTCCTCCTAGTTGCCACAGTAGAAGAATAGGAGACAGATGAGGCAGAGAAAATCTGTCACGGTGCCCAAGAATGGTCAGACTGGAAGACCTTATATCTTCACAATGAAATCGACTCAACTATTATAAAGAAGTAACATACTTATCTCTTTTTAAAACTTACTACACAGAATGCAATGTACAGATGAGATATCATAGATATGTACACTTGAAACCTACATCATTTCGTTAAGTAATGCCATTCCAATCAATTTAATTTAAAAAATTTATGTATATAACATTTATATATAAATTATATATAAAACACAACACTACTTGAAAAGTTAATCTAGAAAAAACCATTCTTGTGCAGTTTTAAATAGACTCCTTTTTTTCAGATTGGTTAAAATAAAACCATTTGTAGATTATTACTGCAAATTGTCTTCTCTTTAATAATGCATCGGCCTATCTCCCCTCCCCCACTGCATAGTTAGTTAAGCTAAGTTAGGTCATTCTTGTCTCATTCCACATTTACCAAACAAGAAGAGCATATCTAAAAACAAACAAATAAATAAACCAAAGGACTATTTGGTATAAGATCCCCACTTGACACAGTTTATTAATTAAATAAAATTTATAAAAATAATACCAGTCAGCTGCCATATTTAAAAGAATTTTATTTATTTATTTTTAGAGAGAGAGGAGGGAGGGAGAAAGAGAGGGAGAGAAACATCAACGTGTGAGAGAGACTTCCAGGGTTGCCTCTTGCACACCCTGCCCAGGAATCAAGCCAGCGAACTTTTGGTCCACAGGCCAATGCTCAATCCACTGAACCACACCAGCCAGGGCTAGACTGCCATTTTAAGATCACCCCTCAGTCTAATGGGAGTCCCCAAAAGGCACAAGAAGGGGATGTCATGGCTGGAATGTGGAGTATTTCACATTTATCCCAGACTGATCTCCAGTAGCAGCTATGGACTCTTGGTAAAAGAACTTCTCCTTTTGTTCCATCCAGTGGTTTCCTAAAGCTGCTCACCTTTGGGTAAACTTACCTTCCTCCTTTGGCTCTATAACAATTTTTACCCAATATCTGTATAAGATCTCTTTTTGAAATACTTCTAGTGCTTTTTTTTTTAATTGGACACTGACAATAAATGCACAGGTGTGGGAAGGGAGGACGTAGAGAAATATCCTTTTATTGGTAATATCAAACTGTTTATATTATCTTATTTTTTGAATTAATAAATACATTTTGGAAATCTTTCCACATCAGCTCATGTGAGCTAGATACCTCATTGATTTTAAGGCCTGTAAAATATTCCCTTGGTTGGATATAACACCATTTATATTAGTGGTCCCCAAACTTTTAGGCACCAGGGACCGATTTCGTGGATGACAATTTTCACACTCATGGGATGAGGGGACAGAAGGTGGAGCTCAGGTGATCAGGCAGTGATGGGAGTAAAGCTTTCCTAGCTGGTCCTCTGTTCACCTCATGCTGTGTGGCCTGATTCCTAACAGGCCAAGGTCTGTGGGGCGGGGATGGTGGGGTGGGGACCCTTGATTAATACAACCAAGAACCCCCTGGTGAGCACTCAGTTGTTTCTCAGCTTTTCACTATTACCCACGGTGCTGCAATTAATAGCCTTGCAAGTATACATTTGCATACTCGCACAAGTAGATTTGTAAAACAACATGAAATTTCTGGCTTGCTCCAGTTTTAAAAACTGTATTCAACACCCAACCCCTGCTTGTGGCCTACATCTGGTAATTGGGTCACAGCTTTGAATTTCCATGTAGGAGTCTTGTCTTGACCAGTACTCCACTCCTTAAAGAACTGACACCCTGCTTTGCTTTTGTCAGTTCCCTACCAGAGACTAAAATTCTGTACCTGAACATCCTTCCAGGTATCCTTCTGTCTTACCACCTAACAGACTTCATTCATATCTGCTTGGATCTTGAAATATTTTCTGCACCTAAATGTCAATTTTCATGCTTTGTCCACCTGTTGGAATACTGTTAAGTGTTGAATCCCATTGATACAATTTACAGTGGCTACCATTTTTTGCTTTAAATTCTGGACATTGCTTTATCAACTGAACTGGATTGTTTGTATCTGCCAATGAAGTTCTTGAAAACATAGAATTACACATTTAGTCCTCTTTGTAGCCTCAAAGCCTCTCTCTTAATAGGGGCTTGATACATGCTGAGGTAATTGTTCATTTGAGGATTATCAAAGATTAGAGGATCATTCCTTGTGAATACAAAAGATATACTGTAATTAGAAAAAGAAATTTAGGATTAGAACAGAAAGGAAGTAGGAAGGAGTGCTGAGAGTTTTTGCAATCCTGGGGGCCAGATAAATAAAACTGGTGGTGTTCATATCCTGGTTTTAGTACTGCAGTGACAAGAAAAGAGGAATCTCAGGTGGTGGGGAGGAGGAAGCAGAAAAGCATCTGTGGTTTGGTATGAAATTAGCAGGAAAGTTATATAATCTCTTGGTGCAGGGGATGGTTTCAGAAACATGTACCCTGATAAGCTCAGGTCTGCTACTGTTGCTGCTGTTCCCCATTCCAGAAACCCAACTGACAAAGTTGGAAGAATCTAGAAGGCAGGAGTAAGACACAAAACCTCAGAGTCCCTCTCTCCCTCTCCCTCTCTCCTTCTTTCTGTCACACACACACGCTTCTGAAACAAAACAGGAGACATTTAAGCATCTCACTTAAACTGCAGAGGAAGAAAATGCTTAAGAGTTTCTATTTAGCAAAGGGTGGTAAGTACAAAAAGCAGACTGGCAATTATTGCCAATATGATGGTAATAGTTGTAGAATATCATTGTTAACTATCATTATGTGATAAACTGTTTGCATTATTTTAGAGAATACAAAATTTCAATGAGACTTTTATATGTTTATCCTCAATTTTAGTCCTTATATTCTTTTTTTTTCATAAAATTCTGAAGTTGCTATCTTAAACTTCTTCTGCCGGTGGAGGTTTCCAGGGCTTTTGCTAATTCCTACAGTAGGAAGGGACTAATACACAGTAAGTCAATCTAAGGAAGACAGTGACATTTTCTGGTGACAGTAATGCCTGAGGTGTGCCTTGAACAGAAAGAGTAAAGTTTACCCATCTGGCTAAATAAGAGGGGATACTCCAGGCAAGGAAACATCACAAACAGAAAAGTATGCAAGCCTGAGAGCAAGTTATATTTAGGAACAGCAACTAGGTAAGTATTACTGGAACATAAACTAGAAGAGGCAGTGTATTCATTATTTATATTGTTGCATTTACATATCATTATAAAGTTTGTGGCTTAAAACATCATGGATTTAGTAGCTCACAGTTTCTGTCACTAGGGAAGGTGGCCCATTTTAACTGGGTCCTCTCTACTCAGGACCTCCTGAGGCTAAATTAAGGTGTTGGCTGGGTGAAGCCTCCCCTGGAGGTTCAACTAAGGAAATATCTGTTTAAAAAGCTCCTTAAAATATTGCTTCTGAGACCTCACCCAAATAGATCTATGGATCCAGAGTCCCTGAGAGTAGAGCAGATGATTTTTAACCCAGGGTCCAAACTGCCTCTATTTTTCATGCCCCTTCTCATTGATCATATACTTAGTTCACCACCACAAATGCTGCTTTGTGTTTCGGGGTTTCTCTTGAAGGGGACTTAAATCACACCCCAGGCAAATTTTCTGGAGTCCCTGTGAATCAAACTGATATGAAATATTACATGAATTAAAAAGATTTAGTGATCTTTCTTTGTTCGGCCACCAAAATGGATAATTGTAGACACATTTCGTAATATGAATGAACCTTGAAAACTTTACCCTAAGTGAAATTAACCAGTCACAAAAGAACAAATATTGTGACACATATCTAAGACACCTAGAATAGTCAAATGGCTGGAAACAGTAAGTAGAGTGGAAACTGTAAGGGCCTGGGGGGAGGGGAGAACGTGGAGCTAGTGTTTCGTGGGCACAGAGTTTCAGTTTTGCACGATAAGAGCTCTGCAGAGGACGATAATGGTTGCACAACAGTGCAAAATTACATAATGCCACTGAACTGAACACTTAAACATGGCTAAAATGGTAAATTTAATATGATGGATAGTTTACCACAACTAGAAACAATTTTTAAGGAGAACCATATCAGTGAAAACGTATGGCAGTTGCTTAGCAAGCTTCTTTCCCTGGGGAGTCCTGCTGTGCCTTCATAGAACCAAAGCACTTAGATAGAAAAATATTTTCCCAACTCAGTTCAGTGATTCAGAAAATCCAGAGCTTCAGGTGCATGCTAGCCGTGTGTTAGAAAGGAGCATAGCTCTTTGAATATAGCATACTTTGATAAATCTGTCCTTTATTTTTTATTTTTCTTGTATAGATTATTAAACAACCACTTGACTAGACTGTAATAGAGGAAGAAAACACAAACACCAGGACTTGATTTCAACAGGAAAGGCTTCAGACTGATAAAAGATGTTCTGTAATATGAGCTCTTTTCCTCTAAAATGTACAAATAAATAAATATCAGAGTGCCAAATCCCACCTATCTTCATATTTATGTCCAGGCACTGACTTTGACTTGTTCTAAATATAGACTGGCAAGAGCTGAATGTCAAAGATCAAGTCCATTGCAACTACAAAGCTGTTATTTTTCTACTTTTAGGAAGAGTCCTGTTTTATAGTCTGTTTCTAAAGTATAGATGAATCACTTTTCTTTTACTTAAATCCTGTCTTCCTTAAACTTTCACATATAATATTAGATTTTAAAATTTCTACCCCTGAAGGAATTTTTTACATTTGATATTAGCACAGTAATTAAGGTTTCACTCTTTCAGAAGCCACGAATTATATAACAATACACATCAAAATTCCCCCAACCCCACTCACCTTCAGAATGCTCAGGAAGGTCGTTCAGTAAGAAATCTCATCTTGGATCAAAAAACTATGGTACATATACACAACAGAATTCTATGCAGCAGAGAGAAAGAAGGAGCTCCTACCCTTTGCAACAGCGTGGATGGAACTGGAAAGCATTATGCTGAGTGAAATAGGCCAGGAGTTGAAAGACAAATACCATATGATTTCACCTTTAACAGGAAGCTAAACAACAAAACAAACAAATAAGCAAAATATGACCAGAGACACTGAAATAGAGAACAGGCTGACAGTGACCAGAGGGGAGAGGGGAGGGAATTTCAGGGGAAAAGGAGAAGGATTTATAGGAACATGTATAAAGGACACATGGACAAAAACTAACAGGGGTGGAAATGGGAGGGAGGTGGGGAGCACTGGAGGGGTGGGCTGGGATGGGAGTAAAAGACAGAAAACTGTATTTGAACAATAAATTTTAAAAAATTGAAAAAAGAAATCTCATCTCATTGGGTTACATGTTTTCTGTAATAATCTGTTTTTTTATAGCAACAAAATAGCACCAGAGTTATCTGTTCAATTAAAAATGAACGAATCTGATAATGGATGAAATTTTGTGTGCTTTTCTGAGGAATCTAGATGTAAAGTGTCTGTTAAAAAGTCAATTAAAAAGTTTACCTAAAATCATATACCATATTTTTAGGACTATAACACTCACTGGACCATAAGATGCACCTAGGTTTTAGAGGAGGAAAATAGAAAAAAGTTTTTGAAGCCAAAAATGTGGTAAAATACTTAATAACCTGTGACCCTGTTGCACCGCCATTCTCTCCCCACCCCAGCAAGCCAGGTAAGCTACATTCGGACTGTAAGACGCACCCCCTTTTTCTCCCAAATTTGGGGGGTTCATCTTACAGTCCGAAAAACACGGTATATGGTGTTACTTGGCATTCTTTTGTTTCTGAGGCAGGGATTTAAAGCCATATTTTTTTCCGATAAATCATTTAGGTTTATGCTTAACTATGTAATAGAGCCTAAAGATTCTCCACCGTAAAGTCAGAGATACTGTCTTCTAAGAGTTAAATATGATATTGTGGTTAATTGCAAAATGCTAACAGTATTACCAGAAGGCAGCCCTTTCTTGTGCCCAATCTGTCGGCACCCATGGGTCCACGTTGTGGGTTTTGAGGCCACAGCCTCCACTGCTTTCCCAGCATCATCATGCAGCCAGCCGTATTTGGCTGTTATCTGTGTAGAGCGTTTCATCACCGTGACTCTGCATGGGAATGTGTGTGTGTGATACAAAATTAGTGCACGCTTGAGGCACTTGAGAATGTTCTGTTCACTGACCACAAGTTTTAATGAAGCATATAATCTGAACTTGGGTTCTGTTCAATTATTTGACTTCTCAAAATTGTTTACCTTTGTGGAAAATGGTCAGCAGCTCTAATTTGTTAGTTTTCTCCCCCTTGGGTATATGCAGCTCTGCTGATTTCTTTTCAGTTCACATTGGTGGCCTCAATACCATAATCTAGTTATTTCCTGTTTGGTTGTGGCATTCTTTAAAAAAATTCATCTTCTCTTTAATATATTTTATAAGCTACTATATTTAACTTTATTTTGTTATATCATTTTCTTTCCTTAAATATGTGCGAAGTTATTTTCCTCTTTTTCAAGAAATCCAACTGCTCTTTATTTTACAACCTTTACTGTATATTAAAACTAAAATATTATTTTTTTCTTAATTTATCTGAATAAGAAATTACATTATGCTTTTTTTTTGTTAAAGGAAAGGGATTTGTACTAATACATTTCGAAAGAGAAAGCTAAAAGGAACCACTTTTTCGTTATCTGCAGTATTTATTTATATTTCACACTCTGACACCTCCATCTGGCAAGCTTTGTTGGAAAACATAACTAGAATTTAACATAAGAAACAGGGTAGGTTGTGGTTTTCAAAGGTGTGCTCTGCAAAAACCAGGGTATATAACATGTACACAGCCCTTATGCCTCAAAAGGTTCTTTTGTACAAAGACCTTGGGGAAGAAGTGGGTTAAACAAAGTTAAATAAACTTATTTACAGTATGACTTTTAAGAACCTTTAAAATGCCCATGTGCTTTGCATAGCTGTAAAGTCGGCATTTTCAGCACGTGTGTGTATGTTTGAGAACATGTGATAGAACTGGTATTTTTAAAACACATTTTGAGAAACACTGGTAGAGCAAATGAATTCTTGACCTAGAGAATAATCTGGCATGGTATATTTTTAGTTGAAGTAATGTTCTAAAATAATTAGTAACTTTCTAGGAGCCATACCAGAAAAACTTGATAAAAAGTCTTGAGGTCCTAACCTGTCCATTTAATTAGTTAGTTTCATGTTAATATTTTACTCAAAGAAAGGTGAGGCATGAAGGTGTGTGGCCAGTTTTGGGGATGGGACACAAAACAAGTAACAATAGTCCAGTGGAGGAGTTGCTGCCAGGAGAATGTCTAAAAATATCCACACTGTAAATGTCACTGTGACGCATAATGGAGAATCTGTTTTCAGCTTGGACCAAATGGGGAGTTGAAATACCCCACCCCCATGCACACACACACACAGGTGAATACAGGGAGTTCTGTTGGAAGGAATGTGAGTGGGAGTCTGCAGGTGTGCCTTTTCTCCTTCTTACTCTGCAGACCTGTCGCTGGGAGATGCAGCAGCTGTCAGTGAGACAGATACATAAGGACAAAAGCTGATGGGCTAAGAATAGTGGGGTGAGGGGAGAGAGAGAGAGAGAGAGAGACAGAGCACCGGTGTCTGATGGCCTCCTTGAGTCACACACTGGCCTTGGACCACTGAATATTGTGTCTGAATATTGTGTTATGAGACACAAGTGAAATCCTATTTTGGAAGCTGCCCATTAGTCAGGCATCAGACGATCTGCAGCTGGAACACCATCTTAACCAAACCAAAACTCTTGGCTGGGGAAAAAAACATTGTGGAAATAATCCATCTGTATAGTAGGTGAGCTGAAAATCAGATGTGGCTGAGCACATTTAACAGAACAGTGGGATGACTTTTCCAGGAGCAGTCTTCTGAGCTCTGAAAAGCTTCTTGGGGGAAACTTGTCTTATAGAATGCAGATGACAGACATTGTAAGAAGCTTTCTCAGCTAAAAAGCTTTGGTTGTTTGAGGAGAAAGGGGTATTATGAAAAGAGTATTAATATTCAATACCAGTCTTACATATCAAATACTGATATTCAAATTTGTTTCCTGACCCAGAGCCCATTCGGCTTTTATTGAGTCATTATGAAAAGCTGAAGGAAATACCTCTCTCTGTATAACCTCACAGCACAAATTTGGCTTTTGCCTCCTTAAAGGGCATAACACATAAGAGACACTCTACCCTGTTTTGGAACAGAACACTATGACACTTTGACACCTTAAAAGCTCTGGTGTGTCAGCTGCTTCAGAAGGTGCTGATGCTCCAGTAAGCTGACAAATGCTAGGTGTGAGATGGTGGTACCCAGTGGAAAGGGGAAATTTGTTTGCATGGACATATAAGATACTGCCTGGGGACAGAAGGATTTGGAGGAGTCTTTGCTGGAAAACTCAGAACAGCTGGATATGGCAAAAAAGTCCATTTACTGAAAGGAATGTGACAAGTGCTATTAACATAACCTTACGTGTACCTATGGGCTGATGAAGCCTAAGGCAATTTATGTTGCAGAACATGTGGAAGTGTTAGCTACACCCTTAGCTTTACCCTTCACTTTAGCCTCCTCAGCCAGGGCATCTCTGGGCCATAGGGCTACAACACTTAGCTGGGAGGGTGACAGGATTACAAATGTCACCTTCCCCTCTCCTCTCGCTACGCTTTCTCTCTGGCAGAATAAGTCACTGGCTGCATGTGCTATGTTAAATACTATCTTTGATTCTGGAAATTTTTTAAATTTTCACCCAAAGATATGTTTTTTATCGATTTTTTGAGAGAGGAAAGGGGAGAAAGAGAGAGAGAGAGGAGAGAGAGGAGGGGGGAGAAAGAGAGAAGAGAGAAACATCAATCGGTTGCCTTCCATATATGTGCCTTGACCAGGGATGGAACGTGCAACCTTTTGGTGTAGGGGACAATGTTCCAACTAACTGAACAACACAGCCAGGGCTGATTCTGAAATTTTAAGAAGCAGGATAAAGTCAAAAGAGAGTGGAGTTTAAAAGGTGGCTGTTCAGAGCTGGCCATGGGCTTAGGAAGAGGATACACTGAATGCTAGGTGCCTGTGTTCTCCAGCTAGTTCAACAGGAGAGGAAAGCAGCCAAAGACTGAGGGGACAAACTCCAGGAGAGTGTACACTTGGCTGGAATAATTTCCTATGTTTTATTTCTTATGAATCATAGTGCAACAATAGGCAATAGGCAGGATTCAGATGCACGTAAGGAGGGGAACTGAATATATCCTCAGAAACTAAATGAAGCACCATTGCAACTGTTTTAATTCTTCTTCTTGCAAAGTGGAAGAGGGCCATTCCTGAACATTCCTCTGCCCTGATCAGTAGCTGAACTTCTTTAAAAAGACAGAGCGGACAAATTTGGGGGGAGGGCAAAGTGATATATAGAGAAGCCCAGTTTCTAGATTCTTAGTCTTGCATTTGATAGCCATCTACATGTGGATAAGGCATAGCCTGTCTTTAATTCTTAATTGCCTCATTTGTAAAATACAGCATTATTTCCCTCATAAGGGTATTATATATATATATATATATATATATATATGTATATATATATGTATATATATATGGAGTGGGCAAAAGTAGGTTTACAGTTGTGAGTACATGAAACAAGTTTATTATCAAAGTATTTATCTATTAATTATTGTATTATTTTATATGAGCAACTGTAAACCTACTTTTGCTCACCTCTGTATATATATGATATATACATATATGTGTGTGTATAATAAAGCATTTTGTAAACAATGAAGTGCCTTATGGGTGTTCATTATTTGTGTCATATGTGCAGACTATGGTGACATCTGAACAGAGTATGCAGAAGAGGCCAGAACTTGGGTACTGAAGGGTGATTCTGGCAGGTATCCTGATAAAAAAGATGGTGGCTGAGGGCAGAGAAATATGCAGGATTGGAAGGACTAGCTGGATATTGAGAATCAGCAAGATTAAACTTTTAGTACAGGGCAGGAACGACCAAATAGATGTTGTGTTGCCACCCTTCAAGGCCTGACAGTTTCATGGTATTTGTGCAGATGGAAGAATATTCATGGAACCATTGGGATGTCTGGCATGCCTTTATTCATGGTGAGCAAGCCATGCACCCTGCAAGCTGTGTGTCTATCTGCATGTGTCATGTCACACCCCTTGCTCCCCAGCATGGCACCAATTGTGGCACCTGTCCCCTTGCACGTCTCTCATCATCATTGTCCCCAACAGGGAGTCCTTTCCTGTGTAAGTACTAGAGGGGAACAAAGCTGGCAAGATATCAGGAATCACATAACATAACATGATTCTGTGCATGCAAGCCCACTTCATGTTATGGGGACTGTTTATCGGACCCTGTCTCAAGGCTATGAGAACACTGTTTCCCTTAGTTTTCTAGACACCTGGGTGAGGAAGCCACACTGCTTCCACTTACCCTACATATGTACTTCAAAGTCTTCAGTAGGGTGGAATCATTCATTCTTTTATTCTGCAAAACTGCATTGGTCCAACAAAAGGATAAATATTGTATGATTCTACTTATATGGGGTACCTAGAATAGACAACTTCGTATAGACAGAAATATTATAATAGAGGTTACCAGAGACTAGGGGGAGGGGAGTGGAAACTTATTGTTTAATGCATATAAATTTCCTGTTTGGGATGATGAAAATGTTCTGGAAATAGGTAGTAATGATGGTTACACAATGTTGTGAATATAATTGGTGACACTAAATTGTACACTTAACAATGGTTAAAATGGTAAATTTTATGCATATTTTACCACAGAAACAATATTGGTGCAAAATCCAAGACTTCAGAGAGTTCTCACATGAAAAGACAGTCATATTACAGAAGCTGCAAGCCAAGACTGTGAAAACACACAAACTTGGGTTGAAAACCAGGCTCTTTCATGTAACTGCTTGTTGATCTTAAACAAAATTTCAGCCAGACACTTTTCAAAATAAAGGGATTTGGGAACAACAAAAAATTGCAATGCAGTATATGCAAGTATGGGAGCCATGTGTGAGTACTGTAACACATGAGTGAAAACTCTTCTGTAGAGGGGGAAGGAAAGTTGTGAGTGCTATTACAACCAGAGTTCTTTCTGTTGTCCTTGATTGACATAGGACATGAGAGCTCCCCCTACTGGCCCTCCCAATTCATTTGAAATGAGGTTTCTGTTTACTAATTTTTTTTTACAAGCTATGTGAGGGGCCTTATATATCAAAGCTATATGTTAATATCTACAAAATGGGGATAGTAACAGATCCTACATCAAAAAATTATTTGAGTATTAATTGAGCTAGTGTAGGCAAATACTCCACAGAGTGCTTAGAACATAATAGTTGCTCAATAAAATTTCACACAGCAATAATGCTTAGTGAACAAAAGGCCCTGCTTACATTTATATGTTGTGTGTGAGCCAAAAAGGCTCGCCAGTCTGGACCCAGAGGAGGAGGAAGAGTTTCAGATACACAAATTGATGCTTATTGCAGCGGGAGAAGAGGGGATAGGCTTTTTAAGATGCTCTTTGAGAAGAGAATGGAAAGATGAAAAGGATGAAGAAGAGGGTTGGAAGTTGAGGATAACAGTAATGCTAATTGTGATTTGCTTCTAAGTATGGAGATTTGAATTGTTAAAACCCAACGAGGGCCTTCTTGTCCCACATTTCTTCCAATCTTGTTCTTTGGACATCGTTGAAAATTTTATATAAGGAAGTGTGGAGAAGGAAAAAAAATAAGCCTTTCCTCCTCCTTCAGGGTTTTTTTGGGGGGCTGGTCTAATAAGCAAACAGACCTGAAACAGATTAGCAAGAGAAAAACGATCAAACTTAATTACACATATAGGTACAGGAACCTTATATATATATATATGAGTCAGACACCATATGTACATGAGTGGTTCTAAGATAGAAAGGAAAGTGAAGCATATATGACATTTTGAGCTAAGGAACATCTTAGGGCTTCAAAGGGAAGGAAAGTAAAAGAGCAGATATCCAGTAATTAAAAGTTTGTCCTGCTCTGTTGATTGGTCAAAAAAGCTTATTCTAGGCTAGGGGGCAGGGAGATGGGTACAGAAATTTCTCTTGAGCCTGTAGGGTCTTGGTGGCCTTTAGCCACTATAATCTGCATACCACAGAGGCACATCTTAGGGTGACTGATTCAGAACCACTAAGTAAGGGAAGGAAGCAAACAAGGTAGGGAGAGAGAGAGGAAAAAAGGAAAAGCAAATCGAGATGAGCCTTCCTGCCTTGGGTTCTATTTACTGACACATGTAGAGCATGCTTACACATCTGACAAATTTTCCCAAGTCTAAGACAACAGCCCTGCCAGGGGGGTGAGGTCTACTTTATTCCATTTTAGTTTCTCTGAAAACAACTGTAGGACACAAACACTATTTTTCTGCTGTAGTAGGGCAATTGGAGCTGATGAGAAAAACTTAGGTCAGAAAATGGAAATGAATTCAGTCATTTTAATATTCTTTTTTATTTTCCCCCCAAAATAAAATGAAATCTGGGCTTTTTGATTCCTCTCCAATCCACTGAAGGATAGCTTTCCTTTTTCATTTAACTGATTTTTATCTCTACAACTCACATAAAATTCCCAGTTTTGGAAGATAGACTTGATTTGCCAAATAGAAAGTATAAGAAGAGACATATTTTTTCCAACACTCTCCTGGTTGCTGCAGCCACTATGTCTTGTTCGGTCAATGGGGGTCTCCCTGCTTAACTTTGGAGAAATGGCCAAACCATTTCCCAAAGTGGCTGCACCATTGTATATTCCTATCAGAAATGTACAAAAGGTCTTTTGGTAGAAATTGTTCCAGAAATATTGTTAAAAACTTAACAACTTTGAAACTTTTAGCATTCCCATAAAAACAATATTATAAAACTAGTAAATTATTTCAAAGTACAATTGTGGTTCCTATTATGTTTTAATAAATAACTCACACAAAGATAAACATGCATCTTGCCCATGTAACTTTATTTTCTTTCTGTCAGTTGTAGAAATTAGATCCAAATATCTTCACAGAGTGATATTACTCCATTCTCCTTCTGCTGTCATGACAGGTGAAAGAAAATTACTAAATCACTCACAGAGTCTAAAAGCCAGAGAATAAAAGTTCTAGAAAACACTTGTTAAAATAATTCCTGGCCCATAGTACAGAGAATAAAACAAAAATTCCTTTAGACACAGAACTTAGTACAAAGAGTTTGAAGCACAAACAAGGTCAGTAAAATCATTGTTCATTTTCCTTGGAAAAGATACAAAGCCTAGAAATAAAGTCCAGGAGAAAACTGAGCTTGAAAAAGAAATTAATTTTACTGTGATAAAGCAGGCTTAGCAATAACCACTCTGTCACTTGCCCAGGGCAGCTGAAAATTTGTACCAGAAAAGGAATAATAAAGAATTCTGACTATTTTATTCTTATGGGAAGGGTTGGCTGGTTGAAACAAAATCAGAAATTGGTAAGCATTTTAAATTTATCTCCATATTTGTATAAGAACGATGTGGGAACAAGAAAACAAAATCTCAGAGGGTCTTAAGAAAACAAAAAAGATTCAGCCTTTTAAAAACAAAAACAAAGCATGAGTTAGTAGAGTGCAGACCATTCCCTGGTTTGAACAAAGGAGATTCACCATAAATGCAAAAGAGTAACAGCAACAAAAATGAGGATGGTAATGAAATTACTAAGAAAAGTCAACATAGTAATGCTAGAGTAGTGTAAAAGGCTCCCCTCAAGCAAGACTAGGAGCCTTTGGAGCCCAGAGGCCTTTGAGGGGCCCCTCTGCATTTTCCTGGTGTTTGGCTTTTGCCTGAGCCTGGTCCTGAAACCCCACCCTGGAACCCTGTTCCTTGCATTGGACCAAATGGAAACAATAAACTCTTTGCAGCAAAAAAGAAAAGGAAAAGGAAAAAAATAGACAAGGCAGCATTACTCATAACAAATTTACCAGAGGAAAGAGGATAAACGATACGTACGAAAATATCTGTTAAGGAAATTCTAATTCTGAGAGGGAAGCCCACGTAGTAGGAGAAGTTTCATGGATCAGAGAGGAACACAAACAACTTGGTTCAAAATGTTTAGAATTAGTAGGAAAAATTATTTTAACTTTATATTTCTTTTAAATAATCAAGATATTAGAAAATAGCTGCTTATTTAAGTTTTCCAACAAACAGTCCTGTCATAAAATGGGTGAGAGTCAGAAATAAAAATTAGAGGAGAATGCGTATTTTTTTTTGCTAACACAGACTCTCATATTTTCCATAGAACTCACTTGGCAACATTAAACAAATGAGCTTCCTGATAACACTAAAGACACCTAATGGTGAAATAGTACTGTCCTTTGGAGGACTCACTTCCATACCAAAAGCATTAAATTATTTCAGACCGCTAAGATGCCTTTTTATAGTTGACTCAATTATTTAATAGGAAATATTGAAAAGGTAGAGAGCAGGGACAGTTGTGGAATATGGAAAGAAAACCGAATTAACTTCTAGAATGGTGCCTCACTTCTTTCATCTGTAAAATGGAGATAAGAAAATCTATCTTTTGGGTACTTTAGGTCAAGATGGCAGTGTAGGCAAACATGGCTTGCCTCTTCACACAACCACATCAAAATTACAACTAAAATATAGAGCACCCATCACTCAGGAATGTCAGAAATCAACTGAATGAAAGTCTGACAACCCTGAAATAGAGTTGAATAGCAGTCTGATAACTATGGAATTAAAGAAACCACATCCACCCATCCTCCTGTAGGAGGGGCACAGACACAGAATGGGCTGGCCCCACACCCACATGGATATCTCAGAGTAAGGAATTTTAGACCTACACTAGGCCCCCTAGCCCAGGATTTCAGTGTCAGAAAGGTAAGTCCCCATAATTTCTGACTACAAAACCCAGCAGGGATTGAGTCCATGGAGAAATGCTGGAACCCCAAGTAGTTCCTCTTAAAAAAACCACATGTGGACTCACCTACTCAGACTCTCCCCCTCTGAGCTCCAGGACTGGTGTAGCAGCTTGAAAGGCACCAGTGGTAGACAGGGAGAAACTGAAGTGTCTGGCATCAAGGCAAGCAGAAGGCATTGTCTCTTTGCTGAACCCTCCCCACAAAGAACTGGTAAGCTGGTGCCATATCTGAGACTCCATTAACCTGGCTAACACTGTTTGATTTGCCTTGGAGATCTCCAGAAGCTCTGACCCACCCAACTTATAGACCTACCCAAGCTGCTTTTCCATAAGAATGTCTTGTCTTGGCTCCTAAATCCTATCTAACAAGCAACAGCTGGCTTCAGTAAGAGCTGGTGGCAGTCAAGTTAGATTCACAGCTTGGCTTCACCTGGGAATCTCAAGTCTGGCACAAGTAACAGCCTTTTCAGACCGCTTTAGAGCTCAGACAAGGCGACCCTGTGATAAACACAGGTGGGGGTTGACCTTGGCCTGCCTCACCTGGAAAACCCCAGGGCCAGCACATCCAGTGGACAAGTACAGACCACACTGGAGCACCATCACCCTGCACTTGCACAGCTGATCCTCCATGGAGGGTGGAGGGTGGTGATCAGTGGTGACAGCCTATACTTGCAGCTGAGTGGCCTGGGTGAATCCTTCCCATTGATCTGCCAACAGCAAGCAAGACTCAGCTACAAGAGGAGGGTTGTCTTGCAGCCTTTCAAGGCAAGGCATGTTCACTCAGAATTCGGGAAGATAGATGAAAATGTGTGGAGCTGTGAGAATGCCTCACATGCCTTTATTCAAGGATGGGGTGAGTCATACACACCACAAGCCATGTATTGCACTGGCAGGGAGTTGGGAGTCCCAACTCCCTTATATACTAAATGCACACAAATCCAGCAGGGTGCCAAGATATTGTATAACAAAGCATGATTTTTTGCATGCAGGTCCATTCTCAAGACTATGGGCATACTGCTTATTGGGCCCATTCTCAAGGCTGTGAGAATGCTGCTTATCCTGGTTGCCCAGACATCTGGGTGAGGAAGACTGACTGACTCTGTTTACCCTGGAAGGGTGTGCTCAGCTCACATGAAGGCACAACTTAAGCACACAGCTTGGGTGATAGGGGAGGCTGTTCTCCTGGACCCTACAGAACTACATTAGGCCACTCTACCAAGACATGGAGTCATAGCAGCTCTATGTAATACATAGAAACAAACACAGGGAGGCTGCGAAAATGAGGAGACAAAGAAACATGGCCCAAATGAAAGAACAGATCAAAACTCCAGGAAAAAGAGATAAACAAAATGGAGATAAGCCGTCTATCAGATACAGAGTTCAAAACACTGTTATAAGGATGCTCAAGGAACTTAGTGAGGACCTCAGCAGCATAAAATAGACATGGTCAGAAACAAAGTATGCACTAGTTGAAATAAAGAACAATTTACAGGGAAACAACAGTAGAGTGGGTGAATCCAAGAATCAAATCAATGATATGGAACATAAGGAAGAAAAAACAACCAATCAGAAGAATAAGAAAAAAGAACCCCCCAAAATGAAGGTAGTATAAGCAGCCTCTGGGACAACTTCCAGAGGTCCAAGATTCACCTCAAGGGGTGCCAGAAGATGAAGAGAAAGAACACGAAATTGGAGGTCTGTCTGAAAAAATAGTGAAAGAAAACTTCCCTAATTTAGTGAAGGAAATAGATGTGAAGCACAGAGAGTCCCAATTTTGATGGATGCAAAGAAGCCCACTCTAAGACACATCATAATTAAAAGGCCAAAAGTTAAAGATGAAGAGACTCTTAAAAGCAGCAAGAGAAAAGAACTTAGTTACCAGAGGGTTGCCAGATGGGAGGGGGATGGGGGAAATCAGTGAAGAGGTGAGGGGATTAAGAAGTACAAATAGATAATTATAGAATAGCCATGAGGTTGTAAAGTACAGTAAAGGAAATATAGTAGCCAAAGATCTTATACACATGACTGATGGACATGAACAAAGGTCAGAGATTGCCTGAGGGAGTTGGGGGTGCTGGGTGGATGAGGGGGAAGGGGGGAAATCAAGATAACTGTAATAGAATAATCAATAGGATATAATTAAAAATAAACAAAACTTCTGTTGAAAAAAATCTATCTTTTGGGTTCTTATGGTGAAAATCCAGTGTACTGCAACCCAGTAGTGATGGTATAAGTTGCCTATGGGCTTATTCCCAAGAACAAGCCCCTCGGAGTGATCCTACCTATTTCTGAGGAGCCCCAAGGGGCAGCCTACGTTAGCTTGGGACATTGCCCTCTGGTCCCTGTTTCAGCCTCTCTGTCAAGCTGCCACAGTGTACTTACAGAGTCAAGGCTCTCCTAAGGTATAGTTTTCCCTTTCTCCCAAGTGGCGAACAACTTCTCTTTCTTTCTCACAACATGATAGAAACCAGCACGTGACTTTGTATGACATTTAAGGGATATTAGAAAGTAGGACACCAAAATAACATACAACTTCCACACAGGTCCAGCCCCATTCTAGGGGAGCTCAGAGTGACCACTCCCAATCTTTTTCTTAACCTGCCTCCTGAGGCAGCCTGTGTCAGTCGAGCCATTTGGGAAATAGGGGTATAAAAGATTTATTGGGGAATGAGATCTGTGGGAAGAAAAGGAGGAACTGGGATTGAGTAAGAGCCATCAGGCCGAGATGCATATCCGACAAAGACTCCCTTAGCCAACAGGAGCTCCAGAGCAAATACTGTCTTTGCTGAGCTGGACCCGAAGCAGTTAACACCTGGAAGCTGTCAGCTGACAGTACCCCTCAGAGCTGGGCAATGAGTCTTTCTTAAAGGAATCTCTGAGAAGCACACATTCCCATCTGCCATGCCACTCAACACAGCTAGTTACCCACTCCAAATCACCAGAAATACCCCAGCCACACTTTGCCTCCCATTCTGACCAAACTGCCCCTTAACTCCAGAGAACAGAGAAAATTGAAGGCCTGATTCCTATATTCTCATGACCTGCCGAGACAAACCTCTCCCTCACAGAACTGACAATCAGAATGTCCATTCACTTATAGGAAACCCACTGCCACCCACAAAATTGTGGCTCACCTATGGCCCTAATAAGACAATCACAAAAAAGTCTAATATTAGTATGTAGATGCTCCTCAACTTACATGAGGTTACATCTCAATAAACCCATGGTAAGTTGAAAATACTCT
Organism: Artibeus jamaicensis; assembly: GCF_021234435.1. NCBI lineage: Eukaryota > Metazoa > Chordata > Mammalia > Chiroptera > Phyllostomidae > Artibeus > Artibeus jamaicensis. Next base: position 6,304,820 of record NW_026521822.1, read on the forward strand.
AAGTCAGAGGTGGCAAACACAAGGCTCAAGGACTGAATCCAGCCCTCCACTTGGTTTTATTCGGCCTGGCACTTTGTTTCTACCTGGTGACAGGACCGAGCTCTCACTTAACTTTAAGTTAAGGAGTAGTTACATTTATACAGTCCTCAAATTACATTCGACCCTTTGAAGGCTGATGTGCCCCAGGTGAAAATGAGTTTGACACCCCTGCTCTAAGTCGAAAATGCATTTAATATACCTAAACTACTGACATCACAACTTAGCCTAACCTACCTTAAACTTGCTCAGAACACTTACATTATTAGGATGTAATGTCATCATGAGTCAAGGAGCATCTGTAATTGCCTTCCTCTTCTTATTTCCAGAAGCGGGAGACTCACGTTGTACAGAACAAGGGACTGGCGCGGGGGAGTAACTATTGGCCTACCCAGGGACACCAAAAACTGTTACAGAACACAGTCGCACAGGGCCAAGGGCAAGGCCAAAGGGGTACGATATACTCTTACCAAAAAGACCCCCCACTAGGTTCGATTGTCTGCCGCCTTGGGAAAGACATCTCTCAAAGAGATTTGTAAAGAGGAAAGGAAATGTTTATTTAAAGCTATACAGGTTTAAAGTAGTGATGTCTCTAATGTCTTCATTAAAATATCAAAGTCCTTTTGGATACCCACAAACGCCCACAGTGCTTCCTTCTCCCCCTGCCCTAATTTGCGGTACCATACTCAGGAAAAGAAGTAGGCATCTGTGATTCAATTTGCTGGCACCATCGGCTGTGTCGCCATCCAGGCAGGATCTCTAATTATTTTATAGCCATGTGGTGCCTTCTCAGGGTCTACTGGCAAGGGTTCTTTCACCCTTCTTCTGGGCAAAGTCTCTCCTGCTTCCTAGGCCATGTGGCCAAAGGGAGCACCCCAAAGCTGCGTGGTTCTCTTCTACCAAGCCTGCAGGGCCCCCGACTCTGCCAAAGCTACATGGTGATTTCCCTCACATGGCTGAAGGAGTCCCCATTCTGGCCAAAGCTGCATGGTTCTCTCCTTAATAGATGCTGCATTTCAGTTTTAAATCCCCGTGCCAATCTTCCTCTGCAGCCCCATTTCTGACTCCTACTACAATCAGTTACACCTGCCAGCATTCCGATATTCTTCCAGCTTTTCTGGGCTGCCACAGTAAGTCTGGGCAGGTGTGGCCCCATAGTATGGAGCCAATCATCTCCAAACTCTCACACAGGTGCTGTAACCAGGGGGAGTTGCTTCCCACTTACATCTTGAGTAGAAGTCACTTCCATCCCCCTGGCTCAAAGCACAGGCACAGCTATTTAACATATCTATGCAACCAGTTAAAGGTTATAGATATGTTAAATGACCATGCCAGAGGTTAGCTGCAAAAACACAAAATACAATATTCAAAACACACTGGCAACATAGTATCCAAGACAGAATGTTGGTTGTGTGCCCTTGTGACTGCATGTTTGAGTAGAAGACATGGCTCACTGTGCGCGTGCGGCATTGCCCAGCATGTGAAGAGCGGTGCACCACATATTGCTAGCCCCAGAAGAGATCAAATTTCAAAACTTGAAGTATGGATTCTACTGAATGAGTGTCACTTTCACATCATAAAATTGAAAATGTCATAAATTGGGGATAATTTGTATTCCCCAAGTATGGGTTATTCTACTTTGAAAAGCACTGTGTGTGGCCTATTAACAGCTAATTCAACGGGCATGGTGCCAATTTTGGTAAAGCTACTTACTTGTTTCTTCTTTTCAAGGGTGCCGTAGTCTTAGAATTCAGTTTCATCCAGGGAGGCTTATTAAAAATAAACAATCTATGTAAAAAGTGCCTCGAGTGCCTTCGCTTTTTATGTAAATGCAAGAAAATATTTTTGTAGTGCCAAATATTTATAGGTGTATGAAAACTTTCTTGATTGAATTTGTCACTCATTCTAAATATGACTATCATTTACTTTCAAATAGTGAGTAATTATCAGGAACAAGGACAAGTTCAAGAAGAGAACATTAACAGCATTTTCCAATTCTCTTCTTCACAGTATATACTTAATATAGTTAGTCCTAAGCTCAAATACAGATTTTTTCCCAAAAGTTAATAGTAAGACCTTTGTTTGGAACTTTGCTTAAAGTATATTTCCCATTAAAACAATGCATGCACTTTCTTCAGTGAACCCACAAAATGCAAATTACTTAAAACTGTAAAGACTTTTTCTTCTGTTACAAAATATACTTAGAGATAGAATGTGTATCAAGACATTTTTATTTTTATTTTTTAAATATTTCACTAATTCATCTTTAGGGAGAAGAGAAGGAAGGGAGAAAAAGAGGGAGAGAAACATTGATGGAAGAGAGAAACATCGATCATATGCACCTCTGCCAGGGACCAAACCCACAACCCAGGCACGTGATCTGATGGGGAAATGAACTGGCAGCCTTTCACTTTGTGGGATGATGCCTGACCAACTGAGCCACACTGGTCAGGGCTCAGAACGTTTTTAAACACATATATTATTCAACCTCTTCACAATACGACATGGCTACTTACAGTATAAAGACATCTCAAAGATGGGGACAACGTACATTATAGATAGTAAAATATCTATAATACTCAAAAAGGAGGAGGGGACCAGGGGCTGGGAGGGGGATGCAAGAAGAAAGGTTAGACAAAATTTCCTCCTCCTCTTTTCCAGTTCTGATTTTTACCATTCCTTAATTTCCCCAGTCCCTTTCAATTACCCTGCAAACAGAAAACCATACTGTTGGGATGGGAAGAGCAGTAACAAAAATTTCTCTTGCTCTCTCTTTTTCCTCTTCCTCCAATGCCGTCACTATCTCCATTTTTCTCCCTGGTCTCCTCCATCTTTTCTCTCTCTGTCTCAAAAACCTCTCCATTCTTCTTTGTCCCTGATCCACATGCCCCATCATTCCTTATGTTGTATCATTTTTGCCTTCATATTCCTCTCCAATTTATCTCCTAGTTTGCATCCCACGGCCGTTGCCCACCTCAGGCTCTCATGGTCTCTTACCTGCAACCCCCACGATTCTCCCTGTCTCTGCTGCTCCTCATCCATCTTCACCCTGTGAGTAAGACAAATTCCATCGTGTTGCTCTCCTGCTTGTCGACCCTGATACTTTGGGGATAGAACCTGAACTCCTTATATCTGGGTCCTTCCTACTTTTTGGACATCATCTCCTTGCCACCCCTCCATCCATTACATCTGACCCAGTCCTTCTTGGACCCTCAGACTGGGTTGAGCAGGTCTCCTTCAGCCCCTCCCAGCCTGTGAGCACCTTGAGGAGAGACACCAAGTCTTTTATTGATAATACAATGTTGCTGAATTAAGTACACTCCACTACCAGTTTTGGAAACAGTGACAAGTAAAGTGGGACCTTGGAACAAAGGGAGAAGGGACCAGGAGTGACTAGGGACAAGAAATGCAGCACGCGCGAGAGAGATGCGCCATTTGGGGTGGCAGAGGATCTGAGCCAGCCTGGGGGAAAGGAGTCCTAGTGCGAGGGTCACTCTCCGCTGCTGATGAAAGAAAGCGAGGGCCACGTGACATCAGCCGCTGGAGCACAGGCAAGAACTTGGATTAAACTGGGTGCAAGTAAGCCAGAAACGTCCTGTACCCTTGTAATGTATAAACAACATAAAAAAAAGCAAATATTAAAGATTAGTATCTGGGCTCTAATGCTTAGTCTCATAAGCTCGATTGAAAATGAATGCTGTAATTCTTGTGAAAAACCTTCCCATGATACTTTTCTAAAATTAAATGTAAATAAATGCATATACATATACATTTGTGTCTATATATATGCATTATATATAGTTATATATAATATACATTCTGAAACAAACTCCACTGAGTGTGTTTAATAAAGAGTAGTAGAGTAGCTAACACTTTCTTTTGCATGGGGAGACCCTCCTTCAGTCTACAAAACCTTCTCTTCCCAAGCAAATCTTGTTCTTAAAAATAGCACTTTTTCAAAATAAGGGCAACAAAACTAGACCCAGATTCCTGGTAACAGAAACATTTGCTTAAGAATTTTTTCTCGTTAGAAGTTGGGGGTGTCCATGCATTAGCTATGTCAGGCTACAAGGGAAACACTGATTTACTAATTCTGGAGTGGAAAATTTTTTTCCTATCCAACCTGCTGGTCCACAGAAACAACAAAAACATAAAATCTATCAAGGTCCACATAAATATGTAATTTAATGAAGGGGCTGGAAAGAGGTATTCCAAGTCATGAAATCCAAAGACCTACAACCAAGATTGCTCTATCCAGCAAAGCTTTCATTTAGAATGGAAGGGCAGATAAAGTGCTTCTCAGATAAGATCAAATTCAAGGAGTTCATCATTACCAAGCCCTTATTACATGAAATGTTAAAGGGACTTATCGAAGAAAAAGAAGTTAGAGAAACATGAACAGTGAAAGGACAACAAACTCACAGTTATTAACAACCACACCTAAAGCGAAAGCAAACTAAAAGGACAGCTAGATCAGGAGTGGAAACATAGAAATGAAGATCTCAAGGAGGGTTAGCAACAGGGGAGTGGGAGGAGGAGAAGGGGGGAGAAGGTACAGAAAATAAGTAGCATAGACAGTAGGTAGAAAATAGATGGGGGGGGCAAGAATAGCATGGCAAATATAGAATCTAAAGAACTTGAGACACAGGGTCATAAACTAAAGGGGGGTAATGGTGGGGATGGGGGGGTAGGGTGGAGGGGAATGAAGGGGGAATAGAACAACTGTAACAGCATAATCAATAAAAAATTTAAAAAAGAGAACTAGAAAGTATTCTATTTCATGCTTTAGCATAATAAATATTTAATAAATACAGCAAATTAAGAAATACTTTTGTCTTTTCTTCTGATGACAAGGCAGAGGATAAGGAAAAATGAGGAAGAGAACAGAATTGCAAATAAATGAGAGGGAAAGATGCAGGGCCAGATGGACACAGAGAAATCAATATACAAATGGAAATGTAAAGACAAAAGCAGAGCCAGATTGGTAGATGCAGAGGTTTCGAACCTCAGCAGGAGGTGGTTAGCACTAATCCAGATGAGGAACACCAAGGGAGGAATGGGGTGGGGGTGAAAAAGGACAGCAAGCTCTGTCTTGGATATATTGTGTTTGAAGGACTTAGAGGTTCTAATTCAATAACTGGAAATATAAAACTCAGAGCTAAAGACTTAAATTTGGAGTTCATCCCTTTAGAAATAACAACTAAATCTGTGAGGGTGAAAAGAAAAACGTACAAGCTGGGGAGTGAAGAAAGAAGAGTAGATGTTAAAGAGTGACTTTATTATCCTTGGCTGGTGTGGCTCAGTGGATTGAGTGCCAGCCTGCAGACCAAAGGGTCACTGGTTCAATTCCCAGTCCAGGGCACAGGCCTGGGCTGCGGGCCCATTTGCCAGTAGGGGGCACTCAAGAGGCAACCACATGTTGATGTCTACCTCTCTTCCTTTCCTTCTCTTAAATAAAATAAATAAAACCTTTTAAAACAAAGAATGACTTCATTAAATTAATGTAATAACTTGTCTTTAGAGGAAGCAATGGAACTGAATATGCAGCATTATTTTGCAATATTTTGGTTTGACATTTTGTGATACATTAATCTAAATGCCTATTTATAGCTATACTTACAGCTATATTTTGTTTTATGGTAAAGTTTCTCACAAACATACACAGAATCAAAGGTCAAAGTTCATCACTGGCAGCACAAACTAAATATCAATATTCATTTTTCTGTTCTATACTTTAATTATGCAAAAGTTTCTGTTGAAACACAGATGATAGATTTCTGTCTTAACCGATATCAGTTGGTTATTCTTGCAAACTAATTAGAAAATGTTGTTCAAAAATGGGTTCAAAGCCCACTGAGTCTCCTCATTTGGTAGATTTTTAAATCAGTTAGAAAATTATATTTCCAAGATTTTAGGTGTACAGACATAAAAATTTTTGTAGGTGTCATTTTAAATTGATTAGATAGCAATATCAGTTATGGTGGAAACATTGCCTACTTCTCTTTTCAAAATGCTGTTTACAACACAAGTTTATATTGAGAAGTAGTTAATTTTCCATGCTTTGGCTGACTTCATGTTAGATCCTATTAGACTGCTGCTTCCCTGCCTCCTGTGGCTGATGGAAGAGCACTTACTAAAAGGTCAGTTCTGCCAGTTCATCTTCCCTTGGCTCAAAATATTAGTACCACCTTCAATCAGTAGCCTCTTTGCAGTGATTTTTAAAATCCTTTGTCTATTTTCTGAGGACTAGTTTGCTTAAAAGTAGGTATTATAAGCCACAAAAGTCTGTGTAAACAGTAGCTTGTTTACACAGTAACATGCTGAAAGCAAGTGAATGAATGAGATCACAAAGGTCAGCCTCCTCACTCTGCGATTCTCTCTCTTCCCTGGGACATCTCCTCACATGACACAGATGGGTTGGGGCAACAATGTCATTCTGTGTATAAATATTAGTAAAGCCTTTAATGTAGATTTCAAAATAATAATGTCCTTCTCATCTTTAGACTTAAAAAATATTCAAATAGGATTTCTATTATTTTGTTCCTGTACCCCAGTGGTTTTTAATCCAGAGCTCAGGGATGTGGAGAGCACTGCCTTGAAGCAGTAGTTTTGAGGTGTCAGAGTGTCTAAGAATCTTTTGAAGGTTATTTATTTATTTAAGTTTATTAAAAAATAATTTACATATAGAAAAATTTACCTAGTTATGTAGTTCTATGAGTTTGGACCACTGAGTATGTAACTACAACTACAATGAAGATATAGAAAATTTTTATCATCCCCTGCAAATTACCTTGTGACCCTTTGTAGTTCATCTTTTTCCACTCTTTGCAGCCCCTGCCAAACACAGATGTGATTTCTGTCCCTGTAGTTATACATTTTTAATTGAGATCAAATTCATATAATTTAAAATTGATGATTTAATCATTTTAAGTGCTTAAATATATTCATAATGTTGTACAACCATCACCACTACCTAATTCTAAGAGTTTTCATTGCCTGTGAAAGAAACTCCATCACCATTAAGCAGTCTGGAAATATTTATTTTAAAAGCTTGTTAAACATGCAGATTCCCAAGCAGGGGTTAGGGCTTTAGAACCTGCATCATGCCCTGGATGGGTAAACTCAGTTGTTTAGAGTGTCGTCATGCTACACCAACTTTGCAGGTTCAATACCCAGTAAGGGCACATATAACAGTCAATTGATGAATCTATAAATAAGTGGGAAAACAAGTTAATGTTTCTCTCTCAAATCAGTTTAAAAAACACTTTAAAAGTATTCTTAAAAAAGAACCCACATCTTTTTTTTTTTACTTATTAGGAGATTTATTATTTACTATTCTCAAGAAAAATGGTAATATTTGTAATATATACTAGCAGAAATGGGATGAGCTTATGACGGCTTCAAACCATTACTATCCTACTTTTACTGTTCTCTTCAGGCCATTTTCTGAGAGCCACCAACAGTTCCAGTATTTGGTTTTCAGAATGTAGCAAAGAAAGAAAATTCAGAGGCAGCTTTTTTAATGGGGTGATGGGCCCCCAAATTATACCATTTGAGTCTCACAGTGAACTTCAATCACTTGTTCAGTGCTCAGTGCAAATGTGTGATATAGGTAATTATCCAACAGATAGAGAGTAAAGGTAGGTGGGTATTGGTGGGATCAGCTCTTTTTTTAAAATTAATTTTATTTAGTTATTTTTCAAGTACAGTTTTTTGTCTATTTTTCCCATCCCAGACCCTCCTGCCCCTTGCTCCCCACCTCCCTCCCATTTCTACCCCCCTTAGTTCTTGTCCCTGTGTCCTTCCTATTTGTTCCTCCAAAATCCTCCCCCTTTTTCCCCTTAACTTCCCTTCCTTCTCCCCTCTGGTCACTGTCCCCTTGTTCTCTATTTCAGTGTCTTGGTTTTTATTCTGCTTGCTTGTTTGTTTTGTTGTTTAGCTTCCTGTTAAAGGTGAGATCATATGCTATTTGTCTTTCAACACCTGGCTTATTTCACTCAGCATAATGCTTTCCAGTTCCATCCATGCTATTGCAAAGGATAGTAGCTCCTTCTTTCTTTCTGCTGCATGGAATTCCATTGTGTAAATGTACCACAATTTTTTGATCCATTCATTTACTGATGGGCATCTAGGTTGCTTCCAACTCTTGGCTATTGTAAATTGTGCTGCTATGAACATTGTGGTGCATAGGTTCTTTGATATTGATGTTTTAGGATTCTTAGGATATAATCCTAGCAGTGGAATTGCTGGGTCAAAAGGCAGGTCGATTTTTATTTTTCTGAGAAAATTCCATACTGTTTTCCATAATGGTTGTACCAGTCTGCAATCCCAGCAACAATGAACTAAGGACCCCTTTTCCCCACAACCTCTCCAACATTTGTTGTTTGTTGCTTTGTTTATGATAGCCATCCTGACTGGTGTAAAGTGGTATCTCATTGTGGTTTTAATTTGCATCTCTCTGATAGCTAACGATATTGAGCATCTCTTCATGTGTCTCTGAATGTTCTGTATGTCCTCCTTGGAGAAGTGTTTGTTCAAGTCCTTTTCCCATTTTCTAATTGAGAACCCGCATCTTTAACAAGTCCCCAGGTGTTTCTGACCCAAGTGGCCCCCAAATCACATTTTCAATAACTCTCTTCTAAAGATAAAGCTATTGTAATACAACACAATACAGTTCAATTTTAGAAGAGACACATGTGTAGTAACTGGACTGTTTTCTCTGAATACTTCCTGGATCTCCCTGGGACCTCACCATATTCTTCTAGCAAATGAGATCTCATTAACAATCAAATGTTAACATTAACAATCAAAATTTACATTAACAATCAAAATTTTTCTTTCCTTAAACCCACGGCTCATTCAGTACCTGTGTCTCCTCAGTAAAGAATGGATTATTTCTGAGCATCATCGATGGATATTTCTCATCTCTTTGCCCTGTCTCTAATCACAGAGTCACTTGGAGGCTCCTCCTAGTGTTGTAAGTCATGGTGGCCATACCAAGAACATCAAAGTTCATAGCGAGAGTGCTGTCCTCCAAGCTTCCCAATCGTAGGAAGGGTTCCCTGGAAACAGACTGTAAGACAGCGAATTGCAAGTGGAAGGTATTTGGGGGCAGTGCTCTCAGGATCTACACCCATAAAGAAGTAAGAAAGGCAGATTGAGCAGAGGGAGAGGCCAGGAGTTCAGCTAATCCTGCGATCAAATTGGGAGAAAGGATGGCCTTTCAATGTTGTTCTATATTGAGGCAAGCTAGCTAGGCCTTTTTGCATTTCTGCAGTAGCCAGTCATTGGCTATAGACTGCCCTGGTGGGGGGAGAGGGAGCAATTCCCTGTGGTAGAGAGCATGGTCTTGTGAGGGGCACAGCTGTGAGTCAGCAGCTGGTAGCCCCAGTACCTGAAGTAGAGGTGTTTAGGCCCTGAAGAGGGTATCTGAGCAGAACACTATAGTATCCACTACAGTCCCACTCTTATGCCTCCTATACCCAGGAGCTTTCTTAATAGTAAATTCACTTCATCTGGAAATAGTTTACTCAGGATTCTGGTTGGTCTTCTTTCCAGGGAATTTATAAGAAGAGGTCAATAGAAAGAACAAAAGCCCTGCTGATGCAGTTGATCCGGAGGCTGTAACTCAGGGTGTCAAACTCATTTTCACTGAGGACTCATTTCATATCAGCCTTGCGGTTGCCTTCAAAGGGCCAAACATAACTTTAGGACTGTATAAATGTAACTACTCCTTAACAGTTAAGCGAGAGCTCATCACTGCTGCTGGTCGTAGAAACAAGATGCCAGGCTGAATAAATCAAGGTGGAGGGCCGAATCTGGCCTTGTGTTTGCCAACTGCGTGTTAGTCCTTTGGATTAGGATTACTCAATATAGGCACTATGGACATTTTAGGCCAGATAATTCTTTCTTGTAAACGGTTGTTCTATTCACTGTAGAATGTTTAATTTAGTACTATTCCTAGCCTGACCCACAAGATGCCAATACTACCTATTTCCAATTTTGAAAATCAGAAATATCTCCAGACATTGCCAAATATTCCTTGGGTGGCAAAACTGGTACTTTTAAGAATCATTGATTTAAATGGTGATTGCTTCCAGGTTTTTTTTGTTGTTCAAGTACAGTTGTCTCCATTTTCACCCAACCACACAGCCCCTGCCCCACCCATCCCCTCCTCCCAACCTAGAACCATGTGTCTCTTATACTTGTTCCTTAATGGCCCTTCCCCTGTTTACTGTCAGTTTATTTTTTATTTCAATGTCCCTGGTAGCATTTTGCTCGCTTGTTTGTTCTGTTGATTAGGTTCCACTTATAGGTGAGGTCATGTATTTGTCTTTCACTGCCTGGCTTATTTCACTTAGCATAAAGCTCTCTAGATCCATCCGTGCTGTTGCAAAGGGTAGGAGCTCCTTCTTTCTTTCTGCTGCATAGCATTCCACTGTGTAAATGTACCATCATTTTTTGATCCACTCATTTACCGATGGGCTCTTAGGTTGCTTCTAGCACTTGAATGATTATTATAAATTGTGCTGTTATAAACATAAGGGTGGATAGGTTTTTTTGAATTGGTGTTTCAGGATTCTTAGGGTATAATCCCAGCAGTGGACTTGCTAGGTAAAAAGGCAGTTCCACTTTGAGTTTTCTGAGTAAGTTCCATACTGTTTTCCACAATGGCTACACTGTACATTTTTTCTAACAGTGCACTGGGGTTTCCTTTTCTCCATAACCTCTCCAACACTTGTTATTTGTTGATTTGTTTATAATGGCCATTTTTACCAGTGTGAGGTGGTACTCATTGCAGGCCTTTAAAAAATTTATCATGGTTTTAATTTGCATCTCTGATAGCTAGTGATGCTGAGCATCTTTTTATATGTCTCTGGACCTCCTTATGTCCTCCTTAGAGAAGTATCTGTCTAGGTCCTTTGCCCATTTTTTAATTGGGTTGTTTGTCTTCCTGGGGTGGACTCGTGTGAGTTCTTTATAAATTTTGGAGATAAAATCCTTGTCTGAGGTCTCATTTGTGAATATGTTTTCTCAAACAGTTGGTTCCCTTTTCATTTAAACGCTGTTTTCTTTAGCCATGCAGAAGGTTTTTTTTATTTTGATGAGTTCCAATTTGTTTATTCTTTCCTTATGTCACTTAATGTAGGGGTCATGTAGGTGAAAATATTGCTGCATGGAATATCTGAGATTTTCCTGCCTATGTTCTTCTCTAGGGCTCTTATGGTGTCACGACTTATATTTAAGTCTTTCATCCACCTTGAATTTATTTTTGTGCATGGTGTAAGTTGGTGATCGAGTTTCATTTTTTTGCACATAGCTGTCCAGATCTCCCAACACCATTTGTTGAAGAGGCTATCTTTACTCCATTTTATGTCTCTGCCTCCTTTGTTGAATATTAATTGACCATAGAGACTTGGGTTTAGTTCTGGGCTCTATTCCGTTCCATTGGCCTATGTGTCTGTTCTTATGCCAGTACCATATTGTTTTGATTACAGTGGCCTTGTAATATAGTTTTATATCAGGTATTGTGATCCCTCCTACATTGTTTTTCTTTCTCAATATTGCTGTGGCTATTCAGGGTCATTTATGATTCCATATAAATTTTTGAAATGTTTGTACTATATCTGTGAAATATGTCATTGGTATTTTAATAGGGATTGCACTGAATCTGTAAATTGCTTTGGGTAATATGGGCATTTTGATGATGTTAATTATTCTAATCCATGAACATGGTATATGTTTCCAATTATTTGTGTCTTCCTTAATTTCTTTCTTCAGCGTTGTATAGTTTTCTGAGTATAAGTCTTTTACCTCCTTGGTAAAGTTTATTCCTAGGTACTTTATTTTTCTTATTGCTATAACAAATGGGATTTTTTCTTGCTTCCTGATTTGGATCTTTCATTGTTGGTGTATAAAAATGTCTTTGATTCCTGAATATTGAATTTGATCTTACTGTTTTGCCAATTTCCCTTATTAGGTTGAGTAGTTTTTCTGGTAGAGTCTATAGGGTTTTCTACATACACTATCATATCATCTGCAAACAGTGCCAATTTTACTTCCTCTTTTCTAATTGGATGCCTTTTATTTTTGTTTCTTGTCTGATTGCTGTGCCTGGGACTTCCAATAACTATATTGAATAGGAATAGTGAAAGTGAAAATCCTTTTCTTGATTCTGATCTTAGTGGGAAAACTTTTAGTGTTTTTCCATTGAGTGTGATGCTGGCTGTAGGTCTCTCATATATTCCTCAGGAAAGGTTGAGCATTCCTCAACCTTTATTATGTTGAGGAATGCTCCCTCTACTCCCACTTTGCTGAGTGTTTTTATCATAAACAGGTGCTGTACCTTATCAAATTTTTTTTTGTGAATCTATTGATATGATCATGATTTTTCCTTTCCTTTTGTTTATGTGATGTGTTGTGTTCAATGATGACTATATATTGTACCATTCTTGCATCCTTGGGATGAATCCCACTTGATGATGGTGTACAGTCTTTTTAACGTATTGCTGGATGCGGTTTGCCAATATTTTGTTGAGGATTTTAGCATATATGTTCATCAGAGATACTGGCCTATAGTTCTGTTTCTTTGCTGTGTCTTTACCTGCTTTTGAGATTAGGATGATGCTGGCTTCATAAAACAAGTTTGGGAGTCTTCCCTCTTGTTGGGTTTTTTGGAATAGTCTGAGAAGAATAGAGGTTAGGTCTTCTTTAAATGCTTTGTAAAATTCTCCTGTGAAATTGTCTGGTCCAGAACTTTTGTGTGCCAGGAGTTTTTTGAGTATTGCTTTGATTTTGTCAACTGTTATTGGTCTGTTCAGGCTTCTTACTTGTTCTTCACTCAGTTTTGGGAGATTATATTTTTCTAGAAATTTGTCAATTTCACCTTCATTTTCAAATTTCCTGCATATAGTTGTTCATAGTAATTTCTTATAATCCTTTGTATTTCTGTGGTATCAGTTGTAATCTCTCCTCTTTCATTTCTGATTTTGTTTATTTGGGTCCTCTCCCTGTTTTTCTTGATGAGTCTGCTTAAAGGCTTGTCAGCTTTATTTGTCTTTTCAAAGAACCAGCTCCTGGGATTGATCCTTTGGATAGTTGTTTTAGTCTCTATGTTGTTTAATTCCGCTCTGATCTTATTTCCTTCCTTCTACTCACTCTGTGCTTTGTTTGTTGTTGTTCTTCCAGTTCTTGTACATGTAGGGTTGGGTTGTTAGTTTGAAATGTTTCTATCTATTTTAGGTAGGCCTGTATTGCTACGAACTTCCCTCTCAGGACTGCCTTTGCTGTGTTTCATAAGTTTTTGACTGTTGTATGTTCATTTTCATTTGTTTCTAGGAACTTTTTGATTTCTTCTTTGATCTCCCTGTTAACTTGTTCATTATTTAATAGCATGCTATTTAGTCTCCATGCATTTGAATGTTTTTGAGTTTTTCCTTGAGGTTTCTTTCCAGTTTCAGGGCCTTGTGGTCTGAGAAAATGCTTGATATGATTTCAATTTTCTTGAATTTGTTGAGGTTAGTTTTGTGTCCTGTTATGTGGTCTATCTTTGAAAATGTTCCACGTGCATTTGAAAAGAATGGGTATTTTGCTTCTTTGGGGTGGAAAGTTCTGTATATACCAGTTAAGACCATTTCATCTAGGGCGTTGTTCAATGCCTCAATATCTTTGTTGATATTTTGTTTGGAAGATCTTTCCATTTTTGACAGTGGGGTGTTAAAATCCCCTAGAGTAAGTGTGTTGCTGTCTATATCCTTCTTGAAGTCCTCCAAGATTTTCCTTATATATTTGAATGTTTCTTTGTTGGGTGCATATTTGTTTACAATGTTTATGTCTTCTTGATGGATTCTTCCCTTGAGTGTCATGAAATGTCCTTCAGTGTCTCTTTTTATGGCCTTCGTTTTGAAGTCTAATTTTTCTGACATAAGTATTGCTACACTAGCTTTTTTTCCCCCTGTTCATTTGCTTGGAATATTTTTTCCAACCCTTCACTTTCAGTCTGTGTAGGTCTTTTGTTCTGAGGTGGGTCTCTTGTAGGCAGCACATGTGTGAGTTACATTTTCTTATCCATTCAACTACCCTGTGTCTTTTGATTGGAGCATTTAATCCACTAACATTTAAGGTTATTATTAACAGTTAGTTGTTCATTTCCCCACCTCCCTTTGTACCTGTGTCCCTGTCTCTCTCACTCTTTTTCTTCCTTTTCTTATAGCAATCTCTTTGGCATATTTTGTAGAGCTGGTCTGATGGAGATGTATTCTTACAGCCTTTTTTTGTCCAAGAAGCTCCTTATTTCACCTTCCATTTTAATTAGAGCCTTGCTGGATAGAGTAGTCTTGGTTGCAGGCCTTTGTTTTTCATTACTTGGAATACTTTTGCCATTCCCTTCTGGCTTACAATGTTTCTATTGAGAAGTCAACTGCTAGCCTTATCTGAACTCCCTTGTATATTACTTCTTGTTTCTCCCTTGCTGCTTTTAAGATTCTTTCTTTGTCTTTAAAACTTGGCATTTTAATTATGGTGTATCTTGGAGTAGGCCTCTTTGGGGGTCATCTTAATTGGGACCCTCTCTGCTTCCTGAACTTGTGTGGCTTTTTCCCTCTCTATGTTCAGGAAGTTTTCTGTCATTATTTTTTCAAACAGGGTTTCTATTCCTTGTTTCTTTTCTTCTGGTGGTAATCCTATGACTCAAATGTTGCATTTCATGTTATCTTTTAGCTCCCTTAAACTATCTTTATATTTTGTTAGTCTTTTTTCATACAGCTGTTCTACCTGAGTGTTTGCTTTATCTGTCTTCCAGCTCACTACTTTGGTCCTCTGCTTCATCCAGACTCATTGAAATTTCTTCTAGTGTGTTTTTTATTTCAGAAATTGTATTCTTTATTTCTTCCTGATTCTTGTTTATAGTTTCTATTTCCTTTTTCAGACTGTTGTAGTTCTCACTCAGTTCCTTGTAGTTGTCTGTGAGTTCTTTAAACATCCTTATAACCATTCTTTTGAATTCTATATCTGATCATTTGCTTGCCTCCATTTCATTTAGCTCTTCTGGTAGGTAGTCTTCCATTCCTTTTGACTGCAGGTACTTTCTTTGTCTCCCTATTCTAGGTGACTGTTCTTGTTTGTTTCTGAAATTCTTGATGCTCTGTTTTGCTAGCTGTCTTTGTAGGTGAACTTCTATGGTAGGAATTCTATGGGATTCAGTGGAGTGGTCTCTCTGATCTCCTTGTCTGGATGCTCTAGGTTTGCCCTTTCTTCTGTTTGTGTGGAGTTTCTTGTTGTACTTGGGTTTTACCTGTTGGTGGTTCCTTTGTTGTTGGGTTCTTTCCTCCATTGGTTTTACCAGTGTTCACACCTCCCACTTTATCTTGTATGTGGTCAGTGGCAGGGCAAGGCGAAATGCATTACAACAGTGGGAGAGTATTCTACGGGATTTAAAGTACCAACAAGTAGAGAATAGATAGGAGATCCGTTGGAGAAGTACAGCGATAACCATCATATTTCACCTAACTTGCCACTTTTTATAAAAGATGAAAAAGAAAGAAGACTCTAATTAGAGGGGAGAAAGAATGTGAGCTGAATCTATAAAACAGAGTGCTTGTGCAAGGTTAGATGGTTAAATACAGTTAGATGGTGCAATAAGGGATAGAAACTAGACCTAGTGTGTGCAAGAATAAAGTTAACCACAATAGTAACAAAGCTCAGGAAGATAGTGCAATGGGCCAAGACCAGGTTGGAGTGGTGTGCAGTACTTACAATTTTATGGAATAATATTTTACAACAATAAGGAACAGCAATAATATGACATGAAATATATGATCTGAATAAAAAGAATAGAAAATAAAAGACCAAGATAGTGTATTGAAATAAGTGAAGTGAAAGAAGAAAAATTAAAAGACAGTGTGAAAGGGAGAACAAAGAAAACCAGTCAAACAATACAATTAAAGAAAGAAACACAATGAAGAAAACTAAACAGAAAGAACAGAAATAAAAAAATAGATAAAAATAAAAAATAAAACACAAGTTCTGCAGGACAGCAAAGTGAAATTTGTCTCAGTTTCCCAGCTGGCGTTAGCCTTCTGGTCTCACTAGGGATCTGTCTTTGGTTCTTTGGTCCTTCCACAGCTCCAGGTCTTACTGTCTTTTTGGGGAGGGGGGAGAGAAGCCTCCTGCTGACTTTAAACCCACCAAGTGAATTCTGCTGGTCTTCCTGGCTGCTGTAGGCAGAGGGGGGCTAGGCTTCACTTTTTTCTTTTCCTGTGGTTTTGTGAAGATGGGGGCTAGGTCAGGGTTGCAATATTCACAGGTGCCCGGCCTCCAGCCCAGGCCTTCTGAGCCCTGTGTGGCTCCCACTGTCCATCTGCACCAGGCTGGTGCCTTTAATACACCACGTTGTGCCACCCATGAGGTGCACTGATTAGGAGCAACCCGCACCTCCTCCTCCCTCTTTGCTGGCCTGGGTGCTGTGCACTCTCAAAGTCCTTTCCGGGCAGTTTAGTTCCCTTATTAAATTAAGTCTCTCTGGGAACTGCTAAGTCTCTGAGCCCTTGCTGCCCCCCTCTGATCAGCGCCTCCAGCACCCCTCCTCCTCGCTCTTTACTAGCTAGCTACTGGCTATTTTGAGGGAGAGGTCCTTGCACAGTGGCTGCAAGTCAGTTTTTTTAGTGACTTTCCCTTGGTTGTGGGCTGCCATTCTTAACAAGTGCCCAGCTTTTCATACAGCCCAACTCTCTGTCCCGAGACTCTCTGGGTCACAATCAGTCGTGGCCCAACTCTTCTCCCATCTCCAGGCGTCTCCTTGTTCCCTGATTTCTCTGGTTCTGTTGAGCCACAGAACACAGATGAAGCTGGGAAATGCTGCCCCCTCCCTCTTTGTGTCTCCCACTGCGTCTTTACCCCCCCAAGGACTTCAAGTATCCAGGTCTCTCCTAGGCCAGACTGACTTCCCTGCTCTGGAGGGGAGGGAGCTGTGAAGTTACAGTGGCTGACCCAGCTCTCCTCCAAAGTTCCTATGGCAGCCATGGTGCTTGGCACAGGGCCCAAGGGCCTCCTGTCAGTCTCCAAAATCTCCTGACTGTCAGTTTTTAAGCGTCCTCTGCAATCTTTGGCTTCCAAACTTCATATAAGCTGGGATTCCATTTGCTGTTCACTCTGTTCTTCAGAAGATCAGCTAGGTATCCGAGTTGGGTGCATGGGCAAGTGGGTTAAACTCCCACCTACCTCAGTGCCATCTTCAGGAATACTTCCCAGGGTTTCAAGTGCCGTGCATATGCAAATGTACTCATATTTGTATCTCAGCCCACATCTTCTCCTGAACTCTAGGCTCACGTCACATATAGCTTACTAGACATTGCCAGATTGACAGGGCAGGATGAGGGCCCAAATTCAGTTCAAGATGATATTTATTGGGTTGGCCAAAAAGTTCATTTAGTTTTTTCCATATGATGGCTCTAGTAGTGCTTAGTTGTCTTTAACTTCATTTGAAACAATTTTGTTAGATTATATTTTTTGACAGCCGTCATATCAACATGCATTAAAAAACATCACAATTGGTGAATTTTTGAGCAGCCATTTTAATATTGAAGATGGAAGAAAATATGCAACATTTAAAAAATATTATGCTTTATTATTTCAAGAAAGGTTATAGTGAAACTGAAATGCAAAAAAAAATGTTGTGCAGTGTATAGAAAAGGTGCTGTGACTGATTGAATGTATCAGAAGTGGTTTGTGAAGTTTCTTGGTACAATTGACATTTTGGTCAAATAATTCTTTGCTATGCATCTGTCTTGTGTGTTGGAAGATGGTTAGCAGCACCCCTGGCCTCTACCCACTAGAGGCCAATAGTGGGAGATAGCCAACATACTCAAAATATTCAAATTAATAAAGATAGGTGAAAATAAACTATGTTCTTTTATCTTGAGAAAAGAAAAAACTAAACGAACTTTTTGGCCAACCCAATACATTCCACCTGCACAAATTCTATTTGGAATTCCATTGCCAGTTCTTTAAAATACATAAGGGGTACAAACGGTTGCCTTTTTTTTATGTATAGAGAAGTTTAAGAAAAAGAGAAAAAGATAAAAGTGAAACAATGGTATACTTTTATTTGAAGGCTCTATTTGTTTTCCTGGCAGTAATGGCTCCTTTGTAACTAAATAGGCAGATCTTTTAGGACTTTAGGGAAATCTAAAAATTCAATAACAGACTTTTAAGTTACCTAAAATTGGTCAAATTGGTCAAATTCATGAATTTAAATGCGTTAAAAAGAGTTCATTCTCTACATATTCTCTTGGTATTAGGAATAGAGGTGATGTTCTTCCTCTTTATTTTATTATTTTCCGTAATAATGAAATAAATATATGTTTGCAGCAGAAATATTTTAAAACATTAAACAAATAAAAAATTTATTATTCATGAGCTAACTACCTATATATAACCTAGATTACCTATAATGAACTAACCACTTATATATAACCTATATCTTTATTATACATTTTCCACAAATTGGAATCATGTTGGATATATAGTTTTGTTTCTTAGTTTTCTAAACATTGTATTGTGAAGAGTTTATGACTGTAATATAAATCAGTTAGTTGTTACTATTGAACAATTAGTTTTCAGTATAAATAATGCTACACAAAATACCCTTGGACAAAATCTCTGATAGCATCTCTGTGTATTTCCTAAAGCTACAAATTGTTTCCAGGTCCTTGATGCATGTCATATTGTACCCCAAAATAACTATACCACTTTACACATCACAGTAATGTAAGATGAGCCTCTTACTGTAGTCTTACCTTTATTAACAAGGATTTTAAAAATCTTTGCCTGTCTGAGGTATATAAGCATTTTTTCATCTTAAATTTGGCAATGAGATTTGTGTTATTAGCTGTCTTCCAAGGGGTACAGTGCCCATTGTTACAGTGGGAAAGAGAAAGGATTCAGGCTGCTCTGCTGCTGGGGCACCCAGGCAGGGTGCCATGGAGAAGGCTGTGGAGAACGTTCGCACCCCAGCGCTTCTTTATATGTGGTTGCCTCCTACAATGCCCCCTGTCCTAGGGGCATCTAGCATCATTATGCTTTTTCTTCCTGTTAAATTTTGCTCTCCAAGGATTTGATAGATATTGGTTAAATACAAATTTCTTAATCATAGATAGGTATTTAAATTTTGGTTTTGTTTCTTTTACTTACAGTGATGGTGTTTCAGAACAGAGGTCCAAGGAGGCAATATTTGGCCCACCCAAAGATGCCAAAAACTGTTACAGAACAGATACACCAGCCCGGACTCCAGAGAATGGTACACTAATACCGTCCAGACCACCTACTGAGCCCCATCATCAGTCACCAGTTGGAAAGACATCTCTCAATGCCAGAGATTTGTGAAAAGGAAAGGAATGTTTATTTATTGCTATACAGACCTATTGTAGTAACCTAATGTCTTCATTAAAATATCAAAGTCCTTTAGGATATTCACCTACTGCACACAGCATTCCCTTCTCCCCCTGCCCTAATTTGGGGTACCCTAACTCAGGAAAAGAGCACATGTCTGTTTTTCCAGACCGTCCAGGCAGGATCTCAAATTGATCCAAAGTCATGTGGCACCTTCTCACGGTCGACTGGCAAGAGTTCTTTGTACCCATTTTTCCAGGCAAAGTCTCTCCCGCTTTCCAGGCCACACTGCCAAAGGGAGCACCTCAAAGCCACGTGGGCCTCCTCTATCACAGCTGCAGGGGTTGGCATTCTGCCAAAATCAAGTGGCTCTCCCCTTCACCTGGCCAAGAGGGGGTCCTCACTCTGCCAAAACCACCTGGCTCTTCCCTCAATGGCTGCCAAGTCTGGGTTTAAATCCCACGCCAATCTTCCTCTGTACCCCTATTTCTGACTCCTCCCACAATCAGTTGCACCTGTCAGTATTTCTGTATTATTGCAAGTTTACTGGGCTGCCACTGTGAGTCTGGGCTGGTATGGCCCCATGTCCTGAAGCCAATCCTCTCCAAGCTCCCACACAGGTGCTGTAACTTGGGGAACCTGCCCCCCAGTTACATCTTGGTGGGGAGTGACTTCATCCCCATGGCTTGAAGCCTGGCCACAGCCATTTAACATATCCAAGTGACCTGCCAAAGGTTATAGATATGTTAAATGACCATGCCATGGATTAGCTGCAAGGCTGTGGCTGTACAAAACAGCCCTGCATGTTCCTGCTCCATGTGTCCCTTCCGCCAACTCACACCTGTGGCGGGGAAGGGATAAGGACACCTTATATGCCTCTCCAATATTTCCTAGACACCTTGAGTTCTGGACCCCATTCCAAATTCCTTTTTGGGGCCCCCCTCTTGGCTGCACCCTGTATCAGTAGGTTTCTTCTCTCATACAGGATCTTAAAGGTCTTGGAGGGTTGGGAGAAGACTCTTGCCCTTAAGGACTGGGTTGGTTCTGAGAGGGATCAATGCCTGTGTGTGAAGTATCTGTTCCTGAAACCTAACCCACTGAATGTCAGAACAGAGAGAGTAGATAAGTCAGCCTCTGGAGCAGACAAACATGTAGATGGGAGCTTGTGTTCTTTTTGTTTTGTTCATGGGTTTGTGATGGGGGCATGGTGATGTAAGATATTTTTTTCTTTTCTTCCACCTTCTCTTCCTTCCCTCCCTCCCTTCCTTCCTTCTTCTTCAGATTACAAAAATAACAAATGCTGGTTTGAACCTGTATTTGTCACAACAAATGTGTGGTATTTGTAATGTAAAATAATACCAAAACAAACAAAAAACTTTCCCTTATCCCATCATCCACCCCCTGAGCTAATCATGTTAGCAGAATGATATGTGACCATCCCCACCTCTCAGAGCTGAAGTCACACAACATGTACTAACGTGAGCCTGGAGGGACTGTTCACTTATTTTCCTTTTATTGTTCTGCCTATTATTATGTTTATTACTGTTATTACCACTATGCTCATTACTCTGCAGCTTGCTTTGTTAATGATATATCATTTCAAGTTAATATACATAGACTAACTTACGCCTCCTCCCCCCTTTAAAAATAGCTTTTGACCTGGCTGGTGTAGCTCAGTGGATTGAGCGCGGGCCTGTGAACCAGAGTATCTCAGTTCAATTCCCAGTCAGGGCACAAGCCTGGGTTGCAGGCCAGTTCCCAGCAGGGGACGCATGAGAGGCAACCACACATTGATGTTTCTCTCCCACTCTTTCTCCTTCCCTTCCCCTCTCTCAAAAAATAAATAAATAAAATATTAAAAAAATAAAAAATAAAAATAGCTTTTGACTGAATAAATTAACAGGTGCATATGGTACAAACTACAAACACTAGAAACATATACAGTGAAATATTCACCCGCTTCTCACCCCAGACCCCCAGTCTTCTTCCATAGAGGTAACAGCCATATACAATACCAGGACTTTAAGAAAACACTATACTTATGATTATAGTTTTGTTATAAATGATACAATTCAAGAACAGCCAAGTGAATAGACACATAGGGTGAGATGTGAAAGGGTCCCAAACATAGATTCTATGCTCTCTCACCCTGGAATTGGGGTTAGTCACTGTCCCAACGCATCAGGGTGCTCACTACCAGGAAATTCCCTAACTTCCGTGTCCAGAGTTTTTATTGGAGTTTTGTGTGATTAAGCTCATGCTCTAGCCCCTCCCCTCTCTATAGGTCAGGTGGTTGAGCAGATATCACCCTCATCCCTCTAATAACACAGTTGGTCTTTCTAGCTGGACCACACCCATCAAGCTGTTTGAGTCACTTCATTAGCATAAACTCAAGTGTGGTATAAGGGGTTCAGGAATAACAAAGGCACTCCTATCTGTGCCAGGAACCCAAGAGGAAGATGAAATTCTTTATTACTTGATAGGCTCTAAAGCACAATTAAAAAACCACTGATTTACGGAGCAAATGCTAAGCTTTTAAATATAATACAGCCTAAAAAGATGAAAATTCCATGAGGGCAGGGAACTGGGTTATTCACTTCTAGTCCACCAGTGAATATCACAACACATAGCATACAGTGGGCACTCAGTAACACCATATGAGAGTTTCCCTAGTTATTCCAAGCACCAATATGTATTTTTCCCTTTCTGGTGTCTAGTCAGTAAGCTCCTGGAAGGCAGATCTTTGCATATTCTTTTTTTTTTTTTAAAGATTTTATTTATTTATCTTTAGAGGGAAAGGGAAGGAGAGAGGGAAAGAAATATCAATGTATGGTTGTCTCTCTTGTGTCCCCTGCTGGGAACCAAACAACCGTGGCTTGATTCCCAGTCAGGGCACCCAGGCATGTGCCCTGACTGGGAATTGAACCACAGTTGTTTGGTTCACAGGCTCTTGCTCAATCCACTGAGCTAAACCAGCCAGGGCGATCTTTGCATATTCTGACTAAAGGTGTGATAAATAACAAATTAATCTTTCTTTATGAATAATCATAATACAAAATGGTCAAAGAATAATTTACTTCAAATGACACTGCAATTTAAAAGAAAACAGATATCACACATAATTTCATCATAACACAAATAATTCACAAAAGTAATTTTAGATACAAATTTACAGTTAAATTTTGGTGTCTCTTGTTTAATTGAGAAAAGTCTGTTAAGGGTTGGGGTATGTGGAGATAATGCTTAGCAAAAGGATTAGGCATCATCGATATTCTAAGAGATGTTTTTTCTTTTTCAGCTTTGAGATATAATTGACAAATAAAATTATAAGATATTTAAAGTGTACATTGTGATGATTTTTATGTAGATACACATATATACACACTGTGAAAAGACTCCTCCCATCCAGTTAATTAATATAGCTGTGGGAGGCAGTTAGACATGAGTAGAGCAAGGACGATGGGCCAGGTACAGAAGGTCACCAGGGTAGAAAGCCCTGGGTGCCTAGCAAAGGGCAAAACTGGGAAAACAAAGACCTTACTCCCAGGGAAACCTTTCCTCCCCTAGCATGTTGCTGGGTATGTGGTTTAGAATCCCTGACCTTTCCTCACTTGGCGTATGGATAGTCATGTGGCTTTAGACATCCTTAGTGGAGGACAAAGGGACCAGAGGATAGCTTCATACAACTGCCATACAAACCCTTATAGGACCAGTCCTTTCAGCATTAAGTTCCCAGGACAATGGGGGTGTGACCTGCATCAAATGATATTGGAAGCAAAGCATTGGGTCTGTTGACCACAGAGATAACATCTAGGCCTCAGGTGTGCTTCAGCTCCAGGTCCAGTTGGGGGATGCCGTGGCTGACGTCAGGCCCAGATTTGATGAATAATGACCTCCTGTTCCAGTGCCAACCTATTAACAGAGACCACAACCCTGAAAGGACACACCTGAAAGGCTAAAAATATTTAACTGGAATCCTCCCCTGAGTCCTCCTGACAAATCCCCTTAAGACAGAGTACCAGGGAGCCTCCGTCTGTGCCCTTCCCCACCCTCTTCCCCCAGGCATGTTTTCCTTGCCTCTCTTTTTCTTCTAAGCTCCAAGGGCTGTTCTTGTGTCTCTGTAACTTGTTTCCTGAGCCCATTCTTCCATAGCTCACTTCTTCTACCTCTGTGACTTTCTAAATAAATTTTCTCTTATATTTGAGGCTTAACACCGAATTCTTTCTTAGCCAGAACTCAGGTACTGAGATTGCTGAATGAAGGTTCAGGCTGACTCCACTGGCCTAATACCTGGTGTCATTTCCCCACCAACACATCTATCACCTCACATGTATATATGTATATATGTAAACAGATGTGTGTATGTATATGGGTATGAAATATATATATGTTTATTTTTTAGTGAGAACATTTAATTTCTACAGCAAATTTTACTTATACAATATAGTTTTATCAACTACAATCAACATATTAAATCCTCAGACTTTATCTTATCACTGAAAGTTTGTACTAATCTCTCCCTATCCTATCCCCCTTGGCTACTTTCTGACAGCCACTCGTCTACTCCTAAGAGAGAGTTTCTGAAGCTATTACTAAATTTGCAATTTTTATTTACATTTTATACTAGATATACTTGCTAATATTTCTATCATTACAGCAGTGGTCAGTGTGCTCGGTATAAAGTCATTTTAGATGATAAGGAACTACACTAATTTCCTCCCTCTTGCTTCCTACTCCAATTATAAATATAAATGACTGTTTATTATAACCATTTGGTTCTGAGAAGATTTTCCATAACATACGGCCCACACCCATGCCTATTTCCTCTTTGCCCAAACCTAATGACTTCCTATTTCTTCTCTAGTCTCTGTTTACTATATTTCTTTTGCAAGTTACCACTAAATAGTACTGATCAGTCATCCTTGTATCAGGCATCATCTCTGACACCTGGGCCTGTAGTCTTGAAGTGGCAATGCCAAAGGATCTAGTAAAAGTGACAAACATGGACAGAAAGTGACTAAAATTTAAGTATAAAAGAAACTAATAATCACCTCTTACCTACTAGGAAGGCTGTTATTAAACAAAAACAGAAAATAACAAGTGTTACTGAGGATGTGGAAACATTAAAACCTTTGTATACATTGGTGGGAATCTAAAATGGTACAGCCTCTGGTGGGTCCTCAAAAAATTAAAAATAAAATTGCCCTGTGATTCAGAAATTCCACTTCTGGGTATATACTCAAAAGAATTAAAAGCAGGGACTAGAAGTGATATTTGTAAACCCATGTTCATAAGATCATTTGTTCACAGTGTCCATGGATGGACAAATGGATGAACAAAATGCATATTGTATACATAGAAAGGGATGTTTTTCAGACTTAAGAGGGAAGGAAATTTTGACACACGCTACAACATGAAGGAACCTTGAGGATGTTTTACAAAATGAAATAAGGCAGTCATGAATGGACAAATACCATATGACTCTATGTATATGATGAGATGGTTATTTTATGTGTTAACTTGCCTGTGTCATGGGGTGCCCAGTTATTTGTCAAATGTTCTCATGTGTCAGTAAGGGTATTTTTGAATAAGATTAACATGTGAAGTGGCAGATTGAATGCCTTGCCCTCCCTAATGTGGGTGGCTTTTACCAATCTGTTGAAGGCCTGAAGAGAACAAAAAGGCTCACCATCCTGTAAGAGGGAACTTCTTCTGCCATATTCTTTGAACTGAGACATTGGCCTTTTCCTGACTTTGGATTCAAAATAAAACTTTCTGGCTGCAAGCTGCCAACCTTCAGATGGACACAGCATTAGCTCTCCTGAGTCTCCAGCTTACTGACTGCAGATCAGCCTCCATAACCGTGTGAGTCAATTGCTTATAATAAATCCCTTTCTACAGACTTATATCTATAGCTATCCATATCTAATAATCTATTAGTTCTGTTTCTCTGGAGAACCCTGACTAATACATATGAAGTACCTAGAGCAGTCAAATTCATAGAGACAGAAAGTAGAATTATAGTTAGCAGAGGCTAAGAGAAGGGCAAAAAGGGGATTAGTATTTAAAGGGTACAGAGTTTCAGACTGCAAATACGAAAAGAGTTCTGTGGTTGGATGGTGGTGATGGTAGCACAACAATATGAACGCACTTAATGTATTAATGTTCACTTAAAATAGTTATGGTAATAAATTCTATGTGATATACATCCTGTCACAATTTTTTAAAATTTTGGAAGTTTTAAAAATCCAGCTAATGGTCTTACTTATTAAACACACCAAAGTTAGCAGTGATGA
Organism: Artibeus jamaicensis; assembly: GCF_021234435.1. Taxonomy (NCBI): domain Eukaryota; kingdom Metazoa; phylum Chordata; class Mammalia; order Chiroptera; family Phyllostomidae; genus Artibeus; species Artibeus jamaicensis. The sequence goes on from NW_026521822.1 coordinate 6,330,538, forward strand.
CAATAACCAACTACAACAGTGTGACTATCTTCGTGTTATTTACCAACCTCATTCTACAGTTTGTGGTATATGTAGCATGGTATCTGACACCGGTGGGTGTAATGGCACTCATTGCCAGCCTTGCTAATTTCTTGATACTTATTAAAAATGTAGAAAAAAGAACATATCATTTATTGAAGAAATACTTAATGAGCATTTACTCTGCCAGGCAGCACTGTAGGCACTTGGGAGACAATGCTCAACCAGAAAGTCCTCCTGAAGCATAGGGTCCAGTAAAGAGAGAGACAATAAATAAAAGGTAAAGAGTACTTATAGCTTGTGATGGGGCAATGAGATAGAAAATAGGAAAGGAACCAACTTTGATAGGGTGTATAGGGAAGTTTCTCTGAGAAGGTAGCATTTGTGGCTTTGGTCCTCAAACCAAATTCGGTATTAGAAGAATGGATGTAACAGGTATTAAATCAGACACAAAGGTGGCTTTGGGAAATGGTTTCCGGATGTTGGACAGTATGGAGCAGGGACATTTGGGATGATGCTGTTCTCCCTTGCTGGCCTCTGTGATGCAGTACTGAAGTCAAGGATCAAGGAGCCTGGCATAAATATTTCTTTAGCTAGAAGTACAAGATTGATTAAAATGTTTCCTGAAAAGGCATTGAGTGTGATGAAAATTATGGTGCTGCAAGGACTGAGCTTTCAACATTTGGCAAGACCCTATCTTGAATGGAAAGTTGTGCTAGAAGGATGTACTTCCCATTACAGACTTTGGGGTCCAAGAGAAATACATGTGTGGCCATCTTGCTTCCAGCAAGATTTTTCTTCTTTGTTAATAAATTAGGAGCTGAATGTGACTCACAGTGACTCACAGTGATAATCTGCAGCTTAGCATATTTCCATATAGGTGGAAAGGTACAATGAAGTGATGAAACATCCCTTGGTTAAGCAATCCTGAAAAGCTTCAGGGTAACAGCTGGAATCAGTAAGAACTTCAAATTCTGAGTGATGGTAAGCCATCAAACTTACATTAAATAAATATTTATATACTCACAAATATCCAAAGGGGTGGTTCAGGCTTGGCTGATTCAGGGTTCAAACTCTATTGCCAGGACTCTGTTTCCCTTTGTCTTAATCATTTATTATGCCTTTCTCTGCCTCAGATAAGCTCCCCCAGAACTACAGCAAAGATGGGCCTCCCAGTTCTTGGCTTGCTGGGGGTTGTAAGCACCCGTAGTCTTAGTAAGGAAGAGTTTTTGCAGCCACAGCAATCTCTGATACAGTTTTCTGGTGCTGGATCAAGCTCGGAGTCACATGCCCAACCCCGTGCCTGGCAAGATGGGATTATATGATTGACAGCCTCACCAGGTGTAGGATATACCAGTGCCAAAGGAAAATAATTAATTTCATTAGAAGAAGTGTAAGGTGAGTTCTGGCAGGCACACATAGCAGAATATCTAGTAGAGACAGAAACCTACAAACTGTTCTTCTGGAGGAGAAGAGATAGAAGACTGTTGTGCCTTTTTATATGTTTCGTCAAGTGTAACAAAAGCTACTTATGACAGTAATCAAGACTTCCAGACTACTTCCTAGCACTGGAAGTACCCATTTAAAATCTTTTAAATTAATGAGTTGCCTAATTTTGGAAGATCGGTCACCAAATTGTTAACATTTCCCAAATACCTACTTATTATTGAGTCTTCACAACACCCTATCACATATTATTATTTCTATTTTACAGATGAGGCTACTGAAGTGCAGAAAGGCTAAGCAATTTGTTCAGTGTCGTACAACTATAAGGGTGATTGAAACCCAGATGTACCTGGTTCCGAAGCCCACAGTCTTACTACTTCACATTTCTTCTTTAATTCAACCGATTTCCTCACAGAGATTTGAGAATTTAAGCTGCACAAGTGTAGAGGAAGAAAAAGGCGATGGAAGTGTATTGGAAACTTACTGGAAACTTATGTTTTTAATGTGGAGAGAGCTTTTGAAATCAGAGCAATATTTTAAAAATACATGAAGGAGAATTAGACAATTAGTAACAAAAATACAAATGACTTTTAAACTTATGAATAAATGTTCATCCACATTGGTAATCAAACAGATTACTTTAAATACTAGAATAGCAATGAGATACCAGTTTTGGAGTACCTAATAGACAATGGCTTTCTTTATTTTTTCTCCTTTCTTAAAATTTGTTTTAAATCCTCACCTGAGGATATGTTTCTTTAAAACTGATTTTTAGAGAGAGAGAGAAACTTCTGTGTGAAAGAGAAACGTGGGTCAGTTGCTTCTCACATGCGCCCCAACCAGGGATCACATCCACAACCTCCACAGGGCATGTGCCCTGACCCAGGATTGAACCCACAATATTTTGGTGTGACACTCCAACCAACTCAGCCACCTGCCAGGGACCTCCTTCTTTCTTTCCTCCCTCCCTTTACCTCTCTCACCCTCCACCTCTCCCTCCCTTCCTTAAATTATTTTACCCTGTGAAGGCAAGGGATCAGGGAAGCAGAGACTCATACAATCTGGTGATAGTAAAAATTGATACAATCTCTTTATTTTTCTCAAATTTAGTCTTTTTAAGACTATAATGAGAAAAAAGAATCTCCTGAACCTCTCCTTTCTAATTTCTCACAACTGTTTTAAACTCTTTTAGGTCATTTTTAGCATTTATCTTAATATCTCTAACAACATGCTTATATTGCTACTGCTTGAGTTCTCAGCTTTGGGCATAAGCTGTTGACTTTCTACTTTGGAAGATGGGAATTTAGCTCTCATTCATTCCCTTTCCCTCACCAGTCACTATTCTCATATTTTGCTGCCATAATTTTGTGTAGCTTAATATTCAATTTTATATTATTATGACTGTGTAAATGCCAATTTTAGTTGAGTTACTGTGTAATATAATATAAATATAAGTATAATATAATACTATATTTTCTGGCACATTCTATTTTCCTTGTCATTAATAATTATATTTTGTTTAGTTTTCACATATTCATTATTAGCTCACTACATTCAAACCCTCTAGTGTTTTCCATCTCCTTGACAATACCTAGTGACTGATAATCTTGAAAGAGTCTCTTTGAACACTCTGACCTCATCCCACAGAGACTGATGGCCTTTAGGCTGGTGTCCTTTCAATCACAGCAGTCTCCTTTCAACATCATTCAGGGATTCTTACTTCCTTTCTCCTGTGTTACATCCCTATTTCCCATGGTACTATGTCTTTCTCTTTCTTGGTGTACTCCCTACCTTCCCAAAAGAGGTACATGGAAAACAAATTGTTTTTGAGATTTTGCATGTCTGAAAATGTCTGTTTACTACCTTCAACTCTTAATTGATAGTTTGGCTGGGATTATTGTTCTTGGAAAATTTTTTTTTTTGCAGAATTTTGAAGACATTGCTTCATTGTCTTCTGGCTTCCACCATTGCTATAGCAAGGTGTATTCTTCCTGGGGGCAAATACAATGTATAGCAAATATACATCTTGCAATAACATACTCCTAAATAAAAATACACAACAAGAAGTACCACTTAAACACTCAATATTTAAAAATTTAGATATTGTAAGTCGTTGCAAAAGTTAAATAAAAAGTATCTTATTGTCATCTTTCTTGTCCTGATAAACAGGCACCCGGGGTTATAGAGTCTTCCCTCTCTTCCCCTTAACCATGACTTTGAAAGTTGGAGACCATTCTGATTATTGATTTTTGTATAAAGCCTGATTTTTCTCTCTGGAAGCTTGCAAATTCTTTTTTCCTTTTTTTTTTTTTTTGTCCTCAGGTTACTGAAATTTCACTAACAGCTTTCTTGGGCTGAACAACTTGTAATCTGGACATTTGCTTCCTTCATTCCTGCAAAATTTTCTTGAATTTTGATGATTCGATGATTTCCTTCCTCCTCCCTTCATTCTGTTCTCTCCCTCAGGGACTCTTGAACTCTAGAATTTGTGTGTTAGATCTCCTGTACTGATTCTCTAAATTTTAAATAATTCTTTCCTTACCTTTTTTGTTCCCCTTTATGGATGACTTATTCAATTTTCTTTTTAGATTAAAAAAATTTTTTTTATTGATTATGCTGTTACAGTTGTTCTATTCCCCCCTTCATTCCCCTCCACCCTACCCCCCCATCCCCACCATTACCCCCCTTTAGTTTATGACCATGTGTCTCAATTCCTTTAGATTCTATATTTCCCATGTTATTCTTGCCCCCCATCTATTTTCTATCTACTGTCTATGCTACTTATTTTCTGTACCTTCTCCCCCCTTCTCCTCCTCCCACTCCCCTGTTGCTAACCCTCCTTGAGATCTTCATTTCTATGTTTCCACTCCTGATCTAGCTGTCCTTTTAGTTTGCTTTTGTTTTAGGTGTGGTTGTTAATAACTGTGAGTTTGTTGTCCTTTCACTGTTCATGTTTCTTTAACTTATTTTTCTTAGACAAGTCCCTTTAACATTTCATATAATAAGGGCTTGGTGATGATGAACTCCTTGAATTTGATCTTATCTGAGAAGCACCTTATCTGTCCTTCCATTCTAAATGAAAGTTTTGCTGGATAGAGCAATCTTGGTTGTAGGTCTTTGGTTTTCATGACTTGGAATACCTCTTTCCAGCCCCTTCTTGCCTGTAAGGTCTCTTTTGAGAAATCTGCTGACAGTCTGATGGGGACTCCTTTGTAGGTGACTGTCCCCTTAGCTCTTGCTGCTTCTAGGATTCTCTCCTTCATTTTCATCTTGGCTAATGTAATGATGATGTGCCTTGGTGTGTCCCTTCTTGGGTCCAACTTCTTTGGTACTCTCTGAGCTTCCTGGATTTCCTGGAAGTCTATTTCCTTTGCCAGATTGGGGAAATTCTCCTTTATTATTTGTTCAAATAAGTTTTCCACTGGTGGCTGTGCCTTTCCCCCTTCTGGTACCCCTATAATTCGGATGTTGGAGCGTTTAAAGATGTCCTGGAGGTTCCTAAGACTCTCCTCATTTCTTTGAATTCTTGCTTCCTGACTCTTTTCTGTTTGGCCATTATTTGCTTTCTTCTGGTCCACTCCATTGATTTGAGTCCCAGTTTCCTTTTCATTGCTATTGGTGTCCTATGCAATTCCATTCATTTCATTTAGTTTCGCCTTCATATATTTGTCTAATTTGTTGGTATAATCAACCAGTTCTGTGAGGATCCTGATGACCAGTGTTTTAAACTGTGTGTCTGAGAGTTTTGCTATTTCTTCATTGCTTAGATCTATGGGCTCTGGGGCTTTGAGATCTTCTTGCGACATTTTTGGTCTGTTCTGGCCCTTTAAGTGTGAGAAGCAGTGCCTGGGACTCCCAGGTCGCTGGGTTGTGACGCTGTATGTGGGGGCGTGGTCAGAGCGGGGAAATGGCGACCCCCTCTGCTGTTTCTCACAGCTGGGTGAGGATTAGCGTCTTAGGTGGTTCACCTGGGCCAGGCCACTCAGAGTCGCTGGGTTATGATGCTGTATGTGGAGGTGGGGTCAGAGCAGGGAAATGGCGGTGCCCTCCACTGCCGCTAGCCCGCAGGACCTGCCGCACTCCCTCGCCTGTCTGCCCAAGCACAAATTCGCGACCACAGTCAACATGCAGCACCACACGCAGCACCGCTCCCCCGCTGTCTCCCCAGCGGTCGCTCGCCTGGTGGCTCGCTCGGTCGCTCACTTGGTCCAACCCTGCGCCTGGATTCCGCGCGTCTGGATTCCGAGCCTGAGTCCGGCTGACGGAGACCTCCTGTGCAATCCCGCTTCACCAGCCGCTGGTTTCGCCCCTTACCGGTCAGGCTGAAGAATTTGTTGTTAACGTACTTCCGAAAAGTTCAATTTTCTGTGTTCTGGCTGTGTTTTCTGTTGCTAATATTTAGTTGTCTCTAAACTTGGTTGTGTGAGAAGGCACGGCACATCCACCTATGCCTCCATCTTGGCGGAAGTCCAATTTTATTTTCTAATCTTACTATTGAGGCAATCTTATTCCTGCCATTAAAAAACAGTCTTTATATACAACTAACTTTTGTCTTTGCTGATTCTCTGAACTTTGTTTTTTACTTCAGCAATTTTTATATCTTTACTATTGCTTCTTTCAACTTCCTTTGGATTTAATCTATTATTCTTTTTTTATATTTAAGCTGAAAAATTTGCCTATTGATTTTCAGCCTTTAAGCACAGAATGGCTTTAGCTTCACATATAAGATTTAATGGGATGCATTTTTATTACTGTTAAGTTCCTAGTGTTCCCAATTTTATTTTCTTCTTTGATTCTTGAGTATGTAGAAGCATATCTAGTTTTAAAATTTTATTTTTAAATATCTATTTAAATATTTTTAAATAAAATTTATTTTTACATAATTATATTACTATCAAAAATTGTGTTCTCTATCTTTGATTTTTATTTAATTTACTTTATGTCTTTTAATATAACCCATCTCCAATGTTCTATTTGTTCTTGCAAGTAATCTACACTCGCCAAATAATGCTTGCTGATTTTCTGTGTCCATCACATAAAGCTTGTTAATGGTTCTTTTTAAATATCCTATATATTTTACTAATTTTAAATTAATATTATTGGCTTATATATATTTTAGTAATAAATACTGCACATTCATGCCTCAAACCCATCTAAGTTTCAAGTAGAAGCCACAAATTCTTAGAAGGAGAAACATAATTCTACCTAGAATCAGACATACATGATATCTTGCTGCTCCTTCTACCTAGTCTACTGTTGAGCTAACTGGGTACCCCTTTGTGAGTTCTGGCTTTATGCTGGGGTGTTTTACCTCCTTCCTGTTGGTACTGTAGGCACCAGAGATAGTAAAAGTAGATGTCTCCAAGGTCCCCCAGCACCTCCAATGATTCCTTACTCTTCTTTCAGCTTCATTCCTGGTTTTAGAAAACTTTCCATACTTTCATATGAGGTTGGAAATTTATTTTAAATCATATTTACAAATATTTTATCCAACATTAGGTGTTTCATTGCAGGGGGTTTGTGGTAGTGTATCTTCTCCCTCTCTCTCTCTCTCTCTCCCCACCCCCTACAACTTTCTTTTCTTTCTTCCCTCCCTCAACTGGTCATGTTTTTTACCATTCTTATTTCATGAAAATTGACTTTTTGTAACCTTGTTAAGCATTGCAAGCAACATACCTTCCAAACTGACAGGATGTTACTTTATTTTTTGTTCCACAGTATTTTAAAAATAGTTTCCATTTCCCCCCTTTATTACTTATTCTTGAATATGGAATGATCTGTTCTGACCTGATATTTGCAGGCAGACAGGCTGGTCAAATTGGCTTTGGATCTCTTTCCTATCCACTCTGTGCTGGTCAAATTCCCTTCACAGAACTTTAGATCTAGAAGGCTTTAGCTTGTGTGGTTCCTTTGGGATGAGTCCATAAAACAGGTGGGATATTTTCATGTCTTATCACACACATGACGTTTCTATACACTGGATAGATGGAATTGAAGAAAAACTAGTTACAAGTTTTCTCTGGGTCGTGTTTCTGCTTGTGTCCTTGTCTAAAAACATTTCACTATGTAAAGAATCCCTTGTCTGTTCTTGTTATTTCTCTTTTCTCCAGTTCCCCACTCAGTTTCATTTTGTTTGGTTGCTTGTGAATGAGGTGAGAGTACTTATAGACTATTTTAGAGAAGTGCAGAAGAGGATGAAGAGGTGGGACAGCCTTAGCAGCAAAATGGAACAAGAGAGGGAACTGTTCTCTAGCTTTATGACTCAAATGTGTGGCATGTAGTTGATCTCCTGTAGATATTGCTAAAAAGGCATAGTCTTGGGCCCTTTCAGACCTCTTATATCAGAATCTCAGAGTGGGGGTGGGCATGAAGCCTGGGAAATACATTTTAACAACTTCTCCAAATGATCAGGATGTACACTGGTGTCTGGAACCACTGGTATGGACCTGTGACTTCTCACTAGAGTGGACATTAAGGAGAGATGAAGCAACTACCTTTTTGCAATGGGACATAGCAGCAATGGATTATGAATTGCATTTCTATCCAGTTACATTAGTGTAGTAGGTAAAAAATATTCCCCACAGCATCTGGAAACAGCTTAACAGTCAATACCAGTTTTTGGTAGTGTGATTTAGTGAGAATATAAGAGAAGTTACATACGGAATGTGATAGATATCTCTTAAAACCAAATACCTCTGGTTCATCTTTTGTATATTTTTAAGATCTATTTTTTCCATTCATCAAGAGTTCATTGCTTTGAGCAAGAGACTATTTTTACTGCCACATAGCTAGAACTAAGTGCTTCTTATCTTTACTCAGTTCACAGTTCATGTTACTGCCTTAAAAGTGATAAAAATATCCAGGGGTTAGTCAATTTGCCTGTAAGATGAAGTCTAACTTCTTCCAGCCATCAGAGATTCTTCTCTCTGTTCTTCAATCTTTTTCTCCTGCTCTGATGATATTTTCTCCTGTTCTCTAAAAATTACATCCCTTTCACCTGGCTGGTCCCACTGTCTGTATAAAATAACCATGCTTGCTAGGACTCGAAGGTTCTACTAATACTCTGTACTCCTCATCTACTGATGCTCTATACTCCTCATACTTATCCAAATATAAACTAGGATTCAAAGTAAAGCTCTGAGGCTACCCCTTCTCTGGCTCATAATTCTTCTTCACATTGCATATTTACCGTAGTCCCACTGTTTCTCAGTCTTATTTTTACAAACTGCTTTATGTACTTGACCTCCAGATGCAGCACATCCCTCTCTGATTCTGTTTTATCATGTATTTTAAACTCTCTGTGTCTTTGTATATGCTTTTCCCTCTGCCAGATATGATTTGCCTTTTTCTCAGCCTAACAAACCCTTTCATTTTCTTCAAGAATTATTTCAAATATTGCCTCCTCTTTGAAACCTCGTTGACCTCTCCCAGGTGAAGTGCTCCACTTCTGAGTATCTTGAATCTAAATATCCTAAACATGTGTCTCACTGTTTTGTGATTTTAAAAAAAATTTGCATACTTTAATTTCAAAACAAAATTAATACCCACCAGCCACTACAATGCACATCTCCATCCAATGTCAAATGTGGGAAGGAAAGGCTTGACACCCTTGTATCCTGCTCTAAGTGCTAGTCACAATGCAGCAGGGTGGAGACACAAGCCCTATAGACTGTTGTGTTCTCAATCTTCTTATCAAATATGTCTTAAAATTTTTTCCATTAAAAAGATATTTATTTATTATGCTATTACAGTTGTCTCATTTCCCCCCTTTATTCTCAGCCACCCTGTACCCCACCTCCCACTGCCTCCCCCCTTAGTTCATGTCCATGGGTTATATATGTAAGTTCTTTGGCTTCTACATTTCTTATACTATTCTTAACCTCCCCCTGTCTATTTTGTACCTACCATTTATGCTTCTTATTTCCTGTACCTTTTCTTCTGCCTCCCCTCATCCCCTCCCCACTAATAACTCTCCATGTGATCTCCATTTCTGTGAATCTGTTCCTGTTCTAGTTGTATGCTTACTTTGTTTTTGTTTGTGTTTTTAGGTTCGGTTGTTGATAGTTGTGAGCTTGTTGTCATTCTACTGTTCATAGTTTTTGATCTTCTTTTTCTTAGATAAGTCCCTTAACACTTCATATAATATGGGCTGGGTGATGATGAACTCCTTGAACTTGACCTTCCATTAACTTCTCTGGGAAGCACATTATCTGCCCTTCCATTCTAGATGATAACTTTGCTGGATAGAGTTATCTTGGATGTAGGTCCTTGCCTTTCCTAACTTTGAATACTTCTTTCCAGCCCCTTCTCACCTGTAAGGTTTCCTTTGAGAAATCACTTGGTAGTCTTTTGGGAACTCCTTATGGGAACTCTGTTCTTTTCTCTTGATGGTTTTAAAAGTCTCTTCTTATCTTTAATCTTGGCTAATGTAATTATGATGTGGCTTGGTGTGTTTCTTCTTGGGTCCAACTTCTTTGGGACTCTCTGAGCTTCCTGACCTTCCTGGAAGACTATTTCCTTTGCCAGATTGGGGAAGTTCTCCTTCATTATGTTTTCAAATAAGTTTTCAATTTCTTGTTCTTGTTCTTCTCTTTCTGGCACCTTTATGATTTGGATGTTGGAACCTTTAAAGTTGTTCTGGAGGTTTCTAAGCCTCTCTTCATTTTTTTGAATTCTTGTTTCTTCATTCTGTTCTGGTTGAATGTTTATTTCTTCCTTCTGCTTCAAACCATTGATTTGAGTCCCCGTTTCCTTCTTGTCACTGTTGGTTCTCTCTATATTTTCCTTTATTTTACTTTTCATAGCCTTGACTTTCTCCTCTATTTTTCAACCATACTCAGCCATTTCTGTGAGCATCCTGATTACCAGTGTTTTAAACTGTGCATCTGATAGGCTGTGTATCTCTTTGTTGCTTAGTGGTATTTTTTCTGGAGCTTTGATCTGTTCTTCCATTTGGACCGTTTTTTCCCTTCAGGGCACCAATTACATAGTAAGGGGCGGAGTATTAGGTATTCACCAGTGTGGGGTGACCCACACTTCTACTTTGTGGCACTAAGTAGAAGTGTGCCACAAAGTAAAAGTGGGGAAGGGGTCTGAGAAGGAACAATGCTGCTTGCTCTGCTCTCTGCCAGGTTTCAGTCACTTTCTCCACTACCCACACACAAATTGGGCCCTCCTTGTGCTGATTCCTTGGTGGGTGGGTTTGCATACATTCTAGGACTCTATGAGTCTCTCCAATAAACTCTCCCGTAAGGCTGGGAGTTTCTCCCACTACTGCAGCCCCCCACATGTTTTTTTCAGTCAGAGGTTTTGAGGCTTTGTTTCCATGCTGGAACCCTGGGTTGCACTGTCTGTCTGGCTCCCCAGTTTTTCCTTCTAGTTTATCTGCACACAATGTGGGACTGACTCATCCACCAGATTCTGCCTTGCCCAACCAGGTCATCCAGCCACTGCCTTGCTGCTAGTGCTTTCTGCCCCAGCTGCCCATCACTGCCCCTCCTACCCAGTCTGGATGAATGTTTCTTTAACTCCTTGGTTGTTGGACTCCCACACAGTCTGATTTTCTGGCAGTTCTTGTTGGTTTTTGTTTTTAAATTTTTTCTTGTCCTTCTTTTAGTTATGTGAGGATGCACAGTGTACTTCCATCTTGTCTGGAAGTCCTCCTTATCCCAGATTTCTTTTATGATTTTGGAGAGGTTCTCACACTTGGCCTTGTTATTGTCCATTTTTTTCTTCTCTTCTTCATTCCCAGGTAGCTCCAGGCTCTCCTTGGTAAGCTTTGGTAAGTGAGACCAGACTCTTCCCATCAAATACCTTGAGCTGCTGCATGCAACACTCATCAATAGGCTCCATTATATGTACCACCTCCATGACTGACTTCCACATTCTCTCCAGAAAAGCAGAGTTGGCAACCTTCTTTTTGCTCTCACCAGTGATGTAATAGATGGACTTATGGGTCTCATTTATGTGAAAGAAATATTCCAAAAGAGAAGTCATTTCATCTCCTGGTTAAATGGGAGGTGTGGTACTGCAGAATCTTATGAAGGCATCACCAATCAGTAGAGTCCTCATAGATCCTAAACTTCAGGTTTTTAAAGAATGCTTTGTAGAATTTCTTATAGTTCTCCTGTCTCCTATCAGCTCAGAGAGGAGCTCAAGACATTCTTAACAATGTTTTTATGAATGAACTTGAAGACTTTTCTCTGCTGAAGGATTTCTCAGATGTTCAGGGGCAGGTCCTCAGAGTAAACCACACAAGAGATGAAGTTGAGATACTCTGGTATCAACTCACCACAGCTGTCCATAATGAACACATGGTGGACATAGAGTCATGTTGGTGCTCTCCTTCTTGTTCTCGAAGAGGTCAACAGGAGCCTGAAGGGATGAATAGCCATGCCCTGAATTCAAACTGACCTTCTATATGAAGTGCTTGACTGCCAAGTGATCTTCCCAGTGATTAGTAAGGCCCTTCTAGAACTCTCCATATTCTTTCTGGGTGATATCATCAGGGGTTCTGATCTAAATGGGTTTGGTCTTATTCAGTTCTTCCTGATCAATATATTTTCTGTGAATCATTGTTTTCTTTTTCTTATCCTTAGCACTATCATCCTCCTCATCTTAGCCCACATCTTCAGTCTTTTTCTTCTTCTCATCATCTTTACCTTCCTCTTCCTTTTCACTTTTCTCTTCTTCTCCTTCATTACAAGTGATTTCTTTCTCTTATTCCTTCTCCAAATAAAAGGTGATAGGATAACCTGTGAACTGTGAGTGCGTATTCACCACTTATTTGACCTAACTTTCCACTAAGTACTCAGTCTGGTCTTCTTTAAGGTGAAGGGTCACTTTGGTATCCTGGCCAGTGGGCTCACCATGGTTAGCTTGTATATTGAAGGGACCCCTAGAAGAAAACTCCCAGGCATACTGCTCATCATCACTGTCCTTTGTGATTACAACTACTTTCTCTGTCACCAGGTAGGCAGAATAAAAGCCAAAAAAAAAATTGTCCAATCATGGAGATGTCTGCACTAGCCTGCAGAGCCACCAAGTTTGCCTTAATGCCAAATTTGGCAATGGTTTTCAGATTATTTATGAGGTCAGCTTTGGTCATGCCAATGCCTGTGTCTACCGGAGTCAGGGTATGTTTGTGGGGGTTGGGGATTATATCGATTTTCAACTCTTAACCATTCTCCAGTTTGAAAGTCAGGTTCTCATAGCATATCTTATTGAAGGACTCAGAAGCATTACCGATCATCTGCTGAAAGAATACTTCCTTGTTGGAACAGAAGGTATTGATAATGAGAGACATGAGTCAGGCAATTTCTGCCTGTAAGACAAAAGTCACCACCTCCTCCTCTCCATGGTGCATTTTCCCAGGCATCTCAAAGATGAAGAAATGCAAGTGACAGGGAACAGGGTGGGCAGGGACTGTGTCAATTCACACACCTCAAGAATGATGTACAGGGGCTAACTCAAGTGAGATGTATTATAATTCTTTATTTATAAGTTTGTTTTTTATACTTGATGTGAATTCATTGCTACATGGTACATAGTGGAATACTGGTTTGTTACACAAGAGTTGCCCAATAAATGTTGTTGAATACTAAATGTTCTAACTTGCTTGATCTCCCAATTGTCTTAACTCCAAGAGCTCTTAGTGTTTACATTAGTCATTTTGCTAAATTACTTTAGATCGTTCTTCCACTAAACAGTGTGTACTGGATTCCAGTAAGAATAAATGAAAATGCCCCAATCAAAGTACTTAACTCTTTCAGCCTTAGTTAATCCATCTGTAAAATGGAGTATAGTAATAGTGTAATGCCCCAATCCAAAGTGTTGCTGTGTGAAATGAGATAATGCATTAAAGTTATTAGCAAAATGCCTGGGTCACAGTATGTACCCAATGTGGACAAGCATTTCATAAATGGTTACATCTTACATTTTCCCTAGCTCTCTTACAGCAGTGTTGTGATGTTCATAAGAGAACATATAGTAAAACCGTGTTGCAATGCACTACACAAATGTTTACCTTTATTATCACTGTTTCCCCAAGTAGTTTAGAAGCCTGTTTCAGCCTTTACTCCTTAAATCTAAGTCCTCAGCAAGAAACACAGTCTTCTAGTGCTCAGCTCCTTTCTTTTATAGCCTCTTAACACTTCTGAGCACACACAACAAGGTTATGCATGTTAGGCGCTCAGTAAAGATTTAAAGATAGCAACTCTAGAGTTAACAAATCTTTTAACTGAGCAAAGCCTCTGCCTTCTTTTTGATGCTTGTGTTGTATACTTGATTTTAACATTTTCCCTCAGTCAATTCACCCACGACATTTGGGAGATGCAGTAGAATTACATTGGGCTTAATATGCTTTGTGGTAGGAACATTTCTGCTGCTGCCATGTATGAAAGGGAGGCAGTCTTAGCCAGTGTCCTATTTTTTTCTATTACTAAACACACAAATTATATTTATATAACTCTTGCACTCCAGAATGACTGAAACAATGCTTAACTTGGGTCCTTTCTGATATTTTGGCCATTTCTATGTATCTTTACGGTATGAGTTATCTATTTAAAATTTAGGAAAAAGTAGAAAAAATAAGGCGCAAGGCTTTCAAATTCTGTGTGCAAACACTGGTATGGTTACAATGAATCAAGACGGGCAAAAGTTTTGGCAATCTCGTGAAAACACCCCACGTTTCTGAAAAGGATTTGAAGCAGCCTACAGAGAAAATGCACTATAATAAGACCTGGCTTTTAACCAGCAAAGATAGGATAAACATCTGACAAGCCACAACCATCAAACTCTCCTAAAACCCATCAGGACTTCCCATACTCCAGAGAGCCTTCACTGGCAGGGGTATCGAACTCCTTTTCCAGAGGGGTTGGTGAGGGTGGGGGCTCGCCACATCAGCCTAAGGGTTGCCTTCAAAGGGTCGAATGGAATTTTCGGACTATATAAATGTAACTACTCCCTAACACTTAAGCAAGAGCTCAGCACTGCCTCCCTATAGAAACAAGGTGCCTGGCAGATAAAACCAGGTGGAGGGCCGGTTGGGCCTGCGGGCCTGGTATTTGTCCCCGGTGGCTTACAGGATTGCAAGCGAACCAAGGGAGGCCTGCCCGCTGAATCCAGGTGCAGAGAAGAAGGCGCGAAGCCTGAGTGATACGCAGGAGTCGAGGGCCGCGACTCTGCGGCCGCAGCACCCACGTGGCCAGCCTGGCCCAGTGCTCCGCCCCGCGGGCTCTATAGACCACCAGGTCCGCCGGGGTCAGCTCCCTTGGCTCGCTCTGGGCAGGTTACCTCTATCGCCACGGCCTGCTGGGCCGGAGCCAGTAGTGCCGGCAGCTCCGGGGGAAGGTGTTTCCGGCGGACTCGGCTGGGTGCCGCTTCCTGTCCCGCAGCTGCGCCGCCCCACTCCGCCAGCCCGGGACGCAAATAGCCCCGGAGTCCCTCACCGTCCCGGCAACGCCCCTTGCCCCATGCAGTCCCGGCTCCTGCTCCTCGGGACGTCCGGCGGCCCCGGTGGCCCGGCTGCTCGGCGCATGCGGCTGCTCCTGCGGCAGGTGGTGCGGGGCCGGCCGCCCGGTGACTGGCGGCGGTCGGAGGTCAGACTGCAGCACGCCGGGGCTGGGGCCGAGACAGGTAACCCCAGCACGCCCCTGCGCGCCGCCGCCTCACCCTCCTTGGTGCTTCGCAGGGTTTGGGAAACTGCTGTGTAATACGGTGTAAAGCTTTTGCACTCTGGGCCTCGTTCTGTAACTGGAGGGGCCTGTACTACGGTTTCTGACGACTTGGAATACATAATGCTTTCTCGTTCTCCCGTTGCTGCTTTTACCCCCCAAATTCTGACTTAATTACAGTACACACAGAGGTTCGGGCAGAAGCGCGTAGAGGTTTTTGAAAGCCAGACTTTGACCTTGCTCTCTTGAGTCTCAAGGGCCTGGAAGCCGATTTGTGCCATTAGGGCTAGTGGTGTCTTAGAAGTGTACATTCTCGCTAAAGAACTCATCGTTCACGGGGTTCTAAATGTATTCTTGAACTTTTCCAAGTTTTACAGGAGTTTTCTCACAGGTTCACATTTTCTTAGAGTTGAAAATTACAATTTAATTCAGTTAAAACCCCTTATGCTACAATCTAGGTCATCGAGACCCAGAGGGAAAAGTGGGTTGTTGGAGATCACACAGCTAACTAGTGACTACATTAGCTCTGATTTCTAAGGCTAGTTTTTTTGTTTCTGTCTGAACTGGTTTTAGGAATCCCTTCTATGTTGAAGTTAGAGCATTTGTTCTGGTTAAAGGAAGGCATGTATATTGTTGCTGCTTTTGATTGGCAAAAAGTGATTTTAGGCGATTTTGTCAATGTTGTTGCTTAGAATAATGGGGGTTTTTACTCTGAAATTTTAGGTATCGTTGTTCTTCTTGCTTTCCACGTTTTCCGTGTTCCAAATAATTCTCCTTGCCAGGAAATGAGGGAGTTGAAGTCCCATACATTTTATTTCATTAATTCATTCACTGAACAATTTGTTTTTCCTCTATATTTTGCTCCTTATCAATTACTACGACTTATAGGGTATTTGTTTATTCCTTTGTTTTTTTGTTATTTGAGTTTTTGTTTGTTGCTCCTTTGTCCTAGAAGGCAAAGGTCAAGGTGGGGGGGGGGGGAGTGTAGCATAATCTGTAACTTGTGTATTGAGTCAGCCTGGGTTGCACTGTCTAGATATGGGGATTTGAGGGTAGATGACTTAATTTTGTGCCCCAGTTTTTTTTAACTGTAAAATGAGGATAAGGTGAGTATATCTGATAGGGTTGTTTTGAGGCTTTTGTTAGTTAATACAATCTCTGGCATATGTTAATATTCAGTGAAAGTTAGCTTCTTTATTATTCTTAATATATGTGTTTTCAGCTTTGTGAGAGTAATTCTGTTTCCTTGGCTTGCTTTAGAACTGAAATCAGTTCCCTTTAGGTTGAGAACTATCAGAACTATCTGGGTAGGCAAATGGAACAGAGTTAATTTATGTGAACCTTCTAACAAAGAAAAAAGTGTTCTTTGTGCATGAGTAATACATGTTGATTTAAAAAAAACATTAGAAACCCATGTGGGTGTGAATTTTTAAAGTCTGTAGTACACAGGAATTGGTGATTAGCTGTGAATGTGCTCAAAATTTGTGTTATGTTCAACAAAATACAAGCTTTGCTCCAAATGTGAGACTCATGGACACATTACAGACAACATACTGACTTAAATTCAGTCATTGACTTTGGCAGGTTCCACAAGGAATAGGTATGAGGACTGTGGTTAAATGCAGCTGGAAACATACCACAAATCTGGACTCAAGTAAGAACAGCTCTGAGCCAGGTAAACAGGAGGCAAACTCTTGGCTACCCTGGGCCATGACATTGACCGTCAAGGTTGGGGTGCCCTATTTTAAATCAGAAGTCATACAGAAACAAATGTAAAACCACAGATAGCAGTATGCCTTAACGAATTATAATTTTGGTTAGAAAGATGTCTCTGCAACACTCACACATGCAACTGTTATCTCCTCTCTGCATATAATTGACCCTGCTTCCTAATAGTACTTTGGAAAGAGCAACAAGGTACATAAAACAATAGATACAAATTATATACTGTTCTTATTTTGCATGGATGGTATATATATGTTTATCTTTACATTCTTTTTAGTGCCTATCAACCCTTTGTATCTAATAAACACTCAGTGGCTTGTTATGTTAAAGTTCATGCAGAGAAGGAACAGGAGAGGCTGGAATTGCGTTGTTGGCTTTCAGGATAGAAAGTTTTATACAAACTTGTAAGCAGAAGGGAGGGTCATTTATTTTAAGGAAAAAAAATCCAAACCCACAGCTTTTTATCTCTTGCTATCAAAAAGCCTTATTATCCATACTATGTCAATTCTTTGCATTTCTTCACTTCATAGTAGTATGGTGTTTTTGGTTTTAGAAATGAAGAGGTTAACAAGGAGGTTAGCTACTATAAAGAGTTTTCAATAGAAATTATAGTAGTGTTTTCACAGTTAGAGCCTAGCAAGTTGGTTCAGTAGTACTGTGATGTTAAATAGTTTCAGGTATACCACAGATCAAATCAAATGATAAATCTGGAAACATAACTTTATAAATCCACTATAACATATTTAGTGTTGTTCTTTAATACCATTATTATTTATAGGAATTCACTGCCTTATTATTATGACTTTGGTATATGAAAAAAAATTTAATAGAAATATTTAAAACTACTTTTTGTATAAGAAATCTGTTTATTATAGAAATGCAAAAAATACAAATTCCCTAAAACATAATCCTCCCATACAAATTCATAATTGTCAACTTTTTGATGTTATTCCCATCAGATTTTATAATATATTTATTATTTATATGACTATAATTTCATTTTAAAAATAGGGATTGTGTGTTTTATAATTTAGTCTCAGTCATTATTATGAACATATTAACATAGTCATAAATATTGTTATATATGGCTATTTTAAATAGGTAGTAATTTCATATTTTTTGCCTATATATTATTTAGTTTATCAACTTTCCATTCTTGGATATTCAGGTTGTCTATTTTTAAATATAGAAACAGTGGAATAAATATCTACCTATGTGCATTTTTGTGATTTTAAGATTATATTCTTGGGTTGTAATAGAATTGATGACTTTGTGGAGGGGAAATAAAGAACTGTGGCATCACCTGAGAAATATGGTATAAAGGGAAAAACTGTAGTATGGTTCGGGTCTTAGCACTGTATTTACTAGGGGTTGACTTTGGGGAAATTATTAACTACTTTGAACTCAAGTCAGGCTGTTTTGACCCTGGGAACATTGTGATCCTACTGCGTATTAAAGAATTTAGCAATAAAGTCCCAGAACAATTATAACCTAATAAATCATTAGGAAG
This sequence comes from Artibeus jamaicensis, assembly GCF_021234435.1. Classification (NCBI taxonomy): domain Eukaryota; kingdom Metazoa; phylum Chordata; class Mammalia; order Chiroptera; family Phyllostomidae; genus Artibeus; species Artibeus jamaicensis. Next base: position 6,348,910 of record NW_026521822.1, read on the forward strand.
TCCTGTATTAGGAGAATATGTAAATGAAAATTGCTGCTATATTTGGTTTTCTCTTCAGTCTAAGTTTTGTATTACAAAAAAAATGTTGACACCAGTGGTGATTCTCCTCCTGCAGGGCCCATTTGGCAATATCTGAAGACTTTCTTGGTTGTTATAAACAGGAGGAAGGGGGTGTTACTAGTATGTAGTGGGTAGAGGCCAGGGATACTGCTAAACATTTTACAATACACAGGACAGCCCCCCACAGCAAACAGTTATCCCACCCCAATGTCAGTGATGCTGCTGTTGAGAAGCCCTGCACTAAGACAGTGTGTATGCCAAAGCTACAAGTCATTGAATTGGGAGCTCGTTTCATAGTTTCGAGTGTCCTAAAGGATGTATATTCATTAACATAGTCTGAAGTTTACGGTTTTCAGTGGATTAAAAGCTTTTTAGATGGACTACCACAGATGTCCCTGAGATACATAACTCAGAAAAGTATTTTTGACATGAGTAAAGATATTGTCAGTATAACAGTTTTGAAATATCTGGGGAAAATATCCAGATTTCTCTTGAGTTAGCTAAGAATTAAATAGAAACTATCAGTCATATAAAAATTATTTAGCAATTATTGGAAACTAACAATATTAAACAAAACTTGGATAATACTATATACTGGAAAATTTGTTATTGATTAAATATCAGTGAAAGAATAAAATGTTTTTTTAATCCATGTTGATGGCCACAAAGGAAAATGTGAAGTTTTAGATTATATAATTGGTAAAATTACATATGGACAAAAAAGTGATTCATTCTAAAATAATGCTTTAATAAAATGTACTCTATAAAAATGGAACAAAATTCTTTGCCTTAATTTTTTTCTGAAAGCTAATTACGTGATGAAAATTTATGAATGTTAATATTATTTTGGTTGTAATATTTGTTTTCAGAATATCCTCAGGGACCAAATGTCTTATATTACACTTTGAGCATACAAATGTCTTTTTTGTTAAACAGGAATTGTTACACTGGCTCTGCCTGGCTTTACTTGAAAAGAATGTATTAGCTAGCAATCATTTGGGGTTTTTTTTGTTTTTTTTTTTAGTATGGGGATTTAAAAAAATATATTTTATTGATTATGCTATTACAGTTGTCCCATTTCGCCCCTTTATTCCCTTCTGCCTTGCATACCCCCTCCCACCCCCTTAGTTCATGTCCATGGGTCATACATGTAACTTCTTTGGCTTCTTCATTTCCTATACTATATGTAATTTCCCCTTGTCTATTTTCTGCCTACCATTTATGCTACTTATTTCCTGTACCTTTTCCCCCAGTCCCCCTCCCCGTCTGATAACCCTCCATGTGATCTTCTTTTCTGTGATTCTGTTCCTGATTTAGTTGTTTGTTTTCGGGTTTTTTTTTTTTTTTTTTTTAGGTTTGGTTGTTGATAGTTATGAGCTTCTTGTCATTTTACTGTTCATATTTTTGATCTGCTTTTTCTTAGATAAGTCCTTTTAACATTTCATATAATAAGGGCTTGGTGATGATGAACTCATTTAACTTGACCTTATCTGGGGAGCACTTTATCTGCCCTTCTATTCTAAATGATAGCTTTGCTGAATAGAGTAATCTTGGATGTAGGTCTTTGGATTTCATGACTGTGAATACTTCCTTCCAGCCCCTTCTCACCTGTAAGGTCTCTTTTGAGAAATCAGCTGATAGTCTTATGGGAACTGCTTTGTAAGTAACTGTCTCCTTTCCTCTTGCTGCTTTTAAGATTCTCTCATTATCTTTAATCTTGGGTAATGTAATTATGATGTGCCTTGGTTGTGTGTGCTTCTTTGGGTCCAACTTCTTTGGGACTCTCAGAGTGTCCTGGACTTCTGGAAGACTATTTCCTTTGTCAGATTGGGGAAGTTCTCCTTCATTATTTTGTTCAAATAAGTTTCCAATTTCTTGCTCTTGTTCTTTTCCTTCTGGCACCCCTATGATTTGGATGTTGTAACGTTTAAAGTTATCCTGGAGATTCCTAAACCTCGCCTCATTTTTTGAATTCTTGTTTCTTCATTCTGTTGTGGTTGAATGTTTTTTTTTTTTTTTTCTGCTTCAAACCGTGGATTTGAGTCCTGGTTTCCTTCAACTGTTGTTTCCCTGTACATTTTCTTTTATTTCACTTTTCATAGCCTTCACTTCTTCCTTTATTTTTTGACCATACTTAGCCATTGCTGTGAGCATCCTGATTACCATCCTGAGCATCCTGATTACCTGATTAACTGTGCTGTGTATCTGCTGTGTATTAACTGATAGGCTGTGTATCTCTTTTTTGCTTAGTGGTATTTTTTGTGGAGCTTTGATCTGTTCTTTCATTTGTACCATTTTTTTTTCTCCTCATGGCACCAATTACATAGTAAGGGGCAGAGCCTTAGGTATTCACCAGGGTGGGGCAACCCACAATGCTGTGTTTTGGTGCTGTATATGGGGGTGGGGTCCAAGAAGGGACAGTGCTGCTTGTTCAGTTCTCTGCCGGCTTTAAGTCACTTTCACTGCTACTCACAAACAAATTGGGCCCTTCTGGTGCTGTTTTCCAAGTGAGTGGGTTTGTGTATGTTCTAGAACCCTGTGGGTCTCTCCAGCAAACTCTCCAGTGAGAGTGGGAGTGACAGATCTGTGCACAGAAAAATACACTGATTGTTCACAAAGGTGGGAGGTCCAATGGCTTCAGGCCAGGCTAGATGCAGGATGTTCAACTATCTTTAGGGCTTGGGTTCTCTCTGCCTTTCCCCATGGTCTTCCTACTTTCTATTCTTTTATTATGTCCACTATTTTATTTTATTGGTTTAAATGTCTGTTAGGCTTTTTTCAAGTGGTAGTAGTGATAACCCTATGACAGTCCCAGACTTTCGTTGTCTTTAAAATTCAGTGTCAGATGAAGAGTGAATGTATTTTCCTTGAGATTTGACAAAAATTTTGGAGAGAACTCTTATGGGTCAAGTTCATTTACCCATCTCTAAAACATGGCCTGAGGGTGGAATGTTCTTCTGAAGCTTGTGCAGGGTACTTACTTCTGGGGGTTTACATGCAGGAATGAAAGTTGGATGAGGGATATAAACTCTACTCATATCAAATGGGATAGGTTCTCCACTGGAGGGAGGGATTCTATTGTCAAAAGAAAGGGGAAAGATATTGGGCATGTAAAATAAAAGAGCTACCCACTAAAATTACCTAAAAATGAAGTGAATAATGTCTAAAAAGTTTTGTACAAGATTAAATGTTACATAAAAGATACCATTATCTTGTATATAGAAAATATTTTTCTATAAACCTTTGGAAAATCCTCTTGATTTAGGATTCTTGCATGTGGTAAAATTAAATCAAGGCTTGTTATTGTATATGTGGCGTAAATTTAATTTCATTTGGAAGATTTTGTCTTTTGGATTCTTATCAGGGTTTTCAGTTCCCAAGTATGTGGGCTTCATGCCTGAATAAAATATATAATTTATTAGTAGTAGTGTTTATGTGACAGTTTGTATACTGTACATGCGTTTAGATTAATCTGAGTTGTGTGTGGTTGCTTTTTTGCATTATTTGTAATAAATGCAGTTAAACATTAAGTGGTGTATTCTGTAACAGTTTTACTTTTTTATTAACAATTTGTACTGTTTATTATACTGTACTTAATTCTAACAATTTCCATTATGAGTATCTTTATATTATTAACTAAGATCTTTTTCTTAAATGATTGCACTTAACCAAAATAGTTTTTTTGAAAAAAGGCATTCAGTAGTTTCTTCTGGCTATGTTATATTACTTGTTGTGTTATAAGTATTTTTATTCCCTTTTAGATTAGTACTTATTTAAATAAATTTTAGTTCATTTAAACAAATACTTTACAAATGGCTTGAATTCTGAGCATATTGATGATGGGCCATTCACAGAAAATCATGAACCAGAGCTTAAAATAATTAAGAAAACAAAATTTAAAACTACAATCATTCACTTATTTATTCATTTATCAAACATTTATTGAATACCTGCTTGGTCTGAGGTATTGTTTTTGTCACAAAGGTAATTAGAACATAGGCCCTGCCCAAAAGTGCTATGGTTTTATAGATTGAGCAGTGATCTTTAAACATTTTTCTCAGAAAAGTTGCTATAAAAGAAGGCAACAGTTTTTCTTTTGAATGGCAACTTGATTATTTACATACTGATCCAGAAATCCCTAATGTTAAAGCTCTTAGTTTTTTGTTTGCTTGTTTGGTAAGAGTTTTTAATTCTTTTAAAAATTTGTTTATGTGTTTAATTGTTTTGTCACATGAGTGAATTTGTAGAACAGAAGTAAAATAATAAATGTCAGCCACATAATTCATTGACTTTAAAACTTTTTGTATGTTAGTATATATATGTGTGTGTACATATATATATTTAATATATAGTGTGTTAAGTGCTTCATGAATTTTTCCTTAAAACATCAAAGTCAAGAAACAAAACATACACTGAAATACATATTTCTCACTTATTTCCTAAATGGATTTTGCAATATGTATCCCTTTGAACATTTTTAGGTTGATATCTAAACATTTTCCTGATTAGAATCAATAGTTACAGAGTATAATGTTTCCAGTGTGTTGTAAATACTGACATTTAAAACAAGAATTGTCACAGTCCTCTTTAAAATATATCTTTTAAATCGAATCAGAATATCCTAATACTTTATTAACTAAAATCTCTACTTTGAAACTAGATTAAAAGCTCTTTTTTAACTGTCAGAAAATTTGCATTATTTCTTTATCTCCTTGAATTTGTATTTCAATTACACTTACTCATATTTTTAACAATATATTTTTATTCTTCAGAGTTTTATTTTTCTCATACTTTACTGCAACAAAAGGCTTACATGTTAAAATGTCTCTATCATTACAGTTATTAGAGCACATTATTCCCAAGAAAATATGGAGCATCACAAGGTTCCATATTTTCATAAAAACTGAAATTTTATGGAAATACATCTGTTGATGACACAATTGGTGCTTTCTCGCAGTTGAATATTAATTATTGTAAAACGTAAAGAATTTTGATATAGTAATATGAGTCATTTCTTTGCTTTGCAAGTAGAGTCATTGAATCACTAAATTAGGGAGTTTCACTAAAAAGGTTTTAGTGAAATGTGTCAGATGGCTATGTTTACTTTCTCACATAGAGGCTGCTGTTTAATCTAATGTACTCAGAAATGCTGATAAAATAAAACCATTACTGTATAAAAGATATAATCAATAATTGCAATACAGTATGAGAAATATTATTATAGAACATAAATCAGATACTATGCTAGCAGAAAGACAGTAAGAATTGAGAATTGAGTGATCAATTCTTGAGACAGGTGGAGATAATGCAAAAGGAAAAATTAGGGAAGGTTCAATGGGGAGATAAAGATACTTGAGTAGTTGTATGAAGGAAAAGTGTGTGAGAGAGATTTGGAAGCCTAGGCCAAGGAAATAAAGAATCAGTTGCTGAGATAGGAAAACAAGAAGCAGAGCTGGTCAGAGATGGCTGGTCAGTATGGAACAGAGAATATGGAGTTCTGCTTTTCTCATGTTAAAGTTAAGGTGTCTCTGGAATATCTAAGTTCAGTAGGTTACTAGAAGGTATGGAAATCAGGAGAGAGGTAGAGCCAAATTAGACATTTAAAACTTTAGTTACAGTGTCAGAGTTGGGCCACTGGTGTGGATTAGATGACCCAGGAAATGGTAGCATGATAACAGAAGGTGGCCCAGAATGTCAACATCTGAAGCAGGGAGGGGAAATGCCTAGCACATATGAATGTCACTTTCCTCTTTGCCTACAATATAGGCATGGATAATTGATCACTGTCCTATCTCTTAATGAGTCCAACTTCCACTGTGATTTCTTCTTTGCATTTTTAAAGAAGTATGTTGCTTGATTTCTGAATGTTTAGAGACTTTCCAGTTATTTCCAAATCTTTCTGTTACTGATTTAATTTTGATCAGAGAATATACTTTTCATTTCACTCCTTTGAAATTTATTAATACTTGCTTTATGGTCCAGCCTATGATCTGTTTTGATTAATGTTCCATGCACAATTAAAAATAAAATGTATTTTGCTCTTGAGTATAGTGTTCTATAAAAGGTCATTCAGGTTGAGTGGCCAATCGTGTTTTCAGATCTTCTCTATCCTTGCTTTTACTCCTAATCTTAGCCAGAAGTTTGAAAAGTGATTATCTTTGCTTCTGTATCCTTCTGTCTCCCTACTCCCAACTCTTCCATCAATTACCAAGAGAAATATATTAAAATATAAAGATACAATTTTGGATTTATTTCTACTTTTACTTCTCTCAGTTTCTGGTTCATGTTTATTCTCAGTGCCATCTTGGCAAGGTCACTAACATAGGTTTGCTGTGTTCCTCTAAGAAGGATCACAGCTCCTTTTAGAAGCTTTCTAAATACACTTTCTCTGCTTGTTTTTTTCCCTTGCCCCTTTAGGCATAGGGGTGGTAATGGATTTCTGTTATCAGTTGTCCTAGTCTTGTTGGTTTTACTAAGCTCTGCCCATATCTTCATACATGGTTTGAATGTACCATCTGTTTCGTGGTGGGACCTTGATTGATAAATGGATATGTTTAGGATAAACATTTCAGTGAGTAGGAAAATCCAGTTCAAAAGCCTGAAAAGAGTATGTTTCTGACATGTTTAAGCAGCAGTGAAGAGATCTTTATGGCTGAGTAGAGTACCATATTTTTCAGGCTATAAAACGCACCCCCCAATTTTGGAGGAAAATGGGGGGTGTGTCTTATAGTCCGAATGTAGCTTTACATTTACATTGATGAAATATTATCTTATTTATGTTATTAAATATTTTACCACTTTTTTTTGCTTCAAAATATTTTTTTCTATTTCCCTCTAAAACCTAGGTGTGTCTTATGGTCCCAAAAATACGGTAAGTGAGAAAGGCAAGAGTAGGAGGTAGAGTCAGCGAGGCAATGGAGGAGCCTTATCAGAATAGCCATTTAGGCCATGGCAACGACTGGAGTGTTGACTGATATTACTCGATTTCTCTATTGAGAATAAACCGTAGGGTGCAAGGGTTGAAACAGGAGATATGTTAGAAGATGAGAGAGAACACTGTTTAAATTAGGAAATTTAACTAGTAAAACCCTAATTGGCTTGGGTCAGTATTGTGGTGGTAGAAGATGTGGTGAAAATTGGACAATACAGGATATATCTTAAAGACAGAGTTAATTGGTTTTTCTGATAGGTTAGGAGAGAGAAAAGTTAAGAATGGCTGCAAGATTTCTGATGTGAGCAACTAGAAAGAGTAAATGCTATTAGCAGAACTGTGGAATACTATGCATAGAGCACACTTCGTGGAAAAGATCAGAAGTTTAGTTTTGAATATGTTATATTTAAGTTGCCTATTAGGCATTTTGGGTATCTACATTTGGAGTTTTGTGGTCTGGGTTAGAGATATAAATTTGGAGCCAGCAATAAATATTACTTGCACTTAAAGGCATAAAACGAATTGAACATATCAAAGAGTGGTTGTAGATAAAATAGAAAAGAGGGCAGAACTCTGCCTTTGCATCCAATGTTAAGGAATTGTGAAGAGGGGACTTCTGGCCAAGATTGAAGCATAGGTAGATATGCTTTGCTTCTTTGCATAACCAAAAGAGGGACAACAACAAATTTAAAAACAAAAAACAACCAGAACTGTCAGAAAATTGAACTGTATGGAAGTCCAACAACCAAAGAGTTAAAGAGGAAACATTCATACAGACTGTTAGGAGGGGAGGAGATGGGAAGCCAGAAGCCAAGGCAGAGATGATATGTGTCAAGGTAGTGGCTGGTGGACTGGGCAGTCCCACATTTGTGTGTGGATAAGCTGGGAGGAACAATTAGGGAGCAAAGCAGACTGCACAACCCAGGGTTCCAGTGCCAGGAAAGAAAGCCTCAGAAACTCTGGCTGTAAAAACCTGTGTGTGTGGGGGGTTGTGGCAGTAGGAGAAACTCCCAGTCTGATAGGAGAGTCTGTTGGGGGTACTCACAGGGTCCTAGAATGTACATAAACTTACCCATCCAGGAATCAGCATTGTTCCCTCTCTGATCCCTCTCCCACATACAGCACCACAATGCAGCTAATTGGGTTGCCCTGCCTGGCGAATATCTAAGGCTCCACCCCTTACAATGTAACAGGTGCACCGAGACAAAGAAATACAGCCCAAATGAAAGAAGAGATCAAAATTCCAGAAAAATAACTAAGTGACAAGGAGATAGACAACCTATCAGGTGCAGAGTTCAAAATACTGGTAATCAAAATGCTTACAGAAATGATGAGTACAGGTGCAAAATAAAGGGAGAAGTAAAGGCCATACAAAGTGAAATAAAGCAAAATATACAGGGAACTAATAGTGAAGGGAAGAAAACTGGGATTCAAATCAACGATTTGGAACAGAAAGAAGAAATAAACATCTAACCAGAACAGAATGAAGAAACAAGAATTTGAAAAATGGGAGGTTCAGAAACATCTGGGACAACTTTAAGCATTCCAACATCAGAATCATAGGGGTGCCAGAAGGAAAAGAAGAAGAGCAAGATATTGAAAACTTACTTAAACAAAAAATGAAGAAAAACTTCTTCAATGTGGCAAAGGAACTAGACATGCAAGTCCAGGATGTTCAGAGAGTCCCAAAGAAGTTGGACCCAAGAAAGACCACATCAAGACACATCATAATTACATTAGCCAAGATTAAAGATAAGGAGAGAATCTTAAAATTAGCAAGAGCCAGTTACCTACAAAGGAATTCCCATAAGACTATCAGCTGATTCCTCAAAAGAAACTTTATAGGCAAGAAAGGGCTGGAAAGAAGTATTCACAGTCATGAAAGGCAAGGACCTACATCCAAGATTACTCTGTCCAGCAAAGCTTTCATTTAGAATAGAAGGGAAGATAAAGTGCTTCCCAGATAAATTCAAGTTATAGGACTTCATCATCAACCAAGCCCTTATGTGAAATATAAAAGGAACTTATCTAAGAAAAGGAAGATCAAAACTCTGACCAGTAGCATGACAAAAAACTCACAACCATTAACAACTGAACCTAAAAACAAAAACAAATTAAGCAAACAACTGGAATGGGAGCAGAATTACAGAAATGGAGATCACATGGAGGGTTATCAGCAGGGAGGAGGTGAGGGAGAATGGGGGACAAGGTACAGGGAATAAGAAGCATAAATGGTAGGTACAAAATACACAGGGAGGTTGAGAATAGTATAGGAAATGTAGAAGCCAAATAACATATATATGACCCATGGACTTGAACTAAGGGGGAATGGAATGCTGGAGGGATGGAGTGCAGGGTGGAAGGGATAAAGGGAAGAAAAGAAATGGGACAACTGTAATAGCATAATCAATAAGGTATACTTAAAAAAATTGTGAAGTGGAAGAGAAAGGAAAGACAACTTGGAAAGTCATTGTGAGGTAGGAAGAAAACAGGAGGTAAGGCAGCAAGGTGAGAGGGAAAGAGAGGGGGGAGAGGGAGAGAGAGATGGAATTCTCTTTTGTGAGTCTTAACAACAGGCAGGACCCTGTCTTCACTCTGGAAATCACAGTAGTTCTGCCTCCTAGCTACCCACCCCCCACCTTTTACCCCCAGCAACTAGGCTGTGGGCTAATAACCTAGTTTGGCTGATTAAATGCTCCTGCCCAAGACTGAACCATGAGGGAGTTATGCAGCAGCTGCAGGGGCAGATTACTTATGGCAGTGTTCTTATTATTAGAAGAAGCATCTGAAAACTTTACACTAAAGATGAAGAATCATGATTTTTGCAACTTAAGATAATGTTTTTCAACTTTTCTACAGGTGTGAAAAATAGCAAAATAATATGGGAAAATGTCCTCTGCTCATGGTATTCATTGTTCAGATTTAGTGTTGCCAGGGGCAGTGTCTCAGTGTGTTTATCCTGGGGAGTGACTTTGTGTTTCCTGTTGCCTTCCTTGCCACATTTGGTCTGGTTTCAGAGCCTAGGTCTCTTCAGTGACCCACGGTTCTGTGAGATATGTCATATAACTGCTGTAACAGAAACCTTTTTCTAAGCTATTTTTGAGATAGTGTTTCTGTTACAGTAATTTTGTGAAGGAGCTCAGAGGAATCATGCTTACATAGAATCAAGGTTAAATGAAATAATATAAATAATGTATCTATAATAATATTTGCCAAATACCCAGTATTCAGTAAGTATTAGCTGTTTAGTACAGAGGACAATTCTTTTGATTTGGACAATTGAACTCTAAATATATGTCTTCTGTATCAGAAAGTATGTGTATACCTGGCTTTTGTGCAGTATTTCTACATTTCTCTCAATTTACCACATACCTGTCACTGGACAGGGACAAGGCCCTGAGCAGATCTGCCTCAGGCTACCCTATAGTGTGTGGGTTCTTGACTTCATGCAGGCAAGATTTCACAACATGAGTCCAGGTGATTTGGGGGTAAGTTTATTGGAGTTGGGGAAGTGAAGCAAAGGAAGAACTTAGGGTAGAAAGCCTAGGGAAGAGGCTAGGCTGTGCTCTGCCTTGGCCCCCTAGAACCATTATAGGAAAGAAGTGAGTCAAGGTGGAGCTGATTTTAGCTCCCTGGAAAGTCAGAGACAAAGGAGCCTTAGAGACGGGAGCAGGGGGTAGGCCTGGGATGAGCTGCCACTGCCTGCTGCTCCCCTGCTTACAAGTCTCCTGGGGACCTTTAGACAATAGGAGGAAGTAGTAAGTTCATGCCTGAGAAGGGGCATGCATGTGCTCTAGAGGGAGCCTGCACTGGTGTTCTTTGTCTTGAGGGTTTTAATTTCTCTTCTGCAGGTGAGAATCTTAGGGGAGGGTTTTAGCAGAATAGTCATCAGCTTTCATGGTGTATTTTTAGTATGCTGATGCATCAAAATGAGTGTATGGAAGAGTTTGGAATTATTCTTTGGTCTACTGTATTGTTTTAACTTTATCTTGGGTTTGTGTGGCTCTAATAGGGTTTTTGTTATTTGTTCCTCCATCCTTAAGTTTAGCAGACACAAATGGCATTAAATTGGTTTTCTATCTTCTATTTCCCCAACAAGCGTGATTTAAGCTATGTATGTATTCTCTGCTTAGGGAGGAGAGGTATAAAGCATTTGCTCTCAAGTATGCTTGGTTAGGGAAATAAGGTCTTCTGACAGCTGGCTGTCAGTTCAGATAGTTTGGCCTCATTGAATTATCTTGCCTCAGTTTCCCCATTCTACTGCCCAGGAATTTTTCTAGCTTTAATATTCTGCCTCATCTGTAATATATTTACTCATGTATAAAAACTCCTCCCCACATATTCGCAAATTTCTTCATTTGTAAAGTCTGTCTCATGGATTATTTTTAGGAATGTGTAAAGTACTTAGAAGATGGTAATCATTTAACAAGTCAGTGGTGTTATTACCATGATTTAAGGCCTTGGTCTTCAGAATACCTCACTAGCTCCAAACCGACAGTGTTAAAAGATGTGTCATAGCTTCTTCTTCTCAGAAGTAGAGCTCTTTCCAAATGAAGTTGCAGGTGCAGATGGTATTGATATGCCTATTTTGCTGTTGGAGAGAGCAAAATAGAGGTTGTTAATTTAGTCTTGTACCTTAGAAGTTTAGACAGAAATTAATATTATTTTTAAAAAACTAACACCATGTAGAAGCTACTGAGAACTTCTGCTCTGTTTAGTTTGTTTCATGTAGGGATTCTTGGCATATATGCCACTGGGGCTTTGTTTTGGTTTTTTTTTTTTTGGCTTTTTTGCTTTTATTTGCAATATATATATTTTTTAATTTTTACTACTAATAATTCACTATTTCAAACAAGGGAAGCTGAATTTTGCTTTTGAGTAGGAAGACTTTTTGAAAATTTAATTATTTTTCAAGTACAGTTTTCTGTCTTTTTCCCATCCCAGCCCACCCCCCAGTGCTCCCCACCTCCCTCCCATTTCCACCCCCTTAGCTGTTGTCCATGTGTCCTTTATACTTGTTCCTCTAAATCCCTCCCCCTTTTTCCCTGAAATTCCCTCCCCTCTCCCCTCTGGTTGCTGTCCCCCTTTTCTCTATTTCAGTGTCTTGGTTATTTTGCTTGCTTGTTTGTTTTGTTGTTTAGTTTCCTGTTAAAGGTGAGATCATATGGTATTTGTCTTTCAACACCTGGCTTATTTCACTCAGCATAATGCTTTCCAGTTCCATCGATGCTGTTGCGAAGGGTAGGAGCTCCTTCTTTCTTTCTGCTGTATGGAATACACTGTGTATATATACCATAATTTTTTGATCCATTCATTTACTGACAGGCACCTAGGTTGCTTCCAGCTCTTGGCTATTGTAAAGTGTGCTGCTATGAACACTGGGGTGCATAGGTTCTTTTGGACTGGTGTTTTAGGGTTCTTAGGATATAATCCCAGCAGTGGACTTGCTGGGTCAAAATAAAAATCCTATAGACTCTACCAAAAAACTGCTTGAAGTAATAAATGAATTTGGCAAAACAGCTTGTTACAAAGTCAATATCCAGAAATCAAAGGCGTTTTTGTATACTAACAATGAATCAGCAGAAGCAGAAATCAAGAAAAAGATCCCATACAATATAGCAAAAACAAAAAAAAAATATCTGGGAATAAACCTAACCAAGGAGGTAAAAGACCTATATGCAGAAAACTACACAGCACTGAAGAAAGAAATCAAGGAAGACACAAACAAATGGAAACATATACTGTGTTCATGGATTGGAAGAATTAACATAATCAAAATGTCCATACTACCCAAAGCAATTTACAGATTCAATGCAACACCTATTAAAATACCAATGGCATATTTCACAGACATAGAACAGACACTTCAAAAATTTATATGGAACCATAAACGACCCTGAATAGCAGCTGCTCTTTTGAGAAAGAAGAACAAAGTAGGAGGGATCACAATGCCTGATACCAAACTGTATTGCAGGGCCACTGTAATCAAAACAGCATGGTACTGGCATAAAAACAGGCACATAGAACAATGGAACAGAACAGAGAGCCCAGAAATAAACCCAACTCTCTACGGTTGATTAATATTTGACAAAGGGGACAGTAACATACAATGGAGTAAAAATAGACTCTTCAACAACAAATGGTGTTGGGAGAATTGGACAGCTACATGCAAAAAAATGAAACTTGAGCACCGACTTACACTATACAGCAAAATAAATTCAAGGTGGATAAAAGACTTAAATATAAGCCGTGACACCATTAAAGTCCTAGAGGAGAACATTGGCAGGAAAATCTCAGATATTTCACACAGCAACATTTTTACTGATATGTCCCCTAGAGCAAGGAATATAAAGGAAAGAATAAACAAATCGGATCTCACCAAAATGAAAAGCTTCCGTGTGGCTAAAGAAAACAGTATTAACATAAAAAGACAACAGACTGTATGGGAAAACATATTTGCCAATGATACCTCAGACAAAGGTTTAATCTCCAAAATATACAAAGAACTTACACGACTCCACTCTAGGAAGACATCTAACCCAATTAAAAAATGGGAAAAGGACTTGAACAGACACTTCTCTAAAGAGGACATACAGAGGATCCACAGACACATGAAGAGATGCTCAATATCGTTAGCTATCAGAGAGATGCAAATTAAAACCACAACGAGATACTACTTTACACGGGTCAGAATGGCTGTCATAAACAAAGCAACAAACAACAAATGTTGGAGAGGTTGTGGGGAAAAGGGGACCCTAGTTCATTATTGGTGGGATTGCAGACTGGTACAACCATTATGGAAAACAGTATGGAATTTTCTCAGAAAACTAAAAATGGGCTTTGCTTTTTAATGTATTTAGAAATATTGAATTTTGAGGCTTCATTGTTAGAGAACCTGAAGTTGTATGTAGTAAAAATAAGAACCTATAGAGATGTAGAACTGAGTTAACAGTACCACCCTAGATGCTTTGGATGATTCTAAACAAAATTCTTTCTTCGTTATTGTTGTTGACTCTTTGTATTGATGTACATGAGAAAATAAAGCTGGTTAATATGCATATGTTATTATACTTTACCTTTTTCGCTAAAATAGCATTTAAAATGCAAATTTCACTGATGTTTCCCTTCTCCTTTCCATAGTTACACTTTGGATAGCAGTTTTATAGCATAGTGTCTAAGGCGCCTGACACAGACTCTGAGCACATTTCTATAATAACCCTCCGTATAGGTCAGGAGAATCATTGTTGGGAAAGGCACAGTGTGCGGTTTTCTCACCTGTCTCTTGTAATGCTGTGTTTCTTTATTCTCTTTTTAGGTGATACAGTTAATATTGGAGATGTATCTTACAAGTTGAAAACTCCTAAGAGCCCAGAACTTGTGCCACAGAACTACAGTAAGAAATATGTATTTATGAGTGAATAACTGTTAACTTTTCATTATGTGAATTTTTAAGCATGTACAGCACTAAAGGGAATAGTACAAATCTGATATACATATCAGTTAGCTTCAGCATTTATCAGCGTATGCTAGTCTTCTCTTACCTGACTTCCAGTTTTTTGTTCCGAAGTGTTTATAACCTGTCCCTGCATTGTGTCACCTCACCCATGAATATCTCAATAAAAATTTTATTCTTTAGTTATAATAAAAGCACTGTTCTAAGTAATCATTTTGTTTGGTTTTGACAATTTTATAAACCTGTATAACCACCAAGATTATTTTCATCACCAAATGTTCTTTTGTGTGCCTTTCCAACTACCCTACCCTGGAAACCACTGTTCTCTTTTCTACTAGAATCTATTAGTTTTGTCTTTTCTTTAGCTGTATATAAATAGAATCAAATAGTATGATATCTTTTTGTGTGTAACTGTCTTCTTTCTATCAAGGTAATGATTTTTAGGTTCACCCATGTTGCTATACCTATCAGTTTGTTTTTATTGCTGGGTATTATTTTATTGTATAAATATAGCACATTTTATTGATCTGTTCTCCAGTTGATAGACATTTGAATGGTTTCTATTTTTGGACTGTTATAAATATGGTGCTTTGAACATTCCAGTACAATGATGTGGTCATAAGTTTTCACTTGTCCTGAGCAAATGGCAGTTGAATCTATGTGTCATGGGGGGATGCCTGTTTAACTTAAGATATTGCTAAAGAGTTCTACAAAGTAGTTGTGCCATTTACCCTTTGACCAGCAATGATGTCATACATCCTTGCCAACATTGGTATTTCTAGTCTTTTTCTTTTAAAAATTCTACTAGATATGAAATGGTAATTCATCACGGTTTTTGTTTTATAACAGCTTTATTGAAATGTAATTCATAAACCATAAACTTCACCTTTTTGAAGTATAAAAGTCAGTGGTTTTTAGTATATCCACAAAGTTGTGCAGCCATGGCACTATCTAACTTTAGGACATTTTCATAACTCCGAAAAGAAACTTCACATCCATTAACAGTCCCTTCGTATTTCCTCCTCCTTCTATCCCTACCTGCCTCTGCAAACCCCTACCTTTGGCAATCACTAATATATTTTGTTTTTATGGATTTGTCTATTCTGAACATTTCATATGAATGGGATCATACATAATGTGGCATCTGCATCTGGCTTATTTCATAGTGTCATCATAACTATCATAACTTATAATGTTTTTAAGGTTCATCCATGTTTTAATACATATTGGTAATTCATTTCTTTTTTTCGGCTAATATTTCACTATATAAGTGTACCACATTTTGTTTATCCACCGATCAGGTGAAGAACATTTGGTTTGTTTCTACTTTTGGGCTATCATGAATAATATTGCCGTGAACATTCCTATATAAGAAGTTTTAGTGTGGACACATGTATTCAGTTTTCTTGTGTATGTACCTAGGAGTGTTATTGCTAGGTCATATGGTAACTCCATGTTTAACATTTCGAGTAATTACCAAACGGTTTTCCAAGGAAGGCGCACCATTTTACATTCCCACCAACACTGTGTGAGGGTTCCAGTTTCTCCACATTTTTACCGGCACTTGTTATTGTCTGTTCTATTATAGCCACCTTTGTGGGTGCATTTTCCTAATGATTCACAGACATTTCTTTCCTCAAAATCATGTCACTTCTTAATTGCTTAAATTACTCTCTAATACCTTAGGAACAAAGGTCAATCCTTACCTTTTATGATCTACTCTCAGCCTAATCTTTTGCCACTTTTAGTCCCTTATTCTATGTTCCGGTCATTGAATACAATACAGAATAATTTTTTGCTCAGTCTTTAGATTCTTCCACTAGACTAACTGCTCCTTCAGGGAGAATATCTCACTTTCATCTAACATAAATTTTCATTTACTGTATTTCCCAAATGACTCTGCAATCTGTCTTCCCTTTTCTGTCCCACTTTTACTATGTTTTTTGGAGTTATTTTCTTAGTGGTCTACTCTAGGGATACAATTAATAATTTAAGTTAAAATAAATTTGTTCAGATTAATTCTAAGTTAAATTCAATAGTATAAAAATTTTTTTGTTCCCTTTCACTTCTTTTGTGCTATTATTGCCATACTAATAATATCTTTTCTATTTTACTTTTTAAATATTTTTATTATGTTTTTATAGTTGTCCGATTTCCCCTGCTTTATACCCCTCTGCCCTGCACCCACCCTTCCACCAGCATTCCCCTCCTTTAGTTCATGTCCATGGGTCATACATATGAGTTCTTTGGCTTCATTTTTTGTACTATTCTTAACCTCCCTATGTCTATTTTCTACCTACCATTTATGCTATTTATTCTCTGTACCTTTTCCCCCTCCCTCCCTCCCTTTCCCACTGCCCAACTGATAACCCTCCATGTGATCTCCATTTCTGTGATTCTGTTCCTGTTCTAGTGGTTTGCTTAGTTTGTTTTTTGTGTGTGTGTGCATATTAGGTGTGGTTTGTGATAACTGAGTTTGTTGTCATTTTACTTTCATATTTTTTATCTTCTTAGATGAGTCCCTTTAACATTTCATATAATAAGGGCTTGGTAACGATGAACTCCTTGAACTTGACCTTAGCTGGGAAGCCCTTTTATTCTAAATGATAGCTTTGCTGGATAGAGTAATCTTGGATGGAGGTCCTTGCCTTTCATGACTGTGAATACGTCTTTTCAGCCCCTTCTTGCTTGCAAGGTTTCTTTTGAGAAATCAGTTGATAGCCTTATAGGAACTGCTTTGTAAGTAACTGTCTCTTTTCCTCTTGCTGCTTTTAAGATTCTCTCCTTATCTTTAATCTTGGGTAATGTAATTATGATGTTCTTTGGGGTGTTCCTTCTGGTGTCCAACTTTTTTGAGACTCTCTGGGCTTCCTGGAAGTCTATTTCCTTTGTCAGATTGGGGAAGTTCTCCTTCATTATTTGTTCAAATAAGTTTTCAATTTCTTGCTCTTCCTCTTCTCCTCCTGGCACCCCTATGATTTGGATGTTGGAACATTTAAAGATATCTTGGAGGTTCCTAAGCCTCTCCTCATTTTATTTGAATTCTTGTTTCTTCATTCCGTTCTGGTTGAATGTTTATTTCTTCCTTTTGTTCCAAATAGTTGATTTGAGTCCCGGTTTCCTTCCTCTCACTGTTGGTTTTCTATACATTTTCTTTGATTTCACTTAGCATAGTCTTTATTTTTTCCTATAATTTGTGACCATATTCAACCAATTCTGTGAATATCCTGCTTACCAGTGTTTTGAACTGTGCATCTGATAGACTGTGAATCTCTTTGTCACTTAGTTGTATTTTTTTCTGGAGTTTTTATCTGTTCTTTCATTTGGGACATTTTTTGTGTGTGTGTGTCTTGGCACACCTGTTATGTAGTAAGGGGTGGAGCCTTAGGTGTTTATCAGGGTGGGGCAACCCACTTTGCTGTGTTGTGGAGCTGTATGTGGTAGGGGTCTGAGAGGGAACAATGTTGCTTGCTTGGCTTCCAGCCAGTTTTCAGTGACTTTCCTTCCTTCCCACGATAAAATTGGTTCCTTTTAGTGCTGATTCCCAGGTGAGCGGTTTTGTGTACGTTCTAGACCGTGTGGGTCTCTACAGCAAACTCTGCTGTGAGGCTGGGAGTTTCTCCTGCTCCCTCAACCCCAACAGGTTTTTTCGGTCAGAGGTCTTGAGGCTTTATTTCCCCATGCTGGAACCATGGGTTGCTTGGTCTGTCTTTCTCCCACTTGTTCCTCCCAGTATATTTGCACGGGAATGTGGTACCACCCAGTCCGCCATCCATTACCTTGCTGGGTCCGTCAGCCACCACCTTGCAGTGAGTCCTCTCCGCCCCTCTGCCAGTTTCCACCCCTCCTACTGGTCTGAATTAATGTTTCTTCATTAACTCCTTGGTTGTTGGACTTCTATAAAGTTTGATTTTCTGTCAGTTCTGGTTGTTTTTTTTAAATTTGTTGTTCTTTTTGTTGTGCGAGGAGGCACAGTGTGTCTATCTATATGTTCATCTTGGCTGGAAGGGCTAATCTAATTATATATTTTTAAAGGACATTTTATTGATTATGCTATTATATTTTCTCAGTTTTTTCTCCCTTTTATACTCCTTTGCCCTGCAACCCTCACCCTCTAGCATTCCCTGCCCCTGTTAGTACATGTTCATGGGTTGTATATATAAGTTCTTTGGCTTCTCCATTTCCTGTACTATTCTTAACCTTTCCCATCTATTTTGTGCCTACCAGTTATGCTTCTTACTCCTTGTACCTTTTTACCCCATCACCCCTCCCCTTTCCTACTGATAACCCTCCATGTGATCTCCACTTCTGTGATTCCGTTCCTTTTCTAGTTGTTTGCTTATTTTTTGTTTTGTTTTTTAGGTTTTGTTGTTGATATTTGTGAGTTTGTTGTCATTTTACTGGTCATAGTTTTTGATTTTTTTTCTTAGTTAAGGCCCTGTAACATTTCATATAATAAGGGATTGGTGATAATGAACTCCTTGAACTTAACTTTATCTGGGAAGCACTTTATCTGCCCTTGTATTCTAAATGATAGCTCTACTAGAATGAGTAATCTTAGATGGAGGTCCTTGCCTTTCATGACTTGGAATCTTCTTTCCAGCCTCTTCTTGCCTGCAAGGTTTCTTTTGAGAAATCAGCTAATAGACTTAAGGAAACTCCTTTGAAAGTAACTTTTTCCTTTCCTCTTGCTGCTTTTTAGATTCTCTCCTTATCTTTAATCTTGAGTGACTTAATTATGATGTGTCTTGGTATGTTTTTCCTTGAGTCCAACTTCTTTGGGACTCTCTGAGCTTCCTGGACTTGCATGTCTAGTTTCTTCACCACATTGGGGAAGTTTTCCTTTATTATTTTCAATAAGTTTTTAATTTCTTAAATAAGTTTTCAATTTCTTGCTTTTCCTCTTCTCCTTTTGTCACCCTATGATTTGGATGTTGGAATGTTTAAAATTGTTCCAGAGGTTCCTTAATTTCCCCTCATTTAAAAAAATTCTTGTTTCTTCATTCTGTTCTGGTTGGATATTTATTTATTCTTTCTGTTCCACATTGTTGATTTGAGTCCCAGTTTTCTTCCCTTCACTGGTGGTTTCCTGTATGTTTTGCTTTATTTCTTTTTGCATAGCCTTCACTTCTTCTCTTATTTTGCATTTATACTCAATCATTTCTGTGAGCATTTTGATAGCCAGTGTTTTGAACTGTGCATTTGATACGTTGTCTATCTCCTCATCGCTTAGTTCTTCTTCTGGAATTTTGATCTGTTCTTTTATTTGGGATATAATTGTCTGTCTCATTGCACTTGTTACATAGTAAGGGGTAGAGCATTAGGTATTCGCCAGGGAGGGGACAATCCACTTTGCTCTGTTGTGGAGCTGTATGTGTGGGAAGAGTCAGAGAGGAATAATGCCACTTGGTGGCTTGCTTGGCTCTCGCCTCACTTTCTGCCCCTTCACTTCCCACAAGTGGATTGTACCCCTTCAGGGGCTGATTCCCAGGTGGGTGGTCCTGCACATGTTCTAGGATCTCATGGGCCTCTCCATGGACTGTCATATAAGACTGAGAGTTTCTCCTGCTGCCACAATCCCCAAACGTTTTTATAGCCAGAGGTTTTGAGGCTTTATTTCCTTGTGCTGAAACCCTGGGCTGTGCAGTTTGTCTTGCTCCCAAGTTGTCCATCCTGACTTATCTGCACACAAATATGGGAAATCCTGTTCATCAGCCACTACCTTGAAGTGTGTCTTCTCTGCCCCCAGCTTCCCATTTCCGCCCCTTCTAACAGTCTGAATGAACATTTTTTCTTTAGTTGAACATTTCTCTTTGGTTGTCAGACTTTTATGCAGTTTGATTTTTCTGGTAGTTCTGGTTGTTTTTTTGTTTTTAAATTGGTTGTTATCATTCTTCTGGTTGTGCGAGAAGGTGAAGTATTTCTACATATGTCTCCATCTTGGCTGGAGTCCCTATTAACAATTATATCTTTATACATTAAAAGTTTACTAATACTTATTTATAATTAATCATTTTGTGAAATTGTGTTTTAAATCACTTAAGAGAGTCCTGGCTCATATAACTAAGTTGGTTGGAGTGTCGTCCTAGAAAATGAAAGGTCACAGGTTTTCTTCCCAGTCAGGGCACATGCCTGGGTTGCGGATTCAGTCCCTGGTCGTAGCTGTTTCTCTCTGCTTCCTATTTCCTGTCCCTAAAATCAATAAGCATGGTTTCAGTTGAAGATAAAAAAATTAGAATAAATGAGTTACAAATCAAAATACGTTTATACTGTCTTTCTATTTGCACATGTAGTTACCTCTACTGGTATTCTCTCTTTGTGTGGATTTGAGTTCTGTCTTGTGTGCTTTCATTTCAGCAGGAAGGAAGGACTCCCATTAGTATATCTTGTAAGGAAGATCTGCTGGTGATGGGTTCTCTTTATATTTGTTTTTGAGGAAATTTCCTAATTTTGCCTTTATTGTTTGAGAGATAATTTTACTAGATATGGAATTTTGATTTGACAGGTTTTATTTTCTTTCAGCACTTTGACTATGTCATCTTATTGCCTATGGCCTCCGTAGATTCTCATGAGGAGTCAGACATTTTATTAAGGATCCTCCTTTATGTGATGAGTCACTTTTCTCTCTGCTATCAAGATACTCTCTTTGTTTTTGGCTTTTGATGGTTTGGCTGTGGTATGTGTAATAACGAATCTTTTTTCAGTTTCACCTGTTAGGAGGTTGTTAAGCTTCTTGGATGTGTAGATTAATGTTTTCCCATCAATTTAGGGGAGTTTTTGCCAATTATTTTTTATTGTTATTTTTTCTTCTCTGTCTTTTTAGGACTCTCAGTATGTCAATGTTAGTATACTAGAAAATGTTCCATGGATTTCTGTGGACTTTTAATATTTTTTCTTTATTTTCTCTCTCTTTTTCTCTTTCTTAGACAGTATAATCTCAGTTGACCTATATTCAAGGTTGCTGATTATTCTGCTTGCTCACATCTGTTATTGAGCACCTCTAGTGAGTTTTGAAATTTTACTTATTGTACTTTTCAACTTCAGAATTTCTATTTGGATCTTTTAAATTATTTCTTTCTTTAGTGATATTTTCTGGTGTGATATTGTTGACATAGTTTCCTTTAGTTTAAAGACATGCTTTCTTTTTAGTTCTTTGAAAATATTTGAGTAGCTGACTTAAAGTGCTGTCTACTAAGTCTAATGTCTGGCTTCCTCAGAGAATTTTTATTGACTGCTTTTTTTTCTTTGTGTAGAGGCCATAATTTCCTATTTCTTTGTTTTTCTTACACATTTCTGGTTGGAAAGTAGACATATTTAATAGCATAATGTGGCAGATCTCCCTTTCCCAAGGTTTGTTTTTACTCATTGTTTTTGTTGTTGTTTGTTTGTTTGTTCACTGACTTTTGTGGACTGTTTTTCTAAAGTTTATATTCCTTGTCATTTGCAGCCACTGAAGTTTCTGCTCAGTTAATTTAGCAGTTAGATAATATTGGACAGAAATTTCTTAAATGCTTTGAACAAATAAATTCTCTCAGTCTTTGGGCATGATTTCAGTGTTCCACAGACAACTTACAAGTGTGTCTTAGTCTTCATTTCCTGCTTGTTCAAAACTTTAATGTCAGCCAGCTGTGTGAGATTTGGCCCTTATCAAGATTTCCCTGGATGTGTGCATAGTGTTTTAGACACATAGGCATGCACTGGAGCTATACAAAACCTCCTTTGGCCATCTCATTTCCAGTTTTCCCTTTAGCTTAAAGTGGTTTTGCTTCCTCAGGCAGCTGTGCTATTAAGCAAATATAGCTGATTTTTTTTTTGACAGAGGCACTAAGGTAGTGCTGTTTCAATACAGGGAATTCTGAGTGGGTCACATTCAAACAGTGGAGCTTTTCTTTTCAGGATGCTGCTAGATAGGTCAATATGGATAATTCCTTATGTGTGGGGTATTTGGGGAGCTCCAATCCTGTACTGTCCCTGTCAGTGGTTGCCAGACTGATGGATTTCACAATCAATGTGGTCAGCTGCTTCTCAAGACTACCACAGATGTGGGGAGAGAGATGGGAAGAGCTCAAGTTAAAACACCACAAAGCTCACTGTTGTTACTAAGGTTCATCCATTGTTATTGGATAAGTATTGTCAGACTGTTGAAATTCTTTTGTTAATTACAAGAGTTCTTAAAAAGTTGATTTGTGGCAAATTTTGCTAGTGTCCTTATTACTTTTATGAAATAGTGGATTTCGGAGTTCCTAGGCTTTGTTTTGCTTTCATTAGTTTCCCTTTAAAGCTGAAATGCTTTATATGTTTTGTGGAAAGGACCAGAATTTCCCTTCAGCTGGTTTGGGATCTAAATTCTGGTGAGATTTCAGAGTTCACTTAATGCTTTATATCTCAATCTCTATATCTACACATGATAGTCAACCTCTCTTTGCTTTATAGCTACCAGCTGTTTGGATTACTGTGGAGTTTTCGCATTGAGTCCTGCATTTGCTTTCTGCAACTCTCATCTATCTTGTCCAGTTGCCTCTGTCCTTCAGAGGCCATGTCAGAGAAGGTCAGGAGAGCCTCAAAGGGATTTATTTCAGCTCTTTTGCTTCAGCATGATCCTTGAGAACTACCTTGCATTGAGTAAAGACCTGAAGTGTTTTGGAAAGATTTCTACTGCTTTTTCTGCCCCACCCCCAGTCTTCAGTGGGTTGTTGACTTGCTTTATAAAGAAAGGTCCAGCATGCTTCAGGAAGGATATTTCTCAGCTCCTGTCCTGGATCTGGTTTTTAGTGTACACCCCTGTATATTTAGTGAAGCCAGTGGAAAAGTCTTGGTGGGTAGGTAGAGATTTTCTCTGTGTCTGGGGCTTCTCAGTAGATTAATTTACCGTGCCAGCTCATGTGGGGCCATTAGAAGTTTGTTATAAGTTTACCTTGGTGATCCTGACACATCTATGACAGATACTTTCTCCTCCTGCCATTCTACAAGGCAGGAATAAAAACTAGCTTTGTGTCTTTTCTCTCCTTGAAAGGGCTCATTACTTTTTAGAATCTAGTTCATTTAGGTTTCTTAGTATCTTTAGCTATATGATGGGCTTTTAAGAAACTATATTTTTTATAGATTAACTGGCTTGTTCTGGTTGTTAGGCTGGAATTGAAATTCTTTTATAATTCTCCTTAAGCTAACTAGATGTGGGAGTTATTTTTAATGTTCCATTGTTTATTGGTATGCTTAATTATAGTATTGTAATAAATAGGTTTTCTTTTCTGAGGTTAGAGTAGTGACATAATTCTTTATTATACTTATCTAGAGAAAAATTAACAAAATATTCTATAACAACTTACATGCCCTAGATATACAATAATTGAAAATCACAAATTTTTCTGATTTTTGGCTCTTTTCTTATTATGAATGTGGCTAACATTTTCTAATAAACTTCAGAAGTGAGGAATGATATTCACTGTTAATAGACAGTAGGAAAACTTTTATGTAGTCTGAGTTCTATAGGGTAACAACTGCTGGGGGGGAACTTATATTTATAATTTTGTCTGTAGTACTTTCTTTTTTTTTTTGTAAGATTACCATGGATTTGTTGAGGGGGTATATTTGTGTGGGGGATTGGAGGCTTAGCACTTTGAGAGTTGAAGGGAGATGCTATCTGTACTACTTTCTAGATGGGTGAATTTCATTTTCTTTCTTTTATATTTAGATGTGTTAATTTCTGTAGTCATTCAGCTGACCTGAGTCTCCTTGATTATATGGGGATGATTGTTTCAACTTTATGGGTATATTGTAAAGATTAAATTAAATAGCATAAGTGACATGTGTGTGATAGTGCCTGGCACGCATGGCTCAGTAAATGAGTCCTTGACACAACCATTCCCTAGTCTCCGGATTCTTCTTCCTTTTCTTTTTTAAATTAATTAATTAATTAATTGATTTAAAATTACATTTTATTGATTATGCTATTACAGTTGTCCCATTTCCCTTTACCCTCCTCCACTCAGCACCACCCACTCCCTCAGGGAATGCCCACAGCATTGTTCATGTCCATGGGTCATGGGTATAAGTTCTTTGGCTACTCCATTTCCTACATGGTACTTTACATCCCCAGGGCTATTCTGTAACTACCAATTTGTACTTCTTAATCCCTTCACCTCTTCACCCATTCTCCTACAACACCCTCCCATCTGGCAACCATTAAAACTCTCTTCATAACCACGATTCTGCCTCTGTTCTTCTTGTTTGCTTAGTTTGTTTTTTAGATGCAATTGTTGATAGATATGTATGTATTGCCATTTTTATTATTCATAATTTTGATCTTTTTTTCCTCATATAAGTCCCATTTACATTTCATATAAGAGTGGTTTGGTGATGATGAACTCCTTGAGTGCTTCTGGTCTGGAAAGCTCTTTATCTTTCCTTCAATTCTGAATAATAGCTTTGGTGGGTGGAGCAATCTTGGCTGTATTTCCCTGGTTTTCCTGACTTTGAATATTTCTTGCCACTCCCTTCTAGCTTGTAGTTTCTTTTGCAAAATCAGCTGACATTCTTATGGGTATTCCCCTGTAGATAATTAAATTCTTTTCTCTCACTGCTTGTAAGATTCTCTCTTCATCTTTAACCTTTGGTGTTGTAATTATGATGTGTCTTGGAGTGGGCCTGTTTGCATCCATCTTATTTGGGACTTTCTGTGCTTCCTGGACTTGTATGTCTGTTTCCTTCATCAAATTAGGGACGTTTTCTTTCATTTCTTTTTCAAATAGATTTCCAATTTCTTTCCCTTTCTCTTCTCCTTCTGGTACCCCTATGAGGTGAATGCTGGAACGTTTAAGTTGTCCCAGAGGCTGCTAATACTGCCTTCCTTTTTTGTATTCTTTTTTCTTCTTGTTCTGAATGTTTGTTTTTTGCTTCCTAATGTTCAAATCATTGATTTGATTCTTGGCTTTATCCACTCTATTGTTGTTTCCCTGTAAATTGTTCTTTATTTCAATTAGTAAATCCTTTGTTTCTGACTGGATATTTTTCATGCTGTTTAGATCCTTACTGAGTTCCTTGAGCATCCTTACAACCATGTTTTAAACTCTGCATCTAATAGATGCTTACCTCCATTTTGTTTAGGTTTTCCCTGTAATTTTGGTCTGTTCTTTCATTTGAGTCATATTTCTTCGTCTCCTTATTTTGGCAGCCTCCCTGTGTTTGTGTCTATGTATTAGGTTGAGCTGCTGTGACTCCCTGTCATGGTAGCTTGGTCTAATGTAGGTTTTATATAAGGCCCCGTGGCACAGCCTTCCTTATCATCCAAGCTGGGTACTCAAACTGTGCCCTTTGTGTGGGCCGAGCACACCCTCCTATTGTAGTTGAGCCTTGATTGCTATTGGCATATCAATGGGAGGGATTTACCTAGGCCATTCAGATGCAAGGATTAGCTGTGACCACTGACTACCAACATCTACCCTTCATGGAGGATCAGCTCTTCAGGGGCAGGGTGGTGGTGCTCTGACATGATCTGTGACTGTCCACTGGGTGCATAGGCCCTGAGGTTTCATACAGGTCAAGGTCAGTCTCCACTTGTGTTTTGTCTGGGGCCATGCTACATGAGGTATAAAGCAATCTGAGATGGCTGCTACTTTTGTTGGGCTTGGAGGTTCCCAGGCGAAGCCAAGCTGTGAATCTAGGTTGGCTGCTGCTAGTGCTGGGGCTAGCACTGAGGCCACTTAGGAAGAGGTACAGAGGCTGGGAACTCCCTGAGGCTGGCTGTTGCTTGTTTGAAAGGATTTAGGAAGTTGTGAATCATGAGCCAAGACCAACATTCATATGGAAAAGCCACTGTTAACAAACAGCTTGGTGGCCAGTAAGTTGGGTGGGATTGAGTCTCAGGAGATCTCCAGGGCAAGGCTAACGGTGTTAGCCAGGTTTTGGAGTCTTAGATATTATACTCACCTGCTGATTTTGTGGCTCTGTGGGCTGGAGGTCAGAAAAAGGACAATGGCCTCTGCCTGCCTTTCTTTCTGGGAGAAAACTGTCCCCCAGGCCCTGTCTTGATGCTAGACACTTCAGTTCCTCTCTTTATGCCACTGGTGCCTTTCAAGCTGCTGCCCTGGTGCTGGAGCTTAGAGATAGTGAATCTGAGTAAGTGTGTGTGGATTCTTTAAGGGGAACTGCTTGGGAATTCACAAGTTTCTTCCACTGACTCAATCTCCACTGGTTTTTGTAGTCAGAAGTTTTGGAGACTTATCTTCCTGGCACTGGAACCCTGGGCGGTTGGGACCTGATGTGGGCTGGGATTTCTTGCTCCCAAGATATTCCTCCTGAATTTTTATCTACCACACATGGATATGGGGCCAGTTGTTCTGTATGTTTGGCCCTCTTACCAGTCTGTATGTATGTGGTATCTTTAATACCACATCTGTAGTTTTCAGTCTTCCTTTCAACTTGATTTCTGATGGTCTGAGTGATGGTTTTTCTATATTTTAGTTGTAATCTTGATATTGTTGTGCGAGGAGGTGAGTCATGTTTACCTATGCTTCCATCTTGACTAAAAATCATCCCCTTGTTCCCTCTCATTTTCCATCACCCCATGCCTATGACACTGAGTATTAGATTACCATGGCTGCTCTGAGTCAGCTTAAAAGATATGCTAAAAATATCTTTTCTTCATTCAGTCTTACTCTTAAAACATAAATCTGGAACACAGTTCATCTAGATTTGATTTGGAACTTTCCCTCAGGTTGTTTGCAAGATCACAAATGGCTGTAGAACTTCAAATAAGCTTTAATTTTCATTCAAAATCAAACTTAATATATTTATGGTATGGAAACAGTGTTGACCCTTTCAGTCTTACCTGGACAGGAAACATAGTCATTGCCTGACTGCTCTCAACAGAGGACAGGTATCATTCCCTTCTCTTAACAACTAAGATGGCGTAGTTTACTATCTGGGCTCTGCTGAAATATTTTATCATAGTCACAAATACTTAATCACTTGGGGGATCTTCTTATGAAGTGAGAAAAGTAACAAGACTATACCAACTCTAAGGATTCAAGGGATCTGAGCAATAGTATCAGTTTTGAAACTTATAAACATAGGCTTTGAATGAATGTATTTTTATATTTTGCAAGTGAATGAGGGGCAATGAAGTGGCTGGCTCAAGTCCCAAAGTGTAAAAGGTATCTTTTTCTAAATACAGGAAAACTCCGATAATTTGCCATCAAAACCCTCAGAAAAACAAAGAAAAACTCAACATTTTCTGGTTTAGATATTTTCAATTTTTATTACTGTTTTCATGCATCTCTCATATAATCAAAATTTGTTACTTGTTTTTTATTAGTAGCTTTGTTATTATTACACTTCGAAATTTATCTGAAGAGCGTTTATATTGAAAGCAATTGGATGGTTCATAGACTCCAGTTTGCATTTTTTGTGCTTGCCATCCATTTGTTATCATTCCTACCATATTCACAATGTAAGTATCTTTATTTTTTTTGTCTATAAAGATGATGGATGCATATCATATGTTTTACCCAGTAGTACATAGTTTCTACTAGTCTTTCTTATCAGCAACTCTTCCCAGTTCTAAGAAAACTACTGTTGGGAATTTGGTTAATTTGAAGTACCTGGCTGTGCTAAATAAACAAAATCCTTTTTTTAAAAAAATATATTTTATTGATTATGTCATTACAGTTCTATTTCCCCTCTTCATTCCCCTCCACCCTGCACACCCCTCCCCAACCATTCCCCCCTTTAGTTTATGACCACGTGTCTCAAGTTCTTTAGATTCTATATTTCCCATCCTATTCTTGCCCTCCCCCCTACCTATTTTCTATCTACTGTCTATGCTACTTATTTTCTGTACCTTCTCCCCTCTTCTCCTCCTCCCACTCCCCTGTTGCTAACCCTCCATGTGATCTTCATTTCTATTGTTTTGCTCCTGATCTAGCTGTCCTCTTAGTTTGTTTTTGTTTTAGGTGTGGTTCTTAGTAACTGTGAGTTTGCTGTCCTTTCACTGTTCATCTTTTTTATCTTCTTTTTCTTAGGTAAGTCCCTTTAACATCTCATATAATAAGGGCTTGGTGATGATGAACTCCTTGAATTTGATCTTATCTGAGAAGCACTTTATCTGTCCTTCCATTCTAAAAAGCTTTGCTGGATAGAGCAATCTTGGATGTAGGTCCTTGCCTTTCATGACTTGGAATACTTCTTTCCAGCCCCTTCTTGCCTGTAAGGTCTCTTTTGAGAAATCAGCTGACAGTCTGATGGGAAGTCCTTTGTAGGTGACTGTCCCCTTATCTCTTGCTGCTTCTAGAATTCTCTCTTTCATTTTCATCTTGGCTAATGTAATTATGATGTGCCTTGGTGTGTTCCTTCTTGGGTCCAACTTTCTTGGGACTCTCTGAGCTTCCTGGATTTCCTGGAAGTCTATTGCCTTTGCCAGATTGAGGAAATTCTCCTTTATTATTTGTTCAAATCAGTGTTCCACTCATGGCTGTTCCTCTTCCCCTTCTGGTACCCCTATAATTCGGATGTTGGAACGTTTAAAGATGTCCTGGAGGTTCCTAAGCCTCTCCTCATTTTTTTGAATTCTTGTTTCTTCATTCTTTTCTGTTTGGTCATTTTTTTCCTCTTTTTGGTCCACTCCATTGATTTGAGTCCCAGTTTCCTTTCCATTACTATTGGTTTCCTGTGCATTGCCATTCATTTCAATTAGTTTAGCCTTCATATGTTGCTCTAATTTGTGACTATAATCAACCAGTTCTGTGAGCATCTTGATCACCAGTGTTTTGAACTGTGCATCTGAAAGTTTGGTTATTTCTTCATCGTTTAGATTTATCGGCTCTGGGGCTCTGAGTTGTTCTTGAGCCATGTTTTGATCTGTTCGTGCCTATTATGTAGGAGGAGGTGTTCACCAGGGTGAGGCCACCCAGGTCGCTGGTTTGTGACGCTGTATGTGGGGGCGGGGTCAGAGAGGGACAATGGTAGTCCCCTCTGCCACTTACTGCCACTGGGGCCTGCACGGTCTGTCTCACTGCTTCGCTCCTTCACCAGTTTCTCTGCGCTTGACTGTGTGACTTTGGTCAGCCCTCAGTGGGTCCGCCCACTACTCCACACCTGGGATCTGCCTACAACTGCCGACGTGCCTGGGTTGCATGCCCGGGCAGGTCCGATGGATCTTTCCTGCTCGACCCCGCTCTGCTGCTGGCTCTGCCCCTTTTACTGGTTTGGCTGAAGGGTTCGTTGTTGTCAGACTTCCGTGTAGTTCAATTTTCTGTGGTTTGGCTGCATTTTTGTTGCTAAAACTTTGTTGTTTTTAAACTTGGTTGTGTGAGAAGGTGCAGGGCTTCCACCTATGCCTCCATCTTGGAGGAAGTCCCTTTTTTTTTATTTTAATTTTTTTTTACAACAATGTGAGAGGGATAAATTGATTAAGGTTGCCTCTTGATTGTACCCTTATCAGGGACTGAACTTGCAGCCTATCCATGTCTCCTGACTGGCAACCTTTTGCTTTGTGGGATGACACTCAACCAACTGATCCACAGTGGTCAGGGCTCAACCAAATCTTATGTATACACATACACATTATGTCGTTACTATATATTGGTTGGACAGATATATTGTAATGCATACTATAGCATGTTTTTATACATTTGTTTACTGTATTAAGTTCAAGTATTGTATACTTTGAAGTTTTTCTTTGTTGTCTTGAAGGCTATATCTTAAATGAGAAAATTAGAATTCTTTGGCTTGCCATTACATGATTGATTAATTAGAAATTATGAGTTTTGTTTATTAGAAAACTTTGTTGGATTTTTTCCTTCTCTTGGAGCTAGGAGCTATTTAAAAAATATTTTGGAAATGGTATTCTGAATGGTGCTGAACTTTGATAATGCATTACTTTCTTTCATGTATTTATGCTTCAATTTAGCTTTTTGCCCTTCAGATATTTAATATTTTCAAATAAAAGAAACTGATAGACTTTTGTTAAGGAATGGAACTTTAGCAACTATTATTCTCTCTGAAACTAACTCATTTCATAGCCAGGAAAATAGGACCATAAGAAAGAAGTCATAGGACTCATTAATTAGTAGCAAATTCTTATGCAAGGCCTAGATTTCCTGACTTCAGTTTGATTTTTTTTTTATAATCTGTCTCAATGGCTCGGGCTACTATTCTTTTTTTTTTTTACATTTTATTTATTTATCTTTAGAGGGGAAGGGAAGGAGAGAGGGATAGAAACACCAATGTATGGTTGCCTTTTGTGTGTCCCCTGCAACCCAGGCATGTGCCCTGATTGGGAATCGAACCGTGGTTGCTTGGTTCCCAGGCCCGCACCCAATCCACTGAGCTACACCAGCCAGGGCTCGGGCTACTATTCTTTAAAAGAAGTCTTGAAATGGAAAGAAGATTTGTATGTTAGAAAAGTCTTAGGATTTAAAAGTGTGAAAGATTATCAGAAAACATTGAAATAGTTGAAGCATGGCAGTGCTGTTTTATTTCTGTCTTTGTCAAAGTTATTATTCAGAGCACCAAAAATCACATTGTCTTTTACTAACAAAATTAAAACCACAGTGTTAAAATATGAACTTTGGTATTCATATTTAACATCTGTCTTATTAGAAATCCCGTCAGCCAGCCAATGGTATAGACTGGAAATATTCTTACGTGGAAGTCTAAAATTCTATTAAAAACCTCGGGACAGCAGTAATATTTCATCAAAGTAAAGTTTCTTCAATTGGTTACTGTGTGGTTGAGATAATGAATGCTTATATTTTATAGTCAGTTGTCAGCTTTTCTTTCGCACTGTCACAGTGTTGGGCACAGCAGGTCATCCTTTCTGTCCCCATCATCTGTGCAGCCCAGTGCCTGGAATGTAATGGGCACAGTAGTTTGATTGCTTTCCAGTTTTTTATTACCTAGGGTTTTTTTAACTTCTGCCTTGAGCATTATAACTTCCACTTACCATCTTAGTTCATACTCTCTCACGTGTAAGTGTTGAAATGGATGATTAAAGCTTTTTTGCCTTTTTGTATGAAGTCTGAAATGTCATAGCTTAGATGAAATTGGCAGCTTTTGAAATAGGTTCCTTCATATTTTTGTGCTTGAAGTTAAACTATGTAGTATCAAACTTAGTATTTCTTCTAGGGTTTGCCTTATGAAGTTGTGTTCCTGGGTAGCAATTTTCAGTAGATGACTTTAAACTTGGCCTCAGAGTAATATTTCTACTTCTTTCAATAATCTCGTTGCAGTCTGTGGATGAATTATATGTGAGGGCCTTTAATGTTTGCTGGAGACATTGATCTCTTATTCAAGCAATTAGGGCCTACAAAGATTTTCTGGAAGAATTATAATCCCTGGGCTTTCAAAATGGTGAATTTTGGCATAAAGTCATCATTTATGGATGGGATTTTTTTTTTTTCTTGCAGGGCGGGGAGGGGGCTTTGTCTTTGGTTTACAAATAACTTTTAAAAAAGGGTTTTATTTAGTTTTAGAGAGAGGGGAAGGGAGGGAGAAAGAGAGGGAGAGAAACATCAGTGTATGAGAGTCTCACTGGCCCCTACCTGAGGACCTGGCCCACAACCCAGGCATGCACCCTGACTGGGAATCAGACCTGTGACCTCTGGGTTTGTAGGCTGGAACTCAATCCACTGAGCCACACCAGCCAGTGAAAGTTTACAAATAATTTTAAAAGGTTTGAGAAATTTATCAGCATCATAAAAGGCAAAAACACTATGGAAAAACCTGCCATTTCTTTGTGTAAATATAGATAATGTGGAACAGTCTTTGCAGCTACTTGTTAGTTTTAGTGAATTAATGACAAAAGTTACACAGATGGTCTCCAGGAAGTTGTTACCTAACATTCCCTTACTTAATAGAGTCAGAACTTGAAAAACAATCTGAGAAACAAGGCCTCCAATCCTTAAGATTTACCTTATTTTTAATAGTTGCACTAATTGCCTCTCATTGTATGAGAATTTGAAGAAAGGATTTTGTTTGAGATTTCTTTAGATCTATTTTTAAGAACAGAGCCCTCAAAAGAAGGAGTCCCATCAAAAGTGTCCCCTCACCTTAAAATCCTTTAACGTGACCTGAAGTCTCTAGAGTCTCCATAGCAATCTTTATTCAGTGCCTAATTTTCCTTTAATCTTTTTTCTCCCAGGTACCATATTTAAGATTACCTAAAATTTTTGGATACGTTTTATTTTCTGTTTAATGACTATTATTGCTTTTGTCAACTTTCATCACAGATGAACAATTTTTGAGCTGCATAATATGTTAAATAGGCAGGCTTCTTTGGATCCACCTAGTAGTAATTTAGCTACCATTAATGACACTGTTTAAAAAGAAAATGAATTCAAGCTGTAAATCCCTAATTCAAAATCACATTTTTAATGTAAATATAACACATATGATAGAGAGAGGATTAATACCCATAATATGCAAATATATCTTACAATTGCATGAGAAATATCATGTGATTCAGTAGAAAATAGGCAAAGAATTTACTGGTAAATAGGCATGCCAAAGGAAATCAAATCTGAATGGATAATAAGTTTATGAGCATATGTTCTAACCCTGATTAATAGTTTAGAGAGATACAAATTATACAATAAGAAAGCACTTTTTATGCATCACCTGGGTGAAAATTTAAAAGAATTGCAATATTTAGTACCTACCAGGTTGCAGAGAAATGGCGTTGTCATACATTGCTGGTATAAGCATGAATTCATATGACCTCTCTGGAAAATAATATGGTAATAGCTATTCAAATAAAAAGTACACATTCCTTTTGATGTAGCAATTTCTTTTTAGGTTCTATCCATTAAGGAAAAATCAGGATATAAAAGAGAATATTTGTTCACAATATATATTGCAGCATTTTGGTGTTTTGGGCAGTGACAAAAGCTAGAAGCTGAGTGAATCCAGAAGAATGACTGAATAAATTGTTATATACCCATTTGGGGATCTTCTAGAGCTATTTAAAAAGATTGATTAGCTTTATATCTGTGTACCTTGAGGCTGTCCATGTAATGCTGTTTAGCAGAAATTGCAGACTGCAGAGCTGTATATAAAGTATGATAGCATTTTTGTTTAAAAAATTTTTTGAAACACCTCTTACAGGTGTTCTGTATACAGAGGAAAATTTTGCTGAAGGATGTACTCCATGCTCTTAAACTTGGACTTCCTTCTGGGGCATTGGTTTAGGAGTGAGATTAAGAATGGGTGGGGTTGCCCTGGATGGTGTGGCTCAGTTGGTTAGAGATTCACCTCATAAACCAAGAGGTCGTGTGTTCAATTTCTGGTCAGTGCACATTACCTTGGTTGCGAGTTTGATCCCCAGTTGGGGAATGTACGAGAGGGCAGCAGATCAATATTTCTCTCTTACATTGATGTTTCTGTCTCTCTCAAAGCAATGAAAAAAAAATGTTCTCAGGTGAGGCTAAAAAAAAGATGGGAAAGGTTATTAAAATTTTTATTTTTATTTTATTATTTTTTCTACGTATTTGTTATTGATTATGCTATTACAATTTTTCCATTTTTTCCCCTTCTGCCCCCTCCACACTGCCCCCACAACCCTGCAGCATTCCCCCCTGCTTAGTTTATGTCCATGGGTTGAACATATAAGTTACTTTGAGTTCTCTGTTTCCTATACCATTTTTTATCTCTCCCCATCTATTTTTTGCCTACCAATTATGCTCCTTCTTCCCTGTACCTTTCTTCTCTATTCCTCCCTTCCCCTTCCCCACTGAAATCCCTCTGTGTGATCTGCATTTCTCTGATTCTGTTCTGGTTGTTTGCTTAGTTTCTGTTTTCATTGTTTTTCTTTTTCTTTTGGTTCATTTGTTGATAGTTGTAAGTTTGTTGTCATTTTACTGTTCATATTTTTTATCTGCTTTTTCTTAGATAAGTTCCTTTAACATTTCATGTAATAAGGGCTTGGTAATGATGAACTCCTTTAACTTGGCCTTGTCTGTGAAACACTTTATCTGCCCTTCCATTCTAAATGAAAGCTGTGCTGGATAGAGTAATCTTGGATGTAGGTCCTTGCCTTTCATGACTTGGAATACTTCTTTCCAGCTCCTGCTTCCCTGCAAGGTTTCTTTTGAGAAATCTGCTGATACTCTAATGGGAACACCATTGTAGGTAACTATCTCCTTTTCTCTGGTTTGTTTTAGGATTCTCTCCTTAACCTTAATCTTGGGTAACTTAATGATGGTGTGCCTTTGTGTGTTCCTCTTTGGGTCCAACTTCTCTGGGACTCTCTGAGCTTCCAGGACTTCCTGGAAGTCTATTTCCTTCTCCAGATTGGGGAAGTTTTCCTTCATTATTTTGTTCAAATAAGTTTTCAATTTCTTGCTGTTGTTCTTCTCCTTCTGGCACCCCTATAATTCTGATATTGGAATGTTTCAGGTTGTCCCAGAGGCTTGTAAGAGTCCCTTCACTTTTTTATATTTTTGTTTCTTCATTTTCTTCTGGATGGATGTTTATTTCTTCCTTTTGTTCCAAATCATTGCTTTGAGTCCTGGTTTCCTTCCTGTCACTGTTGGTTCCCTGAACATTTCTGCTTTATTTCACTTTGGGTATCCTTCATTCATTTTTTGACCTCAATCTGATCTGTTAGCATTTTGATTACCAGGGTTTTATATTCTCCATCAGATAGGTTGGTGATCTCCTCATTGCTTAGTTCCGAGGTTATACTCTGTTATTTCATTTGGGTCATATTTTTTTTATCTTGGCACAGCTGATAGGTTGTAAGGGGGTGGGGCTTTTGGTATTTACCCTGGCAGGGCAACTCTTTTTGCTGTGCTTCAGCACTGCCTGTGGGGGAGGGGCCAGAGAGGGAACAATGCAGATCCCTTGCTTGTCCCTAGTACACTTTCCATTGGACTCTTGTGTGAGACTGGAAGTATCTCCCACTGTGGGACACCCAGCCGTAGCCCACAGCCACCTCTGAGCCCCCTTAAGTCCAACTTTTTTGGGACTCTCTGATCTTCCTGGACTTCCTGGAAGTCTATGTTCTTTGTCAGATTGGGGAAGTTCTCCTTAATTATGTTCTTAAATAAGTTTTCAATTTCTTGCTCTTCCTCTTCTCCTTCTGGTACCTGTATGATTTGGATGTTGGGACATTCAAAGATGCCCTGGAGGTTCCTAAGCATCCCCTAATTTTTTTTTGAATTCTTGTTTCTTCATTCTGTTCCGATTGAATGTTTATTTCTTCCTTCTGCTTCAAATCATTGATATGAGTCCCAGTTTACTTCCCTACACTGTTGGTTCCCTGTATATTTTTCTTTATTTCACTTTGCACAGCCTTTACTTTTTCATCTCTTTTGCGACCATACTCAACCATTTCTCTGAGCATCTGAATTACCAGTGTTTTGAACTCTGCATCTGATAGGTTGGCTATCCCTTTGTCGCTTAGTTGTATTTTTTCTGGAGCTTTGATCTGTTCTTTCATTTGGGCCATTTTTGTGTGTTTGTGTATCTCGGCATGCCTA
The DNA here is from genome assembly GCF_021234435.1 of Artibeus jamaicensis. Lineage (NCBI taxonomy): Eukaryota > Metazoa > Chordata > Mammalia > Chiroptera > Phyllostomidae > Artibeus > Artibeus jamaicensis. The sequence goes on from NW_026521822.1 coordinate 6,384,827, forward strand.
TTACATAGTAAGGGGTGGAGCCTTAGGTGTTCACCAGGGTGGGGCAACCCACTTTGCTGCCTTGTAGAGCTGTATATTGGGGAGGGGACTGAGAGGAAACAGTGTCACTTGCTTGGCTCTCAGCCAGTTTTCAGTCACTTCCCTTGCTTCCCACAATTAAATTGGGCCCTTCTGGTGCTGATTCCCAGGTGGGTGGGTTTGTGTCGGTGTCTCCAAAGAGCTCTGCTGGGAGGCTGGAAGTGTCTCCTGCTGCCACAGGTGTTTTCAGTCAGAGGTTTGAGGCTTTATTTCTTCACACTGGAACCCTGGATTGCTTGGTCTGTCTTGCAATCCTATTGTTGGTCTGCCTATTTGTTTCTTCTAGTTTATCTGCATGCGAATGTGTCACGACCCAGTCCGCAATCCACTGCCTTGCAGAGTCCTCTCCGCCCGGCTTTCCATCTCCATGCCTCATACTGGTCTGGATTAATGTTTCTTTACCTCCTTGGTTGTCGGACTTCCATACAGTTAGATTTTCTGTCAGTTCTGGTGGTTTTTTGTTTGTAAATATGTTGTCCTTCTTTTGGTTGTACAGGGAGGCACAGTGTGTCTACCTATGCTTGTATCTTGGCTGGAAGTCCAATAAAATATATTTTAAAAAAGAAAATTTACCTTTTTTATTAGCAAACTGAAGAAAAATCAGAATTATACCTATAATCACAGTTTAGTTTGTATACCGAGATACTTTCTTAAGTAAGAGAAAAAGGCATATAGTTACTTAAAGCTGGAACCCTGGTAATTGTATATAATCTTGAGGATACTTGTGGTAGTGCCTTCTACTTAGCATGATCCTCCTGTGTGTTGAGCACCACTGGTCTAAGGCACATCCGACAATTCTCAGCAATCCCTTCCTTTATTCTTGCCAGTTAGTAGCAGTACCTCCACTACTCTCTCTATGCCTGCCAGAAGACATCTGGAAACATCTGGGGTAACTTTAGTTGTTTCAAAGCTTTGGGGGATAGGTATAATTCCGTACACCACTGACATTTAGAAATGCTAAATTCATTGTCCAAGACAGTCCCATCTGCCTAACATGTGAATGGCATTCTGTTGAGATCTGTGTCTGTGTCATTTGTTTTTTTCTCAAGGTTTATGTTGCTTGCACACCACTAATGAGTTATTTTTAATTCACAGTTAAGTGCAGGGAAGAGTTTCTTTCAGTTTTCCCATCTTTTGAAAGCTGAAATTGTCAGGAAGGCAAGTCAGTAGTGAATATGTCCTACCCTTATATTGAGCTTCTAGATGTCAGGATATCTAAGACTCTCATCACCACTACATTTGAATTCCACATAACTTTCTTAATATGTGTAAGTAGCTTCTGAATCCTGTGGCTGGCATTGTATCTTTACAAAGACCTCTTCTTTTCCCTTCCCTCAATAATAGTAATCAGAATGCTCATAATTCATTGCATTCCTGTCAAGTGCCAGGTAAAAATACAAATGATATTTTGTGCAGTATCTTACCTAGATCCCACAACAACCCTGAAAGGTGGCAGACTATAGGAAAGACACAGCCTTGAGCTGAACCACTTAAATCCCAATTCTGCTGTTTACTAGTTATGTAATGTTAAATTAGTTGTTTAAACCCTCTATGCTCAGTTTTCTCCAACTGTATAGTTGAGATGATAAATGTATTTAGTTATAAAGTTGTTATGAGGCATAAAGGAGCCATATATAGAAGCATCCATTAATAGTAGTACCACATAGGCATTTGTTAAATACTCATTACCCTTTGTCCACAGGTGATAAGTGCATAAACCAAGATATAGACCTACATACTTTGTTTGAATCCAAAGCTTGCATTCCAGCCATATGTCCTATTGCCCCTGTAATATCTTTTGACAGGCTCTACCTTTAGGTCCAAGACTTTCCTTATAATATGGACCTCACTGGGCTCCCTCAAATTTAGTTGACTTGCTTTTCTGGCTGTGAATATATTTCTTGGATTTTGGTGATACCAATGAAATGTTTAACTCCTTTTATTAAAATTTCAAATTCATTCTGCTGTTTATATTATGTTATCAGAGGACCCACTTCTCAAAAAAAAACATTCTCACTTATTCATATTTTAGTACAGTATATTTTTTCAAAGAGAATATTTGTCAGGAAATTGTATTAAACAACTGAAAGTAATATGTGCTGTTGTGTGGTATCTGTGGTGTATTTTACATTAATGCTTGAAACCAGCTGTTCTTTTATTATGGCCTCAAGGACACATGAGTCATACTTCAAAGCATTCCAGAAATAGAAACAAGATGTAAGACTGCACATTACGAACATCTGCAAAACAAACTGAAACTGCCATATATCACCTAATATGAGCACATCCCAGTGCGTGAGAGAAATCCCCTACTTCAGTGTTTTCAAGCACAACAAGCTACCTTCCAGGAGTTCACATAGTAACAAAATTATGACAAAATAATACCAGAGAACTTGATCTTGTATCCTATAATTTCCTTCTCTATGTAAAAATAAAACATCTGGTTCATGTTGGACAAAATTCTTTTTTCAATTCCTAGCCAATACTTATTTAAAAAAACATATGTACTCTTTTTGCCCAAGAATATTTAATAATTATACTAAAGGTACATAAATTATCATTTTCTCCCTCTGCAGTCTCAAATTTATCATATATAAATTAAAACTTCAGAAAATTATGCATAGTTCAAATTCCATTATAATAAATCATTCAAAAGAACTGAGGTTTTTTTTACTACCCCAAGAGGTGACATAATGTATGGAAAGAAAAGGTCTTTGAAGGCAAACAGGCTAAGTTGTAACTTCTCATCCTATCCTTTAACAATGTCCTTGGACAAGTATCTGGATCTTCTCAACCTAACTTTCTTTATTTTCAAAAGAGTGGGGATAATATTTATTGGGTATGCTTATTGTGAGGATTGTCAGTAAAGTACTTTGTCCACCCCCTCAGCCAGTAAGAACCAGGTGTAGAAGGGTATTAAAAAGAGGCTGATCACACCAAGAGCTGGCCAGAATATGGAGGAACTAAAACTCTTTTTTCATTGCTGGTAGAAACATAAAATAATAGAGCCATTTTGGAAAACAGAATGGTGATTTCTTAAAAAGTTCAACATGCAATAGAGCCATTTTACTACTAGGTATTTAACATACAAAAAAGAAAGCATATGTGCATACAAAGAATTATACATGAATGTTCAAAGCAGCTTTATTTAAAGGGCTTCAAAATGGTAACAGTAATGTCTATAAATAGGTGAATGGATAAGCAAGTTGTATATTTCCATATAATGGAATACTACTCAGCAAATAAAAAGGAATGAGCCATTAAGACGTGAAACGTGGAAGAATCTCAAAATAAATATGCTGACTGTTAGAAACTGGACAAAACTGGTATATATTATATGATTCCATTGATATAAAATTCTAAAAATTCCAAGTCTATAAAGTAGATCAATGATTTCCAGAGAATAGAGGAACTAGGGACATTATAAAGGGCTTGGGGTGGGGAGAGTGGTTAATAAATTTATTTGGTCAGTATTTTGATTATAGTAATGTTTCATGGTCATGTCCATTTGCCAAAATTTATGAAATTTTACATTTTAAATACATGAAATTTATTGTATGTAATTTATAGTTAGTCACACTGCTTAAAAAGATTTGAGGAGGTGGGGATGGGTGGTGGGGATGGGTGGGGATGAGTGGGGTGGGGAGCACAGTGGGGTGAAAATAGAGACAATTGTACTTGAACAACAATAAAAGAGTAAAAGAAAAATTAGAATAACACATAAAATATTAACTATGCTTATTTGGCTATGGATCATTGGGTTTTATCCCTTGTGTTTTTCAGTGTTTTATGGCTCTCTCATATTGATTGTGTTTTATTTTTGTAACAGGAATGTAAGTTATATGTTTTAAAAAAAAACAATTATTTTGAAAAGTAATAATAGCTATACTGGAAGTAGTAAAGAACCGTGATAAAGTAGCAATATAATGGATGACTAATCAATATCAGTATTATGTAGCTATATTTTGACTGATCATTAGATCATAATTCAATACCCAAAGTTCAATTTGCAACTTAGCCTCCTAAAGTGCTTATCTATAATGTGTTGCTAAGTTATGATAATTTACTGAAGATGTATGTGTTGGTCTTAGCACTCATGACAAGATGATGACAACCAAAAACATAAAATGAAACCAAGGAATGACCTCTGGTTGTGAGCACATCTCAGAAGAACCAGGTATTTTCAGGTCCTGCCAAAAGAGTCTAAATTCTTTAAACATAAAGCGTGAACTTTCTATTTTTATGAGTCAGAGCACAGAAAAAAGCAATTAAAACTTATAATGAATGTATTTTTACTTTAATAAGTTTTACTTCAAACATGGGTTTTTATTAGATTTGGCTGATACATTCGGATGTATCAGCCAAAGATCTAAAATGTATAAAATGCAGGGTAGAGAGGAATAAAGGGGGGAAATGGGACACTGTAATAGCATAATCAATAAAATATACTTTTAATATATTTTATTGATTATGCTATTACAGTTTTCCCATTTTTTTCTCTGCATTATTTTCCTTCACACTAACCCCCCTCCCACCATTATTCCCTAACCTTCGTTCATGTCCATGGATCATACGTATAAGTTCTTTAGCTTCTCCATTTCTTGTACTATTCTTAACCTTCCCCTGTCTATTTTGTACCTACTATTTATGCTTCTTATTCCCTGTACCTTTTCCCCCATTCTTCCTGGTTTCCCTCCCTAGTGATAATCCATCATGTGATCTCTAGTTCTGTGAATCTGTTTCTGTTCTAGTTGTTTGCTTAGCTCGTTTTTGTTGTTTTAGGTTCCATTGTTGATAGTTGTGAGTTTGTTCTCATTTTACTGTTCGTATTTTTTATCTTTTTCTTAGATTAGTTCCTTTAACATTTCATATAATAAGGGCTTAGTGATGATGAACTTCTTTAACTTGACTTATGTGGGAACCAATTTATCTGCCCTTCCATTCTGAATGATATTCTTGCTGGATAGAGCAATCTTGGATATAGCTCCTTGCCTTTCATGACTTCAAATACTTCTTTCCAGCACGTTCTTGCCTTCAAGGTTTCTTTGAGAAATCAGCTGACAGTCTTATGGGCACTCCTTTGTAGGTAGTGGTCTCCTTTTCTTTTGCTGCTTTTAAGATTCTTTCCTTATCTCTAATCTCGGGTAATGTAATTATGATGTGTCTTGGTGTGTTCCTCTTTGGGTCCAACTTCTTTGGTACTCTCTGAGCTTACTGGACTTTCTGAAAATCTATTTTTTCCAGATTAGACAAGTTCTCCTTCATTATTTGTTCAAATAAGTTCAATTTTTTGTTCTTCCTCTTCTCGTGGCAACTTTATGATTTGGATGTTGGGACATTTAAAGTTGTCCTGGAGATTCCTAAACCTTTCCTGATTTTTTTGAATTTTTCTTTCTTCATTGTGTTCTGGTTGAATGTTTCTTTCTTCCTTCTGGTCCACACCATTGATTTGAGCCTGGTTTCCTTCCCATCACTGTTGGTTCCCTGTATATTTTCCTTTATTTCACTTTTCATAGCCTTCACTTTTTCCTCTATTTTGCAACCAAACTCAGACATTTGTGTGAGCATCATGATTACCAGTGTTTTGAACTGTGCATCTGATAGGTTGGCTGTCTCTTTGTCACTTAGTTGTATTTTTTCTGGAGCTTTGATCTGTTCTTTCATTTGGGTCATTTTTTTGTCTTGGTGTGCCTATTACATAATAAGGGGTGGAGCCTTAGGTATTCACCAGGATGGGGCAACCTACTTTGCTATGTTGTGGAGCTGTATGTTGGGTGAGAGCTCTGAGAAGAAATAATGCCACTTGCTCAGCTCTCTGCTGGCTTTCAGTTACTTCCTTCTCTACGCACAAACAAATAGGGCCCTTCTGGTCATGATTCCCAGGTGGGTGGTTTTGTTTACATTCTAGGACCCTGTTGATTTCTCCAGTGAACTCTTCTGTGAGGCTGGGAGTTTCTCCTGCTTCCTCAACCCCTACAGGTTTTTTCAGTCAGAGACTTTAAGGCTTTATTTCCCCACACTGGAACCCTGGGTTGTGGGGTCTGTCTCGCTCCCCAGTTGTTCCTCCTAGTTTATCCTCACGCAAATGTGGGACTTGGTGCTCCTCCAGCTGCCATCTTGCAGTGAGTCCTCTCCACCCTAGTTGCCTGTATCCGCCTCTCATTACTGGTCTGGATGAATGTTTCTTTTTTAATTCTTGGTTTTCAGACTTTCATACAGTTTGATTTTCTGGTTATTTTGACAGTTATTTCAGTTTGACAGCTCTGGTTATTTTTTTGTTTTTAAATTTGTTATGTCCTTCTTTTGGTTTTGTGAGGAGGCAAAGTGTATTTGACCTATGCTTCCCTTCTTGGTGGAAGCCCGTAAATTTTCTTTAAACATCAACACTTTTATTAACTCTGACAACATGTGAAATGAAGGGTAGACCTCACATTTGATATGAATTGCTGCCTTGAACGTTAAGAAAAACCTTGAAAATGGATATAGTTCCAAGGTCAAGGTGTTCAAAATGGAATGGAAATTTAGTTTTTTAGTATATAAAACTAAATTGAGAGTCTGTAATTATGAATAGTTGTAAATAGTTATAAATAATAAGAGATGGGAGGAAGATGAAGGGACCATTTGGCTTTAACTTCCAGAACCTTTGAGATTTCATATTTTAAATAGTCAAGTCCAGGTAATGGAAGTCAGGCACATTGTCAAAGTTTAATATAAAGGAGCAACACAAAACTGTAAGAATAGTGTAGGGAAGGCCTGTGTCCAAAGTAAGCTGAGATTTGTGAAACTTGGAGGAAAACTGCCCCCCCCCAAAGTGTTTACATTTTTAATTATATATTTGATATCAGAGTAAGAAGAGGTAGAAGTTCTGTAGCACAGGGAGTATTGTATAATTTTATTAATAAAAAAGTTGGAACTTTTTAACACTTTGTTTTATTCTTAAACAGCAGATTGATTTATTTGAAGTAAGAAAGAGTAGGCTGTATGATCGCAAAGATGGATTTAAGCCTGAAGTAGCAAATAGTTTTGTGAATATCTGGTAGTTATGAGGTTGACTCTCCAGGTGCAGATGAATTGCACTGTAGCATCATGAAACTCCTTGATAAATTCTCAAAGGCATCGGTCTTAGAGCAATGCTTCTCAACCTGTTTTTCATTATTGCTCTATGAAGGGTGTTTTTCTTCCAATTGTCTCTCCCAATTCCATGAAATTTCTATACCACAGATATACTGTATAATCTGTTTTGCATGATAGCCCTTTGAAGGGATGACAGACCACTGTAATATCTAAGAATGTTTCTCAATTCCTCCACCAGGAAGCAGTTTTTGCTCCCTTAGGGGTGATATTCCCCTATGGTGTTGTGCATGTCCTAGAGGACTCCCAGAGAAAGGAGAGAAGCCAAGCATTCCCACTGTGGTGATGCTCTAACTAACTGAGCCAAAATTTATTTAATTTATTAGATGTTAGGTTTTTGGCGGAAGTGGGAGGAACTACCCGAGCAATATAGTGTTGTCAGAATAGGGGAAAAGCGCTTTAGTCCTTGGTAAGTGTTCTCAGGTTGATCTTTGAACTCTTTCATGACCTCACTGTATTATTAAGCAAAGTTTTAAAAGCATGGAATATTCAGTAAATATAAATATATATATATTTGTATGTGTGTGTGTTTATGGATAAAATGCAATACAATAGTAAAGCAAGCACTGCAGCCCACACTTAGGTTAAGAGATAAACTATTAGCAATATCATTGAAACTGTCTGTGAGAATCTGATTCCATGCTAGCTGTCCATTCTAGTGAATTTATCATTCTCTTGCATTTTTGCTTGTTTCAAGCACTGTTTTATTACATATGTATATATTTCTAATGAATTCAATTTGCTAGTTTATTGAGTTTTATCAAAATAGTTTCAGAATGTGATTCATTCTGAGATTTAATTTTTTCACTCAATATACCTTTTAAAAGTTAAACATTTTGTTGAAAGTAGTGGAAGTTCATTTTTTGGTCACTATATAATATTCCCTTGTGTGCCTTTTATCCATCTCCCGTCTCCAGTTTTGTTTTGAAAAACACTGCTATGAGTATTCTGTATGTTACTTGATGTACAAGGGTGAGAATTTGTCTTATGTATCTAGGAATGCACTTTCTAGGTCATTGGGTCATTTACAAATGAGCAAGCACAAATTAATTGTATTAACTCAACCATTTTAGAAAATGTTTAGGTAGAAGATGAATACATAGATTGGTGATTTAAAGTAGACTTAGAAGGGCATTTTATGGAGCAGTTTTCTATTCCCCAAACAGTTGGTGTAGATGATAGGCAAATTCTAAGGAAGGCATTTAAGTCTTCATCAAACTTTTTAATTGTGAAGTGTTGTCAGGTTGATCTTTGAACTCTTTCATGACCTCACTGTGTAATTAAGCAAAGTTTTAAAAGTATGGGATATTCAATAAATATAAATATATAATCTGTATGTGTGTGTGTGTTTATGGATAAAATGCAAAAGTCCTACAATGCATTGCCAGCTTAAGTTATAATATAGTTTTCTTGAATTGTTAAAGACTACAATAATCCTTAATTGTCTGGGGTGATTTGATCATATCCCTTTTTAGAACAAAAGGGTTGGACTGTAAAACTGTGAATGAATGATGATACTATTCCTCATATCACGCTTGAAAGTCATTTCATTCCTTTAGCAACACTTATAGGTTATTGTTCAAATGTTCTTATAAGCTTTTAAGTGTTATGTGATGCTTCGTGATATTGTAAACTTTGTCCTATTTAAATATTGATAATGATAATTTTGTTGTAAAACTGTGAAAATTCACCAGGTGTATGTATCGATATGTGTGTATATAAGTGTGTGTAAAACTGAAAATTACAGTGAAAAAAACTGTGAATAATATAATTTTTATTGATTTTTTGGAGGTTTATATTATCTGTAACAGTCTGATTTGCATTTCATTTTATCTTTTTACTCCCTTAAAGTTTCCGACTCTCTGGCTCAATCTGTAGTTCAGCATCTAAGATGGATAATGCAGAAGGATCTTCTCGGGCAGGATGTCTTTCTAATAGGACCTCCTGGGCCTCTTCGACGTTCTATTGCTATGCAGTACCTGGTAAGCAGTCAATTCTTGTGCATTCCTAAGGGTCTTAACATTGACAAGTTATGTTGGAAAATAAGTTAAAGTTTAGAATTTATAAAAATAATCAGGATTAGTTATTACTAGGGAAAAATGTTAATGTTGAATGATTTGTTTATAAAGAATTTGGAATAAGTTTTTTGGGAAATAAATGTATTGCTATTAATAGCTTTAGCAAATTTCTGCTATAACTAGAAAGTCCTCCATTTCCAGTGGAAATGAAATATAAATTCAGTCAATGAATAGCAGATAGAATCAGCAATCTGAAATTATAAAACAACACTTAGTAATTTCATACTACTTAGGGAACATTCTTTTATCTCAGATCCACATTTTAAAAAGCCCAGTAATTCTCTTGACTGTTGGATATTACATGTCTTTAAAGAGAGCCTAAGGTTTGTAGAATATCTGTTATATGTGACACTGTCTCTTTTTTCCTTTAAATAGATGAGAAAGATAGATGAGTGAGTTATTCATTAAATAACTCACTGAAGTTTTATTTAGCTAGTAAATGATGGAGCTAGACTTCAAATCTCATTATTGTTTCCTCTTTCTGACATGTTATCCTCTTAAATTTTTGCTATTCTCTGAGTACATGAAGTGGATTGACATATTCAATTCTCAACCCAAATTAAAAAATTTACAAGACATTTTCTACTTTGTCATCCTTAATAGGCATTGCTCTAGTGATTTGAGGAAGAATGCTCTCAAATAAAGTTTTGTTCTGAAGATCCTTTTTAGGATGAAGAGAAAAACCTTCGTTGTGCTCTTGATATTAAATAATTGATTTCTATGCTATTGAAACATACTTTGTGTACCCTTTTATGTCACTAGTGAAATTATTTTGGTACTCACAAAATCATGTAGGGCAGGAGTGATAATATGATGAATAAATCAGAACTTACTTCTTCTAGCATATAAGAAGTAACTTTCTAGCCTATGTATTTCATATATTTTGTTCCTTTATATTAATATATTTTTGGAACATAAATATAATATATTTTTCCTCATTCAACTTTTTCTCTATACTCCAGTAAATTCTTTTCTTTTCTTTGTTTAGTAAAAATGTATTGTTTGCCTGATTCAGTTGGAGAATGTCAATTTTTTTTTTTAAGATTTTATTTATTTATCTTTAGAGGGGAAGGGAAGGAGAGAGGGAGAGAAACATCAATGTATGGTTGCCGTTCGTGCATCCCCTGCTGGGAAGTGGCCTGCAGGGAACCGGCCTGCAACCCCGGCATGTGCCCTGACTGGGAATTGAACCGTGATTGTCTGGTTCGCAGGCCCGTGCTCAATCCACTGAGCTATACCAGCCAGGGCAGAATGTCATTGTTTTTAATGCAACATTGTAAAACCAAGGATAATGTTAAAAACTTTTTGTTTATAGATAATTACTAGAGGTGGATAAATTATTATTATTATTATTCTTAAGTATATTTTATTGATTATACTAATAGTTTTTCCAATTTTTTCCCCTTTTTCCCTCTTCAGCCCTGTACCCTCAACCCTGCAGCATTCCCCCCCACTTCATGTCCATGGGTTGTACATATAAGTTCTCTGTTTCCTATACCATTCTTAACCTCTCCCTGTCTATTTTATGCATACCAATTATGCTTCTTTTCCCTGTACCTTCCCTGCATTTCTCCTCTCTCCCTCCCCCTGAAAACCCTCCATATGATGTTCATTTCTCTGATTCTTTCCCTGTTCTAGTCATTTGCTTAGTTTTTGCTTTCATCGTTTTTCTTTATTTTAAGGTTCATTTGTTGATAGTTGTGTTTGTTGTCATTTTACTGTTCATATTTTTGATCTTCTTTTTCTTACATAAGTCCTTTTAATGTTTCATACAGTAAGGGCTTGGTGATGATGAACTCCTTTAACTTGACCTTATCTGGGAAGCACTTTATCTGCCCTTCCATTCTAAGTGATGGCTTTGCTGGATAGAGTAATCTTAGATGTAGGTTCTTGCCTTTCCTGACTTTGAATACTTCTTTTCAGGTCCTTCTTCCCTGCAAGGTTTCTTATGAGAAATCTGCTGATACTCTAATGGGAACACTGTTGTAGGTAACCCTCTCCTTTTCTCTGGTTTCTTTTAGGATTCTCTCTTTATCTTAATCTTGAGTAACTTAATGATGATGTGCCTTGGTGTGTTCCTCTTTGGGTTCAACTTCTTTGGGACTCTCTAGGCTTCCTGGATTTCCTGGAAGTCTATTTCTTTTGCCAGATTGCAGATGTTTTATTATTTGTTCAAATAAGTTTTCAATTTCTTGCTGTTGTTCTTTTTCTGACACCCCTATAATTCAGATATTGGAATGTTTAAAGTTGTCTCAGATGTTCCTAAGCCTTTTTTCATTTTTTTAAATTCTTGTTTCTTCATTCTGTTCTGGTTGAATGTTTATTTCTTCCTTTTGTTCCAAAGTATTGATTTGAGTCCTGGTGTCCTTTCTGTCATTGTTGATTTACTGAATTTTTTGCTTTAGTTCACTTTGGATATCTTTCATTTGCTCTTTAATTTTGTGACCAAGCTCAATCAGTTCTGTGAGCATTTTGATTACCAGGGCTTTAAATTCTCTATCAGATAGGTTGGCTATTGTCTCATCGCTTTGCTCTCTCTGGAGTTCTGCTCTCTTTTTTGGGGGGGGGGGAGGCTGTATTTCTTTGTCTTGGTGCACTTGTTAAGTTGTAATGTGGTGGGGCCTTAGTTACTCACCAGGGCAGGGCAACCCTCCTTGTTGCCTTGTGGCGCTGCCTGCGTGGGAGGGGTCAGAGAGGGAACAATGCAACTTGTTGCTCAGCTCTAGCCCCACTTGAAAGTTTTTTTTAAAATTTAATTATTTTTCAAGTACAGTTTTCTGTCTTTTACTTCCATCCCAGCCCACCGCCCCCCCCCCGTGCTCCCCACCTTCCTCCCATTTCCACCCACCTTAGTTGTTGTCCATGTGTCCTTTATACTAGTTCCTGTAAATCCTCCCCCTTTTGCTCCTGAAATTCCTCCCCTCTCCCCTTTTGAATGAACTCTTGTGTGAGACTGGGAGTTTCTCTCACTCCTGCAACCCTAGCAGTAGTCCATATGGTCTACTGCCTTGCCTCTGGTCTTCTCCCCCCGCTGGGCTGCCCTTTCCTTCCTATCAGTCTGGTTGAATGTTTCTTTAATTCCTTCATTGTCAGAGTTCCATGCAGTGTGATTTTCTAGCGCTTCTGCTTGTTTATGGTTTTTATATTGGTTGTTATTTTCCTTTTGGTTGTGCGAGGAAGCAAAGGGTTTTTACCTATGCTTCCATCTTAGCCTGAACTTCCAGATAAATTATTCTAAAAGAACTCAATGCTGGATGGTTTATCCTTCAAATTCTATGAGATTTGGGGGGTGAAATAATTATTACCCCCCCTTCCCTTTTCTCCTCTTCTTTTTATTTACTTTCCTCTTCTTCCTGAATAGCCATGTGTATATCTCTCTCTTTTGTTGACCTGACTATTGGTATTTACCTTATTTTCACACTTGGTAAAGTATACAATTGGTACTCATTGGTTAATGAAATTAGATTAAATCTCCCTTAAAAAATTATGAACATTATTTGCAGAAACATCTCTCTTTTGGGAGAAAAATAGGTAGCCAAATTATTACTCATGATATTTGAAAAGAATTCTGTAGGTGACATTAAGATTTATTAGATCTAATTTTGATTACTATAGTAAATAATTACTAAGTGATAAATAATGGGGTGCAGTAAATGTAGTACTCTGCATGATTTTATTAATGCTCAAGTTACTGCCTTTTTCTCAGAGCTGAGACTTAAAAGGTTTAATTCAGGATTATATTTACTTGCTCTTCTGGGGTAGTAGTATTTTCAGTCCAAAGTACATGGTGGGAATTTGATTTTTATTGTGGAACAGTTGCACTTTCCGTCCTGTATAGGAGCTGACCAAACGAGAAGTTGAGTACATTGCTTTGTCAAGGGACACCACAGAAACCGATCTCAAACAGCGTCGAGAGATCCGCTCTGGGACAGCCTTTTACATTGATCAGGCAAGTTCTTACCACACTCTAACACGTGACTGTTCACTCCAGGTCTAAATGGAATTGATTTTTAAAGTAGAAAGAGAGTAGCTCTTATAGTAGTGAAAGATAGCTTTATAGTATTCTTTCTAGACAAATTTGATTTAGAGTTTTTGAGTTTCTGTTCTTAGAAATGCCTTCTTGATTTAGTACTAAATAAGAGAAACCACAGATGAAATTAATAGTTCTAAAAAGTTAACTAAAGATCATTATTCTGTTTTCTTAATTTTCAATTACTTTCTACTACTTGCCTATAAAAATACGATTTTTTAAAAAAGAACTAAGGACATTTTAATGTAGGAAATTCTCTAGCACATTTACTAAAGTATTCTCAATCTAAAAGTCAAGCAGGAAAATGTGTATTAAATATAGTGAAATTAAATATATGCTTCCAGGAACTAAAGTTTTTTTTGGGGGGGGAGATGGTTCTTAAGTAGAGATTACCAACTAAAATAATATTTCATGAATGTTATAATAAAGCTTGTTACACATTTTTCAAATTATTGTTTAAAATATCAAATATTGTTCTTTGTTAGATATACCTAGATAGAAAAAGGACAGAGACTTTAAATGAGCATAGAAAAAATATTTTAAATGTTTAATGTATTTGTGACAAGACACTTGACCATTTTGTTTACAAAAATAAAAATTAAAACACTAGAGAGCTGCTATTTTTTTTACCTCTCAGATTGGCAAAGATTAAGGAAGTTGCTAATATTTGTTTTTGAGGGAAAAGGCCTGGTGAAAGAGCATTGCTGTTGATGAGGGCATAACTTGCTTTAATTGAAAGGAAATTTAGCAGTATGTATCAAAAGAATACATTTTGACCTAGCAGTTAGTTTCTAGCAATTTTTCTTCCAAGTTTTATGCATACAAGCATGCAAAGCTATATATACAAGGATGTCGGTTGCATATTATTTGATATCATATAAAAGTATAAGTGAACACTGTAATGATATACCTTTAGGTGGTAACTAAAAAGCAGTAAGCAGAGTTCTCTCTAGCCTTTTAAAAGAATGAGGTAAATTTATACATAGTGATAGGAAAGAAGACCAAGATGTGAATGAAAAAATTTAAGTTGTAAGACAGTGTATAATATTGCATTTGTGATAAAAAGTATATAAATGTTTGTGTATACATTAAACATTTCCAGAAGGAAATACAAGAATTGGTTAAGACAGCTTATCTCCATGGAAATGTGATTGGCCATCTATGGTGAGGTGAGGAGCAAACTTTTATAGTTCTTTAAATTTGAAGTTTTTTCATGAGCATGCTATTACTCTATAATTAAAAATAGTATAATTGTAAAAAACCACTGAGGGACAGAACTTTTGGAGACTAGGATATTCACATGTCACACAGTTTACTTATTACAAAAGGCAAAATGCACTGCAGATGGAGAGAAATGGCAGTTACCATGTTGATAGTGATCAAACTTAGCATCGTATAGTGGGAAAATCTGAGAAGTTTAGATTTCCAAGAATTAAAAAGTAATCCTTTGTAAACTAACCACACAGGACATTTTAAAGAAGGCCGTTTTATTCACATGTTGCCAAAGGTTCTCTTCATAGATTATTTCTAATTACAAATGGGAAAAATTTTACCTTTACAAGGCCTGCTTCCTTTCTGGACCCAATGAGGATAAGAGTGAAGACATGAGATTTGAGTTGGGATAGTGAGGTGTGGGGGAGCTTTGTCCAGCAGAGCACCCCGCCCCCTGCCATCGCCACAGATGAGAATAAGTCTACCAAGACATGATCTGCTTGGGGAGGAAAGGTGGCCAAGATCTCTCAAAGGAGAAGGGCCAAGAGCTTTTCCTCAATGGGCTTTTATTGGATTCAGTTTGCAGAGGAATACAGGTAAACTTCATCATTGTCGGGCAGTAAGGATCAAACAATAGAGAACATTCAAAGAACTATAAGGGCTTATTCTGAGTCAGGGTCAGTTAGCTAAAGGGCTACAAAATTTTGGGAAACAAACTCATTTTATGCTTGGACCCTTATCAGAAAATTGAGAGCATTCTTAGGAAAGCAAGTTTCACGGGATTTTATGTATTCTTTCTTAGGCCTGATTGCCCCCAGAGAACCTGCCCTTTCCAGAGCTGGGCTGTACCACCCTCTGTCATTGTTTCAGGCTTAAGTCAGGCAGGGGAAGTAAGGCATCCAAGAGATTAGGAGACTTCTTACAGACAGAATGAAGACTCAGGCTATGTCAAAGCCAGGGGGTGAGGGTCCATCACCCCCTTTATAGCCCCCCAAGACCTTTCCTGAGGGCCCCTTCTTGACCATGCCTGTTTTAGGTGATCTCTCCCTTGAGGAATCTTACCTGTCATTGGCTAACCAGTCATCTGCTTGGGGCTAAGCAGAGTGAAGTAAAAGGGGCAGTGGCAGCACCCCTGCCAGGAAGATAAGCTTTGTCTCCTTAGTGACTGTGGTCCCAAGGTCACTTACTCAGCCTTAGCCATGGGAGATTACAGCTTCCGAAACCAGTTATTGTGGTTCCCAACAGTGAGGAGCTGGCAAGAAGGATTAGAAGATAAGATAAGAGCATAAGTTGAGGGGAGGAGATAGGAATGTATTTAAGTGACAGTGAAAGAACTGGATTTGTTTTCTGAAGTATGAATTTGAAAACATTTTTTAAATGAATTTTGTATATGGATTAATTGTTATAGGAAGAGAAAGTGGATTTTTATATGTTTGTACCTGCTATGAATTAGCTTAAAACTTTGGCTATTCAGAAATCTCAGAAATTCGGTTGTTTTAAGTAACTAAATTTACTGATTAGCTTAAGATTTATTCCTTGAAACATAAATTATTTAGGTGAAACTCTGTAGTATTAAACCCTCCTGCCATTCTAAAAAGCATATTTTGATATATCTGTTTTACAGTTTATAAAATATTTGAAGTGCTATTTAAATGTATGATAGACAATATTTTATACTTTCATGGTTTTGGGGGGAATCCTGTTTATTACGATGCACATCAGTTATTTAGGCAGTTGTAATGCACTGACACCTTCAGAGCCTGTGGTTGTAGTGTAGGAATGTGGATCCTTTCTGTAAGTTGCTTCAGACTATTTATTGAGATTGTATTTGATTTTCATTTTTTTCTTCTATCTAGTTTCCTGTCAGTTAATATTTCTTACTGTTTGCTCATTTCTTATCAGATCCTATCATTTCTTTGCCATGCAACCCTACCACACCCAGAATGAAATCCAGACCTTTTAAAATGGCCTGCAGTGCACTACAGGGCCTAGTCCTGTCCACTTCGTCTCCTTCCTCTCTTTCCCTCACTTTGTAGGCTCCCACTGTAGTGGCCCCCTTGATCTCTTAAAAATAGAACAAATACTTTTGAGCCTCAGAGCCTTTGTACAAGTGTTACAAAACAGACCCAGGGGTGGGGTGAATGATATACTATTACCGAATGGGCCCACTCTTGTTCTCTGAGGTCCCCCCACTGTACTAGGTTCACCTTTCCAGCCACCAGGGAAAGACATCTCTCAATGCCAGAGATTGGTGAAAAGGATAGGGATTATTTATTTAGAAAGTTATACAGACTTAGAGTAATGACTTGATGTTTTCATTAAAATGACTAAAGGCCTTTAGAATACCCACAAACTCACAGTCCTTCCTTCTCCCTTTTGCCCAGTCTGGGGTACTATATCTCAGGAAAAGAAGTAGAAGTCTGTGGTTCAGGCAGCCCCTTGGTTCTGGCACCATCAGCTGTGTTGCCACTGCAATCTCCAGTTAATCCAAAACTATGTGGTACCTTCTTATGGCCCACCAGCAAGAATCCTTTCACCCCTTTTCATCCAGGCAAAGTCTCTTCTGCTTCCTAAGCCACATAGCAAAAAGGGTGCATCCTAAAGCTGCAGTGTCCCAACTTTTGCCAAAGCCTGGTGTGGTCCCAAAAAGCCCTCAGCATGGCTGTCTCACCTGAATTTAAATCCCAGCGCCAGTCTTCCTCTGCAGCACCATTTCTGACTCCTCCCACAATCAGTTACACATGCTAGCATTCCTGTATTCTTCTAGCTTTACTGGGCTGCTATAGTAAGTCCGGGCAGGCTTGGCCCCATGGTGCGGAGCCAGTCATCTCCAAGCTCTCACACAGGCACTGTAATTTTGGGGAGTTGCCCATTTGTATCATGGGTTGAAGTCACTCCCATCCTCCTGGCTCAAAGCATGGTGACAGCTATTTAACATATCTATGAAACCAGTTAAAGGTTATAGATATGTTAAATGGCCATTCTAGAGGTTGTCTGCAAAACTATTGCTGTGTAGAACAACTCTCAATGGCCCTGCTCCATGCATCCCATTCCCCAGCTCAGACTTGTGGGGATGAGGACATCCATACATATATATTTTTCTAATATTTCCTGGACACCCTGAGTTCTGGACCCCATTACAAGTCCCTATTTGAGGCTCCCCTTGGCTGCACCTTGTTACACAACTACTTGATATTTCCTCTGCTTGGCATATTTTCTCCTAGCTCTGTGTGTTGCTGCCTCCTCACCATTCAGATTATAAATTCTCCGAATATTTTAGCTGAAGTAATCAGGAATATGTCCACTCCCTTTCCACATGTACCATACTGTCATATTACACAATGTAATCTTCAGAGCATCTATCAGTATCTAGATTTTATTTAATTATTGTCTGTCTTTCCCACTAGCATGCAGCTATCTTGTTTATCTTTGGCACCTAAACGTTGTCTGGAGTATATCTGGCACTTACATTTGATGATAGATTTCTCTATTGCACAATCAACCTTGTTAAAATTTTAAATAAAGGAAGAGAAAACACACTGTGTAGGACCAGGGGACTTGCCAATGGAAAAGATACCTGTCTTTTTGACATGTATTTTGAGTCACCAAAATGAATAATTCCCATCTGAATTCTCAATAGATGAGGTTGCCATTTGATTATCACTGGTCATATGTTTGTTTGAGTAAAAGGTCGTTATAGTTATCTTATTTAGAATTTTTTAATTTATTAAAAATTTTAAACTATTGAATTTAAGGGAGAGTCAGTATCTTCATTTATTATTCTGTGATGCCTCTAAACCTAGGTGGACCAATGTAGATGAGAAAATACACATGGCCATGCGGTGGGTGCCTGGGGAGAGAGTGTGTGAGATATGCATTGTGGTTGACATTGTATGCACATTATGAGTGATGTCCAGGTAATTATTAATTGACATTTCAGCCGGAAACTTCAGCAAAACTCACAAATCCAAGTTGGGGGTCATGACCATTGACCTCTGATTATTTTCATGTAGGATTAAGGATGATTGATGATAAAGTGAGAAGTTAAACTCAACTATTACTTTTGAAGTTCAGAATTAGGTTAATTCTGTCATGGGGAATTTATATTTTCTTTTAAAATGATTATTTCTTCTGATTAATGAAGTCATAAATTCTTATTTTTAGGTGTATGTAATATATATAGTATGTATGTATGTATTTGTATATATATAAAAACAGTACAGTATTTGTTAATTAACAAATATTTATTGAAATGACTGCTATGTGTCAGGCACTAAGTGCAGTGAACAAAAGTGACAAGCACCTGTTATCATAGAGCCTATGTTTTAGTGGGAAAAAAGAAAAGAAATGGAGTAAAGAATGATAGTATGATAGAGTAAATGATAAATGGCATAGGATAGAATGTAAAAATTGCTACTTGTAATTTCCTCTTCAAGACCAACAATGCAAATATTTTCTTTATTTCTTTTTATTATGTCTATTTGCATATTTAGTCGTGTGTAATTTTTAAGAAAATAGTGTATACTATGTATATAAAGTTTTATGAACTTTGTCTGGAAAAAGGCTAAGCTATTGTTAATATAATGAGAACAGTTTTCACAAAATTGATGTAACCTGACAGCCAAGGAGAGTGGACTGGAATGTGCATGTGTGAACAATGACAACTTCACTGTACATACTAGTCAGTGGGGTCAGTAGACACTGTTGAGTGAGCATGTGTACTATGTGGTGCTTGCATTCAAAATGAGTGAGTAAAGCAATGAATCTGCATCACATTTCCTCCATGGAAACTGTTTGGATGACTCAGAAGGCCTCAGCTATGGGCAGCTGGTGATTGGCAGCTTCATCATGACAACGTGCTCACTAAGGCATTGCATGTCCTGCAGAGTTTTTGGTATAACATCAAATCACCCAGGAGACCCACCCCCACTATAGCCCAGATTCGGTGCCTTGCAACTTCTTGTTTTTCCCAAAACTAAAATCACCGTTGAAAGAGAAGAGATTTCAGACTGTTGGCGAGATTCAGGAAGATACAGCGGGGTAGCTGATGATGTTTGGGAGAACTGTGTGAGGTCCCAAGGTGCCTACTTTAAAGGGGACCAAGGCTTAATTGTTCTGTGTACAATGGTTCTTGTGTCTTGTAACTTTCTTTTTTTTTTAATTTAATTTATTTTAATTGTTGTTCAACTACAATTTTCTTTTATTCCCAACCCAGCCCACTCCCCCAGTGCTGTCCACCTTCCTCCCATTTCCATCCCCCTTAGTTCTTGTCCATGTGTCCTCTACACTTGTTCCTGTAAACCCTTCCCCTTTTCCCCTGAAATTCCCTCCCCTCTTGTAACTTTTTCAATAAAGATCTCTATTTTTCATATTACATACTGGATACCTTCTGGACAGACCCTGTTTATAATGTGCTTTTTTAAAAAATATTTATTTTATTGATTATGCCATTACAGTTGTTCTATTTACCCCCTTCATTCCCCTCCACCCTGCTCCCCCAACCCCTACCATTCCCCCCCTTTAGTTTATGACCACGTGTCTCAAGTTCTTTGGATTCTGTATTTCCCATACTATTCTTGCCCTCCCCCTATCTATTTTCTACCTACCATCTATGCTACTTATTTTCTGTACCTTCTCCCCTCTTCTCCTTCTCCCACTCCCCTGTTGCTAACCCTCCATGTGATCTTCATTTCTATGGCTCTGCTCCTGATCTAGCTGTCCTCTTAGTTTGCTTTTGTTTTAGATGTAGTTCTTAATAACTGTGAGTTTGCTGTCCTTTCACTGTTCATCTTTTATATCTTCTTTTTCTTAGGTAAGTCCCTTTAACATTTCATATAATAAGGGCTTGGTGATGATGAACTCCTTGAATTTGATCTTATATGAGAAGCATTTTATCTGCCCTTCCATTCTAAATGAAAGCTTTGCTGGATAGAGCAATCTTGGATGTAGGTCTTTGGATTTCGTGACTTGGAATACCTCTTTCCAGCCCCTTCTTGCCTGTAAGGTCTCCTCTGAGAAATCTGCTGACAGTCTGATGGGGACTTTTTTGTAGGTGACTGTCCCCTTATCTCTTGCTGCTTCTAGGATTCTCTCCTTCATTTTAATCTTGGCTAATGTAATAATGATGTACCTTGGTGTGTTTCTTCTTGGGTCCAACTTCTTTGGGACTCTCTGAGCTTCCTGGATTTCCTGGAAGTCTATTTCCTTTGCCAGATTGGGGAAATTCTCCTTTACTATTTGTTCAAATAAGTTTTCCAATGGTGGCTGTTCCTTTCCCCCTTCTGGTACCCCTATAATTCGGATGTTGGAGCATTTAAAGATGTCCTGGAGGTTCCTAGGACTCTCCTCATTTTTTTGAATTCTTATTTCTTCATTCTTTTCTGGTTGGTCATTTTTATCCTTCTTCTGGTCCACTCCTTTGATTTGAGTCCCAGTTTCCTTTCCATTACTATTGGTTTCCTGTGCATTGCCATTCATTTCAATTAGTTTAGCCTTCATATGTTCCTCTAATTTGGGACTATAATCAGTTCAGTGAGCATCCTGATAACCAGTGTTTTGAACTGTGCATCTGAAAGTTTTGCTATTTCTTCGTCACTTAGATTTATGGGCTCTGGGGCTTTGAGATCTTCTTGAGCCATTTTTGGTCTGTTAGCACCCATTAAGTATGAGGAATGGAGCCTTAGGGGTGGGGCGGGGCCTCCCAGGCGGGGGTCACTGGGTTGTGACACTGTATGTGGTGCTGGTGTCAGACTGGGAAATGGCGTCCCCCTCTCCTGCTTCCCGCCACTGGGTGAGGAGCGAAGCCTTAGGTGTTCACCAGGGTAGGGTTGCTCAGGTCACTGGGTTGTGACGCTGTATGTGGGGGCAGGGTCAGAGCCGGGAAATGGCGGCTGTCTCTGCTGCCTCCTGTCACTGGGACCCACTCGGTCCCGTCTCACTGCCCACTCCCTCGCTGGTCTATCGGTCAGGCTGCAGAATTTGTTGTTATCGGACTTCTGAAAAGTTCAATTTTCTGTGTTCTGGCTGTGTTTTCTGTTGCTAATATTTAGTTGTCTCTAAACTTGGTTGTGTGAGAAAGCATGGCATCTCCAGCTATGCCTCCATCTTGGTAGAAGTCTATATAGTGTGCTTCTTAAAAAACCTGATATTTTATCAGGAGCATCTTCCTGTACCATTAGATATTCTTTGAAAATACGATTTTTAGACCTGACTGGTTTGGCTCAGTGGGTTGGGCATTGTCTTCACAAACTGAAAGGTTGCCAGTTCGATTCCCAGTCAGGGCACATGCCTGGTTGTAGGGTGAGCAAATAGGCAACCAATCAATTTTTTCCCGCATATTGACTTTTCTTTTTCTCTCTTCTCTTCTCTCTAAATAGATAAAATTTAAAAAGATTGGTTTTAGTATCCAAATAGCATTTTATCAAATACATGTGACATTGTTTATTTAACATTACCGTTTTATCCACATTCCCATGTTGTTGGTTATTCAGGTTCTTTCTAAATTTTCAGTTATAAATAGAACTTTTTTGAATATCATAGTAACTTCTACTTTTTGTTATTATCTCTGATTACTTTTTTGATTTGAATGCTAGAAGTATAATTACTAATCAAAGAGTCTGGACATTTTCAAAAGTCTTAATGTGTATTTATTGCCAAATTGCTTTCCAGAAAGGTTTTCTAGCTTGTACTGTTATCAGTACAGTATGAGCGATTGTCTCAACTTTGTCATATTGATAGGTTTTCATTTGTATTAAAAATTACTAACCAGTTTGAATCTTCTGTATGTTTATTATTTGTTATTGGTGCTTTTGTAAGATATTGGTGAATTGAGTAGATAACAAAAAGGAGAGAGGTACTGATGGAATAAATTATAGTCTGTCATGAAAAAGTTGAAACTTTACAAATGCTTGTCTATGTGAATATTTGCCATATCTTATGTACTTATTGCTGTGAAGACAATTATTTTTATGTAATTACTTTGGTAAATAGATCATATACATTATTTTTTGAAAAGTAGAATTGTTTAAAGACCAGAAATATGAAAATTTATATTATGGAAGAAGTAAAGAGACTAAAGAAGACATTTTGCTACTACATTGATTTTCATCTGCCTGAGAAGATAAAAACCTCTGAAAAACCTAAATCATCAATATTCTAACCCCTTAAAAATCTATTACTGTCTTCATTTTTTTCTTGGTGCCATTCTAATCATTAATTCTGTTTCTTGCTATATGACTCTAAAGAGAAGAGAACTTTAAGTCAATATACAATTGCTTGGATTACTCAAATATAAACCAAAACGAAGTAGTTAAGCTACAAATAACCTACATGTAGGTTTTATGTTTGACCTAGAGGATATGCTCTTTACCCCCAAGATAATTTTGGGAGTGGAGGGCTGGGATAGGGAAGTTCAGATGATTTTCTTTAACTTTTTTAGTCAGGACCTCTTTTCATATTTGCATCTTGTTAATTTGTTTGACATGACTGTGAAGTTCCATGAGGTACAATATATGTATTTAATATTAAGTATAAACATGCACTTTAAACAATAATATAATACTATGGTGTATTCGTCTTGGATTATTCTTGACTCTCTTACTCAGAGAAATAATATTAACTTTTTAAATATATTGCTTAAGTATTATAGGTTAGCGGAAGCAACTCTTAATAAATTGAATAATAGTGTTATGATCAGAAAAGATTTTTATCTTATCTAAATTCCTTTTATTTATTTTACCAAGTAGGGAAAACATTTACTTGTAAACTTTATTTCATTTATGGATTGTCAAGCCACTGTCCACATGTAACCACGGTGAAAATTACAAAGTTGTGCTTCAGCATTTTATTCATAAATTAAGTCTTGGAATTTGGAAAACATCTCCAATAGAAGCAGATCTGTTGAGAGTGGTTGAATTATGGTACTTGCACCAGATCCTTTGCAGACACAATATTACAGTGTGTTCTTGTTATCGGGGCAGTTGGACAAAGTTTATGTTTGACTTCTGTATCAGGAATAATTCAAGTCTTGGCTCCTTACAATGTTGCCATTTTTTTGCAGGCCAACTCTTATCCACTCATATAATCTTAATTGTTTAATAGATTTGTGTTATTATTAAAAAATTGAGAAATGAAAATAAATTTTATTGAGGAGACTTCTGTTATGCTAGGTATATTTAATTCTCAAAACATCCTTAGGAAAGAGATGACTTCCTTTTTTTTTAAAAATACATTTTATTGATTATGCCATTACAGTTGTCCCATTTCCCCCCCTTTATTTCCCTCCACCTTGCACATGCTCTCTCCCACCATTCCCCCCTTTAGTTTATAACCACGTGTCTCAAGTTCTTTAGATTCTATACTTCCCATACTATTCCTGCCCTCCCCCCTGTCTATTTTCTATCTACCATGTATGCTACTTATTCTCCATACCTTCTCTTCCCTTCTCCTCCTCCCACTCCCTGTGCTAACCCTCCATGTGATCTCCATTTCTGTGGTTCTGCTCCTGATCTAGCTGTCCACTTAGTTTGCTTTTGTTTTAGGTGTGGTTGTTAATAACTGTGAGTTTGCTGTCCTTTCACTGTTCATCTTTTTTATCTTCTTTTTCTTAAATAAGTCCCTTTAACATTTCATATAATAAGGGCTTGGTGATAATGAATGCCTCAAACTTGACCTTATTTGAGAAGCACTTTATCTGCCCTTCCATTCTAAATGAAAGCTTTGCTGGATAGAGCAATCTTGGATGTAGGTCCTTGCCTTTTTTGACTTGGAATACTTCTTTCCAGCCCCTTCTTGCCTGTAAGGTCTCTTTTGAGAAATCAGCTGACA
Source organism: Artibeus jamaicensis (assembly GCF_021234435.1). NCBI lineage: Eukaryota > Metazoa > Chordata > Mammalia > Chiroptera > Phyllostomidae > Artibeus > Artibeus jamaicensis. The sequence continues at coordinate 6,409,181 of NW_026521822.1, forward strand.
GTCTGATGGGAACTCCTTTGTAGGTGACTGTCTCCTTATTTCTTGCTGCTTCTAAAATTCTGTCCTTCATTTTAATCTTGGCTAATGTAATTATGGTGTGCCTTGATGTATTCCTTCTTGGGTCTAACTTCTTTGGGACTCTGAGCTTCCTGGACTTCCTGGAAGTCTATTTCCTTTGCCAGATTGGGACAGTTCTCCATTATTTGTTCAAATCAGTGTTCCACTCATGGCTGTTCCTTTCCCTCTTCTCTTACCCCTATAATTCAGATGTTGGAACATTTAAAGATGTCCAACATCTGGATTATGGATGTTCCTAATCCTCTCCTCAGTTTTTTGAATTCTTGCTTCTTCATTCTTTTCTGTTTGGTCATTTTTTTCTTCCTTCTGCTCCACTCCATTGATTTGAGTCCCAGTTTCCTTCCTATCACTATTGATTCCTGTGCATTTCCCTTCATTTCACTTAGTTTAGCCTTTATTTGTTCCTCTGATTTGTGACTAAAGTCAACCAGTTCTGAGAGCATCCTGATCACCAGTGTTTTGAACTGTGCATCTGATAGGTTGGCTAGTTCTTAGTCACTTAGAAGTATTGGCTCTGGGGCTTTGAGCTGTTCTTGAGCCATAATGTTTTGGTCTGTTTGGGCCTGTTACGTATGAAGGGTGGAGCCTTAGGTGTTCACCAGGGTGGGGCAACCCAGTTGCTGGGTTGTGATCCTGTATGTGGGGGTGGGGTCAGAGAGGGAACAATGATGCTTGCTGTGCTCTCTCTCAGATTTCGGTCTCCTCTGCTGCTTCCCACAAGCAAATTGGGCCCTTTTGGTGCTGGTTTCTGGGTGTGTGAGCTTGTGCACCCTCCAGGGCCCTGTTGGTCTCTCCAATGAACTGTCTGTGAGCCTGAGAGCCTCTTCTGGCATCTCGAGCCGGGAAAGTTGGAGCTTTTAGGATTTATTTCCCAGTGTTGGGGCCCTGGGTTGTGTGGTCCATCTCACTGTTAGTTTTTTCACCTGGTTTTTCTGCACGAGAATGTGTGACCGTAATCAGCTAGCCTCTTTGTGTCCTCACTTGGTCTGCCCATTGCCACCCCACACCTGGGATCTGCCAACCACTGCCTGTGCACCGGGTCGGTCTGGCCACTTTTACCTGCATTACCCCTCTCCACCAGCCACTGACTCTGCCCTTCTTACGGGTCTGGCCGAATGGTTCATCATTGTTGGGCTTCCATACAGTTTAATTTTCTGTCTGTTTTGGTTGCATTTTTTGTTACTAAATCTTCATTGTCTTTAAACTTGGTTGTGCAAGGAGGCACAGAGTTTCCACCTATGCCTCCATTTTGGCTGGAAGTAGATGACTTCCTTGATGGATAGGTGAAGTAACAGCCTAGAAGGCCATGGCTGTACCACCTATGAACAGCAGTGGGATTGGAGCCAGGATCTGTCCAATTTTAGAGTGTAGGTTTTTTCTACCATATTATGCCACTTCCCTGAAAAAGTGATGATGATGATGGCGACGCTGATGACAATGATAATATTCATAATGTCAATCTTTTTTAAGGGCTTATTGTGTGCCACAGGTTATTTCATTTAATCTTCAGCATAGTTAATGAGATATGCACCATAAGTAGTATAGCTTTAGAAAGAAGTGGAGTTTCAGAGAGGTAAAGTGACTGACCCCTCACCAACAGCAGGTAAGTGCCAGAGCAACCCGAAGTGAATCTGATCATATTCTGGTATTTATTTTCTTTTTATATATAATTGTTTCATTCATAATTTGTCAGGTTTTAGGATACCAAAAGTGATTCTAATGGTTGCTATTTAACAAAAAAATTACACCTCATCTTAAATCCACTGATTCATTTCATTCAGTGGTAGGGGAGAGATGTATAAGGGGACTGAATGGTAATGGAAAAAAAATAATAATGATCAAGTTAAAAAATTTAAAAAGATTGAAAGCATTTCGATGCAGGGGGAAATAGGAACATACACACACACACAGCATTGCACAGTTTTCATGAAGTTCCATTTGATTATTGGTGGGGTAGTGCATTTATTTAACAGTCAAACACATTTGCACTGGTGCACTGGTGACTAGACAAACAAGCAGTTTGCCTGGAAACCAGCTAACAAGTAACTGTGTAAATATTTAAAACACAGCTCTTGTTTAGCTTGTCGTTTGTTGTGATCACCTTCTTGGAGGGAAAAAAGCCTGCTGGTCACACTGGGAATGTATTCCCAGAGGTTTCTTTCAGCTGGATTAAGTCTCCACCTCCAGAACAAGCCAAAGTTTTTGGCCTCCAGCATTAATGCTCTTCTCATCTACCAGAGTTGACAGTGTAATCTTTATACCAGGCCTTAGAGTCCGTGAGTAGCCCACTCCAATTAAATTAGAGTTGTTGACTTTTGCAGAAACAGAAGCAGTGAGATCCAACTGATATTTAGTGCCAAAATGAGTACAGTTGGTGCTTGATGTCTAAGCAGGTTTACTGAAGTGGCAAGATCTTCACATACGTTCTGATGAATTGAACTTCCACTTTCTGTCCCATCATTGGCATTAGTGTGTAGCTGGATGCCACCAGTCCTGTAGTCCACTGCAAAGTTATCCCTTGTCAGCTTTGATTTGGCACTGTCAAAGGTCATTTGTTACCCAGCAAACCAGCCCTACTAACCAAAGGCAGCTGAACCATGGATGGAAGTTCCAGCAAAATCAAAGTCAACATCTAACCGAGGTTTATACATCCCTTTTGTAAGAACACTTGATTTTACCATTTTTTTCCCATGTGTTTGGCAAAAAGGTGATATCAAATGTCAGTTTCAAACTTTGACAAATCTGGTCTTCAATTGTGATTTCTCTTCCCAGAGTGGGTATACTCATAGCATTTATATTTGGTCTCCAAGTTCCCAGTAATTTTACCAGTGTCTGCATTAAATGAACCAGATGTTGAGAGTTCCACGCCACTGCATAACTTTACTTTCATATCCAGTTTCACCAGTCCAAAACTAAATCCTTTGTTGAAAATGTGTCTGGCAGTTTTGCCAAGCTCAGCATATGGTGGAGAGATATACATTGGCCACATGCAGCTCTGTCTGTAGGTCACGATGGCATGGCCATGGGAAGAGGTGATCTAGGTATCTCCTGAGGGTGACCACCACTAGCTTGCTGGCTGGATCTGGTCGGCCGTGGCTGCCACAGCCAGAGGACAAAATGATGGAGACACCATTCTACCCTCTGTAACCCTGTCCTGCCCCCTCCAGCCATATTCTTATTTTAAAATAAAGAACTTGAATGTAATATTGTAAGGGTTTCTTTTCTTTTGCTTTTTGCTTCTTCATTGCTATTATAGTTCAGCCATTTTGAGTAATTTACTTTGAGTAATTTATTCCAATTTCTTTGGAATTTATTTTCATTAAATCATAGCTATATTAATAATAATTTATATTTAATATGTTTGATGGGTTTAAAGTTTTTCCAGTACTGCTCTTATTCATAAATAGTGATAGTGTACAGTACCCCTTGAGGGTACTCTCATTTAGGAAATGAGGACACAGGCCTCTAGGTCGATTGTCTGCCTCAGGTCTTCAATCAAATCAGAAGGAAATCTAGAACAGGGACTTGGACAGTTTTAATTTTAGGTCATGCAGCTGCTTTTATCTTGAGAACCTTTGTGTCTACATGGTGGGTTGTTAAAGCTGGTAAGTAAGGTGACTTTTCCAGAAAGAGTTTGCCCTATTTTTTCTGATTTTTATTTGAGAAAATTAGGTCTCTGGAAGTTCTGTAGCTTGAAGGGCAGGAAAGAATCCTTACAGTTGATCTAATTTCCACTTTGAGAAATAATCACAAGTATTCTTTCCACTGAAAATATCTATGCACTGTTTCTTTTTTTAAAGATTACACTATAAAAATTTGCTATGTTTTTAATGTTGGCAGCATTGAACGTTAGAATAAACCTGAATTCATTTTGATGGTGAGTCTTGTTTAAAACCTTACAGTCTCTACATATGCTCACCTATGATCCTCTCAAGAAACTTGTGGGATAAATAGGACAGATATCTTCATTTCACTTTTGTAGTGAAAGACTCTGTTTCCTTGTTTAATTGTTACTGATTCAAAGACAGCTCAAAGTTTTCTATTTCTTTGGGTGTTATCTGCAATGTTATAGCAGGAAGGAACTTTAGATATTATTTCTTCCATTTTCTTCATTTTACAAACAGGGAAAACAGGCCTAAAGAGAGAAAAATCAATTACCTAAAATCATATAGGCAGATTAAGCAGAATTAAGATCTGAAACCCAGCTTTCCTAGTTTCTGGTTCCTATGGTAAGAACCACAAGTATAATTTGCATTACAAGTAAAATTTAGGCCATGCTTTGCTAGCATCTGTATTCTCATATTGCTTTTGTTTCTTGGAAATAGTGTGCAGTTCGTGCGGCTACAGAAGGCAGAACTCTCATTTTGGAAGGCTTGGAAAAGGCGGAGAGGAATGTTTTGCCTGTTTTGAACAACCTGCTGGAAAATAGGGAGATGCAGCTTGAAGATGGACGCTTCCTAATGTCTGCAGAGCGTTATGACAAACTTCTCCAAGTAAGAAAAGAAAAACTCAGCTGCTTTGTCTTAGCTACTGAGCTGCGGGCAGTGCCATTTATTGGATAAACATTATGGTATCAGAATGAGGACACATGTTTAGTTTGCCTATATCTGTAGCAAGTTACTAAAGTCATCATGAATTTGCAGTTTTACAAGGCTCCTCTAATATTTGCAGACCATATTAGACAACTTCTAAAATTTATCCTTTATCTTGCCAATCTGTTTGTCTTTTTCTTCCTTTCTTTCTTTTTCTCCTTTTAATTTGTCTTCCCTTTCTTTCCCCTTTTCTGTTTTTCTTTTCTCATCTCTGAACAAATATCTACTAAAAGCCTTAGTCAGTGGTGGGACTACAAAGCTGAAAGAAGTTCAGTTCTTGGTCTCAGAAAGTACAAAGTCCAGTAAATATTCTAGAAATGAATAAGATATTTAAAAGATCCCCTGATGGTTCAAGCTACCAGCATCTGATGCCTGAGTTGTTCTGAGAGCCTCCTAACTGAACTAATCCAAGCCCAGAACAACCTGTGCAGTAAATAATAGATGTTGACACCAGAGGGTCTGTTTGAACTGATGCGTCATGACTGGCATGACTAGGAGCATCTCTTTTTAACTGGACCTCCTGCTTCCATCCTTCCTGCCCCCCTAGCAGTGATCTCCAAAACATGTGTCAGATTGGGTCATTCCCTTGTTCTGACCCTCTCACAACTTCCAAGAATCCTGTTCTTCTCAGAATAAAGTGAAAAGTCCACTGAACACAGAGTCTCTCTTCCGCTACTGCCTCTTGGGCCTTATCTTCTAGCTCTCTCCTTTCTTGCTCTGCTCCAGCTGCTGGAATTCCCTTTACTTTAAACAGGGCGGACGGGCATGCTCCTGCCTTACCACAGGTGCTGTGCAATGGCACTTAACTCTTCTGGGGTGGTTTTCTCCCAGATACGTGCCCAGCTCACTTCTGTACCTCCTTCAAGTCCTTGGTCAAATATTTTATTACCAATGAAGCCTGCCCTCACCCTCCTATTTAAAATTGTAATATGCCCTCTGCCCCCACATTCCCTGCTCTTTTTTTCCATACCGTCTTCTAACATCCTACATGATTTACTTACTATGTTTTTAGTTCATTCTCGATAACCTTATTAGATTATAACTTTCCCTAGTGGAGGGATTTTTGTCACTGATGTTATCTCAAGCTCTTAGAGCAATGCCTGGCACTTGGTAGGTGCTCAATAACTATTTGTTGGATGAATGAATAATTGTAATAAAATCATTAAATACTGTGATACAAGTGCATATAGAGGGCAATGACAAGGGAATGTGAGCTGTTCAAAGACCTTGGAGAAGGGGTTCATGTAATGACACAAAAGGACAGAAAACAGCCCTGTTCATTCTGCCCTGGCTGCACCACACTGGAGCTCTCTGGATAACCAGGTCTCCAGGGACTCTTGGCTCTGCCTCTGTGTTCTAGGATTTAGAGCCTCTCTCACACCTGTGCTTTAGAGTTAGGTTAATCTTCCTGCCCCAACAGAGAAATCTGTTGGTTACAGATTTCTCAAGAGTAGGACTTAAGTTTCTTGCTCTTAAGCTTCTTCTTGATCCTGCTCCCAGGGAGCTAATTTAAGCCCAGAACAACCTAGACAGTAAATAATAGATGTTGACACCAGAAGATCTGTTTGAACTGATGCTCCATGACTGGAAGAACTAGGAGCATCTCCTTTTAATTCCTGCTGTGTGAGTCTGTCTTTTTGGAAACCTATGTTGCAGTCCTTTTAGTGCTGTTTCTTTACTGTTTTGGGGAGATCCTAGCTGGTATTTCATTGTGCAGTAGAGTTGTTTTCTTATTGATCTATTTAAAGTGGTACCGTACTAATATAATAATAGGGGTATAGTTGAGGATTTAATCAGAAAAATTGAAGTCATTCATTCATATTGTTATAGTTAATTTACTGACATGAAAGCCATTTTGTATACATTTTTAAAAAATCTTATTTTAAGTTTTATTAATTTATATTTTATAAAGAACATAAATATATATAAATAGAAAAATAGTAATTTACATTTACTTTAAAATTAGGTAGATATGTTATAGAACATTTTCTCTTTGATACTTTCTAATTATAAAATAATTCATATTTGCCTTATATAGTTATATATAACTTTTAGTAAATGATTTGGAAAAGAACACTTAGATTATGGAATCATTTTTGTAAGTATATGAATTACTCTATAGCAAGAACTTTGACCCAGTCTTTATTTATGGAGTAGAATTCTGTGCAAAGTTATCGAACATATTACTTTGGATAGGAATTTGGGACATGGAGTCAAAAGGGTTTTGGATACAAGGATTGCTTATTATTAAATAAGAAAGATGTACTACAATTTCTTAGGATGTACTACCTTTTTTCCAATGTAAATGTTGGTATCAATACATAATTTTTATTGGTGAATGTAACTTCTGTATTCTGTATTATCTATCATATGAGAACTTCACAGAATGTAAGCAAATTCCCTTCACAAAACACCATTATTTTAACACAATTTATATGATAAAAGGATTTCAATACCATAACTGAAGTTCCACTTATTTCTTGCTAGATTCAGTATATCAAATTTGAAAATCTCAATGTTAATGGTTTCATGAGGTAAATATTGTAGAATATTATTAAAGAAACAAATACAATCAATTTATATACATTTTATTTATATTCTGATTATAATTTTAGATAAGTGGAAAAGAGAAATATTTAGCTTTCTGAAAATTATATTCTTGGTTTCTCAGAGTCATATTCAAATTCCAGTTTTCTAGTGCATATGACATAGTGTTTGTGTTAGACTTATTAATTAAATGTAGAATCATGATTTTGATAATGCTAGAAATAATTCTTCATTATATTTTTAAATATTTAATGTAGTTAGTCAACAGAAAGTGATCCCAATATGTGCTAGGGGTGATAAGTCCTTTCAAGATCTTGGATCCAGCAAGAGCCAGTCATATACAGAAGTCAGTGCACAAATGTGTGGGAATGAACACTTGCCTAGGACATAGTGCAGTATACAAAAGTGGTTCTAAAGGAGGGAAGGGATTGGAAAGGAGCTCATTTTGAAGATGACATTGTTTGTGCTAAGCTATGAATGATACTTGTGTTTAGGCTGTGCAAAGTGGAAAGGGTGTTGCAAACAAGTGGAACAGGGTTGGTGACGCAGCAAGATGTGTCTGGAGAGCCACAGTGATGAGATGGGCACAAGCACAGGGTCAGGGAAGGTGGGCTGAGGGGATGGTTGTGCAGTGGGAGAATCAGATGTAAATGTGGCCAGGAAAGGCCTTGAGTTTCATGTGAAGAGTATCATGTGAATGTGAATGGGCTACATTCTCTAAAGATCTGCTGAAAGCTGAGGCCCCGTCTCTCAGAATATGCACATGCACATTCATATCAACTTTGTTAGCTCCATGAATTCTATAGCTGAGGACAATGAAGAGCCATGATAAGGTCAGGCAGAGGTGGAAGGAATGGCATTTAGTAGGTGCCTGCTATGGGCCAGTTGCTTTCACGCACATAATCACATTTAATTTTCATAACCACTCCATTGATTTGAATCCCAGTTTCCTTCCCATCACTATTGATTCCCTGTGCATTTACCTTTATTTCACTTAGTTTGGCCTTTATTTGTTCCTCTAATTTGTGACTGAAGTCAACCAGTTCTGTGAGCATCCTGATCACCAGTGTTTTGAACTGTGCATCTGATAGGTTGGCTAGTTCTTGGTCACTTAGAAGATGATATTATTCCCACATTGTAGGTGAGAAAGCTGTGGCTCAGAAGGTGTAACAACATTTTCTTGGTCACTTACCTGGAGTTTGCACCAAGCACTAGAACTAGGACTTATAACTCTAGAACCTGTGCTGTTTCCAGTCTCTCAACACCACCATATACTAATTGCAGGACCTAGGGAAAATTGTGTAACTCCTCTGGACATCAGTTTGTTCATTCATAAAAAGGAATTAAATGTCTATTTAGATTCTGATGAAAGTTTAATGAGAAAAATTTGTAGAATGTTCTTACCATGTAGTTATGTTTTCAGTACATGTTAGTTGTTACCATTGATATACCTTGGTAGAAATATACACATAGATATAGGTATGTATTTAAGGTCCATGAGAGGGCTCTGCTCTTCTCTGCCAGTGGTCTGCCCTCTGGGACTACCTTTTTACTTCCTCTGAGTCTGAACCAGTGTATTTTCCTTCTGTTCCTCTGTCTTACTGAGTAGGACTTAGAGATCTGACCCACATCTGACCCTTTGTTCCTTGATATGTTCACTGCTTCTTCCTTCAACACCAGTTTTCATATTGTGAGCCTTCCCTGGCACTCTGATCCTTATTTAACTTTGTTTCCTTCTTTGATACTTTGACTTTGAGAGGGTTCTAAAATAGTTCACTCAGCAGTCAGGGCCTAAATTTCTTTTTTTAAAAAATATATTTTATTGATTATGCTATTACAGTTGTCCCATTTTGCCCCTTTATTCCCCTCCACCCTGAACACCCCCTCTCACCCACATTCCCCCCCTTTAGTTCATGTCCATGTGTTATAAGTTCTTTGGCTTCTACATTTCCTATACTATTCTTACCCTCCCCCTGTCTATTTTCTACCTACCGTCTATGTTACTTATTCTCTGTACCTTTTCCCCCCTCTCTCCTCCTCCCACTCCCCCTGTTGCTAACGCACGATGTGATCTCCATTCCTGTGGTTCTGTCCCTGTTCTAGTTGTTTGCTTACTTTGTTTTTGTTTTAGGTGTGGTTGCTAATAATTGTGAGTTTGCTGTCATTTTACTGTACATGTTTTTGATCTTTTTCTTAGATAAGTCCCTTTAACATTTCATATAATAAGGGCTTGGTGATAATGAACGCCTCGAACTTGACCTTATCTGAGAAGTACTTTATCTGCCCTTCCATTCTAAATGAAAGAATATCCTTTGCTGGATAGAGCAATCTTGGATGTAGGTCCTTGCATTTTAAGACTTGGAATACTTCTTTCCAGCCCCTTCTTGCCTGTAAGTTCTTTTCTGAGAAATCAGCTGAATCTGATGTAGGTCACCTCCTTTGTAGGTGACTGTCCCTTTATCTCTTGCTGTTTCTAGAATTCTCTCCTTCATTTTAATCTTGGGTAATGTAATTATGATGTGCCTTGGTGTGTGCTTCCTTGGGTCTAACTTCTTTGGGACTCTCTGATCTTCCTGGACTTCCTGGAAGTCTATTTCCTTTGCCAGATTGGGGAAGTTTTCCTTCATTATTTGTTCAAATAAGTTTTCCACCTGTTGCTGTTCCTCTTCTCCTTCTGGTACCCCTATAATTCGGATGTTGGAACATTTAAAGATGTCCTGGAGGTTCCTAAACTTGTCCTCATTTTTTTTGAATTCTTGCTTCTTCATTCTTTTCTGTTTGGTCATTTTTTTCTTCCTTCTGCTCCACTCCATTGATTTGAATCCCAGTTTCCTTCCCATCACTATTAGTTCCCTGTGCATTTCCCTTTATTTCACTTAGTTTAGCCTTTATTTGTTCCTCTAATTTGTGACTGAAGTCAACCAGTTCTGTGAGCATCCTGATCACCAGTGTTTTGAACTGTGCATCTGATAGGTTGGCTAGTTCTTGGTACTTAGAACTTGGTACTTGGTACTTAGAAGTATTGGCTCTGGGACCTTGAGCTGTTCTTGAGCCATAATGTTTTGGTCTGTTTGCAATGGTATGTATGAGGGGTGGAGCCTTAGGTGTTCACCAGGGTGGGGCAACCCAGTTGCTGGGTTGTGATCCTATATGTGGGGGTGGGGTCAGAGAGGGAACAGTGGTGCTTGCTATGCTCTCTCTCAGATTTTGGTCCCCTCTGCTGCTTCCCACAAGCAAATTGGGCCCCTGTGGTGCTGGTTCCCTGGTGGGTGGGCTTGTGTATGTTCTAGGACCCTGTGGATCTCTCCAACAAACTCTCCTGTGAGTCTGTCTCTCCTGGCACCTTAATCCCCACAAGTGTTTTCGATGGGTACTTTTAGGTGTTATTTTCTGTCTCTGGGGCCCTGTTTTGCATCGTCTGTCTTGCTCCCCATTTTTGCCTGGTTTATCTACATGCAAATGTGTGACCACGGTCTTGCCTGGTTTATCTACATGCAAATGTGTGACCACGGTCAGCCAGCTGTCTTGTGTGCCTCACTGGGTCTGCTCATTGCCTCCCTGCACCTGGGGTCTGCTAGGCACTGCCTGGGGGCTGGGGTCCACTTGCCACCACTTTTTCCTACCGCAACCCCCTCCAGGGCCTAAATTTCTTAGCCTAAAAGCTCTTACTTTTATAATCTATATTAGTTGTGCTGTAATATTTGATCTCATATTCTTTAAGGATCACACCAAAACAGAGCTGGATGCTTGGAAGATCGTTCGAGTCAGTGAAAACTTCCGAGTGATTGCCTTGGGCTTGCCAGTGCCTAGGTACCCTGGGAATCCATTAGATCCCCCTCTCCGTTCTCGGTTCCAAGCCAGAGATATTTATTATCTACCCTTCAAGGTAAGTATGAACAAGGATAATTTTTTTAAAACAGTTTTTCTATTCATGATAAATTCAGTTACTATAAAAATGTTACTATATTGGTAGATGTCCTCCTCAGTAGTTAATGGTAAGTAAAAAGGATACCAGGTGAAGAAAATCTCTGGAAATGAGGAAGAGAAATTATTGTGCTTCATTTTTCTAATAGATTTAAAAATGGCTACTTTTGAAAGAGAATGACATGCATCAATAAGTTATTTTTTTGTTACTAATTACTTAGTGTCTGCTTAATTAAAAGATTGGTTTATCTATAAAGCATTTATATTTGATCTGTTATATTTCTTATTGTTTTGATATTTCTGTATTATTTTAGGACCAACTTAAACTGTTATATTCTGTTGGAGCCAATATTTCAGCTGAAAAGTAAGTCAGTTATACACTTATATATTTTGATATATATACCTGGACACTTAACATTGAATTTGTTTTGCCCATTGATTGATTGATTCATTCATTCATTCAATAATTATTCTTTGAAGAAATTTTAGTAGCTGTGGTAAGTCCTGATTATAAAAATGATAAAGAAGATGATAAAGGTAAAAATCTTGGTAAATACATGATTTTTGATGCTAAGAAACTCAAGATTTAGTAGAGTTTAAAGATATTTGAGTAGTTTAGTTAAACAGTATAGAAGGCAGTAATTTCAAAGTATTGGCTTTTGTGGTTGAGAGTTTAAAAGGGATTCACACAGACATTGGCATGTGAGATAGATCCTAAAGAATGAATAGAAAGGGGAAGGATCGCAGGAACTGGTATAAAGGACAGATGAACAAAAACTAAGGGGGGGAATGGAAGGGAGGTGGGAAGCACTGGGGGGGGGTGGGCTGGCATGGGAGTAAAAGAGAAAACTGTACTTGAACAACAATTAAGTAAAAAAAGAATGAATAGGCTTTTGCCAGATAGAGAATGGAATTAAGGAATTCTAAGAATTTTTTTTAAAGCATGGGATATGAGAGTGTCTGTCTCATTTTTGAGGCTATAAAAAGTTTCTGGTGGCTAGAGAATAGGATGAGATTGAGAAAGAGAGGAGGTGAAGCTGCCAGCTTGTGAAAAACTTCACATGGTATGATGGATTTCAGAAATACATCAGTTATCTAATCAGCTTCTGAGATTTAAATTGAATATAGCATTATGGAGCTGTTGTTTCTTAAGAATTTAATAGTAGATGTCTTTTTAGATTAAACAGAAGTGTACATTTTATATATTAAAACTTAGAATAAAATTTAATGTCATTTATCTTTTTATCCTAGAATTTCTCAGCTTTTGTCTTTTGCCACCACTCTCTGTTCCCAAGAATCTTCTACTCTTGGACTTCCGGATTTTCCTTTAGATAGTTTACCAGCTGCAGTTCAAATCCTGGTATGTGTAAAGTAAATTAATGACTAATATACCCAAATGCGGCAAAGAAAATTTAAAAGTTCATCCTTGGATATTAATCACTTCAGTTTGCCTTGTCATATTCTTTTATAAATATTGCAAGAACTGAGATTGATTTGTTGTACAGTACAGCAAACTATACAGAGACCAGTGGTATATTCTGAGCCCTTAAAGAGCTTACAGTCTTAGAGGGGTGAAAGTAGATATCCAACTCAGATGTGAGTTCCATAGAGGGAAAGAGTTTTAGCCTGATCATGCAGAGGTGTGCTGTAGTGTAAGCTGTGCCTTAGACTTGCCCCAACCTAATGCAGAGGAGGAGCTGGGGCTTTCCCATGCAAGCATGGTCAGTCATTAGTTATGGTGGTCCCAAGTTACACAAATTCTCAGGCACTAGCTCTCCTTCCAGGTGTGAGCAAAGCTGGCTCTGGGAGCTCAAGGGCAGTCTTTCTGAAAAGACTGAGAAAGATTTGTAGCAGCTGATTGTTGGAAGTGAAAGCAAGGAGGGAGGCACAGAAAAGATGAAAATACATCTGAGTGCATTTGGTACAGACTGACAAAGGTAATAACAGTAGTGTCTGAAATGGTGGAAAGGCCCTCCGGGCAGAGGGAACAGCACTTACAAAGGTGTTGAATCACAAAAGGGCCTGGTTTGTTTGGAGATACATCGTAGCACTAGAGCAAGCTAATATAGTGAGGAGAGAGGTTAGAACCTTAGTGTGTTGTGTTTTACCTGCTGAATGAAGTAGTCTGGGTTTTATAATGTATAAGAAGTGGCCCATCAGACATTATTAAGTAGGTCAGGTGTGCTGCAATCAGATATATGTTTGAGGAAGATAACTCTGTTGGCAGGAAGAAGGGATGGAGAAAGCCTGGATGCACAGGGAGATGGTTAAAATAGTCAGTGACAGACTCTACTAAGAAGCGTAGTCCTGGTACTGGGAACAAAACTAGATGAGACTTACTTTTAAACTTTTATTGCTATTTATTTTATGTTTCCTGAGAGATGGTAAGTTAGGTTCCCCAGGCATTGCTTACACTGTTCTCTGTATTTAGAACACTTTTTCTTCTTCTGTTTATTGCATCTTTTACTTTTTGTTCAGAACTTTTTATTTATAGGACAATTCTTAATTCTAAAACAAGTTAAAAAATAGTAAAATGAGCATCTCTAATTCCTTCAAGTAGAATCATCAACTGTTAACATACTACCACATTTGCTTGCTCTCTCGTTTTTTCTGAACCATTTGAAAATATACAAAAGTTAATATTCTTAAATGCTTCATTATGCAACTTCTCAGAGTTAGCACATTCTCTTACATAACCAATACCATTATCACAACCCTCAGCATATTAACAGAAGAAGGTAGTTTGGGACAAGTAATGTAGGTAGATGTGTTCAGACACATAGTTTGAGACATACTAAATGGGGGCTTATGGGATTTTCATATAGTCACATCTAAGGTACAATTGAAGTTCAAGTCTATAGCTCAAGAAAGAGGTCAGGACTAGATATATGGAAGCCATCAATACAGATAGTAGCTGAAAGATGGGAGTGGGAGTTTATCAAGGGAAAGGGTGTGGAAGAGGAAGAGAAGAAGAAATAATATTTGCTTATGTAGACTTTTGGGAAATATTGGTTATTTATAAGGCAACTTTAATGTCATATGTGCATTTCAGATAAAATTTCAGATTTATTTTATAGGTGTTCCTCATTCACACTTATTTTTATTCCTATATAGGATTCCTTTCCTATGATGTCAATCAAACATGCAATCCAGTGGGTTTATCCATACACTATTTTACTAGGACATGATGGGAAGATGGCTGTGGAAGGTGTTTTAAAAGTAAGTATCTGCTCCCTCCCCTCCCCTCCCTTTTCTTTTCCTTTTCTTTTCTTTTCTTTTTTTCCTTCTTTTCCTTTCATTCTTCCAATCTCTCCCTTGCTCCTTTCCTACTTTGCTCTCTTCATCTTTCTTACTTTTCCTTGCTTTTCCTTCTATTCTTTTCTAGGCATCAAGGCATTGTCATGCCAGTAGTTGGGAAAACAAGTATTGAGGTGGCTGATGTGGTTGGGAGATTGTTTATGTTGAGTAAATAAGTAAAAAATTGAGCAAATGAGTGACTGTATTGAGAATAAGAGCTGCATTTTTTACTGTTGGGGAAGGAATTTATAAACATAGAAAGGGGAGATGAAAGAAAGAATACTCAGGTATTAGCTTGGAATTGGAGAAACTGGTATAAACTGATTTTTACCAATATAAACAGATAGATACAGGAATAGATATAAATAGTATATATGTATGTGTATATATGTGCCTATTTTCCAGCTGCATCCCCTAGGAGCGCTTAAAAACTATGACGCTCCAATGGCAATGATCATACCAAGTGCTAAGACATTGGTTTCTAAAATACCATGCTTTCCTAAAAGTATGGTATGTGCACCATACTTTGGAAGTAGGACTTCCTCAAGTCTTGGGAGGGAATGTGCATGATGAGCCTGGACCATCTTGCGCTAAAAAGTAAGGAAATGGATTTTTGTCCAGAGAAATACTCTCAGCTAGAAAACCATCTGGTTGCTTTTATTTCCTTGAGTTTGAATATGGTGTAGATTACAGGAGAGAGTGTCTCAGGCACCTATAGAAAATGGGAGACTTCTCAAGCCCCCAGGAAGGTGCTTGGTTCCTCCACCTCTGCGACTAATTCCATGTTCCCTTCATCAAGGAAGGCTGAAAGTAAGTATGCAGGAGGGAATCCAGTTTATGTGCACCCAACTCCTCAGTGGCAAAAAGGAATTGGAGAGTTCTTCAGATTGTACCCTAAAGACTATAAGAAAGAGAATCAGATTTCTGAAGAGGCAGGAAGCAGTGGCTTAGGAAAAGGAAAGAGCAAAGTATGTTCTTTGCCACCTGATCACACAGATGACAAAGAAGAATAGAACTTTTTAATTCATCCTTGACTAATGTTCTTTATTTACTCTGGTGTCCTAGGATGTAAATTTACATAAATGTATTTGTTCCAGTTAGCATTGTTGACTAGACATTTAATTTTAAAAAAAGAAGGTTATATATAGTTATTAAAAAGTGAGTAGTTATGATATTAGATTTATGAGATAATTATGGTTATTTAATTTTAGTATTCAATGCAATAATTGATTTCTTTTACCTGTCATTAAGCTTCTTGTTCTTGCTAAAAATAAATCATTGTATGTTTTATACACAAATCTGCTTAGATCTTTGTGCTGCTGCCATTTTTTATTGGCATTAGATTTTTGGAATGGTGCCATACTTTTCCTTTTATTTGATTTAGAAAACAGAGTTAGATTTCCACACAGTTAAAAAAATCAGTATTAATTAAACTGTACCTATATCCTGTTTAAGAATTGGGGCCAAAGATGCAATGTTGAAAAAACTTGAGGGTTAACTATCTTCTCCTTAGAAAAATGTAAAGGCAATTTGGTCTTGAGAGTTTCAGACAGGAAGATTTAATAGACTACATTAAAAGAGAAGAGTTTTCTTAGAATATGCATTTGATTTGGTGTAATAAAATATTATCCTCTGGAAATCAATAAAACATGAAAGGCAAATCATACCATAAACCCAGAGCTATGCCTAAAGTTCATAGAGCTACCATTTTATTTTTCAAGGTAACTGGTGTGTAATTGAAGAGGTCGGGTAATGTTACTTAGTAACAGTAATTCTTCCTCATCACACTTTTTTGCTCACTGACATCTGTTGTCAAAATTAACCATATTTTAATAGACATGTTTTTCTGGTTTATTTTTAATAAATAAATACTTATTTAAAAAAAAAAGTAAGGGAATTGTCAAAGTAGACAGATGAGCTCGCTTGGAGCGTCTCCCACTGGCCAAAACCTGGGACAATTTTAACATCAAAATAATGGTAGTAATCAGTGATAACTGTTGAATAAAATAGGAATCCATGAGTTCATAGTAATATAAATGAATAAATAAATACTCAAGGGAGAAGAGAATGCTTTTCCCTAGTAGATTGCCTATTAATAAGAGCAGAAGAAATATAAATAGAAAAATTACCATTTGGCAACTGTCAGAGTGGTAATTGATTTAGGTAGGAGTCTTCAAAGGATGTCAAAGCTGATGGAAATTCTAGGAGGAACAGGATACTGGCAAAATCTAAGAATATTCCCCCCCACCCCAATACTAGATTGACTATGAAACAGGAAAATTATATTTTTATAGTAAACACCAACTTGACTGGGTGAGATACCATTCAATATCATGTGTTTCCTGAGAGTTATGCTAAGTAGAGCTCAGCATAATTTCTTAGGTATTCTGGTAGGAGTTCATGGTGCGAGTTTGCATGTGATGAAATATTGTGTAGACCTAATTGAGGGCCATCTTACAGAATGAAAGATGTATTCTTTGGAACTTTCTAGGCTATGAAAATCAGAAAAACTGAGAAATTGCTTCACATTAAAAGAGATTCAAGATATATGACAGCTAAATGAATTGTGTTTCTGCACTGGATCCTGGACAAGATTGGGAAAAGTGACTTTGGCATAGTTGGTTAAACTTGAATAAGATCTGTGGGTGGATAGTAGTGTTCTATTAAATTGTTCTCCATATTTGGAAGTTTCTATGGTAATTACATTGACCAGAGTTCTTCTTTTCAAGAAATATG
The DNA here is from genome assembly GCF_021234435.1 of Artibeus jamaicensis. Taxonomy (NCBI): domain Eukaryota; kingdom Metazoa; phylum Chordata; class Mammalia; order Chiroptera; family Phyllostomidae; genus Artibeus; species Artibeus jamaicensis. Next base: position 6,426,355 of record NW_026521822.1, read on the forward strand.
AACTGGGATATTTTAGGGTTAATGGAGTATCATATTTGCTGATTACTCTCAAATGGTTCAGAAAGGACCAGTGATTGTATATGTGCGTAGGGAGGGCTGGAAAAAGAAAGGGAACAAATGTGCTAAAATATTAACCACTGTGAAATATGGATAAAGGCAAAATAGGGTCATTTTATTTCATGTAACTTCTGTATAAGTTTGAAATTATTTCAAGATACAAAATTTAAAAAAAATGAATGGATATCAAGTATAATTCATTTCAAAATTTAAAAAAAATTTTAAAGATTTTATTTTTAGAAAGAGGGGAAGGGAGGAAAAGAGAGGGAGAGAAACACTGATGTGTGAGAGAGATGTGTGAGAGATACGTCAATCAGTGCCCCCTTGCATGCTCCCAGCTGAGGTCCTGGCCTGCAACCCAGGTATATGCCCAGACCAGGAATTGAACTGTCATCCTTTCATTTTGCAGCTGGCATTCAATCCACTGAGCCATGCCATCCAGGCGCAAAATTAAAAAAATTAAAAGCGAATATAAGATAACACTAAGCTTGAAGATTTCTGAGGCCTAGGTAGAATGTGAACAATAAGATTTTATGGCTATGCGTATAAGCCCTTAAACTCAGATCTCAGAAGAATGGAACAATAGGTTCTAGTTATTTCAGTGGTATTTTTTCACATATAATCTAGCCAAAAAAGCCCCCAATATTTTTATTGACTGGTGGTGTCAATAATATCAATGAAATAAAAGTAATAAAAAGCTTTTCCTCATAGATGCCAAGAAGTGTAGTTAGAGTTGAAAAGTAAAGCAAAAGAAACAAGGGGAAATAATGGTCAATAAAGAGGCAGAAGAAAGCAGAAAAGACAGCAGAGCATAGAAGTAGAGCTGAGGAGAGTGAAGTACCAGGCACTGATGAAAAAGAAGGGAAGTCTGTGTGTGAGAGAGGGGTGAAGAAGGGGGTAAGGAAATGAGGAAAAGAAAGGAAGAGAGAGGAGGAGTAGGTGGCAGAATATTAAGGGAATAATGAAGAACCATTTGGAAATGGAAAAATTAATTCATATAGGCTCAAGGAGTCAGGAAAATACCCTTTTCTGACTATAGTTTACTTTAAGTTTTATGCCAGTTGCTAGAAAAAAGAAAACTGGAGCCCACCTTTCATTTAATCAGCCTTTAAACTAAGTTGTCACTGGTCATTGAAATAGAGCACCTAGTGTTTGAGAAAAAGGCTGTGATTTCAGATGAGTTCCCTTGATTTAGCACAATGGCTAATGCCTAGGGAACAGGGTAAATAGGGAGGAAGGAAATGTCACAAAAAGTTGTAATAAAATGAGGCAACGTAAAGTTTTTTATGACACAAGTGAGAGAAGAAATTCAGTGCCTATTTAAGTCAGTTATGAACAGAGGTCTTTATTTTTAGCAAAACCCTCCCCTGCTTTGTTGTTTCTGATCTCTAATTTCGAAACTAGTTATACAAATTAGAAAAAGTTCTAGAATACCTCTTAATTGAGTTTTTAAAAGAAAGTAGCTAGCGTTGCTTCACTTTGACCTTTTTTTGTCCTTTTGTAAGTAAGGGGAACATAGAAAAATGATTAAAGGTCCATATAACAAAGAAAAAATATTTCAAATTTGACTGTAGAGTTTAAAGAAAGGAAAAAGGGAATGATATTCCTTTGACAAGAGAAGAAAAAGTGACTCTTTTCTTTCCTTAATTATGTGAAGTGCTTGCTAAGGAACAGCACTTTTTTTCAACTCCTCAGTAGATAGATAATTGGGTAATAGAGAGCTAGATTCATTCATTTGAACCTAGTGAAGAACTGTCTTTACAGATCATTACACACTGATCTGTACATTACACACTGATGCATATAACTACATTAGAGTGTTAAATCTCTTCTTAAAAAATGGAACGGTCTGCTGATTGTTTTAATTTATGATCTGTTTTGGGGAGTCTCTGTAGCCTGTTTATTATTCTAAGTGTCTCTCTTTCTCAAGCTAATGTTCGTAGATGAACAAGAATTTTTTTATCATTAAATAATTTTGAATTAAGAGTGGAGAAAATTAAGGAAATATTGTGGAATTTGAAAAAATGCTGAACTATAGAATAGAAATATCTATTATAATAGCAAACCAGGAAGGTACATACCTACAATAACTTTTCCTTGAGAAATAATTATATTCTGACCTACATTGTTATAGAAATTAATGGATAGTTGCATTTGAATTAGCTATTCTTTTGGATTTTAGTGTAATAACTTAATTAAACTACTTTTTAAGAAAATATAATACTCACTGAAAATGCAGTTAGCTAAAATTCAGAGCACCTGAATGCTTTCTTTTTTCTAAACAAGCTATAAAAATAGCTGCAGTGTCTTTCATTCCCCAGATGGTGCTCATCTTAGGATGTTCATACTCTAAAAACATGTTTCTATAGTCATAAAATCACTTTTAGTTAAGGGTGTCTTGAAGGAAATACTCTTATTCTGAATCTGCTATACTTTGAGAATGATATTTGTTCAGAATAGTAAAAAGTACATCCAGGTTTCTACTAAAGTTTTTTGGCTCTGGGTCCTTCTTAGATAGGACTCTATCATAACAATGGTTAAATTTTTAACTTTCATTGGTGGTGTTTTAGAGAGACTGTGCTGCCACTTTTCCACTGATAATATAAAATGAGCTATAGTCTTTATTGAGAAGCTTGGAAGGATCTTGAATTTAGTGTTTTCATTTCAGTTAAAGAAACATTAATTGAGCACTCATTATTTGGCACATGATGTGCATACAGAAGTCTGGGGATACAGAAAGACAGAAAGGAATATGATCTAATCTCTACTCTTGAGGAACTTAAGGTGTGGTTGGAGCATCATACATGCAGATAACTATTTTTTTAATCCTAACCTGAGGATAAACATATCCTCAGGTTATCCTTCCACTACAATCATTGTAGGGGAAGGGAGCGAGGTGGAGAGAGAGATAAAGAGAAAGAGAAAGAAAGAGATGAGAGAGAAACATCAATTGGCTGCCTGCTGTATGTGTCCTGATCAGGGATTGAACCCTCAAACTTTTGGTGTACAGGCCAGTGCTCCAACCAACTGAGCAACCTTGCCAGGGCATAAATAACTATTTTAATGTAAGGATTTTATAGTAGTGTAGCAATGTGATGAATAACTCTGATCAAAATAATAAAGATCTGAATTAGGTCAGTGAAATAGAGAATGAATGGATATGTGAAATGTTTCAAAGGTGGGATTATAGACCTTACTAACTGATAAAGTATAAGCTCAGTTGCAAGACTGTTAGAGAAAGTGTGAAATCTAGAATGGCTGTGAATCCTAGCTTGGACAACTGAGTATAGAGAGATACCACTAATTAACATGAGAAAGAAAAAAATGAGCACATTTGGGATGAGGGTTAAATAGTTTAATACAGTAGGGTCTGTTTCAATTTGAGGTTCTCAAGTGGGTTTGTGTGGCTGACTTGAAAATGTGGATCTCAATCTGGTGCTATTTTGATATTAAAAATAAATACTTGGGAGTCACTAATATATGGTGTTAGTCGAATTCATGAAAATGGATGAAAGAACCCAAGACGAACATGTATAGTGAGAAGAAATAGTGCCTGAAGACTGCCCAATTTAAGGATTGGGCTGTGGGCAAAGAACCTTTGTGAGGCAGAGGAAGAGCAGTCAGGTATGTCTAAGTAGGAGATCAGAGAATATTCTTGAGCATGGAGAGAGACTGTTTTAAGAGGGAGGGAATATCCAGTTTCAGATGTTTTGGACATGTCTTGTTCAATGAAGACTTTTAGAGTATTCATTCCAAAAAGGTTATTTATTCCACCCATTTCTTCCATCTCATCAGTTAGCCAGGCACTATTATGTTTGAGATGTAGGAGTAATCAAGATGGAAAAAAGTCTGCCTTCACTCAGCTTATTTTTCATTGAAGGGGAATAATCAATCAATCAAATAAGTAAGTATATATTATGTCATTTGAGGAATGGATGCCCACACTGAGATGACATTTAAGATCTAAGGAAGGGATGTGGGAAGAAAGCAGAGGGAATACCCAGTGTAAAAGCCCAGAAGCAGGAACGCTTCTAGGGTATCCTATGAATAGCAAAGGACAGTTTGAGGGGGCAGACTCAGTGATGAAGGGGTGAGGAGGACATAAGTCAGAAGGTAAAGGAGGTTAGGTCCTGTAGGGATTTATAGGCCATTGAAAGGACTTTTGTCTTCAGGTCAAATGAGATGGAATGTCATTAGAAGGTTTTGAGCATAGGAGTGTGTTAAAACATCTTAACAGGCTCATTCTTTTTGCTAAGTAGTGAATAGACTGAAGAGTAATGGTGAAAGCAGGGAAAAACCAGTTAGCAAACTGTAGTAATCTAGTTAAGAGAGTGTGATTGCTTCAACTAGCTTTGAGCTTGGTAGGAAGTGGTTGCTTTTGGGTCATATTTGAAGACAGAAGCAATATGATCTGCTGAAAGATTGGAAGTAGGGTTGAGACAAAGAGTCATGAAGATTTCAAGCTTTTTAGCCTGAGCACCTGGGATGATGAAGTTGGAGATAGAAAAGATGGGAGGAAGATCAAGATCTGAATGTTGTACATGTTGAGTTTAAAATTCCTATTAACTAATTGTCCTCTCTCTAAAAATAAACTAAATTTTAAAAATCCTATTAACTCTCCAAATGGAAATGTCGAAGGGCAGCTGCATATACAAATCAAGAGTTTAGAAGAGAAGTCTGAATTTCTAGGAGAGAAAAAATTGGGGGTCATGGGTATATGGACGGTTTGTAGTCTGAGACTGGATGAGATTATAGAAAAAGTGAATGTAGGTAGAAAATATTTTATAAGGCATATTTCTAACGTACCCAAATGTGTGCTGATCAGCAAGATGAAGAAGGACCTGCAAAAGAGACTGAGGAGGAGGAAACAGAAGAATGGGAAAACTAATTTATTTAATTTGGCAAATTTAATAAATTAGTTTTATTATTTGTAGATATTATTGGTGAATTTACCACAAGCAGTGCTAGCAGAATGGTGGGATTATAAGCCAAAAATCAGTGGGCCAAATAGCAACTGAGTTGAGGAAACTGAAACAGTGATTATATACTACTTATAAAATAAGTTTGATGGTGAGCAGAAACCATAGATGGTAGGTCACTCAAGGATGATGTAGAATTAAGAAATGTCTTTTTATTTCTTGAAATTGGGGGAGGCAAACAATGCTGTAGGAAAAAGGGATGAAATCTGTGGAGAGGATGGAAAATACTTATGGAAATATGGTCTGAAGTTGTCAGGAAGGGACATTTCCAGAGCACCACTGTGCCTTGGTTTGGAATGGTGGAAAACCTATGTTGTACCAATCAACTGAAGTGATAGAATTATCATGAAGTGGGATGGAGAACGTAGACTTCTACTGACTTTCCATCTACTTATAGTTGAAGCTAAGTCCTTGCTACTGAGACAGTGGGAAAGAAGAACTGGTGAAAATATAGATGATTTTTTCCCATTTTAAAATTATATTTTATTGATTATACTATTACAGTTGTCCCAATATTCCCCCTTTCTCCCCCTCCACTCAGCACTCAGCACTCCCCACTCCCTCAGGCAATCCACACACCATTGTTTATGTCCATGGGTCATGAGTATAAGTTCTTTGGCTACTCCATTTCCTATACTGTACTTTACATTCCCATAGCTATTAGGTAAGTACCTATTTGTACTTCTCTCATTATCTTTAACATTTTGCATTTTAATTATGATGTATCTTGGAGTGGCCCTCTTTGCATCCATCTTGTTTGGGATTCTCTGTGCTTCCTGGACTTGCATGTCTATTTCCTTCACAAAATGAAAGAAAATATAGATGATTTTAAAGATGAAAGAAAAAGAATTTCATTTGTTTCTTCATAAAATGAACCTTTATTGACTATTGACTGTGTTCCATGTGCCCGATTCTAGTTACCAGAGCTGTGGAGTGAACCAAATAGATACATTTTGATATTGCCTTAATGGGATTTATATTCTTGTACAGTGGGGAGAGTAGTAAAGGTTTATGTCAGTTGCTAAAGGCTTTGGGAGTAGTCCAGCAAGGACTGGGGACTACATATTTGTTCAGCAGCCAGACAACATGGTATGGAGATTTTCTCTTTGAGGGCTCAAAAGCCTAGAAAAGGATAAGAAGAAAATAGGTGACTTGGTGGGACAGAATTTGGAATTGTGAGAGTGAATATGGTGCCCTTGCAGATTAACACTCCTGTGATTTACATTTTCTTTTATTTAATTATACTTCACAGTTCAAATAATGTAATCTCAAAGAAAATATAACAAAAATATGTTGATACTGTTTGTTTAATTGAAAATTAAGAATTAATAGGAAATAGTCATTATATAAAATGGTAAGGTGCTATATTTTGCCATGTATGGTGCAGACTTTTTTGCCCAAATTTTTGAGGGGAAAAATAAGGATGCACATTGAACTTGGGTGTTACGTATCTGTTCTTGTGTTTTGTAATTATTTGTTACATAAAATTTCTTGTACCATAATGTGTTCAAAGTAAATGGTAAAATTCCTTTATAATACAAAAAACAACTATCTAAATATAAATAAATAAATAATTGAATTAAAAATTAAAACAAAAGATTTTTTTTTCTGGAAGTTTGGGCCAAAACATGGGTGTGCATTATACATGGCAAAATAAAGTAAATAAACTTGGTTTTCTACTTCTTGCAAACAGGTAGCCTATAAGAGTTACATATCTATTTTACTTCTTAATTACTGTTTTGATTAACAGTCCTCTAAATTTCCTATGCCAGCAACAGTAATTCACCTTACAACTTGAGCTCTTTTACTATCTTAGTGTATTCTAGCCTACTATTATTTGGCTGAAATATTTTAGCTTGAATTATTTATAAGGACCTAACCAGTATAGCAAGTGGTTCAAGGCATTAGTGTTCATGTCTGGAATATAAAGGCTCTGACATCAATCCTATGTCAAGTTAGACTGACATTATTATAGCTGGGGTAAAAACAGACCTTTAAGCACATATATTTGTTTTCTTAGAATGTAATGGCTCTAGGTTCTAAAGCCTAATGAATTTAATCACTTGGCTAAGGTCTTACTACTTTCCTATTAAACCTCCCTCAAAATACAGTGTAGGAAGCAGTTCCTACCAAATTATGTGATACTATGGGAATTAGCATATACAAGGTTTGTCCAGAAAGACATTTACTGAAAAAGATACAAGAAACATTGTACACAGGACAGTGATGCCTCAGTGCTCTTCAAAGTAGGCACCTTGGGACCTCACACAGTTCTCCCAGTCACCATGAGCTGCCCTGTTATCTCATCAACAGTCTGAAATCTCTTCCATTTCAAAGGTGATTTGAGTTTTTGGAAAAGCCAAAAGTCACAGGGCACTAAATCTGGTCTATAGGGGGGACTGAGTCACCTGGGTGATTCGATGTTTCACCAACAAACTCTGTATGCAGCGTGGTGCATAACCAGGTGTGTTGTGATGAAGCTGCTAGTCACCAATCAGACCTGTGGCCTTCTGAATCATTCCAATAGTTTCTGTGGAGGATTGCTCAAGCTTAACACAAAATTTGATGCAGAGTCTTCATTCTACTCACTCAAGTCATTTTAAATGTGACAGCCATACAGTACACATGCTCCCTCAAGGGCATCTGCCACCCCCACTGACTAGTACAGGGAAGTTGTCATTGTTCATGCATGTGCATTCCAGTCCACTCTCCTTGGCTGCCAGGTTACACTGATGTCTCACAAACAGTTGTCATTATATTAACAGTGGTTGCACTTTTTCCAGACAGACTTGTATAAAATGAATAAAGTATAAAACTTACTTTATATAGTAGCAACAGTAGATCATTTTTCTTAAGTTTGAGGGAAGGAGTGAGTGATTGTCTTAAGTATTTATGACACCAAATGAAGACTTGAACTGGGTTGTTATGTTTGTCATATTGTTGTTGAAAATAATTTTCTTTTCAAAAGTATTTTTTCAGGTTGTGTCATTCTGTTGAGTAAGTGGTAATTTATTCTTTCATTGAGGTGCAACTCTTTCACTGTAGTGATAATGTTCTGTGGCTGGGTTTTGGTGGAGGGTGGTTATTTCTGCCTGTTTAATACACTACAGAACATGCCATAGTATTTAATTAATTTTAAATTACTATTCTCATTTTTGTACTTTCAAGAGTATAAAAATGTCATGTTTTCAAGAGTCTTATCATCCCTTTCTAGGAAACTGGGCTTTTTATTATCAAGAAATGTAGACTGCAAACTTCTACCAGGTCAGGAATTCAGTGATTCCATTTCCTGTTGTTTAGTAAATTTTAGGGATAATTTTCGTATCACCTTTAGTAATTGGAGTAAGTAGGATGTATTCATGAAGATAGGAAAAAATTCTCATTAATTTTTTTACCTCTACTTTTATAATGTAGAGTGAGTTTTAGTTCTAATTAAGATGGAACCTTCCAGATAACTAACATTAATACTAAATTGAAAAGTAAATTACATGATTTTTTTGGTAATTTTACAGCGTTTTGAACTCCAAGATTCAAGAAGCTCTTTGCTTCCTAAAGAGATTGTGAGAGTGGAGAGAGTGACTGAAGACCTCTTTTCCCAAGCTTCTGTGACTGTCCGGATTGCAGAAAAAGAGGTGACCATTAAGGTAAACAGTCTGAGTTTATACTTTCTAAAATGTGCCTGGTTTTGCCCATTTTTATGACTTAAATTGGGTATATGATCCTCTTATGATTTTTCTTTGGCTTTATAGCATCACATCTCTATATCTGTATCTGTGTTTATCTGTGTCATGTATGTTTTAAATTGGAGATGTTCAGGAGGAACATAGGGATAGTCATTTATCAAAAACAAAAGTTGACCTCTGAGAAAATGAGGTTAAGTATTGTTTAGTGAAAGCATTTTGTAATCTTTGGGGACACTCTTTTTAAATAAAATCCTTCTAAACTATATGGGACAATTGAAAGAGGAACTGTTCTAATTGAACAGTTTTTAGAGGAGGGAAATGTTATTTGCTCACAGAGTTCCATCTCCTTACTTGACCTTCCTTTCCTCCAACCCTTTCTTTGAGAGCCCTATGATCCCTAAGAGGTGATGGGAAAATGTCTTCAGTAAATACAGCTTGAAAAATCCTGACACAAATAAATTGTAAATGAATATAGGAAAGAAAAATCTTTCCTTCTTATGTTGTGACAAACCAAACTTTAACTGTTGACTTTTTAGTGTGTTTTAATGTGGTATCACTAATCCTTATTTATGTTACTGTTTTATTCATTCATCAAACTGAACATTGATTATGTCTACTACGAGCCAGCCTCTATATTAAGTTTTACTAGTGCTGCTGTGTATTAGTCACTGTATTTGCCTTTTTGCATATATTATCCATTAAATCCTCCAATAACTCTGGAGGCAAGTTTTATTACCTCCCTAGATGAGAAAACAGATGCAAAGAGGGTAATCAATTCACTCGTGGTCACCAGCCAGGAAATGTCACAGCTGGAGCTTCTAGACAGGATTATTTTCCACTTCACCTTTCTGTCTCCTTCAGAAGAATGATTTCACCAAGCTGATGGTGGAGGATAGTGGCAGATAAGTGCACTAGAATGACTATGGGGATAAAGAGAAGGATGTAATACAAGGAGTCAGAAGGAGTAGAGAAAGTTTCAGAGAGGAGGTGGGACTTGAGCTAAGTCTTAGAGTATGGCATAAGAGTTTTTCAGTGGCCCAGGAGTAGAAAGATGATAGGATATTTCAGGTAGTTTAAACAGTATCTCCAGAGGCATGAAGCATGAAGTATGAGTAAGCTTTCATTATTTCCTTCCTTTTAGTGATAGCTTTCTAACTTTATTACCTCTGGTTCCTCTACTTAGCTTTCTCTGTTACCAAGCAGGATGATTTTTTAAAAATGCAAATATGCTCTTGTCATTTTCAAACTTACAATTATTTAGGGTTCATATTGTGTATGCTATGATCAAGTTCAGAGTCCTCAGCAGACCATGGAAATCTTCTGATAGGTTCCCCAGGAGACGATTAAGGAGAAGATAGGAAGTAAAAGAGGGATGGGAGCCAGATGCTTAAGAACAGATGCTTCTGAGTGGGTATCTAAAATAATGATGGGAGAGGATTTGTGGACATGAATTTTAGACATCAGCAGGTAACTGGTGACTTTGGTGGACTGATTTTTAAATTCTGTACTTATAATGGAATTTGGACAAAAACCTTTATCCTCAAGTAGTGACATCATTATTACAAGTTATAAGTAGCATGAAAATGACATGATTCTTATGAAAGTATCTGCCAGCCTGGGGCTTGAATTTTAGAGGAATGATTGATTTGGAGGTTTCTTGATGATCATCAGATCTGTGAATGAGAAAATAATTGCTGCTCTATTGAAATATCAAAAATAGTATAGAATTGAATTGTGTAAGAAATAAGTAGGGGCTTCACAAGGCAGTTATGTGCTTTCATTTACTAATATTTTGATAATACATATGCATGTTATGTTTACCTCTTTAATTACAGGTGCCAGCTGGAACCAGACCACTCAGTCAACCTTGTGCATCAGAAAGTTTTATACAAACTTTAAGCCATAAACAACTACTGGCTGAAATGATGCTGTGTCACATGGTTAAGGACATATGTTTAATTGGAGGAAAAGTAAGAATGGCAGCCACACTGCAAAGTTTTCTGACTTGGTTGTTTTGACTTATCTGTTAAGTGATTCTGTTTCCATTTGTAGGGTTGTGGAAAAACAGTCATTGCTAAGAACTTTGCAGATACCTTAGGATACAACATAGAACCTATCATGCTCTATCAGGTACAGTGTTCATTTTTGGCACTTGGACTATAAACATATGTTTAAACCATCAGTAGAATTTATAGATATTTTTCCTTATGACCTGTTAATTTTGATGTAGGTAAATAACTGAAATAGCAATCGTATTGGAGTGCAATTACAATTAGGGAAATTTGATAGTGCGTTCTAGGGTATCTAATGTGTACAACATGCCTGTTTTTTGAGGGCAACTCATTTTATGTGCATGTGCACACATGCAGAGTATGTTTAATCATCATTTGGAAATCTAAGCAGCAGTGGGAAGTAATTAGATATTTACCAAATAGATAATTTTTTACTGTGACAAAATGTACATAACATAGGAACATGTATAAAGGACCCATGAACAAAGCCAAAGGGGGTTAGGATTGAGGGTGGGAGGTGGGGGTGAGTGGGGTGGGGGGAAGTGGTGGTGGGAAAATGGAGACAGCTGTACTTGAATAACAATGAAAACAAAAAATAAATCATTCCCTAAAATATATGTGTCTAACAAAATTTACCATTTTAACACATTCAATTCATTCACATTAAGTACATTCACAATGTTGCATAACCACCACTACTGTCTATTTCCAGAACTTTTTTTTATTATCCCGGGTAGAAACTATACCCATTAAACAATAACTTTCAATTTGTCCATTCCCCTAGACTCTGGTAATCTCTATATTATTTTCTGTCCCTGTGAATTTACTTATTCTAGGCACCTCACATAAGTAGAATCATATACTTTTTATCCTTTTGTCTTTAGCTTATTTTACTTAGCATGTTGTTTTCATGTTTAACCATGTTATAGCATATATCAGGTTTTCATTCATTTTGATGGCTGAATAATATTTTTTGTATATGTACATATCTATGTATCTGTGTGTGTATATGTATATATATATAGGTATGTCACTTTCTCTCTCTCTCTCTATATATATATATGTATATATGTCATTTTTTGTCCATTCAAATAGTGATGAATTTGGGTTATTGTAAATAATTCTGCTGTGAACATTGGTGTACAAGTATCTGAGTCCCTAGGTATTGTATATTGTACCTAGGAGTGGTATTGCTGAATCGTATTGTAATTCTGTTTAACCTATTGTGGAGTCCATAGTAGCTGCATGTTATTCTCACCAGCAGTGTACAGAGGTTCCAATTCCTTCATATACTTGTCAATATTTATTTTCTACTTAAAAACTTTATAATAGCCACCTGATGGGTGTAAAGTGGTAACTCATTGTGGTTTTGATTTGCATTTCCCTAATTACTAGTGATATTAACATCTTTTCATGTGCTTATTGACCATTTGCTGTATCTTATTTGGAGAAATGCTTATTTGAGTTTCTTGTCTATGTTTTAATTGGGTTGTCTTCTGTTGTTGAGTTGTAGGAGTTCTTTATGTATTACTGATATTAACCCATTCTCAGATATGTGATTTGCAAATATTTTCTTCCATTCTGTGGGTTGTCTTCTCACTCTCTCCATAGTATCCTTTGATGCACAAAGGTTTTAATTTTAATAAAGTCTAACTTATCTTTTTGTTGCCTATGTTTTTGGTAATATATACAGTAAATCATTGGCAAATCCAATGTTATGAATTTCCCTCTACATTTTCTTCTAATAGTTTTACAGCTTTAGGTCTTATATTTAGGTCTTGGGTCATTTTGAGTAAATTTTTGTATGTGGTGTATAGTAAAGGTCCAGTTTCATTCTTTTGCTTGTGGATATCTGGTTTCCCCAGGGCTATTTGCTGAAAAGAGTGTCTTTTCCACATGGGATGGTCTTTGCATCCTTGTCTAAAATTAGTTGACCTTATGTAGGAGGGTTTATTTCTGGGTTCTTTATTCTATCCCATTGGTTTGTATGTCTGTCATATCAGTATTATACTGTTTTGATTACTATAGTTTTGTAGTAAGTTTTGAAGTCAGGAAGTATGAGACCTCCATATTTGTTTTATTTTCCAGGATGGCTTTGCCTTTTAGTGCTCCTTGAAATTTTATATGAATCTTAGGGTGTGTTTTTCTACTTAAGAAATAAAAATGCTCTTTAGATTTGATAGAGATTGCCTTGAATGTATAGATTGCTTTGTGTAGGTAGTATTGTCATTTTAATATTAAAATCTGTGAACATGGATGTCTTTCTGTTTATGTCTTCTTTAATTTCTTTCAACAATGTTCTATATTTTCAGTGTATAAGCCCTTTGTCTCTTTTGTTAAATTTACTCCCAAGTATTTTTAAGTAGATTATTTTGGTGGATGTACATTTTGTATATAGTATGAAAAAGTGAACTTACAGCCTGTGTTTCTACAGAGTGAAATTTTCTGTCATGTATTTTTTTGTTATGATATCTCCTAAGACACTTTTATCCTGCTAATTTATTGACTCTGTGTGTTAGTTTTTGGTATCTTTTTACTTATAGAAGAGTCTTTTTATTCTTTGAACAGTTTTGGAAGTGGATATAATACTGTTTACTTACATTTTAGGATGGATTTTTTAATTTTTAGTTTATTCTTTGGGTAAATATTTTTATTTTTACTGACAGTAAATATATTTATAATCAAATGTTCTCATTTTGAAAAATGGCTTTTAAACCAGGTACTTGTAGTGACCCTAGATCATAGAAAATTTTGTTAATAGCTTGAATTCAGATGACTTTGTTGAGAATATTTCTTCATGCTGAATTAAGGAACTCTGTGCTTTCTGGTTGAATTGACCAGAATTTAGAAGGAATTGTAATCACATGGTACTGGTAACTTTTGTGCTATAAGCAAAAGAATCTGTTGTAAAGATATGGGAAAATTCCCCCTAAAATTATTTTTTCTCTTTCTTCTGTATAGTTTTAGCTCGTTCAGAGTACAAAGTTATTTAGGATTTTGAGTTTCATTAAAAAGAATTTTAGAAACAAAGGAGAAAGCATCCTACCTTTGTACAAAATTTGGTGGCTCTACACACCTACTATTTTGCTCAGTTTTTATTTCAAGAAAGATAAGTAAAAGCAGGTAGATAAAAAGGAGATAAAAGTAATTAGATAATTAACTGATTGGAGGACTTAAAAGGTTCAAATTTTTACTAAGATGTACTCTATGACCTTAAAAGATGAAAGCCATGAAAAAACATATAATTGAGATTATGAAATCATAAAGAATATGAATTAAGGTGAAGATACTTAAAGTAGTGCTGTTACCCTGAGTTTTGAGAGATAAACATGTAAGGAAAAGACAATAAATTTCTACATTGTACAGGAGGTGGCAAGTCTTGGAACTTGCTGAAAATACTTTTGAAATTTTTATATATTGATTCCAGGTCTATTGGATTTTTAAAAGGGAAATCAGGAAATTGGGGGAGGGCAATATCTTTAACTTAGTTATGGAAGATGCCATGAAGAATACCGTGCCCTCCTATAGAACAACCCCTCTTGGTATTTTTGTCAGAGGTGAGAGGACAGGTGGTTAGCTCAGTGTGTATTTCAACTGCCCTTCCCCTCCACAAATCATTTTAGAAGTGACTTGAGGATGACATTCTATTATTTCACCAAGCTGTTAAACATCAACTCTATAGGTTCCAATGAAAATGCTTTTCTTTAAAACAAACAAACAAACAAACAAACAAACAAACAAACAAAAAACCAGAAAACCTGGCTGGTGTAGCTCAGTGGATTGAGCACTGGCCTGTGAACCAAACGATCGCGGTTTGATTCCCAGTCAGGGCACATGTCTGGGTTGCAGGCCAGTTCCCAGCAGGGGATGCATGAGAGGCAACCATACATTGATATTTCTCTCCCATTCTCCTTCCCTTCCCCTCTAAAGATAAATAAATAAAATCTTTAAAAAAAAAAAGAAATTATACTTGGTTTAAAAAAAAAAAAGAAAATGCTTTTCTACCAAATAATGGGGGGGAGGGGCAAATTGTCAATATAATTGTAAAATAGGTTAAATTATATTATAAATACATCATATTCCACTTATCCATCAAGGATAAATATAAACATAATTAACCTCCCCAAGTGCCACTACTTTGAAGTCATTTTGAAAGGACCTTTTGAGGATAATATTTATTTTCTCTTTGACTCTATCCCAGTTTATTAGTAGCATTATTTCTAAATTTATACATGTGATTATTTTCTTCATATGAAAATGAAAACTCTGATTCTAGTGAAAACTGAAAATTATGCCCCATCTTCTTCCAGATAGTCCTGTTTTGGTATCAGATTTCTATAGTCAGTTTATAGTGATTTTTATGCTGTAGTGGTAAACTATCCCAAGATCATATGCTTGAGCTGTGATAATGATGGTGACCTCATTCTGCTATTCTTTAAAAGAAGAACCCAGCAAGAGAGTATGTATCTACCCATCAATTCATATCTCTCAGCTCCACTGAAAAACTACCCAAAGTATCTTGCCATTGAGAATGTTATCTTTACATGTGAAATAATTAGTGCAAGTAGTTCAGTAGTAATGGATGGAGAAAGGTATAGAGAAATAATAATAGTAACCTATTTTTAAGTGAGTTTGTTTTTCTCTTTCTCTCTCTGTATGTCTTCTTTTGAACTGGATGAAAGCATATATTAGACACTGTGTCGACATTTGGAGATTTTGAAACTGTTCATCAGTTGGTGTTCATGATAGAAACTAAGCTCCTGACACCAAATATAAAACTCTTTTTGCTCACACTTTCATATTTATTAGTAGAGTTCATTGATCTCTCTGGGACAGAGGAAATAATTTAATAGAATTAAAGAATTGATTTGGGTTTTATAATAATACAGTCTGTATTAGTGAAGAATTTCCAGAAGTTTGACCCAACATCGAGAATTTAGTGGGAATAAGTAATCCAACATCTGTTCTTCTAGAAGATGTGGAGATTTCCCTGTTACTTGTACATGTGTAAAGCTACACTTAATCTGTGGATTTTGCCTTATTTTTAGACTTGACTATTTTTAGAACTGGATTTCATATGAAGAAAAACAGAATCTTAATACAAATTTGTGGTAGTACATAAAATAAGTTTTATAATAGGTTATAAAAATCTTAAATCATTTGGCTTAAGTGTCATGTCATATTCTTTGATCTGGTTATTTTTTTTTTTTTTTTAGTGTTGAAGCCAGTGATTTCATAGAATTGAAGAAATACAAGTTATTCTTTTCCTTCACAACCAGATAAAGGGCATATTTCCAGATTTCTTTCCATACCATAAACAGCCCCAGATCTAGCATCTCTGTCTTCTGTTTAAGTACTGGTTGGATTAAAGACCAAATCAACTCCTATCATAATTTAAGAATAAATAAATATAAGGGACTTTTAGTGAAAATAATCACTGTCTAAAACATGTCGAAGTCTTAGGATCATTTTTGACTCCTTGGCTAAGGTTTTCTTCCCATAGCTAAACTCAAACCAAATACTTTTCTCCCTCTTGAATCTAATTCATCATCCCTACCTCTTTCTGTTTATCCAGTATATAGTGGAAATAGTTTTACTTCTTATATTCTCATTTGTTTTCACTGCCTCATCTTGGATTTATACTTGCTTCTCATTTTGCCTTGCCTTTTTGCACTTTTGTCTCATCAAGATTTCAGGATATCTGTATTCATTTAAGCAGTTTATTATGTTCCACCTTGGAGGCTGACTTTCTAGATGATTCTGTAATTCTTCCTGTTTTTTGATGTATTGTTTTGCTACAATCTGTCATCTTTTCTGTCTTCTTAGAACTTTTCTTTTCTACCTGTAATAACCTTCATAAGGCTATCTAAGAGTTCACTTACTTCAACTCTTTCAATTTTTTTAAATAAGACTTATTTTCAAAGAATGATATATATCATCACCACATAAGAACTTTAAAATGGTTGACTCTGGTAATCCTTTTCAAGTCCCAGGCTTACTGAGGCTGCCGTCTCGTATTATTTTCAATTTCTCCTTGATAATGATGTTGCTTTGTCTCTTGCCTCCTTTATGTAGAATACATGTTAAATTTTATTTTAATCCATCAGAATATAAAATGTAGTACAGTATAGATTTAAAAAGTTAGAATAAAATTTTCCTTATCGTTTGAAGGGACATTTTCTATTAAATATAATTTCATATTCCTTGCCTATAATATCAGAGGCATGCTATAAGAGGACCAATAACTGTTTATCATCGTCTTTGCCACAATGTAAAAGTTAAATTATAATGCATTATATTGTTACTTGTAATTGCAAAATTACAAATATTACACCATGTATGAAATAGTCATCTTAATAAGTTTCATCAGTGTACTAATATGGCAGTTGTACAAATAAGAAATTTTATAAATTAAATTGTAAAGGTAGAAAGTATAACTTTTACTGCAATAAGTTTCTTCCCAAATATACTTTATTGAAAACAATAGAGTATGGATGAATCTCTGTCACATGGTACCATTACTAGAAAAGATTATTCAACCTTACGATCAACTAATTGTATGTCACTATTATAATTATTGCCTATGTATGATAACATTTCTTCATTAAAAAATTATGAAATAAATACAACTTAGTCATAAAGACTTTTTAGTATAATTTCTTATCACATTTAAAAATCCTCACATAGTATTTTATTTTTGTGTAAAAATGCCACACACTTTGTTGTTTCTATTTTCCAACTTCAGACGAGAACTGTAAGTCAGATTATAACGCTTCTCTAATTATTTGAATTTATACTTCAAATGCATAGGAAAGATACTTTGTTCATGTAGAAGTCATATGAAGAAGCTGTTACACAGATTGTAAGTAATTACTTACATAAAAGGCCAGTGTCTTGTCATTTTCTCTCTCTCTCTCTCATACACACACACACACACTCCAACAGATATACTTTAGGCAATAGGTTGAAATAGTAGATGTGCTGATTATAGGGAAGATTTTGTGAAAGTTCTTTTTTTCCTTAAATCTGTGGCTGTTACTGAGAACTGAATAAATACTCTTTTCATTTAGAGACTTAATTCAGGATGTATTTGGAAAACAACGGATTTCTATACCCTGGTAATTTGAACAGGCAGTTCCTGTTGGAATCACTCAACACTGCTGTTACAGTGGAAAAGCAGTCATAAGCAATACATAAATGAGTATACTACCTTATCACACTTTTGGTGGTTTTTAAAATATATATATTTTATTATGCTATTACAGCTGTCCCATTTTCTTCTCCCCTTTATTCCCCCCCACTCTGTACCCCCTCCCGCCAGAATTGCCTCCCCCTTAGTTCATGTCCATGGGCCGTACATATAAGTTCTTTAGCCTCTCCATTTCCTATACTGTTCTTAACCTCCCATTGTCTGTGGAGGACCCCGTCCTGCAGTGTCCCCCGGAGTCACAGATAAAATGAGGCTACCAACACAAGATCTACTTGGGGAGAAAAGGCTGGCTAATATCTCAGAGGAGAAGAGCCCCGAGGTCCTTTCTTCTGAGGCTTTTATTGAGAATGATAAGTGCTGAGGTATACAGCATGCTTGTAAAGCTCATCAATCAATGTCTAAAGACCTTAGTTACAGAAAACAGTTATTATGTATAGATAACAATTGAGGAAACACAGAGATCTGCCTCAGGTCAGGGTGTGTTAGATATGATGACCCCAGAGGGTCGTTAAGGTGTGGTTCATGAGATTAGGAGTTCACTCCTTCTGCTTTGGATTTAGATATCTGATTCATGGCATCAGGGTTATACAAAGCAAAGCAAGCCTCAAGGGGTATAATGCATTATTTAGGCCTGATTTCCTGGGAACCCTCCAAGCTAGTATTGGGTTGTGCCTGCCTCCCAGCACTCTCAGCATTCTGAGCATTCTGGTCAAGACTTACAGGCCCTTATTCGAGGCCTGGCTTGCCTTGGGCTACAATTCCTGATACCACACAAAGTGGTCCCAACACTTGTCTATTTTGTATCTACCATTTATGCTTCCTATTCCCTGTACCTTTCCCCCCTATCTCCCCCTCACCTTTCCCACTGATAACCCTCCACGTGATCTCCATTTCTGTGATTCTGAACCTGTTCCAGTTGTTTGCTTAGTTTTTTATTTTTGTTTTAATTTCGGTTGTTAATAACTGTGAGTTTGTTGTCATTTTACTGTTCATATTTTTTGTCATATTTTTCTTAGATAAGTCCCTTTGACAACTTCTTTAACCTGACCTTATCTGGGAAGCACTTTATCTGCCCTTCCGTTCTAAATGAAAGCTTTGCTGGATAGAGCAATCTTGGATGTAGGTATTGCCTTTCATGACTTTGAATACTTCTTTCCAGCCCCTTCTTGCTTTTAAGATTCTCTCTTTCTCTTTAATCTCGGGTAATGTAATTATTATTATTTTTAAAGATTTTATTTATTTTTAGATAGGGGAAGGGAAAGAGAAAGAGAGAGAGGGAAAGAAACATCAACGTACGGTCGCCTTTCATGCATCCCCTACTGGGTACCTGGCCTGCAACCCAGGCATGTACCCTAACTGGCAATTGAACCAGCGACCATTTGGTTCACAGGCTGGCATTCAATCCACTGAGCCATACCAGCCACAGCTTGGGTGATGTAATTATGATATGGCTTGGTGTGTGCTTCCTTGGACCCAACTTCTTTAGTACTTTCTGAGCTTCCTGTACTTCCTGGAAGTCTATTTTCTTTGCCAAATTAGGTAAGTTTGCCTTTATTATGTTTTCAAATAAGTTTTCTTTCTTGTTCTTCCTCTTTTTCTTCTGGCACCCCTATGATTCGGATGTTGGGACGTTTAAAGTTGTCCTGGAGGTTCCTAAGCCTGTCCTCATATTTTTGGATTCTTGTCTCTTCATTCTGTTCTGGTTGAATGTTTCTTTCTTCCTTCCACTCCAAATTGTTGATTTGAGTCCTGGTTTTTCCTGTCACTGTTGGATTTCTATATATTTTTCTTTATTTCACTTTGCATAGACTTTACTTTCCTCTATTTCGCGACCATACTCGACCATTTCTGTGACCATCCTGATTGCCAGTGTTTTGATCTGTGCCATCTGATAGGTTGACTCTCTCTTCACTGCTTAGTTCTGTTTTTGGAGCTTTGATCTGTTCTTTCATTTGGGCCACGTGGTTTTGTCTTGGCAGGCCCATTATATTGTAAGGGGCGGAGGCTTAGGTATTGCCCAGGGGGTGGGGCAACCCATGTCACTGCATTTTAGCCCTGTATATGGGGGAGGCATCAGAGAAGGAATGGTGCTGCTTGCTCAGCTTTTGGCTGGCTTTCAGTCACTTCCCCTGCTACCCAGAAGTGAATTGGGCCCTTCTGGTGCTTATTCCCAGGTGGGTTGGTGTGTGTACATTCTAGGACCCTGTGGGTCCTCCAGTGAACTCTCCTGTGAAGCTAGGAGTTTATCCTGTCCCCGCAACTCCCAATAGATTTTTACAACCAGAGGTTTTGAGGCTTTATTTCCCTGTGCTGAACCCTGTGTTGCATGGTCTGTCTCACTCTGCAGTTATTTGTCCTGGTTTATCCACATGCAAACGGGGCACCGCCCAGTCTGCCAGCTGCTGTCTCACCCATTTGGTCCTCCACCTTCCACCTTGCTTTGTGTCCTCTTCACCTTGGCTACCTGTGTCCACCCCTCCTACTAATCTGAATGAATATTTCTTTTTTAACTTCTTGGTTGTCGGACTTCCATACAGTTTGATTTTCTGGCAGTTCTGGTTACTTTTTGTTTTTAAACTTCTTGTTGTCCTTCTTTTGTTTCTGCAAGGAGGCAAAGTGTATCTATCTACCTATGCCTCCTCCTTGTTGGAAGTTTTTTGTGGTTTTTAAAGTTTTAAATGCTTTTAATGCTTATTGAGGTATAATTCACATATAGTAAAATTCAGTGCATTTTGCCAGGTCATGTAACCACCACAGTTGAGATATAAAACATTTCCATCACCTCAAAAAATTCCCTTTTGCTCCTTTTAGTCACTTGTCCACTGCCCCAGTTTTTGGCAAACACATCTGTTTTTTATCTCTCTTAGTTTTGCCTTTTCCAAAATGGCATATAAGTGAAATTAGTAAATAGTTTGTGCCTCTTGAGTCTGGTTTCTTTCACTAACATAGTGTACTTGAGATTCATCACATTGTTGCATGTATCAGTAGTTTATTCTTTTTAATTGCTGGGTATCATAAATCATTTTTATTAGTGTTTATGTCTATACTTCTCTATGTTCCTACTACTTTATCTTTATGCTGATGCTGAGACCTTCTCCTCTAGATTATCAACACTAGCTTACTAAGCTTTCTTCCTGTTTTCAGCCTTGGTTTTGTCCATTCTGTTCTTCCAACTCTGAATTTTTTTCTTTCTAATAGGTGCCTCCTCCTCCTCCTGCTGCTGCTGCTGCTTCTCCTCCTCCTCCTTTAATTTATTTAAACTAAAAAACAGTCCACCTGTTTCTACCACCCCCATTTTATACCTCTGGTACCCATTAGTCTATTCCGTTCCTATAAGCTTGGTTGATTATTATTTATTTATTTGTTTAGATTCCACAGATAAGACATATATGGTATTTGTCTTTCTCTGACTTATTTCACTTAGCATAATGCCCTTGCAACCCATGAATGGTGTCTCAAGACAATATACCATTCTTTCTTATGGCTGAATAATATTCTATATGTATCTATGTATAGAGTAATATTCTATATTCTATGTATATATGTATAGAGTATAGAATATTATTTACATACATCTCTATTACATCTTTGTTTAGTCCGTTGATGGACACTTAAGCTATTTTCATATTTTGGCTTTTGTAAATGATGTTGCAATGAGCTTTTCAAATTAGAGTTTTGGTTTTCTTCTATTTAATTCCCAGAAGTGGGATTGCTGGATTATATGGTATGTTCCATTTTTAATATTTTGAGGAACCTCTATAATATTTTCCATATTGGCTGCAGCTGTTTTCATTCCCACCAACAGTGCAAAAAGGTTCCCTTTTCTCCATGTCCTCACTTGTTATTTCTAATCTTTTTGATAATAGCCATTCTGACAGGTGTGAAGTAATATCCCATGGTGTTTTGATTTACATTTCCCTGATGACTAATGATGTGGAACATCTTTTCATATATCAATTACTCATCTATATGTCTTCTTTGGGAAAACATCTATTCAGATACTATTTTTAATCATATGTCTGGTTTTTGCTATTGTTTGCTAATTTTGAGTTGCATGAGTTTTTATATACTTTGGATATTAGTCCTTTATTGTATATATGATTTGAAAGTATTTTCTCATTGAGTAGTCACGTTTTCATTTCCTTGTTGGTTTCCTTTGCCATTCAGAAACTTTTTAGTATGCTGTCTTCCCACTTATTTTTGTTTTTGTTGCCTTTGTTTTGGGTGTCAGATTCAGAAACCATTGTTGAGACCTGTGTCAAGGAGCTTACTGCCTATTTTTTTTCTAAGACTTTTATGGTTTCAGGGATTGACAATCAAGTTTTTTAATCTATTTCAAGTTAATTTTTCTGTGTGGTGTAAGATAGTGGTCCAATTTCATTCTTTTGCATGCACTGTCCAATTTTCACAACAATATTTTTTGAAGAGACTTATCTCTCCCCATTGTATATTCTTGGCTCCTTTTTCTTAGGTTAGTTGACCATATATGCATGGGATTATTTCTGGGCTTCATTCTGTTCCATTGATTTATACATCTATCTTTATGCCAGTAAAGTACTGTTTTAATTACAATAGCTTATAATATAGTTTGAAATGAGGGAATGTGATGCCTCCAGCTTTGTTCTTTTTCAAGACTGCTCTGGCTATTCTGGGAATTTTATGGTTCCATACAAATTTTAGGATTGTTTGTTATAATTCTATGAAAAATGCCATTGGAATTTTGATAGGGACTGCACTGAATTTGTAGATTATTTTGTTGGTTTGGACATCTTAACAATATTAAGTCTTCTAATCCCTGAGGATGGAGTATCTTTCCATTTGTTTTTTTTCTTCAATTTCTGCCTTTAATATCATATAGTTTCCCATATACAGGTTTTTCACTTCCTTGGTTAAATTTATTCTTTCTTATTTAATTCTTTTTGATACAATTATAAACAGGGTTATTTTCTTAAATTTTTTTGAACAATTCATTATTAGTGTATAGAAATGCAACAGATTTTTGAGTATTGATTTTTGTATCCTGCAACTTTACTGAATTTGTTTATGAGTTTTAACAGTGTTTTTATGGAGTTTTTAGAGTTTTCTACATGTAGTATAATGTCATCTTCAAATAGTGACAGTTCTTCATTTCCAATTTGGATGCCTTTATTTCTTTTTCTTGCCTAATTGCTTTGGCTGAGACATCTAATACTGTGTTGAATAAAAGTGGTGGGAGGGGTAATCCTTGTCTTGTTCTTATCTTTCTAATTCTTTCTCCTCCTTCTGCTTTAATTTTGAAAATTAACTTCTCATGTTTGCAAGATAATATTCAAATTCTTTTGTTTAGGAAAGTGTGTGTGTGTGTGTGTGTGTGTGTGTGTGTGTGTGTGTGTGTGTGTGTTTTAATTTGTCCCCTCATGGCTTTGTTTAGCTAGGTTTGAGCCCTCAACCTTAGCTAGGTTTGCAAATCTGACCTATACAACTAACCTTCCCCTTTTTTACTCTAGCCATAAGGAATGATTTGCAATTTCTCCAGAATGACTTGCTGCCTGATATATCATGTTATTTTACAGTATTCATGCTGTCTGAACTTTCCTTCTTTTGTGGACTTGTTTGCTTACTTTTCAAATCTTAACTCTACTGTCATCACCTATGAGTCTTCTGGTAAGTCCCCAGCTCACTAGTTCTTAAATGTCTTTTTTGATAGCATTTATCACACCATACTAGAATAATTACTATATTTCATTATTCCAACATGCCATCAATTGTAAGATATGCCATTATTTTATGTACAACTAAGAATGAAACATTGTAGATAAGTAAGTAATTTATGACCTACAACTCTCACTTAGAATTTTTATTTTATTTTATTTTAGTTTTTAAAATATATTTTATTGATTATGCCATTACAGTTGTTCTATTTCCCCCCTTCATTCCCCTCCACCCTGCACACCCCCTCTCCCGCCATTCCCCCCATTTAGTTTATGACCACGTGTCTCAAGTTCTTTAGATTCTATATTTCCCATACTATTCTTGCCCTCCCCCCCATCTATTTTCTATCTAAGGTCTATGCTACTTATTTTCTGTACCTTCTCCCCCCTTCTCCTTCTCCCACTCCCTTGTTGCTAACCCTCCATGTAATCTTCATTTCTTTGGTTCTGCTCCTGATCTAGCTGTCCTCTTAGTTTGCTTTTGTTTTAGATGTGGTTCTTAATAACTGTGAGTTTGCTGTCCTTTCACTTTTCATATTTTTTATTTTCTTTTTCTTAAATAAGTCCCTTTAACATTTCATAACATTAACATAATAAGGGTTTGGTGATGATGAACTCCTTGAACTTAACCTTATCTGAAAAGCACTTTATGTGCCCTTCCATTCTAAATGAAAGCTTTGCTGGATAGATCAATCTTGGATGTAGGTCTTTGGATTTCATGACTTGGAATACTTCTTTCCAGCCCCTTCTTGCCTGTAAGTTCTCTTTTGAGAAATCCGCTGACAGTCTGATGGGCACTCCTTTGTAGGTGACTGTCCCCTTATCTCTTGCTGCTTCTAGGATTCTCTCCTTCATTTTCATCTTGGCTAATGTAATTATGATGTGTTTTGGTGTGTGCTTCCTTGGGTCCAACTTCTTTGGGACTCTCTGAGCTTCCTGGATTTCCTGGAAATCTATTTCCTTTGACAGATTGGGGAAGTTCTCCTTTATTATTTGTTCAAATAAGTTTTTCACTTCCTCTTTCTCTTCCCCTTCTGGTACTCCTATAATTCGGATGTTGGAGTGTTTAAAGATGTCCTGGAGGTTCCTAAGCCTCTCCTCATTTTTTTGAATTCTTGTTTCTTCATATTTTTCTATTTGGTCATTTGTTTCTTCCTTCTGGTCCACTCCCTTGATTTAAGTCCCAGTTTCCTTTCCATCACTTTTGGTTTCCTGTGCATTTCCCTTCATTTCAATTAGTTTAGGCTTCATATGTTTCTCTAATTTGTGACTAAAATCAACCAGTTCTGTGAGCATCCTGATCACCAGTATTTTGAACTGTGCATCTGATAGGTTGGCTATTTCTTGGTAGCTTAGAGTTATGGGCTCTGGGGCTTTGAGTTCTTCTTAGGCCATATTTTGGTCTGTTCACACCTGTTACGTATGAGGAGCGAAGCCCTAGGTGTTCACCAGGCCGGGGCAACTCAGCCGCTGGGTGTGACACTGCATGTGGGAGTGGGGTCAAAGAGCAGTTATAGTGGTCCCCTCTGTTGCTTCCCGCTGCTGGGTCCTGTGCCTGCATGGTCTGTCTCACTACTTGCTCCTTCTGTCTGTGCACGCAAATGTGTGACCACGGTCAGCCAGCTACCTTGCACCCTCACTGAGTCTGCCCGTTGCTGCCCCACACGTGGGATTCGCCAGTGGCTGCCTGCACACCTGGGTTGGTCTGGTGGATCTTTCCTTCCTGACTCCGCTCTGCTGCTGGCTCCACCCCTCTTACCGATCTGGCTGAAGGGTTCGTTGTTGGACTTAAGTATAGTTCAATTTTCTGTGTTTTGGCTGCGTTTTTGTTACTAAAACTTTGTTGTCTTTAAACTTGGTTGTGTGAGGAGGCACAGTGTTTCCACCTATGCCTCCATCTTGGTGGAAGTATTTTATTTTATTTTTAAAAAATATTTTATTGCTGTTCTGTTATAGTTGTCCCAATTTTTACTCGTTCCCCCACCCAGCCCATCCCCCACTCCCACAGCCAGTCCCCACACTGTTGTCCATGTTCACAGGTCATTCATATATGTACTTTGACTACTCCCTTTCCTTTTTTTCCACTATTTTGTCCCTCTTTTCTTCCCTCTGGTTGCTGTCAGACTGTCCTATTTTTTCCATGCCTCTTGTTCTATTTTACTTGTTAGTTTCTGTTTTTACTTTTGTCTTATAGGTGAGATTATATGGTATTTGTCTTTCTTTAACTGGCTTATTTCACTTAGCATAATTCTGTCCAGTTTTATCCATGCTGCTGTGAAAGGTAGGAGTTTCTTCTTTCTTTCTGCTATGTAGCATTCCATTGTGTAAATGTACCATAGTTTTTTTTTAAAACTTTTAAAAAGATATTATTTATCTTTAGAGGGGAAGGAAAGGAGAGAGGGAGAGAAACATCAATGTATGGTTGCCTCTTGTGTTTCCCCTGCTGGGAACTGGCCTGCAACCCAGGCATGTGCCCTGACTGGGAATCAAACTGCAGTTGTTTGGTTCTCAGGCCCGCGTTCACTCTACTGAGCTACATCAGCCAGGGCCATAGTTTTGTTTTTTTTTTTAAACTTTCTTTCTTTCTTTCTTTCTTTCTTTCTTTCTTTCTTTCTTTCTTTCTTTCTTTCTTTCTTTCTTTCTTTCTTTCTCTCTCTCTCTCTCTCTCTCTCTCTCTCTCTCTCTCTCTTCCTTCCTTCCTTCCTTCCTTCCTTCTTTCCTTCTTTCTTTCCTTCCTTCCTTCCTTCCCCTCTCCTCTCCTCTCCTCTTCCTTCCTTCTTCTTTCTTTCTTTCTTTCTTTCTTTCTTTCTTTCTTTCTTTCTTTCTTTCTTTCTTTCTTTCTGTATTTATTTACATTGTTATTCAAGTACAATTTTCTGTCTTTTACTCCCATCCCATCCCACCCCCCAGTGCTCCCCACCCCTGTTAGTTTTTGTCCATGTGTCCTTTATACTTGTTCCTGTAAACCCTTCCCCTTTTCCCCTGAAATTCCCTCCACTCTCCCTTCTGGTCACTGTCAGCCTGTTCTCTACTTCAGTGTCTTTGGTTACATTTTGTTTACATGTTTGTTTTGTTGTTTAGGTTCCTGTTAAAGGTGAGATCATATGGTATTTGTCTTTCAACACCTGGCTTATTTCACTCAACATAATGCTTTGTAGTTCCATCCATGCTGTTTCACAGGGTAGGAGCTCCTTCTTTCTGCTGCATAGAAATTCCATTGGGTAAATGTACCATAGTTTTTGGATACATTCATTTACTGCTGGGCACCTAGGTTTCTTCCATCTCTTGGCTATTGTAAATTGTGCTGCTACGAACATTGGGGTGCATAGGTTCATAGTTTTTTAATCTGTTCATTTACTAATGGGCACTTAAGCTGTTTTCAGCACTTGGCTATTATAAATAATGCTGCTATGAACATATGGGTGCATAAGTTCTTCTGTATTGGCATTTCAAGGCTCTTAGGGTATAATCCCAGCAATGGAATTGTTGAGTCAAAAGGTAGTTTCATTTCTAGCTTTTTGAGGAAATTCCATACTGCTTTCCACAGTGGCTGTACCAGTCAGCATTCCCATCAGCAGTGCACTAGTGTTCCCTTTTCTTCACATCCTCACTGGAACTTGAACTCTTTTAGACTTAATTAAGATAATACATTTCTTGTGCATGAAGAAAATGGGATATATAAATATAATAAATGGTTGGACTTCATCTTTAGAAGCTTACTCTTTTACAGCACCTTTTGGTTCACTTGTAGATGTTCATGTTGTTTTGCTTAGTATTCTTTCTGTGCTCTGTGCTTTGTCAAGGGAAGAGTGCCATTCTATTTCCAGGATATTCTTCCAAGCTACCAACAGCCATTCTTCTGGTTTTGTTGGTGGTATTTTCTTGATTTTAACAAAATGTATTGACAGAAATTATTTTAGGCAATAGCTAAGACTTACATTCTTTTCCCAAATGGCCCTTAATATGCTGACTAAAATATGAATGATTTGCAGTTGTACCTTTATGCCACAAACAGACATCTGTGTACAAACCAAGTTCACACCTATGCAGGAAGTGATAACTAGCTGGCCAACAGCTATTTTAAGATGCTGTCAATTGAACATGTACCCTGACTTCAGAGATATTGAAATGTAAAAAGTGTGTATCTTGGAATTGATTAAATTTACCAATATCTCCCATCATTTGTAAGTTCCTTGAGGACAGGGACAATATGCTGTTCCATTCTTCCTCCCTTCATGGGCATGTAGTTGATGTCTAAATGAAAAAGTAAAGCTTGAAAGTTGTATATTTTTATGAATTTTATAATAGAAACTATAAACTAAAAGTAGTTGTCTTTTCCTTTTCATAGAGATATGCCTACTTTTTAATAGTTGCATATTATTCCATTATATGGATGTACCAGAGTTTTTAATATAATCTTTATTATATTTTTCCATTAGCATTTAGTCTCCTTGTATTTCCCTCCCTGGAGCGATTATCTCACTGTTGTCCATGTCCATGAGTCCTTTTTTCTTTTTGCTGAATCCCTCTACCCCCTAACTTACCCCCCCACTAGGTGTCATCTGTTCTTCATGTATGACTCTGTCTCTCTTTTGCTTGAAAGATTTTGCTCATTAGATTCCACATCTGAGTGAAATCATATGGTATTTATCTTTCTCTGACTGGCTATTTCACTTAGCATAATGTTTTCCAGGTCCATCTATACTGTTGCAAAAGGTAATGTTTTC
Source organism: Artibeus jamaicensis (assembly GCF_021234435.1). Lineage (NCBI taxonomy): Eukaryota > Metazoa > Chordata > Mammalia > Chiroptera > Phyllostomidae > Artibeus > Artibeus jamaicensis. The sequence continues at coordinate 6,454,713 of NW_026521822.1, forward strand.
TTATTTTTTTATGGCTAAGTAGAATTCCATTGTGTAAATATCCCATAGTTATTTTATCCACTCATCTATTAATGGACACTTGGGCTGCTTCCATATCTTGGCAATTGTAAATAATGCTGCAGTGAACATAGGGGTGCTTATGTTACTTTGAATTAGTGTTTTGGGTTCCTTTGGATATATTTCCAGAAGTGGGATCACTAGGTCAAAAAGCAGATCCATTTTTAATTTTTTGAAAATCTCCATATTTTTCACAGTGGCTGTACCAGTTTGCATTCCCACTAACATTGCAAACAGGTTCCCCCTTCTCCGCGTCCTCACCAGCACTTTTTTGTTGATTTACTGATGATAGCCATTCTGACAGGTGTGAGATGGTATCTCATTGTGGTTTTTATTTGCATTTCTCTGATGGTTAGTGATGTTGAGCATCTTTTCATGTGTCTATTGGCCATCAATATGTCCTCTTTGGAGAACTATCCAGGTCCTTTGTCCATTCTTTAATTGAGTTGTTTTTTTCGGTATTGAGTTGCATAAATACTTATTAAGTTTTGAATGTTAACCCCTTATCAGATGTGTTAGCAAATACGCTCTCCCATTCTGTGGGTTGTCTTTTTATTTTGTTGACAATTTCCTTTACTGTACAAAAACTTTTTAGTTTGATGAAGTCCCATTTGTTTATTTTTTTCTTTTGTTTTTCTTGCCTGGGGAGATAATTTGATAAAAATTTGCTGCAAGCAGTGTCCAGGATTTTGCTGTCTATGTTTTCTTCTAGTATTTTTATAGTTTGGGGTATAACATTTAAGTCTTTGACCCATTTTGAATTTGTTCTTTTGTGTGGTGTAAGAAGATGGTCTAGTTTCATTTTGTTGCACATATTTGTCCAATTTTCCTAACACCATTTATTGAACAGACTATCTTTAGCCCATGGTATGTGCTTGCTTTGTCTGTTGAATATTAATTGATATAAAGATGTGGGTTTGGATATACTAGAGTTAATTTAACCAATTTCCATATGGATAATTGTGTTGTTTTCAATATTTTGTGACAACAAACTAAGTTGCAATGACAAATCTTTTGCATATGTATTTTTATTTTGTTAGAAGTGTATACTCAGGATTAATTCCTAGACACGTGATTTTTTTTAGGTTTTGTTGGATACTGCCGAATTTTCCTCTATATAGATACCATTTTGCATTCTCACCAATTCCAAGAGAGGGTGCCAATCTCTTTAATATTTGCCAACTTGGTAGTTAGGAATGGAATCTAGGAGTAATTTTAATTTTCATTTCCTATATTAGAAAAGAAATAGAAAATCTCTATTTTTAAGGGCCATTATCACAATTTCCTTAGTAAATTAACTGTTCATTCCTTTTGCCCATGTTTCTATTGAGATTTTGGTCTTTTTTTCCCCCTCAATTTTTGAGTTCTTAATACTAGGCATAATTTGCCTTTTATGTATGATATATGCTGCATATATTTTCTCTCAGTTTGCCACTTTGAATTTATTTATGAATGTTATGTTTGCCTTGTAAAATTAAAAATTGTATAGTTAAATTTATTAATATTTTGACTTATTGCATCTAGATTTTCTTAGCCTCATCTGAAACATGCTTATTGATTTTAGAGAGATGGGAAGGGAGGGAGAAAGAGAGGAAGAGAAACGTCACTGCAAGAGAGAAATATTGATAAATTGCCTTTCATATGTACCTCTACTGGGGATCAAACCTGCCACCCAGGTATGTGTGCTGACCAGGAATTGAATCCACAATCTTTCGGTTTATGGGATGATGCTCCAACCAACTGAGCCACACTGGCCAGGGTTAGATTTTAAATCAAGATTAGTACATTTTTCCTCATGCCCAGGTTTGGAGGTATTAACTCATGCCTTTTTCAGCTCCTAGACTGACTTGTTTCCAGGCCTTGAACAAAGTCCCTTACCTGTCAGAGCCAGTAAGAGAGTACTGAATCCTTCTTGTATTGCCATTTCTCTCTTTGACCACAGCTGGGAAGGTTCCTCCAAAGTTAAGGACTCATGTTACAAGATTGGGCCCACTTGGTAATCCAAAATAATCTTTGCATCTCAAGGTTCTTAATCATGTTACAAAGTTCCTTTTTCCATGTACAGTAACATATTCACAGGTTCTTGGGATTAAGACATGAAAACATCTTTGTGTGGGGGATACTTTGTGGGAATCTGCCTATTGCACTGACCATTTCGGGAGATCACACGATTTGTAAGCATTGCTGTTTGAGTTCAAATAGAGCACACCTGTATCATCAACCCATAGAGTTTTCATATTTATAATGATTCTACATGTAGCTGCAAGTATCTGACTTCATCATTATATTTTTGGCATAGGTATGCCCATATATTTGTTAAGTATGTACTATTTTATAACAAGTTATTTTCCCCATAATTATGTGTTTAGATCATTATCTTACCCGTGTATTTTTGTCAGGGTTATAAAGCAAACATTACAAACTTGTTTGTAAAATGGGGATATTGGCTCTAACAGAATCAAGAACCAGTGGGTTAGACCCTTGCATCGTGGTTGGTGTGAGGTAGATACTCAGTTGAATATGCACCATCCTAGAGGCTTGTGAAATCTTAAAATATTTTGAGTAGTAAGACTTTTGTTTTTATATACATAAGTGATAGGCATGATTCTTCAAATATTGTTGTCATTATCCACATGAAAAACATTTAGTTGCTTCTCCATTTATAGCATTCTCTAATGTAGAAAAGCAATAGAATTACTCAGATCAGTTTCTGATTTTGGGGAACTAATATGTTCTTATGGAATAAGGCAGGATATTCTGTTTTGAGACAGAATCATTTCAGTTTTATAATTTTATGTGTATTTCATATGTTTTGGGAGATAAAATAACTTAATAATCTCTTTGCAGCTTCTTCGAAGTAATCAAAATTATTTACTAAAAGTTAAATCACTAATTGGCCAGTAAAGTAGAATTTCCTGACTTTCAAAATTAAGGATCAGAAAGGTTAAGTGCCAGACTTTATATTTCAAATTAAGCCAGAGCTTGTACAACAGGTCCTAGCTTGTTAATATCCAAGCCATTTTCTTGCCTGCTAGATTGTACATTGTTAAAAACAGTACGAAGGGGACAATGAGGCTCTCTCTGAGACAGGAGAACTGGGGTGAGGCCCTACAAGCCATCTATTTTTATTTGGAATGCTTTCCTTCACATTAGCTTGGTTTGCTTTGAAATGCCAGTGTTGTTGTCACACCAGAGTTGTCTTTACCTATTGGTCTGGTTTTCTACTTGCTAGCTTTTTAAACACAACATAATAGAATGGAGGAATATAGGAGTTTCCAAACATTAGTGTGGTTTTCAATGCATAGAAGTCATTTTAACAATGTGTTATTTTTCTAATTGAAACTTTGTTACATGTATTTTAGGCTCTCTTTTGACAGAAAGATAATCCCCCAAATTTATTACAATGATATTTGTAATGTTTTAAATTAATCTCACAACTAGATCTGCTTCAAGTGTATATGATAGGACATAGCACAAAATCGTATGTTGAAAAGGCAGCAATATTTGCTGGTATAACCTGACAGTCTTTGAAACTTGTACATTCTAAAAATGTACATTGTGTCTAAAAATTTAACTGTGCGATATATGGTATAAAGGTTCATTTTGAAGAAAATGTCTTATGTTGCACAAATTTGCCATTTAAAAAGCAATACAGTTACTTTTTAAAAAAATCCAAATTTGATTTTCAAATATTTTATAACTTTGAAAGTGTGTACTTTACTCCTTATTAATTGAAATGGTACTTAAAAAAAGTAATAAGTAAATCTTTCGTGTTATCATAACAAATTTAGTTATCCTGAGGTATTTATTAGATTTATAAAAACACATTAGGAGGCTTCTGGGCATGTGTACAAAAATAAACATTATAATAAAACCAATTCAATTTGCCCAAGAAAAAAAAAAAGAAAAGTTACTGAGGAATCTTACCAAATAAGGAACTCCAGCTTGAAAGGTATTTCATTTGCTATCCTTGCTGATCCAAAAACATGGAATCCATAAACTTGTAGAAGGAAGGAATTTCAGATTTGGTGATTTCCTGTGGAATAGTTCCAAATTTAAGGACATTGTGTAACGAAGTCCCAGTACAATTGGTAACAACACATTGTTATGATTGACCATCTCCATTCTAGTACTTTTGTTTTAAATGAACTTTACAGTAATTTTGATAAGAGGTCTTAGGACAATCTTTTAAGGGTCCTCAGGACTTTACAGTCATCAGAGATCACTGTAAGAGTGAGGGGTTTGCTTAAACTTAGTGAGATTAGTGATGAAGTTATACATCTATGAGTATATTCTCCTTATGGGGGATATGTTGAAAAAGAAGACAAAAGATAAAAGTTTGATTTGATTTTGAATTTTCACTTATTTTGTGTAATGTATTTTTAAACATTTTATTCTTGGAATAAAAGTAAACAGGTACTTCACAGCATTATCATCTAGTTGCTTTTTATGATTCCTAAATGCCTTTTTTCCTACTCTTCTCCATTAAAAAACGTGTTACTCATGTTTTGTGAATGCATAGCAATTTTTGCTGATTTACAAGCCAGTAGAAATAAGGCTGAGGTGTGTGAAGTGAAAATTGTCTGGCAGAACCACAGATAGTCAAGGACAGTGAAGGGAAAGTGTTCTTTAGCAGAGCTTAACAGGTGGCCTTTGGGAACTTAAGAGTTGAAGTAGTTTGTGGTTTAAGCTGGTAGAAGCTGCTAAAAGTGTAGACCGATTCTTCACTCTATTGACCACTCTGAAGAGATAATCTGAGGAGAGGCCTTGGCCAGCCCAGTCCTATGATGTTCGTAGCTCATTTCTCCTAAGTTCTAGGTAGCAGCTTCTGTGCAGGAGAGGAGCGATGTCCATTATACCCTCACGGTTTGCCCTTTTACTTCCACCAGCCTGTTTCTTTAGTGTCAGCAGGCCTCATTCTGTGCTCCTTCAGCAGGAGACTATACATTTATCCTTAACACTTTCTGAATCCTATCAGCTCTTCCCAGTCACTCACCTAGTGAACAGCTGTTTAGTCCCCTATGGCATAGTGTCTTCCATGGGGGAGCTATTCTAAGAAGGCAGCTTTAGCTTTGTGAGGGAGGTCCCAGAAGGGACACAGTAAGCCAATCAAAGGAACTGTCAGTTACACTTTTTAGCCTTCTCCCCATCTACCCTATCCCTCACAGCCAATGATCAGTGTAACATCATTGGCTTGCAGCAGGATGCACTATAGCTATGGACAGCTCCAGCAGCTCTAACCCATCAACCCTGGACCCATTGTAGAGATTTGGTGGAAAATGCATCTAGCAAATGGAATTTTGCTTCATATAGTTTTTAAGAACACATCATTTACATTGGTTGAACATTGGTAAGTATATATATAGTGAGAATGTTGAAGTTTTGTAAATTTGTACAAAATGGTTGAACATTTGTAAGTACACATATATATGTGTTCTCACTATATATAGTGAGAATGTTGAAGTTTTACTCCTTCTTCAAATTTCAGTTATATAAAACAGTGTTGTCAGCTACAGTGACCATATTTTACATTAGATCCTCAGACCTTATTCATCTTATACCTGAATGTTTGTACCTTTCATCAACCTCTTCCTATTCCTGTCCCATTCCATACCCTTTGACCCTGGCAACCACTTTTCTACTATCTATTTCTCTAAGTTTGGCTTTTTTTTTAAGGTTTCACATATGAGTGATACCATGCAGTACTTGTCTTTGTCTGGCTTATTCACTTACCACAGAGTCAGTCCTTGAGGTCCATCCATATATTTAGCAAATAGCAGGACTTTCTTTTTTCTCATGGTTGAATAACATTTTGTTGTATATCTGTATGTAACATCTTTTTTATCCATTTGTCCATGGATGATGAACACTTAGGTTGTTCCCTATCTTGGCTATTATAAATAATGCTGTATTGAACATGATAGTGCAGATATCTCTTTGATATCCTGTTTTCATTTTTTTCTGGATATATATACCTAGAAGTGGCATTGCTGGATCCTATGGTAATTCTATTTTTAATTTTTTGAAGGACCTTCATTCTGTTTTCCATGGTGACTGTACCAATTTACATTCCCACCAGGAGTTCACAAGGGTTCCCTTTTCCCACATTCTTACCAGCATATACTGTCTGTCTTTTTGTTAGTAGCCATTTGTGTTGCAGCCTGGCAAGGCCTGGCATGTCCACACTAGATTCAGGGAGACAGAAGAAAATGTGCAGAGCTGTGGGGATGCTTGACATGCCTTTATTCACAGGTGGGTGAGCCATGCACACTGCAAGCTGCATGTGTCTTTAGTGAGAAGCCCCTACTGGCTTAAGTACTAGAGGCAAACAAAGCCACTTCAAGCAAGAAAATTATATAACATAGCATAATTCTGTGCATGTGAGCCCACTTCATATTATGGGAACAATTTATCAAGGCTATGAGAACACTACTGATCAGGCCCATTGAAGGTTATGTGAACACTGCTTCCCTTAGTTACCCAGATACCTGTGTGAGGAAGCCAGACTGCTTTCATTTACCCTATACCGTTCTAACAGGTGTGAGTTGGCATCTCATTATAGTTTGATTTGATTTCCCTGACTACTAGTGATGTCAAGCACCTTTTCATGTACCTATTGGCCATTCATATGTCTCTTTTAGAAAAAAATGACCAGATTCTCTGTGCATTTTTTAATCAGATTTTTTAAATTGAATTTATGAGTTCTTTATGTATTTTGGGTATTAATCCCTTATCAGATATATGATTTGAAAATATTTCCTCCCTTCAGTAGGTTGCCTTTTCATTTTGTTGATTGTGTGCTTTGCTATGTAGAAGTTTCTTTGCTTTTAGTTTGATGTAGTTTCACTTGTTTGTTATTGATTTTGTAGCCTTTGCTGTTGGTGTCAAATCCAAAAAAACAACCACTGTCAAGACATATGTCAAGGAGCTTACCACCTGTGTTTTCTTCTGGGAGTTTGATGGTTTCAGGTTTTACATTCAAGTCTTTAATTCATTTTGAGTTGATTTTTGTTTATGGTAATAAGATAGTGGTCTAGTTTAATTCTTCTGCATGTGGCTATACAGTTTTCCTTACATCATTTATCTTCTCCACTGTGTATTCTTGGCTCCTTTGTTATAAATTTTTGTACTAAGTACCCATGGGTTTATTTCTAGGCTTTCTATTTTATTATATTGACTAATGTATCTGTTTTTATTCCAGTGCCATCCTGTTTTAATTACTATACCTTTGAAATATAGTTTGAAACCAGAACTTTGTTCTTTCTCAAGATTGCTTTGGCTATCATTATCTTCTGTGTTTCCATACAAAATTTAGGATTATTTTTCTATTTCTGTGAAAAGTACTATTAGAATTTTGATATGGATTGCACTGAATTTGTAGATTGCATTGAGTAGTGTGGATATTTTAACAACATTAATTCTTCCAATCCATGGACATGGAATATCTTTTAATATATTTGTACCTTCTTCGGTTTCTTTCACTAGGGTCTCATAAATTTCAGTATGTTAATTAAATATTTATAGATATTTTTAATTTTATTTTTAAATCTATCTTTTTGGGTGAGGACATTTAAGTTCTACTTTCTCTTCTAAATATTTAATGTGTACCTATTAAATATTCCTAGATATTTAATCAGAATGCATTACATTCTTTAAAGAATGTGGGAATAACATTTTCAGAATGTAGTCAGGCCAAGATAAAGGTGTAGGTAGATACATTGTGCCTCCTTGCACAGATAGAAGAAGGATAACAGCAAATTTAAAAACAAAAAATAAACAAGAACTGCCAGAAAATCAAACTGCATGAAAGTCTGATAACCAAGGACTTAACGAAGAAACATTTACCTAGACTGGTAGGAGAGGTGAAGACAGGAGGCCTGGGTGGAGAGGACTTGCAGCAAGGCAGCAACCGGAGGACTGCAGTGCCATATTTGTATGGGGATAAACCAGAAGGAACAACTGGGGAGGAAGACAGACCACACAACTCAGGGTTCCAGCAAAACCTCTGGAACCCTAGTTTTACTGGGTTTTTACACTCAAAGCATCTAATTGTAAAACCTGTGTGGGTTGCAGCAGTGGCAGGAGAAACTCTGAGCCTCACATGATAGTTCTGTGGAGAGACCCCCAGGGTCCTGGAATATGCACAAACCCACCCACCTGGGAATCAGCACCAGAAAGGCCCAGTTTGCTTGTGGGTCGTGGAGGAAAAGACTGAAAACCATGGAGAGCTGAGCAAGCAGCATCATTCCCTTTTGGACCCTTATCCCACAGACAGTGCCATAATGCAGTGACATGGGTTGCTCCTGACCTGGCAAAAACTTAAGGCTCCGCCCCTTAGAACGTAACAGTCGTGCCAGGACAAAAAAACATGGCCCAAATGAAAGAACAGGTCAAATTCCCCCCCCCCCAAAAAAGAACTAAGTGATGAAGAGATAGGCAACCTATCAGATGCATAGTCCAAAACACTAGTAATCAGGATGCTTATAGAAATAGTTGAGTATGGTCACAAATTAGAGGAAGAAATGAAGTCTATGCAAAGTGAAATAGTAGAAAATATATAGGGAACCAACAGTGATAGGCAAGAAACTGGAACTCAAATCAATGATTTGGAGTAGAAGGAATAAATAGTCAACCAGAACAGACTGAAGAGACAAGGATTCAAAAATATGAGGAGAGGCTTAGGAACCTCTGGAATAACTTTAAATGTTCGAACATCTGAATCATAGGGGTGCCAGAAGGAGAAGAGGAAGAGCAAGAAATTGAAAACTTATTTGAAAAGATAATGAAGGAGAACTTCCCAGTCTGGCAAAGGAAACAGACTTCCAGGGAGTCCAGGAAGCTCAGAGAATCCCAAAGAAGTAGACCCAAGGAAGCACATTCCAAGGCACATCATAATTACATTACCCAAGATTAAAATGAAGGAGAGAATCCTAGAACTGCAAGAGATAAGGAGACAGTTACCTACAAAGGAGTGCCCATAAGGCTATCAACTGATTTCTCAAAAGAAATTTTGCAGGCAAGAAGGGGCTGGAAAAAAGTATTCACAGTCATGAAAGGCAAGAAGCTAATGTATCCAGAAAATCTATCATTTAGAATGGGAGGACAGATAAAGTGCTTCTCAGATAAGGTCAAATTAAAGGAGTTCATCATCACCAAGCCCTTATTATATGAAATGTTAAAGGGATTTATCTAAGAAGAAGAAGATGATCAAAAATATGAACAGTAAAATGACAACAAACTCACAACTCTCAACAACTGAACCTAAAAAACAAAAACAAAAATGAACTAAGAGAATAACTGGAACAGGAAGAGATTCACAGAAATGTAGATCACATGGAAGTTTTCAGTGGGAAGGGGATGGGGGAAGAATGGGGAAAAGGGTACAGGGAATAAGAAGCATAGTAGTACAAAATAGACAGGGGGAGGTTAAGTATAGTATGGGAAATGGAGAAGCCAAAGAACTTCTATGTGTGACCCATGGACATGAACTAAGTTGGGGGAATGCTAGTGGGAGGGGATTACAGGGTAGAGGAGAAGACGGGGGAGAAAAAATGGGACAACTGTAATATCATACTCAATAAAATATATTTTAAAAAGAATATAATACAGATCATGTCATTTCCTTTCTTAGACTCTCTCAGTGACTTTCTGTCATACTTAGAATAAAAGAACTCCTTAGTCTGGCATCTTTGAACTCTCCTCCATCCACACTTTTCACCCTTGGCTGCCTTGTAGAACCACTCAAGGAGCTTTGATAAATTTTAATGTCCAGGCCCTACCACCAGACAGTCTGAAGTAATTAGTCAGAGGTGTGTCTCCGTCTTTAGTTTTTTAAACAACTACTGAATAATTCTAACAGGAAGCCAAGGTTGAGAACCAGTGCTCTCCATGATTCAACTCCTGCCTGTCTCTCTACCCTTCTTTTTTGCTGCTGAATCCTCTGCTGATTACATTTCAGCCTCACTGGCTATTTCAGCCCTTTAAATCTTTCTGCTTCAGGTCTTTTGCACAGATAGTTATTTTGGCCTGGAATATTCTTTTCATTCAAATCACAACTTGAATATATAGAGAGAAAATATCCTTCACCCACCAAGTCATTTGCTATCACGTTACCCTATATTTTCTGCAGAGCTGATCACTGTGTGACATTTTTTCTCATTCATGTCTCCTCTCTACCTTCCTTCCTTCTTGTCCTCTTTCTACTTTCCCTTTCCTGTTATTGTTCTCTTCCCAGTGGAATGTTTATTCTTTCACTGTTATACCCTTAGCACCTGGAACAGTGACTCACATGTAGTAGTCTGTCAACAGATGAAGAATGGATAAATACATTTTGAAATAGTTATAGTATTTGTAAAGGGACTAGTTCAAATCTTACCTCTGTCAACTTTACTAATTCCTACTTGTTTTAACATTACTTTTTCATTAAATTCTAAGGCAAGTATTTCTGCTATCATACAGCATTGTTGTATCACTTCTATTTATGTCCTGAACTGTTAACTTAGAATTGTTAGATTTAATTTTTAACATTTTTGTGTTTTGTTTTTTTTCAGTTGATTGAGATTCAGCTGCCATTTATTAAATATGCACTAGGTGCCTGCCATTATCTCATTTAATGCTGAAGATATTTTACTCACCTTACCCATTTATCATGTTGTAAGGAAGTAACAGAATAGAAATTGAAGCCCAGCTTTCCCCATACTGTCCTCATCCTTTCAGCTGTGCTCCTTTTCATGTGGGCTGACTGGGCAGGGTTTGAGTGTTGTTGAGTGAGGCCAAATTCTGCATTTGACTCCAGTGTCTTTATTGCATACTGAACAGTTTATTAGTACTTACAACAACCTTGATTTTAGATCTTATTTACTTCATTTGTTAGTAAGGCAAGTATTATCAAAACTATTTAAAATAGAATTGATTGCTACTTTCCCACCTATTCTAACAAAGTCAATATTTGTGATAAAATGTAGCAAAGTTTGTAATACCATTTGAATAACGTGTGATTCTTTAGTTAGTTTGTGTGTGCTGGGGTTTTACTTATATTGGCTGTTTACCTTTCTTTTTGAAACTGTCCTTACCCTTTAAAAAATATATTTAGCTGTGTGTGAACATGTCTTCAAAAGCTTTAATAAGTTGGTTTACTTTAAAATATCATCCTTAAGTTGTGGATTTTGTTGTGGACAATACCATCTTGCCTGTGTAAGACTGAGAAGGACTGATTTTTAGGGTGTGAGGTAGGTAACAGTATTTCTGTGAGAGACAGGCAACAGTATTTAGATTTATCCAGTTAGGCCAAAGCAGTCCTACGAACACAGGCCTCCTCATGCTGGCTGACACCTCACTCTCATGCTCTTTGCGTTTTTTTCAGTTCCCAATTTTGTGTATGTGAGATTACTTAGTAGAACCTGGGTCATGTACAGAACTCAAGCTACAAGGCATCTAAGAGATTTCTAGTTTTCTAGCCTCTGGAGTACAGGAGGGATAGGAGAAGGATTTATGATTGGGTATCTTCATTGAATATACTCATATATTACATTATTGCATTTACACTGACCTTGACTTTATATTATTTTATTTTGTGACTCATTAAAATGACCTTTTGTTCAGTTAGTTGTTAGAGAGTGGGTTTGACCTCTAGTTAGCTTTATTTTTATTTTTACTTTCTATTTTTAATTTTTCAATTGAATTCATTGGGGTGGCATTGGTTAATAAAAGTATATAGGTTTCAGAGGAGGTAAAATTCTGCAACACATTCATCTCTACACTGTATTATGTGTTCGTCACCCCAAGTCAAGTCTCCTTTCATCACCATTTATTCCCACTTTACCCTCTCTTAACTCCCTCTGCCCCCCTTACCCACTGGAAAACACCATAGTATTGTTTGCCTATGCAGTTTCTTTTTCTTTTCTTTTCTTTTTTTTTGCTTAGTCCCATCACCTTCATCCACCCCTCCCACCTGCTCCCCTCTGATGGCTGTCAGTCTGTTTTCTGTATCTATGAGTCTGTTTTTATTTTGTTAGCTTATTTTCTTCATCAGATTCCACATACAAGCAAAAATCATACAGTACTTGTCCTTCCCTGACTGGCTTATTTCACTTAGTATAATATTCTCCAGGTACATCCATGCTGTTGCAAAAGGTAAGATTTCCTTCTTTTTAGCAAGTATATTCCACTGTGTAAATGCATCACAGCTTTTTAATATAGTCATCTACTGATGGGCATTTGGGCTGCTTTCAAATCTGGGCTATTATAAATAATTCTGCAGTGAACTAGAGGTGCATGAGTTCTTTCCAGTTAGTGTTTTGGGTTCCTTCAGATAAATTCCCAGAATGGAATTGCTGGTTCATAGGCATTTCCATTTTTAATTTTTTTTTGAAATAACTCCATACTGCTTTCCACAGTGGTTGCACCAATCTGCATTCCCAAAAACAGTGCAAAAGGATTCCCCTTTCTCCACATCTTTGCCAGCACTTTTTGTTTGTTGATTTTTTGATAATAGCCATTCTGACAGGCATGAAGTGGTATCTCACTGTGGTTTTAACTTGCATTTTTTTGATGGTTAGTGATGTTGAGCAACTTTTTGTATGTCTATTGGCCATCTGTATGTCCTCTTTAGAGAAGTGTTTATTTAGGTACTTTGCTCACTTTTTAATTGGATTTTTTATTTTATGGTATGGAGTGTTGTAAGTTCTTCATAAATTTTGAATATTAATCCCTTATGAAATGTATCAGTGGTGAATATGTTCTTCCATTCAGTGGGCTGTCTTCTTATTTTGTTGATGGTCTCCTTTGCTGTGCAAAAACTTTTTTGGTTGATGTAGTCCCATTTGTTTTTTGTTTTTTTTGTTTCCCTTGCCTGAGGACATGTATCAGAGAAAGTATCATTGCAAGAAATGTCCAGGATTTTCCTGCCTATGTTTTCTTCTAGGATTTTAATGGTTTTGAGGCTAACATTTAAGTCTTTAATCCATTTTAAGTTTATTCTTGTGTATGATGTCAGAAGGTGATGTAGTGTTATTTTTTTTGCATATATCTGTCCAGTTTTCCCAACACCATTCTGAATAGACTTTTTTTTAAATTTTTAATAAATTTTATTTAGTTATTTTTTTTTATTGATTATGCCATTACATTTGCTCTATTCCCCCCTCCCTTCCCCTCCACCCTGCATACCCCTCCCCTACCATTTCCCCCTTTAGTTCATGAACATGTGTCTCAAATTCTTTAGATTCTGTATTTCCCCCTACTATTCTTACCCTCCCCCCATCTATTTTCTATCTACTGTCTATACTACTTATTTTCTGTACCTTCTCCCCCCTTCCCCTCCTCCCACTCCCCTGTTGCTAACCCTCCATGAGATCTTCATTTCTATGGTTCTGCTCCTGATCTAGCTATCCTCTTAGTTTGCTTTTGTTTTAGGTGTGGTTCTTAATAACTGTGAGTTTGCTGTCCTTTCACTGTTCATCTTTTTTATCTTCTTTTTCTTAGGTAAGTCCCTTTAACATTTCATATAGTAAGGGCTTGGTGATGATGAACTCCTTGAATTTGGTCTTATCTGAGAAGCACTTTATCTGTCCTTCCATTCTAAATGAAAGTTTTGCTGGGTAGAGCAATCTTGGTTGTAGATCTTTGGTTTTCATGACTTGGAATACCTCTGTTCAGCCCCTTCTTGCCTGTAAGGTCTCTTTTGAGAAATCAGCTGACAGTCTGATGGGAACTCCTTTGTAGGTGACTGTCCCCTTACCTCTTGCTGCTTCTAGGATTCTCTCCTTCATTTTAATCTTGGCTAATGTAATTATGATGTGCCTTGGTGTGTTCCTTCTTGGGTCCAACTTCTTTGGGACTCTCTGAGCTTCCTGGATTTCTCGGAAGTCTATTTCCCTTTGCCATCTTGGGGAAATTCTCCTTTATTATTTGTTCAAATACTTTTCAACTGGTGGTTGTGCCTTTCCCCCTTCTGGTACCCCTATAATTCGGATGTTGGAACGTTTAAAGATGTCCTGGAGGTTCCTAAGCTTCTCCTCATTTTTCTGAATTCTTATTTCTTCATTCCTTTCTGTTTGATCATTTTTTTCTTCCGTCTGGTCCTCTCCCTTGATTTGAATCCCAATTTTCTTTCCATTACTATTGGTATCTTTTGTATCAGCATTCATTTCAATTAATTTAGCTTCCATATGTTTCTCTAATTTGTGACTAAAATCCACCAGTTCTGTAAGGATCTTTATAACCAGTGTTTTGAACTGTGCATCTGAAAGACTGGCTATTTCTTCATCACTTAGGTCTATCGGTTCTGGGGCTCTAAGTTGTCCTAGAGCCATTTTTTGGTCTATTCGTGCTGTTAAGTGAGCGGAGCGAAGCCTTAGTTGTTTACCAGGATGGGGCGACCCAGGTCGCTGGTTTGTGACGCTGTGTGTGGGGGCGTGGTCAGAGAGGGAGCAATGGCGTTCCTCTCCACTAGGCCAGCGCATCCAGTCACTCAAACGCCTCGGGCTTGCTTATCCGATCCTAATTTTGCGAGCCTGCTGCACCGCGCGGGTTTCCCTTCTCACTGGTTTCTCCGCACGTAAATGCGCGCGACCGACCCACCGCGCCTCTTCCCTGTGCGCTCCGGCAGCCAGCTCGCTGGCGATCAGCGCCCTGGGTTGCCTGCGCGCACCGCCCCGGGAATGTTTTCTTGCTAACCTGCTCCGCTGCTGGCCTCGCTCCTCTTACCGGTCCAGCCGAGTATCTAGTTGTCCTTTGGACTCCGTATTGTCGATTTTCCATGTGGCTTGGTTGTGACTGCTGTTAAAAATAGTTGTTCTTAGATTTGGTTGTGCACAGAGGTGAGGTGGAACCTCCACCTACTTCTCCATCTTGGCGGAAGTCCTATTTAGTTATTTTTCAAGTACAGTTTTTTATCTATTTCTCCCATCCCAGCCTCCCCCGCCCCTTGCTCCCCACCTCCCTCCCATTTCCACCCCCCTTAGTTCTCGTCCCTGTGTCCTTCCTATTTGTTCCTCCAAATGAATAGACTGTCTTTATCTAATTGCATATTCTTGCCTCCTTTGTCAGATACAAATTAACCACAAAGGTGTGGGTTTATTTCTGGGCTCTCTCTTCTGTTCCATAGATCTATATGTCTTTTAAAAAAAAATATTAGTACTATGTTGTTTTGATTGCTATGGCCTTGTAGTATAGTTTGCTGTTAGGAAGCTGATTTCTCCAACTTTATTCTTCTTTCTCAAGACTGCTGTGGTTATTTGTGTCTTTTTTATGTCATATAAATTTTTAGACTATTTGTTCTAGTTCTGTAAAATACACCATTGGTAGGAATTGTGTTTCATTGCATTAGGTAGTATGAATGTTTTAATGATGGTAATTCTTCCTATCCATGAACACAGTATGCTTCCACTTATTTGTATTTTCTTCAGTGCCTTATAATTTTAAGAGTACAGGTCTTTTACATCTTTGGTTAAATTTATTCCTAGGTATTTTATTCTTTTTGAAGCAGTTGTGAATGGGATCATTTTCTTAGTTTTTTTTTTTTTTTCTGATAGTTCATTTTTGGTGTATAAAATACAACTGAACCCTGGCTGGGTTGCTCAGTTGGTGAGAACATTATCCTGTACACCAGAGGTTTGCGGTCTTGATCCCAGGTCAGGGCACACACCTAGGTTGTAGGTTTGAATCTCATTTGGGGAGTGTATGGGAGGCAATTAAGTGATGTCTCTCTCTAACATTGATGTTACTTACCTTCTTCTCTCTCTAAAGTCAATAAACATATTTTTGGGTGAATATTTTTAAAAATATCAACTGGTTTCTGGATATTTTATATTCTACTTTACTAATTTTATTTATCAGTTCTAGTAATTTTCTGAAAGTTTTTAGGAGTCTCTGTATACAGTGTCATATCATCTGCAGATAATTGCAGGGTTTTTTTCTTCCTGTCCAATTGGATACTTTTTTTTTATTGTCTGATTGCTGTGGCTAGGATTTCCAGTACTATATTGAATAAGAGTGGTAAGGGCTGGTGTCCTGGTCTTGTTTTTCATCTTAAGGGGAATGCTTTAGTTTCTGCCTGTTGAGAATGATGTTGCCTGTGGATTTGTCATATATGGCCTTTATTATATTTAGGTTATGTTCCCTCTAATACCACTTTGCTGAGAGTTTTTATCATAAATGGGTGCTATATCAAATGCCTTTTCTGCATATATTGATATGATCATGTGGATTTTATTTTTAATTTTGTTTATATGGTGTATCACGTTAATTGACTTGAGGATATTGTACCAACTTTGCATCATAGAATAAATCCTGCTTGTTCATGATGTATGACCTTCTTAATGTATGGCTGCATTTGGTTTGTTAACAGTTGCTTCAAAAAGAATAAAATACCTAGGAATAAATTTAACCAAAGATGTAAAAGACCTGTACTCTTAAAATTATAAGGCATTGAAGAAAGAAACTGAAGAAAATACAAATAAGTGGAAGCATACTGTGTTCATGGATAGGAAGAATTACCATCATTAAAACATCCAAACTACCTAATGCAACTAAACACAATTCCTACCAATGGTGTATTTTACAGAACTAGAACAAATAGTCTAAAAATTTATATGACATAAAAAAGACACAAATAACCACAGCAGTCTTGAGAAAGAACAAAGTGGGAGAACAGCAAACTATACTACAGCAAACTATACTACAAGGCCATAGCAATCAAAACAACATAGTACTAGTATTTTTTTAAAAAAGACGTATAGATCTATGGAACAGGAGAGAGAGCCCAGAAATAAACCCACACCTTCACATATATGAATTTATCATACATGTTCATCAGGGGTATTAATGTATAATTTTCTTTCTTTTACTGTATTTACCAGCTTTTGGAAGTAGGATAATTAAGATAACATTGTTCTATTAAAATGAACTTGGGTGTCCTCCCTCCTCTTGAATTTTTTGGAATAACTTGAGAAGAAGAGGTATTAGTTCTTATTTGAATGTTTTATAAAATCACCAACAGTGAAGCCATCTGGCCCAGGACTTTGGTTTGTTGAGAGTGTTTTGATTACTGCTTTAATTTCACTAGTTGTAGTTTGTCTATTCAGTTTCTTTTATTCTTCTTGATTTAGTTTTGGAAGAGTATATGTTTTTAGAAATTTGTCCATTTGTTCCAGATTGTTCAGTTTGTTGGCATATAGTTTTCTTTATTTGTATTATGTTTGATTGATTATGTTATTACAGATGTCCTGATTTTCCCACTTTGCTCCCCTCCACCAAGTACCTCCTACTCTCTCAGGCAATACCCCCACCAGTTCATGCCCTTGGGTCACGGTGTGTAAGTTCTTCGACTACTCCATTTCCTACACTGTACTTTGCATCTCCATGGCTATTCAGTAACTATTTGTGCTTCTTAATCCCCTCATCTCTTCACTCAATCTCCCACATCCCTTTCCTGTCTGGTACCCATCAAAACACTCTCTCTATCCATAACTCTCTCTTTTCTTCTTGTTTGCTTCATTTGTTTTTTAGATTTAGTTGTTGATAGATATGTATTTTTGCCATTTTAGTTTTTCTAGTTTTGATCTTTTTCTTAAATAAACCACTTTACCATTTCATGTAATAATGGTTTGGTGATGATGAACTCTTTTATTTATTTATTTTTTTTCTTGTCTGGGAAGCTCTTTATCCACACTTCGATTCTAAATGAGAGCTTTGCTGGGTAGAACAATCTTGGCTATAAGTTCCTGCTTTTCATGACTTTGAATATTTCTTGCCAATCTCTTCTACCTGCAAAGTTTCTTTTGAGAAATCAGCTGACAGTCTTATGGGAACACCCCTGTAGGTAACTAAGTTCTTTTCTCTTGCTGCTTTTAAGATTCTCTCTTTATCTTTAACCTTTGGCATTTTAATTATGATGTGTCTTAGAGTGGGCCTCTTTGTGTCCATCTTGTTTGGGACTCTCTGTGCTTCCTGGATTTGCATGTCTATTTCCTTCACCAAATTAGGGACTTTTTTTTCATTATTTTTCAAGTAGATTTCCAATTTCCTGTTCTCTTTCTTCTTTTTCTGGCACCCCTATCCTGTGACTGTTGGACCTCTGGAAATTTTCCCAGGGGCAGCTTATGCTAAGCTCCTTTTTTTTGGATACTCATTTCTTTTTCTTGTTCTGATTGGTTGTTTTTTGCTTCCCTATGTTCCAAATCATTGATTTGATTCTTAGCTTCATCCACTCTATTGTTGTTTCCCTGTAATGTGTTCTTTATTTCAATTAATATATCCTTCATTTTTGACTGAATCTTTTTTATGCAGCTGAGGTCCTCACTAAGTTCTCGAGCATCATATTAACCAGTGTTGTCGATTTTGTTTAATTTTTTTTTTTTGTAATTTTGATCTGTTCTTTCATTTGGGCGCCGTTTCTTTGTCTCCTTGTTTTGGCAGCCTTCCTGTGTTTGTTTCTCTGTATTAGGTAGAGCTGCTCTGACTCTCTGTCTTAGTAGTGTGGTTTCATGTAGCAGGAGTCCTGTGGAGTCCATTGGCACAGCCTCCCCTGTCACCCAAGCTGGGTACTCTAGGTACATCCTTCATGTGGGCTGAGTACACCTTCCTCTTGTTGTTGAGCCTTGGTTACTGTTGGTAGATCAATGGGAGGGATTTACCCAAGCCAGTCATCTTCAAGGACTGGCTGTGACCACTTAACACCAACCTCCACCTTCTGTGGAGGATCACCTGTTCAGGGACATGGTAGTGGTGCTCTGACGTGATCCGTTGCTGTCCACTGGGTGCACTGGCCCTGTGGTTTCCTGGATGGTGCAGGCCATGGTGAGCCTCTACATGTGTTTTCTTGGGGTCACCGTGCCTAAACTACAAAGCAACCTGAGATGGCTGCTACTGTGCTGGGCTTGGAGATTCTCAGGTGATGCCAAGCTGTGAATTTAGTCTGGCAGCTGCTGGTGCAGAGTCTGAGTCTCACTGAGGCCAGCTGTTAATTGTTTGAGAGGATTTAGGAAGTTTTGCAGCATGAGCCCAAACCAGCCATTCATTTGGAAAAGCAGCCTGGATGGGTCCATACATTGGGTGGGGTGGAGTCTAGTCTCTGGGGATCTCCAAGGCAGGTCAAACAATGTTAGCCATGTTGATGGAGTCTGTGATATGGCAACAGAATGACAATTCTGTGGCTCTGTGGGGAAAGAGCTTAGAAAAGGGACAGTGGCTTCTGCTTACCTTGATGCCAGACACTTCAGTTTGTCCCTGTATGCCACTAGTGCCTTTCAAGCTGCTACCATGGTGCTGGAGCTCAAAGGGAGATAGTCTAAGTAGGTGAGTCTGTGGTTGGTTCTTTAATAGGAACTGGTTGGGGCTGCAGCAGTTTCTGGCACTGACTCAATCCCTGTTGGTTTTTGTAGCCAGAAGTTGAGGGGACTTATCTTCATGGCACTGGAGCCCTGGGCTGGAGGGCCTGGTGTAGGGCTGGGACTCCTTGCTCCCAAGATATCCCCCCTTATCTACCAAATGTGGGTGTGGGATCAACCAATTCTGCATCTGCACCCCTCCTACCAGTCTGGATGAATGTGGTTTCTTGAATTCTATAGTTATCAGACTTCCATTCAACTTTTAAGTGATAGATTTCTGACACTTCTAAGTGATAGTTCTTCTATATTTTTATTCCAATTTTGATGTGGTTGTGTGAAGAGGCAAGCCATGTCTGCCTATGCTGCCGTCTTGACCAGAAGTCAAAAATTAAATTGTTTTTGATAGAATTGAAATATATTAGAAATGTTCAGTGATGACCATTGCCCTCCTTCTTCATCAGGATTCCTAATGTGACTTCACCTCAGTAGTGCAGTGGGCAAAGAGTTAGAAAAGTGAGTATTTGGTCACAGTGAGTGTGATGGGAATTCTGTGGCCAAGACAGCCATGTAGGGGCCGTGATTGAGAATTCTTAGAGCGTGGTGACATATAGTTTTTCATAACATTTTCTTACAGTCCCTTGTATTTCTGTGGGGTCAGTTTTTACTTCTCTTTCCTATCTGATTTCATTTATTTTTGAGTCTTTTCTCTTTTTTCTTGATGAGTTTGCCTAACAGTTGTCAATCTTGTTATCTTTTCAAAGAACCAGCTCTCGATTTCATAGATTTTTTGTATTGCTTTTTTATACTCTTTATATCTGCTCTGATCTTCATTATTTCCTTCTACTCACTTTGGACTTTGTTTGTTGTTCTTTTTCAAGTTCACTTAAGTGTAAAGTTAGGTAGTTTATTTATTTTTTGTTTCCCTCTTTGTTTCTTGAGGTAGGCCTTTAATGCTGTGGTTTCCCTGTTAGGACTGCTTTTACTGTCTCCCATAGATTTTGGGTTGTTGTGTTCTCACTTTCATTTGTTTCAAGGAAACTTTGGTTTTCTTCCTTGATCTTATTGTTAAGCTATTTATTGTTTAATAATACGTTATTTATCCTCTAGGATCTTGTATATTTTTGGTTTTTTTCTTGTGCTTGATTTTTAGTTTCATAACATGGTTAGAGAAGATGCTTGATGTGATTTCAGTCTTCTTAAATTAATTGAGACTTGCGTTGTGTCCGAACATGTTGTCTATCTTAGACAGTATTCCAGTGTCTCTTGAAAAGAATGTATATTCTGCATCTTTGGGGTATCAATTATATCCATCTGATTTACTGGGTCATTTAAGGCCACCATTTCCTTGTCGATTTTCTGTCTGAAAGATCTATCCTGTGATGTCAATGAGATGTCAGAGTCCCCTACTATGACTGAATTATTGTCAGTCTCTCCTGTTATGTCCATCAAGATTCGCTTTATATATATAGGTAGTACTGTGCTGCACTCATAAATGTTTACAAGTGTTATATCTTTGTGTTGTATTGCTTTCTTTATCATTTTGTATTGTCCCTGTTTGTCTCTTATTGTAGTCTTTGTTCTAAAGTTTGTTTTGTCAGCTATAAGTATTGCTACTCCACCTTTTTTCCCCTTCCACTTGCATAAAATATCTTTTTCCATTTCTTTACTTTTAGTCTCTGTGTAGCCTTTGTTATGAGATGGCTCACTTGCAGACAGCATATATTCGGGTTTTGTTTTCTCATCCATTCAGCTATCTGATGACTTTTTTGGGAGCATTTAAGCCATTTACATTTAAAGTGATCATTAATAGATATGTATAGTATTTATTGCCATTTTATTGTTTTAACTATGTTCCTCTGTTTTTCTTCTCCTCCTTTTCCTTCTCCTTCTTTTCCCCTCCTTCTCCTCTTCTTCCTTCACATAGGCTCTTTAACATTTCTTGTAATATTGGTTTGGTTGTTAACACACCCCTTTAGCTTTATCTTGGCTGGGATCATCTTTATTTCTACTCCAATTTCAAATAGTAGCCTCGCTATATAAAATGGTCTTGGTTGTAGGTCCTTGTTTTTCATCACTTTGACTATATCATGCAAAACCCTTCTGCTCTGAAATGTTTCTGTTAGGAAATCAACTGACAGACTTATATGAGCTCTCTTGTAGGTAACTAACTTTCTCTGGTTGCTTTTAATATTCTCTCTTTGTCTTTAACCTTTGCTGTTTTCATTATAATGTATCTTGGAGTGAGCCCTTTTGCATCCATATTGTTTGGGACTCTGTGCTTCTTAGATTTTTGTGTCATTTTCTTCACCAGGTCAGGGAAGTTTCAGTCATTATTTCTTCAGTTAGATTCTCAATCCCTTGCTTGCTTTCTCTCACTCTCTGGTAGCCCTGTGGTGTGGATGTTGTTGCACTTTATGTTATTCCAAAATACCATTAAGCTATCATCTTTTTAAAAAATTATTTTCTTTTTGCTGCTCTGATTGCATGTGTCCTGTTACTTTGACTTCTGAATTGCTGATTAAGTCCTCTACTTCATCCAACTTACTGTTTATTCATCTTAGTGTATTCTTCATTTCAGATATTGTATTCTGCACTTCTGACTGGTTCTTTTTTATGGTTTCTGTATAATTTTTATGTTGTTGTAAGTACAGATTATTCTTACTAAGAAGTTCACTAAGTTCCTTGAGCATCTTTATAACCATTCTTTTGAATTCTATGTCTGGCAAATTGCTTGCCTTCATTTCATTTAACTCTTTTTCTGGAGATTTCTCCTGTTCTTTCATTTGGAGCATGTTTCATTGTTTCCCTACTTTGGCTGTCTCTTTTTTGTCTGTTTCTGTGTATCAAGTAGATCTACTACTATGTCTCCCAGTCTTGGTAGGATGGTGTTATGCTGTAGGTGTTCTGTGGGACCCCGTGGTGCAATCTGCTTGATCACCTAAGTTGGTTGCTCCAACAGTATCCCTACTGTGGGTTATGTGGGCTTTCCTGTTGTAATTGAGTCTTGATTGCTATTGGTCCATTTGGGTATGGACTGGCTGACTGTGACTGTCAACCCTGAGTACAGTGTATGAGCTACAGTGCAGGTGCTGACCACATGAAGCAAAATTTGCCTTGGTAGGATTTGGTGCTTATTGAGATTTCTCTTTGGATATGCTGCTTGTGAAGCTAATTGGATCTTGCTCTGATAATATCTGATGCTGGCCACTGGATGTGTTGGTTCTGGGCTTCTTGGCAGGGACTCTGGTTCAGTCCATTGTCAGAGGCTGCCTGTAACTTGTCCTGGGCAACTTGGTAGAGTTGCAAAGTGATCCACACTTTGTGGCTGCCTCTGTTGGGCCTGGGTATGCATGAGATGTAAACCAAGGCTGGCTTTCACCAGCACTGGGCTCAGGAATAGGGCAGCAGCAGTCTCAAGGAACCCCAAAGTCCATCTCTACCTGCCTCTACCAGCTGTGTGCCTGTTAGGCTCAGTCACAGAAGGAGCCTCTACCAGCTGTGTGCCTGTTAGGCTCAGTCATAGAAGCAGCCTCTGGGGGTACTTGATTTGCTAGGTTTCCAGTGAGTCACCAGGTGGGGCAAGAGGTATTTACCAGATCTATATATGTACAAACTTGATGCCAGTGTTCTGTGTCTTAGGCCACTCAGCAAGTATCCCAGGGTGTACCAGGAGTAGCTGCTACCTATTTGGTGCTTGCATACCTTTGTAGTGGTGCAAGGTCTCAGGGAGTTGTCATGATGAGGTCTGCAGTGTTTATCAGGCCAAAAAAGACCAAGATATGGCCTTGTGAAGGGGAAGCTCTATACTGGTTGGGTGTGTGAGGGAATAATTTCCCCTGTCCCAGAGCCACACAACTCAGTCTGTCCAGGATTCTGCCATTAGCCTCATCTCAGCAGGGTGGGGCTGCTGGTAGTTGGGAGAAGTTGCTGGTCAGACTTGGGAGAAGTTAGGGGGTGTGGCCTCTGCCCCAGTGCCACACAACTCAGTCCTGGAATCTGCCCAGACCTCAGCAGGGTGAAACCACCAGGAGTCAGGAGTTTGGAGCTTCTGGGAACCTCGAGAGTGGCGCAGTGCATCTCCCATGAGGGGGAGATGCCAGTCGGGTTCATGGGAAAGTGGGGGGAATGGCCCTGCCACAAAACCACACCACTTAGTCATTGGTTGCAATGAAGAGAGCTATAAGTGATTCAAAATTAACTTCTTTCCATCTATAGCAGAGCAACTTAAAACAATAATGGTACTGTGTAACAACATGATTGTGTACATAAGAAGAGCATTTATTATACATGGGATATATTAAAAAATAGTTCTTTAAAGGAAGAACCAGAGGGAGAATCATGGAAGTGTTTACAAATAATTTTATAGTAGCTGTAAAACAAGAGGCCCTTTTGTCTGAGATCAGACATAAGTGACACTGAAGAACGTTGGCCGCATGCCTTGCATTCAGTTCATAGAGCATGCTTAAACTGTAAATAATGGCTTCATTTCTATTCCAGGGCCCGAAAATTATTAAAATTCTGTGTTTATGCAATATTTATGCAGCATTCTGCCAACAATAGTGCAAACATTATTAACCCCTTATTGCAAATTTGAAGGCTTATATTAGCTAGTCTTGGTGTATTTTATTACTTAAATTCCAGATTTTCTTAGTATAATATTTATACTACTGGTAAGATATATTTTAGTAGGATAAGTTCTGCTCAAAGGACCAAAACTTATTTGAGGTAAACTTGGAAAGCCTACATAATTCCAGCTAGTTTATTCTGGGCAAAAATCAGTAATACTTATTTTTTTGAATAAAAAAATACCCACTGTTTATATTTTTAATTCATAAATAAGAAAATGAAGAATCATATCCATGTAGATATATAATTACTATTAACTAAAGCATCAAAGCATTTTAATTTTGTTCTTTTGGATATATCCTTAAATATATTTTTAACAGGAATGCAGACTAGCTGCATTCAGTGGCATTTCAGGGAGTAGTCACTACTTTCTGACTCTTCTCCAAGAGTGTGAGAAATAGCTTTTGTCAAGAGCAGCTTGAGAAGTCTGCATTTGGTATATTAACTCTGTCCTGTATGCATGGATTGAATTGGTTGCTATATTTGTCATAGTGATATTCTTGAGGACTGCCTGGCTCCTCTGCTTATTAGCTGTGTGTCCTTGTTTGGGTAAACCATTTAACCTCTTTGTAAGTCATTTTTTTGATCTGCAAAATGAAGACAGTAATTGTATCAATCTCTTAGGGTTATATAAGGATTACACATGAATTAATTTATGTTAAATATTTGGCACCTAGTAAGCTCTCCATAAATATTAGCTGGTATAATTATTGTTATTTCTATTAACTTGTTAACACACTGTTCTATATATGATGACCTGACTCATGCGACAAATTTTCCTCAATTTCATTGTCAAGAATTATAGTTCTGGCCCTGGCTGGCGTAGCTCAGTAGATTGAGCATGGGCCTGTGAACAAAAGGATCACAGTTTGATTCCCAGTCAGGGCACATGTCTGGGTTGCAGGCCATTTCCCAGCAGGGGATGCATGAGAAGCAACCGTACATTGATATTTCTCTCCCTCTCCTTCCCTTTCCCTCTAAAGATAAATAAATAAAATCTTAAAAAAAAGAAGTGTAGTTCTGCTGCTCTTCTGGTGTCAATGCTGTAGTTATTATGACTCTATGTAACATTTTTTATGTCACTCTTTTGGTGTTCAATATTAGATTAGATTTGCTTTTTAGGCTCTTATAATTCATTTTGTGTATCATCTTTACTTTTCTTGATTTTATCTTCCCTTTTTTAGTTTTCTTTAGTTATTTTAAGTTTTGTAATACATATTTTTCAAGCCAACTTTCTGAAACTCTTCTGGTTTGTATTTGTAGTAAAAGTGTGTATTTTTTTAACCTAGTTGAGGTGATACTCTGTATGCACTTCGATGTGCTACTTTTGCTATAATCATTTAAACTTTCTGTCAGAAAAATTATATATTCATTAGAAGGTAAATTTTAATTATTATCAACATTCATATTTAAAGAGAAAGCTCAAATTTCTTTATACACTAAAAATTCACTGTAATACTTTCAGTTGTTTTTGAACTATTATACCTTGGAAAATGAACTCTAATCTGATTCTAGCCACTAAACACACAAGTACTTTTTGCAGTTAATTTATTAGAGTAATGACTTATATCCAAGTTTCTAGGAGAATCTCAGAAAGAATTAGTGTTTACCATTCAAAGGTACTAAAAAGCTTAAGGTACACAATTGTTTTGGGGTTCAAATGTATATTCTCTGATACATTCTATTCAGCTATGTTTCTTCTCATTTTATTGGGACATTTCTATTTTGAGAAGGATTTCTTTGTTGCAGATCAAAAAATTCCAAATGACATAGAATCTGAAGAGATACACGGGTATTTTTCAGGGATCTGAATGAAGACTGAAGTATTGAAGGCTAGACAATGGTAGCTCTAAAGGAACTAGATTGTATGTCCTGTTGTTTAAAAGTGTTTAAGGAGACACTGAGGAAATGGTTAGGACTCTGTGATATCATTAGCACTATTTATATTCTCTCAAGGTCGAAGGTTTCAGGAATACGAAAATATAGGCAAAGATGGAGACATTCATCTTTCTTGATTTTTATTAGTGCACTTTCAAATGCTCATATGGAATAAGCACACTTTCTTTTTAAGTTTTTGTCTTTCCACTTGCTTTAAGGATGTGTGTGTAGGTGGGAAGAATAAGGAAATCATGTATTTTTAACACTTCCATGATATATGGTTAAAATGTAAAGATTTTACAACAATACATGGTAATAAAACTCAAATATTCTTTAAACAAAAACACTTGAAAATGCTCTTACTCTATTTTAAAGGTTAACTTATTACTGAAATTAATTCATATCACTTACCCATTTTAGACTCTGCTGAAAAAGTTATGCTAATTAAGTTAGATTGGGCTCATTTGCTCTCTGAAAGTTTAGTTTTATTTTCCTTGTGCTTTTACACAATTGAAAATAACTTTTACATCATTGAAAATTATTTCTGACTATAATGAATAATGTAGAAACTGGGACCAATGATCTCTTTTAAGGAAAAGCTGGAGTTCCATCTTTTCTCCCAATGTAGGATCTTAATTATGAAAACCAATCACTTGTTCTAATGGGAATTTTTTTTCTCTTTATGAGGGTTTTTATTTTAATTCAAAGATGCATTAGAAATGGAGAATAGCTCTTCTAAACATTATAATATGCAGAGAGTTTAGGTGATAAAACTGAACTGAGCTAGTCTTCTAAGAAATGTCAAGTATTTTCCCTTTTCTATCTATCCCTCTGAAGATTGAAGAAAGGAAGAATATTTCTGGTCTGTAGTTGAGGTTGATATTTATGGCATCAAGTGGTGTTATCTGTTACTGCTTGTTGTGTAGCAACAAATTATCATTTCATTTACTTCATTAAGAATAAGGGAGTCTCAAACTGCTAGGTTGGAAAAGAGGAGCTCTATGCATTGATTGTCTTTCCCATCACTGTTATTAGTAAATATTTACTTAATTGAATGGGGCAAGTACTGTAGACATTGTGTGAATTAACAGATATGAAAGTACTTTGGAATCACGACCATGAAGTAATGTTTATTCATGTTGATCACAGAGTGATGATTTATGACGTGTTGATATGAGAGTGAGGAATTTTCTCTGTTGAAAACCAATTTTTTTTAAGTTATCAATTGCTAGCCGTAGCTCCTCAGGAGTCTGTAACTCTTATGTCAGTGTCACATTCCGCATCTCTGTTCCTGGGTTCAGGCCAAAGACTCCACAGTTGAGTCTGGGTCAGGGTGCCATCACCTATTATCAGCTTGAAACTAGGATTTTCAAACCCAACACCCATCTGTTTCTCTAAAAATATGTTATCAGTGGGATGCGTTCTTCACATTACTTCCTCTCTGAATATCAACAGGACTTATTACTTATATTTCTTCAAAATATCAAAGGAAACAAGGCC
The DNA here is from genome assembly GCF_021234435.1 of Artibeus jamaicensis. Lineage (NCBI taxonomy): Eukaryota > Metazoa > Chordata > Mammalia > Chiroptera > Phyllostomidae > Artibeus > Artibeus jamaicensis. The sequence goes on from NW_026521822.1 coordinate 6,482,099, forward strand.
CACTCTTTCTTTTTTTCAACTGTTACACCATTTTGTTAAGCATTTTGTATGTTCTCATGCGATCTTATAATTCCTATTAAAATGAAAGGGTATAGTACATAGGATGGGACAAAGTTTGACCTAATGACTCTTGTGTTTCGCACCTGGGAGGCATGTCAGAGATCACCTATGCAATGTTTAATGAAACACAGGTGGTAAGCCCTAGTTTGGATCCGTTGAATCCAAACATTCAAGGTAATGGTGCCTAAGCTTATATATTTCCCAAAAGTTCACCCAGCTCTGTCTGATTTGTATCTTTGATTTAGAACTGCTGTGCCAAAGAATGTTTTCTGTTTGTTTTATTATCTAGGACAATATGTGATGTAACTGTGTAGCGAATATTTTTCTGGAATAAGTAGTACCAAGAGTTTTCTTTAAATTTACATGTTTTTATATTAACTTGAAAAATTTTTATGTATTTATTTGTGTATAGTTGTATTTGTGTATATGTGTATATATATATGTGTGTGTGTGTGTATATATATATATATATACACATGCATACTTACATACATACTTGATGTTTTCATTATTTGATTGTGAAAATGACCCATGATTTATACTATATTTCCTGCAGGGTAGTCCATTTCCTGGTATATAGCACAGCCGTGAGTGGGAACGAGCTCATTCTCACCATGAACCATCTTAGTAAACACTGACAATGGTGATAGATGTAGTCTTGGCCGCTTAGAGTGACATGCTCATATAGTTTGCATAGAATTTAAAATTCTTAATTGAGGAATTACATAAAACTAATGAGTTAAGCCAAATTTTTATAATGGCCAAAGCCATGCCTTTGGGACTATGGGGTCTTGCTGAGTTTGAATGTTACTGTTTCTCAAGTGTCTTTATGATTTAATATAAGCCTATTCATACTTCTTAAGTCAGTACTTTTTTTGAAAATGAGAATATTGGTTTTAATACAGATTTGTTGCCTTTGTGAATATAAGCAAATTCATTAGTTTTCTATCTGCTTAAAACTTGAAGTGGGTATCACAAAATTACAGAAGACGATTTCTGCTTATAATTACCTTTTGTTTGATATAAGTGGCACAAAATATATCTGAAGCTAATAACAGAAACTATTGTCTTCAACATTAACATATTTAAGAAAAATTGTTCATATTATATGGCACCAAAATTTTTTATAGTAGACTTTTGTGTGCTACTACTGTTAATAGTTTGTTTATGTCTGTTACACTGTTTTCATTCTAGCACATTTAAGAAATTGCTTATAAATGCCATGCTGTTGTCAGTCCCTGTACCTCATCTGCTGACTGTTCTCCTCAGTTTCCTCCCTTTACATATAATGAATAACTTTGGTGCTTCCTAGCATGGCTTTTCAGGGGCTCTTCAACTATGAGGAAAGGCATATTATTGACTAAGCATCTTCACTCATTGAGTTTGTATGGCCTCTTATTCTTTTTTTAAAAATATATTTTATTGATTATGCCATTACAGTTGTTCTATTTCCCTCTTCATTCCCCTCCACCCAGCACATGGGCCCCCACCATTCCCCCCCTTTAGTTTATGACCACGTGTCTCAAGTTCTTTAGATTCTGTATTTCCCATACTATTTTTGCTCTGCCCCCTATCTATTTTCTACCTACCATCTATGCTACTTATTTTCCGTACCGTCTCCCCTCTTCTCCTCCTCCCACTCCCCTGTTGCTAACCCTCCATGTGATGTTCATTTCTATGGTTCTGCTCCTGATCTAGCTGTCCTCTTAGTTTCCTTTTGTTTTAGATGTGGTTCTTAATAACTGTGAGTTTGCTGTCCTTTCACTGTTCATCTTTTTTATCTTCTTTTTCTTAGGTAAGTCCCTTTAACATTTCATATAATAAGGGCTTGGTGATGATGAACTTGAATTTGATCTTATCTGAGAAGCACTTTATCTGCCCTTCCATTCTAAACGAAAGCTTTACTGGATAGAGTAATCTTGGATGTAGATCTTTGGATTTTATGACTTGGAATACTTCTTTCCAGCCCCTTCTTGCCTGTAAGGTCTCTTTTGAGAAATCCACTGACAGTCTGATGGGAACTCCTTTGTAGGTGACTGTCCCCTTATCTCTTGCTGCTTCTAGAATTCTCTCCATTTTCATCTTGGCTAATGTAATGATGATGTGCCTTGGTGTGTTCCTTCTTGGGTCCAACTTCTTTGGGAGTCTCTGAGCTTCCTGGATTTCCTGGAAGTCTATTTCCTTTGCCAGATTGGGGAAATTCTCCTTTATTATTTGTTCAGATAAATTTTCCACTCGTGGCTGTTCCTCTTCCCCTTCTGGTACCCCTATAATTCGGATGTTGGAACGTTTAAAGATGTCCTGGAGGTTCCTAAGCCTCTCCTCATTTTTTTGAATTCTTGTTTTTTCATCCTTTTCTGTTTGGTCATTTTTATCCTTCTTCTGGTCCACTCCTTTGATTTGAGTCCCAGTTTCCTTTCCATCACTATTGGTTTCCTGTGCATTTTCCTTCATTTCAATTAGTTTAGCCTTCATATGGTCCTCTAATTTGTGAGTAAAATCAACCAGTTCTGTGAGCATCCTGATAACCAGTGTTTTGAACTGTGCATCTGAAAGTTTAGCTGTTTCTTCATCGCTTAGATTTATTGGCTCTGGGGCTCTGAGTTGTTCTTGAGCCATGTTTTGATCTGTTCATGCCTGTTACATATGAGGAGCGGAGCTTTAGATGTTCACCAGGGTTGGGCTACTCAGGTCACCGCTGATTTGTGACACTGTATGTGGGGGCGTGGTCAGAGAGGGGCCAACCAGGTCGCTGGTTTGTGATGCTGTATGTGGGGACGGGGTCAGAGAGGGACAGTGGTGGTCCCCTTTGCTGCTTCCTGCCACTGGGGCCTGCGTGGTCTGTCTCACTGCTCGCTCCTTCACCGGTTTATCTGTGCGCGAATGTGTGATCGTGGTGAGCCTTCAGTGGGTCTGTCTGCTACTCCACACCTGGGATCCACCCACGGCTGCTGGTGCACCTGGGTCGTGCGCTGGGTCAGTCTGGTGGATCTTTCCTGCCTGACCCCGCTCTGCTGCTGGCTCTGCTGCTGGCTCTGCCCCTCTTACCGGTTTGGCTGAAGGATTCGTTGTTGTCAGACTTCTGTATAGTTCACTTTTCTGTGCTTTGGCTGCCTTTTTGTTTCTAAAACTTTGTTGTTTTTAAACTTGGTTGTGTGAGAAGATACAGTGCTTCCACCTATTCCTCCATCTTGGTGGAAGTCTGTATGGTCTCTTATTCTTAAAAAGGAATTCATACATTTCCATCCCTGCAGGGATAGAGCTGGTAGAGTTAGCCATTAAAGTCAGGTAGAAATTACTATCATCCCTGTGTAGATAGCAAATGAACAATTTAAAAATGGACAAATGCTAAATGAAAAGAAAAAATTGCTCTTACTATGTTATGTGGATGAGTAATAGGGGGAAAAACCTCCAATGGCCAAGAAAAGCTTCTGAATATCTCTTTCTTTGATGAGTTGGAGGTGAATTCCCAGTTGTTGTTAATGTTCAGAGAGAGCTAAATAAGCTGCCATCCATGTCTTAAAAATTAACTCCAAATTTTTTGGTGGGTTTGGCTTTAGGATATGACAGCTCGTGATCTGCTGCAGCAGAGATACACTCTTCCAAATGGAGACACTGCCTGGCGGTCCTCGCCCCTTGTGAGTGCTGCTCTAGAAGGGAAGCTGGTCTTCTTGGATGGCATTCATCGTGTCAATGCAGGCACACTCGCCGTGTTGCAAAGGTTTGTGTGAGTCACACACAGGAGAGCACACCAAATAAACAGTGGATGTGGAACTCTCTCATTCTTGTTTTTTAAAACTGGGTTATGTAGATCCTTAAAACTTATAATTCTATATCCAAGTAGAACAGAAAATTTTTCAGAATCGTGTGTTTTAAGAAAACTTTTAAGTAGTGATTTTGAAAGACTTACATATGCTTATCATGTGTGTGTATGTATGACATAGCTCAAGTTTCTACAGTTTGTTGGAGTCATAGCTCCACTGTTTACAAACTCCTTATGAATCATTGGTTTAAGTGACAAGTTGATTTTGTTAGCATTTTTTTGAGAGGAAATGTAGTTCCTTATATAAAATGTATAATGGCTGTTTTATTATACTTTTAAGCTAAAAAGCTCACTTTGTATTTACATACATGAACATTTGTTTAACTAGTGTTCTCTTATTGCAGTTTTAGGTGGGGAAAATATCCACACATTCCTAATTAACTGCTTTTGAATTTAATGTTAAGAAGAAATTTTATGTATGACTTTCAATGGAAATATTCCTATCCCGTATCAGTAATGATACTCATTTTTTGTTGTCACAGCTTGATTCTATCACTTGTAGATAGTATTTGGTTTTTAACTTCAACTTATCAGGAAAGTTCAAAGAAGTGGTATAATAACTATTCAAATTTTTTTTCTCTTGAGAACACGTTAGATACCAAGTAAAAGGAAAGACTCTAAACTTCTTGTGTTAATCTTCATGAGATTTGAGAACATTTAAAAACATTTTCAGTGATTTATTGTAAATCATACATAGATTTATAATTTTTTCTCTTCTAAACAGACAAAAGCAGACACAAAATAACACTTCCTCCTTTTACTAGCCATCTCTTGACCATAATGACAAGTAGTAGGAGGGCAGCTACCATTCATCGAGTACTTACTCTGTGCTGGGTATTGTGCTAAGTCAGAATGTTGCAGTTTCTCAAGTTGGGAATCATCTTTTGGGTGAGAGGCTTAAAAGTCGCTGATCCCTGAGCTCTAGCCACCTTGAAATTTCAAAAGGTGCACCTAACCCTTTCCAGGAGATGCTAATATGCAGCCAGGATTGAGAACAACTATATTAAGCATATATCTTCCATTAACTGTATAATTTTCACAGCCATACTATGAGGTTCATGTTATAGCCCTAATTTTATAAAAGATAAAAGTTTAAATTAGCTGGTCATTCAGCTAATAATGTGCAGGGCTGGTTTGGAACCCAGGTTCAATGGATTCTACTGCCCGTGCTCCTAACCTCTGCATCTTGCACTCTCCCTTCCCCTCCGTGCCGATCAAGTAGACGTTGTATGGGGCATTGTGATATGGGCATTGGGAGACTTGGCAGTTGGTGTAAGACCTAGAGCAGCACTTTTGAACTTTCGTAACATTTGGAAGACAGTGCTGTTGTACTGTGGATGGTTAGGTCGGCACCACAGTAGATACGTGAAAGAACACTGGTTATTTCATTATAGAGATTTTTTGATATTTTAAATCCTATAATTCCAAAGATAGAAACATTTTGATAATATAACTATTAAAAAGTTACATTGGACTCAAGGGAGCATGTGCCAACTGCCTTGCACATTAATATGCACCTCATGGTTATCCTGAGTTACTCATTCTTCTGTTTTTTTCATCCCCTTCATACTTTCTCTTTCCTGCTTCTCCTCGTTCCCCTCCTCCCTGTTCATATCTAGTATCCATGCTTACTGCCATTCAGTGCAGAAACCATAGTTTTGCCAACTGTAATAGCACTAGCCAACTTGAAATTTTGAAAGGTGCATCTAAAATATTGATTTAATAATTGTCAGTAACAATAGACATTATTACAATGTTAACTGACTGATCCTACCTCTAATAACTTCACTGTTCAAAACTGATTTGTTTTCTGACTTTCCTCCTTTCCACTAGGTTGATTCACGATCGAGAGCTAAGCCTCTATGATGGTTCTAGGTTGCTGAGAGAAGACCGGTATATGCATTTAAAAAAGGAGCTGCAAATGTCTGATGAGCAGCTACAGAAGAGGTAATTTATGATACACTGCTCTTATTCTTATTCAGAGTGCCTTTGTTTTCAAATTCTTCTAACCTTAGGCTCAAACAAAGATAAATTTGAACAGTTTGATAATTTGGTATCCTGGGCATGCTTATAGTTTGGCACTTCTTAAAACTTGAGGTTATGTTCCAAGATGAACTCTGCACTCTCAGCCTACTTTTACACATACTTTTACGTAAGTGTTCAAATGTGTTATAGGGACATTAGTTTTAAGAAAGTAGTTCTTTGTCCTAGTCAATCAGTTTTGGTCCCATACTTTGTATCTTTTCAACAAGTAGAGAAACAAAAAGTTTTGTCATGAACTCAGCCCACTCTCCTAAGAAGTCATCAGTTATTACTGGGGTATGCCACCAGGATTGTCCTTTGAGGCTTAAACATTTTCCAGAGACACAACCCTTAAATGCAGTGTACGAGACTTGACTGGATCCTGGATCAGGACATAAAATGAAAATAGCTATAAAAGAAACAGCGGCGACAGTTGGGAAAGCTTAAATATGGGCTATATATATTACATGACATAGAATTAATATTAATTTTCTTAAGTCATAATGCTATTGTGGTTATGAAAGTTAGTGTTCCTATTCTTGGGAGACCTGTGCAGAAATATTTAAGGGATGAAATAGAAAAATGTCTACAATTTAAATGTTTTAGGGAGAAAAAGGTGTGTGTGCATAAAAACATACACCACACAGGGAGAGAAAGAGAGATTAAGAGAGCAAGAACAACTGGTGAAATGTAGGTGAAGGATGTATGGATATTCTATTCTTTCAAATTTTCTGTGGGTTTGAAAATTTTAAAATGAAAAGCTTGAAAGAAAATATTTCTTTCTGCTGCATACTATACTTTTCCTTAGAGGAGTTTTGGCAATAAAGCTTATTTTCTGCCTCATTACATTTCCATGACTATTTTGAAATAATTAGAGATTTGCTACTTTGTAGAACTCTTAGTCATTTAATTGGATCTTATTTAATTGAAACCACTTCTCTCCAAAGGGGTTGCTGCCATTTTTAAAACATTAAAATTCTACAAATGATAATTAAGTATACTTATTGTGTTTATGTTTTAAAAAGAGTTTTGTTTGAAAATTGCCTTGGAATTTTTTCACAGAGAGGAAATGTTAAATTTCTTACTATTGCTATATAGATTATTTTAAAATTCACTTGATTACATAGCTGTTTATGCTGAGGTACATATTATCGAATTTCTCTAGCTCAGTAAAAATGGTCTGATTGAGTGTTAGGGAGGCAAGTTATGAGAATCCTATTTATTTCATACCTTCAGTTTATAAAATTCAGCTTTTGTATACTGTTTGCATGTGAAACATTTGCCTGAAAAAAGTTTTTATTTTTCAGGGTGATTAATCAAAGCAGTTGGGCTGTAGCTCTCAGCAAAGCCTGCCAGTCAGTTTCCCTTAGGACTTCAGGAGCATTGTGTTTGTAGCCAGACATCCAGGAAGTGACAACCCTTTTTTATGAAAAAAACCCATATTCTTCCTAATGGTCACAAGCAGTGTTACAAATGAAAACACTTTCAGGAAGAGTAGCACTGAGCATCAATTCAGGGTTTGGCTCAAAGTGGTTAGTTGCACTCTTTAAACTACTGTCCCATCTTTCCTTGACTGGTGTGGCTCAGTGGGTTGGGTGTCATGTCACAAATCAAAAGGTCACTGGTTTGATTGTCGATCTGGGCACATGCCTGGGCTGCAGGCCAGGTCCCCAGTTGGGGACATGAGAGAGGCAACTGATACATGTTTCTCTCCCTTGCATTCTCCCTTCCTTCCCCATTTTCTCTAAAAATAAATAAATAAAATCTCTTAAAAAGAGTCCTATCTTTATCATTGTTGATTTTCAGCTCTCCTGTGAATGTAAAGCAGACCCAATTCTGTCTTCGAAATCACTCTGAATAGGTAGAGACAGTTCACAGCACTGCTTGGTTTCATTCACTTTTTAAAAATTTTTATTTGAATTTTTATTATTGTTAAACATTCATGAAACTTGAGCCAAATAGTTTTTTAAGGCTTTTTATTTAAAATATCAGTGCTGTCATCTGTTCTGGGACACTCTGGGACACTCCCATTTATCACTCTCCTAAGGCTACCACTTTCAACTCTTGGCTGTTTCTTTTGGTATTTACCTCCATATCACTAACCAATATACTTTCAGTGATACTTCTTGGTTTATTTTTCAGTGTTAGGCACTGTTTAGTGATTTCTTATGATGAAAAATTAAGGTTTAGCCCTCTTTCATCACCCCTTTTCCCATTATGCATACATGCTTCCTATTTTTCATTCTTTTTAAACAGTTATATAGTAATTTTGGGAACTTTATTGAGTGTTTGCATTACTGTTACAGCATTAGAACTGTACACAGCTGAGCCAGTCAGTAAACTATAGTTGTTTATCCTTTCTTACATACGTTTTGTTTTTCTAAAGTTAATACCTATATGTGAAAAGTGGCAGATATATAAATAAGTAATGACAGTGTACCCAGGTTGGCAAATTTAGATGCCAGTTGGCCTTTCAGATACAATTTCTATATTTGTATAGAAATTATATTTTCTTTCTGTATTTCAGATAGGTACAAATTCTGTATTTGTACAGAAATTGTATTTTCTTTCTGTATTTTAGATAGGTACAAATTCTGTATTTGGCAGGACTCCTTTAAGTTATAAATAACAAAAATTTTTCAGGACACTCAATTTGAGGACACTCAAGGTAAAAGTAATTATATTAATCTAGTTTTAGACAATCTTCTAGCAATATTTCTTTTTATGAACCTTCTTATTAGGAAGACTTTGCCATTTAATGATACCATTGGGTCTCATGATTGACAGCTAACAGTGGGCTACGAGGCCCACTGCGAAATCCTATATTTGATTCCTTTGCCAAACTTCATGATGTATCAGGTTGGTTATATTGTCAGTTTTAATTGATTCTACGCAAAACCCCAATGGAAATATCACCTCCAAAGGGTGATATTATCCCTGCTAAGAGAAAGGAGAGATGAAACTCAAACATCTGCCAGTGTATTTATGAAAAGCAAAATATAGGTACATAACTGGCCTTTTTCCAGAAATGGACTGTCCATTGCCATTAACTATTCTAACAGAACCCAGTAGTTAAGTTAGGTAGCTAGACTATCAGGAGGCAGGGTATGTGTGGAGAAAAATGGATAAATACTCTAAGGATTTCAGATAAAAAAAGTCATCACAATTCAACAGGTAGGTCCACCAAGCCCCAGACTGCATGATCTATAATTTGAGAGGCCACACCACAATTTGTAAGCCAAGGAAAAACAATGTTTAGAAATGCTCATGTGAAAGGTCTGGGTGAATTCACAAATGCTATCAGACATCATTTCATTTCTCTAGGTAGAGGGAAAAAGACATTTATAGATGTTCAAGCAGGGCAGAGGGTGATCTGTTCAAAGGAGTTGTTCTAGGTCACAGGTGGCAAACACCAGGCCCACAGGCCGAATCCAGCCCTCCACCTTGTTTTATCCTGTGGCAGCGCTGAGCTCCTTGCCCCTATTTAAGGAGTAGTTACAGTTATACAGTCCTAAATTACATTTGGCCCTTTAAAGACAACTACAAGGCTGATGTGGCCCCTGGTGAAAATGAGTTTGACACCCCTGTTCTAGGAGAAGAGGGCGTGATTACAACATGGACAGCACCTGAATGTCTGGAGTGTAAAGTGACCACTCAGGATTTCTAGTATTCAGTCACATAACAGACTCTGGACACAGAAAATTTTGTGATTCGGGGAAGGTTATTCCATTTTCCACTTCTGCTGTGTTGTTTGTTATAATCCAGAGATCTTTGTTCATGGCTCAGCAACATATGTTGGATTCATCCCTGATCCCCTTCTCTCCTAGTTAGAAGAGCAATTAACATGCGAGCAAAGTAGGTGGTTAGAATTTAAATACGGCGATGGTCATTGCTCAAGACATACATTGTCTGTGGCTTGCTTTTTGGTGCTGAGTCACAGGGTACCTTCATTGGGTAACCTGGCCAAATTTAAAGAAGGCAGTTTCTGAGACAGCAGTTATGTTGAGCAGAGAAGTATATGCTGACTATAGAAACAGTTATCAAAGTATTGAATAACAGGCAGAGAAGGACCTTTTTTTTTTTGCTAGATTCTCCCAGAAGGCTTCCTTACTTATAAATAGGTCATATGGAAAGTCATTTCCTGATGATATTAGGTTCTCCAAGTCTGAAAGTTAGAGAACAGAGTACTCCTGAGGATCTGCCAGCTACTTTCAGGTGGTTTGACATACTGGTGGGTAATACAAACGCTGAAGAAGTGGTAAATAATTAATAATTAAGACACAAGGACTATTAAAATTAAAAATCAAGGGTAACTTTAATTTTACTAGAATTTAACAACAAATAACAGATGAAACTAAAGAAATGGCTTAACTTTAGATAAATGGATATTATTTCCTGAAGATTAAAAAATTTAAAAGCATAAAGATCTTTTGAAAAATATTTTAAAAATAAAAATATTGAGGTCAGTTTGTTTAGGGATTGTGAGTATAAATTTATAGATATTATTTTCCAATGCTTGTCAGCAAAAGGAGTAAATTATTGATAGATATAACATGGCAGATCTCAAAATAATTTTGCTGAAGGAGAGAAGCCAGACCAAAAAAAGTACATATCGTGTGATTTACATAAAACTCTAGAAAATACAAACTGTATAAAATAACTGTAATAGAGATTACAAAGGAGTCTAAGGACACTTCAGGAGTCACAGATGTGTTCATTCTCTTGATTGTGGTAATGGTTTTAGCGATGTAAATACATATTGAAAATTATCAAGCTGTACACTTTAAATATGTAGCTTATTATGTACCAATTATACTTCAACAAAGCTATAATAAAACTAAAAAGAAAGATTACAATAAACTCCAATTTCTTGAAGGAAATATGGTACATTTGGTCAAATTTATATGTTAAGGAGCTTGAAAGAATGATATAGTTTTCTACAAAGACATTAATCATGAACCAGAAGAGGATTTTGTAACATTAGTATTCCACAGTGGAATACTAATGTTCCACTTCAGAACCTAGAAGTTACACAGTTCTGGACACAGCCATATTTTTCCCTTTTTTGTATGCAATGTAGCAAACTTCATGTATACATTCCTTACTCATCTTTATACCACCTAAGGTGTAGTGTAATACTTGGAAGAGAGCAGATATTAATTAAATATTTAAATAAATTCATTGCTGTAGTTAATAACCATCACTGCAAGAAGCTTTTTAAAGACTTTTGGTGGCAAGGACAAAACAAAAGTCAGTGACAGTGTTACAGAACAGATCCATGGGGGCGGAGAACGATACACTATTACAGAATGGATTTCCCCTCCTTTTCCTGGGGTCCCCTGTACTAGGTTTGCCTTGCCTGCCACCAGGGAATTATAGCACTTAATGTCAGAGATTGGTGAAAAGGAAAAGAATTATTTATTCAAAGGTTATACAGACTTAAGAGTAATGAATTAATATTTTCATTAAAATCCCAAAGTGCCTTAAAACACCCACAGACACACACAGTCCTTCCTTCTCCACTTTGCACAGTCCCAGGTATCATATTTCAGGAAAATAAATAGAAGTCTGTGGCTATTCATTTCCCAGCAATCCACATTCGGCTGGCCAGCCTCCCTGGGTTCCTAGCACTATCAGCTGTATCGCCACCGTGATCTCTATTTAATCCAAAACCATGTGGCACCTTCTCATGGCCCACCAGCAAGAGTCCTTTCATCCAATTTTTTCCCCAGCAAGGTCTCTCCTGCTTCCTAAGCCACGTGGCCAAAGGGAGCACCTCAAAGGCCCCTGTTCCCCTCTTTTTCTTGGCAAAGCCACATGGTCCCTTGTTTTCATAACTGCTGTGCCTGGGTTTAAATCCCATTGCCAATATTCTTCTGCAGCTCCATTTCCGACTCCTCCCACAATTAGCTATACCTGCCAGCATTCCTATATTTTTCCAGCTTTCCTGGGCTGCCATAGTAAGTCTGGGTAAGTGTGGCCCTGTGGTGTGCAGCCAGTCATCTCTAAGCTCCCACACAGGCACTGTAACCAGAGGGAGTTTCTACCCATTTACATCCTGAGTGGAAGTCACTCCCATCTCCCTGACTCAAAGCATGGCCACAGGTATTTAACATATCAATGAAACCAGTTAAAGGTTATAGATATGTTAAATGACCATGCCTCAGGTTAGTTGCAAAACTGTTGCTATGCAGAACAACTCTCAATGGCGCTGCTCCGAGTGTCCCAGCCCCTAGTTCAGACTTGTGGGGGTGAGGGCATCCTATACTTTTTAGTATTTCCTGGACACCCTGAGTTCTGGACACCATTACAAATCCCTTTTTGGGGGCCCCCTGGCTGCACCCTGTTACAGTAGGAACTGAAAATAATGCTTTCCTACCCAAAAGCAGAGCGGCTAGTCTAAATATGGTCATGAAAGAAGGTGGATTCTCTGAATAAAAAAGACAAAACTGATATATACAATAGTAAGTAATTAGACCCTTCACAGTTACAGAGTTTAAAACTGTTCTTTCACCATTAAAATGTTTAGGGTCACTTTTCAAAATCAGAATATCCTTAAGGCTTTTTGTTTTGAGAATCAAACATAAAAACTTAGGCATAAAATCCTGCATCTACCCTGAATTCTGTAAAAAATTTACATGGCCTAATTTACTAGCAAAGAGATGCTAGAGTTTCTGGGGAGGTAGGAGGGAAAGCTCAGATCCTAACTATTTTCTTTTTTTTGGTCCACTCCATTGATTTGAGTCCCAGTTTCCTTTTCATCTCTATGGGTTTCCTGTGGAATTCCATTCATTTCCCTTAATTTAGCCTTCATATGTTTCTCTAATTTGTGGCTATAATCAACCAGATCTGTGAGGAAGCTGATGACCAGTGTTTTAAACTGTGCGTCTGAGAGTTTTGCTATTTCTTCGTCGCTTAGATTTATCTCTGGGGCTTTGAGGTCTTCCTGCGACATTTTTGGTCTGTTCTGGCCCTTTAAATATGAGAAGGGGCGCCTTGGACTCCCAGGTCGCTGGGTTGTGACGCTGCATGTGGGGGCGTGGTCAGAGCGGGGAAATGGCAGCGCCCTCTCTCACCGCGGCACCCTCTATCGCAGCCTCGGCCGGTCCAACCGCCCACTCCCTCGCTAGCACGCAATCAGGCAACCGCGGTCAACATGCTGCACCGCCTCCCCACTGTCTCCTCCGCAGTCGCTCACTACCGGTCGGGGAGTCGCTTTTTTTTTTTTTTTTTTTTTTTTTTTATTCAGATCCTAACTATTTTCAAATATAAGAGTAAGAATAGTCCTAGCCGGGTAGCTCATTTAGTTAGAGCTCTGTCCCGATATGCCAAGGTTGTGGGTTCCATCCTTAGGTGTGGCACATGCAAGAAGCAACCAGTGAGTGCATAAGTGAGTGGAACAAATCCATGTCTCTGTCTCTGTCTTTGTCTCTCTCACTTTTCCCCAACCCCTGGCTCTTCCTCTCTCTCTCAAATAAGAAAACGAAAGAGTAAGAGTAAAAGGGTCCAGATATATCTGCCAGTCAAGGATGTGCTCAATGTCCAGTTATGGCTTATTACTGATCAATAATGAAAAATGAGAGATTATAAACTTTTTAATGTTCAGTTGCAATAAAATATTCAACAAAAATTTAAAAAAACATTAAAGCATATATAATTGTAACTGAGACTAAGCCACTGATCTTAGTGCTTCCCTGAGATAAGCAAAAGCCTCTTCTTGGCAAAATAAACTCTTGGTAGTTCACTATTTTCTCAAGAAAATCTCACTCCCCTCCCACACCTATGCTTTGACCAATAGCAGGCAGGGACACATTTAGCAATCTATAGTATTCATACTCACCCTTTCCCCAGCAACGTTTTTCTCATCAAAGAAAACAGTTCTATTGTTATAGGAAAACGAAGCAACCAGACACCGAGGGATTCTGGAGTACGAGGTTTATTATTTAACGTGCACGGGCCCAGAGGAGTCAATCTCCAAATTCTGAGCCCCGAACAAAGGATTCTTGGGGTTTATATAGTCTACGGGGTCTTCCTGTCCACGTGACAAAAGTGGGATACAGAAGCAGAATGTGCTAATTGTTCTATCAGCGGGGGTGCTAGTCCCAGCCCTACTGACTATCTGGCTATCTGTTTTCCCAGTGGGGGTGCTAGGTGAGTCAAAGGTTTTCCAAAGCTTTCCACATTATTCCCCCCTTTTATGCTAAACAACATTAGTGCTTATTTAAGCATAATATATTTTTGTAGGAATAAACAAGTCCCCCCTTTTCCTAGATTCAGAGTATTAATGAGGTTTCTTTCCTCATCATCTTTCTCCTCCTGTGATCTACTATCATGGAGGGATTCTAAGACCCCTTTCTCCTTTTGGACTATTACACACTTCTCTGTAGAACTACTCACACAGTTCTAACAAAGCAAACAAAGATTCAGAGCAAAAAGAATACAGATGATGTAAAGACCAGGTATTTCCCTTGCTATTACCTATAATTCTAGTTCTATTATTGCAAAAGAGCAGTCAGAAACCAAGTTTTGTTTTTTTTTTTAACCTAAAACACTTTCATGTCTTTGCTCCCTACTTGCACTATCCCAACTCCGGGTACCGCAAATCAGGAAAGAGTACACATCTGTGTTTCAGGTCGTTGGCACCGTCAGCTGTATCAGGCAGGATCTCTCTCTAGTTAATCCAAAGTACTATGGCACCCTCTCATGGTCCACTGGCAAGAGTTCTTTTTTGTACCAAGTTCTAGTCAAAGTCTCTCCTGCTTTCCAGGCCACACGGCCAAAGGGGCACCCCAAAGCCACATGGGCCCCTTCCACCAAAGCTGCAGGGGTTCGCACTCCACCAAAAGCATGCGGCCCTCCTCTTCACCTGGCTGCAGGGACCTCCATTCTGGCAAAGCTGCGTGGTTTTCCTTTTCACCTGGGCAGCTATCCCCTCATGTCCTGGACCACATCCTTTCCAAGCTCTCACACTGGTGCTTCTCCCTCAGGGGCTCAGCCCTTAGTCACATCCTGGATCCAGTTACATCCTGAGTCCCCGCTACTCCCTTCTCCCTGGCTCAAAACTTGGCCACAGCTATTTAACATATCTATGAAACCAGTTAAAGGTTATATAGATATGTTAAATAACTATTCCAGAGGTTAGCTGCAAAACTATTGCTATGCAAAACAGCTCTCAATGGCCCTGGTTCTATTTGTTTCTTCCCCCTGGGGGAGGTGAGGACATCTTATATGTCTCTCCAATATTCCTATACACTTTGAATTCTGGACACTATTCCAAATCTTTTTGGAGGCCCTCCCCCGGAGCTGCACCCTGTATCAATATCCTTCCTTACAGATTTACACCCACTTTGTAATCATATAAAGGAAAATGGACGAAGGTCTCATCTTCTTGTAACTGCTTCCAGCTGAAAATGGACGCTGTCCTACCTACCCCTGGGTCAGGGGTGCCCTGAAAGGGGGGGGTGCAGCACGGAGGGAGTCCTTCCTGTAAGGGGAAAGACCTTACAGGGTCCTGGTCAGTTGGCTGTCACCTGGACATCACAGGCTTGGTGTCCAAAGGCTGGCATTACTGGACCATTGGCATTCTGGTCAGGTCATATTCTGGAGGTGACAGATTAGGCAAGAAATTGGAAACACAATTAAATCATAACCATTAATTGACAAAGGCAAACACTTCAGTAAAGAATGGCTTATCTAGTGGAAGGTGTACAAGGCATGCTACACCTATCTAAAAACTTTTATGCTCCACTATACTTCACTCAGGCTGAGGGGAATACACTAAGATTTCCCTCCTTTCAGATATCTGGGCCCTTTCTGCCCAAGCCATAAAGACAGAAAAGGGAAAATCAGTTCTAAAGTGAAGCCCACAGACCACCCCAGTTCTTCACCAACCCAACTACTTAGTTCAGCCAAACCATTGAGTCTCAGTGGGGCAATGACGAAGATGGGCTCCTTAAGTGAGGCCTATATTGCAACCAATCTCTCATAGGCATAGGCAAGTCATAGGCATACACCCTATGAAAACAGAAGAACACACAGGTTAATTCACACAACAATCCCCAAACCAGTCTCTGCGCCTGTGAGACTGTCTTTTGGGAAGACATTCCATTGCATGGTCTTTCCTACAATGACATTTAACAGTAGCAATTTGACAAGTCCTTTGCACTTGTAAATTGTACATCTTTGGTGACATCACAAACCTGGTTTTAACTTTCAAATGAAAGCAAATTTTCAAGACAGTTAGCTGTACCATTCTGATGTCCAATACTGAGCACTGTGATTTTCCTTTAACTACAATTTTTCTCCTTAAGATCACCCTCACTGTTATTATAGGGACTCCTTTGGGTCCCACTTTTGATTTTTGACTGTTTGTTTGCATAAACACACCAAGAGCAGCCTGGATCACTTGTGATCCTTAAGTCTGCTTTGCTGGAACTCACACAGGGAACCCTTAGATTGACTTCTCAGTCCGCCCCTCAGGGCACAGAAGCAGAGCCACACACCTGCCATCTGGCCTTGCTTGTACCAGTTGTTTCACTCAAATCCTTGAGCCTCTATTGTGCCTTCAGGTTCTTTTTTAACCA
The DNA here is from genome assembly GCF_021234435.1 of Artibeus jamaicensis. Taxonomy (NCBI): domain Eukaryota; kingdom Metazoa; phylum Chordata; class Mammalia; order Chiroptera; family Phyllostomidae; genus Artibeus; species Artibeus jamaicensis. Next base: position 6,498,587 of record NW_026521822.1, read on the forward strand.
TCTTTCAGGAAAGCAACCTCCGTTCCTTCCCTGGAAAGACTGGCATGAACTGCACAACTAACCAGAGTTCCAGGCTTTTCTTGTGGGTTTTTCGGGCTTTTCTTGTGGGTTTTCGCTAGCTTCACAGGTCAATCCCAGTTCCTCAGAGCTTTCTGGTAATTACCAGAACCTATACATGCCTCCTTCAGGCGTGACATTCCAGTCAAAGTCCTAGTTAACAAGTCACTATTAATGACTGGTCTTACTGGATTTATGCAAAGAAACCTTATGTCATCACTCACTTATTCAGAGTGCCAAATTTTGGAGGGTTCAGGTAGGGAGAAAAACACAAAGCTTGAAGGAAAATCTTTTTCCTTCTGATATCCACTAAGATTGATTGCATCTCTATGTCTTATACCTTCTATTACTAACTCTATATAATTTCTTTCCAAAATTTTCACATCTTTATTTATTTTTATAACTTTTCACAGACTTTCTGCAATATTCACAAACTTTCTATAGCCTTTTTACCTATTTAGATTTATGAATAATTTACTTTTAATCTCTGTTCCTTTCCTACACTGGGAAGGACTCTACTTAAACTCAGTATCTGGCAGCTAAAAGTCTCTAGTATTATAGGCATTTTCTATAGGCATCTTTTACTAAAAGTCCCTAGATTTGCAGGGACATTTTTTTTAACCTTTCTGAAGCTTAGACCTTGCAAACACCCTATAAATCAGAAGGTCAGCCTTGGACCTCAGTTTATGACTTTCAAAACTAGAGCTATTCCTATCAGAACCAGTTACACAGAGAACCTGACTGCTGCGGCTAGAAACGTTTTGTACCTTAGAATGGCGGACCTTCGGAGCTGGCTGGCCCCCTGAGGGAACTTTGAACCTATCCACAGTTACTGCAGTCCACGCCAAAGTCACGGGGAAGCCAGGACACCCAGACCAGTTCCCCTATATAGATAGATGACAGGAAATAGCACAGGACATGCCTCAGTGGCTGAGCCAGTGCGCAGGGGCGCAGGGACAATCGAGAGGTGCTAGAGAGAAGGGCTGAACGAGGTCTCGAGCCTGCTGCTCCCGATCTAGAGACAGCTCATCCTCCGTCTTAGTGGCTCGATCCAGGCCTCCCATACACCAAGACCCCTCCCAGGAGGATGAACTAGTTGTCTTCCAGCTGCCCCCCTATGGAGCATCACCTGCTTCCCTGTCGGCACCGCCAGCTGAGCCCCTGACTCCAACCCAGTCAGTCTCTCCACAGCAGCCTCAACAGCAAGAGGCGGTCCGTTACCCTGTGCTGCCTCCGCCCCGACCAGACTGGTGGTGCCTGAGAAGCCACCACCAGGGTCCATTCCAGATGCCCCTCAGGGAAGTGCCCCACGCTACTACCAGCATACACCTCATAATCGGAAAAGAAGCCTTGGCCAGTTCTAAGATGGTGACACCCATGAATGCTCTGTTCTCCAGGTGGTTCACTCACATAGCTCATCTATTTTACCTAAAATAGCAGTACCCTGACTCTGGTTCTGCCTACCTGCAAAGGTCTTAGGACTCCGGTTTAAGGAATCCTGGAAACCCCCAAGGCCCCTTCTACCTGTGGGTGTAGAGGCACCACAAAGCTACCCTCCACCCATTGGGGTGGTTTACTGAGGCTGCAGTCACCAGTGGAGGCGGGGCAGAGGTCCTCACCGGACTCTGAAGGTGGGGGCCCTGCAGCTCCATTGTCGGGAGTCAAGGAAGACTGGGTTAGTTTTCCTCCCTGTGAACGACTCCAGCTCTCTGGGCCAGTCCCCTCCCTCACGCCCCCAAGGGGAGTGGGACAGTATGAAGCCCTGTGGCAGTCTGGTCTGGGTCCAAGCCAGCTAGGCTGAGGGCTGTAGGCACCTGTAACCCTGGCTTTTGTCACCTGCCAGTGGGCTCCTTCTTTTTCCTTTTAGAGTAGACATAGAGCAAAATATGAAACACAGTTTCAAAACAACACATAGGTAGAAGCACTCTCTTGCACCAATGGGTTCACTGATGCCTTGCATAGGTATGCTGCTTTTGTCTCTGGCTGAAGCACACAGCAGACCCAATTAATCTTTCCTGGGCAGCAAAGATTAAACAGTAGATAACGTTTCAAAGAGGTCTGTGGGAGTGTCTGTCAGGAAGAGAGTTGCAGAAACCCTGGGAGACACACCCATCCCCCCTCGGACCCTTATCATATATATGAATGAAAGCACACCTAGCAGAGCAGATTTCACAGGTTCATCAGCAAGTCTTTGTGACGCCAGATTTTTCCTAACTCTAGCAAGGCACGGGAGCTGCACCTCTCCCCAGCAGGCATTCAGGCCTAAGGTGATCAAAGTCAGAAAGCGTTTCTCCCAGAATACATGGGGACTCAGGGCTTTGTTAAAGCTGGGGGGGTGTCCCACCCGCCACCGACTTCCAACCAAGCTCTGGGGGCAGGGAGAGGAACCCGAGGCAGCGCCTGCCACCAGGGAGAGAGTCTCCTGTTGCCGGCATTCTAGAGGTTGTCTCTCGCCCTTAGCCCCTAGGGGTAGAGGTACAATTTCTGAAATCAGGCAGAGCTGTGAGCAATAGCTCCCTATTCTTGTTTATAAAATTAAATCAAAATAGGCCTGTGAAATCTGCTATTTGTTATTCTCGAATGCAATTACAAGGAACAACTTCTATATACATCATAGAGTACAAACAGGAATTAAAACTAGGCATTCCCGGGTTGTTATAACTCAAACTCTTAAATTCAGTCAGTTGAAAAATGATATAAGTTGGTAGGAAAAGTCTCTCTTAGGTGACCACTCCAGGGGTGTTGGTTGTAATTCCACACAGCTTGGAGAAATCTGGATCAGGAGAATTTAATGTGTGGAGGACCGTCACCCGTTGGGGAAGGCCTTTTCTGTGATATGGCTTCACTCTCATCTCCTGCAATTCTAAAGGTCATTCTGAAAAGCAAACAGCACACCCTCCTCTCCAAGCTGAGTTAAAATGGCCAATAAAATCAAACTTGGGGGAAAGGCTCAAGACTCTTTTAAAAGTATGATGAGCCTGTCTCACAATTGCCAGACCAGTCGGATTACAAGGTCTTCACTGGCAAACATCCCAGAACTCAAAATTCCTCACACCGCAAGCTGCCGCACCAGAAAACCAGCTTCAGTGCCACCAGCCCCGCCCACTGGCTGAAACCCCACCAGTTGCTAGGAAACAGCCAGCGGTGCATCGTTGCCCTGGTCAGCCTTCCAAATCTCACGGCAGTAGCCTGCGGGGGGCTGCCGCTGGCGCACCAAAGTCGCGCCAGGACCCCGCGGGGCAGCGGGTCACCACTGGGGACACGCATTTGCCGGGGCGCACCTGGGCGGACGTGGCACAGGGGGGTCCACAGTGCAGCTCTCCCAAAGAAGACGGAGGCCTCGCGGCAGCGGGGAAACCTCCCGCTCCAGGCCCGACAGCGCAGCGCGATCAGCCCGTTGGGCACTGGGGACTGTCCGTCCTGGCCCCAGCCTGGGGGCCCCTGGCTCCCGCCCTCCGACACTATCTCTGGGGCTGGGGAGGGGAAGCGGTGAGCCAGGAGGAGCGACCCTGCACTTCGGCAATCCCGATTGTCCTAGGAGATAGCCTCCTCCTCCCGGCCCGCCCACCACCTGCGTGGGGAAAGGGGGAAAGAGGAGGGGGGAGGGGGTCGCGGTCGCGCAGCCCTTGCCCTGGTTACCGCTTTTCCAATCAAAGAAGTTCTTTTCTGAGTTTCGGGTTTACTTATACAGCTGAGAGGGCTCCGGGCGCTGGATATGCACTTACCCCCGAGCCCCAAGATAGGGTGTAGACACACAAAGAACAGGGGCACATTCACTCATACTTTCACTCTCAAGCACTCCGAGTTTAAACAATCCCTCCCGACTGAGGGTCAAGTGGGTCAAGTGGTCGGACTCAGCATGAATCCAACCCAAGGTCCTAATTTGAGGTGATCAGCCTCTTTCTAGTCTTGGCTCAAGTCCCCGGGGCACTCACCAATCTGGTGCCTTCTGTCAAGTCGTAGTCTGGAACCCTCGCTTCCCGCCTGGTCGTGCGGGCCTCCCGCCTGGTCGTGCGGGCCAGCGGCCGTCACCCCAACCGGACGGGGCCTAAGAAATCTCAGGGCACATGCACCCCCGCTTCCCCAGTTGGACCTTCGGCCGCCTCCCCGCTTATCCAGTTGGTGACAAGACGGCCTGAATTTGTGTGAGGTCGCTTCCTGGCCAATGCACCAAATGTTACGGGGAAAATGAAGCGACCAGACACGGAGGGATTCTGGAGTATGAGGTTTATTCCTTAACGTGCACGGGCCCAGAGGAGTCAGTGTCCAAATTCTGAGCTTCGAACAAAGGATTCTTGGGGAATATATAGATTAGGGGTCTTCCTGTCTATGTGACAAACGTGGGATACAGAAGCAGAATGTGATAATTGTTCTATCAGCGGGGATGCTAGTCCCAGCCCTACTGACTATCCGGCTATCTGCTTTCCCAGTGGGGGTGCTAGGTGAGTCAAAGGTTTTCCAAAGCTTCCCACATTACTATTTTGGTCCTTCCTGTGAGAAATGCAGGCATGTATGTTGTCTGGTGTTTGGCCATCATACTATTTCTAACTACCACATCCATGGTATTCCTGGTGTTTTGCAACAAGAGAAGGAAAGTCTCTAAGATTTCTTAAGCCATTTTTAATGGTTTATTAGCCATGTGACTACCTACAAAGAATGTAAAAGCTATCAGAAATGATCTAGGTGTATGGTCTTGGTGATTAGGTCACAAAAGGGATTTTTAGTCCCTCCTCCAAAAACTACTGAAGTCATTTCACAAACCTTGGGAAGTCTTACCTTATTCCTCTATGTGTCCTAGAATATTTACATTTTCAGATTGCCTAGCAGAGATTTATAAAGATTACTTTAAAATCATGACATTTCCTATAAAATTACAAAAGAATGAATTATATAAAAGTTTAAATTTCTCTACCTTTTTAAGATCTTAGTGTTTTTATTTCCAAACCAAGTTTAAATTTAATCCTACCCCTGTGCTGCTTGAATTTTCTATTTATTGAGAAGTTTCCTTGAACCATTCTTTATCTTTCTAAGATTGACATATATTGGGTTCCTTGCAAGACAGGAAATTTTGAGGGGATTTTGAATAAAGAAAAGGGACCTTTGTACTAAATATGAATTGGATGGGATTCCATTTCAAGGGACCGTGTGGAAAATTTATTTTAGGTGTAACAGCATATTCCAAACAAGTGGTTAGTGCCAATGATGGAGTGCTACCAGTGGATAGGGTACATTTTATATTAGCAGTAGGTGATTCTTTTGTTTGTTTGCTTTTGTTTTAATCTTAGAATTTTAGAATGTCTTGACTTTTTTCAGTCTGTTCTTTGGACAGTAGCTTTGATTATATTAACTGCAGTATAGACTTACCATTGCCTAGACTTTAGTCACCAATACTTAATTTCTAATATAAAAGGTTATGTTTTTATTTTTTTCCTCTTTTAGGTGCATTTTTCCCGTTCACCCCTCCTTCAGAATCATCGCACTGGCAGAGCCCCCTGTGATTGGAAGCACAACACAGCAGTGGCTGGGGCCAGAATTCCTGACCATGTTCTTTTTCCATTACATGAAACCACTTGGCAAAAGTGAAGAAATCCAAGTGATTAAGGAAATGGTAAGAGTGAGGCCAGCTCTAGCCTGAGCCTTCAGTTTTTCTCTTTTTAGGATACTCTGACTCCTACTAAAGCAAAATTGGACATTTTTGGCTTTTTTTCCTCACTGACTCCCATATCTCTTCATATAATGGTTCTGAAACATGACCTTTTTACAGAAAATACAATGGGGCAGCTGATGGTAATTAGAACTGTGTGAGGTCCCAAGGTGCCTACCTTGAAGGGGACTGAGGCATCATTGTACATGTTTCATGTATCTTGTATCTTCTTCAATAAGTATGTCCATGTTTCATAGTACATGGCTGGATACCTTCTGGAAAGACCTCATATATCTTATCCTATACTTACCCGATTAGTTGTCTGTTGGCTTGAAATATATGTAATCCATCACTTCGTGTCTATCTTAAGTGGCATTGTAGTTAGCATTTTCTAAAACTGTACTATTTTATGTACTAGCACTGGCCATAAAATTTTAAAATTTAGTTTCTCAGTTGTATTTCAAGTGATCAATAGCTACATGGGTGCTTTGGCTAACATATTAGAAAGCATATGTAACAAACATCTCCGTCTTCATAGAAAGTTCTACTGGTTGGTGTTATTAGATGTCACAAGTAGTAATCTTACATCTGCGTCATTTAAATTACATAAAAAGTTAACACTCATACTTTTTAAAATTCCAGAATGAATTTTTAGCTCTTGTGAGCATGGCTGATAATAAGGGCATAGGTTTTAAAGACAAACAACCCTACCTTTAAGTGCCAAATTCACTACTTATTAGCCTGCACATCTTGGATAAATTACTCAGCCCTAATTTCTTCATTAAAAGATAGTGATACTTCCGGCCAAGATGGAGGCATAGGTGGAAACATCGTGCCTCCTTGCACAACCAAATTTAAAGACAACAAAGATTTAGAAACAAAAATGCAACCAAACAGATAGGAAAGTAAACAGTACCAAAGCCTGACAGCAACAAACTAGACCACTAAGAGGGGCAAAGTCAGTGGCGGTGGAGGAGAGGGCTCCTGGCAAGAGGAGGCAGTGATTGGTGACCCTGGTGGGTGCAGATGGAAACCCAGTAAAGCTACCAAGGAGGCTGGCTGACCTCGGATACACATTTGCATGCAGAGAAACCAGGCAGGTTTAAAAACCATTAGTGAGACAGACTGCGCAACCCAGGGCCCCAGCAATGGGAAATAAAGCCTAAAAGCACCAATTGGAAAAACTTTTGGGGGCTGAGGTGCAGGGAGAGGCTCCTAGCCCCATAGGAGAGTTCGTTGGGGAGACCCACAGGGTCCTAGAACGAACACAAGTGCACCACCAGGAACCACAACCAGAAGGGCCCAGTTTGCTTGTGGGAAGTGGCAGAGGGGACTGAAATCCAGGAGAGAGTGGAACAAACGCCACTGCACCCTCTCTAACCCTTCCCCCAGTCACAACCCAGTGACTGGGCTGACCCACCCCAGTGAACACCTAAGCTTTCACGCCTCATATGTAACAGGTGCAAAGAGACCAAACATGGCCCAAACAGAAGAACAACTCAAAGCCCCAGAGTCAATACTTCTTAGTGACCAAGAGACAGCCAACGTATTGGATGCACAGTTCAAAACACTGGTGATCAGGATGCTCATTGAACTGGTTGATTTTAGTTGCAAATTAGATGAAAAAATGAAGGCTACACTAAGTGAAATGAAGCAAATTGCACAAGGAACCAATAGTGATGGAAAAAAATCTGGGACTCAAATCAATGGAGTGGACCAGAAGGAAGAAAGAAATGACCAAACAGAAAAGAATGAAGAAGCAAGAATTCAAAAAAATTAGGAGAGGCTTAGGAACCCCTAGGACATTTTTAAACATTCTAACATCCGAATTATAGGAGTATAAGAAGGGGAAGAGGAATAGCAACAAGTGGAAAGCTTATTTGAACAAATAATAAAGGAGGACTTCCTCAATTTGGCAAAGGCAATAGACTTCCAGGAAGTTTAGAGCGTCCCAGAGAAGTTGGACCCAAGGAGGAACACATCAAGGCACATCATAATTACATTAGCCAAGATTAAAATGAAGGAGAGAATTCTAGAAGCAGCAAGAGCTAAGGGGACAGTCTCCTACAAAGGAGTTCCCATCAGACTGTCAACTGATTTCTCAAAAGAGACTTTCCAGGCAAGAAGGGGCTGGAAAGAAGTATTCCAAGTTATGAAAGGCAAGGACCTACATCCGAGATTGCTCTATTCAGCAAAGCTTTTATTTAGAATGAAGGGAGGTAAAGTACTTCTCAGATAAGATCAAATTCAAAGAGTTCATCATCACCAAGCCCTTATTATATGAAATGTTAAAGGGATTTATCTAAGAAAAAGAAGATAAAAAATATGAACCGTGAAAGGACAGCCATCTCACAGTTATTAAGAACCACACCTAAAACAAAAGTAAACTAAGCAGACAGCTGGATCAGGAGCGGAACCATAGGAATGGAGATCACATGGAGGGTTAACAACAGGGGAGTGGGAGAAGGGGGGAGAAGGTACAGAGAATAAATAGCATAGATGGTAGACAGAGGGGAGGGCAAGAATAATATGGGAAATGTAGAAGCTAAAGAACTTGTGACACATGGACATGAACTAAAGGGGGGAAATGGGGGAAGGGTGTGTGCAGGGTGGAGGGGAATGAAGGGGGGAAATGGGACAACTGTAATGGCATGATCAATAAAATATATTTTAAAAAAGATGGTGATAATACTACTTACATCACAGGATTGATTTAAAGAATAAGTAAGATAAAGTATGTACTGAATAGAACTTAGAATTTTAAAAAGTTTTAATCACTTAAATTATCAAAGAAACCCTGAACAGTTTGCTTCTGAAATGGCCACAGTCTATTAGTCCCTGAGTCATTATTTTAACATCTCTTCCTGATCTTTTAAACTAAAATTTTAAATTTATTATTGTTTAAGTAATATTTTTTTATAATCAATTAAATATTTAATTAGATTAAATTTGTTATAGTTAGGGCAATCAATGTGTGTTATTTGGGTAACTACTCTTTAAAGTTCATTGAGAAACTGATCATGTTGCTTAAATATGCAGCATGAAAAAATGGACAGCTTGAGCATCTATTCCTTATACAAGGATACCTTATGTGACTTAGTAGTCTTGCTATAAGATTACTACTAAATGGATAAGTTTGGGTTCAGTAAGAAAGGGCCTATATTATATAGGGCCTAAAAATTTTGCTGAAGCTAACAAAAAAGGAAATGATAATATATGAAAGTTTTTTATTACAAATATAATATTTAAATATATTTTATTGATTATGCTATTACAGTTATCCTATTTTCCCCCCTTCATTCCCTCTGCCCTGCCACCCCCTCCCACCCACATTCCCCCCCCCTTTAGTTCATGTCCCTGGGTCATACATGTAAGTTCTTTGGCTTCTACATTTCCCATACTATTCTTACCCTCCCATTTTCTGTTTTCTACCTGCCATCTATGCTACTTATTTTCTGTACCTTTCTACTCCCCTGTTGCTAACCCTCCATGTGATCTCCATTTCTTTGGTTTTGTTCCTGTTTTAGTTGTTTGCTTAATTTGCTTTTGTTTGTTTTTTTAGGTGCGGTTGTTAATAATTGTGAGTTTGCCGTCATTTTACTGTTCGTATTTTTATCTTCTTTTTCTTAGATAAATGCCTTTAGTATTTCCTATAATAAAAGCTTGGTGATGATTAACTCTTTTAACTTGACTTTATCTGAGAAGCACTTTATCTGCCCTTCCATTCTTTTTTTTTTTTTCAATGTATGTTTGCTTCTCATGCATCCCATGCTGCGAACTGGCCCCTGCTGGGAACTGGCTTGCAACCCAGGCATGTGCCCTGACTGGGAATCGAACCATGATCCTTTGGTTTGCAGGCCCGTGCTCAATCCACTGAGCTACACCAGCCAGGGCTGCCCTTCCATTTTAAATGAAAGCTTTGCTGGATAGAGCAATCTTGGATGTAGGTCTTTGCCTTTCATGACTTGGAATACTTCTGTCCAGCCCCTTCTTACCTCTAAGGTCTCTTGAGAGAACAGCTGATAGTCTTATGGGAACTCCTTTGTAGGTAACTGTCTCCTTTTCTCTTGCTGCTTCTAGGATTCTCTCCTTATTTTTAATCTTGGGTAATGTAATTATGATGTTCCTTGGTGTGTGCTTCCTTGGGTCCACCTTCTTTGGGACTCTCAGAGCTTCCTGGACTTCCTGGAAGTCTATTTCCTTTGCTAGATGGGAAGTTCTCTTTTATTATTTGTTCAGATAACTTTTCCACTTGTTGCTCTTCCTCTTCTCCTTCTAGTACCCCTATGATTCTGATGTGGGAATGTTTAAAGATGTCCTGGAGTTTCCTAAGTTTCTTCTCATTTTTTTGAATTCTTATTTCTTTATTTTCTGGTTGGATGTTTCTTTCGTAATTCTGTTCCACTCCATTGATTTGAGTTCCAGTTTTCTTTCCATCACTATTGGTTCCCTGTACATTTTCTTTCATTTCACTTAGCATTGCCTTCATATTTTCATCTAATAAGTGATCAAATTCAATGAAATCTGTGAGCATCCTGAATATCAGTGTTTTGAACTGTGCATCCAATAGGTTGGCTATCTGTTCATTGCTTAGTTGTATTTTTTTCTGGAGCTTTGATCTGTTCTCTCATTTGGGCCATGTTTTTGTCTTGATGAGTCTGTTAGGTGGTGAGGGGCGGAGACTTAGATGTTCACCCAGGCTGAGTAACCCCTGTCACTGTGTGGTGATGCTGTATGTGGGGGAGGGGTCCCAGAGGGAACCATGGTGTTTGCTCTGCCCTTTCTCCACTTCCCACAAGCAAATTGGGCCCTTCTGCTTCTGATTCCTGTGTGGGTGGGCTTACGTATATTCTAGAACCCTGTGGATCTCTCCAGTGAACTCTTCTGTGAAGCTGGGAATTTCTCCTGCTGCAGCCTCAATCCCCATAGGTGTTTTCAGTCAGTGGTTTGAGCTTTATTTCCTGTCGCTGGGGCCCTGGGTTGTGCAGTGCATCCCACTCCCCAGTTGTTTCTCCCTGTTTCTAAGTGGACCAGTCAGTCTGCCCACTGCTGCCTTGCCCATTCGCTGCAGCCTTGTGCACCCTGTTCCACAATCCGCCGCCTCACCGGGTCTGCCTCAATAACCGCCTTGCCTCGAGTTCTCTCTGCCCAGCTGCCCCTCTCCACCCCTCCTACTGGTCTGGATGGATGTGTCCTCTTTACCTCCCTGATTGTTGGACTTCCATACAGTTCGATTTTCTGTCGGTCCTGGTTTTTGTTTTTAAATTGTTGTCCTTCTTTTGGTTGTGCTAGGAGGCACAGTACGTCTACCTATGCTCCCATCTTGGCCAGAAGTCCAATATATCAAAGTTTTTTATAGATATATTATATTCCAGTTTCTGAATTAGAGGCTTTCAGTTTTAGCTGGTGATAGAATTATAAATAGGAAGAGTAGCTTGGTTTTAATTACCTGATTCTTAAAGAAAAAGGGGAATGGTTGGGTGTAAGCATTTTCTGAGAAGATAAATAAGTAAATTTTCCATGAATTAAACATGTAAGCTGTAATTACAGTCTTTCTAAAAATATAATTCCAATATTATTTGTTAAGTAGCTATGAGTTTTGATCCATTGATCAGATATTCCAATTAATTCTTTTTGTTTTTCCTCAATTCTCGTATAAAATAGGTCCCAAATATGCCTCGGGAAGCTTTGGACAAATTGTTAACATTTACATACAAACTAAGAGAGACACAGGATCCAACGGTAAGTCTGGATTTTCTGTTGTTGACAGGCTGCTGCTCTTTGTTCTTAGAGTTCAGTGCTTTAACATCTGTTTTTTAAGCTGGTATTTTATGCCTGTGTTATGCTTTGTCCTATGAATATGTTTTACTCTTTTAATGAGTTTAACATTTCTTCCAGCTCCTCGTGGCTGATATCATAGGAAAAAAATTTTAGCTGTAGAGGTGTACCATATTTTGCTGTGTACAGTATGTACTTTTTTGCCCAAATTTTTTAGGGGAAGGTAAGGATGCGCATTATACATGGGTAGTACTAATTCTTATGTATAATTTGTAAAACATTGGTGCATATTATACACAGGAGGCATTATACATGGCAAAATATGATACTTGGTACTCCTGGGGTTTGGCTTTGCCCCTTCTATCTTCTATACTGACCAATCTCATCTCTTATGGCTTCAAGTACTATCTTTACAATAATGCCTATGTGTTTATCTTCAGCTTCTAACTTCTCTTTATGATTGATTCTTTATTTCTAATTATATTTCCATGCTGGAATAGTATGTTGGAAAGCTCTAGGGCTGTCGCCGTCTAACTCTGAGTCTTAGTGTTCTCATCTGTAAAATGGGAACAGTACCATATATCTCATAGGGAGGTTGTGATGATGGGAGGTTGTGATGGTGAGAAAGTTGTGATTAAACAGTCTTTACCCTTTAAATCTACCTATTTCTTATTTGATTTCCTGACTTTGTTAATAACTTGTCTGCTAAATTATCTAAATTAGAAACCACGACATCATTGTTGATTCCTTGCTTTCCCAGTATTTCTACTTAATTTGAAAGCAAATCTCATTAATTTATCATCTTGATGTCTATTCTGTGCTCTAATCTATTGTCAGTTATTATCCTAGATTTCATAATTTGATAGTATTAGAGTTCATAATCTTTCTCCTAGAATGTTGTTACTTTCTCTTGTTTGCCCTCTTCATCAATAATCCATTCCTCTTGTGGTCCTCTATTACTTTCCTGTGTTGTTATTATACATTATCATAAATTGGTGGTTTATGACAAAAAAAAACCCTCTTCATTTTCTCATAGTTCTGGGCACCAAAAGTTTGAAATGAAGCTAAAATCCAGGTGTCAGCAGAATCACATTCCCTTGGAAGCTCAAAGGAAGAATCCATTCCTTGCCTCTTCCAGTTTCTGGTGGCTGCTGGCGGTCCTTGACTCATGGCTTTGTCACTTGAGTTTCTGCCTCCATCTTCACATCACCTTCTCTCTGTGTTTCTGTGTCAGATTTAGTGGCCATCCATATAATTCAGGATAATCTCCACATCTCAAAAATCTTTAATGCTGTCTGCAGAGTCAGCTTTGCCATGGAAGGTAAAATTCACAGGTTTCAGGGATTAGGATGTGAATATCTTTTTTGGGGAGGGACTGTTTTCTAGCTGTCACAGGAGACCTCGTCTCCAACTACTTTCCCCTTACTCATTCTTTTCAGCTACACCATTCTCCTTGTTGGTCCTTGAACAAAATAGCTCCCTTGCCACTTGAATGCACTAGCGCCCTTGCCACTTGGTGTCTCCTCTGCCTCAGGTGCTCCTTCAAGGTAGCTACAGGTTTGCTCCCTTGCCCTGTTTGGATTTGCTCAGATGTCTTCTTTTCAGTGAAGGTTTCCTGAAGCACTCTGTTTAAAATCACATATCCTCCCCATTTTATTCTTTTCTCTTTGTTTCAATGTTTTTCATGGGGTTTATTACCCTTTGATATAATATGTTTTATTCATTTTTTAATGAAGTGAAGAAACATCAATGTGTGAGAGAAACATCAATCAGTTGCCTTTTGTACATCCCCAGCTGGGGACTAGGCTTGTAATGCTGGCTTGTGTTCTGACCAGGAATCAAACTGGTGACCTTGGCCTCTGTGAGATGATGCCATGCCAGTCAGGATTGTTTTACTCATTTTTTTAGTCATCTGTTTCCCCTCACTCAGATTTTATTTCTCAGATGGTAAGTTTTTATTTATTTTGCTCCCTGCTGTATTTCCAGCATCTGGAAGTTTGCCTACTACATAGGAGATGTTCAATAAATATCTGTTAGCCCTGGCTGGTGTAGCTCAGTGGATTGAGCGCGGACCTGCGAACCAGACAAACACGGTTCGAATCCCAGTCAGGGCACAGACAGGGATTGCAGGCCGGTTCCCTGCAGGCCAGTTCCCAGCAGGGGACGCACAAAAGGCAACCATACATTGATGTTTCTCTCCCTCTCTCCTTCCCTTCCCCTCTAAAGATAAATAAATTAAATAAAAAAAAATAAAAAATAAATAAATATCTGTTAAATGAATGAATGAATGAATCTTCCATTTGTCCCAGAAATAATCTTTCCCTAATTTATTTCCTAAGTTCTTCACCTTCTTTACAGCTTTTAAGAGATGGATTCTCTTTGTCTGAAGTCTGAAGGACAACCTGTTAGGCATGCCCGTGAGTTCCATGTCACCCTGGCTGCTTTTCCAGCCTGATTTCCTACAGCCTATCTTGAAGCACCCTTAGCTCTTCCACATGTTGCGTCTTGCTGTTTTCTAAGCCCAGCACTTAACCCAAATGTCTCTGCCTTAGATAATGCCTGGAATGTGCTTTTTCTCTGTCCACTTGCACTCAGGTTCCCTGTTCTATCAAGTGTCTTTTAGTTCCCTTAGGCAGAAGTAACCTCTATATCCAATTTTCTGTTGTGATGTTTGGCATATGCTTTTTATATTGACCTGTTGCAATTGTATCACAGTGTATTTTTATCTCTCCAATTAGTATTTGAATTCCTTGAGGACAGGTCTTTTGCATTCTCTTATTATCATTTTCTAGTCTGGTGCCTGGGATGTGGTAGATACTTAAATGTTTGACGAATTAATGAATAAATTGATTAATTAATAGATTGTCTCTAGAATTTTATCTCCTGGAAAATATATTATATATTGGGGAAAATAAATTTTTAAGAGGAATAGGAGAAAAAAATTTTTAAAGATTTTATTTATTTATCTTTAGAGGGGAAGGGAAGGAGAGAGGGAGAGAAATATCAATCAATGTATGGTTGCCTCTTGTGTGTCCCCTGCTGGGAACTAACCTACAACCCAGGCATGTGCCCTGACTGGGAATCCAACCCAGTTGTTTGGTTTGCAGGCCCATGCTCAATCCACTGAGCTACACCAGCCAGGGCAGAAAAATTACTTTTAGTAATTTTGATCAGAATCCTTATATCTTTTAGCTGAAGTACTATTAATATGAAAAATCATTAAAGCATGCACTTAAACTGTACAGCCATAGTAATTAAGGGAATGTGCTCATATTCTAACTTATTTTTTGCAAGATAAAACTTCAGTTGGAAATTTGGTATTGTAAATATTAAATATATTTTTCAATTAAAGTATACTCTCAATTTTTAATGGCTAATGTGAGAACAGAGATAACCAAATCCTTTATTCAGCACTACCATTGGCTGAATGTAAAGATTTATTCTCATTTTTAAAAAAACACTGGATATTATTGAAAAGCATTTTGGCTTTAACTGAGAGAGCTGGTATTTTTTAAAATCATGAGAAACACTTACTGATCACTGAAATGAAAGGTGAAGCCTGAACTGTGTCACGCTTGGAATGAGATTAGAATGTTGTACCCTAGGAAGTTAGCATGGGGTTTATTAGGACTCTTGTTATGAGAATCCTCTGGTTGGAGTTATCTGTCAAACATTTTCTATGATTAAGATAGTCATGGTCCCAGGTATTAAGGATGGGAATTGCTGAGTCATACTTAACTGCTGATACTTTCAGTCATACTGACTGAAATAATCTTGTCCTCAGTTCTTCCTTCTTTCTGATATCCATCAATTGTCAAGCCCTTTGAGACATTTTTTTTGATCCCTTCTATTCTTTTTGCTAGTAATAACCTCACTGTAGAACTTTATCTTTTTGTAGGCAGATTCCTGTCTCAGTTCTGTCTGTCCTACTTTACATACAGCTGCCAGATTAATCTTTCTAAACTCATGTTTCTTTGTTGCACATAAGAAAGCCCTACTGCCTTTAGGAACCAGGCCAAACTCCTCAAAGTGTCAGTCACAGGTCTTTGTTATGTGGGAGCAAATCTCTCAGCAGGGCCTTCTAATACAGCTGAGCTGGTTTCCTCATGTTCTGCATGTGTTTCTGTTCCTTTTGCATTCATGCCTTTTGTTTGCAGCATTTCTCCTTCCCACCTGAACATTTCAAGCAAGTGCTCTACTTATTTTGGGATTAAATTATATGCTATTTTGAATTGCAGTTTTTCTTTCTTATATTTGAATATTGTCTCCAGGCCTAGAACACAAATTTGTTGGAAGCAAGATGAAACAATGTTTGCTTAGAGGTGACTTCTTTGCAACTTTGTGTTTTTTAATAGAAAAAAAAGATATGTTATAAAAGGTGGTCATGCTCCCAATCTAGTTCCCAAAGAGTTGTTTAACACATGTTGTAGCTGAAATATAATGCTAATAACAGCAGAGAAGTAGTTCATAGAGCTATGAAATACATGAGGAAGGAAAAATCAATTCACTCTTTCTCTTGGGACATGTAGAGCTGACCTTAAGTGAAATGTTGAAAACAAGCAAATGTGCGGTATATCTTTTTCATCTTCCAGTTGTCCATTTTGAGCCCTTTGTTAATGTCATAGAGTTCCCTTCTCTGTTCCCTCAGGTGCTCAGGGCCACTGTACTGCCTTCATCACTCTCTGTGACATTTCACTCAGGCCTGTTCTGCTCCCCCTGCACGCCCCCCCCCAAAAAAGGCCAATTGCTTCAAAGTTCTCCTTTCCTCTGGTTTTCAGTGAAAATCCTTTCTCTCTTAATATTACTGATCTAAGTTATTAATTAGGCCAGTAATAATCTGATTCATTAAATTAATTTTAATGTATAGGTTACATTCTGTTCTTCCATTAGATTTTTTTTTATTTTGAAGAGGCTGACTTTTAACTGTAATTGCTAGTATTTGTTGCATACCCATATGTGCCCTACGCTAAGTGCTTTAGAATAATTTTCTAATTTAATTCTCAAAATGACCTTAAAATCAAAACATTATTATTGCTATTGTAAAGATGAGGAAATTTAGGCTTGGAGAGATTAAGAAATTTCTCAAGGTCGCATAGCTAATAAATGGGACCTTGTCTTTTTTTATTTCAAAGCTTATAATCTTTACCATTACATTATGCTTCCTGCAAGGTAATTTTAAATTCAAGTTAGCAAATATTTATTGGTACTTACACGTCCTAAGTTCTGCACTAGCAACTCTACCATTGGGATTTTGGGAAGTACCAGAAAACAAGTAAATTTATCCTGACGGTATAGGGGAAGGATTCTGTACAGCAAGCTGCCGCTGGAGGGACAAAGTCAGTGACATCTCTGTGGTCAGCAGCTTAAATTGCCCATTACTCTTTTTTCGTATTTCAAAAGCCATAGATTTACTTAAAGCTCTAAGCATTTTTAGGATAGCTTAACAATTCAACTTTGTGTAAGCAGAAAAAAATTAAAAATAGTTAATTGTACAGAAGAGCTATTTTATATCCTTCTAGACCAAAAAAACTATCTTCAAGAATGTTTGAAATGTTAATTGCTTTCTGTTTATTTTTATGTGTAATTCATTCACAGTACATATGTATTTTAAGTTGAACCTTGATCTTCAGGAATAATGAATTCTGCTATGATACCCATCTAAAGGGACTTGCAGCAAGTTGAAACAAGACTCTTAACAGGCTGTCTTTGCCTTTTGATAGGCACAGTCATTGGCAGCATCACTTTCTACCAGACAGCTATTGCGGATTTCTCGTCGGCTGTCCCAGTACCCTAATGAAAGCCTTCACGGTGCTGTCACGAAAGCCTGCCTTTCCAGGTAACCACATTCCCCTGTATCACTGAATTCAAGTTCCTGCATTTTTGCTAAAATAGTAACATATATTTGACTGATAGTCTGGAAACAAAGTATTGGTCTGAATATGTAGCTATTTCAGCCTTGTGTTCAGTTTCAGAACGTTATCTTACATAGTGATAACAATTTTAAGAGGTATTATAGAAAAGAAAACTTTCTAAGTCACTTGGCTCAAGTCATATAGTGGTAAATATGTAAAAGTATGTTTGGGATTTGAATGCTAGTGTCATGAGTTTTCTGAGTTATTGTTCTTAATCATTACACTTAGTGCCTCCCAAATTTCTGTTGGAACTTTCCATGCTTTATAGCACATCCCTGTTGCCCAAATTGAACAAAACAAGCATCTTTTCAGTCTACGCTAATATTTTTCATACCCATTTGTTAGTGGTTATAAATCATTGGTTTATAAAATTTTCTTACAGAATTACACTTGCCATGAAACTATTTTAAAAGAATAGTAAGCCCTGGCTGGGTGGCTCAGCTGGTTGGTGTCATCCTGTACACCAAAAGTTTTCAGGTTCAATCCCTGGTCAGGGAACATACCCAGGCCCTGGGTTCAGTCCCTAGTTAGGGTGTGGATGGAAGGCAACTGATCAATATTTTTCTCTCTCTCTTTAAAACCAATAAGCATATTCTTGGGTGCGGATTAAAAAAATAATAAGAAAGATTAAGAACAATATTCAGTAGGCCCAGAAGTTTCTTTTAGACCAGCAGTCCCCAGCCACACCAGGGACCAGTTTTGTGGAAGACAATTTTTCCAAGGGGGAGGGGGAGACAGGAGGCAGAATTCAGTAATGTGAGCTGACTCACCAGCCACTCCCCGCCTTCTTTCTGTGTGGCCTGGTTCTTACCAGTGCGTGTCTGCAGATTGGAGGTTGAGGACCTGTTTTAGGCTCTGTGCATACGATCTGTGTAGTATTTTTGTGGTGGTTATAACTGTTGCTTATTCATTCCTTAATACATAAAAGTAATTAAAAGAGAATCTATTTTCAAATTAGGAGAATCTATAATTGTCCTGTACAAATTCAACTCAGTGCATAATTTTACTTGTAAAGTAAGCTTCTTTTGTTGCAAGCTGAGTTTGGTGTATCCAGCTAAAACAAGGCTCCTCTCCAGTGTCTTTACAGTAATTCTTTGAATAACTAATAATTATGAGAAATAGTAAAATTTTCTTTTTAATAAAAGCACATTAGACTTCCAAATGAAAATTAGAAAAAAAATGCTTTAAGTGCTTAGTTTTCAGGGTCATGAGCTGAATAAACCATAGGCAGTCATTACCTACTCAGGTATTTTCTTCATCAGAACTTGGTTATAGACGTCTGTTTAAAGAAGTAAATAGTCAGTGCTAAGCAATATAAACAGTTTTGGAGCCAAGGGGAAATAATATTTTGGATATATTAGCATGAAATAATCACATTTTGTAGACCTTTATATATGCCCTGGTAGTTAAATCAACTTTTAATATCCTTTATTTATAAAAGCAAATGAAAATAAATCAAGTAATGTGAATTGATCTAAAAAATAAATGAGAGTGATTAGAGTTTGTAGACCAAATATGCATTGTGATATTACTGCATAGTATTTAAACAATGAGCAACTTAAAAATTGTGAGCAGAAAATACATACAAAGGAGCAATATTAAACTGGCAACTTCAGATCAGCAACAATAGATTCCCAGAGGAGTAGATGGCATCTTGAAAGTGTTGAGTGAAAATATATCATCAACCCAAGAAGTCTCTGCTTAGCTAAATAACATTTTTTTCATGAAGACTGAGTTTACTGCATTACTGAAATAAATACAAAAGCAAATATTTCAGCAAGAAGGAAACTGAATTCAGAAGGAAAGACTGCAAGCAAATAATGATGAGAACGGAAATAGGTAAATATATTGATAATTTAAATATATTGTAAAAAAGGTTGTAAAAATGAATACTAATGTGGGTAAATAGTTAACAACAGAATAAAATTAAAGCAGTAAACAAGAGAATATGGAAACTGAAAAAAGAGAAATGAATGCTCAAGTTCTTCTATTTTTTAGGAAGAGTAGTATTTAACCCCTTTAGACTTTGTTGATTTAAGTATGCACACATAAATTTTGGATAAACATAAAAAAGAATGGAAACGAGCCCTGGCTGGTGTAGCTCAGTGGATTGAGTGCAGGCCTGGGAACCACACAATTGTGGTTCAATTCCCAGTCAGGGTACATGCCTGGGTTGCAGGCCATCTCCCAGCAGGGAACACATGAGGGGCAACCATACATTGATGTTTCTCTCCTCCTCTCCTTCCCTTCTCCTCTGAAGATAAATGGATAAAATATTAAAAAAAAAAAGAATGGAAATGGATCCAGTAGACATGGAAGTAAGCAACAGAGAAAACTTGATCAATACAACATTAAGTATAAATAGACTTCCAGCCAAGATGGAGTTGTAGGTAGATACATGTTACTTCCTCTCACAATCAAAAGAAGGACAACAAATTTAAAACCAAAAATAATGAGAACTGCCAGAAAATCACACTGTACAGAAGTCCAACAACCAAAAAGTTAAAGAAGAAACATTCATTCAGACTGGTAGGAGGGGTGGAAATGGGCAGCTGGAGTAGATTGGATGTGCAGCAAGGAGGCAGCTGGAGGACTGGGGCAAGGTAGCTACTGGCAGACCAGATGGTCCACATTTGTATGCGGATAAACAGGCATGTACATCTGGGCAGACAGACCACGCAACCCAGGGTTATAGCACAGGGAAAGAAGGACTCAAACTTCTAGTTGTAAGAATCTCTGGGGGTTGCAGCTACAGGAGAAGCTCCCAGCCTCACAGGAGAGTTTGTTAGAGAGACTCACAGGATCCTAGAATGTACACACACCAACCCACGTGGAAATCAGCACCAGAAGGGCCCAGTTTGCTTGTGGGGAACAGGGGGAAATGACTGAAAACCAGCTGAGAGGGCAAGCAAGCAGCTTTTGTCCCTCTCCGACCCCTCCCCCACAGAAAGCACCACAACACAGCAACCTGGGTTGCCCCCCACTTGGCAAATACTTAAGGCTCAGCCCCTTAGAATGTAACAGTCTTACTAGGACAAAAAATATGGCCCAAATAAAAAAACAGATCAAAGCTCCAAAAAAAGAACTAAGCAATGGATAGCCAACCTATCAGATGCAGAGTTCAAAGCACTGGTAAACAGAATGCTCACAGAAATGGTTGAGTATGGGCACAAAATACAGGAAGAACTGAAGGCTATGCAAAGTGAAATAAAGGAAAATATACAGGGAACCAATAATGATGGGAAGGAAACCAGGACTCAAATCAACAATTTGGAAGAAAAGGAAGAAATAGTCACTCCACCAGAACAGAATGAAGAAATAAGAATTCAAGAAAATGAGGAGAGGCTTAGGAACCTCCAGGACAACTTGAAATGTTCCAACATCCAAATCATAAGAGTGCCAGAGGGAAAAGAGGAAGAGCAAGAAATTGAAAACTTATCTGAAAAAAACAATGAAGCAGAACTTCCCTAATCTGACAAAGGAAATAGACTTTTAGGAAGCCCAGGAAGCTCAGAGAGTCACAAAGAACTTGGACCCAAGGAAACACACATCAAGGCACATCATAATTACATTACCCAAGATTAAAGACAAGGAAGGAATCTTAAAAGCAGCAAGAGAAAGGGCAACAGTTACCTACAAAGGAGTGCCCATTAGATTATCAGCTGATTTCTCCAAAGACACCTTACAGGCAAGAAGGGGCTGGAAAGAAGTATTTCAAGTCATGAAGGGCAAGGACCTACATCCAATATTGCTCTGTCTAGCAAAGCTATCATTTAGAATGGAAGGGCAGATAAAGTGCTTCCCATGGTCAAGACAGGGTCAAGTTACAGTAGTTCCTCATCACCAAGCCCTCATTGTATGAAATGTTAAAGGGACTTATCTAAGAAAAAGAAGATGATCAAAAATATGAACAGTAAAATGGCAATACACTGATAAGTATCAACAACTGAATCTTAAAAAACAAAAACAAAAACAAGCTAAGCAAACAACTGGAACAGGAACAGAATCACAGAAATGGAGATCACATGGAGAGTTATCAGTGGGGAGGGGAGAATGGGGGAAAAGGTACAGGGAATAAGAAGCATAATTGGTAGATACAAAATAGACAGGGGGAGGTTAAGAATAGTATACAAAATGGAGAAGCCAAAGAACTTATATGTACGACCCATGGACACAAACTAAGGTGGGGGAATGCTGGTGGGAGGGATGTTGCAGGGTGAAGGAGAATAAAGGGGAGAAAAAATGGGACAACTGTAATATCATAATCAATAAAATATACTTTAAAAACATAAGTAGAAATAAAAAGGGTGAAAGGTGAAAAAATCAGTCTAAAGAGTAAACACGAAATAATATTAGGAACAAGCAGAAATATCACACAAGATTAAACTTTCTAGTTGAAAGTTAGAGATCCTGATTGAATTTTAAAAACAAAACCTAGTTAGTTATATACTCTTACAAGAGTCACATCTAAAACATAATAGAAAGGTCGGAGGTGAAGGCATAAGAAGATATACCAGAAAAATACTAACCAAAAGAGAAGATACATAGTATTATTATTAGACAAAATCTACTTCAATGCCAAAAGCATATTGGGAATAAAGAAAATGAGGAATGAAGCTTAATTTAGTAGATTTAATAGTTCAGAATTGTTCACACATCAGATGGAAGATAGTGTCAAAATATATGACAGAAACAATTGACAAATCAAAGTTAACATAAAGTAGAGCAGTTAAAACAAAAGGTGATTCTTTAAAAATATTAATAGATATATCCCTGTTAATTTAATTAATATGAAAAAGAAAAAACCACAAGTATGTAATATTAGAAGGAGAAAGTAACAGAATTGCCCTTAAAGTCAATACTTACAAAAACCATAAAAAAGGAAGGAATTATAGAATTGTGTATATTACCAAAATGTGTCAAGAAAGGATGAAAAATTTCAGATAGATTCATAACCTTGAAATAAATTGAATTAGCAGTATATATCTTATTTTTAAAAATACAACTTTTGGTGGTTTTGTCAAGTTTTATGAGATTGTCAAGAAATATATGTATATATCCCTACATATAGAAACTGTTTTAAAGTATAAACAAACTTTGAAAACATAGCAATTCACTTTGACTCTAATAAATATTGATATGTAAATCAGACAAGAATAATGCATGAAAGGTAAATTATAAGTCAAATTATTAGAATAGGTACAAAAATCTTAAATGAAATACTAGCAAACCAAATCTAACAAAATATTTATTTTTCTTTTTTTAATCATGAGCAATTTGAAATTATCTGATGAATGTGAAGAAATTATGTTTTTAATTTACTATATTAACACATTAGTGGGAAAATATTTTTAAAAATGAGTAAAAGGTATTTGATAATACTCAGCAAAACTTAAAAACAAGCCAAAGGAAAAAGCAAACAAAATTTTTAGTTAATCAGGAATATTCTTAGTAAGCCATGAATGGAAAGGAAATTCTTTAATCTGATAAAGTGCATTTACCAAAAACTTACAGGGAATATTTTTAGGTGGAATACTTGATATATTTCCTTTAGAGGTAAGAACAAAAGAAAAATATCATCTTTCTATACTTTTTTAACCAGTGTATCTGTCCATGGTTATAAGATTGGCTACATAAAAAATTCAGAAGAAACTGCATATAAATTATTAGAACAAATAGAGTTTAGGGACATTACTTACACATCCAAATCAGTAATAATATTCTCATATTTCAGTAACAGCCAATGAGAAAGCCTAATTTTTAATAATAGTCTTATTTAAAATAACATTGCAAAATTTTGAGTACCCAGGAATAAATACAATGAATGACATTTAATGGTTTCAAGGAGAAAAACATGAATGTTTATTGAAAACTCTAAAAGATTAAAACAAATGGGAAGTTATGCCATGTTCATGAAAGGTAAGATTCAGTATTGTAAGGCTGTTTGTTTTACCTTGAATTGATATAGAGTTATAACATAGTCAGATAACACCAAAGTATTAATGAATTTGACAAGCTAATCTCAAAATTATCGTGGCAGTGTAAAGGGCTAATAAATAGTCAAGCATTTTTGAGGAAGATTAAGAGGTGTACTTTCTCTGTCAGATATCAAGATCTATTATAAACCTATATTCATTATAACAGTGTGGTATTGGTACAAGAAAAGACAAATAGACCATAAGCATAATCTACACAGCCCAGAACCAGACCCACTATGGGTATTTGGTATATATTAGAGGTGGCTTAATAAATCAGGGTAGGAATGGATGGACTTGTCAATAAGTGGCTAAAAATGAGGAATATTTACTTTATTTTGTACAAAATAGTAAAATCCTATTATGTAACAAAACATCATAAGTGACTCTACAACTTAAAAGTTACAAACTAAGATGTTTCATAAGATTTATAATCACAAAAGTACTGATATTCTGGGACTATTAAGTACTAATTAATGAGATACAAGAATAAACCCTAAACGGGCAAAGGATGAGTAGACATACACAGAAAAATTAACTCAAATGACCAAAAAAATATTTGAGAAGATGGTCAACTTCATTATTTATCAGGGAAATAACATTTAAGATAATAATCATCTATCATTTTATACTTAAAAATATATACTTGTGCAAATTAATTTTTTTCATGAGTGGAAGAAAGTGTACTTTCATGACTGCTGTTGAGATAGAAGTCTCATAACTTTGGGGTTGATAACACAGTATCTGTGTGCCTAAATATATTAGTACTATATTATTTGACAATTTACTTCTTGATGTTACCTAAGAGATAAGACTTACACGTATTTATAAGAAGATGTGTAGAAGGATATTTGTTGCATCATTGTTTGTAAACATGAAAAATTGGAAACAACCTATCAGTAGGAAATGAATATATAAACTGACATTCATGTAATGAAATACTATGTAGAAGTTAAAATGAAGTAGATCACTTTTCTCTGCATGTATGGATAGGTATGAATCATAACAACCTAATATTGAATGAAAAAAGCAGTTTACAAGAGGAGGTTTGGTATATGATGCCCTTTATATAAAATGTTAAGTACACTAAAGAATGTAATATATATTTTTCTCATACATATGTACCAAAATAAAAATATGGACAGGAAGATACCCACTGATTTCAGGGTGAGGGTTACCTGCAGGACGGGGAGAGATGAACAGAATGCTTAATATTCTTGGTAATTTTCTGTATGCTTGAAATATTTCATACTTAAAAATTGAAAAATGAAAAAATGCTTACTTTCCATACTCATAAATATATCACTGAATCAAAGAGCTAATTCTTCCAGTGTTATCAATAAAACTCTCTTTGGTTACCATCCCATGACCCTTTGCAAATAAGTCAAACAGCTATCTTGTTTGTACATCATCTGTTTACTTTAGCAAGGCTAATGAGTCAAAAGCCTTTTTACTAATCCTCTCTTCAAGATAGCACAGTGGCAGGATGAAACAAACAATTATTGATGTGTACAGGTTTTTTTTTTATGGCCTCATTCCATGTGGAAGCAGTGAAAAGAAATTTTAGAACAAAAATTGACATAATATATATTCATGTCTATTATTAAGCAAAGAAAATCAAAAGAAATTCTCTAGGCTAAATTCATTAAAGATCAAACTTAATTATTAGTTAGGCTTGTTTTGTTAGTTTCATTTAAAAATATTATTAATTTGTTTGCTGATGCCAGTTCAATTGAAATTGGAACATTTCTCCATCTGAGGAAATGACTCCCTAAGGACCTTGTCCTCATAGCCCATAATGTGTACATCAGGTCTTGGAGCTAAATGCAAAATCCATTTTCTAGATGAATGGCATCTAGTCTAAGAGGACAAAGGAAAGAAAATGTAGAAGATTAGGAAAATATCAGTTCTTTCACATGCAAAAAAATTGTAGAAGAGTTTATTAAAATTCACTGTTATAAGACTAATCCATCCAAGTATTTTGCATTCCATTAAATTATTTAGTTCTGGAAAATCTTGGGGGTGATGATCCTTTAGAATAGAAGCTTGGGGCAGAATTATAAGAATTTAATCAGAGATGAAGATTAACTAAATGTCTCAGTCATTGAGGTAACGGGGAAATTTTTCATTCACCAACAACTTAGTTTACTTACATTTTCCAGACATTCCCTTGTGACATGAAATGAAAAACATCTACATAAAATTTGTACATTGTTTAAGCTCATAGCTGATTAATTTTTAAAAATAACAAGCCTGATAGAATGATTATGGTGATTATTTTGATGTGAATTTTTTGTTGTCCTTAAGAATGATTTTTCTTGTGAGAGAGACTATTCAGGGACTTTAAGAGAGACTTTTTTACTTTAAAACTGCTATTGAATTTTTTTAAGTCTATAAGAAATCTAGATTTCTGTTTTGTGTTATTCGGCTTACTCTATAAGTCTATGAGATCTAATTACTTTTATGGGCCTTTGAAAGTTGTGTGACCCTCTTTATAAAACTTGCCTAAATTAAGTATCTTCAAACATTTGAAATTATGTTAATGAATTTTATATATTGTTTCATTTTAAGCTCTTCAGACATATGAATTAAGAAACAAATCTTCCTGAGAAATTAACTGATGCAGAATTTGACAATTTAAATTTTTTAAAATATATTTTATTGATTATGTTACTACAGTTGTCTCATTTCCCCCCTTTATTCCTTTCTGCCCTTTAACCCCCCTCCCATCCCTATTTCTCCCCTCTTTATTTCACGTCCATGGGTTGTACATATAAGTTCTTTGGCCTCTATATTTTCTATACTATTCTTAACCACCCCCTGTCTATTTTGTACCTACCATTATGCTGCTTATTCTTTGTACCTTTCCCCCTTTCTCCCTCTCCCCCTGCTGCTAACCCTCCATGTGACCTTCCTTTCTGTGATTCTGTTCCTGTTCTAGTTGTTTGCTTAGTTTGTTTTTGTTTTCATTTTTAAGGTTCAGTTGTTGATAGTTGTGAGTTTGTTGTTTTACTGTTCAGATTTTTTATCATCTTTTTCTTAGATAAGCCCCTTTAACATTTCATCTAATAAAGCACAGGTGTCAGATACAAGGCACAACAGCCAAATCTGGCCCAGCACCTTGTTTCATCCGTGTAATAAGGGCTTGGTGATAATGAACTTCTCTAACTTGACCTTGTCTGGGAAGCACTTTATCTACCTTTCCGTTCTGAATGATAGCTTTACTTCATAGAGTAAACTTGGATGTAGGTCCTTGCCTTTCATGACTTCTTTCCAGCCCCTTCTTGCCTATAAAGTTTCTTTTGAGAAATCAGGTGATAGTCTAATGGGCACTCCTTCATCGGTAACTGTCTCCTTTTCTCTTGCTGCTTTTAAGATTCCCTCCTTGTCTTTAATCTTGGGTAATGTAATTATGATGTGCCTTGGTGTGTGCTTCCTTGGGTCCAAGTTCTTTGTGACTCTCTGAGCTTCCTGGACTTCCTGAAAGTCTATTTCCTTTGCAGTCTATCTCCTTCACTATTTTTTCAAAGAAGTTTTCAATTTCTTGCTCTTCCTCTTCTCTTTTTGGCACTTCTATGATTCAGATGTTGTAATGTTTAAAGTTGTCCTGGGGGTTCCTAAGCCTCTCCTCATCGTTTTGAATTTTTGTCTTTTCATTCTGTTGAAATGTTTATTTCTTTCTTCTGGTCCAAACCATTGATTTGCATCCACTTTCCTTCCCTTCACTAATGGTTCCTTGTATATTTTCCTTTATTTCACTTTTTATAGCCTTCACTTTATCCTTTATTTTGTGACCATACTCAGCCAATTCTGGGAGCATCCTGATTACCAGTGTTTTGAACTGTGCATCTGATAGGTTGGCTGTCTCTTCATTGCTTAGTTGTATTTTTTTTTTTAGCTTTGATCTGTTCTTTTATCTGGGCCATTTTTTTCTGGTATTCAAGCACCTGTTATGTAGTAAGTGGCAAAGCCTTAGGTATTCACCAGGGTAGGGCAACCCAGGTTGCTGTGTTGTGGTACTGTACGTGGGGGAGAGGTCCAATGCCACTTGTTCAGCTCTTGTGGTGGCTTTTAGTCATTGCTGCCCCTGCTACCCACAAGCAAATTGGATTCCCAGGTGGTCATTTTGTATACCTTCTAGGACCCTGCAGGTCTCTCCAATGAATTCTCTTGTGAGGCTGGGAGTTCCCCCCCTCCCCCGCCCCCACCCAGCCTCAACGCCCACAGGTGTTTTCAGTCAAAGGTTTTGAGGTTTTATTTCTCAATACTGGAACCCTGGGTTGCAGGGTTTGCTTCTCTTCCCTGTTCCTCTCAGTTTATCTGCACGTAAATGTGGGTCTGCCTGCTCTGCTAGCTGCTGCCCGGTCTGGTCTTCCAGCCACTGGGTCCTCCAGAAGCCAGGTTTGCCAGCAGCTGCCTTGCCAGGTGTCCTCTCTCCAGCTGCCTGTCTCCGCCCCTCCTATGAGTCCAGATGAATGTGTCTTTTTAACTCCTTGGTTGTCAGACTTCCATACAGTTATACTTTCTGTCAGTTCTGGCTGATTTTTATTTTTAAGTTTCTTGTTGTCCTTCTTTTAGTTGTGTGAGGAGGCACAGTGTGTCTACCTACACCTCCATCTTGGGTAGAAGTACAATTTAGATTTTTAACTAGGATAAACCATAAATTAAATATTCCAATGCTGTTTATAAATTTGATTTAAAATCACAGGTAAAGATGAATCAATTGTTACAGTAAGCAAAATAAGCCAGGTGGTGAAAGACAAATACCATATGATCTCACCTTTAACAGGAACCTAATCAATAAAACAAACAAACAAGCAAAATATAACCAAAGACACTGAAATAGAGAACAGGCTGACCAGAGGAGAGAGGGGAGGGAATTTCAGGGGAAAATGGGAAGGAACAAGTATAAAGGACACATGAACAACAACCAAAGGGGTGTGGAAATGGGAGGGAGGTGGGGAGGGGTGGGAGGGGTGGGTGGGGTGGGCTGGGATGGGAGTAAAAGGCAGAAAACTGTACTTGAACAACAATTAAAATGAAAAAAAAAGATTAATCAATCGCACTTTCTAAATAGAACTCAAAGACTACCTGACATCCACAGAGCCCCTGTGGGGGGTCTTTTCCTCTCCTTACTACTAATACTTCTCCCCTCTTGGATGGTAATTTGGGAACATCCTCTACCCTTGTTCTAGCTCCTTATGCTACCATCTTGAGAAATCTTATTTTTTATTTTTGACCTAAAGATCCCATTCTACTCCTGTGACAGAGTTATTTGAATTAGCCTAAGGCAACTTCTTCTGTTTCTGAGTTTCCCAGAATATGGTTGAATCTTCTTTAATTTTTCTTGTAACCAAGATCTAACAAAACTAGGGACTTTCCAATTCTTTTTTTGTTGGAAATAAATAATGGTAATAGTAATAATGATTTTGAAAAGACACTATGGTACTCATATTACTGATAAATACATTTTAAAAGTTTGAAACAGGATATGTGCTTGCTTTGGTTATGGGGAGGTAAGATAAAAAGAGTGATATTTGATTCATTCACTTTTTATTTATTTTACCAAAAGCCAGGGAAGGAGAGAAAAAAATAGAAAATAGGAGTGACCAGTGGGAAAGGAAGCAGTTAACTAATCTCTTGAGTCCTGTGGAAAAAAGTAAGGGTTGAGCTCACACCACCTGGCGTGTTTAATTGTCCTTGTTTGGGTCCAACATCCTTTGGAATTTAGGTTCTAGGGGTAAATAAATTTCAACTTCCATGCTATGCTATCTATGATTATTTGGTGGTGGTGCCTGGGTGTGAGGTTAAAATAATTTTGAAACATGTTTAATCTCAGTGGGAAAGAGTATCACACTGGTAAGCGATGCCTGAAACTGCCATTGAAAGGAGCCCTACGTAGCTCGCTTGGTATCCTACACAAGCTTTGGAGGGCAATCTAGAAATGTTCTAGTACAGTGGAAATGTGAGGATGTGTTGACAGACACACTATAGAGATGTCAGGAGTTTCTGGGAATAGCAAACAAAGTCTAACCTTGAAATTAGTTGTTCTTTGTCAATCCAGGTGGTCTGACAGGAAGTAATGGAGATAGAGCAGCAGGACCTAATGTTACCAGCTCAGATTCTAGTTCTAAGGATAGTGGTGAAAAGGTCGGGCCACGTGCCAAGATGAAAGTGCAGGAAACATGATAAAAGCTAGTTTTGTGTCTGGGAGGTAAGGTGAGGGCTTGGTTTTGAAAAAAAAGAACAGTCTAAGAAATGTGATGCAAGTTCAGAGATGAACAGCAATAAATCTGACTTGATACTGAACTGATGAGCTACTGGCCTACGGCTGTATACAGGGTGGGGCAAAACTGGGTTTACAGTTGGGAGTATGCGGAACACAGAGTTTATTCTTGTATTACTAGTTATCAATTATTTTCCATATCAACAACTATAAATCTACTTTTGCGCAACCCTGTAAATCCCCCATCATAGCCCAGGACCACAATAAGGCCGTAGGTGGGAGTTAGTGTCAGACATGTAGCTTGGAATATTACAGGGACAGGAAATCCAACAGTCCTTTACACACTCATCCTTTTTCCTCCTCACTCACACCAACATCTCCTTTATTAGGGTTTATTCTCAAGGCTGTGGAAACAACCACAGAAAATTTAAAGCTATGGAAAAACCTAAATTAAAAGTGGTGTGTTGATAGTATGTTTATTTGGAACATCGTGGGATATAGTATTTAGTTTATGGTATTATAGCACAGGTAACCATGGATTAAATATCATTTGTATTGACTCACTTATGTTCAGAATTCCAGATACATTGTGTGGGAAACTCTTTTCATATTCTAAGCCCAGGAAGTTCATGCAACTTATTTATAGATTAAGAATGCCTCTGTCACTTGCCAGAGTGTTGTTTTGACAAAATACGTATAGAATAGATAGGCTGTTACAATTTTTAAATGGAAAGAAGAACCAAGCTGCATAATATTAAATTCATAAAATAATTTATGTAAGAATGTAAAAGAAACATTATTAATCCATCTCCACTGATTTCAATTTGTAATTGCTAACTTGGAGGAAGTTAAAATATTGTTTTATCTATTTAATAAAATTTGGTAAGCCAGTTAAATGATAAACAAGATTTGTGAGGTATACTAAATCTGTTTTCAAAGGCAAATTATTTTAAGTCTTGTTCTGCAAAATTTTATATATAAATGAATAACATTAATTACTAATGACTTTTACTCATTAAAAAAGATTCAACATATACTTCATTATCACATGTACTCAAAGTTTATTTACTATTTATATTTCACAGATGCAGATTGAACTTTCTTAATTGGTTGTAGTTAGTGTGTCTGTGTGTACACATGTGAAAAGATATTTAGGAATCACAGAAAGTTTTGACTTTATCATTCAATTCTCTCCCCTGCTCTAGGTTTTTACCAAGCCTTGCAAGGTCAGCATTAGAAAAAAACCTGGCAGATGCTTCAATAGAAATAAGTATTGATAATAATTTAGAACCAGAACTGGAAGATTACAAATGTAAGTATTTGCTGTATATTTTTTAAGTGAAATAATAATAACTTTTAAGAAAAATGGTTTTGTTTTCTATTTATTTTGTTTCATTTTGGGTTGAAGAAATAAATCTTTTTTTAAAAAAGATTAAAACCCACTTAAAAGTTATGCCTTAGACTACTTCCTGTATTTTGGTATCAGATACCGGTCTTCCCCCATGCCCACTCTCTTAAGAATCTCAATTGGCATGCGCATGTTAAAGGCTCTGAGAATTTCTGATAAAAATAAACTTGTGTGATTTTGTCTAACATTTTTTTCTAAATGTATTTCACCTTGGAATCTAAAATTCTTTTTTCCTTGCACAGCATTTCCATTTTGAGGACCAGCAGTCCTCAAAAGTGGTATGTGGGATATAGTATTTAGTTTATGGTAGTATAGCACAGGTAACCATGGATTACCTGTGGGTTATCTTATAGGATGTGTTTGTGAAACTATTCTAGGTTTAGATAGACTAAAGTAATATTCAGAGTACCATTTTATTTCTTCTTAATCTGCTTCCATATGTATGATGTCTATCCACAGAGTATCCAGCCATGTAACATGAAAAGTAGAGATATTTATTGAACAAGATACAAGAAACACAGTACATAAGACAATGATGCCTCAATCCCCTTCAAAGTAGTAACCTTGGGACCTCACAGTTCTCCCAGTCACTATCAGCTGCCCCTACATGGTACTTTACTGGATCTCATTGTTACCGAACAAGAGGTCCGAGGGAGGGGCAATACAATATTTGGCCCACCTAGGGATGCCCAAAACTGCTATACAACAGGGGCCCCTCCCAAAAACAAAATACTAATATCTACTGGGCCCTTCTGTCCGCTGCCAATTGGAAAGACATCTCTTAATGCCAGAGATTTGTGAAAAGGAAACAAAATGTTTATTTAATGCTATTCAGGCCTAATGCCTCCACTAAAATATCAAAGGTCTTTAGGGTATACACCTACACCCGCACAGCGCTCCCTTCTCCCACTGTCCCAGCTCCGGGTACCGTAAATCAGGAAAAGAGCACACGTCTGTATTGCAGGCTGCTGGCACCGTCAGCCGTGTCACTGTGCAGGATCTCGAGTTAATCCAAAGTACTGTGGTACCCTCTCATGGTCCACTGGCAAGAGTCCTTTGTACCCAGTTCCAGTCAAAGTCTCTCTTGCTTTTTCAGGCTCCGCGGCCAAAGGGGGCACCCCAAAGCCGCGTGGGCTTCTTCTACAAGCTGCAGGGGTCTGCACTCCACCAAAAGCATGTGGCTTTCTTCTTCACCTGGCTGCAGGGATCTCCATTCTGGCAAAGCTGCGTGGTTTTTCCCATTCACCTGGGAAAGAGGGGGTCCGCACCCTGCCAAAACCACGTGGCTCCCTCTTTCACCTCACCAAGAGGGGGTCCTCACTCTGCTGAAACCGCGTGGCTCTCTCTCACCTGGGCAGTTATCGCCTCATGACCCTGAGCCCATCTTTTCCGAGCTCTCACGCAGGCCTTCTCACTCAGGAGAGCAGCCCCCAGTTCCATCCTGAGTCCCCGCTACTCCCTTCTCACTCAGGAGTGCAGACCCTAGTTTCCATCCTCCTGAGTCCCAGCTACTCCCTTCTCCCTGGCTCCAAACTTGGCCACTGCTATTTAACATATCTATGAAACCAGTTAAAGGTTATACATATGTTAAATAATCATTCTAGAGGTTAGCTGCAAAACTGTTGCTATGCAAAACAACTCTCAATGGCCTGGCTCCATTCGTTTCTTCCCCCCGGGGGGAGGTGTGAGGACATCTTATATGTCTCTCCAATATTCCTACACACTTTGAATTCTGGACACTATTCCAAATCTTTTTTTGGGGGCCCCCCTGGCTGCACCCTGTATCATCATCAATGGTCTGAAATCACTTCCCTATTGTTTGGGGAAAAGCCAGAAGTTGCAGGACACCTAATCTGGGCTATAGGGGGGATGAATTACCTGGGTGATTCAATATTTTGACAAAAAACTCTGCATGCAATGTAATGCTTGAGCAGGTGCATTGTGGTGATGAAGCTGCCAGAGGTCTCCAGTTGCCCATAGCTGTGGCCTTCTTTTTTTTTTTTTTTTTTTAGATTTTATTTATTTATCTTTAGAGAGGAAGAGAAATATCAGTGTATGGTTGCCTCTCATGCATCCCCCACTGGCAACTGGCCTGCAACCCAGGCATGTGCCCTGACTGGGAATCAAACTGTGATCCTTTGGTTCACAAGCCCGTGCTCAATCCACTGAGCTACACCAACCAGGGCAGCTGTGGCCTTCTGAATCATCCAAATAGTTTCCATGGAGGAATGTTCAAGCTTAATGCAAAACTGGATGCAGATTTGTTGCTCTACTCGCTCATTTTGACTGCAACGGCCACACAACACACATGCTCACTCAGTGGTGTCTCTAGTCCCCACTGACTAGCACAGTGAAGTCATCATTGTTGATGCATGTGCATTCCAGTCCACTGTCCTTGTTACATCAATGTTGTGCAAACCGTTCTCATTATATTAACATTGGCTGGACTTTTTTAAAACAGACCTCGTATTGTCTTTTGTTGTTCTTTTCTCCTGGAGAGCCACATGTATAATTTTGAATTGGGGGGAAGTTTATTTCTTCCTATACAAGTTGCTCATTTTTCCAATAATGGGTAGTGAAAGTTTCTCTATTTTTGAGGTATTAATCACCTCAAAACATTCAGTGTTTTAACAGTATTGTATTAAAGGGGTCTATTGTGGTTTTCTTTGTAGTAGGTGTTTATTATTTTTGTATTTATTTATTTTTAGAGGGGGGGAGAGGAGAGAACAGAGGAGGAGGAAAACATGGATGTGTGAGATAAATGTCATTGGTTGCCTGTCACATGTCCCTAGCTGGGGACCTGGCCCACAACCTGTGCATGTGTCCTGACTGGGAGTTGAATTTGCAGGCCAGCTTTCAATCCACTGAGCCACACCAGCCAGGGCTGTCTGTAGTAGGTGTTCTTAGTTGTTGGACATACACTGAGATAAGAACTTGATATTAAGAAAATAAGATGACTTTTTTTAAAGTAAAATTTTAAACTCTGCATATTGATGGATCTGGGTATAGATATACACAGCCAATTCAGAGACAGAATAACCTTGGTTCTTTTTAAACTCATAATGTTACATGCGAATTATTTAACATTTCCAAAGAAATACTGCATCATTCAGACTATAGATTGCTTTGTCTTGGTAACAGGCTGTTAGCAGTTCTGATCTCAGTCATATGTAGGGGGTAAGGAACCTAAATCAAGAGACTTGATTCCTCTGATTCCATCCATCTTTAATGTCATCTGCTTTGGAAAATTCATTTAATTCACTTTTTTGGTTCAGGGGCCATGCTCACCAGGCAACATTCTGATAAGGATTTAGTTTTCTCCATTCAGGTCTTCCTCTAGGTAATGTGCTCATCTGACAAGCAGTGTATCATATAGTCCATATGAAAGTTGCAATTTTCATTGCAATGTAATACTTTGCAATTCTGTGTTTATATATAAACATTTATATGTAGATAAATTTGTGTCTTTAATAATCTCCTGAGAGTTAAGTTTGTTCTCTGTTGTGATGACGAAATCAGGTTTTGAGCTTATCAAGCTGAGGACTTAATGAATTCACCAAAATAATGCCATCCTCTGAGATTTCATAGACGATTGTTAGCCAGCTTTCTCCCAGGGAACTCTAGTATCCCTATTCTCTCCATGCATTTCTCTTTTTTAGCTTGAAATTTTAACAATAAGTAATGGTTGATTGAATTAAATCATCCTAATGACTTAAATATACTAAAGC
This sequence comes from Artibeus jamaicensis, assembly GCF_021234435.1. Lineage (NCBI taxonomy): Eukaryota > Metazoa > Chordata > Mammalia > Chiroptera > Phyllostomidae > Artibeus > Artibeus jamaicensis. The sequence continues at coordinate 6,533,315 of NW_026521822.1, forward strand.
ATAGATGATATCAGATGCTGTTTGAATCTAAAATTTTGCCTATCATTTTAACATACAAGTATATAGTAAAGTTACTGCACAATCCTGGTCTGTTCTTTCACAGTTTTATAGCAGGTCTATTTCAGAGACCCGATGGTGGTAAATATATAATAAGCCTTCAGCATGACAGCTTGTGTTTTTTTCCCCTATAGAACGTGTAAGTAAAAGCAAAAATGGTGAGGATCTATTAAAAGAAGAGGTGTACTGTGCTTTGGCATGTGTGTAGCACTCAGCAGTGACTAAACAGGGTGGCGGTGTAATTATTTTTATCTTAAAATTGTTCATGATACTCCATAGATGCTCATATTGCTTTTCTACCTTGTCTTTTAAAATACTTTAGCACTAAAGTAGAAATTTTCCTATTTAAAGTATGGAGGGAAAAGATGGGTCTGTTGTTTAAGGTATTGTAGTTGTCTACCTGCTTGCTAGGGTATTTCCACAGGATGGAATATTATTTGGAGTCAACAGATTGAACATACTCCACGTGGCAGAAAGAATATCAATTCTGTTTTTAGCTCTACCCATACCAGCTGGGAGATTTGAAGCAAATTACTTAATGTTTTGTTTTTCTTAGCTTCTTCATAATTCTTGTCTCATTATTAGGAAAATTAAATTAAATTATATGAGAAAACAGTAAGTTGAAGTTCCTGCTGTGGGACCTGGCACACAGAAGGTTCTCAGTTAATGATAGCTTCCATTATTGTAATCATTGCTACTACTACAATTACTACTATTAGTGTTATCATTAATGACCTTGGCATATATCAGACAGGGAACATGGGTGTCTGGTTACTGTAAGGAGTGCATATGACAAATCCCTGACATCAGTAAATTTATTACTTAGGTTCCTGACTTCAAGGAGCTTAGATTCGATTCTAGACCAACTAGAAGAGACATGCCAATAATAATAATATCATAAAATAATCGTGTAGCTCCTGGGGTGCTTATTTGAAAATACAGATCTTCTGGACCATCACTGAAAATAGTAATTTGGGAGGTCTGGCATGGGTTGATTCATTTGTATTTTTGATTAGGTATCTTGGGGGTTCTTGTGTGGGGTTTTTGAATGGGAGGATATGAAAACATGATGTTCAAGGTACTTTAAAGCACTTGAATGTATATTTAGTTTATATATGTATGATAGTCTTTGATCAAACAAGTTTATTAAGGTGACTTAGTTCTGGGGTTTTTTTCCTCTCAATTTTATCTATATACCATTTGCTGTATACATGGTTTTAATTAAATTTTATTACATTTTAGAAAATTGATTAAAACTTTTTATAGAGCTTTAACTTGTTTATATAGAGCTAAAAACACTCCAGCAGCCCTGACTGGTGTAGCCTAGTGGGTTGGGCACCATCCCACAAACCAAAAGATTGTTGTTTGGATTCCCAGTCAGGGCACATGCCTGGGTTGTGAGCCAGGCCCCCTGCTGGGGGGCATTCAAGAAGCAACTGATTGATGTTTCTCTTCCTCTTCCTCCCTTCCTTCCCCTCTTTCTAAAAATAAATAAATGAAATCTTTAAAAAAATAAAAACACTCTGGTGAATAAAACACCTTCAAGGTTATTATTATACTACCTTCCAGCTTATTTTTTTATTTTGTATGTTAAATTAAAATTCCTTGATGAGCCCACAAGACAGTAAAGATGCTGTATTGCATTCTGTATGGGCTGAACTTGACTTCTCTGAGGCGAGTGCAACTAGTGATTCTCTGTCCTGTGTGAGATTTTTAGGTGAGGTAGCATCTGGATCTCTGAGGATTGGAGCTGTCAGTGCACCAATCTATAATGCCCATGAGAAGATGAAAGTGCCTGATGTTCTGTTCTACGACAACGTTCAGGTAAGATCACTGCTTTGCATTCATGGATAAATCATCCCTTACTCTGCAGTAGTTCATTCTGATTCAAGTGAAATTGTTTAATTATTTTTTGTAATTCACTAAGTTCAATTTAGCTGATTCCAAATGAAGTGTTGGAATGTCTTCCATTAATGCATTGTGATATTGGAAGAGCTGCTGCTATTAGACTATAATAAATTTTATATGTGCACATATATTATGCTTCAGGTAAATGAAATGAACATATTATTGAATTAAAAAACAAAGTAGAATAATACTAATCCTGTCTTTTGCATCCCTGTTGGTTAAATCATTTTATTTCAAAGAGTGATATAACTTATGTATTCTTTCCTTCATATTTCTTTTCTTTTCCTGAAAGTTTCTAGTATTTTTCTATTCTTTATTTTATTTTTAAGGGAGGAAGGTAGATAATTTCCCACTTGTAAACTAAGTTATTATCAGGACCTTCTACTATGATGCAAAAATAAATATGTACATAAAATGCTTTATTGTAGATGTTCACTATAATAAGAAATTCTTTCAGAGAAAATCACTCATAAAAAGTTGTTTTTTTCTTTTCCAGATTTTCTGTCAAGTGGTTATATATTTATTTTTTAATAAAACACAGGCTTAAACTTTTCTACAGTATTTGATCACTAGTCTGCATGTAAATAATAACCTTACATTTACAAATAATATTAGAAAAACTACCTATTGTTTCAACTATATTAAATATTTAGGCATACTAAAGTAAATTTTTTTATTTGCCATTTTATGATCTATTTGTTGTTCAATGAGTATTATAATTTATATCTCTGTATTATATTAACAACATAGAAGTTATCTAGGTAAATTCTTTCTCGATAAAAATATTAAAGAAATATTTTGAAATCTGTCAAAACTTTAATTATCATTATGACATAGCAAAAGGCATAACCCAATTTGCTTTTTTTAGAAATATATTTTATTGATTATGCCATTACAGTTCTATTTTGCCCCTTCATTCCCCTCTACACCCCTCCCCCACCATTTCCCCCTTTAGTTTATGACCACGTGTCTCAAGTTCTTTAGTTTCTATATTTCCCATACTATTCTTGCCCTCCCCCTGTCTATTTTCTACCTACCATCTATGCTACTTATTTTCTGTACCTTCTCCCCTCTTCTCCTCCCACTCCCCTGTTGCTAACCCTCCACATGATCTTCATTTCTATGGTTCTTCTCCTGATCTAGCTGTCCTCTTAGTTTGTTTTTGTTTTAGGTATGGTTCTTAATAACTGTGAGTTTGCTGTCCTTTCACTGTTCATCTTTTTTATCTTCTTTTTCTTAGGTAAGTCCCTTTAACATTTCATATAATAAGGGCTTGGTGATGATGAACTCCTTGAATTTGATCTTATCTGAGAAGCACTTTATCTGCCCTTCCATTGTAAATGAAAGTTTTGCTGGATAGAGCAATCTTGGATGTAGATCTTTGGATTTCATGACTTGGAATACTTCTTTCCAGCCCCTTCTTGCCTGTCAGGTCTCTTTTGAGAAATCAGCTGACAGTCTGATGGGCACTCCCTTGTAGGTGACTGTCCCCTTACCTCTTGCTGCTTCTAGGATTCTCTCCTTCATTTTAATCTTGGCTAATGTAATGATGATGTGCCTTGGTGTGTTCCTTCTTGGGTCCAACTTCTTTGGGACTCTCTGAGCTTCCTGGATTTCCTGGAAGTCTGTTTCCTTTGCCAGATTGGGGAAATTCTCCTTTATTATTTGTTCAAATCAGTGTTCCACTTACGGCTGTTCCTCTTCCCCTTCTGGTACCCCTATAATTCGGATGTTGGAGCGTTTAAAGATGTCCTGGAGGTTCCTAAGCCTCTCCTCATTTTTTTGAATTCTTGTTTCTTCATCCTTTTCTGTTTGATCATTTTTTTCCTCCTTCTGGCATACTCCTTTGATTTGAGTCCCAGTTTCCTTTCCATTACTATTGGTTTCCTGTGCATTTCCGTTCATTTCAGTTAGTTTAGCCTTCATATGTTCTTCTAATTTGTGACTAAAATCAACCAGTTCTGTGAGCATCCTGATCACCAGTGTTTCGAACTGTGCATCTGAAAGTTTGGCTATCTCTAGATCACTTAGATTTATTGGCTCTGGGGCTCTGAGTTGTTCTTGAGCCATGTTTTGATCTGTTCATGCCTGTTACGTAGGAGGAGGTGTTCACCAAGGTGGGGCTACCCAGGTCGCTGGTTTGTGATGCTGTATGTGAGGGTGGGGTCAGAGAGGGACAATGGTGGTCTCCTCTGCCACTTTCTGCCACTGAGGCCTGCATGGTCTGTCTCACTGCTTCGCTCCTTCACTGGTTTATCTGCACTCGAATGTGTGACTGTGGTCAGCCCTCAGTGGGTCCACCGCCTTGTGCCGTCAGTGGGTCTGCCCGCTACTCCACACCTGGGATCCACCTACGGCTGCCGAGCACCTGGGTTGGGCACCCAGGTCTGTCAGGTGGATCTTTCCTGCCCAGTCCAGCTCTGCTGCTGGCTCTGCCCCTTTTACCGGTTTGGCTAAAGGGTTTGTTGTTGTCAGACTTCCATGTAGTTCACTTTTCTGTGCTTTGGCTGCCTTTTTGTTGCTAAAACTTTGTTGTTTTTAAACTTGGTTGTGCGAGAAGATACAGTGCTTCCACCTATGCCTCCATCTTGGCAGAAGTCGCTTTTTATTTATTCTTCAGCTTACAAATGTAGATTTTGTTTTCTTCCAGAACATTAATATTATTAAAAAAGCAGTAGACAAATGAACAGAAAATGAGGTTTCTTATAGGATACAGAGGAGGAAAAAAATCTTGCCTATTAATAAAGACAAAAAAATGATTGTAAGGAAAATATACTATTTCAAAGTAGTGATGGTATTACACTGTCCATACAGTAATCAGGGATAAAGAAAAAAAGAATCAGGAAACTTTCATATAGGTGAAAATTTGAAAGACTCCATCCTAGCAAATGTTGAAAAGACTTGCCAGCATATAAGAATGTAGGAAATTGAAAGGATCATTTTGCCCCCGAACACAGTGTCTATTGCCATGGTGCTTGTGCAGGTCTGCTGTGAACCTTGCACAGTGTCCCTGAGGGGCTCTCTGTGGCGTGTCTCCAAGCATACTTTCTCTTCATAAAGCATTATGAGGTAACCATTAGTGAACATTTTTAGCTGTACCAATTATAGCAACAGTGGCTTGATTAAATTTACTTTTGTTCTATACACTACTATTTCCTTTTACTGCCGAACTTCATCTTTGAAGCAGCAGTCTTAAGTGCCTCTTCAATACGTAGGTTCTTCTATATCATCTTGTTCTATGCCCTTACCACATTGCATTGAAAACGATTTTTAAAATGTGATTTTCCGGCCCCGACTGGTGTAGTTCAGTGGATTGAGCGCACGCTGTGAACCAAAGGGTCGCCAGTTTGATTCCCAATCAGGGCACAAGCCTGGGTTGAGGGCCAGTTCCACAATACAGGGTGCTTTAGAGGCAACCACACATTGATATTTCTTTCTCTCTCTATCTCCTTCTCTTCCCCTCTCTCTAAAAATGAATAATAAAACTTTTTTAAAAGTGTCACTTAAAAAAAAATAAAATGTGTTTTTCCATACTACTAATGCAGTGTTGTGTTTTTTTCCTTTATTTTTTGTATCTCCAGCAAATAGCATAGTGCCTGGTACATTGTGACTGCTGAATAAATATCTGTTGAGTGAATTAGTGAAAAGATGAATAACATTTGAATACTCATAATAAAGAGTATTCGTTCCTTAAACTTTTATCAAGAAATATTACAATTGTAGCACTTTGGGGGAGAAGTTCAAGGAAAGAGAGGTTAATAGCCTTTTAATGAACTTAATAGCTTAATGAACTTTAGATCTGAAAAATTATATAAATATCTACCATGTGTCAAGCCTTGTCATGAGATGTTAGGATACGGAGATTAAAATACACATATGCATGCATGTGCATACACATGCACACAGCTGTAGAGCTCAAGTTGCCTGGGTTTATCAAGGGGGGAAAAAGACAAGTAAGTACACATAGTTACTATACAGTGTAATAAAAGTACATTCAGGTTATCATGGTAGCACTGAAGAGGGGATGGTCACTAAGGAGTGACCTTTGGTATTAAGAGTCTAAGGTATTAAGAGTCTAAGGTATTAAGAGTCATTTAAGGAATTTTAAAGAAAGAAATGACATGATTTTGATCAACAAAGTGACATTACAGGCATACCTTGGAGATATATTGCAGGTTTGGTTCCAGACCACTGCATTAAAGCAAGTATACCAATAAAGCAAGTCATAGGTTTTTGCTAGTGGAGGGTTTGCTAGTTTTCTGCCTTCAGTTGGTATAAAAAAATCTGTGAAGTGCGATAAAGTAAAACACAATAAAATGAGGTATGCTGGTACTGTAGAGAGCCTATTGGCTCAAGAAGAGACTGAAGTTAGAGAAGCCAAATTGGCTTATCAAAATCTGGGCCAGAGATCATAAAAACCAGAATGAAAACTGTGGGGATGAAAAGGAAAGGATAGATACAGTTGATTTTTTGGTGGCTTAATACCATAGCTTAAACTTGGCGTTTAATTGGCTCTTGGTAAAGGAGGAGTGAGGTGGGCAGGCAGAATATGAGGAAAGGGATTTGGCCAGGTAGTAGAAAATGATACTATTAATCAGGATAAAAGATGCAGGATATAAAATGAATTTGAGAAGAAAGTAATGAGCCAAGTGTTGGATATGTTGAGTTTGAGGAGATAGGGGGATAAGCAAGTAGTTCAATAGTTACTCTAGAAGGACAGGGCTAAAGTCGAGGAGAAGTGTTGCTGTTGAAAATCAGTGTAGAGTTGGTACTTGAAGCCATGGAATGGATGAGAGAGGAGTTAGGGAGAGGAGGGTCAGAAGTAGATCTTCAAATACTGAAGGGGGCTCCCAACCTCTGCCCATGGCCTTTCCTCTGTCCTCAAGACAGGGGATACTGTTTTAAAATAGACACAACCTGCTCTGCCTTATACTGTGATCCCCCGTACCCCAGGAAAGCATGTAAAAAGATGGAAAAAGAACAAATGAAGGAACTTGGGGAAAATTTAAGGAATTACTACAACGAGAAGACCCAACTCAGAAGACTATGGAGAGGAATTGATAGAAAGGTAGGAAGTAATATGGAGAGACAGAGAACTGGCAGAGGACACTTCTGGGAAATTATCTGTGGTGCTAAGTGGTCCAAGAGGTTAAGAGAAGAATTTTGTAGGCCTGAGTCTTAGCTAATATTTATTGATTTGAATAATCTAGTTTAGATCTAATGAAGGCATGAAGTAGTAGGACATGAGAAAAAGTAAAAAAGACTGTAGATATAATAGTCTGGGGTATTTTTCAGTTATTTTACATTGCTTTTTTACTTGGCTGTACAGCTGCTCATTCTAATTTTTTTCTATTCTTTATGCAGATTAGCCCATTTATTTCTGGGAGAATTTAATGTTATCTGGATATTGGCTGTGAATTTTCATGTTAGAAGGAAGAGGTCTCCAGACTACAGTATCCCTAGAACCAGGATTAAAAGAATGTTCTAGGACTCCTTTTGAACTTGGTGACCATACACCTTGGTTTGCTTAATATAGTCCCTGTTTACATGTGTTGTTCCAGCATAAATACTGATAATACCTCTTTTTATACTTCAAAGTGTTCCAGAAAGGACCATAAATCGATATCTCATCCTACTCCACACCTTCTTAAAATTCTAGCTCCATGGTGTATCTGAAAGCATTTAAAAAATAAGAAGAACCTCCAACATACATCAGGCTAAGCTCATATGTTCTTAAAGGAGGGGAAAAAAACTTTCTCAGTTTTTCTAAGATACTGTAACAGAAAATATTGCTTAATTTGACAAGTAAAAGGAAAATATTCTAGATATCAAAAATATTCATAAACCAAGAAAAGAAAAGCAAGTAACAAACTAGAAAAATAACTGCAGCATATATTAGATACAAAATGAGGAGCCAATTTAAACAAAATAAAGAGACTTCACCAGATTTATTATTGAGAGAATCAGATTCCTCTCTCATCTGTTCCATGGCTTTAGTTACCAGCTCTACTGTGCCTTTTTACAAGTAATGAACTTACGTAATTTCAGTACTTAAGAGGCTAGTATTGTTTTGATACAGAAAATCAGGAGAAAGTCATATGGATAGTAATTGGTTTGGGGCTATATTAATAGCTCTCCCCTCAATCCCAGACCTCTTGAACCTGTGTGAGTTATTGTTGTCCTATTTTTCAAGATACAAAAGAGCAATGTAATTTCTTTTGTGGCTATTGTGAATAACTTCAATCTTGTTCTTTTATTATGTTGTATCATAATATGAGTAAAAAGTATGGAAAGTAAATAATATATATTTAATTTTAAAGCTATACATCCTTTGAAGGTAAAGATTGAGAATAAATCAGTGTAGCCTCGCTGGGTAGCTCAGTTGATTAGAGTGTTGTCCCAATATGCCAAGGTTGCAGGTTCAGTCTCTGGTCAGAGCACATACAAAAAGTAACCAGTGAATGCATAAATAAGTAGAACAAAATTGATGGTTTTCTCTCTCTCTCTCTCTTTCCCCCTCTCCCCATTTGTAAACTCAATAAGTAAAAAATTAAAATAAATCAGTGTAAAATGTTTCATGGAAATCTGCAGTTATTTTAGAAAGCCTTTCTACAATATATTTACATTAGCAAGTATTAATTTAAATATTATGTTAAATTATAATTGTGCAGTAGCTGACAAATATTTGAAATATTGGTGAATAGTTTAGTTTTGCTCAGGTGTCCTATTTCAGGTTTTTAATATGAGTGACCTAATTGGTTATATAACTTACTTATAACCACAGCATTAATTTTGGTTTTTTAAAAAAATCAAACTGTTTAGTAATTATATAATAGGTGTTTTCCTTTCCATTGAAGACATCATTATAGTTAACTTTCTTATTTCCCTTTGATTATGCAAAACACAATTAACCTGTAGTTCTTGTTCTCCAGCACATGGTAGTGATGGAAGATATGCTCAAAGACTTTCTTCTTGGAGAACATCTATTATTGGTTGGTAACCAGGTAAGTTATGGCGGAACTCAGGTACTAATTGATAGTAACAGTATAAAAGCAGTAAGTTTCTTGACTTTATTTGAATAAGTGTTTAGAAGTGATTTTTTTCTCACCTAAATTACTTATTTAATTAAACGATAAGGGTCTTCTACCTTCTAAACTTCAGAATCACCTCAGGGCTTAAATCAACCCCCCACCCCCATTTAATCACCCATCAAGCTCTATCTATTCTGCCTCTTAAATATCTACTCTTCTTTTCCACACCTGTCATCCTAGTCCAGCTCACTGTGACCTAGCACCTAGATTATAGTAAGTTTCCTAAAATAGCTCCAGCCCGGCCTTATTCCCATTTTGATCTACTCTCTACTCTGCAACCAAATTGATACTTGTAAAACTAAAATCTGATTAAACCTTTTTTTTCCCCTTTCCCCTGTTTAAATTGACTCCTTACTGCCCTTAGGTTTATAGTCTACAGTGTCTTGCAGGATCTGGCCCCTGCCCATCATTCTAGTCCTAAGCCTTGGCTCTCTGCTTCCTGGCACTATTAGCTTGAGCCACTCTGAACTCCTGCAGTTACTTACGTCTGCTCTAATCTAATCATCTTCTCTGCATGGAGCACTTCCAGTCCCCTCCCTACAACCACATCCCCTACCTCCCTGGAGGTCTTTCTTAGTCTCCCTTGCTTTTTTGTATCCTTCTAGCTCTTTGTCATCACACCAGTCTCCCATTACTGTATTTACATGCAAAATCGTGTCTTCCCAGTGTGTCTGTGTGCTCCTCAAGAGCAGACACCACAGTTCTCTTGTTCATCTCTATACCCTCAGTTCCTACCAGCATAGTACGTGCTACATAGTAGATATTCAGTATGTGTTTATGGAGGCAATGGATGCATATTTTATATTTAGTAGGTTTCTGATAATTTTTTTAAATTGAATTATTAGACTCAGTAAGCATCACCTTGTTTATTTTTTAAATTGGTCTTAAGGATAACAAGCTTTCAGAAGGAGTTTAGTCTTCGTTTTTCCTTTTTTTTAACCTATAAAAAAACAAAACATCTGCTTTATTTAGTCTCTCAAACTTATCATTTTAAAATGTTGATTTTTTACAAAGTAGGCCAGTTGAGTGGTTTACTGGTTGAGCGCACTGACTTGGAAGTTAAGCTCCAATAGTAACTCTTTCACATATGGCTGTAATTTTGGGCACATTGCTTATCTTACTAAGACTCAGTTTCCTTATATCTAATCTGGGAATAAAATTTGTACTATCAATACTTCATTGGGTTAATCTAAGAATCTCATGAGATAGTGAGCACAAAGCACTTTACACAGTGCTCAGCTCATGGTAGATGCTCAGTTAAAAATTACATGTGTGTACCATTGTCCTCTTAAAAAGCCATTTAATATTCCTTATTTCATTTTTTTCTAAATGATTAAAAGGAAATTGATAAATATTTTTCTTTACATAATATATTTTATCATTTCTTTTCAAATTTTTAAATTGTTGTTCAAGTACAGTTGTCTCCATTTTCTCCCCATCACTCCCCCCAACCTCGGCCATCCCCACCTCCCACCCTCCATCCTATCCTTCTTTGGCTTTGTCCATGTGTCCTTAATACTTGTTCCTGAAAAACCTTTCTACTTTTCCCTGCATAATCTCCCTCACTTCCTCTCTGGTGACTGTCAGTTTGTTCTTTATTTCAATGTCTCTGGTTATATTTTGCTTGCTTGTTTGTTTTGTTGAATAGGCTTCACTTATAGGTAAGATCATATGCTATTTGTCTTTCACTGCCTGTCTTATCTCACTTAGCATAATGCTTTCCAGATCTATCCATGCTGTCACGAAGGGTAGGAGCTCCTTCTTTCCCTCTGCTGTGTAGTACAGCATCGTGTAAATGTACCATAGTTTTCTGATCTGCTCATTTACTGATGGGCACTTAGGTTGCTTCCAGCACTTGGCTATTGTAAATTGTGCTGCTATGAACATTGGGGTGCATAGGTTTTTTGTAACTGGTGTTTCAGGATTCTAAGGGTGTAGTCCCCAAAGTGGAATTGCCTAGTCAAAGGCAGTTTCATTTTTAATTTTCTGAGGAATTTCATACCATTTTCCATAGTGGCTGCCCAAGTCTGAATTCCCACCAACAGTGCACTAGGGTTCCCTTTTCTCCACAGTCTCTCCAGCATTGGTTATTTGTTGATTTGTTCATGATGGCCATTCTGAGCAGTGTGAAATGGTATCTCATTGTGGTTTTAATTTGCATCTCTCTGATGGCTAATGATGTTGAGCATCCTTTCATATGTCTTTGGGCCCTCTGTATGTCCTCCTTGGAGAAATGTCTGTTCAGGCCCTTTGCTTATTTTTTAATTGGATTGTTTGTCTTCCTGGAGTGGAGTCATGTGAGTTCTTTATATATTTTGGAGATCAAACCCTTGTCTGAGGTAACATCTGCAAATGTATTTTCCCATAAAGTTGACTCCCTTTTCATTTTGCTGATGTGTTCTTTAGACATGTAGAAGCTTTTTATTTTGATGAAGTCCCATTTGTTTATTCTTTCCTTTATGTACCTTGCTCTAGGGAATATATCATTGAAAATATTGCTGCTTGGAGAATATCTGAGATTCTCCTCACCATGTTCTCCTCTAGGGTTTTTATGGTGTCTCGACTTATATTTAAGTCTTTTATCCATCTCGAGGGTTTTTTGTATATGATATAAGTTGGTGGTGGAGTTTCTAATTTTTGCATGTACCTGTTGAGATGTCTCAACACCATTTGTTGAAGAGGCTATTTTTACTTCATTTTGTGCTTCTGTCTCCTTTGTCAAATATTAATTGACCATAGAGTCTTGGGTTTATCTCTGAGCTATATTCTGTTATATTCTGGTTATATTGGGTTATACTCTGTTCCATTGATCTATGGGTCTGTTCTTATGCCAGTACCAGTTTTGATGACAGTGGTCTTGTAATACAGTTTGATATTGGGTATTGTTATCTCTTCATTTTTGTTTCTCTTTCTCAAAATTGCTATAGCTATTCAGGATTATTTATGGTTCTATATTATTTTTGAAATGTTCTATATCTGTGGAAAGTGATAAATTATTCATGTTATTTTTTTCACTTTTTGCAAAGCTTTACCTTCTATTTACTGAAAAATTATTTTTCTTGATCAGTCTATATACCAGAATAGGAGGAAGATCAGTTAATAGTCCATTCAGTATTCAGTCTCTGATATTGAAGCCCAGGAAATCAGGATATTCTAAGACAAGTTGACTAAGTTTTAATTTTGTAAGTTTGTAACTTTCAGTGAAGGAAACAGGTAAATTAGATAGAATCTAAGAGGTGTTCACTTACAGTAAATAATTGGGTGACCCATTCAACTGAAAATGGTAACAAACTGAGAGGATCAGAGACTGGAGCATTATTACTAGCACAGAATAATGCTGTACTAATTACGGTATTTTAAAATTTCTATCAATCATAGTAATCAAGTGCTAATTAGTATTTAGCTAATTAAATGAGGTCTAACTTTGTGCATGCTTACCTTTACCAGGTCAGGGAGTGGCAATTGGACCAAAGTGACAGGTTAAAATCTAAACAGAACTTTTCAAGTACTTAAGTGATTTCAGTTCCTTTCAAACTTGTTTTCAAAAGCTAATGTCTATCTTGGCTGGTGTGGCTTAGTTTAGAGTGTTGTTTGGAGTGCTGAAAGGTTGCAGGTTCAATTCTCTGTCAGGGCACATACATAAGTGTGGGTTTGATCCCTGGTTGGGGAGCAAATGGAAGGTGGCCAATCAATATTCTTCACACTGATATTCCTCTCTCTTTCTCTCTCTCTCTCTCACTTTCTTTCTCTCTAAAAGCAATGAAAAAAATGTCCTTGAGTGAGGATTTTTTTAAAAAGCTAATGTTGGTGTTAACATCTCAGCAAAGATTATAGAATCTTTTTTCCTTATTTTCTTTATTGAGGTATAATTGACAAAATTATATTTAAAGTGTATAATGTGATGATTTGATATATTTATGCATTATTAATAATTATACATTGTGACAAGATTCCTCCCATCTAGTTAACACATCCATTACCTCACCTACTAACCTTTATTTTTGGTGGGAACTTTTAAGTCTCAATTATACAATACAGAGTTATCAATTATAATCACCATGGTAAACACTAGATCCTCAAGCATTTGTTCATCTGTTAGGTGAAAGTTTGTACCTACTTACCAACTTCTCCCTAATTTCCCTGTCTACCCTTCCCCCAGAAATCACTTTTCTACTCTGTTTCTAGGAGTTTGATTTTATTTACTTATTTTTTTAGATTCCACATATAAGTATTTATCTTTCTCTGACTGGCTTATTTCACTTACATAATACCCTCCAGGTTCATTATGGTTAGACTCGACTGCTTCCATTTGGTAAATGTGAGGGAGGATGATAGCACCTGTGATTAGCATGTACCGCACAGGGATGTACTTTGAGAAGGGCTGGTGTGGAGTTACGTGTTCTCTTTCCCTGTGCTTTTCTCCCTCTAGATTTCTTTTTCTGGAATGTGTACTTTTGCAGTCATGGTAACAACAGCTTTGAAAAAATAGTCTGCTTTTTTTTTTACTAGTGGTATTTCAGTATTTCTCTTTATATTTTATGCGTCTTCTCACCTTCACCCTTATTTCTATCTTGTGAAACAAATCAATTAAAAAGAAAAAGATAAGCAAGTAAAGGTGCAGCTGTTAGATAGGTTAAGGACTGTGGACTCAAATCTCATGGGGCAGTGTCACTAGTGTTTTCACTGACATGCAGAGTGACAGCCATCTGGGAAAGTGCCTGTTTTACTCACATGATTTGTTTTGAAAATAAGTAAACCATTTAAAACAGGTTATTTGGCTCCTTTCTTTTTCTTTCTTTCTTTTTTTAGGTTTATAGTTCTTTTATTTTATCTATTTTTTTATCTGGTTCCTTCTCTTTGTCTTTTTAATAAAAACAGTTTATGACAGATACTCAAAAAAAAAAAGAAAAAAACACCACCACACAACTCAATTTGAAGTGAGGCTTTGGGAATTAAATATTAATTAAATATTTGGGAATTAAATATTAAATATTAAATAAGAGAAACCAGAAGTGGATTAGTGTAATTATACAATACAGTCAGTGTTAATGAGTGCTCCTAAAACATACTGTCTGTAGATAGATGCAGTCTACCCAGCCTTCTGGTGGCAAAGTAAAACTGGCTGAAGTCCATGAACAAAAAGCTTCAATAGTGGAAGTAAAAAGGTTTTGAAAGATTGCTGTTACCAGTGGCAGTTTTTTACGTGAATAAATTAAAAAGACTCAGAAAGTATGCTGATTTTGAGAAAACTCAAGGTTTATCATCTTTATTAGGTCCAATTCTACCTTTTCTATCCATAGAATGTCTTTTCTATCAAGGTTAGCAAAGATTTCACAACTATTCTATTGTGAACTTAAAATCAGTTCTATAAACATCACCTTTGGCAAAATAAAGTAACTCACATATTCTTTTGGTGCAATGACATCAATTTTGGGGGCAGTTTTATAACTTTATTCAACTGTCAGCAGTTAGTTCTCTTCCACATTAACTGTTTGTAGATTTTCAAAAATGGTGACAGGCACATAGGTAACCAAGGTACAGTACTTGATTGGTGAATGTTCATCCTCATTACCTTTTTCTGGACAACTACACCCAGACACAGTGTGGGACACTCTTTGTTCCTTGGGACCAGACAGCTTTCTTAAGCCTGGCGTCAATGTGTACATTTGAACTTCCCCTCTCCTTCATGGGAAATTTCCCAATCTCTTTGAGTGCCTGAGGGAAAGCCTTCTTAAAACGTACTCTGTTCCATCCATGTTGTTGCAAAGGGTAGTAGCTCCTTCTTTCTCTCTGCAGCATAGAATTCCATTGTGTATATGTACCACAATTTTTGGATCCATTCATTTACTGATGGGCACCTAGGTTGCTTCCAACTCTTGGCTATTGTAAATTGTGCTGCTATGAACATTGTGGTGCATAGGTTCTTTGATATTGATGTTTTAGGATTCTTAGGATGTAATCCTAGCAGTGGAATTGCTGGGTCAAAAGGCAGGTCGATTTTTATTTTTCTGAGAAAAATCCATACTGTTTTCCATAATGGTTGTACCAGTCTGCACTCCCACCAACAGTGAACTAAGGACCCCGTTTCCCCACAACCCCTCCAACATTTGTTGTTTGTTGCTTTGTTTATGATAGCCATCCTGACTGGTGTAAAGTGGTATCTCATTGTGGTTTTAATTTGCATCTCTCTGATAGCTAATGATATTGAGCATCTCTTCATGTGTCTCTGAATGTTCTGTATGTCCTCCTTGGAGAAGTGTTTGTTCAAGTCCTTTTCCCATTTTCTAATTGGGTTGGGTGTCTTCTTAGAGTGGAGTCGTGTAAGTTCTTTGTATATTTTAGAGATTAAACCTTTGTCTGAGGTATCATTGGCAAATATGTTTTCCCATACAGTTGGTTGTCTTGCTAATTTAATACTGTTTTCTTTAGCCATGCAGAAGCTTTTTATTTTGATGAGATCCCATTTGTTTATTCTTTCCTTTACATTCCTTGCTCTAGGGGACATATCAGTAAAGAAGTTGCTGCGTGAAATATCTGAGATTTTCTTGCCAATGTTCTCCTCTAGGACTTTAATGGTGTTATGACTTACATTTAAGTCTTTTATCCACCTTGAATTTATTTTGGTGTATGGTGTAAGTCTGTGCTCAAAATAGGCCAGGTGCTGAAAGACAAATACCATATGATCTCACCTTTAACAGGAAGCTAAACAACAAAACAAACAAGTAAGCAGAAAAAAAACCCCCAAAAAAACAAAGACACTGAAATAGAGAACAAGGGGATAGTGACCAGAGGGGAGAAGGAAGGGAAGTTAAGGGGAAAAAGGGGGAGGGATTTGGAGGAACAAATAGGAAGGACACAGGGACGAGAACTAAGGTGGGGGGAGGAAATGGGAGGGAGGTGGGGAGCAAGGGGCAGGGGAGGCTGGGATGGGAAAAATAGACAAAAAACTGTACTTGAAAAATAACTAAATAAAATTGAAAAAAAAAACAACAAAAAAAAACGTACTCTGTGGGTGCACCTGTGAATGTTGATGGTGTGTTCTCTGCTCACTACCTTGTTGATGGCAGAACAGCCCTTCTTGCCATTCTTCTTATTGGGACCCATTATGCTGGGCCCAAGATGGAATGAAACCAAAACTGATTTTTTTTTTATCCTTTTAATTTTCTGTGTGGGATTTTAGGGCAAAGTTCATCTCCTTTCCAGTAAATGAGGCAGAATTACTGCCTGTCACTCAAAAGGATAAGGTTTCTGGAAATTACATATTTGATGGTCCCCTAGTACATAACGTTGCATATTGTAAAACCACTTTTCTATGCTGTTACATGCAGAACTTTCCACTTACTACAGTTATGACGTGACATGTACCTTCATGCAATTAGAAGTTTCATACTGGCTTTTAAAAAATTCATAGCATGACTTTCTATTTATTTCAACTTTACTAACAGAGTAAAATGAGAAATGTCTATTTTTTTTCCAGTCAGTGGTACTTTTTCTGTCCCAACTGTACTCAGGAATGATCTTCCTTTCTTCCCATATCTTATTTCCTTTTGGTTTGTACAGCTATATTCTATTCGATATACAAAATACTTACTGTGAATATTTTGGGTTATAGAATCAACCTATGGTAGTATTTTTTGTTGTTGTTTAAAAATTCCATAAGAAAAACCTGTTTTTGTATAGGAATACTTGAGTTTTGAGCACAGTTGCATTTTATCATAAATTTGAAGGGAAAAATATTTTCTCAATGTAGTGTTCTAAAGTGCTAAGGTACTCCTTAAATAAGAATTTTTTTTCATTTATAGTATTTTATTTTAAGAAATGAAAATTTAATCATCTAGAAAGTGATTTTTCCTAGTTTCTGACATTATACCAAATTTCAAAGCAAGTCATCAAAATGTAATTTATATGTAATTTATATGTAACGAGGCACAATTAGTACTTCACAGTCACTTATATGTGAATGTAGTCCAGTTATATGCCAGGTTCGTTAACTTCTTTAAAAAAATTAAGCTAGCCTTTTTACCAGTTTATCAAATAATAGTACTTGGTGAAATTATCTGTAAGCACTTGAAGTCTATAGACCGTATATGTTACCTTTACCAAAATTCTAATATATTATGACTTCCTTATCAAATAAAAAGTTAGCCCTGTCTGTCTGTCATATAGTGCGCCCTCTCTGTCTCTGACTGTCATGTGCCTCATGTTTTTACAGTGCTAATTCTTTAGGTACTCCTTTTATTTCCATGGTAATATCTGATCAGCAGTGAGATAAATCTTAGAAAGCATCTCTTAATTTTATTTTCTTGCTAAAAGCTGAAAGTGGTTCCCTCTTGCCTATCAGATAAAATCTATTACATAGGGAGACATTCAGAATGACCTTTGACCTGGCTACAAACTACTCTTGTAATTCTAGTTCTTCCAAATTAGAGTTTCTTACCCTCCCTGGTATACCATGTGTTTTTGTTCCTTTGGCTGTTTTTCATACAGAGCTCCTTGCCCTCATCTTTGTCTGTGAGAATTCTGCCAGTATTCAACAGCTCAGATGTTTTTTCTCTCTGAAGTGTTTTTAGTAACCCCCCAAAAATCTCGCCTTTGTCTGAATTTTTACAGTATATTATTATGATTTTGATTCAGTTTTCTTTTATAGTTCCAATGAAATTTTTATTTCTTATATAATTGAATTGTTTCTGGCTTTTAAAAAAGCCAGACTGGAATTCTGACTTGGAATACTTCTTCTCAGCCCCTTCTTGCCTATAAGGTCTCTTTTGAGAAATCAGCTGACAGTCTGATGGGAACTCCTTTGTAGGTGACTGTCCCCTTATCTCTTGCTGCTTCTAGAATTCTCTCCTTCATTTTCATCTTGGCTAATGTAATGATGATGTGCCTTGGTGTGTTCCTTCTTGGGTCCAACTTCTCTGGGACTCTCTGAGCTTCCTGGATTTTCTGAAAGTCTATTTCCTTTGTCAGATTGGGAAAGTTCTCCTTTATGATTTGTTCAAATGAGTTTTCCACTCGTGGCTGTTCCTCTTCCCCTTCTGATACCCCTATAATTTGGATATTGGAACATTTAAAGATGTCCTGGAGGTTCCTAAGCCTCTCTTCATTTTTTTGAATTCTTGTTTCTTCATTCTTTTCTGTTTGGTCTTTTTTTTTTCCTGGTCCACTCCATTGATTTGAGTCCCAGTTTCCTTTCCACCACTATTGTTTTCCTGTGCATTTCCCTTCATTTCACTTAGTTTATCCTTCATTTTCCATCAAATCTGTGACTTAAATCAACCAGTTCTGTGAGCATCCTGATCACCAGTGTTTTGAACTGTGCATCTGAAAGTTTGGCTATCTCTAGATCACTTAGAATTATTGGCTCTGGGGCTTTGAGCTGTTCTTGAGCCATAATGTTTTGGTCTGTTCGTGCCTGTTAGGTATGAGGAGCGGAGCCTTCGGTGTTCACCAGGGCAGGGCCACCCAGGTTGCTTGGTTGTTAAGCCATATGTGAGGGCAGGGTCAGAGAGGGGCAATGGCGTTTGTTTTGTTCTCTCTCAGATTTCTGTCCCCTCTGCCACTTCCCACAAGCAAATTGGGCCCTTCTGGTGCTGGTTCCTGGGTGTGTGGGCTTGTGTACCTTCCAGAACCCTGTGGGTCTCTCCAACAAGCTGTCCCGGCATCTCGACCCTGAAAGCCTTTCCAGTTGGTACTTTCAGGCTCTAATTCCCATCGCTGGGGCCCTGGCCTGAGTGGTCTTTCTCACTGTTCGCTCCTTCGCTTGGTTTATCTGTGCTCAAATATGTGACCATGGTCAGCCAGCCACCATGTGCAGTCACTGGGTTCACCCATTGCCACCCCATGCCTGGGATTCGCCAACCACTGCTTGCACTCCTGGGTCTGTCTGGCTGATCTTTCCTGCCCCACCCGGCTTCACCGCTGACTCCACCCCTCTTACCGGCCTGGCTGAGTGGTTCGTTGTTGTCGGACTTCCATACAGTTCAATTTTCTGTGCTTTGGCTGTTTTTGTTGCTAAAACTTTGTTGTCTTTAAAGTTGGTTGTGCGAGGAGGCACAGTGTTTCCACCTACACCTTCATCTTGGCTGGAATCCAATGTCCTTTTCTGATCATCTCATTTAGTGCTACAACATCCCTTTGAGATAAATATTTTAATTTTTCACATTTTACAAATAAGCAGACTGAAACTCAAAAAAGTTAAAATATTTGCTTGAGATTACATACCTATTTAATGACAAATTTAGGACTTAGACCTTTAAAGCTCATGCGTTTTTTTTTTGTTTTGTTTTGGTTTTTTTTGTTCATCAGATCAGGCTAATTCTTATACTAGTAATAACAGCAAGAACAATGATAACGTATAATAGGTAACTTATGTGAAGTGCTTTACATGCAGAGTACAGAGCATTTAAAAATTTTTATTACAAAACATTTTAAGTATATTCTACAAAAAGTAGAGTATGTCATAAACTCCCTTGTACCCATCACTGAGCTTTAAGAATTATCAACATTTTGTCCATCTTATTTTATCTATCCCCTCAGCACTTTTAAAATATCTTTTACATAATGCATTTTTATTTTAAATATCTCAGAGTATATAGCTAATATAACCATAATTCTATTATTATACCTAACAATCAGCATCCAATCAAAATTTGATGATTCCATCTAATTGATGTGCCTCTCAGGTCCCTTTTTGTTGTTGTTTGTTAAATTATGTTATTGCTTAATTACAGTTGTCTGCATTTGCCCCCATCAGTCTCCCCCCACCCCAACCAAACCCACCTCCCTCCCTTGCTTCTAACCCCCCTTGGTTTTGTCCATGTGTTCTTTAATACTTGTTCCTGAAAACTCTTCCCCCCATTATTCCTTACACCTCCCCTCTAGTTACTGTCAGATTATTCTTAATTTCAAAGTCTCTGGTTATATTTTGCTTGCTTTTTTTCTTTTGTTGATTAGGTTCCAGTTGAAGGTGAGATCATATTGTATTTGTCCCTCACCACCTGGCTTATTCCACTTAGCATAATATTCTCCAGATCCATCCATGCTGTCCCAAAAGGGTAGGAGCTCTGTCATTCTCTCTGCTGTATAGTATTCCATTGTGTAAATGTACCATAGTTTTCTGATCCGTTCTTTTCCTGATGGCCACTTAGGTTGCTTCCAGCACTTGGCTATTGGAAATTGTGCTGCTATGAACACTGGGGTGCATAGGTTCTTATGGATTTGTGTTTCCTGGCTCTTAGGATATAATCCCAGTAGTGAAATTGCTGGGTCAAAAGGCAGTTCCATTTTTAGTTTTCTGAGGAAATTCCATACTGTTTTCCACAGTGGCTGCACCAGTGTGCTTTCCTACCAATAGTGCACTAGGGTTCCCTTTTCTCCACATCCTGTGCTATACTTATTTGTTGATCTGTTCATGATGACCATTCTGACCTGTGTGAAGTGGTATCTCATCGTGGTTTTAATTTGTATCTCTCTGATGGCTAATGATATTGAGCATCCTTTCATATTTCTCTGGGTCCTCTGTATGTCCTCCTTGGAAAAGTGTTTGATCAAGTCTTTTGCCCATTTTTTAAATATATTTTATCGATTATGCCATTACAGTTGTCTCGTTTCCCCCCTTCATTCTCCTCCACCCAGCACACCTCCTCCCACCCACATTCCAATTCTTTAGTTTGTGCCCATGTGTCATAAAATCTTTAGCTTCTACATTTCCCACACTACTATTGCCCTCCCCCTCTTTATTTTCTCCCCGCTGTCTATGCTACTTATTCTCTGTACCTTCTCCCACCTCTCCTTTTACCACTCCCCTGTTGCTAACCCTCCATGTATTTCCATTTCTGTGGCTCCTCTCTTGATCTAGCTATCTACTTAGTTTGCTTTTGTTTTAGGCTTGGTTGTTGACAGTTGTGAGTTTTTTGTCATTTGACTATTCATAATTTTCATCTTTTTCTTAGATAAGTCCCTTTAACATTTTATATAAGGGCTTGGTGATAATGAACGCGTCAAAGTTGACTTTATCTGAGAAGCACTTTATCTGCCCTTCTATTCTAAATGAAAGCTTTGCTGGATAGAGCAATCTTGGATGTAGGTCCTTGACTTTCAAGACTTGGAATACTTCTTCCCAGTGCTATCTCTTGGTTGCTTAAAAATATTGGCTCAGGGGCTTTGATTTGTTCTTGTCTTTGAGCCATAAAGTTTTGGTCTGGTTGCGCCTGTTATGTGTGACGGGTGGAGCCTTAGGTGTTCCCCAGGGCGGGGCAACCCACGTCTCTGTGTTGTGACACTGTGTGTGGAGGCAGGGCCAAAGAGGGAACAGTGGTGCTTCCTGTGCTCTCTCTTGAATTTCAGTCCTCTCTGCCACTTCCCACAGGCAAATTGGGCCCTTCTGGTTCTGGTTCCCTGGTTGGTGGGCTTGTGTACCCTTCAGGACCCTGTGGGTCTCTCCAACAAACTCTCCTGTGAGGCGGGAGTTTCTCCTGGCAAGTCAGCCTCTGCAAGTTTTTTCAATTGGTGCTTTTTAGGCTTTATTTCCTGGCACTGGGGCCCCGGGTTGTACAGTCTGTCTCACTGCCCATTTTTTGCCTGGTTTATCTGCCCGCAAGTGTGTGTCTGCGGTCAGCCAACTGCCTTGCATGCCTCACTGTGTCTGCTCATTGCCTCCTCAAGCCCGGGTTTGCCGTGATCCCTCTCCATTGGCTGCCAACTTCGCCCGTCTTACCGGTCTGGATGAATGGTTGTCGGACATCCATACAGTTCAATTTTCTGTCTGTTCTAGTTGTGTTTTTGTTTCTAAATCTTTGTTGTCCTGAAATTTGGTTGCGCGAGGAGGCACAGTGTTTCCACCTACACTTCCATCTTGGTGGAACTGCCCATTTTTCAATTGGGTTGTTTGTCTTCTTAGAGTGGGGTCATGTGAGTTCTTTATATATTTTGGAGATCAAACCCTTGTCCAAATTATCATTGGCAAATATGTTTTCCCATATAGTTGGTTGTTATTTCATTTTAATGCTGTTTTCTTTAGCCATACAGTAGCTTTTTAATTTGTTGAGGTCCCATTTGTTTATTCTTTCCTTTGTGTCCCTTGCTTTAGGGGACATATCAATGAAGATATTGCTGTATGGGATGTCTGAGATTTTTCTGCCTATGTTTTCCTCAAGGACTTTTATGGTGTCACAACTTATATTTAAGTCTTTCATCTACCTTGAATTTATTTTTGTGTGTAGTGTAAGTTTATGACCAAGTCCCTTTGAAAGAGAAAGCATATGCTCTCCTGTTCTTTTTACCCAGAGAGATATTGGCCAGTTTTCACGAAGATGAACATTTTATTCAGAATTGCACCAGTATTGATAAACTTCAGATGGGGAAATAATTTCTAAAGTAAATTTCAGTAAACCACTTTAGGTTCTTGATTAATTTACACAATGTTAATTTTTTCCATGCTAGAAATACCTGCTTTATTTTCTAATTTTCATAGCCTTTGATTTTGAAATCTTTTATATACTGGGAAAATCAATAAACATAGATTTTGTGTCAACTAAGCAGGACTCTATGCATGTTGTTAGTATATAATTCTATATAATATTACTGTGTAATTCCATGTAATTCTTTGTATCTTATTTCATTTATTAAGAGGCTTATTATAACCAGGAGCTTAGTTTTTCTCCTGGTACAGCTTAGTAAATATTTGTTGAATTATTTAATACTGAAATACTGCGAATTTTTTATTGCCAAAATTAAAGAATATATGAATTTTGCTAATTAATGATTTGAACTGAGCCCTGGAAGATTGTACAACATCAGACCATGTTGCTATGCCAGCATAATTGTCTAGTATCAATGGAGGGTCTGAACAGTTTGTTCAGAAATTTTCATGCTTTTGTTTCCATCTGGTAGTGGCAGCACATAATTTGATAACTAAATGTGCTGTACTTCTAGTAGCTCCAGCAGACTGGGAATCCCAAGGCTATGAAATACTTGGTTTCATCAAATAAAATGACACTCATTATTATATTGTATTATATATCATATCCTATCATATCACATTATATTTATTATATTATTTTGTGTCCCTTCTCAAACCCCTTGCTTAGTGAATTTTCTTGAATTACAATCTCGAAATTCTTTGCCATTCTGCCAGTGATAGGAACATGAATAGAGGGACAGTCCTGGCAGCAAGGAGTGTGTCTTCTTGCCAAGGCACTTAACATATAACTAGAATACAGTGTGGTGAGTGCTGTAAGGGACAGTGATTTATGTTCCCAAAGTGGGAACCATTCTGGTCCTCAGATTTAAAGGAGAGAACACAAGGCGAGAGTCAAGCTAAGCTTCAGAGAAGCCAGGACCCTGCATCAGAACAGTAAGGGGTGAGTGGGAAATGGCAGATAGATGGGGAAGGATGAGCTATTCTAGCCAGAACAGACAAGGAGAGTAAAGATGTAGAAGTACAAAGGTCCTGGAGACAGTTGGCTGAATAGAAATGTGTTTGAATGGACTTGCAATGGGCTGACATAGCAAGCTTGCAAGTGTATATACTTTGGTGGGGATCCTTCAACTTTTAAGTCCCAATACTTAATTCCATTCCTAGATTCACTTTCCATTCCTCTTTAGCCCCTTTCTCTTATTCTACTCCTGCACCTTCTCCCACTTGACAGCGTGTGGATAGTTTTCTAGGTTATGTATTTTCTTCTTGTCCAGGAATACTAACCCATAAGCCCTTTGCTTCTAAAGGCTTTTACTGCTAATCTCTCTGAAGAAACAGAGTAATGAAAATAGTAAGCCTGAAGCCATTAAGAGTCCCAGATTTCAAAATTCTTCAATTCATGGTTCCTAATCTTTTCTCTCACAGGACCTGGAAACATGTTTACTTCCTTGTCCTCTGTGACTCCTTTCTATGTGGGCTTAATATATTCCCTGTTTCTCCTAGCCTTTCAGTGTAAAGGCCATCTGCCTGCTGCCTTTGTGATGGTCCTTCTTCCCAATGCATTGTCGTGAGCAACACAGTTGGACACAGCAGTAATTGATGGCATGCTCATGAGACAGTTTCTAGCTTTTAAGATCTCTCATTCTACAGGTTTCTTCTCCCTTTTAATTTTTCTCTCACTAAATATTATCTTCATTAAGAGTTCATAATGATGTAAAAGCTATTTCATGCTAACTTTTACTAAGGGATACAAATTTTATGTACAGAATAATGACTAGTAAGTATAGATAAATATTCACAGTAACAAAATAAAAGTGGTAGCAGATTCATTTTAGCAGTTGCACTTTGGAAAGTGCATTTCCCTATAAATTTCCCAGAGAGAAAAATGACCATATATAGCTTTTATAATGGAAAGAGAAGATACCACTTCTGTATTTATTCAGTTAAAGTAATCCTGAGGATTCTCTGTTTTAGGTGAGAACTGTGGTTGGAAAGAGCAGATGCTCTAACTTTCATTTGCTCAGGATATTTACAGAAATTCCTTCCTAGGTTATGCTTTTAGCATTCCCTTGAAGGAACTATCAGAGCTTTAAAAATGAAGTCAAAAGTGACCTGATGAGGTCTGTGTTTTAGAAAAATAACATAACAAATTGTGCACTGGCCTCTTGTTGAGTTTGGAGGCAGGAGACCAAATAGAGCCCTTTCTAGGAGTTTGAGCAAGATAATGTGCTGCCCTTGAGTAGTGACAGTGAATTGAAGGGCAAGGAACAAATAGGGGAAGCAGGCACTTCAAAGTGAACATGTGTAAAATTAAACTGCCTTTTTGAAAACTAGACTTCTCTCCCCCACCCAGCAAATTCATTTCTTCTCCCCTATTTCACATGTCAGTAAATGGTACCATCTTCCATCCTGCTTCACAAGACTGACACTTTTATTTCTCTATCACCTCACCTCCAGATCCAGCCTGTCATCAGGTATGGGCTGAGTCAAGGATGTATGCATACAATGGGTCTTAATTGCCTGCTACTATCTTCATATCTCTGTTTTATTTATTAAGTAGTTTGTCATCATTCCAGTCCTTTTAATCTCTCTGGTGTCTGTCAACTTGTGGCATATTTAATCAGCCAAGTAGAAGAGAGAGATTCTACACCTGATAGAACCTACATCACACAAGTTAACAGTTGTTTATTTATACCTGTGGCTTATCTTCTGTGCCTCAACGTTATATATCTTGCCTCCCTTTGAGAATTGTGAGAGATACATTGTCATATGCTGTTTGAGAATTTATCTTAGAGGGACTGTCACAGTGTTAGGACAAAGATAATAATAAATACCAATTCAGTTTTTGATGCTTGACAGGGGTGTCAAACTCTTTCACTGGGGGCCACATCAACCTTGCGGTTGCCTTCAAAGGGCCAAATGTAATTTTGGGACTGTATAAATGTAACTACTCCTTAACAGTTAATTGAGAGCTTAGTGCCACCAGGTAGAAACAAGGTGCTGGGCTGGATAGAACAAGGTGGAGGGCTGGATTTGGCCCTTGGGCCTTGTATTTGCCACCTGTGTTGTAGAATGTTGAGTAGAAATACCAATAATAATGGGTGCTTCCCTTTACTGGGCTTGTGCTGTTGCTACCATGCTTTTCCCTTGTCTGCCTAGTTATTTTTATTGGATGGATTCCTAGAAGTGGGGAAAGAGATAACTCAAGGCCAAAGTTACCTAAACCAATTACAAATTGAAAGAAATATAATCCATAATGTTGTGACTAAAATCACGAGCATCAGAATGGCACAGACCTGTAGCTGAACAGAGGTTCCACTGTGATTAGCTGTGCAGCCACGAGCATGTAGCTTAACTGTTTTGAGTTTTGGTTTCTTGATTTATGAGGTTTGAATAACCATAATATCAATCTCATGGAACTGTTATGATTTAATCAAATAACATGTGGAAGTATTTAACATAGAGTGTGGCACAGTGTAAAAAAAAAATCAAATGTGTTTTTTATTGTTGTCACTATATAACTCAGTGCTTTTTTTATCCACTCCTATTCTTCCCACACAAATCACTTGTTAAAATATTTACAGCCCATCTCTAAGTGACATTTATTTATTTATTTATTTATTTATTATTTTTTAAACTAAATTTATTGGGATGACATTGGTTAATAAGATTGTATAGGTTTCAAGTGTACAATTCTATGATACATCATCTGTATATTGCATTTGTGCCTACTACCCAAAGTCAAATCTGCTTTCATCACCATATAGTAGACCCCTTTTTTCTTAAAATTGGCAAATAACATGGAAGTTAATTCCATTTTTTTTAAAGATTTTATTTATTTATCTTTAGAGAGGAAGGTAAGGAGAGAGGGAGAGAAACATCAATGTATGGTTGCCTTTCATGCGTCCCCTGCTGGGAACTGGCCTGCAGGGAACCAGCCTGCAACCCAGGCATGTGCCCTGACTGGGAATCGAACCGTGACTGTCTGGTTTGCAGGCCCATGCTCAATCCACTGAGCTACACCAGCAAGGGCTGAATTCCATTTTTAATAGTCTTCTACAAAGAACAGCAACTCAGCATTAATAGGTGGTGAGTAAATGAGGGCATTTGTAGGAAGAACACATATAGTTGAGACTTGGTGTATTGCAGCCTGTGAAGGTTGGTCCACTGGTCCACTCTACATTTGGGGAGACAAAAGAAAATGTGCAGAGGCATGGGGATGCTCGACATGCCTTTATTCACAGGTGGGCAAGCCACACACTCTGCAAGGTGCATGTCTCTCTAGTGAGAAGACCCTGCTGGCTTAAGTACTAGAGGCAAACAAAGCCACTTCAAGACAGAAAATTATATAACATAGTATAATTCTGTGCATGTGAGCCCACTCCATGTTATAGGAAGTTTATTGGACCCAGTCTCAAGGCTATGAGAACATTGCTTATCAGGCCCATTTAAGGTTATGGGAAAGTGCTTCTCTTAGCTACTCAGACACCTAGGTGAGGAAGCCAGACTGCCACCAGTTACCCTACTCTTGGTAATAAACTCTGGTTACACTGTTTGGTTTCCAAAGTTTTAAAGAACTAGAAAGTGGGATAAAAGGAGAAGTGACTGTTTGATTCAAACGAAGAAGTACAGTATTACCTTTTTCTGCAACTGAAAATCATTTTTTGAAGAACTCATTAGAGAAATGATTGTTTTTACACTTACTTGATCACCTTCAATGCCATTCTTTTAATCTGAAATAGTTAATCTTCTGCTATAATGTTGATGTTTCAGTGTAAAATTGTAGAAAAGAAAAAACAAGATGTAGAAGGCTAAAATTATATGTATTTTTAATAAGAAGAATTTAGATCTTAGTGTACTTAGAAGTAAATTTAAAAAACCCTATGTCATGGAAGTTGTACTCTGTATGTTTATTAGCTTGGTTTTTATTAACGATAGCTAAAACAGCATAACTCTGAGGAAGTAGTCTTGGTTAAATTGTTTTTCTTGTTTGTTTTACCTCCAGACAACAATTTCATTTTGTTTAATGCTTACTGTGTAATTTCAGGGTGTAGGAAAAAACAAGATTGTTGACAGATTTCTTCACCTGCTCAATAGACCCCGAGAATATATCCAACTGCATAGGTAAGAAGAAAGACCCCCAGCATCTTAAGATCTGGCTTAATCTTTTATTTTTACCTCAGTACAATTTAAAAATACTTTTCTAAAGGCCCACTTTATAAACCAGTTTCATTTCTGTTCCTCCTGCTCTTATCTCTCATCTCTTTAAAAGGTAATACAATCATGCAAAATTGATTTTTAAAGTGACTAATTCTTTATAAACTTACAGATATTTTGTGGATAGGGAGTGATGAACACTATTCTAGGAGCAGATTTCATCAACATAAAGGTTCTTAAATTAGAAGAAATATGTAGAGGCTAATGGCACTCTAAAAGGAAGCTAAAATAGCTCACAAGGAGAAACAATAAACTATGAATCTCAGTTATGAAAAAAGGAACTAAAAATATGGAAGAAGTAAGTTACTAGTTCTTTTTTTTTTTTTGCCTTAAAAACATTTTGTGTATTATCTAAATTTGTGTAGTCGGAATGTTGGATTCAGGGACACTTTTTAATGAAGTAGATTTTCTATACATGGATTGTTTTTAGATTTATCAGTGAGCCTATTTCAAATCTTTTACAAATAAAATATAAGCACGTTGGAGGAAGAGGGAAGAGGAGTAAGAGGGGAAAGAGGGAAGAAGGGAGAGAGAAATTAAGGAATATGCCAAGTAACAAGGAACTTAAAACTAGATTAAATCGTTAATGGTTTAATCCCTGGATATAAAAATTACTGTGTAGTCAAAAGAATATTGGATCGAATTATAAGAATTGTTTTCTGGTTTGGGTCCTTTTACTAGATAATGATATGCTTTTGAAAAAAATTGGGGTGAAAGAAGGCAAAGTTAGTGGGCCAAAAGAGAAGAGATCCAGAGTAAAGCTGAAGAATTGTCAAAACCTCCCTTTGGGATTTATACCTCCACCTATGAAGGTGTAACTGGTACCAGATTAGCCCTGCCACAGTAAAGACTCACAAACACTGGAAAAAGAACAACAACTACCAGGAACAGCTATGAGCTGAACAACCACCCACATGGTTAGACTTCCACATGGTTAGGAGTCTTCATTAAACAATCCTGGTGTCCAGAAGATACCCTATGAAGTCTATGCTTTAGAAGTAGGACCCATTTATCTCCAGGATAAAAACTACTCTACACCCTACCCCTAAAAACTTTAAAAATAAGCCTTGAAAAAACAAGGATATTTTTTGTTTAACATTATGTAGAAGTTTTTCTTATGTAAAATGAGTTTTGTTTGAGTTTTTTCATTTAAAATTAACTGTATAGCTTAAGAAACTTAACCTCTAGTGAAGGGAGACTATAAAATCTGGACATGCAACAACACAATATTGGCAACGTCAAGCATTCAGTGGAAGCTTGCTAGGTATACGAAGATGCAAGAAAAATGCTTAATAGAAATAGACCCTAAAATTATAGTTAATGGAATTAGAAGACAAGGACTATAGTATGTTGCTATGAATATGTTCAAGCATTTAGACTTTAAACTTCATCAAAATGGTAAGATGTGTCTATGAAAAAACAATGACTAACTTATGAGGTCTGTCCAAAAAGTATCCGGCCATGTACTATGAAAAATAGAGACATTTATTGAAGAAGAACAAGTTACAAGAAACATTGTACATAGGAAAATGATGCCTGTGCCCCCTTCAAAGGAGGTATGTTTGGACCTCACACAGTTCTCCCGATTGCCATCAGCTTCCCCATTGTATTTTTCTAAATCTCATCAACAGGCTAAAATCTTTTCCTTTTAAAGATGATTTTAAGTTTGGGAAAAGCCAGAAGTCATAGGATGCCAAATCTGAGCTATAGAGGAGGTTAAGTCACCTGGGTGATTTGATGTTTTACAAAAAATCCTCTGCATGAGGCTGCCAATCACCAGTTGCCCCATAGCTGGCCTTCTGAATTATCAGAATAGTTTCCACAGAAGAATGTTCAATCTTAATGAAAAATCTGATGCATATTCATTTTTCTACTCACTCAGTTATTTTGTATGCAACAACCACACAGTACACACGCTCATTCAATGGTATTTACCACCTTCACTGACTAGTACAGTGAAGTTGTCATAATTTATGCATGTGCATTCTATCCATTCTCTTTGGCTGCCAAGTTATATCAATGTTGTGCAAACCATTCTTGTTATATTAATGGTTGGGTTTTTTTCTGGACAGACCTTGTATATTTAATGGTGAAAAACTAAATGCTTTCCTCCTATGTTTCTGGAAAAGACAAGGATATTCCTAATTACTGTGGAGGTCCTTGCCAGTGCAATAAGGCAAGAAAAGGTAATGAATGGCATACATGCTGAAGTGGAAGAAGTAAAACTGTTTCTTTTTAGAGATGACATGTTGTATGTATAGAAAATCTTAAGAAATCTACAAAAAAAATTGGAACTAATACGTGAGTTGAGCAGGGTCACAGGATATAAATTCAATATAAAAAATGTAATGGACAATAGGGTAATATAATTTTTAAATATTATTTACAATATCATAAAGACATGAAATACTTAGGAATAAATTTAACAGCATATGTGCAAATTTTAATTTGCTAATTTTAATAGGGCAAAATAAAGTCATCTCAATTCTTCAATTTCTCTAAGTCACCCATACAGTTCCAGAAAATTTCTAGCCTATTCCCATAACTTCTCATGATTCTTTTTTTGTGTTAATGATGCCTTATATAAACCAATGAGTTTCAAGTCATTATTTCTTAAAAAAAGAATTTACTATATTAAATTAGATTTAAAAATGGTGGCAGAGTAGGTGGAAGCTTCACTCACATCTTCCCAGGACCAACCTGGAATTACAACTACATTAACAATCATTCTGAATAATCAACTGAAAACTAGCTGAAGAGGAGTCTTATAACCAAGAATTTATAGAAGAAGCCACACTGAAACTGGTAGGAAGGGTACAGGTGCAAAAAGGATTGACACTGCTCCTACAGGAGGTGACTAAGGTGCCAGAGGGACATTTCAGATAGAGGGTTCCCCCTGAGCAGTATGAAGCCTAAACCCCAAGCCATACTCCCTTGCCCAGAGCATCAGGGTGGGAGAGAAATGCCCACATAACATCTAGCTATGAAAAGCAGTAGGGTTTCTGTTCACCAAAAGGAGACAGGAGTCCACTAGAGATACAGCCACACTTTTAAAGGGACAACACACACAATTTTATTCACAACAACTCACCCAGGGCTCCAGTGGAGGGAGAGCAGAGCTGACTAGAGTTAAATTAGGAGAGTGTCACATTTGTGGCTCTGTAGTGAGACTTCCAAGACCAGCTACCAGGATTCCTGTGCTGAGTTATTCTCTAATACCACAAATGCCAACTATCTTGGATGGAGCACTCCCCTTCTTGTAGTATCAGTCTGGAAGAAAGCAGTTGCCCCACTCACTGGACTTCTCTCACCTACACTTTGGAGCATATGCCCACCTGAGGAGTCACCTGCCATGGCTAAGGTGCACAGGTCTGGCCAGACTTAGGGATATCAGTGACTAGGTTGTCTAGCTTTAGGCCATGCCCACTTTCCTATGAACCTGACTGACACATTGCTCTCATTGTGTCAGATCTGTCATTGATCTGTAAGAGCTACTCTCCCAGCTTCCATTAGACCCACCCTCCATGTTCTGATATCTTCACATGCCTGAATCCTAGTGTCTCCACCCTACTGAAGTCAGGGCAAATTCCAGTATAGACTAGGCCCTATGATTCTGGGCAGGGGCTACACCTACCACCTTTCCCGAGTCCTGCGATTTCCTTGTCATAGGTTATCTACTAGCTCCATACTCCTGACTCCACCAGAGGCTTTTTCACCGAGCCTTACAGGTAGCAGGCAACCAGAGGCAGATATCAAGATACGTTGGGATTTTATTCTGAACTGCCCCTGGGCTGGTAGTGCTGAAAGGTAGACTTGGTATGCTGCTTGGTCCTTTCCATGCACGCCCTGCCTAGTACAGCCAGCCACAAACTGGATTTCTTATAGCTCCAAACAGATTGCCAAGGACCAGGCACACATAGCATCTGACATTGGTCAGCACCAGTTTTGCTCCCAAGAGGGCCAGAACCTACACAGTTCCCAGATTCACATAACATCATAACAGGATCCAGTATGCTTCAAAAGCAGCAAATCCAAAGAGAGATCTAAGCAGGCACCAAACCCTGCTGAGATGAATTCTGCTTTGTTTGGTAAGCACCTGCATAGCAGTTCACACACCATGGTTGGGGTTGAGCTTCACAGTTAGCAAGCCTGAAGGTTGATTCCATATGAGATTGGGCCAATAGCATGAAGACTCAATTACAACAGGAGGTCCCACATAACTCACACAAAGAAACATTCCCAGAGCACCCAGTCAGGTGACCAAGGAGACTGCACCACTGGGTCCCACAGGACACCTACTACATAAGGCCTCCCTATAAAGACTGGGACTCATAGTGGATTTATCAAATACATAGAAACAAATAAAAAGAAGCAGCAAACATGAGGAAACAAAGAAATAGGCCCCAAATGAAAGAACAGGAGAACTCTCCAAAAGAAGAGACAAATAAAATGTAGGCAAGCAATTTATTACATAAAAAGTTCAAAGAAATGAATATAAGGATGCTCAAGGAACTTAGAACTACAACAGCATCAAAAAGGACATAGAAAACTTAAAAAAAAAAAAGAACGACGAAGAAATAAAGAATACACTGTGTGACTTCAAGAATAAACTAGGGAGGTAAGATGGCCACAAACTAGGACGGAGAGGATTCCATTTCCCGTACACAGAGAAAATCCTGGCCGATCTATGGAGGAACAGTGCAGACAGCCAACAGTTCCCCAGCATATATGAAAATAAGAGACCAGAAATCATACCAGAAACTGAAAGACCATGAGGTAAGGAGAGGGCTGTAGGACAGTAGAGTCTCAGGGACCAGAGCAAAGACAGGAGCAGCAGCTGCCTCAGCCATCGCCCAGCACACGGAGCCCAGAGCTCAGCACCCAGCACATCTACCACAGACTCTTTAGAAGTCCTGGGCCTGCCAAAGGGTCCTTGGGAGAGAGCTGGGTTATCAGCTCCCTCCCTCCCTCCCTGGCGAAGCAAGGGTGGGCGCCCAGAGAGACCTGTTGGCTTGAGTTTACAGAGAGCGTGATACGGACAAAGGGCTGAGATCAAGCGGACTCTGTGGATGGCAGCTCGGGAGAATTGAGAGGTGCAGTGTCGGGCCCTGACTCCAGTACTCACTGGTCTGGCTTGGGGGTTAGGCTGTGCTGAGAGGCAGGCTTTCTTAAGGAGAAATTTTTTGGAAAGTAAACTGAAGGATTCTCCTGCGACAGCTGCTTGGCCTGCTTCCCACCCAGCTTGGCAGCAATCCCGAGGTTAGGCAGAAGACCCAGAGTCCCCCAACAGAACTGGGATGGGTCTGGGTCTGAACCATCCAGACCCAGGCAGCATGGCCGGAGTCCTGTAACCCAGCCCATGGCGATGACCCCCAGGTAAAGAGTGCTCTGAGTAAGACTTGGATCCCCTTCATGGGGCACCGGGGAGAGATGCCAGGTTTGGTCTTAGGAGAGGGCTCCCAGAAAGACCACACCAATCATCCCTCAGCCTGCTGCAGCCAGAAAATCTGGTTTGGCCAGTTTGAAACAAACAAGAGAAGTTTTTTTTCTTTAAGTAATCTTTTATCTTTTTAATCTTATTATTGTTTCACCTTTCAATACTTTTTCCCTCTCTTTTCTTCTTTCCTCTTTTATTCCTTCTTCCTTTCTTTACAAACATCATTTTTTCCTTCTTTCTCCTGCCTTTTCTTTCTTTTACCCACAAGTGACACAAACAACTTGGAACTGCAAAAAGACCAGAGCTGGACCCAAAGAGGGGGCATCCCAACAGTAGAGACAGAGAGACAAATCTTACTTTGCTACAGCAGAGAAGCCACAGGTTGCTGCATATTTGTATTATTATTATTATTTCTTTCATTATTCTCACTTTTATATTTTAATAGTATCCTTTGTATCTCTCCTATTTCTGTATAGGCTTCTCTGCCTTGGCTGGTTATACTGTATCATTTGACAGATTTCTCCTGTTCTCTCCTCTACAGTGTATTGCTAATTTTCTATACTTCATGCCACTTGTTATCCTTTAGCACACTACCCAAAGTTCTAAACCCCCTATTCATGTTATCCAGATCACACAGAGTCTGTCATATGATTGTTGCTCTACTATTATTGTACATAACAGCTCTTCTATACAACTGTAAATACTTCACAACACATCTTTCACATCTTAGCCCACTTCAGTTCCCTGAATTCTATTACTTTAGTGATAAACTCTATTTGCCCACACACTACACCTATTTACTATCCTTTACTCACCTTACCTAAAATCTGACCTCCCACAAAGTCACTGCTTTCTAGATCCAACTCACAAGCCTTCCCTCCCCAACAAGAAACTTATCTTTTGCCCTTCCTTTCTCAAAAGTGGCAAGTTGGGCTGAAGATTATGGTAAACAATATACATAGCCTAAAGGTCTTCTGTCTCTTCTCTACCGGCTGTGACTCTAAATATCGTAAAATACTCTCCCCATGTCATAAACCATTTTGCCTCCCCCTCCAACTGAACACACACAAAAAAGGAGTAGGTGGAAGCGGAGAACACCAGGAAACCTGAAGGAGCCTGCACCACTGAATTTCACAGGTACTCTACCACAGAAGTTCACACCATAAACCCAGGAGTCAGAACAGATCAATTTAAGAAGCTGAGGCTAACAACAAGAGCCTCACAAACAATGGGAAGACAAAGAAACAATCCCCAAATGAAAGAAAAGGAGGAAGCCTGAGAAAGAATGTTAGATAAAGTAGAGGCAAATGAACTATCAGATATTGAATTCAAAGCACTGGTTATCAGGAAGTTCAAAGAGCTCACAATGAGCTACCAGAAACCACAGGGGAGCTACAATGATCTCACCACAAACTATATCAACATGAAAAAGGAAATAGAAACTATCAGCAAGGAACAAGAGGAAATGAAGAATACAATTTCCGAATTGAAGAAAACAGTAGAAAGTTTCAAAAGTAGAATTGATGAGGTGGGGGAACAGATTAGGGAGTTGGAGGACAAAGTAGAAAACATCTCACAGAAAGAGCAAGAAAAGGAAAAGAGGCTCAGAAAGAATGAAGAGGGATTAAGAGAAATGCAAGACAATGTAAAACGTAATAATATCCAAATAATAGGGATACCAGAAGGAGAAGAACAAGGGATAGAAAACCTATTTGAAAAAGTAATGAGGGAAAACTTTCTTAATTTGGTGAGAGAAAAAGTCACACAAATCCAGGAATCAAAGAGAGTCCCAATCAAGAGGAACCCAAAGAGGCCCACTTCAAGACACATCATCATGAAAATGGCAAAATTCCAAGACAAACAGAGAATCTTAAAGGCAGCAAGGGAGAGAAAAGGAAGTAACATACAAGGGAGTCCCAATAAGGTTAGCTACTGACTTCTCAATGGAAATTCTCCACCCAAGAAGAAAATGGCAACAAATATTCCAAGTAATGAGAATCAGAGGCCTACAACCAAGGTTACTTTACCCAGCAAGGCTCTCAATCAAGAAAGAAGGCCAAAGTAAGAGCTTCCCAGACAAAAGAAGTCTAAAAGAATATGCCTCCACAAATGAGCCCTGCAACATATACTAAAAGAACTGCTTTAAGGAAAGGAAGGAAAAGGGCAAGATAGAGAGGAACACAGGTACAAAAATGGCAATGAATAAGTACCCATCAGTAATAACCTTAAATGTTAATGGATTAAGCGCTCCAGTCAAAAGACACAGAATAGCCGAATGAATAAGAAAGCATGACCCACACTTATGCTGCCTACAAGAGACCCACCTTAGGACAAAAGACCATCACAGACTCAAAGTGAAGGGCTGGAAACAAATTTTCCAAGCAAACGGACAAAAAAAAAAAAAAAAAAAAAAAGCTGGGGTAGCAATTCTCATATCAGACAAAAGACTTCAAAAAGAGGGCCATAAAGAGAGACCCAGAAAGTCACTTCATAATGCTCAAGGGAAGAATCCACCAAGAAGACAACATCATAAATATATATGTACCCAACATAGGAGCACCCAAATATATAAAGAAATCTTAGAGGACTTCAAGAAAGATATTGACAGCAACACAATTATAGTAGGGGATTTTAACACCCCACTGTCAAAAATGGACAGATCTTCCAAACAAAATATCAACAAAGATATTGTGGCATTGAACAGCACCCTAGATGAAATAAACTTAACTGATATATATAGTGCCTTTCATCCCAAAGAAGCTAAATACACATTCTTTTTAAATGCACATGGAAGATTTTCAAAGATAGACCAGGTGATAGGACACAAAATGAGCCTCAACACATTAAGAATATTGAAATCATACCAAGCATTTTTTTTTCACCACAAGGGACTGAAATTGGAAACCAACCCCAAAGGAAAAACCCCCAAACACTCAAAGTAATGGAGATTGAATGGCATGAAGTTAAACAACGAATAGTTTAAGAATGAGGTTAGGGAAGAAATCAAGAAGTTTCTAGAAACAAATGAAAATGAACTGACAACAATCCAAAACTTAGGGGACACAGTGAAGGCAGTCCTGAGAGGGAAGTTCATAGTAATACAGGCCTATTTGAAAAAGATAGAAACATTTCAACCAAACAACCTAAGCTTACACCTACAAGAACTCGAGGAACAACAACAAAGATAGCCCAGAGGAAGAAGAAGGAAGTAAATAACCAAGATCAAAGCAGAATTAAATGACATAGAGACTAAAAGCACAATTCTAAGGATCAATGAATCCAGGAGCTGATTTTTTGAAAAGATAAACAAAGTTGACAAGGCTTTAAGTAGGCTCATTAAGAAAAGAAGAGAGAGGACCCAAATAAACACAATCAGAAATGAAAGAGGAGAGATTACAACTGACTCCACAGAAATACAAAGGATTATAAGAAATTACTACAAAGAACTGTATGCCAAGAAATTTGAAAATTTAGGTGAAAGGACAAATTTCTAGAAAAATATAATCTTCTAAAACTGAATGAAGAAGAAGCAGAGAACCTGAACAGACCAATAACAGCTGATCAAAGTGAAGCAGTAATTAAAAAGCATCCAACACACCAATGCCCTAGACCAAACGGTTTCACAGGAGAACTTTACAAAGCATTTAAGGAAGAGCTAACCCCTATTCTTTACAGACTATTCCAAAAAATCCAAAATGATGGAAGACTCCCAAACTCTTTTTGTGAAGTTAGCATCATCCTAATCCCAAAACCAGATAAAGACACAACAAAGAAAGAAAACTTCAGGCCAATATCACTGATGAACATAGACGCTACAATTCTCAAAAAAATATTGGCAAATCTCTTCCAACAATATATCCAAAAGATTATACACCATGACCAAGTGGGATTCATCCCAGGGATGCAAGGGTGGTTCAACATTCGCAAATCAGTAAATGTAATTCATCACATAAACAAAGGCAAAGACAAAAACCACATGATCATATCAATAGACAAGGAAAAAGCTTTTGATAAGGTACAACACCCATTTATGATAAAAACACTCAGCAAAGTGGGAATAGAGGGACCATTCCTCAACATAATAAAGGCCATATATGAGAGACCTACAGCCAACATCATACCCAATGGGCAAAAACTAAAAGCTTTTCCACTAAGATCAGGAACCAGACAAGGATGACTTTCACCACTTGTATTCAATATAGTACTGGAAGTTTTAGCCACTGTGGTCAGACAAGAAAAGGAAATAAAGGGCATTCAAATTGGAAAGGAGGAAACAAAACTGTCATTTTTTGCAGATGACATGATAGTGTACATGAAAAATCATATAGACTCTATCCAAAAACTGCTTGACCTAATAAATGAACTTGACAAAACAGTAGGATGCAAAGTCAATATCCAGAAATCGAAGGCATTTTTTTATACTAACAATGAAACAGGAGAAGCAAAAATCAAGAAAAAAACATCCCATTTGATATAGCAAAAGTAAAATAAAATATCTGGGAATAAACCTAACCAAGGAGGTAAAAGACCTGTATGCAGAAAAGTACCCAACACTGAATAGAGAAATCAAGGGAGACATAAACAAATGGAAACATATACCTCGCTCATGGATTGGAAGAATTAACATCATCAAAATGTCTATACTACCCAAAGCAATATACAGATTCAATGCAATACCTATTAAAGTACCAATGGCATATTTCACAGACATAGCACAAACACTTCAAAAATTTATATGGAACCATAGACGACCCTGAATAGCAGCTGCAATTCTGAGAAAGAAGAACAAGGTAGGAGGGATCACAATACCTGATACCAAACTGTATTACAAGGCTACTATAACAGTTGATCAAAATGAAGCATCCAACGCACCAAAACCCTGGACCATACGGTTCACAGGAGAAGTTTACAGAGTATTCAAGGAAGAGCTAATCCCTGTCCTTCACAGACTATTTCAAAAAATTCAAGAAGGTGGAAGACTCCCAAACTCTTTTTATGAAGCCAGCATCATCCTAATCCCAATATCAGATAAAGACATAACAAAAGGAAAATTTGAGGCCAATATTGCTGATGAACATAGACACTAAATTCCTCAAAAAAATATTGGCAAATCACATTCAACAATACATTAAAAAGATCATACACCATGACCAAGTGGAATTCATCTCGGGGATGCAAGAATGGCACAATATTTACAAATCAATAAACATATCATATATACAAAATAAAAAACAAATTACATGATCATATCAATAGATTCGGAAAAAGCATTTGATAAGGTAAAGCATCCATTTATGATAAAAACACTTAGCAAAGTGGGAATAGAGGGAGCATTCCTCAACATAATAAAGGCCATATATAAGAGACCTACAGCCAAAATCATACTCAATGGACAGAAACTTAGAGCTTTCCCACTAAGATCAGGAACAAGACAAGGATGCTTGCTTTGACCACCCCTGTTAAACATAGTATTGGAAATCCTACCAATCAGACAAGAAAAAGAAGTAAAAGGCATTCAGATTGGAAAGGAGGAAGCAATACTGTCATGGCTCGCAGATGACGTGATAGTGTGTATAGAAAACTCTATAGACTCCACCAAAAAACTACGTGACTTAATAAGTGAATTTGGCAAACAGTGGGATACAAAGTCAATATTCAGAAATCAAAGGCATTTTTGTACACCAACCATGAAATATCAGAATTAGAAATCAGGGAAAAAATCCGATTTGATATAGCAACATGGAAAATGAAGTGCCTAGGAATAAACCTAACCAAGGAGGTAAAAAAAACTATCCTCAGATATCTATACAACACTGAAGAAAGAAATTAAGGAAGACACAAACAAATGGAAGTATGTACTATGTTCACTGATTGGAAGAATTAACATGATCAAAATGCCCATACTATCCAAAGCAATCTATAGATTCAGTGCAATTCCTATTAAAATACCAATGACATTTCACAGATATAGAACACACATTTCAGCAATTTATATGGAACCATAAACAACCCCAAATAGCTGCAGCAATTTTGAGAAAAATTAACAAAGTAGGAGGGATCACAATACCTGGTATCAAACTGTATTACAAGGCCACTGTAATCAAAACGGCCTAATACTGGCATAAGAACTGACCCATAGACCAGTGGAAAAGAATAGAGAGCCCAGATATAAACCCAAGTCTCTATGGTCAATTAACATTTGACAAAGGGAGAAGAAGCATAAAATGGAGTAAAAATAGCTTCTTCAACAAATGATGTTGGAAGAGCTAGACAGCTATATTAAAAAAAATGAAACTCAATTACCAACTTACACCATAAAGAAAAATAAATTCAAGGTTGATGAAAGACTTAAATATAAGTCGTGACACAATAAAAGTCCTAGAGGAGAACATAGGCAGGAAAATCTCAGATATTCCACACTGCAATATTTTCACCTATATGCCCCCTAGATCAAGGGACATAAAGGAAAGAATAAACAAATAGGACCTCATCAAATTAAAAAGTTACTGCGTGGCTAAAGAAATCAGCATTAAAATGAAAAGAGAACCAACTATATGGGGAAAACACATTTGCCAATGATAACTCGCCAAGGGTTTGATCTGCAAAATATGTAAAGAACTGACAAGACTCCACTCCAGGAAGACAAACAACCCAATTGAAAAATGGGCAAAAGTCTTCAACAGACACTTTTCCAACGAGACCATACAGAGAGCCCAGAGACATGAAAAGGTGCTCAGCATCACTAGCCATCAGAGATATGCAAATTAAAACCATAATGAGATACCACTTCACACAGGTCAAAATGGCCATCATGAACAAATCAACAAACAAGTATTGCAGAGGATGTGGAGAAAAGGGAACCCTACTGCACTGTTGGTGGGAATGCAGACTGGTGCAGCCACTGTAGAAAATGG
Source organism: Artibeus jamaicensis (assembly GCF_021234435.1). NCBI lineage: Eukaryota > Metazoa > Chordata > Mammalia > Chiroptera > Phyllostomidae > Artibeus > Artibeus jamaicensis. The sequence goes on from NW_026521822.1 coordinate 6,573,356, forward strand.
TATGAAATTTCCTCAGAAAACTAAAAATGGAACTGCCTTTTGACCCAGCAATTTCACTACTGGGATTATATCCTAAGAGCCAGGAAACACAAATCCAAAAGAACCTATGCATCCCAATGTTCATAGCAGCACAATTCACAATAGCCAAGTGCTGGAAGCAACCTAAGTGGCCATCAGGAAAAGAACGGATCAGAAAACTATGGTACATTTACACAGTGGAATTCTATGCAGCAGAAAGAAAGGAGCCCCTACCCTTTGGTACAGCATGGATGGATCTGGAGAGCATTATGCTAAGTGGAGTAACCCAGGAGGTGAGGGACAAACACCGTATGATCTTACCTTTATCTGGAACCTAATCAACAAAAGAAAAAAGCAAGCGAAATATAACCAAAGACCTCAAAATTAAGAACAATCTAACAGTAACCGGAGGGAATCGGGGAGGGGAAAATGGGAGGATGGGTTTTCAGGAATTACTATAAAGGACACGTGGACAAAACCAAGGAGAAGGGAGGAAGCGAGGGAGGGAGGTGGGTTTGAATAAGGTGTGGGGTATGGTGGGGGGAACATGTAGACAACTGTAATTGAACAACAATAATTTTTAAAAAATGATTAACGGATATAATTACTTGTGATGTTATATATTTGAAACAGAAGAGAGACTACATGGCTCATGTTTATGAAGTGCATTATTTACTTGTTTTTCCACCATTTTATGTTAATTTGACCTTAAAGAGGACACTTAATATGTCAATTTCTGGAGCAATATTTCTTTCTTGGATAAAAATACACTTCTGTGATTAAATTAGCGTTGTCCTAGAGCTTGAAATACTTATGGAACTAGATAATTTTGCTTTTACTACCCCTCATATAGGAATGTGAAGGGCACGGGTTCAGTTATTAGCATGTCCTATGTTCTGGGTTATTTTTTTGATACAGGTGCCCATGGTAAAAATGGAGTCCCTGAGTCCCCCAGTATAGTCCCAACTTTTTCTTCCAGTGAGATTTTCTTTTTAATGTATGCTCAACTTATTCCAGACTGGACCATTGCCTGTCCTGTTCATAAGCTTTGAGTTTGTATCCATGACTGTCTTTATTCTTCCATCTAAAATGCACTCAATTTCTCCCCTAATTCTTTAATATTTGGCTTACTTCTATATGGAAGCTTATTACTCTGGGTGTAACTGTTCCCTTCTCTAAAACTGTATAAGACTGAATTTGTACCATTGTGATAAAAACAATATGAATTTTAGACATCAAATTGTGTCTTTACCATTAACTTTTGTGTAGCCTTGAACTCTTTGAGTCTTAATTTCCTTTTCTACCAAATTGAAATTTGAAATTTGAGGGTAGAGGTACCCTTGTAGGGTGCTTCTGAAAATTAAAGGAGAGAATGTTTGCAAAGGAGCAACCATCGTGTTTGGTACAATGCAGGCACCTAAATTTTTAGTCAAACAAATAAATACTAGTTTCTTGCCACCCTGTTTTCTTGTCTCTTTCTGACTTGTGTATAGTTCATTTCATATCTTATTTCCATCCTCTTCCCTTTCTCTAGTTGTGCCTCCCCAACTAAACAGGGAACTTTTGGGGGGCAGGAGTCTGGCTTATTTGTTTTATATTAATTCATTCATCTAATTCGTATTTATTAAATTCCAGTTGACTGCTGGTGGCTGTTTTAGGTACTGATAATGTATAGATAATGACATTGATCTTGATGTTGAGGTGCTTGCTTGCTTTCTAGTGGGTGAGAATCCATCAACATTTATTTTTATTTTTTTTTTAATTTTTTTTAATTAATTTATTTTTTTAAATTGATTATGCTGTTACAGTTGTTCTATTCCCCCCTTCATTCCCCTCCACCCTGCCCCCCCAACCCCACCATTACCCCCCTTTAGTTTATGTCCATGTGTCTCAAGTCCTTTAGGTTCTATATTTCCCATGCTATTCTTGCCCCCCCATCTATTTTCTATCTACTGTCTATGCTACTTATTTTCTGTACCTTCTCCCCCCCTTCTCCTCCTCCCACTCCCCTGTTGCTAACCCTCCTTGAGATCTTCATTTCTATATTTCCACTCCTGATCTAGCTGTTCTTTTAGTTTGCTTTCGTTTTAGGTGTGGTTGTTAATAACTGTGAGCTTGTTGTTCTTTCACTGTTCATGTTTCTTTAACTTCTTTTTCTTAGATAAGTCCCTTTAACATTTCATATAATAAGGGCTTGGTGATGATGAACTCCTTGAATTTGGTCTTATCTGAGAAGCACCTTATCTGTCCTTCCATTCTAAATGAAAGTTTTGCTGGATAGAGCAATCTTGGTTGTAGGTCTTTAGATTTCATGACTTGGAATATTTCTTTCCAGCCCCTTCTTGCCTGTAAGGTCTCTTTTGAGAAATCTGCTGACAGCCTGATGGGGACTCCTTTGTAGGTGACTGTCCCCTTAGCTCTTGCTGCTTCCAGGATTCTCTCCTTCATTTTAATTTTGGCTAATGTAATGATGATATGCCTTGGTGTGTTTCTTCTTGAGTCCAACTTTTTTGGTACTCTCTGGGCTTCTTGGATTTCTTGGAAGTCTATTTCCTTTGCCAGATTGGGGAAATTTTCTTTTATTATTTGTTCAAATAGTTTTTCCACTGGTGGTTGTGTCTTTCCCCCTTCTGGTACCCCTATAATTCGGATATTGGAGCGTTTAAAGATGTCCTGGAGGTTCCTAAGACTCTCCTCATTTCTTTGAATTCTTGCTCCTTGACTCTTTTCTGTTTGGCCATTATTTGCTTTCTTCTGGTCCACTCCATTGATTTGAGTCCCAGTTTCCTTTTCATCTCTATGGGTTTCCTGTGGAATTCCATTCATTTCCCTTAATTTAGCCTTCATATGTTTCTCTAATTTGTGGCTATAATCAACCAGATCTGTGAGGAAGCTGATGACCAGTGTTTTAAACTGTGCGTCTGAGAGTTTTGCTATTTCTTCGTCGCTTAGATTTATCTCTGGGGCTTTGAGGTCTTCCTGCGACATTTTTGGTCTGTTCTGGCCCTTTAAATGTGAGAAACTGCGACTTGGACTCCCAGGTCGCTGGGTTGTGACGCTGAATGTGGGGGCGTGGTCAGAGCGGGGAAATGGCGGCGCTGCGGCCGGTCCAACTGCCCACTCCCTGGCTCGCGCGCAATTAGGCAACCGCAGTCAACTCGCAGTCAACTCGCTGTCAACTCGCTGCACCGCCTCCCCACTGTCTCCTCTGCAGTCGCTCACCCGGTGGGTTGCTCGGTCGCTCACTAGGTCCAATCCTAGGTTTGGAACCCGTGCGCCTGGATTCGCGCGTCTGGATTCCGCGCCCGGTCGACCGAGTCCTCCTTTGCAACTCCTCACCAGACGCCGGTTTCGCCTCTTACCGGTCGGGCTGAAGAATTTGTTGTTAGCGGACTTCCGAAAATTTCAGTTTTCCGTGTTCTGGTTGTATTTTCTGATGCTAATATTTAGTTGTCCCTAAACTTGGTTGTGTGAGGAGGCACGGCTCATCCACCTAAACCTCCATCTTGGTGGAAGTCCATCAACATTTATAATACGTGTTGTGCATCAATTATGAGAGAAGTATGTGCAGGTAATATGGGAATCTTCTGAGCATTATCTATGTGTTGTGGTGGAAGGTGCCTGGAGAAGGTGGTACTGAAACAGTCTTAAGGGATAAGTAGGAATTTTCTAAGTGTGGAACAGAGAGAGGGGCATTATGCTAACTGAAAACAGGCTATCTAAACACCAGGAAGTGAAAGTCAGCTTGCTGCAGCATGGGTTGTATGCATAGATGCAAGAGGAAGGTGTGGGCCTTAGACGGACTTCATAGGCCCTGCTAACAGTGGATTTTGTCCAGAATGCAATGTGATGGAGTTAAACCAAGAAAGATTATTATGACTTGAGTCTATAGGTACATCAGAGTCAAGTGAGACTTAAATCACAGAGAATGGTAGGAGGGAATTGCAATAATCCAGATAAAAGTTTGGGGTTGAACAAATATATTGGGAATGAGAAGGGAAAGAAAAGACACATTTCAAATAGGTTTAACTAATTTTAGAAACCTTCATAAGTATATGAAGGGTGAGGAAGGTACTTTGTGTGGCTGCCAGTGCACACAGGATTTCCAATATGTATTTGTTGAAATGACTTGATATGTGCTAATTCCATCTGGACCTTCTAGTTTATGCTTCCCTAAGATCAGCCCTCCCCGTCTAGAGGCGCTAATAGTTGTTTTAGAATTGAGTGAGGCCCCTTATCTACAAATGTATGACCTGTGACTGCACTATGTAAGTATTCTAACCTTGAGCTGCTTAAAACATTGCATTGTGGATACTGATTGTTATAACACTTGCTTTTCCCCTTTCATATTTTTATATACTTCGTAAAATCAAATGAGATAAAATGAAGAATGAAGTGTACAACTATAACACTGACCTTCATCAGATCGAATATCCCGGAGTGAATGCTGACATGCTTTAAAAAGCATGGCAAAATTCAATATACAAATCTTTCCTTAGGCTGAAGAAAACTGAATGTGACAGTATAAAATTTAAATTCATGAAGCCCCAGAGGACAAAGAGATAAATTGGTAGGAAATAGGAAAACTAAAAGTTTTTCTGAACTCTCATGGAAAAAAATTGTTAGTAAGCCATCAAAACATCCTTAGCACTGATAAGAGCAATATAGAACTGGAGGCATGCCAGCTGCTACCCAGAACCTCTGGGCTATTCCTTCTCTTTCCTCTTTTCCATTATGAATTTGAGAAGTCTATTTTAGAAACATTTTCATCTGTAGTTAGGCAGTAGCTTTCCCTTCCACTGTCTGTGTTTTACCAAATGAATCATCATAGTACCTTTAACTTATCCATGTATATTTTTAGGTTTCTAATAATTTTTTATTGTTTTCTTGATGATCTCCAAATCCATTTCAGTTTCCGTGTTGTTTTTTGTGGCATCTGTAGGGTTTTACTTATTTATTTCCAATTTGGATGCCTTTTATTTCTTTCTGTTGCCCAACTACTCTGGCTAGGACTTTTGGTACTTATGTTGAATAACAGGGTGAGAGCAGGTATCCTAGCCTAGTTCCTGACCTTAGAGGAAATTTTAGTGATGAGTACTTTAGTTAATACCTTATTAAAGTCCTAGCCATGTGGTAAGACTGTTGGTTAGCCAGTTCTTACGTTCTATATTTCAGTCTATGTATAATGGCTTGATTTTTAAAATTCTAACATTACAGCCCTAGCCAGGTGGCTCAGTTGGTTGGAGCATCGTCCCGTGCACCATCCCTGGTCAGGGCACTTCCAGGAGGCAACCTATCGATGTTTGTCTTTCACATTGTTATTTTTTCTCTTTCCCTTCCTTTTCTCTCTAAAAATCAATAAATATATCCTGGGGTGAGGATTTAAAAAAAACCATTCTAGCATTATAGTTCTAATTCTTGCCCAGCTTGACCCCAAGGTCTTTCCTTTGGCCAGTTAGTCCATATTTTTCCATTTTTTAAGAGTAATAGCCTTATTAAATTTCATTTTCTGTTTTCTTGACCACTTCTCCAGATTAATCACACATATTCTGTTGTGTTATCACTAAATTTAATAGTTCTGTTTTCTGTTCTATCACCCAATTAACTCATAAAAACATAAACCAAAGTATTTCCTGTGGTCTTTTCCATGATGTTCCTCTCAGGCTAACACTGCTTCAGTTTTCTCAGTGCACCCACCAGGTAGATGTGGGTGAAAAGGTTGATGAGTCAGACCTGCAGGTAGACTCCTGAAATTTGGGTTACCAACCTGTAGCATGCTCCAGGCGGTTTTAGAAGAGAAGCCTAGAGACAAGGAAGATCCTCTGGGATTTTTAATTTTTATTTCTTAAATCACAAGTTAAACAAGCTTAAGAACCCCTGATGCAACGTGTATTTTTTCCCTCAGTTTTGTTATGTTTCTGTATTTTTTAGTTGAGAAATACTTCAGAAATTCAAAAAAGTAAATAAAAATAAATAACACGTCAAATTTAATTACTTGGATTTAACAGCTATTAGTATTTTTTCAAATTCGATTACACTCATTTTTGCAGAAATAAAACACTTCATATAATGATTGCTGAAGTTCCCTGTACCCACCACCTCCGATCTTTTTCCCCTTTTTCACATCAGTCACTATTATCAATGTAGTTTCTAACCTTTCAGCCTTTTTGGTATTTTTAAACATGTAAAGCAAATTTTTGTTAAGAAAATTATCATTTCACGCTGACTTCCACTATAAAATCAGTGATATTTCGAAAGAGAGAAGGATTTAAAAACACTTAGTCCTCAGTTGTAATGAAAATAAAAATGAAATCCACCTTACAGTTGTTGCAGTGTCAGGTTAAGTTGATATGCATCACGTCATGTCTCAAGCACTCCAACCTGCTCTCCTCCCCTGTCGTCTCTGGTCAGCATCAGCTGTAGGTTTGGGGTTTTTTTAATCATAATTTATTCCCCCATACCCTCTTCTACCACCATGCCCCAACCCCCGCAATAACTACACTGTTTCTTACAGAATCCTTAGGTAAGCGGATAGAGAGATGTATCCTGGGCCAGCACCATATACTTCCCAACAATCTTTTTATTTATTGAAATCTAAAAAAAAAGTTCAGCTTTATAAAGTTCTGTTCTTTATAAGTGATACAGATAATGCTGTAGCCAGACCCCTCAGGTGTTAGCAACAGTGACACCATGAGCAGAAGGGGATGGCATGAGGTGTGTACATTCAGGAGGTTGATTTGTGTCGTAATGGGGTTGCCCAGTTCATAGCTCTGCTAAGTAATTTCTGTAAACTGAAATATAGCTGTAATGTCTGGTGCAAGAAAAATTAAGAACATTGCTAAAAAGTCTAAGAATTGTTTCTAAATTTAAGGTTGGGTACTCTAAAAACAGAGCCAGAAATGGAAATGTTTGCATAAGTGACTTTAGAGGGAGAGCTTTTAGGTGAAACTTATAGGGAAGTAAAGGAGTCAGGATAAGCCTATGGAAAAGAGGTGGTTTTAGTTGAAGCTTAACCTTAGCCTCTGCTCAGGGAGCTGTGGAGTGTGACTGGCACTACCCAGTTATCCTACCTGGAAGCAACAATAATAGCTTTTTTGCTCCTATACTATTAAGTCATTGGTTAAAGGCTGCCCCCTAGGAGAGTGGTAAGAGTGATCCTTTGATGTTCCTGGCATTTCTAGGTTCTGTAGTTCCCATTGGTTGAGGACAATTTTCTAGAGAATGGTATAGCTGTGAGCTTCCAGAAGTCAGCACTGCAGTAGCTGGGGGATGGGTGCATTTTTTGGTAAAGGAGATCAGGGTGGGGCACCAACAGCACTACTACGACACAGCTTTAATGAGTTCCTACTGAGCAGTCCTAGCACTGTCTGGGCCTTGAGAAAAACAATGATGAACAAGAGAGGGTCATTGTAATTGGGAGCTTTCTTTCTAATAGTAATGAGGAAGTATGCAATAAACAAATAATTCACTAAACAGAAAAATATCAATGCTATAATGGAAATGATGTGATATAAAAAATTTTAAAGGTTAATGTGACAGGAAGTAAAGGGGAGACCAGTTGGGAAACAGAACTCAGAAACATTATGTTTGGCAGCTATGATTATCTTCATAATTGTCATGTAATTTGCAGCAAGGTTTTATGGCCTTTTATGGCCTTTTAACAGCCACAAGTTTTATGGCCTTTTAACAGCTTTGTGCATTCTGTAGACCTAGTGCATGAACTGACCCAGTGTGGGGTGGGTCCATAAATGATTACAGACTGCAGTGACTAGAGGGAGAACTTGAACTAGTGGTAGTTTTGAATAGGACTCTAACCACCACAGAAGGTACCAGGCCTACCTAGTGTCTCACCCAGAAAGAATAGTGTTACCAGGGTTACTGTGTGATAATCAGGAAGTGAAGGGAGAAGAGGTAGAAATATATGGAGCTATATTTGTCATAAATCCCCAAGTAGGAGCTTTATTACCTCTTTGAGCTCGACCAAAGTCAGCTGTGTCAGTCCCTGATTAGAAGAAGAAACCAGGAACTGAGCAGAGCTGAACCTGCAGCTAGGTGAAACTGAATAAGCAGGGGTCAGCAGGGAGGGGCGGAGCACAACAGGCTTTCCAATCTGTAATAGCAAAGGTGTCTTACATTATACACATGTGCACACAGATGCACATTCTGAATGTGACTTTTTTTACCAACACTCAGTGGAAGTTGTATATAATTATCATTTTCACCAATAAAAATTCTGCTGCTGTATTTTTTAATGCTGTTACTAATACTTAAGGATTCAAAACAAAGCATTGCCATGAAGAAGTAGAAAGTAGTCTTGAACAAAGTGCTACAGGTTGTCTCCAGTTTGATATAGCATATAAACAAGACACTTAAAGTAAAGCCAGAATTATTGCAATATTTTATAGTAAGATAGGAACTGACCATAAACTCTTATAACTAGTCTCAATTAGAGTCCTATTGTATTTAAAAGATCTGTCAAACCTACACATTTGTCTTTTACAAAGTTAAGAGTTTACAATTTGTTGATTCCTCTCTGTGTTGAATGGCTACCAGAGAGATGCCATATAACAGATATTTTAAAAATTAAAAACAAATTTTTAATTTAATCCTTCAAGGTAAAGGCTATGCTTTAGCCATAAGGGAGAAAATAATTCCTTTAAAAAAATCTCTGGAGAGAACATTTTTAAATCAAATGTTTATAACTATTTTAACTGTTAAAATATTGTGGCTGAAAATAATGTGTGTTACTTTGTGCTATTACAGTATAATAAAAATATATATTTGGACCTGGCTGGTGTGGCTCAATGGATTGAGTGTGGGCCTGTGAACTGAGGGATTGTAGTTTGATTCCCAGTTGGGGCACATGCCTGGGTTGTGAGCCAGTTCCCAGCAGGGGACACATGGGAGGCAACCGTACATTGATGTTTCTCTCCCTTTCTTCTTTCCTTACCCTCTAAAGATAAATTAAAAAAAACTTAAAATACACACACACACACACACATACACACATATATATATATATATATATTTGGCCTTTGTCTTTATTCCTGACACAAGAGCTTCTAAAACCCTTGCCATTTCCTGAGTTTTTTGATATAACATTTTGCAAAAATTTTTTCGATTGTATTGTGACAGCTGTCATATCAGGGTGCATTAAAAAAGCTTATCAAAATCAGTAAATTTTTGTGTAGCCATTTTAATGTTGAAGATGGAAGAAAAAATGCAACATTTTTGGCATATTATGCTTTATTATTTCAAGAAAGGTAAAATACTACTGAAATGCAAAAAAAGATTTGTGCAGTATATGGAGAAGGTGTTGAGACTGATTGAATGTGTCAGAAGTGGTTTACAAAGTGGAGATCTTTTACTGGACAATGCTCCATGGGGTAGACCAGTTGAAATTCATAGTGATCAAATTGAGACATTAATTGAGAACAAGCAATGTTGAACCAACACAATGTGAGTGCCAACACACTCAAAATATCTAAATTAATGAAGTTATTGGTGAAAATTAAAAATGTGGTTTTTTATTTTACAGAATAAAAACTATACGAACTTTTTGGCCAACCCAATATTATATGGTGGTCACTTTTATAAGATTACATCAGGAACATAAGAGCTAAAGCCCCCAGCCTTCATGTTTATATTCTATATTCTAGATAAAAGTCAGAGACAGAGCGGTAGAATATGTAGTATGTCAGTTAATGTCAAATGCCATGGAAAAAAATAAAGCAGGAAAGGGAGCAGGCATAGGGTTTAAGATTTTTAATAGGTTGGCCAGGATGGCTTCTCTGTAAGGTTGACATTTGAGTAGCACTGACAGACAGTAGCCTATTTTCTTTCATTTGCTTCTATAATCATGCCTTTTGTTTAAGCTTCATCTGTGTATTAAGTAATTTTTTCTTTTTGTTGTAGTTTTGGAGATTTTCTGAATAACCTTAAATAAATAGCAATAGTGCCTAAACTCAAATGACACAATAGAAAGAGTAGAAGCAATTGCCCAAGAGATTAGAGAACTTTTCAGTTCCAAGATGACGTAGCTATTTTCCATCTTTAACAGATGCAGTTGTTGGAGCACCCACCAACATGGAGCTGAACATGCTGTACTTCGAGCCTTTCAGCATCATTCTGGTGGCTCTCCACAGTGATTCTCCTGACATAGTTCAGAAAGCAGGGAAAAGAACAATTGCCAAACCACTCATTTATTTAATTTTGGGTTCAAGAAATGTGATAGATACCAGAGGAGAAAGGCCACCAGATGCTGAACTTGCCATGCAGTGTGCTGTCTTCAGCTCAGTCCAGTTTCTAGAAGTGTTAGGTCAGGACAACAGGTCCTTGTTGCTGTTTCCTAGCTGTGACTTAAACATTTTTGTATGGAAACAGCTGGGTTTCCATGTTATGGAATAATGTTCAATATTTCCACCAAATTTTAAGATAAAACAAAGATGACAGAGAAATGTACTTAGAAGGCTGCTTCAGTCCCTGTTCCTCTACTTCCTCCATGGTATTTATTTGTTCTTTCTCCTCTGCCATTAAAATTACACTGGAAAATAGGCTGGTGTTGAAAGGTGCTCTTCCATTTCTGCTGCTAAAGGTAATATATATTATTTTTCTTATGATGCAGTAGTGTTTTCCTTTAAGAAAATCTACAAAAATGTAAAGTAGGTAAATTACAGAAACCTTAAACATAGATTTTCTCTAAGTTAGAAATTCTCCAAATATAATGCTTATTTATGTACCATTATTGTCTGTTTGGCTCAAGTGGTTAAGGTGTGATAAATTTAAAACTAGAGCATTGGGGTTTTTTCCCCAGTTGATTAATAACCAAAAATAAAAATAAAATAATTCGTGGATTATCAAATACCAAATATTATTATAAGATAGACAACATGCAAATTGCATAGTAATTTTTAAGCAGTAAGTACTACATGGAAAACATTAAAAAGGCATGCCTAACCAGCTCCATGCAGATGCCTCTTCTTGTGGACTTAAGTAGCAGCAGACCTGTTCATCATTAGTGTTGGCGATCAAAAACACTTATATTAACTTTATTTCCTTGGTAAGAAATACCAAAATATCTTTACCAATATCTTTATTGATAAAGATAGCCTGTGGTAAAATATCTTTATATTTAATCATAGGCAAGATCTAATTAATCCTGTACCAAAGGTGACACATTATTATTAGTATGGTACAATTTGTAAGACCTCTTGAATATAACATGAGTCTAAGCCAGAGATTTTCAACCTTTTTCATTTCATGGCACACATAAACTAATTATTCTGCACACACCAAAAATTTTATTTTTGCCAATCTGAAAAAAAAGGTCTAATTTTGATTCATTCATACCAAATGGCCATCATTGCATTGCCTGTTGTCATTTTTTAATAAATAATCAAGAATTGCATGTTTTAAAGATTCTTGCGGCGCACCAGGGCACTTCTTGAACCACACTGGTTGAAAGTTGCTGTTCTAAGCTCACAAAGGAGGAAATTTTTACCTGTTTTGTTCACAGATACTTAAACATCTAAAAAGTGCCCATTAGTAGGTGTTCAATAAATATTTGTTGAACGAATGATTCTGGAATGTCCTGATATTATAAAAGTGGGCACTTATTAAGTTTTGACTCTGTAGCATTTTTATGTTATTAACTAACTGGTGAGTTGTGTGTACACACACATACCCACACACATATGATACTATATTTTCTGATGGAGATTTATCTAGTGGGCACATTACTCACCAGTCTCACATTCTGATTTCCTCTGTGTGTGCATCTTTGCACACTCAATCATTTTTTTATTTCAATCTGCATTTCATTCTTTATTTCTTTTTAAAAGACTGAATAGAAAAAATATTTTTTTATTGGTGTGGAAAAAGGAAACCAAAGAATCTGTACACTGTTTTTCTTTTTTGTCTGGAAAAGGATAAATGAAATTTCTACCAAAACTTAAGTAATTTTTGAATTCCTAAAACTTACCAGGCTATAAATGTAAAGATAATAGATCCAATTTTTAATATACCATTTGTTTTCTTTTTAAATACTAGACTGCTTACAAAACTTTCAAAGTTTGTCAAAAGACTTGACTATCACATGGTTTTGAACACTGGAGGATTTTTTAAAATAGCGTCAGTATAGTGCCAGGAGATGTGGTAGAAGGGAAAGCAGATTTTGAAAATTAAGCAATTGTTCTGCTGTGGCTATTTTTTACCTGCGCTTCCCAGCAAGGACCTACTTCTGAAGAGCAGAGTGTTGCATCACAGTAGACTTCCTTTCACAAATATTATCCCCCTAATGTCTTCCTTCCTTTTGTGGTTTGTTAGGATTTTTTGTATCTTGACATAGGAGTGATGAGTGATTGACTACTATATAAGCTATTTGTCCTCCAAAACAACTGTTTTAAGAGGTGGAGTCCTTTTAGTCAGTTGGAAAAGATTATATTTTACATTTCTTATTAAAAGGACTTTTTCCTCAAAGCATTCAAAGCACATATTATAATACTATTTCTCTTTCTACTTTTATCTTCCTTACCTTTTACTCTATTATATTCCCTCACGTGTTCTATTTTAATTCCCTATGTAGCAATGAGTAATCTCGGGCTTCAAGAGGTTAAGTGATTGACCAACCTAGAAGGATTCAGAATCAGGCCACTGCTGCTTTTTAATGATCACTGCAGTAATTATAGCTTATTTTGTCTTTCTTTCTTTTTTTGTATTGGATTGTAACACTGCTTACAATAACGACTGTTTCTACTTGAGGGCCTCGGAAAGTTTCTTTCCCAACATGGTGAAATCAAATTGCCTTTTACAGGCAAGGGTAGGAAGGTGGTGTGCTGCTGTCAGTAGAAAGCCCACAGTGTTTATAAACATCAGTTAATTCTTAAATTTGTAAAGTACTTCCTATAAGCCATATCGTATCTTTCTCATGTTTGGCTTATATTAATGAGCGGACTCTGGGTATAGCCGTATTTATTTTTAATAAACTGTGAAGTTAGAGAAGATTCTTGTCAGCTCTTTGAAACTCTGTGTATTTCTTCCTTCACTCTATGTTTAACATTGTTTTTCTAAAATAAAGCTAACCATAAACCAATTAAATACAGCTAAAATATTGTCCTCAAAATAAACACTACTATTCTGAGATCTTTTGCTCCTCAATATATTAGAGGATATTAGCTTAATGTACCTTTACAAACAACATGCCAGGACAGATTGTGCTTGTTCTCTAGAAGCCAATTTTCTTTCTTTATTTCCACCAAAAAATCCAACCAACCAAACAGAAACCATGAGTCCTTATGTCATCTTATTTATTGCTTCTGGAAACATTTTAAATTACAATTGAAACATTAATTACTCCAATTAAAAAAACTGTAAAATCACAGATTTAAAGATTACAGTTTAGCACCATATTCCTTAATTTCTTAAAGAGTAGCCTCTTTATTAACACAGGTCTTAGTTGATAGCTGTAGTTTGTAAGACAGTGAGAAGTTCTAACATAAATGTCAGCAATTAGGAGAATATTCTAATTACTTCATCAAGCATTCTGGAACTGTTATGTACTAGGAAACCATCTCTTCATTAAACCTTAGACTGAAGATATGTGACTAGATGTGTTTTAACTTTTCCTAGTAGTGTTGAAATTGTTGACTCTATTTGAACTTTTGTAAGTTTATATTTCAAAGCTGTTCTTGAGAGGAACAAATTATAGTGGAATTGAAATTGTAACAAATAAAATAGTCTCCTAGGGTTATTGCTTATTTTTGTAGAGAATTAATTTCTTTTGATCCACAATGTTTATAAAATACAGAGAAATATTTTAATCAAATGCTGTGAAAAAGAATTGGTCTTAAAGACACAATCAGTTCACGTGCTGCCTGGGACAGCAGTGGTCACCTTGTCTCTTACTAAGGTAGAATCTATAATGTTATAGGGTTTCAGGAAACAATTTCCCTTCTGTATTAGGTACTATGCATAAGACATTATATTGTTTTTATATTCTTATGTAATCATGGAAACTTACTGAAATATAAGCCAACCTACTTCTTAAAATTAATTTTTATGTATTATACTAGCCTTTGCTTCTCGTTTCATGTACAAAGCAAAAGGATCAATCACAAGAACACAACAAAAAATCACTTTTATCTTATAAATTCTCATTTGTATTTATCCTCTGATTTGTGCGGGTTCACACAAACATATGGTTTTAATTTCTGGCATAGAAGTCTTTTCAGAAATCTAATTTGACAAGTTTTATGCTATCAGGATTCAAGTGTTATAGAGCACTTTTCTTTGCTTTTTTAAAGTTGGAATTCAGCTTGAATTTCCTATTCTTAATCTGCTACGAAACACTATAATTATTAAAATACCTTAATTTCCTTTCTTCCAACAGCGATACAAGAGTTACTTTTTCTGTTTTGGTGCTGGAAAGTGTCATACTGTTGCCCATTAAATATGTGACAGCAGAAGTGAGAAATTCACTGTGTTGCTATAAAAATCTGTGTGAACACATAATTTTTTCTTCTTCAACTACCCTCCTCTGTATTGCCAGAATATTAACAACGAATTTAAGTACAACAGTATGGGAACTGACTGTGGGATTGGGGGGGTGGGGGGACGGTGATGGGCAAAGGAGGGTAGGGAGGAAAAATCAGGACAACTGTAATAGAATAACAATAAAAATTACTTTAAAAAAATAAGATTAATTAAATCCTGTTCTAGATATTTTAAAACTCTAAAAATTAATTTTTAGCAAAAGATAGCATAAAGTATTTTCTAAGGTACACAGAAAATGAATATATGACTATATATTATTGTGTTGCATGTGAAACATTTTATTCATTCTAAAAAGTTGATAAGCTCCAATAAATTGTCACAATATATTTTCACTTCCCTTTAATCCTCTAAGGCTTTATTTTAGATACATTTTATTTGAATTTTAATGGAGATTAAAGAATAATTCTAGTTTCCTTGTAAAGTGTAGTGCTGGGCCATAGGAAGCAGTTGATCTTGGGAATAGCACCAAGTCCAGAAGAGCCTGGATCATGGGATTGGGACAGAGGTCAGTGATGGCAGTATGCTGGACTGCCAGGGAGTTCACTAAAGAAATCAATTACTACTTGGTCAAGTTAGAAGGAGAAGCCTTTCAAGGTACATGCAAGTAGGGCAGATATTCTAGAAATTTTAAATGTCAGTAGTTGTATTGTTAGCATACTGGACCACGCAATGGTAAGTGAGGACTCTGATGTGGAAATTACCTGCTACAATAAGTGAAACCCACCTCAGCCTGAGACCATGATGGACATAAAAATTCTTCCCCTCAGTCCCTTGACTAGTGAACCCTAAATGTGCTTCTCAACACATGACCGTACTCTCTAATATATAGTTATAAATGAGTAAGAAAGATTTCTTACCTTCAAGAAAATCAGCCTCAATCAAACTCAACACTTAAAAAAGTGGGTTCTGTAGTTCCAGATTCTCTATTTAAAAAAAGAGTTCATGATCCAGTGAATTTGGAAGTTCATATACTGTATGTTGCATGATAAGCTATGATTGATTTTTCAACTTTTAGCATTTTTGTTCATTGCATTTATCATTTATTTAATAAATATTTACTGACTTTATCCTGTGAGGCACATATCCATTAGGAAAGGGTGAAGGGACAAGGTAGAACAAGGCATGTATGGTTTACACTCTTAAATCTTACAGTCTCTATAGAAAGGTAGATATTAAAATAAGCAACTACAGCCTGGCCAATGTGACTTAGTTGGTTGGGCATCATCCTGCAAACAAAAGGTTCCCTGTCAGGGCACATGCCTGGGTTGCCGGTTCAGTTCCTGGACAGGGTGTGTACAAGAGGCAACTGATTGATATTTCTCTCCCTCATTAATGTTTCTTTTGCTTTCTTTCTCATTCCCTTCCCCTCTCTCTAAAAATATATAAATCTTTTAAAAAACAGCAATTGTAGCATAGTCTGTTAAGGGCCAAAATAGGGGGAGGTCCAGGGTTCAGGGGCAACAGACAGCAGTGCCACCTTACCTGACTTAAAAAGGGTCAAGGAGAGGAGTTCCTGTAAATACTGTCTGTGCTGAAAACTTGAAAATAAAGTAAAAGTTCGATAGGCAAGTAACTTTCAGTCATAAGAGCAGCAGTAACAATAACAAGAAGTAGTTAAAGCCTACATATAAGTACACCCTCTATCTGCCATATACTGTGCTAGATACTCTCCAAGTATTCTGTCAGTGAGCCTCCTGGGTAAGTTTTATTACTTACCCAAGATCAAGTGGCTAATAATTGGCAAGGACTAGAATTTAAATCCTGATTGGTCTGACTCCAAAGTCCTCTTTCCCCCACTGCACTGTTGCCTCTCAAAGCAATGTACTGATTTTGATTAAAAAAAGATTTGACTTATATCTGAAGTTTGCTTTGTTTGTGATTTTCATGTAGCATTTTTTCTAATACATACATGTTTTATAATTTTAATAAATTATAGTTGAATTTGGACTTTGGGTAGAAGTTTCAGAAGTATATTATAGTGCTAAAGTCTGAAGTTCCTATTCCAAACAGTGTCTTACACATTGTAGGTACTCAAAACAACAGTCATAATTTTATATTTTACTTGGAATAAGTGGTAGGGTAGTTTAAAAAAAAACAATTTGAACTCTTATAAAGAAAGGAGCTACTGAAATTTAAAAGCAACTTAATTCTTTGTATGATATGATTAAGATGGCCATAAGGTTTTTTTTAAGATAGAGCATATGTAAAAGCTGAAGATATAAAATTGATTCTCTTAAAAATGGCTGGACCTACCGATCACTTACAGTGCATGAACAGACATTGCTAACAGGAATATTCATGGGTGGAATGAACATATTTCATCATGTGAGGAGCACATAGCATCCAGAAAACTTACTATTAATACTTTTGAATATCATACTCTCAAAGAGGGGTGGGGTCAGATAAATAATAGCAGGTAGATTTAAGCAAAGAAAATGGAATCCATGGTGCTTAGAATCAGGTAAAATAATCTGGCTTTCACCTAGTGAAATGCTGTCTACCTGGGAGTGCACCTGAGGGGGCAGATTGGGCCAGGGCCAGAATGTGCAGTTCATAGACTTGCTTTAATTAGCATGCAACATGACAGTCATCACCAAACATGCCATCAAAATTACTTCAAAATACTATAATGTATATATCACATATATACTTTAAATTTTCCTCTTCACCCTCAGAAGGTGATTTTGAGGAATTAAATGATCACAAGGGAAAGAAGTGATCCTGTCTTCTTATGTGGAAGAAAAGGAAGAAGAACTTGGATAATCTGTAAATCCGGATTAATTCCCAAGTCCTTGTAATTTATATTTACATCTACAAAATACTGTTGCTGAATGGAATTTTATTGCTTTTTAAAATTCATCTTGGGAGAAACAGAATGATGATGAAAAAGAAGTGCTGTTGTATTTTTATTCATGATCAATGTCACTTTGTTTCCTGATTGACTATAAAATATGTTGGTTTAACTTTAGGGACACCACGGTACAAACCCTCACTCTTCAGCCTTCTGTTAAAGATGGACTTATTGTGTATGAAGACTCACCTTTGGTTAGTAATCCAATTTTATGAATGTTCTCAACTGTTTTTTTTTTAATGATAATTGTAGTTCAGTCTTTGTGGGTGAAAAGTGTGTAATCTACTATAGATTCCAATATATTTCAGTCTTAACTGGAAAGCATTCATTTGTATGTTATTTGGGGACTGGATATTTAATTGCAAATTATTTGGGGAAAATAACTTTGTTTCTTACTCTGTTCTCTCTCCAGAGTGAGAGATTTAGGGAATGATTGAAATCCTCTAATGGTTTCTTTTCCATTCTAGAATTTAAAACAGATATAGAAGGGTTTTCTTTTTCTTTTTCAAATGTACAGAGTTTGAAGTTAGATAATGCTTCTGAGGTGTTTTTAAAAATGATTTTAATAAGTAAAATATTAACCCAATGTTTGGAGCAACTGAGAAGATCAGCTCCCCAGCTTCTCACATAAAGCTCAAGAGAAATCTTGGCCCACCTGGCCTAGCCTTCTGTGCAGATAACTCCTCGGTAGCACTGGTGTGAATACGCCATCCCGAGAACCCCTGTGGCAGACCCTCATGATTGGAGTCTTTAGGAATTCCTTCCTGACTTCTCCCAGGTTGGGCCTGACTTTCCCTGAGCAGAGAAATGAAGGTAGACGTTGGGGGTAAAGTTTCATGGGTTCGTTACTTTTTAAATTCAGTTTATTTTACCCTAAAATTAAAGGGAAAGTCTTTATTAGTTTTTTAAAGAATATGCAATAATAGCCCTGACTGGCATGGCTCAGTTGGTTGGGCATTGTCCCAAAAAAACAAAAGGTCACCAAGTTCAATACCCAGTCAGGGCACATGCCTAGGCTGTGGGTTTGTCCCCTCAGGTGGGGCTCATATGAGAGGCAATCAATTGATGTTTCTCCCACATCAATGATGTTTCTCTTCCTCTCCTCACTCCCTTCTCTTCTTTCTAAAAATAAATTTTTTAAAAAATGGAATAAAATGTGTGTGGTAGAGAGAATCACTTATTTCTCCATCTGTATTTCCTTACAATTATTTGCCAAACTATGTAACCAGAAAGGTTTATAATTTGGTCCATCTTATGTCATGGGATATTTCTTACTATTTAAAAATATAATACTTGGGTTTACATTTAAATTCATTGAGTATGTCTTCCAGTCCATTCTCTAAAAATGTTTTAGAGTTTTCCTAGTTTTTACCTTTCTTTTCATAATGTTGCCATTCACTCTGTCACCTAAGACCTAGGACTTTTTCTTATTTTTTCTTTCTCCTCTTCCCCTCTTATCAGGTGCCAAGACTGTAGATTATACTGCTGAGAAACTCTTCAGATCAATCTAATGCTTTTTTTATTTCCGTTTTTACTCTGCTTTGTCCCCTAAAATCAGGTCCCCAGACCATTTTTTTAACAAAATTGTTATGGTAATCGCCCTTTAGTTGATTCTACATGTTGCTGCCAGGTTAAATGTCCTAAAGTATAGCTCCAAACTCCATCTTATCATGTCTGAACTCATATGTCTGTAGCCCTATTCCATTATTTAATGAGGAAAGTACTTATTTTTTAGTAGTAGAGACCTGATCTGCTATTTCAGACCCTCCTCTCTTTTCTTACATTTTACCTCTAGAAGGAGACTATTCATATTCACTCTCCTTTGAAATGCTTCAGGGTTTCTTGAGTTTGACCATTGATACCCTTTGTTTGAATACCCCTCTCTTCACAATTCGTTCTGATTTGTAAAAAAATGTACACTCTTAGAACTATAACAAAAGCAATGTTCTGAAATCCACTAGTTATTGTAATGTCTCACTTAACCCCCATGGCACTGTAATTTCTCTGTTTGTTATGTGTATTTTAAATCTCCCTACTCTGGTATGTAATATGTTGTAGACTTCACCAACATAGGAGTAATTATACCGCTAAAGGGAAACAAAGTAATTACTGCAGAGTTAGCACTTTAGTAACTGTGAGAGGTTCGCTTTTTGTGGAGAGCTCTGCTACAGGCTTTCTTCATGATAGTGTATGTATAACTTAAATATAATTAGCTATTGTAAATCCAAAGCCCCGAATGATGAAATTTAAAATGTTTGCTTTTATTTTTGTTTGGTTAATATTCTGTCTTCAAAGGTTAAAGCGGTAAAGTTGGGTCATGTTCTGGTAGTAGATGAGGCAGACAAGGCCCCAACAAATGTCACCTGTATTTTAAAAACTCTAGTAGAAAATGGAGAAATGATTCTAGCCGATGGAAGACGCATTGTTGCAAGTGAGTACATGAAAAAGCAACTCTTCTTTTAATATATGCAATTTTCACATCCTTGGTATCCAATTACACCCTTAGCTGGCTACTGATCTCCAAGAAAGTGTTAAGTTCAAGTTGTCCTTACTGACAGTCATTTACAAAACTTAGTATGTCTGAACCTAACTTTCTTGGTTTCATTTTTTGTAGTCACATAGTATCTTTGAAAATTTCAATAGTATTTTTAGGACAGATCAGCTTCAAATTTTCCTACTCTTAGAATACCAACATATAATTTTTAATATACTCATCTCTCAATTATTGTGCAATATATTTTCTTTATTGTCTTCTGAAATTTTTTTAAAGCTCAAGCAAGTTTCTATTACAATACTAATATTGTTATCTCAGTATAAGTACAAAAATTGAGCATTTTATTTTATATATATTTATCACATATGTGTGTGAATACAGATATATTACACACACATACACACAGCCTCCTCAGGAAGAAGTTATCCTCTGTTTTGTATTATCTTCTTCCTTTTATTTATGTATTTTTTCTTGCTGGTGTTAGAGAAAATGTAGGTAGATGAATCTAATAAGTCTGTTTGACCTACAAAGAAAATTGTTTGTCTAATGCAATGTGAGAACATTTTCTGGTTTCTAATTTAAAAGCTTTGCATCATAAAAAGACTTGAAAATGTATAACTGTTGAAAATATATAGCCAATACTAGAGTAATCAAGCAAATTGAGACAGATAACTAAAATCTTCAGTATTTGAAGAGAACATGTAAAAAAAAGGCCTTATTAAAAATGTACAGGTGCATCACCACAGAGATGTTCTTCCTGGACATTGTCATTACAAGAGTGCTGTTTCCAAGCCCAAGAAATTCAGGCCTAACAAAAGTATTCTAACACTTCAGCTTCACAATGAGTTTATGGGAAAAATTAGAATTTGAGTTAGAAAGCATAAATACCACCCATTAAACGTATCATTCAGACTCTCCAGGTGAAAATTCTGCCTGCCCTTTTTAGACACATTATGAGGACAGTGAAATGGAGAGCAAGAAAGAATGGCTAGAACAAAATTGTGGTTAAAGAATGATGTTATCTCCATTTTCTGACACATTTTTGGAAGATAGTCTAGAAGTAAAAGGGTCATCATGTTTTTTAAACTCAGGTTTGATTGTAAACACTGTTTTCAACAGAAGAGCTCCCAAAGCTCTTTTAAACATGGTTTTAGAAAGCATCGCTTCTAGGGCTATGTTTTTCATTTTCTTTGCTTTGTAAAATTTCCATTTTTTACCAGTCATTTTATGTTAATTAACTACATTATTTAAATTTTGTCTGTGACCACATCCCTTGTTATTTGCCACTACTAAAATTAATGGAGATCAAACATTAAAACTGTTGGTTGCATTAGTACATTACTGTATGGTACATTGAAAGATTAGTTTTCAGTATCATAAAAAAGTGTGAGTATATGTTCTCATAGACTCAAGTAAAACTGCAGGTGTATCACAGCTATCATTTTTTAAAATGATATATTCAGTTTTTTTAATACCTTAAACATTTCCACAAAGAAAGCTCCAGTCAACTGGAGATTACTTATTTTAAAAACTATGGCAGAATTTCTTCATTGGAAATAAATCAGTATTGCACTAATGAATTGACTATGTGTTCAAGACCTTTATTCTGTGTGGTTGAGTGTCAGGTACATAATCTGAACAGAAGTCACTCCTTAGCTGCATAATGGCAGATTCTCTGCAAATGATGCAGTGACAGATTTGATAAAAATAAAGGATGTTTGGATTATCCTTGAGTGTCCTTTAGATCATCCCTTGTTAATGGATTCTTTTTTTTTTTTTAAGGAGTAACAGCATCTCAAGCCAAGTTTAAGTACTATAACACAACATTTGGACAAATTTGCTCTTTTAGGTTTACATTGAATTTACATGAAAATACAAGTTCCTGTACAATTACTATGTGTATCAATATTCTCTTCTTAAACTTTCTCAAGAAAAGTTTTTTTTCTGCAACGAAGTTGTTATAACCAGATTTCTTAGAGGTTTTTTTTATACTTGAGCAGTATGACTACTCGCTATATTATTTTAAAGGCTGTAACTTGATATTCTTAAGAATTATTAAATATCAATAAAGAATAAGTAGCTATTTTGTTTTTCAGATTCTGCTAATGTTGATGGAAGAGAAAATGTTATAGTCATTCATCCTGATTTTAGGATGATTGTTCTGGCCAACAGACCCGGATTTCCTTTCCTAGGCAATGATTTCTTCGGCACTTTAGGTAAAAGCAACAATGATAATAATAACAAAAAACAGTAGCAACAGCAATAATAACACTGTCTTAGGAGTACTACTCTGATGGCTGTCACTGAACACTACTACCATGTGCTCTGTCTTCATCCCAGCCACCTGGGAAAGTATGTGTTATCCCAGTTCAAAGGGAACAACTGTGTTTCTAGGGTCACTTAGATAATGGATATTAAAGCTTGGCTCTGATTTCAGAATCTGATTCCTTAAACAGTGACACTCTACTTTGTTGCTTAAGGCCTCTTAGAAATAAATCACAAAATAAGGAATGGTTTTTAGTGTTGGTTTTTGGCATAACCTCCTAACTATGAGACGTTGGAGGCCAGCTCAGAATTCTTCACGCTGATTGGGGAGGCCCTGGGCTAAACTTAATTATCAGAAGAGGTCAAAAGGACATTCTTTCTTATTTATTTATTTATTTATTTATTTTCAATTTAATTATTGTTCAAGTACAGTTTCCTGTCTTTTACTCCCATCCCAGACCACCCCCATGCTCCCCACCTCCCTCTGATTTCTACCCCCCTTAGTTGTTGTCCATGTGTCCTTTATACTAGTTCCTGTAAATCCTTCCCCTTTTTCCCCTGAAATTCCCTCCCCTCTCCCCTCTGGTCCCTGTCTGCCTGTTCTATATTTCAGTATCTTTGGTTATATTTTGCTTGCTTGTTTGTTTTGTTGTTTAGCTTCCTGTTAGAGGTGAGATCATATGGTATTTGTCTTTCACTGCCTGGCTTGTTTCACTCAGCATAATGCTTTCCAGTTCCATCGATGCTATTGCAAAGGGTAGGAGCTCCTTCTTTCTTTCTGCTGCATAGAATTCTATTGTGTAAATGTACCACAGTTTTTGGATCCATTCATTTACTGACAGGCACCTAGGTTGCTTCCAACTCTTGGCTATTGTAAATTGTGCTGCTGTGAACATTGGGGTGCATAGGTTCTTTTGGATTGGTGTTTCAGGGTTCGTAGGATATACTCCTAACAGTGGAATTGCTGGGTCAAAAGTTAGGTCAGATTTTAGTTTACTTAGAAAATTCCATACTGTTTTCCATAACGGTTGTACCAGTCCCCAATCCCACCAACAGTGAACTAGGGTCCCCTTTTCCCTAGAACCTCTCCAACATTTGTTGTTTGTTGCTTTGTTTATGATGGCCATTCTGACCAGTGTAAAGTGGTATCTCATTGTGTTTTTAATTTGCATCTCTCTGATAGCTGAGCATCTTTTCATGTGACTCTGGATCCTCTGTATGTCCTCCTTGGAGAAGTGTCTGTTCAAGTCCTTTTCCCACTTTTTAATTGGGTAAGCAACCCAATTAAAAGTGTCTTTTTAGAGTGGAGTTGTGTAAGTTCTTTGTATATTTTGGAGATTAAACCTTTGTCTGAGGTATCACTGGGCACCTTTGAGTCTGTGATGGCAAATATGTTTTCCCATACAGTGGGTTCCCTTTTTATTTTAAGACTGCTTTCTGTAGCCATGTAGAAGCTTTTTATTTTGATGAGATCCCATTTGTTTATTCTATCCTTTATGTCCTTTGCTTTAGGGGACATATCAGTAAAAATATTGCTGTGTGAAATATCTGAAATTTTCCTGCCAATGTTCTCCCCTTGGACTTTAATGGTGTCATGGATTATATTTAAGTCTTTTATCTACTTTGAATTTATTTTTGTGTATGGTATAAGTTGGTGCTCGAGTTTCATTTTTTTGCATGTAGCTGTCCAGTTCTGCCAATACCATTTGTTGAAGAGGCTATTTTTACTCCATTTTATGTTACTGCCCGACTGTGTTGAATATTAATTGCCCATAGAGACTTGGGTTTATTTCTGGGCTCTCTGTTCTATTTCATTGTTCTATGTGCCTGTTTTTATGCCAGTACCAGGCTGTTTTAACTACAGTGGCCTTGTGATACAGTTTGGTATTAGGTATTGTGATCCCTCCTACTTTGTTCTTCTTTCTCAGAATTGCAGCTGCTATTCAGGGTCGTCTATGGTTCCATATAAATTTTTGAAGTGTTTGTTCTATGTCTGTGAAATATGCCATTGGTACTTTAATAGGTATTGCATTGAATCTGGAAATTGCTTTGGGTAGTATGGACATTTTGGTGATGTTAATTCTTCCAATCCACGAGCAAGGTATATGTTTCCATTTGTTTATGTCTCCCTTCATTTCTCTCTTCAGTGTTGTGTAGTTTTCTGCATACAGGTCTTTTACTTCCTTGGTTAGGTTTATTCCCAGATATTTTATTTTTGTTTTTGCTATATCGAATGGGATTTTTTTTTATGATTTCTGCTTCTGCTGTTTCATGGTTAGTACACAAAAATGCCTTTGATTTCTGGATATTGACTTTGTATGCCGCTGTTTTGCCAAGTTCATTTATTAGTTCCAGCAGTTTTTTGGTAGAGTCTATAGGATTTTCCATGTACACTATCATGTCATCTGCAAGCAATGACAGTTTTGTTTCCTCCTTTCCAATTTGGATGCCTTTTATTTCCTTTTCTTGTCTGATTGCTGTGGCTAAAACTTCCAATACTATATTGAATACAAGTGGTGAAAGTGGACAACCTTGTCTTGTTCCTGATCTTAGTGGAAAAGCTTTTAGTTTTTGCCCATTGGGTATGATGTTGGCTGTAGATCTCTCATATATGGCCTTTATTATACTGAGGAATGCTCCCTCTATTCCCACTTTGCTGAGTGTTTTTATCATAAATGGGTGTTGTACCTTATCAAAAGTTTTTCCATGGCTATTGATGTGATCATGTGATTTTTGTCTTTGCGTTTGTTTATGTGATGTATTGCATTTACTGATTTGCGAATATTAAACCATCTTTGCATCCCTGGGATGAATCTGACTTGGTCATGGTGTATGATTTTTTAAATTTATTGTTGGATGTGATTTGCCAATATGTTGTTGAGGGTTTTAGTGTCTGTGTTCATCCACGATATTGGCCTGAAGTTTTATTTCTTTGTTGTGTTTTTATCTGGTTTTCTAATTAAAATGATGCTGGCTTCATCAAAAAAGTTTGGGAGTCCTCCGTTATTTTGCATTTTTTGGAATAGTCTGTAAAGAATAGGGGTTAGCTCTTCCTTAAATGCTTTGTAGAATTCTCCTGTGAAACCATCTGGTCCAGGGCTTTTGTGTGATGAGAGTTTTTTGATAACTACTTCACTTTGATCAGCTATTATTGGTCTGTTCCGTTTTTCTGCTTCTTGTTCATTGAGTTTTGGAAGATGATATTTTTCTAGAAATGTGTCCATTTCCCCTAGGTTTTCAGATTTCTTGGCATACAGTTCTTCATAGTAATTTCTTACAATCCCTTCTGTTTCTGTGGTATCAGTTGTAATCTCTCCTCTTTCATTTCTGATTGTGTTTATTGGGTCCTCTCTCTTCTTTTCTTAATGAGCCTACTTAAAGTCTTGTCAACTTTGTTCATCTTTTCAAAAAACTAGCTCCTGGATTCACTGATTCTCAGAATTGTGCTTTTAGTCTGTATCTCATTTAATTCTGCTCTGCTATTGGTTATTCCCTCCCTTCTTCTTGCTCTGGGCTGTCTTTGTTGTTGTTCCTCAAGTTCTTGCAGGCATAGGGTTAGGTTGTTTGTTTGAGATGTTTCTATCTTCTTTAGGTAGGCCTGTATTGCTATGAACTTCCCTCTCAGGACTGCCTTTGCTGTGTCCCATAAGTTTTGGGTTGTTGTGAGTTCATTTTCATTTGTTTCTAGAAACTTTTTGATTTTTTCCCTAATTTCATTCTTGACCCATTCGTTGTTCAATAGGATACCATTCAGTCTCCATGATTTTGGGTGTTTTGGATTTTTTCCTTTGGGGTTGGTTTCCAGTTTCAGTCCCTTGTGGTAAAATAAAATGCTTGGTATGATTTCAATATTCTTAATGTGTTGAGGCTCGTTTTGTGTCCTATCATGAGGTCTCTCTTTGAAAATGTTCCCTATGCATTTGAAAAGAATGTGTATTAGCTTCTTTGGGATGAAGGGCTCTAAATATATTAGTTCCATCCAATTTATCTAGGGCATTATTCAATGCCACAATATCTTTGTTGATATTTTGTTTGGAAGATCTGTCCATTTTCGATAGTGGAGTGTTCAAATCCCCTACTATAATTGTGTTGCTGTCAATATCTTTCTTGAAGTCCTCTAAGATTTTCTTTATATATTTGGGTGCTCCTATGTTGGGTACATATATATTTATGATGTTGTCTTCTTGGTGGATTCTTCCCTTGAGTATTATGAAGTGACTTTCTGGGTCTCTCTTTATGGCCCTCTTTTTGAAGTCTATCTTGTCTGATATGAGAATTGCCACCTCAGCTTTTTTTTTTTTTTTGTCTGTTTGCTTGGAAAATTTGTTTCCAGCCCTTCACTTTGAGTCTGTGATGGTCTTTTGTCCTGAGGTGGGTCTCTTGTAGGCAGCATATGTGTGGGTCATGCTTTCTTATCCATTCAGCTATTCTATGTCTTTTGACTGGAGCATTTAATCTGTTTATATTTAAGGTTATTATTGATAGGTACTTATTCATTGCCATTTTTGTACCTGTGTCCCTCTCTGTCTCTCCCTTTTCCTTCCTTTCCTTAAAGCAGTTCTTTTAGTATTTATTGCAGGGCTGGTTTGGTGGAGGCATATTCTTTTAGACTTCTTTTGTCTGGGAAGCTCTTACTTTGGCCTTCTATCTTGATTGAGAGCCTTGTTGGGTAAAGTAGCCTTGGTTGAAGGCCTTTGATTCTCATTCCTTGGAATATTTGTTGCCATTTTCTTCTTGCCTGGAGCGTTTCCATTGAGAAGTCAGTAGCTAACCTTATTAGGGCTCCCTTGTATGTTACTTCCTTTTGTCTCCCTTGCTGCCTTTAAGATTCTCTGTTTGTCTTGGAATTTCGCCATTTTAATGATGATGTGTCTTGAAGTGGGCCTCTTTGGGTTCCTCTTGATTGGGACTCTCTTTGATTCCTGGGTTTGTGTGACTTTTTCCTCTCACCAAATTAAGGAAGTTTTCCCTCATTACTTTTTCAAATAGGTTTTCTATCCCTTGTTCTTCTTCTCCTTCTGGTATTCCTATTATTTGGATATTAATACATTTTATATTGTCTTGCATTTCTCTTAACCCCTCTTCATTTTTTCTGAGCCTCTTTTCCTTTTCTTGCTCTTTCTGTGAGATGTTTTCTACTTTGTCCTCCAACTCCCTAATCCGATCCCCCAAGTCATCAATTCTCCTTTTGAAACTTTCTACTGTGTTCTTCAATTCGGAAATTGTATTCTTCATTTCCTCTTGTTCCTTGCTGATAGTTTCTATTTCTTTTTTTTTTTTACTATGTCTGGTACGCATGTATTTATTTATTTATTTAAAAATTTTTTTTATTGATTATGCTGTTACAGTTGTTCTATTCCCCCCTTCATTCCCCTCTACCCTACCCCCCATCCCCACTGTTACTCCCCCTTTAGTTTATGTTCATGTGTCTCAAGTTCTTTATATTCTATATTTCCCATGCTATTTTTGCCCCCCCATCTATTTTCTATCTACTGTCTGTGCTACTTATTTTCTGTACCTTCTCCCCCCTTCACCTCCTCCCACTCCCCTGTTGCTAACCCTCCTTGAGATATTCATTTCTATGTTTCCACTCCTGATCTAGCTGTCCTTTTAATTTGCTTTTGTTTTAGGTGTGGTTGTTAATAACTGTGTGTTTGTTGTCCTTTCACTGTTCAAGTTTCTTTAACTTCTTTTTCTTAGGTAAGTCCCTTTAACATTTCATATAATAAGGGCTTGGTGATGATGAACTCCTTGAATTTGATCTTATCTGAGAAGCACTTTATCTGTCCTTCCATTCTAAATGAAAGTTTTGCTGGATAGAGTAATCTTGGTTGTGGGTCTTTGGCTTTCATGACTTGTAATACCTCTTTCCAGCCCCTTCTTGCCTATAAGGTCTCTTTTGAGAAATCTGCTGACAGTCTGATGGGGACTCCTTTGTAGGTGACTGTCCCCTTAGCTCTTGCTGCTTCTAGGATTCTCTCCATTTTAATTTTGGCTAATGTAATGATGATGTGCCTTGGTGTGTTCCTTCTTGGATCCAACTTCTTTGGTACTCTCTGAGCTTCCTGGATTTCCTGGAAGTATATTTCCTTTGCCAGATTGGGGAAATTTTCCTTTATTATTTGTTCAAATAAGTTTTCCACTGGTGGCTGTGCCTTTCCCCCTTCTGGTACCCCTATAATTCGGATGTTGGAGCGTTTAAAGATGTCCTGGAGGTTCCTAAGACTCTCCTCATTTCTTTGAATTCTTGCTTCTTCACTCTTTTCTGTTTGGCCATTATTTGCTTTCTTCTGGTCCACTGCATTGATTTGAGTCCCAGTTTCCTTTTCATTGCTATTGGTTTCCTGTGCAATTCCATTCATTTCAATTAGTTTTGTCTTCATATATTTGTCTAATTTGTGACTATAATCAACCAGTTCTGTGAGGATCCTGATCACCAGCGTTTTAAACTGTGCGTCTGAGAGTTTTGCTATTTCTTCATTGCTTAGATTTATAGGCTCTGGGGCTTTGAGATCTTCTTGAGCCATTTTTGGTCTGTTCATGCCCTTTAAGTGTGAGGAGCAGAGCCTTGGACTCCCAGGTCTCTGGGTTGTGACGCTGTATGTGGAGTTGGGGTCAGAGCAGGGAAATGGCGGCGCCCTCCCTGCCGCTTTCCGCGGGGACCCGCTGGATCCCAGTCCAATCGCCCACTTCCTCGCTTGTCTATCTATGCACCAATGCGCGACCACAGTCAACCCTCAGCCCTGCTCCCTCGCTGTTTTCCCACGGTTGCTCGTTAGGTGGCTCGCTGGGTTGCACACTAGGTCCAACCCTGTGCCTGGATTCCACGCGCCTGAATCTGTCTGACCGAGTCCTCCTGTGCAACTCCGCTACACCAGGTGCTGGTTTCGCCCTTTACCGGTCAGGGTGAAGAATTTGTTGTTAACAGACTTCCGAAAAGTTCAATTTTCTGTGTTCTGGCTGTGGTTTCTGTTGCTAATATTTAGTTGTCTCTAAACTTGGTTGTGTGAGAAGGCATGGCTTATCCACCTATGCCTCCATCTTGGCGGAAGTCCTCGATTTCCTTTTTTATGTTGGTATAGTTTTTGGTGAGATCATTGTAGCTCTCCTGCAGTTTCTGGTAGCTCATTGTGAGCTCTTTGAACTTCCTGATAACCAGTGCTTTGAATTCAATATCTGATAGTTCATTTGCCTCTACTTTATCTAACATTCTTTCTGAGGCTTCCTCCTTTTCTTTCATTTGGGGATTGTTTCTTTGTCTTTCCATTGTTTGTGAGGCTCTTATTGTTAGCCTCAGCTTCTTAAATTGATCTGTTCTGACTCCTGGGTTTATGGTGTGAACTTCTGTGGTAGAGTACCTGTGAAATTCAGTGGTGCAGTCTCCTTCAGGTTTCCTGGTGTTCTCCACTTCCACCTACTGCTTTTTTGTGTGTGTTCAGTTGGAGGGGGAGGCAAAATGGTTTATGACATGGAGACAGTATTTTATGATATTCAGAGTCACAGCTGGTAGAGAAGAGATAGAAGACCTTTAGGCTATGTATATTGTTTACCACAATCTTCAGCCCATCTTGCCACTTTTGAGAAAGGAAGGGCAGAAGATAAGTTTCTTGTTGGGGAGGGAAGGCTTGTGAGTTGGATCTAGAAAGCAGTGAGTTTGTGGGAGGTTAGATTTTAGGTAAGGTGAGTAAAGGATAGTAAATAGGTGTAGTGTGTGGGCAAATAGAGTTTATCACTAAAGTAATAGAATTCAGGGAACTGAAGTGGGCTAAGATGTGGGAGATGTGTTGTGAAGTATTTACAGTTGTATAGAAGAGCTGTTATGTACAATAATAGTAGAGCAGCAATCATATGACAGACTCTGTGTGATCTGGATAATATGAATAGGGGGTTTAGAACTTTGGGTAGTGTGCTAAAGGATAACAAGTGGCGTGAAGTATAGAAAATTAGCAATACACTGTGGAGGAGAGAACAGGAGAAATCTGTCAAATGATACAGTATAACCAGCCAAGGCAGAGAAGCCTATACAGAAATAGGAGAGATACAAAGGATACGATTAAAATATAAAAGTGAGAATAATGAAAGAAATAATAATAATACAAATATGCAGCAACCTGTGGCTTCTCTGCTGTAGCAAAGTAAGATTTGTCTCTCTGTCTCTACTGTTGGGATGCCCCCTCTTTGGGTCCAGCTCTGGTCTTTTTGCAGTTCCAAGTTGTTTGTGTCACTTGTGGGTAAAAGAAAAAAAAGGCAGGAGAAAGAAGGGAAAAATGATGTTTGTAAAGAAAGGAAGAAGGAATAAAACAGGAAAGAAGAAAAGAGAGGGAAAAAGTATTGAAAGGTGAAAGAATAATAAGATTAAAAAGATAAAAGATTACTTAAAGAAAAAAAACTTCTCTTGTTTGTTTCAAACTGGCCAAACCAGATTTTCTGGCTGCAGCAGGCTGAGGGATGATTGGTGTGGTCTTTCTGGGAGCCCTCTCCTAAGACCAAACCTGGCGTCTCTCCCCAGTGCCCCACAAAGGGGATCCAAGTCTTACTCAGAGCACTCTTTACCTGGGGGTCATCGCCATGGGCTGGGTTGCAGGACTCGGCCATGCTGCCTGGGTCTGGATGGTTCAGACCCAGACCCATCCCAGTTCTGTTGGGGGACTCTGGGTCTTCTGCCCAACCTCGGGATTGCTGCCAAGCTGGGTGGGAAGCAGGCCAAGCAGCTGTCGCAGGAGAATCCTTCAGTTTACTTTCCAAAAAATTTCTCCTTAAGAAAGCCTGCCTCTCAGCACAGCCTAACCCCCCAGCCAGACCAGTGAGTACTGGAGTCAGGGCCCGACACTGCACCTCTCAATTCTCCCGAGCTGCCATCCACAGAGTCCGCTTGATCTCGGCCCTGTGTCCGTATCACGCTCTCTGTAAACTCAAGCCAACAGGTCTCTTTGGGCGCCCACCCTTGCTTCGCCAGGGAGGGAGGGAGGGAGCTGATGACCCAGCTCTCTCCCAAGGACCCTTTGGCAGGCCCGGAACTCCCAAAGAGTCTGTGGTAGATGTGCTGGGCACCTGGCACTTGGCTCAAGGCTCTGGGCTCCGTGCTTGGAGTCCTGGGCGACAGCTGAGGCAGCTGCTGCTCCTGTCTTTGCGCTGGTCCCTGTGACTCTACTGTCCTGCAGCCCTCTCCTTACCTCATGGTTTTTCAGTTTCTGGTATGATTTCTGGTCTCTTATTTTCATATATGCTGGGGAACTGTTGGCTGTTTGCGCTGTTCCTCGGTAGATGAGCCAGGATTGTCTTTGATGTCAATGGGGAAATGGAATCTGCTCTGTCCTAGTCCGTAGCCATCTTCCTAGTAGGACATTTCTCTCTATGACAAGAAGTTAATTCTGGATACTGGTAATTCTCATACTAAAGGTGAAGTTGACTCTGTCCTAGGAGGATTTTTGGTCCCGCAATTTCACATCAGTAAATTCATCCAAGGTTATTACCCATGCAATGGTATAAGTACAAGGATAGGCAATATAGCCTTGTACTATTTTTTTATAGTAGCAAAAGAAAAAAATGTAAACAAACCAAATGGGACTGGATAAAGAAATTCTGTTATATCCATACAATAGAATATTATGCAGCTGTTTAAAAAGAGAGAGTGGGATAAGTTTACCCTTGCTGGTAGAATTTTTTTTCAAAATACACCAAGAACTGTTCTAATAGTCTACCATCTGAATTCATGAAAAGCAGAAGGCAAGAGGAATGTTTGTACATGATTGTGCTTGTACCTGCACTGAGTCTCTTTAGAAGAACACAGACTATATCTCTGAAATCCTCTTCTCTCTCTGATGTCCTGGTCCCCTGTGCTGTAAATCAGTAGAATTACGTGAACCTTTAATATAAGAAAGTCATCTCTCTTGAGCATAGAGTATATTTTCCTAGTACATTCTCAGTTTCCTAAATTACAGATGAAATATTCTGTTTCTGCATTCCTTTTTCTTGATTCTAATTTAGGCAATTTTCTCTGCAGGTTTACTTTTCCAAAATTAACTTCTGAAATATATTCTAGTAATCTGCACAAGATATAAATTATTTAGAAAGTGATGATACTGATTTTCCCTATTTTAGTATACATAAAGCTTGCATATGAGATAGATGTATCTAATTTCTCAAGATATTTAACATGTATTAAAGTTAAAAATGCAGCCCTGGCTCATGTTGCTTAGTGGACTGAGCACCACACTTCAAAGCAAAAGGTCACCAGTTCAGTTACTAGTCAGGGTACATGCCTGTGTAGTGGGCCAGGTCCCAAGTAGGTGAAGCATGAGAGACAACCACAGATTGATGTTCTTCATCCTCTCCGTCCCTTCCCTTCTCTCTAAAATAAATAAAATGTTTTTTAAAAATGCAGTCTCAGAACCATATGAAGATTATTTTCCAGTTAAAGAGAAAAGGAATAAATTTCCAAAACTATTTATATTTGGGGATGTGTGTTTAAAAAATGAGAGAATAAAGGCAGTAAGTAGTTAATCCAGAGTGCCTGTGGGGAGCGAATGGAATTGGCAGAAACAGGTGTTTCCCTTTTTTTTCTTTATATTTGAATGTCTCCCAATGAGATTATATTCAAGTATTATTTAGATTTTTAAAAACAGAAACAAATCAATGCAAAATAAACCACACATTACTCAATTTCCTTTTCTTTAGTCATTTGCTGTCATCCTGTTGTCAAAAGGGATTTCTATACAATTTTACACATTTAAACACAGAAGTGCTTTTGCGAGCAACCAGTGGCACTTTAAACTACTACTGCATATCTCCTATGGCAACATAATGAATTAGTTGCATGCTGAATGTTAATTTTTTTCTCATACAGGTGATATTTTTAGCTGCCATGCAGTTGATAATCCCAAGCCCCACTCGGAACTTGAGATGCTCAGGCAATATGGACCAAATGTACCTGAGCCCATCCTTCAGAAACTTGTGGCTGCCTTTGGAGAGCTGAGGAGTTTAGCTGACCAGGGGATTATTAACTACCCTTATTCTACCAGAGAAGTTGTCAACATAGTCAGACACTTACAGGTAAGGCAAACACCTTTGCATAAAGGTTTAAAAGGAGCCATCAGTCTTGTTTTTTAGACTGCTTACTTTATACCAAATCTTTCCATTTCTGTATATACACTGATTCAGATGATATAATATGTTACAATGTAGATTTTAAGTCTGGAAGACCAATGAATGTATGAACCAATGAACCAAAGGCTATGTTTAGCCTTTGAATTGAGTTTGATGAAGTTCTATGCCATGACCATTACCAAGGAGCCAGGAAATTTGGTGGAGGTTGTTTTTTTTTTTTTTGGTGTAGGGGTGACTGAGGGGAAGACAAGAGTGAAACAGCAGGGAAACTCTGTTACTATTTGATTTTATACAACAAGCGCTGTAGTATTTGAGTGAAAACAAAAGACTTGGGGATAGAAAATAAACTGGGAACAAACAGTATTGATTATATGTCTGTGAATAGTGAAAGAAAATTTTATAAGGTAGACTAAATGAACAGGAAAATGAAATACCTTGTAGTTGTATATAATGTGTATCCACATTGGTAGAGAAAACAGAAAACCTATGTAGAACCTATTTATTAACAAATAATGGCCTTTAAGCTAACAGTTACAACCTAATGACTCTTGGTTTTTGCCCCATCCCCAACCTTCCAAGGAATATAGAAAACTTCATTCTGCCTATGAAACCATGTTAAGTCCAGCTCAGATCCTAAGGCTTAAGAAAGGACCCAAAGGGCATTACTAGTATAAATTTACACTGGCATGAATTAAACTGTTAATAACACTTGTTTTTTTTCCACTCTGCTGTTCCTTATTTCTCTGTGCTCTGTAGTTTTATGTTCTTTCTGTCTTTACTTACTCTGCTATTATTTTTTCATTTATTCACAGATATTTGACTTCTCTACTCCTGTATAGTAATTCAGTATTTTGCTTTGTTTAAATAGTATCTTTTAATTTGTTCACTCTGGTGTTCATTGGAAAGTCAGGAGATTTCAGAAAACAGTGCAGATAACTGAGCAACAAGATCTAACATTTAATCTAACATGATTTAACATTTGAGAGAAGGAATTGTGCCCCCTCACATTCTAATATCCGTTTAAAACAGAAAATCTTGAGTCATAGGAGCAAACATTAAAAGAGAAAATGCATATATTTCTCCTATCTGGTTATCAGACAAGGCTGTTAATCCCTGCTAAAGTTTAGTGAATCATTATTCTGTCAATTTTATAAATCTTTATATTGTATATTTTATCACATATGTAATAAAGTATTTTTTTAATGCAGAAATTTCCCACCGAAGGCCTCTCCAGTGTGGTTAGGAACGTGTTTGACTTTGATTCCTACAACAGCGACATGAGGGAGATTTTGGTTAACACTTTGCACAAACATGGGATACCAATTGGAGCAAAGCCTACCAGTGTGCAGCTTGCGAAGGAGTAAGGCAAACTCACTATTGATAAAATGCTGCTGAGTGTTACTGTTCTGATTCTCACATGCTGATAATTCCTAATCTACTGTTAACTCAACTGAATTGGTGTGGAAATTACTTTCCACAAGCAAACTTTTCAAATATATGTTGCTATTTGCTGGCTGGCTTTCAGTTAAATAGCATTACTTAGAAGCCTATAAATTGAGAATTTTAATTATTTTGAATGTTGCAAGGGTAGATGTATTATAATCAAATAAAGGGAAATATTTGTTTCTTTAATAGTCTCTGTTCTTTTGTTGAATTTGCTATGACTGTCACTATTTCTTAATCTAGTACAAAATCATTGTGCAAACATGGGAACAACATAAAGAGGTAACATGCCCTTAGTTTAGATTCTTATTTATGTCACCATTTTTTTTGTTATGATAGTTCCTAACTTTATAATCATATTAACACAAGAGATTTTTCGTTACTTATTTTAGCTTGACAGATGAAAGAGGTTGTGAAAATAAGTGGGCTTGTTTCGTGTGGGCTGGTTACCTGGCTTTTATTTCATAATTGCAGACTATGTACTCAATATTACCAAAGAATCTTGCACATGTGTTGTTGACCAGAAAGATAGTTTACAGATTTTATTAGTAGAGTAATTTAGTCCATGCATATTCACTAGAAAACAATTTCAAATATTCATAACTTATTAACTTATGATTATAAATCCAGTGCTTTGTGTATAAAAATAATTAGCCTAAGTTCCTAAGGCACAATAACTACCTTTAAATTATTATCTAACTTAGTTTCATATAGGAGGCACTCTATCTTCCTTAGAAAAATTATTAAATATAAATTAATGAATAGTTCGGCTATTTATTAATTTACTTCTATACATGTATACATACATCTCCTATATGTACATCATCCTCATTTATTCTCTGAAGTTATTATAAAATTTATCAGAATATATGTCAATAACAATACATTGTTAAAGCTTTAACAGTTTGTTCAAGGATTTCTTAAAGAGAAACAAATATTTCCCTTCAGTGTAAAGGCTCAGGAGAGCCTTTATTAGATATTAGATATTATCAGTGAATTGGTTTATATTATTGAGCGAGTAAAATTTTTTTAAAGAGTGATTTGGTGTCAGTTTCTAACATGTAAAGCTTTCTGAAGGACACTATTTTACTCATTGATCAGCAGTGTTTATGGCCATTTTGGAACTAGTTTGGTAATTTAATAGGTATGGTATATCTTCTATATTAGAATGTTCAAAAATTTTCTTTCATGTGTAAACTTATTACTGCTCATCTTTTTTTTAATTTTTAAATACTGTGTTTTGCCATGTTTAATGCATATCCACATTTTTATAGATTTTTTTTCTGAATGGCCCAAACTTTCAGGAAAAAAAATATCTTTCATTTTAATTTTTTAATCCAATTATTTATTTATTTATATTTAGAAAAAAACTGATTATCATATTAAAGGAAATTATTTTGCATACAGATATTGTTATTGTTTTCTAGAGTTGGGCTTTTAATGCATAAACATAAATAAAAGAATAAAAACCATTTACATAGGTATGGAATTAGTAGTACCCATGTATAATGTGCATCCTTATTTTTCTCAAAAAGTTGAGCAAAAAAGTAGTCATTATATACAATAAAATATGGTAAACTATATCTTTATTTTCAACTGGAAATAAAATGGTTTTTATTACCTTTAACAAGGTTATAGTTAGAATTCTAGCTTCTTGGAAACCAGATTTGTGATTTTAAAAATAACTTTTTTTGCACAATTTGGAGTAATAATTAAAATACATATTAGTTGGTTAGATCAATCAAAAAAATTGTTGGCAATTTTATTTTGTAAGGAAGACAGCTGAAATGATTTAACTTATTTATTACTGTCCTCAGTTCTAAAATGACAAATTGTTGCCATGGCAAGTTAATTTCAACTCTAGCACTTACAAGTGGAGGCAAAAGTACATTGAGCCTGGAAACAAGATGGTCATACTGTGCCTAAGATGGGGATGGAAACAACGAGTAGTCTACCCACAGCACACAGCTAAAAATAGACTTACAGCAGATGTGGAGGATGAGGGAATTTTCCCCTTGGGGTGGAGATAATAGTAAATGACAGTTTGCACATTCAAAATATTTCCCTCATTTGTTAATTGCAATGTCTTCAGTCACTCAGAAGTACTGGCATCGTTTTGTCACCCTTTAGTAAAATCTACAGGTTCCATATTTCTATTTCTATCAAATTATCAGCCTTTTTCTTTCAGAGGGTAGTATGGTAAGTTGAACAAAGCAATGGCCGGCTAATTAAGTAGTTAATAGTACTTTCAACCTGCATGCCTGGCTCAGGGAGAAACAGATTTTATCCTCTTGGTAAAACAAGAGCATTTTGTTTTAGATACCATAGTCAGGCAACTTATCATTTAATTAGGACATTTTTGAGAATGGAATGGGGTGCTATTAATAATAAATGTGTAAAAAGAGATATAAAATAAGACTGTCCTAGTGAGTCCAGAATATATGGTCATCTTCATAAGGTTAATAAGGTTCCTTCCTATTCTAACATCCATTTTAATGTAATCTTAATTTTCTCTCATCTGCAAAAACTAATAAAAAAGTGAAACTAACACTTTCTTTTTTCTTGTAGAATAGCACAGTTTTAATAGTAATCACATAGACCTCTTCAGATTTAAAGTTGTCCCCATGCAGTCTTATGATTTACTTTGACTTCTCTAGACCTTTTGTTGAGCCTTTCACTTCACTAGCTTTTCCTTAAACCAGTTCTTCGAGGCTCCTCCTTCCCACCTGTCCTGACACTCTTAGTCAGATAGGTCCACCTTGGACTTCTGTTCCTAAGGAAGAAGGATAAAGTGTTTTAAATACTGTTAATATTATTTTGCTCTGAATAAAAATATTTTTGCCAAAACCTATTATTTTCTTGTTCTGTAATGCAACCACAGTGCTTCCTGAATGGGAGCAAACTTATACTGAGTCCAGAATAAAATACTCACATCCCCACTTAAGATGTGGATGGAGAAATAGTTGGCCACTTACGGCCTCTAAGTAAAAAGAGACATTAGGCAGATGCTCTGGAAGAGGGAAGTTTTCCTGGGGGGCAGATGATACTAGACCACTGTTTGTACAGTCTTATACAGCACCTCCTTCCTCAGCAAAAATCAGAATATACTTTGGCCATTCAATGATGTTCCATTAATTGCTCTTTAATAAAATTCCCGAAGAGAGATGCTGTCACTTTCCCTTTTGTTCTCCTAAATAGTGCAGTAACGGAATGTATGTCAGTCTCTGCACATTTTTAAAAGGTCCACTGTGATATTCTGTGGTGAACATGACTTTCCTTTACTAAACCTTTGCTAAACCTAG
This sequence comes from Artibeus jamaicensis, assembly GCF_021234435.1. Classification (NCBI taxonomy): domain Eukaryota; kingdom Metazoa; phylum Chordata; class Mammalia; order Chiroptera; family Phyllostomidae; genus Artibeus; species Artibeus jamaicensis. Next base: position 6,611,385 of record NW_026521822.1, read on the forward strand.
TACTTCTGGCCAAGTCTGACTGGGTGATTATTTTTCCATGTCTGATCACTCCCTAATGTTAACTCTTCTTCCCGATCTGTGGTATATTTCCAGATCTTAGTACTGCGATCAGAATTGGCTACCTACACCCCCACATTGCATTTGTGCCTGCCCACTGTTACTTCCTGGGGTTTTTAAAAAATTCCCTTTTAAGTTTCTAATATATGGGAAAGGATATGCCAAAGAGAAGTGAATATAACCAAATGAGGCTCATTGGTAAAAATTTAGACAGAAATAGGAAGATTAGGGTTAAAAACTGAACTCTTAAGAAAATAATCAACCATGTGTCTCAAGTTCTGTAATGGCATAATTAATAAAATACATTTAAAAAATTTTAAAAAATAATCGGAACTCTTGACTTTAAAATGTCACTTTTGAGAAAAAAGAATGCACACACATGTAATTAGGTCCCAGCACCCAACCAAAAGTATATAGATTATCTACTGTAGCAAATATAGATATAAATTTTAAAGCAAACTTTGCTTCTTTTTCCCTCTAATGAGCTTTTATTTCTGAAGTTTGTTTTATTTACAACTAAACATACTGCTAGCCCATTAACTTTCCCAAGTTTAAATGTGTTTTCAGAGTGATGTACGAACTCTAACATTTTAGGAAAACATTTGTTTTAAAGGAAGAAAAACATCCTGTTTTATTTCTACCTCCATTTTAAGTGATTTATACAATATTTTATCTTGAATTTTGTATGCTACCCTCAAACTGAGAGTTGCTAAGAAGAAAGAATTGTCATTGCATAAATTTGCAATGAAATATACTCTACCTCTAAATATATTAATTAATAACAATAATGATAATGGTAATATAAACACATAAATAGCTGTGTGCCAAGCATACTTCCAAACACTTTCTTTACATGAATTTATATAATTCTCATAACAAACCTATCTATATAATTATTATTGCATTTGTGGATAAGGAGTTTGAGGCACAGAGAGGTTACATCACTTTTCTAAGGTTAAAAAGCTAATAGGACTGAGCTGTAATACACATATTAATTCCAATTCTAAGGACAATATAAGCAGATTGGTATTAAGATGGTAGGCAATTTCTAAGTCAGAGTTATTCTTTAGATACTGAATATTACCAATAGTTAGTTAAAAAGGGCTTTGGGATTTTAGGTAATCTACTGGGAAAGCATCATTGACTGATGTCGTACATGTATAATATATAAGTTCTTATTCTTCAGTGAATTATAATTAATTCAGTTATGTGGGTAGGGGTTAGCCATATGTCACAGTCAAAAGTTAAAAGGTGGATTAATATAGACTTTTGGCACAATAAAGATCATTTTAGAGATCTCTTCATTCCCAATTAAACTGTCTCTTTTTAATTTTTTTTTGACATCATGAGGGATATGAAGTAAAACACATGAGGGATCATGAAATTTTATTTTAGAAAAATAAAATGAGTAAAATAAAGTGAATTCATGAATAAAAATTCTAGAAAACTGTTTTTGACTATCATATGGAAGAAGCATAATGACCATCATTGCTTTCTAGTTAGGAACACAAAAGCAGTTTATAGAATCTTTCAAAGGTTGTAGTCATTTTGTAATAAATCAAACATACGGAGAAATTATCTCTACTTTCTGAAGTTATCTTTATGTATTTTATTCTCTCCCTGTCTTCCATAAGAGGCACACATGTCTATTTAAATGATCATCCTTCTTATTCCAAATTCTTTGTCCTCAGCTCTTATTTCTTTTTTGATGCCACCTTATCTATTTGTAAGCCACTTTCATTTTTCTTCCCCAAAGCATTTATTGCCTATTTGTCACTGGCAAACTGCATATAACATACCAATCATTTCCTTGTATCAATCAAGTAGAATAAAAAATCAGAGGAAATTAAAAAGTTTTACCATGTAGGATTTTTTTGTGATGCATATTTACTAAAGGAAAAATGAATTTCCATTTAAATATAAAATAAATTAGGGAAAACACCTATAGTTCCACCATCTGAAGATAACTAGTTTCAAATTCCTCTAGATATTATCTTATGATTCTATGTGTTACTTCATACACTGAGAAATATTTCCGTCCAGGGTTTTTTGTTTGATTGTTTGCTGAATTTTTCTTCCTAATAGAAGAGACATATCCTTCAAAGGATGTTCTTTTCAAAACATTTTATTCTGAAGAATCTTTCTTGAAAAGAAATTGATCTCTAATGACTTAGAGTACAAATGACACTGCTCCCCAACCCTACTTTCTTCTTCATTCTCCTTGAGATTTGAAGCCTTAGATATTTAGTGTACACATACTAAACAGATTCATAAAGTACATACAGTACTCTCACAAGGAATAAAAATATTAATATCAATGCTTTGTGTCATTATGCACATTTTTAAATCTCATTATCCTTTTCAAACATAGAAAAATGCTGTTGTTAAGGCGGCACTGCTAAAAATGACTGTCATGTGAGACTTTAAAAGTGTCCCTTAGCTTGTAAAGAAGCAGTAACGGAGTCTTAAAACTACTCTTCAACCTCTGGCCAAGATGGAGGCCTAGATAGACATGCTTCACCTCCTTGCACAAGAATAAGAAGGATAAAAACCAATCTAAAAACAAAAAATAACCAGAACTGCCAGAAAATTGAACTGTATGAAAGTCCAACAACAAAGGAGCTAAAGAAGAAACGTTCATCCAGATGGTTAGGAGGGGTGGAGACGGGAAGCCGGGGCAGAGAGGATGCACCTCGAGGCAATGGTGCCATAGCCAGTGGAATGGGTGGTCTCACATTCACATGCAGCAGATATAAACTTGGAGCAACAACTGGGGAGCAAGTAATCCCACCCCTGGTCCAGAGGCACAGCACAGTGTTCCAGCACTGGGAAAATAAAGCCTCATAACCTCTGGTTGTAAAAACCAGTGAGGGTTGCAGCTGTGGAAGAAACTGCCAGTCTCTCAGGAAAGTCCATCTAAAGGGCCCACAGGGTCCTAGAATATATACAAACCACCCACTTGGGGAATCAGCACAAGAATATCACCTAGAAGGTCTCCAGTCACTTACTAGAAGTGGGGGAAGTAACTAAAAATGGGGTGAGAGCCAAGCAAGCAGCATTGTTCCCTCTCTGACTCCTCCCCCACATACAGAGGCACAAAGCAGTGAAGTGGGTTGCCCTGACCTGGTGGATACATAAGGCTCCCCCTCTTACGACATAACAGGTGCACCAGCACAGGGAGTCAGAGCAGTTCTACCTAATACAAAGAAACACAAATAGAGGAGACAAAGAAATACGGCGGAAAAAAAAGAACAGGTCAAAATTCCAGAAGAAGAACTAAGCGACACAGAGATAGCCAACCTATCAGATGCATAGTTCAAAACACAGGATGCTCAGACAAATGATTGAGTACAGCCACAAAATAAAGGAATAAGTAAAGGCTATCTAAAGTGAAATAAAGAAAAATATACAGGGAACTAAGAGCAAAGATAAGGAAGCCAGGATTCAAATCAGTGATTTGAAACAAAAGAAAGAAAGAAACATTCACCTGGATCAGAAAGAAGAAACAAGAATTTGAAAAAATGAGGAGAGGCTTAGGAACCTCTGAGACAACTTCAAACGTGTCAACATCTGAATCATAGAGGTGCCAGAGGAGAAGAGGAAGAGGAAGAATTTGAAAATTTATTTGAAAAAATAATAAAAGAAAACTTTCCTAATTTGGTGAAGGAAATAGACATACAATTCCAAGAAGTACAGAGAGTTCTAAACAGGTGGACCTAAAGAGGGCCACACCAAGACACATCATAATTAAAATGCCAAAGCTTAAAGATAAAGAGAGAATCTTAAAAGTATTGAGAGAAAAGAAGTCACCTACAAAGGAGTTCCCATAAGACTATCAGCTGATTTCTCAAAAGAAACTTTGCAGGCAAGAAGGGACTGGCAAGAAGTATTCAAAGTGATAAAAAGCAAGGACCTACATCCAAGAACACTCTATCCAGAAAAGCTATCATTTAGAATGGAGGGTAGCAAAAATGCTTCCCAGATAAGGTAAAATTAAAGGAGTTCATCATCACCAAGCCCTTATTTTTTAAAATCAATTTAAAAAAAGATTTTATTTATTTATTTTTAGACAGAGGAGAAGGGAGGGAGAAAGAGAGGGAGAGAAACATCAATCTGTAGTTGCCTCTCACACACTTCCCACTGGAGGCCTGGCCCGCAACCGAGGCATGTGCCCTTACTTGTGATCAAACTGGCAACCTTTGCGGTCAAACCACTGAGCCATACCAGCCAGTGCCATCACCAAGCCCTTATTATGTGAAATGATAAAGGGACTTAACTAAGAAATAGAAGATCAAAACTATGAACAGTAAAATGACAACAAACTCAAAACTATCAACAACTGAATCTAAAAAAAAAAAACAACCCCTGAAAAACAAGCAAACAGCTAGAATAGGAACAGAATCATAGAAATGGAGATCACCTGGAGGATTATCAGTGGGGAGGAGGAGGAAGGAAAATGGGGGAAAAGGTACAGGGAATAAGCATAAATGGTAGGTACAAAATAGACAGGGGGAGGATACAAATAGTGTAGGAAATGGAGAAGCCAAAGAACTTATATGTATGACCCATGAACATGAACTAAGGGGGATAATCGCTGGAGGGAATGGGGGCACTGAACAGTGGTGGGCAAAGGGGAAAAAATGGGACACCTGTAGTAACAATCAATAAAATATACTTACTTAAACACTACTCCTCATAAGTCTTCATGACATCTCTATTCCCTCTCTGCTTTCAAGCACTGTGATTTTTAAAAATTTCATTTTCTAAGCAAAATAAGATAATTTTGAATTAACAAGGTCTAGAAACATATTGACAGTTTTTAAATTAAATTTTATTAATATGTTTACATTTCTCTTGTCATTAATGTTATTTGATTAAAAAATAATGTGATAAAAATCAATAAACATATGTATATATGCATATATTACGTACATTTTTTAAAATGTTGTTCAAGTACAATTGTCTCCATTTTCACCCCACCACGCCTCCTACCCCTCCCATCCCCTCCTCCCACCCTCAAACCTACCCACTTTGGCTTTGTCCATGTAACCTTTCTATATGCTCCTTGATGACCTTTCCCCCTTCTGCCTCTACCTCACCACCCTCGTTATCCCCTTCTACCTCCTTCTGCTTACTGTCAGTTTGTTCTTTATTTCAGTGTCTCTGTTTATATTTTGCTTGCTTGTTTGTTTTGTTGATTAGGTTCCACTTTTAGATGACATCATATGGTAATTGTCTTTCACTCCCTGGCTTATTTCACTTAGCATAATGCTTTCCATTTTAAACAACTGGAGAACATAGTGATAGTGTCAATAGTAGTTGCCTTTGAGAGGCCCTGGAAAGGGAAAAAGAGGCCCCAATTTCTGTACTATTTTAATATTCTAATGTGTATTACTTTCTATATTTTATTTTTTAAGTGTCCAAAGATTATCTGGGCACTTGAATTTTTAATTTTGTTTTCATATTTAAATAAAATAAAAAATTTAAGGTAAAGGCTTACTCTGAAATTGCTATTTCTTGCCCCTAGTGCAGCAAAGCTTATGCTACTCTAAAGACATCACATTGGTACCCTTATTAAAGGCAAACAAGTTAACTGATTGACTCAATGGCATTTCAACAAAATGTAAGTTTGACAATTGGTAGATATACCTAGGGAGGTTAGACAACACATTTCTAAAGCAGCAAAAGTGAAAATATTTGATATTTGTCACATGCTTACTAAGGACTCTAAGCACTTCACAAATATTAATTTACTTAAACTATACAACAATCCTATTTTTTCTATTAGGCAGGTTATTTAAAAAATTTTATCACATATTAGATATACAGATGTGTGTGTGATTCTCTTTTACAGATGAAGAAACTGAGTTTCAGGAGACTTTAAATACTTAACAAATTATACAACTACTAAATGACAGGATGAGGGATTCAGCCTCAGATCTGTCTGTCCCAAAACCATCATCATTTTGCTCATTCCACCATGCCATCTGTGCAGTGCTTTCTATGAGAAAAGCAATGCAATACAACACTGGGTTGCAAGATTTTAAAGAGAAAGGAAACTTTGGAACTTGTCAAAGTTCATTTTCCACCATTTGTGGACCTATATCAAACAAAATATGCTTGTAACTTATGTATTAGTGACTAGGCCTATTGTTTTAATCACAGTTTCCTTCAAGTTAATGCCATTTGTTATGGATTCCATAAGAAAATAAAATATACTTTTTATAAGATGGACCAAATTCTCTTAAATATTTTCTCTTGCAATAATAATTTGCTTTTTGCACAATAAAAATTGGTGACATTCACAAATTCCTCAAAATGAGTAGAATTGTTTTTTAAGTTTATTCTATATAGAATCATTTAGTTAGAACTACCATTTTTAAAATCATTCTCATCACTATAGTCAGCTTTAGCAAAGTAATTATAAATTATTGTGCATTTCCTGTGTAGCTGTGATTTGCTTCTAAGTCAGTACAATTTAGAGAGAATTGGCCTGCATTTGGAGGCCAGTTGCTCCTGTGTTCAAACATGGAATGGCTTACCCAAGGGAACATGAGGGTATATCTCCTATAGATTGAGTTCAGACAGACCTGAACCAGTCTTGTTGGGGAAATACTCAGGGGGATTCAAATTTGCAACACTGGATTAAAAAAATCTTTAAATTCTTCCAACTCATAGATTCTATGATTCACTATCCCTAATTAAATTTGGAAGCTAAATAAGCAGTTATTCTTCTGCTTTATACTGGTAACCATTTGTTACTTTATCAGCCAGTGTCAAAAGCATATTTTAATAGAACTCCAGTGAAAGTAGCCAAGATAGTTTTTTCTATTATGAGAAATGTTAGTATCTCATTGCAGCGTGTATTACACAATCATGTTTAGAATTGATCTTTCTCTTTAGAGTAGTGCTATGTTTATTTGCAGACAGAACAGCTTCATCTGTATTGAATGTGTCTTTGAAAGGATATCTGTGCAGAACAGGTTTTCTATGTTAAAAATTTATCTAGTGTAATTGGGACATCAATAGCAACTGCTGCTTCTCTGCCCAAGATTAACCATATGGTCTCCAAAGTACCAGAGGCATTAAAAAGAACATTCACAACCAGAGTCTCTCTTTTTTGATTAATTTCATGAGGTTTATTTTTGAAAATAGGAGTGATTATCAATTTGCTGTTTGTCATTAAATTTTAAGACTCTCAAAGTTTTGTGCCTCTCCTTCCATTTTCCAAACAATTATATGCTAGCATTTTCTTTTTGTATTTTTCTTAGTTTTTAGAAATAAGTTCATAATACTGGTCATGGAGTTCTAAGGTGTCCAATTCCACTCTGTATGACAATTCCCTTTTACTTCATAAAAGAGGTCTTAGTTTTCACATATAAGGTTATATATGTTCCGTTATAACATCTGAGAACTATTATAAGTAGAACAGCAGTGTTAGGTTTCTAGTTTCAGTCTTGGTCCCATATTCTTTTGGTGTATTATGAAGTAGCTTCATAACCATTTCATTTGCTTTCATCAACTTTAATGGGGTTGCAGAAAAAAATTTTAAATATAAACCAATATGTATAGAAAATGCCAAGATCTATGAATCTTTATACTCATCTTAAACAGTCTCATACAATTAACCTTGATCTGTCCATTTGTGATACTTTGTGAAAGCCTGTTACCTGGCTGGATAGAAATCCCCAAACCCCACCTATAGCTTACTCTTTCAGATGCACCTGCAAAGTAGATTGCATCACTGGTTGAGAATCATGCAGTCAGGACACAATGAGGAAGATTTGCCATTGAGGTGAGGGACAGGAGGTAAGATGCTGGCAGTTCTAGTATAACCAAGCATTCACTCATTTAACAAACACTGTTCAGCCCTTTTATGGTAAACACTAGGTAGGGAGTCAGAAGTATAAAGGTGAGGAAGGCTCAATACCTACTTTCAAGGAGGTCACTGTTAATTGGGAAAGCACTCACGTAAAGAGTGACTTGTGTCATGTGAGAGCCACACAAGAGAGAATGAAAATGAGGATTAGTGCCTTCTGACCCAGGGGAGCGTCGGGATAACCAACCCAAATCTTTTAAGGATTACTAGGTGTTCTCCAGGCAAACAAAAGAGGAGAAAAACTACAAGTAGAGTTTTAAGAGGGTGTGGTGCATTTTGGAAATTGCAAATAGTTCAATGACAAAAATTAAGGATTAAGTGAAGTGTGGTAAGGCTAAACAGGAGAGAAGAGTTTGGGAAATCATAGAAAAATTTAAACCAGATTGTGTCATGGTCAGATTCATAATTTGGAAAGACCTTTTGTGGTTTTCTAAAGGAGATAAACTGAAAGGCAGTGAAACTGAAGGCAGGGAAGACCTATGGGTACAGCTAGAAGAATCTGATGCTGTGAACTATGGGGCTTACACTGTCACAGTGAGAATGAAAAGGGACATGAGAGATATTTAGGTGGCAAAACGGATGGACTCTGAGTGTCAGAGATCCATTGAGTGAGCTGTAAGCCTCCCCCCAGTGAACTGACAGTCTGGTTGAGACAGCATGTAAACTACAACCTTGTTATGCAATGTTATATTCAAAGCTACATTCACAGTAGGGTTCCCATTCACATTCTTTCAGTCCTTGTGAGAAAGAAATACAGTTTTTTTTTCTCCCCCTGGGAAAATTTACAACTGGAAGAGTTTTAGTCCCAGTCATTTTTAATGTGGACAATTAGAAAAAGAAAGAATTTAAGATTAAAAAATACTTAAATGTGGTTAATAAAGCAGATGGCAGAAAAAGAAAAGGTTTTGCGGTGAAACTTGAAGATGAGATCAAGGAAATGCAGGCCCAGAGCTGTAGTCTGGCACCTTCTGTGAGGAGGAGGCAAGCCAGAGCTGTGGAGCAAGCTGACGACATCTGCTTGGATGGAGGGACACTGGGCAGCAGCACTAGCCTGCACAGTGCCCTTTTGGATGTTGGTTGGGTATTAGATTCGAAAAGTGTCAGCTAAGAATAATAGCAAGTTCCCCAAATCTTTTCACATATCATGCATCCAAATTACTCTTCATTTCTGTGGCCTTGACAGGGCTTAGGTGGCAGAGCCGCACAAGTCTAAGTTATAAAGTGGAAGCCATGTGTCCATGCAGAACCAAGAACAGAAAGAAACAACAGACACATCCTCATTCATCAGCAATATGTGAGACTATAGGGGAGGGAGATTCGGAAGTTTCTAGTAAAAAGGAGGTTAACTGGGAATAGTAATACCCATCCATTATTGCTAACTTAAAGTGTTTAAAGGGTATTTTCTATTTTAATTTAGTGTGCTGGGCTTTAAAATTTTTATCTTAAATAAAAATATGAGGAATTTCCTAAATTCACTTGTGACCTTGATCTCAAAAACTTTTATTCTCTATTAGGTCACAAATTTGAAAGTTGCCGATTATATAGAACTCTATCTCACGAGTGCGAATTCACAGCGGTATCCCAGAAGAACAAGAGATGCATTCTTCCCAGAAAGAAGCATGCAAGAGGGATGCAAAGAGAAGTGATATTTGAATTAGGCTTTAAGAATGAGAATTTCATGAAAGACACAATAGCAGAAAGGAATTCTAGACAGAGGTAATGGGCTCATAGAAGCATGACTGTGCATAGCATGTTCAGGACTAGCCAGTAGCCGTTTGAGGTGGCAAAGGTGTAAATTGGCTGTAGTGTGAAAGGAAGGGGTAAGAGCCACAGGTGAGAATATTTTTCTGGGTTATTCTCTTCAGGCCCCAGTAAACTCAGCCGGACAATCCACCTTAATTGGTACTAGAGGTTAAATTTAAAACATTAGAAATGAGTGAGGCCTGCTAAAATTGGAGTTGTTCTTTTTCTTCTCAAAAATGGTAACAATTGGTGGGTTTTTTGAGAGTTAATGGAACTACCCTGAAGGGTTCCTTTATTCCCATGAAAATTAGTAGTTCTTGTGGTAAGGAAATGTTTTAAGAATTGTTGATAATAGGTATGTCAACAACTTCCCATTACATAATGCCCCTAGAAAGATCCAAATCTGTTTCATGTGTTTCTTTCATAGTCCAGAAATAGTACTGGCAAATGTTCAAAGAAGTCAGAAATTTGCCATAACATACTCTTTAAAACCCCCGCTCACCTCTTTATGGAAACAATCTTAGACTAATCCCTTGCATGTCTTTCAGACTGTATTACTTGACTTTGGTGTTCATATGTGTCATGTTATACATGCTTTAAAAAAACTTTTTTTTTGTAACTGTGCAAGAGCTATAATTTGACCTGAGTCATGATTTCAATATTCACCATTCTCATGAAGCGTTAAAATTTTTACTTCCAGATTTTTGTTAATACTTCCACAAAGCATTAAGAAACATCACAAGATATGAATTAAAATACTTCATTGTTTTAAGAAGACATAAATTCATGAATGACAATGAAGATAAAAAGTAGTGCTATTTATAGACCTTAAATTTGTCCTTCTCCCCTTTAAAATTAAATCCAGACACCATTCCTGCTCGAACTTTAACAAAGTTAAACAAAACAAGTGACAGAATCTTAAAACCATGGAAAATACCATTGTTGTTTCAGTCCAATCAGCTGTAACTACTTAAGTCTGGTTGGTATTGGATGACATGTTTTAATAATGGAATATAGGATATTTTGCTAACTGGTTATTAGTTTAGCATTCTCTCCAAGTTAGTGTTGATTATGCTTCAAATTCAAAGCTTGCTCGTGTGTCCAGTTTTAGTGCTTCTCTTTTCCCTTGATTAGTAACTTATTGAAGGGGAAAGAGTTAGTGACCATCTAATTTTTCCACAGATTACTAGGAGGGCTTAGTAGTGGAAAATAAATGAGGGGCTTTGGTTTACTTCAGTTGGCCAGCCTGGAGCCCACTGGAAAAGTCTGGAAGCAACATTTCATGTTACACTGAGCTGCATGAAGCCAGTTTGAGCAACTCCAGAACACTTTGCAAATGTGACTTTTGGTTGTAAGTTGTGAGTGCCCATACATAGCGTCTTATGTGATTTTGGAATAGATTCTATATGGGGTACCTGAACGTCCTTCTCACACCCTGCCAACCAGCTAGTGCTTCTTTTATATGGAACCCAGGCAGTGATGCAGGCCCTGGCTGGCAGGGTCCATGTGTTGTGCCTGCAACGAACAAATTCACACGAACTACAGAAGTCCTGCGGAGAAAAAGGGGTAGCATGGCTAATCTCTAAGTCAGAGAGAGGGCCCTGACCCTTGACTAGACAGGCTTTTATTACTTTTCTGGGTACATTACGCTGAGGATGGTCCTCATTTACTATGCACAGGTTCATTGTAGGTGATTACCTTTTACAGATAACAAAGAATGTTGCTAATTACTTCAAAGAGAAGGGTGTTGCAGATCAAGGGGAAAAGTGGATGAACTGGTTACACTCCATACTTGGGAGGTTCAGCACAGACTTTGGGAAATTAAAGTTATGCAGTAAACATTCCCTGCCTCAATCCAGGGTGAGGGAGTTTTAGCAAAAGCAAGTCTCTTAGCAGCCTAGGTACAACGCAGGCCTGATTCCCTATGGGAAAACCTATCTGTGGGTGTGGGTCCTGTGTGCCAACCTCACTCCCCACTGGCCTTTCCAAGTAGAGACTGGGCTACACTCCCCATACCATGTGGATAGGTTCTTTATAAGGCAGCCTGTAATTCCCATGACTATTTAGAATGAGTTGGCAAGTTAAACCAGATTTAATGAACATCTCTGGAATTGTTAGTAAAAACTAGATGCTCGGTCAAGTTACTTTTTCTCAGATGGATGAAGTGTGTTTTTTTTAGCATCTGTATGACATTTTTATGATTATTAAAGGACATAAGAGATCAATTTTAGGCAACATATTAGCCTATCAATCAAGGATCATTTTTATTAAGCAGTTCTCTGCCTGTTAAGAAACATAGTTAAATTGCAAACTGTATAACTGTTGTCTTCAAAGAATGAGATGTATTTAGAACTTATTATTAAAAGTTAATTTATAAAGCATGCCTGTCTTTTAGGGTACCTATTCAATTGTTAGGTATAGATATTTTTGTTTCGATTGTCTATTTTCACTCCAGAGCACCAAGGTAAGGCAAGGCTATTGAATCTACTACTGACACTCCCCTCTACTCGCTTCAGTGATCACCAGAGACTCCCCAACCTCTAAGGAACCTTGCAGATCTTCCCCTTGATTTCACAAGGGAAGGAATTAACGCTCAGAGACATAAGCCAAATTTTCCTCTCCAAATTCTGCAGATCCAGTTGCTAGAAAAACTAAAACAAGAACCCACGTCTCCAGCATTCTATTGTACTAAGTCTTCTATGCTAAAGGGGAATTAAGTATGTCTCCTTATTTCATTTATCTCCTTAGACATATGGAGACCCAATTCTCCTTTGGTAAACTGCTGAAAGCAAGTGAAGAATAGTTTATTTTCTAAGTAAGGAAAGACCCAGTTTATGAAATGTTTTCAAGATCTTTATTACACTTAATAGAGGGAACACAATAATAATAAGTCCCCTTTCTCAGTGCCCTTTCTACCTCATTTCCAGTAAAACATGAAAGTGAGTGACCAATCAGAACAATTTAAAATATATTTAAGGTGACAGATACAAAAATCACCTACTTCCTATTAAGAGATTTCTGTCAGATGGCATCAGAGAATTTCAATGTAATTTTTTTCTTTTTTGTTAATCATAAATATTCCAAAGGGCCAAAGAGCATATGCTATCAGAATGCTTGAATCTCTTATTTTATGCAAAAAAAAAAGTCTGAGCTTTACATGGTCTTATCAAGCATATGGAAATATTGTGTCAGACTTCTCTTACTGAAAATAAAATGATTTCTAAATATAAATCTGTACTTTTAATCATCATCAAATTCATTCCAAGCATGCATTTCAATTTATAGCTTCATATGCATTATTTTAAAAGAAATTTAATTCTGAATCATTGTTTGCCTTAGCTTATCATGGAATAAGAAATTTATAATGAATTAAATGACAGATTGATGGTTCCTTTTTAAAGATTCAAAGAAAAGATAGTATGATTTAAAAACGAAGACTTTATTCTCAAAAATTTATCTGTGATTTTATACTTTAGCATTGCCATATGTGTTTTTGCAAGTCACTTTATTTAAAGATGATTTTAAATTAAAATGAAATCTAAACTGAAAATAATTTCATTAGAAATCAGGTTAGGAGCTCCCTTGGTGAGTAGAATGACCAAAGTAGCCCTGAGAGGCTTTCTGGGTGCTGTTGATGCTCTGTATCTTTGGGTACTCGTATGTTGAGGAGTAAGTGACACATTTATGGGAATGTTTCTGTATTTACTATTTCAATTGAAAGTATAAAAAATTAGGTGCTAAAATAGAGTCTATGAGACATGCCTTCTTCAACTTACAAACATGTGACTGGTAGTATTGTATACTATTTATTTTTCCATTCCAAATTTAAAAGAATATACTAAAAATTGATAGATTACTCCTCCCCCCCCCCCAAATCTTTTCTAAGCTCTGCTGGGAATTTGGATGTCAAATTGCTAAATATTTTACCAACTCAAGAAAAAAAATATGTAGTCAATTATATTTGTCATAAAGGTAAAAACAATAGTATTTTTATCTTCTGAGTTTTTGAAATGTGGAATCTTTTTTTGAAGTGCATTTTAAATAAACATGGTTTTATAGACTTTTTAAAAAAGATTTTATTTATTTATTTTTAGAGGGGAAGGGAAGGAGAGAGGGAGAGAAATATCAATGTATGGTTGCCTCTCATGTGTCCCCTGGTGGGAATTGGCCTGCAACCCAGGCATGTGCCATGACTGGGAATCGAACTGTGATCGTTTGATTCGCAGGCTCGTGCTCAATCCACTGAGCTACACCATCCAGGGCTGGTTTTATAGACTTTTAATAAAGTGAAAACAAATTCTAAGTAAACCATTCTTCAAGTTTATTTGTGTAGATGATAATAGATGGCTCATTATGTTTTCCTATGACTAAAACAAAAAGGAATGTTTACTTTTTAAATCATCCTTGACAGATTGCCTCTGCCCGAGCAGACGTTCATGGGCTACTGGACAATTGGCCAGTCAAGAAGTGGAATGCAAAAACTGTTGTGTCCAGCAGAAACTCATCATATAGACATAAAGGTTGATGTTATTTCTTCATTAAAATATTGAATGTTCTTTTACTGTTCAAAAGAAAAAGTGGAAATGTTCAGTGGTAGGTCAAGGAAGCATATCTTTATTTATGGTGCCCATTTCCAAGGAATGTATTGAGATTTCCAACCAACTGCCTAGGGACTTATCTTTGTAAACAATTTTCACAAACAAAATGGGAAGACAACCCACTGAATGGGAGTACATATTCACCAATACATTTGTAAGGGGTTAGTATCCCCCCAAAATATTGAATGTTACAGATTTTTATATATCTTTACTAGATAAAATTCATACAAGCTCAGAAATGTCTGGTTCTGATGTTATTTAGGATTTGATTTAACATCTGCTGTAATTCTCAAGCCAGTCTGGCCTCTGAGGGACTCATTTTAGGCATTTGATAATGGTCAGTAGAATTCCTTAAAGTTAACTTGTATTTTGGGGAAATTGTGTATCTTGTATGTTATCCTAGGACAGGGTCCTAGGATATTACTCCATGATATTCATATTCATGTAAAAAGGTAAAGGAAAGGAGTATCAGTCACTAGTTGGTCTATGTATTTCAAGCAAAAACGGATTTACTGTAGGGAATTAGATGCTTATAAAATCATTACAAAGGGCAGGAGGGACAAAAGTGTAGGGGCCACCACTGGACTTTTAGTTTCAAGATCACTGTTTCTGTTTCTGCTACCATCCATGTTGCTGAGAGCTACACAGTAAAAAGAGATCAGCGAACTTTTTCTGTAAAAAATTAGGCAGTAAATATTTTAGGCTTTATGGCTATACAGATTCTGTCACAACTATTCAACTCTGCCATGGTAACATAATAGCAGCCTTAGACAATACATTAACAAATGAGTGTGTCTGTGTTCCAGTACAATTTCACTTACAAAAGCAGCCAGTGTGCCAGACTTGCCTTGTGGGCCACAGTGCATCAGTGCCTGCAGTAGAGCATAGAATCTAACTGTTCATATTTGTCAGAGACTTCTTGTCAACTACAACTGCAGGAAGTTGACTTCCACCTCTTCTGCCTTCCAAATCTCATGCAAGTGCATTTTATTGGCAGAACCTAAATCACATCTGGAACCCTTGCTGCAAGGGAGTATAAGGAATGTAGTTTCTAGTCTTCCTGCTCCTGAGATAGGGACTAATCCCAAAGGGTGAGAGGAGCATGGAAGCCTCAATAGTAAATATCTAACCAAAATATATTTGAATAATTAAGGACTGACTGGAAGGCATACAAATCATTGAAATTTTAGTTACATCTATATAATCCTTCCAGGACATCATATCTAAGTACCCTGCACTAATACTAATCATATTATTAAATTCGTTCCTCTGCTTATATTTCTATTGAATGATATTTACCATGTGTGAAATATTGTACCTTTTATACTTAACATTAGTGGTTATTGGGAAGTTGTTTTTAATTTCAATTGTCATTGTTTTTTATATTTTATTTCTAAGACCCAGGTTTAGCCATTACATTCTATGTAATGATGCAGTAATCGTTCTTTACAATGGAATTATATCAGGTGCTGGTTCATTGATTTACAAATTATTCTCCTTGTTTGGACTTCTCTAGGTCCCAATAATTGGAGTTCAAAAGTTGCTCTTGCCTTAGAAAGAAATGAAATGAGAAATAGTGTGGGATTTTACATATGGCATATTTTATGAGTAAAATGAAAAAGTAAGAAATTAAATAACAGCACATGTGGAAACATTTATAATGCCATTTTATGTTGTTATTATTATTGTTATAAGTACCAAGCCAATTGATAAAATAAGAAGAGATACATCATGATATTATTTGAATTTAAATTCTATATTTTGGAAGAACTATCACTTTTCTACATTGGTAACTACCCAAATTTCTTAACTCAAATAACTACTTAATTATAGGGCCCAGCACTTATAAACATACAGGAGTATCCAATAGAAAGGCATGAAGGAAGATCTCAAACCTTCACTGAAGAATGTGCCTCCTGGAAGTTGCCGTTGGATGAAATTAACATAATCTGTGACGTTGCTATATCACATGGTATGTCAGTTTATTCATTTGATTATTTTTTCCATCATGCATTGGTTTTTTAAAAGGTGGGATTCTAGATATCAAGAAGTCCATAGAGTCTATGGCATAGACTCAGTAACTGTCATTCTTGGATTGGATAGCAATTAGGTATAATTTAAAACTCATTTCCTATAACAACCTAACAAAATACTGTTGTGGAACCGACATAAGCACTGCTAAGTCTGTATGCATGTGTCTGTTTCTCATTACAATTGTAGCACAAAGTTAAACACACCCAGGCATGTGCTAAAAATAGAAGGGAAAAAGGAAAAGGAGAAACATTGAATTTTTTGGCTGGGATTCCAGTTTGGTGATTGCATGAACCACGGAAGCAGGGCTGGAATGATTTGCAGTCATTAAACTTCTCATTGTAAAGGATGGCAAAGAAAGGATGTGAACCTTTGGTGTCTACATTTCTGGACTGTTGCCATTACCTACTGATTCATGCAATGTGCCCTGGTACAATTATTTTGGCAGAAGCTTTTCAATTAATGGCAATTATTAAAATGATGTAAACAGAAGTGAAAACGGGGAAGTTGTCTCTAACAACTAAGATGGGGATTGTTTAAGTGAACATTTATATGCAAGTTTTGTTCCTTTAAGTTCTATAGATATTGTTTATTCCTAAAATCAGCTATGTTGAATAAAAATACACACTTTGAAAATGTACAGGGTTTTTTTTGTTGTTGTTGTTAACGGATTGGTGCTTTTATTAGTAGAGAGTAAGTATGGATTTTTGGGATATGGTGTAAACTTTGGCCTTTGTCTCATATTTAGAGATTGTAATTAAGCATGCTGTGAGCCTGTGTTTCATTGCCTGTGACAGGCTTCACTAATCAGGTGCAGCACTTTTCTCATTAAACCTTGTCACAGTTCTCAGCAAACATTCCAGGCAGCTGCTACCAGTTAGTCAGAACTGGCCCTTAAAATATGAAGCTCCTTTTCTGTCCTGTATATAATTTAACTCTTTACTTCAGTAATGTCCACATTTGCAAACTGAGTTTTTTGTTGTTTTCTTGTTTTTTACTTATTCTGTATTTGTAATACAAAATACATTTTGTAATACATTTTCTTGCATTAAAATCAGATGATACAGCTATAACTATAGATATAGATAGATATGTTTGAGCCAAAGACCACACATCACTTAATGCTTGCAAATTGAGAGACCAGTTAATAAATGTAACTGCATTTGTGTTAATAGTTTTACTCTATTCCCTGGTAGCTTATACTGTGTGCAAAAGTACTCAGTAAATGCTGAGGTGAACTGATTTGTGCTGATAATGGAAACATTAAAAAGATTTTTAAATTATAAATTATGTAGTTCTATCTGATATTTGGAACTATAACAGAACCAGTCTCCTAAATAATGTCTTCTTCTGCAGTTTCCAATGATTTATGTTTCTTATCAATGTTAGCTATTTTATTTAAAATTTCTATATCATTGTATATAATATTTGGTCTTTGTAGATGTGGCACACACACACAAACAATATATGTTTACATATGCCCCAAATTTTCTAGGATAATTCCAAATGTTACATCTTGGCATACAAGGCTTGTCCAGAAAAAGTACAGCCATTCTTAATATAACAAGGACATTTCACACAACATTGCTGTTACCTGGCAGCCAAGGATATTGGACTGGAATGTGCATGCATGAACAATAACAACTTCACTGTATTAGTCAGCAGGGTGGTAGACACCACTCAATGTACTGCGTCTACTGGGTGGCTGTTCAGAATGAATGAGAGTGCTTCTGGCTAAGGTAGAAGTGCAGATAGATACATTTTGCCTCCTTATATAATCAAAAGAAGAACAATAAAGTTAAAAACAAAAAATCACCAGAACTGCCAGAAAATCGAAGTGTATAGAAGTCTGACAATGAAGGAGTTAAAAAAGACACAGTCATCCAGACCAGTAGTAGGGGTAGAGAAGGGCAGCCAAGGTGGAGAGGATGTCTAGCAAGGTGGCAGCTGGCAGACTAGGGAGGGTGAGGAGGAGGCTGGCGGGGTGGGCAGTCCCATAGTTGCGTGCAAATAAATCAGGAGGGGAGCAAGACAGACCATGCAAACCAGGGTTCTAGCACAGTAAAATAAAGCCTCAAAACCTCTGAATACAAAAACCTGTGGGGGATTTAGGTGGCAGGAAAAACTCCCAGCCTCATAGGAGAGTTTGTTGGAGACCCACAGGGTCCTAGAATGTATATGAACCTACCCACATGGAATTAGCAATAGCAGAGCCCAATTTGCTTGTGGGTAGCAGAGGAAGTGACTGAAAGCTGTCAGAGAGTTGGGCAAGTGGCATTGTTCCCTCTCGGACCCTTCCCACATATACAGAGGCACAAAGCAGTAAAGCGGGTTGCCCCTTGGTGAATATCTAAGGCTCCACCCCTTACAACACAACAGGTGCACTGAGACAAAAAAATATAGCCCAAATAAAAGAACAGATCAAAACTCTAAAAATACAGTGAAGCAACAAGGAGATAGCCAACATATCAGATGCAGAGTTCAAAACACTGGTAATCAGGATGCTCACAGAAATGGTTGAGTATGGCTGCAAAATGGAGGGAAAAGTGAAAAAAAGAAAATTGAAAACAAAGAAAATTGAAATAAAGAAAAATGTACATGGAACCATCAGTGATGGGAAGGAAACTAGGACTCAGATCAATGGGAACAGAAGGAAAAAATAAGCATTCAACCAGAACAGAATGAAGAAACAAGAATTCAAAAAAAATGAGAAGACGCTTAGAAACCTCTGGGACAACCTGAAACATTCCAATATCTGAATTGGACAGAAGGAGAAGAGGAAGAGCAAGAAACTGAAAACTTACTTGAAAAAACAATGAAGAAGAACTTCCCCAATCTGGCAAAGGAAATAAACTTTTAGGAAGTCCAGGAAGCCCTAACAGTCCCAATGAAGTTGGACCCAAGGAGGAATACACCAAGATACATCATAATTACATTACCCAATATTAAAGAGAAGGAGGGAATCTTAAAAGCAGGAAGAGAAAAGGAGACAGTTACCTACCAAAGAGTTCTCATAAGACTATCAGTTGATTTCTCCAAAGAAACCTTTCAGGCAAGAAGTGGGGCTGGCAAGACTTCTGGCCAAGATGGAGGCATAGGTAGACACAGTGTGGCTCCTCACACAACCAAAATTAAGGACAACAAAAATTTAGAAACAACCAAAAAAACAACCAGAACTAACAGAAAATTGAACTATATGGAAGTCTGACAACCATTCATCCAGACCAGTAAGAGGGGCAGAGTCAGCGGCCAGAGGAGAGGGGTTGAGACAGGAAAAAATGATGGCTGGTGGACCTGGGTGCACAAGCAGTCGCTTAGAAGACCCTGGATACGGGGAGGCAACGAGCAGACCCAGTGAAGCCCACAAGGTGGCTGGCTGACTGTGGTCACACATTTGCACACAGGCAGCAAGACAGACCCCACAACCCAGGGCTCTAGCACCAGGAAATAAAGCCTAAAAGCACCAATTGAAAACACTTCTGGGGGTTGAGTTGCCAAGAGAGACTCCCAGACTCACAGGAGAATTTGGAGATACCCACAGAATTCTAGAATGTACACAAGCCCGCCCACACAGAATCCAGCACCAGAAGGGCCCAGTTTGCTTGTGGGAAGTGGCAGAAGGGACTGATCTCCGAGAGAAAGCAAGCGCTGTTGTTCCCTCTCTGACCCCGCCCCCACATACAGCGTCACAACCCAGAAACATGGGTTGCCCACCCCCAGTGAACACCTAAGGCTCCACCTCTCAAGATAACAGGCTCGACCAGATGCCCCCCACCCCAAAAAAAAAATGGCTCAAACCAAAGAACAGATCAAAGCCCTACAGTCAATACTTTTAAGCAACCAAGAGATAGCCAACCTATTACATGCACAGTTCAAAGCACTGGTGATCAGGATGCTCACAGAATTGGTTGATTTTTGTTGCAAATTAGATGAAAAAATGAAGGCTACACTAAGTGAAATGAAGGAAAATGCACAGGAAACCAATAGTGATGGGAAGAAAATTGGGACTCAAATCAATGGAGTGGACCAGAAGGAAGAAAGAAACATCCAATCAGAAAAGAATGAAGAAACAATAATTCAAAAAAAAATGAGGAGAGGCTTAGGAACCTCCAGGATATCTTTAAACGTTCCAACATCTGAATTATAGGCGTACCAGAAGGGGAAGAGGAAGAGCAACAAGTGGAAAAGTTATTTGAACAAATAATAAAGGAGAATTTCCCCAATCTGGCAAAGGAAATAGACTTCCAGGAGGTCCAGGAAGCTTGGAGAGTCTCAAAGAAGGTGGACCCAAGAAGGAACACACCAAGGCACATCATAATTACATTACCCAAGGTTAAAATGAAGAAGAGAATTCTAGAAGCAGCAAGAGATCAGGGGACAGTCACCTACAAAGGAGTTCCCATCAGACTGTCAGCAGATTTCTCAAAAGAGACCATGCAGCCAAGAAGGGGCTGGAAAGAATTCCCGATCATGTAAGGCAAGGACCTACATCCAAGATTACTCTATCCAGCAAAGTTTTCATTTAGAATGGAACGCAGATAAAGTGCTTCTCAGATAAGGTCAAGTTCAAGGTGTTCATCATCACCAAGCCCTTATTATATGAAATGTTAAAGGGACTTATCTAAGAAAAAGAAGATAAAAAACATGAACAGTAAAAATAAAGTAAACTCACAGTTATTAACAACCACATCTAAAACAAAAGCAAACTAAGCAAACCACTAGAACAGGAACAGAAACACAGAAATGGAGATGACATGGAGAGTTAGCAACAGGGGAGTGGGAGGAGGAGAGTGGGAAAAGGTACAGAGAATAAGTAGCATAGACGGTAGGTAGAAAATAGGGGGAGGCCATGGACATGGTTAAGACACATGGACATGAACTAAAGGGGGGAATGTGGGTGGGACGGGGTGTGCAGGGTGGAGGGGAATGAAGGGGGAAATGGGACAACTGTAATAGCATAATCAATAAAATATATTTAAAAAAAGAAGGAGTTGGCAAGAAGTATTCCATGTTATGAAAGGCAAGAACCTACATCCAAGATGACTCTGTTCAGCAAGGGTATCATTTAGAATGGAAGGACAGATAAAGTGCTTCCCAGACGAGGTCAAGTGAAAGGAATTAATCATCACAAAGCCCTTATAATATGAAATGTTAAAGGAACTTATCTAAGAAAAGAAAATGGTCAAAATGAAGAACAGTCCATTGACAACAAACTCACAACACTCAAACAACTGAACCTAAAAACAAAATAAGCAAACATCCAGAATGGGAACAGAATGACAAAAATGGAGATCATGTGGAGGGTTATCAGCAGGTAAGGGGTGGGGAGAGAATGGGGGGAAAGGTACAAGGAATAAGAAGCACAAATGACAGGTACAAAATAGACAGGCGGAGGTATGGGAAATGAAGAAGCCAAAGAACCTTTATATGTGATACATGAACAGGAACTAAGGTGGGGGAATGATGATGGGAGGGATGGTACAGGGTGGAGGGTAATAAATGGGAGAGATAAATGGGACAACTGTAATAGCATAATCAACAAAATATTTTTAAAAATAAAATAACTGAGGGAATAGAGCAATGAATCTGCATCAGATTTTGCATTAAGCTTGAACAGTCCTCTGTGGAAACTATTCAGATGATTCAGAAGGCTGTGGCTATGATCAACTGGTGATTGGCAGGTTCATCACAATGACGTACCTGCTCATGCATCACATCTTGTGCAGAGGTTTTTTTGGCATAACATCAAATCACCCAGGTGACTAGGCCCTCCTATAGCCCAGATTTGGTACCCTGCAACTTCTGGCTTTTCCTAAAACAAAAATCACCTTTGAAAGGGAAGAGACTTCAGACCATTAATGAGATTCAGGAAAACACAACATGGCAGCTGATGGTGATTGGGAGAACTCTGTAAGATCCCAAGGTGCTTAGTTGGAAGGGGACTGAGGCATCATTGTCCTGTGTACAATATTTCTTGTATCTTATATCTTCTTTAATACATGTCTCTTTTTCATATTACATGACCAGATACTTTCTGGACAGACCTTGTATTTTATGTCTTAATTTGAAGTTCAGAAAATATGACCTCTGTCAAATAGATACCTGGATGAGGAGCAGTGATGATAACCATTTATTATGCAAAAGCAACTTAATCCCATGCCATAGGTAGAGATTATGGGAAACAGTCTATGGCCTGACTGACTACTCAAAGTGAGGCCCTCAAACCAACAGCATTGGCATCTCCTGGGAGCTTGTTGGAAAGGCTGAATCTTAAACCCACCTCAGACCTACTCAGTCAGAATCTACATTTTCTTTAGATCCCTTGTGATTCAATATACTTTAATAGTTGAAGAAGCACTGATAGAGAATTCAGAAAATCGACCTAGTCAAGTACTCAGATTGAAAATACAGAGATTTTGTTTTTTATTGAATAATAATTGATATATAACATTGTATTAGTTTCAAGAATGCAATATAAGTATTTGGTATTTATACTGTGAAATGATCACCACAATAAGTCTAGTTAACATGCATCACCATACACAGTTACACATTTTTGAGTGTATATAATGAGAAGGGATGGGGATTTTATAAGAAATATTCAAAAGATAAACAAAATTTTGGAAAATTATATCCATAAAGCTAAGGGTAAAATGTAGAATTACTTATTTATGGCAAGAAAAGCTTGCCTGTGGACCAAACAACCACAGTTCAATTCCCAGTCAGGGCACATGCCTGGGTTGCTGACTAGTTCCCAGCAGGGGATGCATGAGAGGAAACCATACATTGATATTTCTCTCCCTGTCTCCTTCCTTTCCCCTCTAAAGATAAATAAATAAAATCTTTAAAAAAAAAGAGAGAGAAAAGCTTGAGGATCTAGTAATTATCTAAGAAATGCAAGATTAGCAGGTAGCTGTTGACCAGTTTTTGTTCATCTAAATGAACAATAAAATAAAACAGCCAATTATTGAAGCACAAAGTACTTTCCTTTCATACAAGGAAAAATTTGCTGCATTGAGAAGTATTAAATATTTAATGGTATTATTATTAGACATTATGGAATTCTTTGGGGCAAAATACTTCCTCAAATACATAGGTATGGTCCCATCTACATTTAGAGCAGCAACTAAATTCTGCTCATGGTCTTTTCAGTCTAATCAATATATCTACAGATCATCTGTTCACTTCCAAGTGTTCTTAGTTTCATGATTCAGTTTCCAATGGACCTTTTGACCAGTCAGAAAATCTCTTGCAGATTACAAAATTAACTCCTTTTTGTCATTTCAGAAAATGAGGAAAATACTCTCTATGTAGTTGCATGCAATCCTGTTTCCTTATACTTTATGAATATGGCTGGGAAAAGTGGCTACTTTGTGGATTTTTTTGACATCTTCCCAAGAACCGCCAGTGGAATTTGGCAGCCATTTGTGACAGTGGCACCCCTGGGAAATCCCCTCAAGGGTCAGGTGATTCTCCATGAGCAGCAGGTAATGTACCCAAAGTCATTCTCATGGTACTCACATGCCAGGGGCAACTGATGTGGAGAAAAAGGCATAAATGATTTGCTACCTGTAACTGAAAATATGTGCTTTTATAAAGATAAAGGAAATGTGCTGGAAGGAAGGTCCAAAGTTATCTTTTATCAGTACCACAAAATCAGGCCAGTATCTTCCTCTCTGCAGAGACTTCAGAATGATCTGTAAGTCTGGAAACATGTAAGTAAGGGCTTTTCAGCCCTGACTTTTAAGGCCAAATAATTCTTTGATGTGAAGCTTGCATCCTCTTTGAACAACAAATAAATATGCCGATTTCAGGTAGTACGTGTTTCACAGTTCGTGTGTATTTTAATTAGTGAGAATTCTAAATGTCTAAATCTGTACTGTACCAATAGAAAGGAATATAATAGAAACCAGATAATAGTCTAAGGCAGAGGTCCTCAACCTCTGGTTCATGGACTGGTTCCAGGCTGGGCCTGTTAGGAACCCAGTGCACAGAAGGAGGAGAGCTTGAATGTAAAGCGCTTGCATCATCTGGACACCATCCCCTGCCCCATTCCATGGAAAAATTGTCTTTTATGGAACTGGTCCATGGTGCCAAAAAGGTTGGGGACCACTGGTCTAAGGAATGGTGGGCGTCATTAGGAGGAGTTGGGAGGGTGAACAATATTGAGGTAACATTTTATCTAAGACTTGAATGACATTCTTTACTTTCATGCAGTAAGTGCACTGCATGAAATTGTCTTAGTCCATTGGGCTGCTGTACCAGAGAAAGCATAAACTAGGTAGCTTATACACACTAGAAATTTTTACCCATGGTTCTGAAAGCTGAGAAGTCCAAGATCGAGGCATTGACATAGTCAGTGTCTCATGAGGGACCACTCCTCAGATAACATCTTTTCACTATCACCGCACATGATGAAGGAGTGAGGGATTTCTTTGGTGTCTCTTACTTATTTGGGTTTTTTTTTTGTTTATTTATTTAATTTTGGGGGGTGACATTGGTTAATAAATCAGACAGGTTTCAAGTCTACAACTCTATAACATACTACCGTTATACTGAATCGTGTACTTGCTACCCAAAATTAAGCCTCCTTTTGCTATTTGCTTTCTTCTACTCTCTGGCATTGACTGTACTATTGTTTGTGTCTGTTTGGGTTTTTTTCTTAGTCTTTTTACCTTTTTACCCAGCTCCCCAACCCCTCCCCTCTGACAAGTGTCAGTCTGTTCTCTGTATCTGAGCCTGTTTCTATTTTGTGAGTTTATTTTGTTCATTAGATTCCACATATAAGAGAAATCATATGATATTTTTCTTTCTCTAACTTGCTTGTTTCAATTACCATAATAACTCTCAAGGTCCATCCATGCTGTCACAAAGGTAGGATATCCTTCTGTTTTACAGTCAGTTTGTATTCCGTTGTGTAAATGTGCCACAGCTTTTTTATCCACTCATCTACCGATGGAAACTTGGGCTGCTTCCAGATCTTGGCTATTGTAAATAATGCTGCAATGAACATAAGGGTGCATATATTCTTTCAAATTAATGTTTTGAGTTTCTTTGGATACATTCCCATAAGTAGTATTGCTGAGTCATAAGGCAGTTCCAATTTTAATTTTTTAAGAAAACTCCATACTGTTTTCCACAATGGATGCACCAATTTTCATTCCCACTTACAGTGCACAAGGGTTCCTCTTTCTCCATATCCTCTCCAACACTTGTCATTTGTTGATTTATGGATGATAGCCATTCTGACGGGTGTGAGGTGATATCTCATTGTGATTTTAATTTGCATTTCTCTGATGATTACTGATGTTGAACATCTTTTCATGTGTCTATTGGCAAATTGTATGACCTCTTTGGAGAACCGTCAATTCAGGTCCTTTGCCAATTTTTTAATTGGGTTGTTTGTTTTCTTGGTAGTGAGATAGTTGTACAGATTCTTTATAAATTTTGAAAACTACCCCTTATCAGATGTATCTTTGGCAAATATGTTCTCTCATTCAGTAGGTTTTCTTTTCATTTTGTTGATGGTTTCTTTTGTTGTGCAAATGCTTTTTAGTTGGATGTAGTCCCATTTGTTTATCATTTGCTTTTGTAGCCCAAGGAGATATATCAGAAAAAATGTTGGTATAAGAGATTTTATTGCCTATGTTTTTTCTAGGACTTTCATGGCTTAACTTGTGCATAGTGCAAAGAGGTGGTCTAGTTTCATTGTTATTTTGTTTTGTTTTGCATGTATCTATCCAATTTTCCCAATACCATTTATTGAATAGACATTTTTTACCCCATTGTATGTTCTTGCCTTCTTTGTCAAACATTAATTTACCATAAAAGTGTGGGTTTATTTCTGGGCTTCCTATTCTGTTCCATTGATCTAGATGCCAGTTTTTATGCTGGGACCATGCTATTTTGCTAACAATGGCCTTGTAGTATAGTTTGATATCAGGTAGTGTGATTCCTCCAACTTTGTTCTTCCTTCTCAAGATTGCTGTGACTATTTATGGTCTTTTCCACAAAAGACCACATCAATTCCATATCAATTTTTGGAATTTTTTGTAGTTCCATGAGATATGCCATTGGTGTTTTAATAGGAATTACATTAAATCTATAGATTCCTCTGGGTACTATGGATATTTTAATGATGTTAATTTTTCCTATCCATGAACATGGTATATGCTTCCATTTATTTGTGTCTTCCTTAATTTCTTTCTTTAATAACCTATAATTTTCTGAGTATAGGTCTTTTACCTCCTTGGTTAAATTTATTTCTAGGTATGTTATTTTTTATTGCAATTGTAAATAGGATTTTTTTCTTAGTTTCTCTTTCTGACAGTTAATTATTGGTATATAAAAATCTCAACAATTCCTAAATATTACTTTTGTATCCTGCTACTGTACTGAATTCATTTATCATTTCCAGTAGTTTTCTGGTGGATTCTTTAGTGTTTTCTTTATACAGTATCATCTTGTTAGCAAAGAATGACAGTTTTACTTCTTCCTTTCTAATTTGGATGCTTTTTATTTCTTCTTGTCTGTTTGCTGTGGCTAGGACTTCCAGTACTATGTTGAATAAGAATGGTGAAAAGAGACATCCCTGTCTTGTTCTTGATCTTAAGGCAAATGTTCTGGCCTGTTGAACATGATTTTGGCTGTGGGTTTGTCATGTATGGCTTTTATTATGTTGAAGTATGTTCCCTCTATTTTTTCTTTGCTAAGAGTTTTTAACATAAATCAGTGCCGGATTTTATTAAATGCTTTTTCTACATCTACTGAAATAATCATGTGATTCGTCCTTAATTTTTTATTGGTGTATCACTTGTATTGGTTTGTGAATATTGTGCCAACCTTGCATTTCTGGAATAAATTGCACTTGATCCTGGTGCATGATCTTTTAAATGTATTGTGATATCTGGTTTGCTAATATTGGAGGGGGGTCCATCTATGTTCATTGGCAATATTAGTGTAAATTTTTCTTTCTTTATAGGGTCCTTATCTGGTTTTGAAATTAGGATAATTCTGGCCTCATAAAATGAGTTTGGGAGTCTTCTCTCTTTTTGAATTCTTTGGAACAGTTTGAGAAAGGGAGGTGTTAGTTTATATTTGAATGTTTGTTAAACATACAGCATCTGTGAAGCTATCCAGTCTAGGACTCTTGTTTGCTGGGAGGTTTTTTTAAAATTTATTTTTATTTTTTAAAGATTTTTAAATTTATTTTTATTTTTAAGTATTTTTCTTGATTATGCAATTACACTTGTCCAATTTTTTCTCCCCATTATTCCCCACCACCCTGCACTGCCCCTCCCACCAGCATTCCCCCCTCCCTTAGTTACATATGGGTTTACGTATGAGTTCTTGGCTTCTCCATTTCATATACTATTCTTAGCCTCTCCCTGTATCTTATGTGCCTACCATTTATGCTTCTTATTCCCTGTACCTTTTCTCCCATCATCCCCCAACCCCCCCTGGCTGATAACCCTCCATGTAATGTCCATTTCTGTGATTCTGTTCCTGTTCTAGTTGTTTGCTTATTTTGTTTTTTGTTTTTAGGTTTAGTTGTTGAGTGTTGTGAGTTTGTTGTCAATTGACTGCTCTTTATTTTAACCATTTTCTTTTTTTTAAATAAGTCCCTTTAACCTTTCATATTATAAGGTCTTGGTGATGATGAACTCCTTTCACTTGAACTTGTCTGGGAAGCACTTTATCTATCCTTCCATTCTAAATAATACCTTTGCTGAACAGAGTCATCTTGGATGTAGGTCCTTGCCTTTCATAACTTGGAATACTTCTTGCCAGCCCCTTCTTGCCTGAAAGATTTCTTTGGAGACATCAGCTGATAGTCTTATGGGAACTCCTTGGTAGGTAACTGTCTCCTTTTCTCTTGCTGCTTCTAAGATTCTCCCATTATCTTTAATCTTGGGTAATGTAAATATGATGAGCCTTGGTGTGTTCCTTCTTGGGCCTAACTTTTTCGGGACTCTCTGAGCGTCCTGGACTTCCTGGAAGTCTATTTCCTTTGCCAGATTGGGGAAGTTCTTCTTCATTATTTTTTTCAAATAAGTTTTCAGTTTCTTGCTCTTCCTCTTCTTTTTTCTGGCACCCCTATAATTCAGATATTGGGACGTTTCAAGTTGTCCCAGAGGTTTCTAAGCCTCTTCTCATGTTTTTGAATTCTTGTTTATTCATTCTGTTCTGGTTGAATGTTTATTTCTTCCTTCTGTTCCAAATTGTTGATTTGAGTCCTGGTTTTCCTCCCTTCACTGTTGATTCCCTATACATTTTTCTGTTTTTCAATTTTTATAGCCTCCACTTTTTCCTCCATTTTGCAACCATACTCAGTCAATTCTTTGAGCATCCTGATTACCAGTGTTTTGAACTCTGCATCTGATATGTTGTCTATCTCCTTCTTGCTTAGTTCTATTTTTAGAGTTTTGATCTTTTCTTTTATTTGGGCTATATTTTTTTGTCTCAGTGCACCTGTTATGTTGTAAGGGACGGAGCCTTAGGTATTCACCAGGGACAGGCAACCCACTTTGCTGGGTTGTGTTACTGTATATGTAGGAGGTGTCTAACAGGGAGTAATGCCACTTGCTTGGCCCTCTGCTGGTTTTCAGTCACTTCCCCCAGTACCCACAATCTAATTGGGCCTTTCTGGTGCTGATTCCCAGGTGGGTGGCTTGTGGTTTGTGTGTGCTCAAAGACCCTGTGGGTCTCTCCAACAAACTCTTCTGTGAAGCTAGGTGTTTCTCCTGCCCCCTTAACCCCCACAGGTTTTTACAGCCAGAGGTTCTGAGGCTTTCTTTTCATGTGCTAGAAGTGTGGGTTTCATGGTCTGTGTTCCTCCACATGCAAATGTGAGACTGACAGCTGCTGCCCTGCCCACTGGGTTTACCAGCCACTGCTCTGCCCACCTTGTCCTCCAGCTGCTGCATTGCTGGCATCCTCTCTACTCTAGCTGCCCATCTCCACCCCTCTTACTAGTCTGAATGAATGTTTCTTCTTTAACTCCTTGGTTGTTGGACTTGCATACAATTCAATTTTCTGGCAATTCTGGTTGTTTCTTCTTTGTAAATGTTTTGTTATTGTCCTTCTTTTGGTTGCGGGAGGAGAAAAAGTATATCTACCTATGTCTTCATTTTGGCCAGAAGTACTAGGTAGAGAGTCCTTGCTTTTCGTTATGTTCAGTCCCTCTGACCTGAAGTGTTTCTGTTGAGAAATCAGCTGACAGCCAATGGAAGCTCCCATGCAGGTAAGTAACTGTCATTCTGTTGCTGCTTTTAGGATTCCTTCTTTATCTTTAACCTTTGCCATTTTTATTATGATGTGTCTTGGTGTGGACCTCTTTGGGTTCATTTTATCTGATACTCTCTGTGCCTTCTGGACTTACGTGTCTTTTTCTTTCATCAAGTTACAGAAGTTTTCAACCATTATTTTTTCAAACAGGTTCTTTATTCCTTGTTCTCTCTTTTCCTTTTGGTACCCTTATGATGCAGATATTGTTACAGTTGATGCTGTCCAAGAGGTCCCTTAGGCTTTCCTCTTTAAAATATTTTTTCTTTCTGTTGCTCTGCTTGAGAGTTTTCTGTTACTTGTCCTCTAAATTACTGATTCTGTCCTCTGTTTCATCTAATCTGATGTGCATCTGTTCTACTATAGTATTCCTTTTAGATATTATAGTCTTCATTATGACTGATTCTTTATGGGTTTTATTTCCTTTTTAATTTTTACTCTCTGTAAGTTCTCACTGAGATCATTTATTCTTTTCCTAAGGTCCTTGAGCATTCTTGGTTTTAAACCATGGTTTTAAATTTTGCACCTCGTATCTTAATTGCTTCCATTTAATTTCCTTTTCTGGATATTTCTCTTATTTAATTTGAGGCATATTTCTTTGTCTCCATTTTTTGTTTGTCTCTGTATATTAGATAGATCTGCTGTTATCCCCAAACTTGTTAGGATGGCTGTATGATGTAGTTGTCTTGTGGGGCTCAGTGGTGCAATCTTTCAGATCACTTAACCTAGGTGTTCCAGTAATATCTCCTGTTAGGGTTAAGAGTGCCCTTCTGTTATAGTTGAGTCTTGAATGCTGTTGGTTTCTTTGTGGGTGGAGTTAACCCTCAGGCTGGCTGACTATAAGGACAGACCTCCATCACCCTATATGAGTTGCTATGCAGGGGCTGCCATCCAAGGCAGAGTTGTTCCCAGCAGGTTCTGGTGCCTGCTGTAGTCTCCCTTTGGGTGTGAAGTTGTGTGGTTAGTTGGATAGAGCACTGGTGTGGTCTGAAACCCATTGCTCATTGTGTTGGTTGTGGGTCCCCTTGGGTGGCATTCTGGTGTAGGTCGACATCAGGTGTTGTCTGTAACCAGGCTTGAGCTACCCATCTGAAGCTACCACAATAGTCACTGTTCGTGACTGCATCTACTCTGCCTGGGTGCATGTGGGAAGGGCCAAGCCACCCAAAAGGATTGTGTTCCTCCACCTCTAATCTAGGGGCAGATCAATAAAAGGTCCAAGGCTCCTTGATGTTCACCTCCACCTGTTGGCTACTTTGCTACCCCTTTAGCTTACCTGGTGTCCTCTCAGAGCCTTCCAAAGAAAAACTGTAGAGTGGGCCCAGGCTGGTCACAACCCACAAACCTTCCATAAGGCACAAGTTTGGTAGGACAGGTTGACTGGGATTGGGAGAGTGGGGCTAATGGGTCTCCTGCTTCGGGGAGGTATGATCAGGAACTCAGTGTGGGGAAAGTGGCCACCTACTGCAGAGCCATACCTCTCAGTCTCTGCCAGAGTCTCTGACCTTAGCTACCTTAGGGGGAGTGAGCGCACCATAGGTTCAGGTTGGGTACAGCCAGCTGTCCACACTGCAGGAGCAAGCTCATCAGGGCAGAGCCCTAGGGACTTGGTGGGACAAATTGAAAGAGTCTCCCATTGGGGTTGGTGCCCTCCAAGCCTGCAGGAAGGTGACAAGCACATCACCTTCCTCCACTCCACAACTCAGCACTCACCCGAGTCTAGGATAAGGACCTTTGAAGGAGACACACTCTGAAGGTCCCAGCTCTGAGTAGCATTCCCTTCTCCCTATTGAACTGAGCTAATCAGGCCAGGGATACTGGGATTTGGGAAGACAGATGAGAAGAGTCTCCCATTGAGGGTGTGGCCAGCTGAGCCTGCAGAAGGGAGGCAAAACTGGCCTCTCTGTTCCAAAGCCTGAGAGTCCACCAAAAGCTTCTCCAGAAAAAAATGCACCAAAGGTCCCAATTGGGTGCAGCCAACAGACCCATCTGCAGCACTTGGGCTTGGCAGGATGGTGTCATCAGGAGTTGAAGGTCTGGGTTAGTTCACTCTCCAGGCTGCTGCTACAAGAATAGGAGTGCTCAGTCCTGGAAAGATGGCTCCTGAAGGTGTTATGGGATAGGGACTTGGCTCAGGGACCTCAGTGGCTGACCTTCCAGATCTTTCTTCAGAGCCCAGACATTCTCTCTATGACTCCCATATGCGCTGAATATCCTTCTCTCTATTAGAGCCCTGGGTGAGCATTCGAGGGCTAGATGGCCCTTTAAGATGCTGTACACATGGGTTTCTAGCAGACTTCTTCTCCTAGGTGGACAGAGTCCCCACCTGCTGATTTTCACAGCCAGATACTATTCAGGCTTTTCTTCCTGGCTCTGATAATCTAGGTTAGAGATCCCAGTATAGTGCTGAGACCCCACACTCCTCAAGGGGTAGTTTGCAGTTGAGATATCCCTTCAGCTCCTCAGCTACCACACTTGGGTGCAGGAGCCAGCTTTCTCTGTGTCTCTGCCCTTCTCATCAGTCTCTATGTGGCTTCTTCTGTAAATCCTTGGTTATGATACACCTGTTCAACCATCCTTCAGTTGATTATTCAAGTTGATTTCTCTATAATTAAGCTGTAAAACCAGTTTGGTGCCAGGAAGGGGTGAGTGTAGCTTCCACCTATTCCATAGCCACCTTGGTATCTGGGTGTCTCTTTTATAAGGGCACTAATCCCATTCATAAAGATTCCATCTTTATGAACTCTTAAAGGCCCCACCTCCTAATATACTGGGGCTTGGAATTTCACCATATTAATTTGGGGAGACATAAACATTCAGTCCAAAACAGGAATTCAATGAGATCATTTAGTATCTAATGATGATCAAGTTCTATCCATTGTTACTATTCTAAGATAGAACTCATGAAAAATACAGATGCCCAGAGTTAAGCTAAAAATAATTCAGAACAGAAGATACAGTTCAAAAGACAGGCTGTGTTTCAGTTAGTAAAAACTGTAAAGGTCTAAGTTTTCTGTACTATACCAGTATAAAGGAATGTAATCCTTCTGTATAACTACTACCCACCTAATATATACCAAAGCATTTTATTCATTCAACAAATAGACACTGTACGTGTATCTAGTACTAGGGATACTACAGTGAAACAAAACAACAAAAATCCTTGTCCTCAAAAGCTTACATTGTAATGTAGGAAGATAGACAATAAGCAAAATGAATAATTAAATTATACCTTAAGTTAAAAGATAAAAAACCAGAGAGAGTAAAATAGAAGGCTGCAAGGAAGATTGCCATTTAAAACAGCATGGTGTGCAGGGATTTCTTAAATGAAAAGGTCATATTTAAGCAAAGACTTGGTGGAAGCAAGGGAAGAACAGATATCTGGAAGAGACTTCCAGGTAAAGGGAATTATAAGTTCAAAGGCCCAGAGGCTGGAATCTGCCTCTTCTTCTTTAAAAAGATTGGATGGGGGAAAAGTATAAGGAGGTGAGGTCAAAGAGGTCACTTAGTGGAGTGGGGTAGGGCCATGGGGGAGGGAAGCAGATTGTGTAGAATCCTGTTGACCCTTGTAATGTTCTGGCCCTGACTTTGAGTGGATTGGGAAGGTGTTTCAAGCACAGAAGTGGTGTGATCTGACATGTAGTTTTAGACAATTTCTCTGACTTCTCTGTGGCGAATGGCCAATAGGTGCTAAGAAAGAATGAAGATTAGTGAAGAGATTTGGGACATTATCCAAGCAAGAGATAATGGCAGTTTGGAGGAATATGGAGGTCATAAGTAATGATGGATTCTGGATATATTTTGAAGGTTAGACCAACAGGATTTCCTAATAGATCAGATGTATGGGGTGAGAAAGTGTAGATTAAAGGACAACTTTAAGTTTTAGGGCTTGAGCAGCTAAAAGGATAGAGTCCCATCAATTGAGGTGAAGAAGGAATCAATTTTGAAGGGAAGATTAAATGTTTGATGAAATTTTATATGTCTGTAGGTGTCTAAGTAGATACCTGTAGAACAAGTCTGGAGTTCTGCGGAGAGGTCAGAATAGGAAATATAAATTTGGGAGTAAATTGGCATGTAAGGCATGAGACTAAAAGTGGTCACCAAGGAGTGAATGTGGGTAGAAAAGAAAAGTTTGATCACTAAGCCCTGGGGCAATAAAACATTAAGAAATCAGGGATATGAGGGGGGATCTACCAAGGGTATTGAAAATGAGTGGCCAGTGAAGTAGGTAAATACACCAGAGAGTGTGTTATCCTAAAAGGAAGGTGATGAGTATCTCAAGGAGAGGGATCAATTGTTAAATGCCAAAAATGTGTGAAAAAAATATTACATTCACTGGCCCATGTCATTCTTCTAGCTGCCCAATGAGGTAGCTGTAGCAACATATATGTGTGAGGAAACTGGGGCTAAGGGGATTTTGATAACTTGCTCATCTGCTTGGGAACTGAAAGTCAAACCACACTGGATGGACCTCAGCAGAGTCAGACTCCACCCAATCAATCTGTCACTCACTTCAGATACTTGGGGAAGGAGTAGTCTGAAAAATTTAAAAGTATTCCTAGTAGGAAAGTATTAATGAAATGCAGTGTGGTTGCTTACAAGTATTTAAGGTCACTATGAGAGTAAAGTTACCAATAAACAGTGCTTTTGGAATGTATCTGATCAAGGGGAAAATATTGCGTAAATAATGTGTCAGCAGTTCACTGAGCAAAAGTCAATTTCAATTTTAGGCCTTGTCCTAAAAATTGTCATAAATTCTGAGTTGTTAATTTTTTCTGGTTTTCAGATTTTTTTCATGTTCGCTTTCTCCTAGGAGTAGAGTTATGACTATCCAGATTTTGCTTATAAAAGTTCATTTCTAGCACATTGAAATAAGGGTTTTATTGTATAGATTTCCAACAAAATATCAATGCCATTGAACTGAATTCTATAGCCAGAAGAATCTGTCTTTATGACATAAAATTTTGGTGATTTTTAATTCAGTAAGCCAATTAAATTTATATAGGAATCTAAATATGGAGCATTTATTCACATAGTCCTGCCAAATTTTCAGCTGTGAAATTAACTCTCAAACTTATATATACCATTTCTTTAAAAGATTTTTAAAATACTTGTTACCAAGTATTTTATTTTCTCAAAAGATTCTATTATTTGGTCACACTGCTGGTTAATACTCTATTCACCTTCAATGACTTTCACCAAGAAAAATAGGTTTTTCATTGTAAAGATTTGTGTGACTTCCATAGCCAGCACTTGGCCTCCTGCCATTCTAGCATGTTATCTGGCTTATCCTTTTGACTACAGCTTCAACAATTTTCCCGAGGGCTACTTCAGTACCCTGAACAGGCATTGCTTAGCTTATCTGGAAACTTCCATGCCATCTATCATCTGAACTGCCTCCTCTTTTTCCAGAGAGAATCTTAGCTGCCTATTTTATATTATGGCCCTGTTAGGATGTAAGACCTCTTTAATTCCAAATAAACAGCATGTAGCTGTAAAATTTAACAAATGATAAATAATTCTAATGGAATAAAAAATGAGTGTACTGCCTTCAATTCCTTCTTTCCCATTCTGCTTTAACTGAAAATGGAGCTAAAATATTATAGAGAAGAACTTATATTCTGTCTCTTGTCTTTAAAAAGTAAATCTTGCTGTGGGTTTATTTCCCTGATTAGCTTAAGAAGTTGTGCAAAAGACCTTGCTAAAATAAAACCTTAAGTGAAGAAAGGGAAATTTCTCCATGCCTAAAAATAAAGTGTTCCCCCATGAGATTACTCATTACATCTGTACAAAGTTTAGAATTTCAGACTTTGGGACATTGAGGTCATCCAGAGGTTACTTTTCTCCCAGTCAAATACAAACATAATAAAATTACTCATGGCTTCTTCTCCCTGCCCCCCCCTTACAGGAGTGCCAAAGCCACAGTTACATGCACTTATGTGTGACACAAAGTTCTATTTTTAAATGCAGACAGAATATATCATTACTCATTTGCAGAAGGAAACCATTAAGTTGTAAAGGGATGGAGCAACAGAACTTCATGTTGCCAGTTGCTTCTAAAACTAATTCTAGATACAGAAGTTGCTGGAAATAAATGTTTTCTGTCACTTAGATAAGTTTTTCAGTTCACTTAGACCTGGTTTATGAGTATATAAATATTAGACCCTAAAAAGGCAGAAAAATACACAACTCTACTAAACTTATTTTTCTGCCTAATCACATCTATTTAATCATTAGCTTATTCTTGTGCTTACTCATATTTTGGGATCAAACATTATTTTTGATAATTTTTTTGGCTTAGAAAAGTTAATATTATCCAAATTGCCTCCGTGCTAAGAATTTGTGTTACTGTTGTACATATTTATCATACATGAAAGAGTTTCTCCTTAAAAAAATACTATTTAAAAAAGATTTAATTTAGAATGGAAACTCTAAATTTTTAATATGTTTTCTTAAGGAAAACTTTTAGACATCACTATCATTTTCAAACTTCCAAATGCCAGGAATAGTACTTCTTATACAAAATTTTCTTTTTAAAAGGAATATTCCTAATACACATTCTTAATGGAAAATTGCATTTTACACAGAATAATGGATTCTAAGGGTGATGTTGTAGAAAAATTTAAGATCTATCAGTATGCTTAGAATTTTTACTGCAGCCAAGATTTAGTATATAGACTGAAGGAAGCTATGTAGTAGGAATACTACTTTAATTCTTGAGCACTTCAATAAA
The DNA here is from genome assembly GCF_021234435.1 of Artibeus jamaicensis. Taxonomy (NCBI): domain Eukaryota; kingdom Metazoa; phylum Chordata; class Mammalia; order Chiroptera; family Phyllostomidae; genus Artibeus; species Artibeus jamaicensis. The sequence goes on from NW_026521822.1 coordinate 6,647,710, forward strand.
ATTAGCTAGTAAAGTAAATTTGAAGCAACACTATGTGGTTCCAGATTTGCAGAAGAATCATTAATTCTTTTACATTTATTTTTATTTCTCTCTAACTGAATTATATAATAGAGGATAAGAGCCATAATTAATTCATCATTGTATTCTCCTTAGTGCTTTAAATAGCAGCTGCTTAATAGATATTATGGGAGAAATGAACAAACATTTGATATTCTGTTTCCTAATTTTGCAAAGCATATTAAATTATTTGGGTGCTTTGTGACTTAATTTTCCTCAAAGGAAGTTCCTAAAATGAAAATTCATGAGGGTTAGGATAATGGAAGAGTACCAAATTTAAAACCAAACAACCACCAAAAAAAGAAAGAAAGAAAAGATAATTGCATAACAATGAGGACTGACAAACAATTTGCTGGTGCCTATTTGCAGATCTGTTAAAAGTCTTCAAATTTTAACTAGAAAAGCAAACCTCTTTTCATGCCTTAAAAATACTCAGTCTTTTCTGTTTCTTTTCAATTTTGTGTTATTTCATGTGCTTCTATTCAGTGCTTTTAATATTTAAGGTTTATTTAAAAATTATTTTCTCAATAAATCTCTTCTAAGTACTGAGAGATTGTTAACTTTATTTGCATAACTGTGACTAATAATGTTGGGGAACTCTCTTGTTTGCTTATTATTACACCAACTATGTGAGCTTTTTACGCTTAATGAATTTTAAATGAAGAAACTATCATTACTAGCTAGGTTCTTGGAGTCCTTGATATTTTCTTGCTAACCAATCTTTATATAATATGTGCATATTTTCTGAATTGAACTGGATTTATGTAAAGAATTTAATTTATTTATTATTTTAATTACGAAATTTAAATGTAAGTATGTACAATGTGAAACAGTTCCCAACAGAGCATTCTATGTCATTTTTTTATTTAATTATTTTTCAAGTACAGTTTTCTGTCTTTTACTCACATCCCAGCCCACCCCCCTATGCTCCCCACCTCCCTCCCATTTCCATCCCCCTCAGCTGTTGTCCATGTGTCCTTTATACCAGTTCCTCTAAATCCCTCCCCTTTTTCCCCTGAAATTCCCTCCTATCTTCCCTCTGGTTGCTGTCCCCCTGTTCTCTATTTCCGTGTCTTTGTTTTTATTTTGCTTGTTTGTTTGTTTTGTTGTTTAGCTTCCTGTTAAAGGTGAGATTATATGGTATTTGTCTTTTAACACCTGGCTTATTTCACTCAGCATAATGCTTTCCAGATCTCTCCATGCTGTTGCAAAGGGTAGGAGCTCTTTCTTTCTTTCTGCTGCATAGAATTCCATTGTGTAAATGTACCATGCTTTTTGATCCATTCATTTACTGACAAGCACCTAGGTTGCTTCCAACTCTTGGCTATTGTAAATTGTGCTGCTGTGAACATTGGGGTGCATAGGTACTTTTGGATTGGTGTTTCAGGGTTCTTAGGATATAATCCCAGCAGTAGAATTGCTGGGTCAAAAGGCAGGTCCTTTTTTTTTTTTTCTGAGAAAATTCCATACTGTTTTCCATAGCGGTTGTACCAGTCCCTAATCCCACCAACAGTCAACTAGGGTCCCCTTTTCCCCACAGTCTCTCCAGCATTTGTTGTTTGTTGCTTTGTTTATGATGGCCATTCTGACCAGTGTAAAGTGGTATCTCATTGTGGTTTTAATTTGCATCTCTCTGATAGCTAGCGATATTGAGGGTCTTTTCACGTGTCTCTGGATCCTCTGTATGTACTCCTCGGAGAAGTGTCTGTTCAAGCCCTTTTCCCATTTTTTAATTGGGTTAGTTGTCTTAGAGTGAAGTCGTGTGAGCTCTTTGTTTATTTTGGAGATTAAGCCTTTGTCTGAGGTATCATTGGCAAATGTTTTCCCATACAGTTGGTTGTCTTTTTATTTTAATACTGTTTTCTTTACCCATGGAGAAGCTTTTTATTTTAATGAGATCCCATTTGTTTATTCTTTCCTTTATATACCTTGCTCTAGGGGACATATCAGTAAAAATATTGCTGCGTGAAATATCTGAGATTTTCCTGCTGATGTTTTTCTCCAGGACTTTTATGGTGTCATGACTGGTATTTAAGTCTTTTATCCACCTTGAATTTATTTTGGTGTATGGTGTAAGACGGTGCTCAAGTTTCATTTTTTTACACATAGCTGTCTAGTTCTCCCAATACCATTTTTTGAAGAGGCTATTTTTACTCCATTTTATGTTACTCCCCCCTTTGTTGAATATTAATTGACTGTAGAGACTTGGGTTTATTCTCGGCTCTTTATTCTGTTCCATTGGTCTATGTGCCTGTTTTTATGGCAGTACCAGGCTGTTTTGATTACAGTGGCCTTGTAATACAGTTTGGTATCAGTTATTGTGATCCCTCCTACTTTGTTCTTCTTTCTCAAAATTGCAGCTGCTATTCAGGGTCATTTATGGTTCCATATAAATTTTTGAAGTGTTTATTCTATGTCTGTGAAATATGCCATTGGTACTTTAATAGGTATTGCATTGAATCTGGAAATTGCTTTGGGTAGTATGGACATTTTGATGATGTTAATTCTTCCAGTTCATGAACAAGGTATATGTTTCCTTTTGTTTGTGTCTTCCTTGGTTTCTTTTTTCAGGGCTGTGTAGTTTTCTGCATATAGGTCTTTTACCTCCTTGGTTAGGTTTATTCCCAGATATTTTATTTTTGCTTTTGCTATATTGAATGGGATTTTTTCCTTCATTTCTGCTTTTGCTGATTCATGGTTAGTATACAAAAATGCCTTTGATTTCTGGATATTGACTTTGTATCATGCTGTTTTGCCAAATTCATTTATTAATTTGAGCAGTTTTCGGGTAGAGTCTATAGGATTTTCCATGTACACTATCATGTCATCTGCAAACAGTGACAGTTTTGTTTCCTCCTTTCCAATTTGGATGCCTTTTATTTCCTTTTCTTGTCTGACCGCTGTAAGTAAAACTTCCAATACTATATTGAATAGAAGTGGTGAAAGTGGACAACCTTGTCTTCTTCCTGAGCTTAGTGGAAAAGCTTTTAGTTTTTGCCCATTGAGTATGCTGTTGGCTGTAGGTCTCTCATACATGGCCTTTATTATACTGGGGAATGCTCCCTCTATTCCCACTTTGCTGAGTGCCTTTATCATAAATGGGTGTTGTACCTTATCAAAAGCTTTTTCTTCATCTATTGACAGGATCATGTAATTTTTGTCTTTGCTTTTGTTTATGGATGTATTACATTTACTAATTTGCAAATATTCAACCATCCTTGCATCCCTGGGGTGAATACCAATTGGTCATAGTGTATGATCTTTTTGATGTATCATTGGATGTGATTTGCCAATATTTTGTTGAGGATTTTAGCATCTATGTTCATCAGCAATATTGGCCTGAAGTTTTCTTTCTTTTTTATGTCTCTATTTAGTTTTGGGATTAGGATGATACTGGCTTCATGAAAGGAGTTTGGGAGTTTTTCATACTTTTGGATTTTTTGTAATAGTCTGTAAAGAATAGGGGTTAGCTCTTCCTTAAATGCTTTGTAGAATTCTCCTGTGAAACCATCTAGTCCAGGGCTTTTGTGTGACGGGAGTTTTTTGATTACTGCTTCAATTTCATCAGCTGTTATTGGTGTGTTCAGATTTTCTTCTTCTTTATTATTGAGTTTTGGGAGATTTAATTTTTCTAGAAATGTGTCCACCTCCCCTAGGTTTTCAAATTTCTTGGCATATAGTTCTTCATAGTAATTTCTTATAATCCCTTCTATTTCTGTGGTATCAGTTGCAATCTCTCCTCTTTTGTTTCTGATTGTGTTTATTTGTGTCCTCTCTCTTCTTTTCTTGATGAGCCTACTTAAAGGCTTGTCTATTTTGTTTATCTTTTCAAAAAACCAGCGCCTGGATTCATTGATTTTCAGAATTGTGCTTTTAGTCTGTATCTCATTTAATTCTGCTCTGCTATTGGTTATTCCCTCCCTTCTTCTTGCTCTGGGCTGTCTTTGTTGTTGTTCCTCAAGTTCTTGCAGGCATAGGGTTAGGTTGTTTGTTTGAGATGTTTCTATCTTCTTTAGGTAGGCCTGTATTGCTATGAACTTCACTCTCAGGACTGCCTTTGTTGTGTCCCATAAGTTTTGGGTTGTTGTGAGTTCATTTTCATTTGTTTCTAAAAACTTTTTGATTTCTCCCCTAATTTCATTCTTGACCCATTCATTGTTCAATAGCATACCATTCAGTCTCCATGATTGTGGGTGTTTTGGGTTATTTTCTTTGGGGTTGATTTCCAATTTCAGTCCCTTGTGGTCAGAGAAAATGCTTGGTATGATTTCAATTTCCTTGAATTTGTTGAGCCTCATTTTGTGTCCTATCATGTGGGCTCTCTTTGAAACTGTTCCTTGTGCATTTGAAAAGAATGTGTATTTAGCTTCTTTGGGATGAAGGGCTCTAAATATATTAGTTCCATCCAATTCATCTAGGGTGTTGTTTAATGCCGCAATATCTTTGTTGACATTTTGTTTGGAAGATCTGCCCATTTTTGACAGTGGGGTGTTAAAATCCCCTACTATAATTGTGTTGCTGTCAATATCTTTCTTGAAGTCCTCTAAGATTTTCTTTATATATTTGGGTGCTCCTATGTTGGGTGCATATATATTTACAATGTTAATGTCTTCTTGGTGGATTCTTCCCTTGAGTATTATGAAGTAACCTTCTGGGTCTCTCTTTATGGCCCTTTTTTTTTAAGTCTATTTTGTCAGATATGAGAATTGCTACCCCAGCTTTTTTTCCTTGTCCGTTTGCTTGGAAAATTTGTTTCCAGCCCTTCACTTTGAGTCTGTGATGGTCTTTTGTCCTGAGGTGGGTCTCTTGTAGGCAGCGTTTGTCTGGACCATGTTTTCTTATCCATTCAGCCATTCTATGTCCTTCGATTGGAGCACTTAATCCATTAACATTTAAGGTTATTATTGATAGACTTATTCATTGCCATTTTTGTACCTGTGTTCCTGTCTGTCTCTCCCTTTTCCTTCCTTTCCTTAAAGCAGTCCTTTTAGTATTTCTTGTAGAGCTGGTTTGGTGGAGGCGTATTCTTTTAGACTTCTTTTGTCTTGGAAGCTCTTTATTTGGCCTTCTATCTTGATTGAGAGCCTTGCTGGGTAAAGTAGCCTTGGTTGCAGGCCTCTGGTTCTCATTACTTGGGATATTTCTTGCCATTCTCTTCTTTCTTGGAGTGTTTCCACTGAGAAGTCAGTAGCTAACCTTATTGGGGCTCCCTTGTATGTTACTTCTTTTTTCTCCCTTGCTGCCTTTAAGATTCTCTGTTTGTCTTGGAATTTTACCATTTTAATGATGATGTGTCTTGGAGTGGGCCTCTTTGGGTCCCTCTTGATTGGGACTCTATGTGTTTCCTGGATTTGCATGACTTTTTTCTCTTATCAAATTAGGGAAATTTTCTATCATTACTTTTTCAAATAGGTTTTCTATCCCTTGTTCTTCTTCTTCTCCTTCTGGCATCCCTATTCAGATATTATTATGTTTCATATTTCCTGCATTTCTCTTAATCCCTCTTCATTTTTTCTGAGCCTCTTTTTCTTTTCTTGCTCTTTCTGGGAGTTTTTTTCTATTTTGTCCTCCAACTCGCTGATCCGATATTCCGTTTCATTGATCCTACTTTTGATTCTTTCTTCTGTGTTTTTCAGTGCAGAAATTGTATTCCTCATTTCCTCTTGGCCTTTGCCAATATTTCTATTTCCTTTTTCATGTTGATGTAGTTAGCGGTGAGTTCATTGTAGCTCCCCTGTAGTTTCAGGTAGCTTATTTTGAGCTGTTTTTATTTCCTGGTAACCAGTGCTTTGAATTCAATATCTGATAGTTGACTTGCCTCTATTTCATGTAACACTCTTTCTGAGACTTCATCCTTTGCTTTCATTTGGGGATTGTTTCTTTGTCTTCCCATTGTTTGTGAGGCTCTTCTTGTTAACCTCAGCTTCTAAAGTTGATCTGTTCTGACTCCCTGGGTTTATGGTGTGAACTTCTGTGGTAGAATACCTGTGAAATTCAGTGGTGCAGTCTCCTGCAGGTATCTTGATGTTCTCTGCTTTCACCTACTCCTTTGTGTGTGTGTGTGTGTGTGTGTGTTCAGTTGGTGGGGAGGCAAAATGGTTTATGACATTGAGAGAGCATTTTATGATATTTACAGTTACAGCCAGTAGGTAAGAGATAGAAGATCTTTAGGCTATATATAGTGTTAACCCCAATCTTCAACCCAACTTGCCACTTTTAAGGAAGAATGGACAAAAGATAAGTCTCTTGTTGGTGAGGGAAGGCTTGTGAGTTTGGTGTAGCAAGCAGTGAGGTTTCGGGCCGTTAGATTCTGAGGTAAAGTGAGAGCAAAGAAGAGTAAATAGGTGTAGTATGTGAGCAATAGAGTTAATCACTACAGCAATAGAATTCAGGAAGCTGTAAAGTGGGCTAAGATCCAGGAGATGTGTTGTGAAGTATTTACTTTTGTATAAAACAGCTATTATTTACAATAATATTAGAGCAACAATCATATGACAGACTCTATGTGATCTGTCTGAATAAGGGGTATAGAACTTTGGGTAGTGTGCTAAAGGAAAACAAGTCGCATGAAATATAGAAAATTAGCAATACACTATGGAAGAGAGAACAGGGGAAACCTGTCAAATGATACAATATAACCAGCCAAGGCTAAGAAGCCTATACAGAAAGAGGAGGAATACAAAGATACTATTAAAATATAAAAGAAGTGAGAGTAATGAAAAATAATACAAATATGCAGCAACTTGTGGTTTCTTTGCTGTAGCAAAGTGAAATTTGTCTCTCTGTCTCTATTGTAGGGATTCCCCCTCTTTGGGCCCCACTCTGGTATTTTCACAGTTCTGAGTTGTGTGTGTCTCTTGTGGGTAAAAGAAAACAAAGCAACAAACAAACAAAAGGCAGGAGAAGGGAGAAAAAAGCAGTAAGTTTGGGAAGAAAGAAAGAAGGACTAAAACAGAAAAAAAGAAAGCAAAGGAACAAAGCATTGAAAGATAAAGCAATAATAAAATTTTAAAACATAAGATTACTTTAAAAAAATGCTGAGTGAAATAGGCCAGGTGCTGAAAGACAAATACCATATGATCTCACCTTTAACAGGAAGCTAAACAACGAAACAAACAAGGAAGCAGAAAAAAAAAAAACAAAGACACTGAAATAGAGAGCAAGGGGATAGTGACCAGAGGGGAGAAGGAAGGGAAGTTAAGGGGAAAAAGGGGGAGGGATTTGGAGGAACAAATAGGAAGGACACAGGGACGAGAACCAACGGGGGTGGAAAAGGGAGGGAGGTGGGGAGCAAGGGGCGGAGGAGGCTAGGATGGGAAAAATAGACAAAAAAGTGTACTTGAAAAATAACTAAATAAAATTTAAAAAATAAAAATTAAATTAAAAAAAAACAACTTCTTTTGTTGGTTTCAAATTGTCCAAACCGGCTTTTCTGGTTGCAGCAGGACCTCTCTGTGGGCTGGGGGCAGAGACTCGCACGCATGCCAGTTATGCTGCCAGACCCGGGTGTGGGCACCTGCGCACCTGCCAGGCTGCCTTGGTCATGTAGGATCTGGCATGGTCCTTCCCAGTCCTCTGGCGGGACTCAAATGCTTCCGCCCCTCCTCTGGATCGCTGCCAGGCTGGGTGGGAAGCAAGCCAAACTGCCATCACAGGAGAGCACTGCAGTCCACTTTCCAAAAAACTTCCCCAGAAAGCCTGCCTCTCAGCCCGGCCCAATCCCCAGCCAGACCGGTGACGACAATGCGCCTCTCAGTTCTCCCAGGCTGGCACGACGGAGTCTGCAGTTGAACACGGCCCTTTGTCCTTTTTACCCTCTCTGTAAACTCAAGCAGACAGGTCTCTGCCTGGTGTTGTGTAGTTTTGCTTAGATGGGGAGGGAGGGGGCTGATGACCCGGCTCTCTCCCAAGGACCCTGCAGCAGGCCCAAGGCTCCCAAAGAGTCTACCGTAGGCCCGCCGGGTGCTGGGCTCCCGAGGAGTCCTCTGCGGCGGACGCACCCAGCGCTGGTCCTAGACCGATGCCCCTGGACCCCAACCGTGGCAGTGGCACCGGGGCGTCTCGCCGAGAGCACTGGCCACTGCCGCCGCCACTCTTGTCTTTACTTAGGTCCCTGAGACCCCACTGACCTGCCACTGTCTGTTCCTTCAGCATCCGTCACAATCTCTGGTCTCTTCATTTCATAAATGCTGGGGAACTGTTGGTGGATTGCACTGTTCCTCAGTAGATCTGCCAGGACTTTCTCTCAGGTGTACAGGAGCTGGAATCCGCTCTGTTCTACTCCGTCGCCATCTTCCCGGCCTCCCCCGAATTCTATGTCATTTTGATAAAAGTAAATGGACTTAAAAAAATTATTAATCTTCTTAATGTTATCATTACTATGTAATAAAACAGAATCATGGTTACACTATCCACGTTAAAAAGGGGATGGTTTTAAGAGAAAATCTTCCAAGAGAATACCTTCTATATCATATAATTAGAAATATCTCCATCAAACCATCTAATACTTTAAATTCTGGGTTAAGAAAACCATTTGTTTTCTTCATCTCAAGTGTTTCAATGTTGCCATCTCCCGTTTACTTTACCACTGTAACCTTTACTACCAGGTTGCCAAGAACCTTCTGCTTCAACAAAAAGGAACAAATCTTGAACTTTTCATCATTCCCTTTATTTCAGAGTAATGTCATCCTACTGTTGGACACCATTGGCCGAGCCCTTCGTCGACTCATCCTCCCTTTAGAAGAAGTTACGTCTAAGAGACCTTCCTGGTGGAACAAGGAAGAAGCTGTAAGGAATACCCGACTTGTCCAGCAAATTGTCAAGGATTTTCTATAGCTTTGTAACCATAAATGTGAATGCCTGCCCATCCCTTTTCAGTTTATTATAATACACCAGAGAATTATTTTGCACTTGTAGACTTTAACTTGCTACAAATAGACATAGATACACATATCATTAAATACCAATAACTTATTTTTGTATCTGTCATACTCACATGAAAACTTGTCATGACTGAATTCATAATAACAGAACATTTTGAGCTATTTGAGTATGATATTTGCAACCAATTTTTAGTCATGCAGCCACTTTTGTGCTTGTACAGCAACATTTATATCTGTATTCCAGATACTGCTTTATGTTTGGGATTTATATGATAAACCCAGGAGTACAACACCTGATTGCACCTACTAGATAAATAAAGTTTTTTAGTTATTAATGAAATTAAACTGGTAAGTGAACATTTTAGACCAATCCAAGGTAATCTATTCCACTATTCAGAAAAAGATAATGGATGTATAATAAGGATAGATTATGGATATACATAATATATTATATTAGGATATGTATAATGGATATATATACTCTGCTCTACAGGATAGCATACTTAGTTCTTAAAAAACCATGAAAAAAGAGATCTTTAAAATGTCATAAATATATCCAAATCAAAGTATTTCTTATTTATTTGTGTTATGGTGTAAATTCCACAGGGAATCATTGGATAGCATGTTCATTTCTAACCAGAATTGGGTATTATTTTTAACAATTCTAAAGATGTGTTAGTACATAATTCACAGTACATTTTGAAATATATTGTATTTAGTCTATTTTACCATAAGTCTTGGTGCAGATAAAGAGATAGCTTCTCTGAGAATTACTTTGTACATGTTGAAGAATTTTATTTAAGGCAAGGCAGGTAGAGAGACATGATGATCTGACATATTTAATGTGAATTTTTTGTTTTGTTTTGTTTTTAGGAAACTTATAAAATGTGTAAAGAATTTTCACACAAAAACTGGCTGGTATTCTACAAGGAAAAAGGGTAAGCTTTTGGTTGTAAAAGATTTAAACTGGTCCTTATTTTGCCCATTCTATTTTTTGTTTTAAATATATGTGTTTATTATTAAACTAATGTTACCAAATTTATAAATGCTTTATTGTAAAAACAATCATCTCACATTGTAAAACGTTGAAAAATAGACATAAGAACAAACAGTGCTCACACTTCCATACTTCAGGCATTACTGACATGGCAGCTTATCACTTTCCATTATTTCTTTGCATACCCTTACATAGCTTATACTTTTGTATGTGTTTGTTCAGTCAGCATTTTTCTGTTACCTCATCTTAAAAATATTCTTTTTAGGGTTGCATATATATTATGAAATGATAGCACCATGGCTGTTCAACCATTATCCTCACCACTTCCTTTCAGATATAGTTTTCTTCTCTTTTTTCAGGAACAACCTGACCGTGTTGGACGTGCTAGAAGGGCAAACTCATACCATCTCACTTCCCATCAACCTGAGGACAGTTTTTCTTGTAGCAGAGGACAAATGGCTTCTGGTGGAAAGCAATACGAATCAGTGGGTAGATCTACACAGTATCTCATGCCATGTGCTGTAGCTCCACCTTGTCAGTTATCCAGCATCCTTATTGTTCTGTCTTCCTGTGTCTGTCTTTTAAATTCCTGAATTTGGCAGTATCTCTATAGGTGAAAGTTAAAAGAAGTTGGGGGAGAAAATTAAAATACATTTTTATTCTATGATCCATATTTCTGTGGGATTTTTCTTATGAGCTCATTGAGAACTCACCACATTTTTGCCAAACTAAAGATACTTCAAAGTAGATTTTCAGTTTATCTTCAAAGGGCCACAGTCTGCTTCACAGAGCTGTTGCTTTTTAGTGACTTCGCAGAATCATTTCTTAGAAGTTACTTCTTCATCTTATCTTGCATGCTCTTACTTGGTTATGTTTGTGTTCCTGATGCTTTCTCCATTGGACTATGTGTACACTTCTTGATGAAAGGGACATTACGCGCTCTTGGCAAAAATAGGGTGCACCACAAATTTTGAGGCCCCCCCTTCATGCATTTTACCCACTAGCTAAATGCAGACTTTCCCTGTGAGTCTGCTGACAAGCAGAGGTGGCCTGCTGCAAAAGCTTTCTGGCTATTTCCACATTGCCATCTCAGGATTCCTACAAATAAGTAGGCCAAGGAGATGACCGTGGTGAAGGCTCCTGTTCCTCAGCTGGTCGTAATCAGAAGTCGGGCTCCCCCTTCCTGGCTCATCAGTGTCAGCAATAGCAGGCTCTACAATAATAAGAGTGTGTCTCATTACAGTTGTTTTTTCTTTTTTTGTTGTTGTTACAGCCCTTCCTCTTCTATAAAGTGTTGGATTTTTGTTTCACAATTATTACTGCATTGTGATTATTTACTGCTCCTTATACACGATGTTGAGAATAACAGTGAAACTCTGGAACTGCAAATTATACTCAAAATATAAAAAAAGGAGCTTTGGGGGGACGAGCTCCATTTTTATAGCCTGGCTGCATGATATTGGGAAAAGAAAAACTGTCACTTAGATGTTTGTTGCATTTACAGGAAATACCTTTTAACTAAGCCTACACATACCGAATCTGAAGATAGTGGGGTTTGCCAGTTGTATGTGTTGAACGAGGAGCCTCCCAGCACAGGGTTCGGAGTTAAGCAAGGTAAACTGTGTTCGCTTTTTTAGTGACTCTCTGGGTGCATGCTTATATGTGTACTGTCCTCCAGAATTGTTGAACAGCAGTAATACCAGCAGATGTTAAATTTATACAAAGAGAAAGATTAGTCACTACACTAGAAATAGTACATTAGAATCTAACATCTTTTAACTTCTGTCTTTGAATTTTTTTAACTGACAAGTGTTTTTATATACATTTAAGTTCCAAGTCTAATTTAAGATAGTATTTTTGTTTTGCATACACCATCAGGATTTCTAATTCATCAGAGTTTAGGGGAAGCAAATAGTACTTATGAATAAAATCTAAAACATACCATTGCAAACATGGGTTAGGTAAGTTTTATGTCTTTTCTGTAGGGTTCTATTAATGATAATATTTATTGTTAATAAAATTTCAAACTCTGTAAATACTTGAAATTATTTTGTGAAGATGCCTTGCTTATAAAAACTGAATTTTCTCAGATGAAAGGCCATGAATGTAATTGAAAATGTTTTCTCTTTTTTAACATGTGCTTTTCTGATTGAGTTGGTGATAATGAAACTTTGTAAAAATTAATTTAAGGAGCATTTTAGGGGCATATGGTATCTAATGTTTCTCTGACACTATTCAGAAACAGATTTCAGCCTACCTCATAGAATTTCAAGCGATCAGTTGTCATCGGAAAATCTGAGTTTGGCTGTGGGACAAAAGATCGCCTCTCCTAACCGAATTCTCTCAGATGAGAGCAGTTATGCTACAGTCATTGTTGGTTTCCCAGATCTCATGGTAAGCACCGTTTTTTAATATTATTGAATATAAATATTTCTTTCTCTTAATTTGTCTTATTTGATATAAAGCCTATTTGGGGAGATAATTAAAAATGGAATGAGTTCCTGATAAACATTTCAGATTAACATTCTTCTTTCCAAATCAATCATTAAAAATGTGTTTCACCTAAATCAGGGGTTTCAAACTCATTTTCACCAGGGGGCCACATCAGCCTCACAAAATAATTTTAGGACTATAGAAATATAACTACTCCTTAACTGTTAAGGAGTTGAAATTACATTCTGCCCTTTGAAGGCAACCGCTTTGAAGGCTGATGTGGCTCCTGGTGAAAATGAGTTTGACACCCCTGACCTAAATGGTTTCATGGCTTTTTAAAAATTACCCTTTAAAGTGTGATGCAGTTATATATTTAGTAAGGGAAAGCCAGTATCATCCATACATGGGCACTCACCTGCACATGCCTAACCTACTGACAGTGATTTCATATTGTGTTGACTTAATGTGTGCTCATATAATCTGTCAAGAGGAACAATTTGAGACTAATAACAAAATGCCTTCTAGAATTTTTAAAAGTGAAATATGTCAGGATCTCAGTATTGTAAATTAAAATTTTCAACATTGATAAACATCAATTCACTTTCTATTGAGTTTTGCTCTGATTTATCACAATATTGCAGCATCCAGATTATACTATAAATGCTGTTAATCTCAAGTTAATTTGCTTTTAGATGGACCCTTCTGCTGTTATTTGTTATTATCTGTAAAGAAGAGGCTGTTTGTAATTGGTTTCAGGTGAAAGTAGGCACAGTCTTCCCCTGATGGTAATGTGGACAAATGAAACAGAAAGGTCATTTCAGTCTAAGTCACCATCTAATAACCTTAGATGTAGCTCCATTTATTTTGGTTAAACATTTAATTGTCACAGTTTCCTTTGGAGCTTTTAGGTGGGATGATAGAATCATTTGAAGATAAAATGATCAGTTATGCTTGATACTATACCAGTCTCATGTACTTCAAAATGTTAATGTAATTAATGAATGATGAGTACTTCAGGGTAAACGACTTTTGAAATCCAAACCCAGTGGATAATGTGTGGCTTAGGACTTTGCCATATGTCTTCCTAACTATCAAGTAATATGTGAATGAAAATGAAACATGTTGTTGAAGTACAGTTTTTATAGCAGTCTTGGTTGAATGAAAGAGATGTTTAATATGCTTTCCACAATGCTTGCTGTTATTGGTGAATATTGGACTTATTTTTCTGAAGGTAGAATTATTTTAAAAATTGATGTTCTGATGGAAGAAATTAGTATAGAAGTATAATGTTGCTATAAAAAGTTTAGAAAGTAAAAACTGAATATAAGGCACTGTTGGTACTAACTCTGTGTAAATTCTTTGCGGCCTTGTCGGACTAGTGAACTTGTTAACTTGAAAGGTCCTCCATATTTAGTATGGTGCCCACCATACAGAAGATAATCAATGAATTTTTATTTAATGAACGATTAGAGTCAATTTAGGCAGACTTTCAGTGTTTTATGATGACAATAATATTTTTAGGCATTTTCAGAAGCACCTAAATTTTTATAAACATATTAAAGTTTCTTAACCCAATACCAAATATTAGCACATATCATCCTTGATAGTAAAAACATTAAAAGCATCCCTTTTAATATCAAGAATATGACAAGGTTACCCACTGTCACCATTTCTATTAAACATTGTACCAGGCATTTTAGGCATGATCCATTAAAAAACTGATCAATTAAATTTCATCAAAACTAAAAACTTAAACTCTCTGTAAAAGACACTATTAAGAGAAGGAAAAGACAGTCTGTGGACTGGGAGAAAATATTGGCAAATCACATTTTCAACAAAGGACTTGTATCAGGAATATATTAAGATTTCTCAAAATTCAAGAGTAAGAAAATCAATAATCCAATATTTCAAAAATGGACAATGTCCCAGTGTGATATGTAAGAGGTCAGAACTTGAGCAAGTGGAAGGAACATCTGTGGTGGGGGAGGGGTGAACACTGGTGATGGGAATTAAGTCCAGACAGGACGCAGATGGGGTGTTCCCATGAAGGGGAAGGTTGATGTGCTTTGTGGGAGCCCAATAAGGTGAAGAAGGTATCCATGTGTGAGCAGAGCCCAGTGTGGGCTATCAGGGCCTTATGGTAAGTAGACTTATCATGGTGATCATCTGGAAGGTATATAGGTGTTGAGTCACTGTGTTGTACACCTGAAACTAATATGATGGAGTATGTCAATTATACTTTAATTAAGAAAATACTATTAATGTTCTGTTCCTTATGCCAGACAGTGGGTGCATTAGGTGTTTGTTTTATTTTTAAATGATCTATATTGTTATATTCCATTTTTTATTTATAATTTATTTCAAGACAAAAATGTGTTATATATTCATGCTTGCCTGAAAATTATGATTATTGGTAAAGCAGCTCTCTCCTGTACCAAATTCAAAAAGTTTAAGGAATAATTTTATTTTATTTGTGAAAAGGAAGTTACTGCCAGTATCTGCTTATAGGGCTGCACTATGAAAATTATGGTGAATAGTACTTCTGGGCTTTAATATCTTTTTATTTTATTTTCAGTCACCCAGTGAAGTTTATTCTTGGAAAAGGCCATCATCTTTGCATAAGTCAAAGGTCACCGATACAGTATTCTATGGAGGAAAGAAGAGTGGAGCTCCAAAACAGAGCAACTGTGTGACTCTTGTAGATACTAATCAGATCGTCAGGATTTTGCCACCAGGAGAAGTCCCTCTAAAAGATATCTACCCAAAAGGTAAGAAACTTACCAGTTCCTAATCGACCAAGGTAGTTGAAGGGAGTTTGCTTTTGGTAGGGATATTTAATTTATAATTATCATTGTATATTTATAAGTGTAAATAATTACAATGAGTCTAATAGTTTTAAACACTTGTATGTACTCAGAAAGTTTTCACTCAGGTTCTCACACTTATGTAGCCATTACTGGTAGAACACATGCTCGTTTGCACTACAGTCCATACAATAACTTTATGTAGAATTTGTTGTTGAGGAGACTTCAAAATCACTAGAATATTAGACATAGAAAATGGGGTCTGGCTTTTGTTTTAAGCCAGCAATTTTCATCTGGTGCTCCACTGACTTCTTTTCCCTTATATTGTCAAATTAAAAAAATGACAACAGCCAACACAATAGTCACCCTGAATGAATGAATCAAAACTCTACCTATTTTTGTCAGATTAGCAAAAAAATGATATATGTTTCTGGAGTGCCACAGAAGTTTAGTAGTTAGTTTATGTGTGCCATGAGATGAAAACGGTGAAAAACACTGGCTTAAATTCTTGTGATGAAAGGCTAGAGATTTCAGCGACTGATTGACTTATTAATCCTCTCAAAAATCAATTTGTATTTATTACTACATGTGTTGTTTGGGGCTACAAATTATGCTCAGAGACTGAGCTTTCTTTGCCAGCAGTTTATTTAATACATGTTCACTGTAGGAATTTCATAAGCCAATAGAATACAGAATAATGTCTTTTAATAAGCCATAAAGAAATCATGTACTTCAGACCAATGATCAATTAATCACACTATTGTTTCAGGCAAGGAGAGGTGAAAGAAATAAAATCAAATTTAGTTGAGGTATACCTCTTCTTTGAGAGACCACATAACCAGCCTGGAGCACAATGCCAGACACCAGCACAAAAACAAAAGTCCCTTGTTGCTACAACAGGTTGTAGCAACATGCTCGTCTTGTAGCACAGCAGGCCATCTCCTCAGGCTGCTGCTGGTGTATGAGTTGCCTTTACCAGGGCAGGAGCTGATGCCCCAAAGTCTAGATCAGCAAACAGTCCTTTGATTTAAAATGATATCAAACCAATACACAACACTGCATAGCATATGTCAAGTCCTGTGCTGATCATTTTCTTTTTTTTTTTAAATAACCTGAATAGTTGTATATCTTTTTTTTTTAATTTTAAGATTTTATTTATTTATCTTTAGAGGGGAAGGGAAGGAGAGAGGGAGAGAAACATCAATGTATGGTTGCCTTTCGTGCATCCCCTGCTGGGAAGTGGCCTGCAGGGAACCTGCCTGCAACCCCGGTATGTGCCCTGACTGGGAATTGAACCGCGATTGTCTGGTTCGCAGGCCCGTGCTCAATCCACTGAGCTACACCAGCCAGGGCAGATCATTTTCTTTGTATATCATTTAATCTTCAAATCCCCATTTTATAGTTAATATACACTCTAATTTATATGCAGGGAAACAGAGAGGTAAAATAATTTGCTGAGGGTTACCCCAGAGCCCCATTTGCACCAAGGCCTTCCAGTCCCTAGCCCAGAGCTATTCTTACTGAAGGGTACTGGTTTTCATTATGATAGATAATTATGAAAAATTTTGGTCATTGTGCCACTGATTACTATTTGCATTATAGAGGTGTTTACATTTTTATAGTAGTGTGGACTTCATAAATATAATTCTAAATGTATTGTACTAATCTGTTAATGAGATTGAAAAGTCCTGGTTATATGTTAACATTTAGAATTAGTAGTTCCTTCCACATCAATCACCATTTCCTTAAAATGGTTTCCATGGCAGAAGAAGCAGGTGGATAAACTGGCAACTGCTGTATACTGCTGTGGCAGGAATATTCACAAGGAGACGTATGAGCATAGAGGAGACAGGTGGTTATGAGCTGGCTCTTGAAGGGCGAGTGGTAGTAAATCAAATGAAGGAATTGTTCCACCAAGAGGGAAGCCCATGTGAAAGGTACAGGGCCATGACAGAGCATTCCAGGGATTTCAGGAAATTCCATACTAGAATTTAGAGCACCTTTTTATCCCCAGGAACCTGGAGTTCAGCCCTCATACTTCTCCCTCACCCTCCATATGTAATCTAATCCATCATCATTACATGCCCTTTTGATATGATCTTACAAATATATCTTGCATCCACCTTCCTGTCTGAAGTTTTTATTGCCAACATCCAAATCATTGCCAATACCTTGCACTAGAATATTAGCCTCCCGATGAAGTTCCCTCTTCCACTCTTTTTTCCTCCTCACATTCTGCACACATCTGAGTGATACTTTTAGAGAATACATTTTCATCTTATTAAGGTCCATTTTACATACAGTAAAATTCACCCTTTTAGTGTTACAGTGTTGTGAGTTTCACAAATACATGCAGTTGTGTGACTGTCACCACAATGGACAGAGACCTGTTCTTTTGCCTCCAAATCTCCTTAATGACATTTTGTGATCAAGCCCTCCTCCCAATCCACCAACTCTTGCCCATCTGATTTCTGTACTTAATGATTTGCCTTTTCCTGAATTTTATGTAAATGGAATCATACAGTGTGTAGTCTTTTGAGTCTGGCTTCTTTCACTTAATATAATGTATTTGAGAATCACTTATGTTGTGTGTACTAATAGTTTGTTCCTTTTTATTGCTAAGTAGCCTATTTTGTGGATGTAGGAAAGTTTGATTGTCCATTCACAGGTAGATATTTGGATAGTTTCCAATTTAGGGCAATAATGAATAATGCTGTTGTGAACATTTGTACACAGATTTTTAAGTGAACATAAGTTTTTGTTTCACTTGGTTGAATACCTAAGAGTGGTATTTTTACATCATATGACGACACTCCCCAAGTGGCAGCACCACTTTGCATACCTATCAGCAGGTATGCAAAGTGAATGAGAAAGCGAACTCACAATAATGTTCCAGTTGTTCTGCCTCTTTTCTAGTACTTGGTATTATCATGTTTTTGCCATTCTAATTGGTGTGTAGTGATGTCTCATTTTTATTTGCATTTTCCCTAGTTCCTAATGATGTTGAACATTTTTTCATGTATAACTTCTTTAATGAAATGTCTCTTCATATCTTTTGCCCATTTTTTAAATTATTTGATTTCTTTTTAATGAGTTTTGAATGTTTTTTATATTCTAGATACAGGTTCAATATCAGATATATGCTTTCCAAACATTTTCTCCCATTTTGATAAAGAAAAAATCTTCAATGCTTTCTTCTAGAAATGTTGTATTTCTAGATTTTACATTTATGCTTCATTTTGAGTTAACTTTTCATAATGTACAAGGTGTGGGGTGAGGCTTACTGTTTTGCAGGGGGATGTTCAGTCGTTTCAGTACCATTTACTGAAATGCTCTCCTTTCTCTGTTGAATTTTTTGGACCACTGCTGAAAATCAACTGACCACATATGTGTGGGTCTGTTTTGTTTCATTGATCTATGTGTCCATCCCTTCACTATTACCATATTTTCTTAATTACTTTCTAGCTTTATACTTTATAGTCAAGTCTTAAAATCAGGTAGTATTGATCCTCCAATTTGATGAGGATCAGTGGGTGAAAAATTGCTAAGAGAGTAAGGGAAAATTCTTACTAAATCAACCTTAGATGATTCTTGCTGAAGGCAGGCTAGTGGATGATCAGGAACCCAGTCAGATACTGAGAGTAGGAGATTTGGATCAAGCTTATGTGGCATTATTCTTGCTAACACTGGACAGTGCAGAGACAAACTTTTGGAAACCCCAAAGTCAGGACCTAGTTGGAGTCTGACCAGAATTTGGTAAGAAAGAGAATCTTTGTTATCATCCATACCGATGGCTCTACTTCATTAATTTTCACTACTGTAATACCACAATTTATTCACCTATTTTTTATTGATATGCATTAAGGTCTTTCTGATTTATTGCTATTAAAAATAATGGGTTATGTATATTCTTTTATCTGGTATCATTGTGTGTGTGTTGAGAGTCTGTAAGGTATGTATTACATGTAAGAGTGACAATACTGAGCTGTTTCCAGAGCTGTCCAGTCACAGCATAAAAGGAGTCTCGAGGTTCCACATCCTCATCTGCTCTTGTAGAAGTTTTTAGGTTGTGGTTTCACATTACCTTTCCCTGTTTTCTAGTAAGTTTAAATGTCTTTTTGTATGTTGTGATTTACTCTTCTAGAATTGCCTATTTGTATCTTTTGCAATTTTTTTGGATTGGTAGAAGTTTTACTTCTCCTCATTTGTTTTAAGTAGTGTTCTTTAAATATCCCAGATATATGCAAAAGTGCTCAGGATGGTGTCTGGTACACAGAAAGATTTACTGAGATATTTTTAAAAATCCTTAGGAAAATGGTAGAGGGAGACCCCAGGACGATAGCTGGGCACAGACCTAGGGACCAATCAGTTCAGATTAGAAAAAATTAGAAGATTTCAGGAAAGATACCTCCATGAAAGTGAAAGTGGTAAGTCC
Organism: Artibeus jamaicensis; assembly: GCF_021234435.1. Taxonomy (NCBI): domain Eukaryota; kingdom Metazoa; phylum Chordata; class Mammalia; order Chiroptera; family Phyllostomidae; genus Artibeus; species Artibeus jamaicensis. The sequence continues at coordinate 6,667,318 of NW_026521822.1, forward strand.
AATATGTTTAAATATACTTAGAGATTTTGACAGGAAATTTGAGGATGAATTTGTGCTAAGTAACTGAAAAATTAAACCAACAACAAAACACATTGATTATTAACTCCATGAAAAGAAGAAGTTGTACAGGAAAAAGAAAGCAATAATACCAAAAATAAGACATAGCTTAGCTATGAATAGCATTTATATAATCATAACTATAGAAGTACTGGATATTAATTTAACCAAAATTGTTGATATAAATACACTGGGAATAGGAAAACAAGGTGCTGGGCAGGGAGTAGGTATATAAAAAGAGTTAAACTCTTCATCTTACATTGTGGGAAAGGAATAAATAATCCCCAAAACTAAAACAGGAAGACAGTATCACGAGGAAGAAGGTGAACCAAAGAAACAGTATGAAAGTTTCTGGCAGCAGAAAATGAGGGGTGAGAGGAGTAAAGCAGGGGCTGGCTGCTTTTTCTTTTGGCCTGAGTAACTCTTTATGCTCATGTAAATCTCTCATGAAAATTTAATCTTTTAAAGAAATAAAATACAACCACCTGACTAGTCAGGAACTAATGCATATAAGCCTCTTATTAAAGAAATGAATAAAAACTGCAAAAACTGCTCTCCTTGTGGCTTAATGATGGTATAACTTTTGTTAAATACATAGGGAAAGAGATTTATTGCTTTCTTCTAATTGATTTTCTTGTAATAAAATGTTACCTTTTTTTTAGTCATAAACCTCAGCTCTTTAAATGCAAAATAGTGACTCTTGATTGAAAGTAGTACACTGTTTTCTGAATTTTGAGTAAATTCAAAGATTTGGTATCAGCATGATTGCAAGGCACACACCACTCTTGATTTGTGAGTACAAGATAGTTAAGTAGCCCTGGCTGGAGTAGCTCAGTGGATTGAGCATGGGCCTGCGAACCAAAGGATCACAGTTTGATTCCCAGTCAGGGCACATGCCTGGTTTGCAGGCCAGTTCCCAGCAGGGGACACACAAGAGGCAACCATACATTGATATTTCTCTCCCTCTCTCCTTCCCTTCCCCTCTAAAGATAAATAAATAAAATCTTTTAAAAAAAGATTGTTAAGTAGAAGTTAACAGATGTACATCAAATTACATTGCTAGAAGGAGTAAGTTTTTTTAACATAATTTTTTTCCCTGTATAAATGTTATTGGTGCTTTTACCTGACAGTTTTTATACCTCTTCCTAACCTTGGCACTGTGCATGTGAACAGTCCCCACTGTCCATGGGAACGACACGGTCTACATTGCAACAGTGACTTTCCTTTAGTCATCAGGGAACTAATCCCTAAATACAGTTCATACCTGCCTTTGAAATCCACCTGGATTATAAATGTGATGGAAATGTACTGAGCTTCTATCTTCTCTGCAGTGTTGGAACATTTAAAATGGATAGACAAGGATTTGGCTAAGTTTGGAGAGAAATCTAGCCAAGGTTTTTTACTTCCTTAATTTAATCATATATTCTGAGCTGATTTATTTTCAAATTAGCAAACATGAATTCTGATTATTTTTCAAGTGCTTACAATTACCACCATCACTACCCTTGGTATTTTTTGAAGTACTTTATAGCGACATATTGCCTTTTCTGATAGTGAAAATATTTTTTAGCACAAAGAGTAAAATTCTTGCTTTCTCTACTTGAAACAAACACAGCTATTATTGAATTTTCTCATCCTCTTTATGCCATGAAATTAATTTGCACAGTGAAACTAGAAAAATTTGTAAAAAGATAATTTAAAATAAAATGGCTTACTATGCTTTCTCGGGCTTTCTAAAAGTGCTAATGGCAGTAACTCAACTTAATACTAATAGTTATGAAAATAGTTCCTGTTAGTGGCAAGCCAAAAAAGCTAGGCAGCTCAAGCCATCTCAACTGCTTCAATAAGTGGTCATTTTTAGCAAAGAGCCTGGGTCTATAAATAATTGAACCTACTTCAACTAGCTCTTAGCAGCAGGAACTATCAAAAATGACATACAATGCAAAACTTTATCCAAGCTTGACCTTATATCCCAGGCAGCACTTCCAATGCAGGCAGTACCTGACTTAGGATAAGCATGTTCATCTTTTACAAATGGCCACCTGGGGACAGCCAATCTAGCTGGGTGGTCAGCTTACCATAGTAATTCTCTCTTCTTACCCTCTGCTATCCCTGCACATTATCTTCCCTTCCCTTGACCCCTTCACCCCTGGCTCCACTCCTTGCCTAGCTCCGCAGCTCATACTGGGCCCCAGGCCTGTGATTCCCACCCTAGAATTCTAAGTCCTTAAGGGCCCACAGTGAGGTTTTTTCCCCCCAAAAAAGGACTTTCCACTTTATGCTGTGGGTTTCTCATCTCTTTCTTTTCTGTTCCCAGGGCTTTGTATTGTTCCTGGTGCAAAATAAGCTCAACCTTGTCTGTTGAGTAAATAAGAGAGATTTTGAGTTTTTCAGGTGGCCTACTGAAGCACCTTCAACTGCATATATGAAATAAAAATACCAAGTTTCTTATTTCTTATAAACTACATGTGATAAACTCAATGTGAGCATTTTTTATGTCTACAATAATAAGTTATAAGAAGATATAGTTAGGTAAATAGCTAAGTAACTAGATAGATAGGTAGATAGATAGATATATAGATAGACAGACAAATCTTTAAAAGTATGGGTTCTGTGTTAGAGAACTTTTTTGTTTGTTGTTTTCAGAGACAGGTAGTGGCTCAGAGTTTGTAAAATGGGACTATTGTTGGGGGTGCTCCACCCGCAGGGCCTTCCCAGCCACCATGGATGAGAATAAGTCTACCAAGACATGATCTGCTTGGGGAGAAAAGGTGGCTGATCTCTCAAAGGAGAAGGGCCAAGAGGTTTTTCTTCAGTGGGCCTTTATTTGGTTCAGTTTGCACAGGAAGACAGGTAAAGCTTATCAATCATTGTCAGGTAGTAAGGATCAAACAATAGATAACATACAAAGAACTCTGAGGGCTTATTCTGAGTCAGAGTCTGTTAGCTAAAGAGCTACAAACCTTTGGGAAACAAACTGATATCTTGCTCAGACCTTTATCATTTAATTGAGAGCATTCTTATCAAAACAGGTTTCACAGGATTTTATGTATTCTTTCTTAGGCCTCATCACCCTTTTCAGCACAGGTCTGCACTGCCCTCTGGCATTGTTTCAGGCTTAAGTCAGGCAAGGGAAGTAAGGCAGCTAGGAGATTAGAAGACTTCTTGAAGACAGAATGAGGACTTGGGCTATGTCAAAGCCAAGGGGTAAGGTTCCATCACCCCATTTTGCTATAGCCCCCAAGTCCTTCCCTGAGGGCTCCCTTGTGATTGTGCCTGTCCTAGGTCATCCCTCCCTTGAGGAATTTTACCCATCACTGGCTAACTGATCATGCACTGGGGGTCAGACAGGGTGAAGCAAAAGGGGCAGAAGGGGTGCCCCTGCCAGGGAGATAAGCTTTCTTTCTTTAGTGGCTTATGGTCCGAAGGTTGCTCACTCAGTCTTAGCCATGGGGGGCTTACAGCTTCTAAAACCAGGCAGGGTGGCTCCCAACAGGCTATTTGTAAAATTGTTGTTGCTCTAGGGCCCACTCAAGTAGGAGCTGTGGGAGTGGTAGACAGATTGCAGAGGCAGAAAGCTGTGGGTTTGAAAACCACCTCCATCGCTCTACCAATACCTCACCTCAAGCAAGCCACATTATTATATTACCTCAGTAAACCTCAGCTTCCTCATCTTTCAAACAAGAATCCCAAGTCTTTGTTGTTATCAGTATTAAAAATGTAATCTGTAAAGACTAAGTAGAGTTCTTGATGTGCAGTGAGTGGCAGCTAGAAAAGATGAAGGTGATGGTGATACTCAGGGCTGTGGAAAACCCCAAGAATTGCAGTAAACCCCGGATATTTGCTGGGAAACAACACCATTGTTGTTGAACCCTCTCCTTCCCGTATTTTCATATTCTTCATGACTGAGTCCTCACCCCACTGAGCCATCCTCACTTCACCTTTTCCTGTCTCCTAGGGCCTCAATAACTGCAACTGTGTGTTGAGCAATTACTAACTTGGTGCTTTGCATTTACTAGATTCATCTAATCCTCAAAATAATGTTTATGATGATGTTCTGAGGCTGCTGTTTATCCCCATTTTGCCAATGATAAAAGCAGATCTCAGAGCAATAATTAACCTGACCAGCATAAAACACTGTTCGGAAATGTAAGCCTTTCACACAAGGTCAGCCTGATTACAAAGTAGATGCTGAGTCTGCCAGATCGGGGGTGTCAAACTCACTTTCACCTGGGGCCACATCAGCCTTGTGGTTGCCTTCAAAAGGTGAAATGTAACTTCAACTCCTTAACAGTTAGGGAGTAGTTACATTTATACAGTCCTAAAATTATTTTGGCCCTTTAAGGCAACTGTGAGGCTGATGTTGCCCCTGGTGAAAATGAGTCTGACACCCCTGCACCAGATTATACTATCACTGTGATTTCCTAAGAAAGAAACCAGAATTCAGATGACGAAACATTTCACTGGAAGTACTAAAACATTGACCCATCTTGGGACGCTTTCAACGACAATGAAAAGAACTTAGGTTATTTTTTGACAGTAAAGAATCACTATCTAATATGCATCTATTTGACAGTCTTTGTTATTTCCCTAAGAAAAACGTAAGTTGGGAAGTGTGGCTTTGAGTCTGGACTTGGCCCAGAACCTTGTCAAGTGGGTCTCAGAGTTCTGCTTCAGGCTATTGATAACTTCATTCCACTTTTAGTGGGATTTATGCTTTTGGGGGTCCTATTTTGGTACCATGTAGTAATTTAATTCTCTGCTTATGTCATGACTATTTTCAGATGTTACTCCTCCACACACATCTGGTTATATAGAAGTCACTGATCTTCAATCAAAGAAACTCCGATATATTCCAATTCCCAGGTAATTTAAACCTTTGTTCTTAGCTTGTATGTCAGATTTTTTTAAAAAATGAGTGAATTCTTAACAAGTACCTTGAATAAATGTGCGCTTTTTGTTTCTTTAAATAGAAGGCTATTTTTTCATGTACAGATGGTTTACATCTTGCTGTTCTTCTTCATGCCTGACTGCCTTTTTAATTTTCATTTTGGAAAAATGTTCAAATGTTACATAGGTATAAATCAATCAGCTTTTATAGACGTCATTTCTCTTTTTTAATCTGTCCTAATGGTAATTTTTCTGTTTCTGAAATAGCATTTTTATTGCAGAAATTTTCATACTTACTAACTTTATATATTATTTTTCTGAGGTAAGTGGGTTAAAAATGTCAAAGTAATTTAAATAGTATTTGCTTAATATTGTTTTAAAATATGTTATTGTGTATCTGCAATCAGGAAGGCCATAGAGTAGTCAAAGGATTTCAGAGATTTGGAATAGAATTCATTTCCATTCGCTGCTTTTATTATTGTCCAGTGATGGAGGCAAAGCATTCACACTAGCCTGAATGAGGATACAATTGGAAAAGCAAGGAGGCTCGGTGTCTGCCTTGTAAGCACAGGTGTCCTAACCTGTCGCCCATCCCTCTCTGGATGCACACATGCCTGACCTCTTTCAACCTGCATGTACACCTGCTTTGGTCTCACATCCCCTCCTCACATACAATCCCTCACAGGTGACTGAGCCTTCACAACACAATGGCAAAAACATCACTCGGCATGGAAAGGGGCTAGTGGGGTACAGGGCAGATAAGTGGTGGTGGCTCACAGTTTCATTTCTTAGGACCCTTTGGTCAAGTTCAAGAAATATAAATAATGAAAGCATAGTTGAAGAAACAGATTTACTTATTCCAACATATATATGTATGCCTTCTTATGTCAGTTTAATGGAAAATAACTTTAGTCATTTAGGGAAAGTCCTTATTCACATTAATTGTATGCCCATTAAAATACACTGTTAGTGCAAATTACAAAAGCAAGGAACAACTTTCTGTATTTTACACTTCTAAAGCATTAAACAATTTCTTTCATTATATTCTTCTTACTAGCCCTAGCTTTTGATTTCTATGTTTTTCTTTTTTGACTTTCTCAATAACATATCTGTTATACCTGCCATAGAAAAAATATCTGGAAGAACAACTGTGTATATAACCAGTGCCAGCTGGTCACCATAATTCATATAGAGCTGCACTGTCCAATAGAAGTATGTAATGTGAGCCACATATATAATATTATTTTCCTTGGTAAGCACATTAACAAAGTAAAAAGAAACAAGTGGAATTAACTTTAATATTTTATTTACAATATATCTTAAATATTATAATTTTGACATGTATTCAATATAAAAATTTTAATGATGTAATTTATGTTCCTTCTTTTTTGTCTTTGACAGCTAGTATGTATTTTACACTTATAAAACATCTAAATTTGGACTGGCCACATTTTAAGTGCCACGTGGTTTACTCAGTCTGTTCATTGTCAGTATGTCCTGAGTTTCTCTTGAGATTAACTCTTGTCATATTTTGGCATATATGTAACCCAAGGGAACAACTTATCTGGATTTCAGTTTTGTTGCTAAGTGCTTAAATTGAGCATTCTGCTAGATATTAGGAATTTTCCATTTGATAGCTAACTTCAAATAATAGAAAAATACAGTAAAGTTATGTGTAAATGAAGGGCTAAAATGAGTATGTCACTTTTCCCCTCAGTAAAATGTATTTTTCTCAGATGTTTATATTATTTGCACTTGTAAAATGATACTGCCTAGTCTTATATGTGGGTGTATATAAATCTAGTTTTCACTCTACTATAAATCTTTGTGCTCTTTAAAGAACTTATGTATAAGGGGAACACATACTTGAAAAAGTGGGGAAGAGATTTTAGACCTAGTGTACAAATTGTTTTAAAAATGTGATTTCTTCATCACTGTTTATTGACATATTGAAAAAATTGCCCTTGTAAATTTCTATTTTCATGGCAGAGTTAAATATGCAACCAGATACAGCACTCATTAGACACACAATCTTGAGTGCTCTCCGGAGACTTTCAAACATCATAGTTTTACATGAATAAATTTCATTACTCTTGAGTTGCCCTTTACTTCGCCATCTGTCCCTACTAATTTTTTTTTCCTAAGGCAAATTTTTTTGGAGAACACAAACAGTGAAAGCCTGTATTATATCAAATGTTACTTTCTTTCAGTCCTTCTGGTAATGCAAAGTAATTCTAAAACACTTGGTCCCGTCCTACTGTTGTCGTCCTCTTCATATAAACATTTTCTAAGACTTCTGTGTTACAGAGGAGTGGGCTTTGTTACTCTGTGTTTACAATCTACTAAGGCAGACCAAAAAAAAGGTCAAAGTAGTCTTGGTTTACTTTTGGAATGTAGGACTTTCCCTAATACATAGTGGTTTTATGGTTTTACCAGATCAACAATGATAGCTCAGATAATGATAGCTGATTATCTGATGAGTCCATACCTTTAGACAACTTATTATAGACTGTATCAGATGTATTTAGAGAGCCAACACTAGTAATTAGAATTTCTAGTGTATGTTTTGTATAATGCCAGCTATACTCAAATAAAGTATGTATGAAATCGACTCCTACAGGCAGAAGTGCACTCCTAGAAATGACTATATATATGAAACATAAAATAAATGAAATATATATTTGTATGAAATATATAACATAAGAAATACACAAATTCCTGACTATAAATCCTTATAACTTCCTGAGTTAGAAAAGGCAAAATATTAAACACAAAGGCAGTTAAAACATATAAACTAAACATCACTTTCAGCACTGACCTTAGGCTGCATGTTTGAGAAGTACGAGTTGGTTTAGAGTTTCTTTCTCTCTGGCAGTGAATATTGATGTTATCTGGCATCCATAAATACAGAAAATAACCAATAACTGAATGTGTGTTCTTTTACTTATAGATAGATCTGTTGATAACTTTTAATGTGTTTACTCTTAGAATTCTATATAGAAAGTTTAATGAACCTAATTCATGTTAAACAAGCTTCATTACCTAGTCTACCAATTGACTGAATACCGTGATTTCCTTTTTAGATCAGAATCTCTCTCTCCATATACAACATGGCTATCTACTATTTCAGACACAGATGCGCTGCTAGCTGAGTGGGGAAAAGGTGGCGTTGTCAGTGTTGATATGGGAGGTCACGTCAGGCTTTGGGAAACTGGACTTGAACATCTGCAGCGCTCACTCGCGGAATGGAGAAACATGATTGGGCAAGATGACAGACAAATGCAGGTACCACTTGAATTAACCTTACCTTAAAGTCAGAGTATGATCGTAAGGGTGCATACTCTGCAGTAGAAATTTAGTTCCTAATGCCACAGTTGTGGAAACTTCTAGCCCAGTGACTCAAAATAGTTGCTTAAATGGCTAAAGTAAATTTGGGACCCAGAAAAAGGCAAACTTTATCTGTTTAGGTAGGGAATAAGTAAAAATATACCTTTTTTTTTCTGTCAGTGCTTAAATATACAGGTTCCTCACAACACAGCATGCTAATATAGTCAACTTTTATTTTTTACCCTACAGCATTAATCCATTTCCAGCACCACCTTTGCATCTGTCTCACTTTTACTCATCATTGTGAGCACCTGTACATGCTACACAGGAAATAGAAATACTGAGGATCTAAAATGCAGCACATTATTATAAGGCCAAAACCTTTAGGCTAGAGAACATAAACAAAATTATGCATCTAATAGAGATGTGTTTTTATCAAGTTCCTTGCTTCCAGATCATGCAAGTTTAGCAGTAACAGTAAGTAGATCCAACCCTGCACTACCAAAGGTGTATGGGAAAGGTGTATGGGAACAGGTCACAGAGCAAGAGGAAACTTCATGACTACAAAAATGACTCAGTCACACTAATCTAGCTGCTACCTGGAACTGATGTGAACAATGAGGATGTCTGTGTACCCATAAATACTAAAGCCCATCATTAAAGGATTTATTTGTAATTTCTTTAATTTTCAGAAGAAAATTTTGTTTACATTTCATTTTTTATCCAGCAAAAAGAAAGGTAGGTGTCTGCTGTTTGTGTTGCTCTGCAAATTAGCAAGATAAGAAACGTCATAAACTATTCATTTGATACCTGATTAATAATTAACATTTTGTGTGGTTATTTTTGTGATTTCCTTAAAAGAGAACTATATATATTTCTGAATGAATAATACATAATTCTCTTAGATTCTTAAAAGCTTGAAGGAACATTTTAAAATCACAAACCAGTGTAGACAAACAACCTCAGGTTCTTTTGAAATGGTATGAATATATTAATTAAACTAAAACAAATATATAGCTCTAAAATAAACATGTCATTAAGTGCAGTGGATTTATCACAGCAACAGACTGAATGTTGGTCACTATTTGTAACAATAATTAGAAAATTAACTATGGTTCTATTTCTTATATTATTTTGAACATTAGTTTCTTCCTTTTAATTAAGGCCCTATTTTCATACAATAATTGGTAGCTAATAGGAAACACTATTGTATTAGAATCTTTTATTTTTAATTTCTCATGTGTTATAGATAGCAAAGGTCATTTTTTCCCATGGTCAATAGTTATGGCCTATTAAGTTTATCTTTTTAAAATATATTTCTTTGATTATGCTATTACACTTGTCCCATTTTCCCCCCTTTACTCCCTTCCACCTTGCACACCCTCTCCCACCCACATTTCCCCCCTTTAGTTCATGTCCATGTGTCGTATTTATAAGTTCTTTAGCTTCTACATTTCCCATACTATTCTTGCCCTCCCCCTGTCTATTTTCTACCTACCATGTATGCTACTTATTCTCTGTATCTTTTCCCCCTCCTCCTCCCACTCCCCTGTTGCTAACCCTCCTTGTGATCTCCATTTCTGTGGTTCTGTTCCTGTTCTAGTTGTTTGCTTAGTTGTTTTTTTTAGGTGTGTGGTTGCTAATAATTGTGAATTTGCTGTCCTTGTACTGTACATGTTTTTGATCTTCTTTTTCTTAAATAAGTCCCTTTAACATTTCATATAATAAGGGCTTGGTGATGATGAATTTCTTGAATTTGACCTTATCTGAGAAGCACTTTTTTTTTTCCTGAGAAGCACTTTATCTGCCCTTCCATTCTAAATGAAAGCTTTGCTGGATAGAGCAATCTTTGATGTAGGTCTTTGCCTTTCGTAACTTGGAATACTTCTTTCCAACCCCTCTTACCTGCAGGGTCTCTTTTGAGAAATCAGCTGACAGTCTGATGGGACCTCCTTTGTAGGTAACTGCCTCCTTTGCTCTTTCCACTTCTAGGATTCTTTCCTTCGTTTTAACCTTGGGTAATGTAATTATGATGTACCTTGGTGTGTTCCTCCTTCAGTTCAACTTCTTTGGGACTCTCTGAGCTTCCTGGACTTCCTGGAAGTCTATTTCCTTTGCCAGATTGGGGAAGTTCTCCTTCATTATTTGTTCAAATAACTTTTCCACTTGTTGCTCTTCCTCTTCCCCTTCTGGTACCCCTATAATTCAGATGTTGGAATGTTTAAAGATGTCCTGGAGGTTTCTAAGCCTCTCCTCATGTTTTTTTGAATTCTTGTTTCTCCATTCTTTTCTGTTTGGTTGTTTCTTTCTTCCTTCTGGTCCACTCCATTGATTTGAGTCCCAGTTTCCTTCCCATCACTGTTGGTTCCCTGTACATTTTCCTTTATTTCACATAGTGTAGCCTTCATTTTTTCATCTAATTTGCGACCAAATTCAACCAATTCTGTGAGCATCCTGATCACCAGTGCTTTGAACTGTGCATCTAATAGGTTGGCTGTGTCTTCATTGCTTAGTTGTATGTGTTCTGGAGCTTTGATCTGTTCTTTCATTTGGGCCATTTTTTTAATCTTGATGCACCTGTTATGTAGTGAGGGGTGGAGCCTTAGGTGTTCACCAGGGTAGGGCAGCCCACATCTCTGCGTTGTGACACTGATTGTGGGGCAGTGGTCTGAGAGGGAACAACGGCACTTGCTCTGCTCTCTGCCAGATTTTAGTCCTTTCTGCCACTTCCCACAAGCAAACTGGGCCTTTCTGGTTCTGATTCCCATGTGGGTGGGCTTGTGTATGTTTTAGGACCTTGTGGGTCTCTCCAACAAACTCTTCTGTGAGGCTGGGAGTCTCTCCTGGCAGCTCAACCCCCACAGGTATTTTCAACTCGTATTTTGAGGCTTTATTTTCTGGCACTGGGACCCTGGGTTGTGAGATCTGTCCCCCCCCACCAAGTTTCACCTGGTTTATCTGCACATGAATGTGGGACCACCTGGTCCACCAGCTGACTTGTGCACTGCGCTCCTCCACGATCCACCACTTCACTGGATCCATCTGCTGCCACCCTTTGCGCCCAGGGTCTCCCAGCTGCTGCCTTGCTTGAGTCCTCTCCACCCAGCCGCCCAACTCCGCCCCTCCTACCTGTCTGGATGTGTCTATTTTAACTCCTTGGTTGTCAGACTTCCATACAGTTCAATTTTCTGTCAGTACTTGTTGTGTTTTTTTGTTTATAAATTTTTGTTGTCCTTATTTTTGTTGTGCGAGGAGGCGCAGTATGTCTACCTACACCTCTATCTGGACCAGAAGATATATTAAGTTTATTTTTTACTACAGAACTTTAAAAAGGATGTTTACTCATGATTTTGATAACTGGTGTTAATTGCTACAAAAATTAACTGTTATTTGTGTTTTAGCTACACGACTTTTTTCTCCCCACTGTCTTTCCTGACTCTGTTATGCATCTTTTCATTCCCAGCTCATATGATTGGCACATGACAGGCAATTAGTATGTTTGCTCATGCTCACATTCATACACACTAAATTACACTGCTCATTATAGCTATTTGGTAACAAATGGGGTTCTTTTAAACTGTCACAAATTATCCATTTGTTTTATATAAATGAGTATTTGGTGAATATATATATGATTATTAAGTTAGGAATAAACAGGTTCATAGTATCTAACATCTCAATAATGAACAAAATATTTGGCTATATTATACCACATAAATCTGATTTTTCCTCAAGCCACCCATTTTCTAGGAAACATATCTGTGTCTTGAGTTCAATGTTCAGCTATAGCAGAAACAAAGTTATGTAATTTGTAATTGAATCATAGTTTCATTTAGAAAATTAGAATAATTGTTATCTGACATTCTTCTTCCATCTCTGATGTTCCCTGGTCCATTCTGATTGATATTAAAAATATATACTTATATATAGATTCAAACTGAGAAACAAATTGTGAGCATATCTTTACATATAAACAGGATTTATTGTCCAAATAGTCTGTCATTGTTTCAATTTTGGTTGCATATCTCCTCTTCCTTTTCAGTGCTTAGTAAACAATGAGACAACATATTTAATTGGTCTTATTTAGACCAGTGCATGTTATTATTTACTAGTACTTTACACAACCAACTCTAAAGGTGAATTATCCCAGGGGTAATGGACACAAAAAGAGAAAATCTGTCTTTTCCAGTTTTTTTCCTGTTTAGTCCTTCAAGCTATTCCTCATTTATGGACCCTCTATTCAACCTAGGTCTGCTCCTGATTTGGGGGCTTGATTGGAAGTATTAGAAAAGAACAGGTTCTCCGCACCATATGGCCACTTGCTGACTGCCAGCAGCTTCCCTCGTCACTGGCAGAGTAACCCGATCTCCATCTAGTGGCCAAAAGGACTTACTTTTCCCATCATAGAAGTGAAAAGGCTAGGTTTGCACTCAGTAATTTGAGGCAACTCCGGGCTGCTGTGGGAGTTGTACACGCTACTGCTGCTTGGGCGGTTCCTGTTAGTCATGATGTGTTCCTTTAGGTCTTCAGTGGAGGCCAGGCAAACCACCTCCCATGCCACCCACCACTTATAGACCCCCATCTTTCCTGAATTCCTTTGGTGTTTTATTTAGGTAACTGTGTCAGTCACATGCTTTATCTCTATCCTTATGACTTTGCTCTGCAGCCATTGTTCTTTTGAATTTTTGTTTTTGTTTATTGAATTCATTGATGGTTGTTTTAATGAGTATAGCTTGCAAGAGGGTGTATATTAAGCTCAGTATATAATGTGTTCAGCAATTTTAAATGCTTTGATAGGAACACATGGTTTTCAGATAGTAAACAATTGTAACAACAAACTCAAAGCATCATTCTAACTGTTCTGAGCCAATTATTAAGAATCCATTTTTATTACTTTTACACTCCATGTTTTCAGAACCACGGGTTAATTATAAGACAAATTTTTCCTGACTATGCTTCACAGTATTCTTTATAAATCATAATTTTTGTATATTTTTATTTATTGCCATTTGAAGTCTTCCTGAAAAGGCTGTTAAAACTACACCACAGCTTTCTTCAGAACTCAAATCATTGCCTCTAAAAGGCTCCTGGAGACTATTCTTGTGACAGTGGAAGGGCTAAAAGGTTTCAAATGCTGTCTTCTATCACAGTAAACTAATCAGAAACTAAGTATTTTACATATTACTGGTAGAGCCTCTCTGAAGCCTTTGAATAATACTATATACTTTAAAAATGGATAGAATCCTCTAAAACAAAGACAGTGTGGAACTGGAACTTACTCATCCTTAACAATTAAGAAAGTGCCGGATACACAAACATAGTAAATATTTGAAAATAGAGAGATGCATAGTAAAAATAAAACAACATAGAAAAGGAAGCTAGTTTGAATTGAGCATAACTCATCCTTCCCCCATTTCAAAGAAAATGTTCTAGGAATGTGAGTCAATTTTAAGGCTTGCTGTACTTAGCTAACTAAGCCTGATCACTAGCTCAACAGTTATGATTTTTTAAGATCTCACTAAGATGTGAAGGCCTACTTTCAGTTTCGGAAACCACTGGGTTATTCGATTGGTACTCCATCATTAAATTTAGTTTTTCACTCTGTAGGCTGTTATCTCCAGCTCTTGTATGGAGCTTCACAATTCTTTGTTCTTTTTAAGGGACATAGTCTGCCCTCATACTTCATGCTTTGTTTTTGTCAGTAATTCTGAAAATACTTAACAGTCCGTGGGTCATTGCTGTAGGATAATACATATTTTACAGTGTTGTCATATGTACATATGCCTTTGGGGATCATCCTTGGCCCAGAAAAGCAATGCTTTAAAAAAATTTATACTTTCCCAACACATCTCCTAGCAATGTATCAGCAGAGCTAGTTTTCAGAAGATCATTTAGCTATTTGCCTGTGCAATAACAATTAGGCAGTGCCTCTAAGAATTTTTCCCATTGTTTCCCATCCCTATTAAAGCAATGATTTTCAACTGGCGTGCTACAAGAATTTTTAAAACATGCGATACCTGACTATTTAGTCAGGAGCACTGACCTCTTTGCCCTTAGACTATCAAACTAAAAAAATGACAACAGCCAATAAAACAAGGCCATCCAGTGTGAATGAATTGAAATTTTATCTATTTTTTTTGTCAGAATGGCAAAAAATGTATTTTTGGTGCGCCACAGAATTTTAGAAATAAAACCACAAGATTCCCCAGAGAGCGTGATCCCCAGTGGTGTGCTGATGAACCAACACTCCGGGGATGGTCCGGCATTTATCTCTCAATGTCCACCTCGTACGTATTTCCTCCTGGCTGATGTCAAGCTACCAAAGGTTAATAGTCTACTATCAAAATTCTACTCCCAGGGAAATTGCTAATATTCCTGAATATTAGCAATTATCTCTCAGCCAACTGCAGCATTCTCCTGCCTGGTTAAGCCTTTAACTCCTCAGGGAGAATTAGGACAGTTCCCTAACTGCAAGGCCTTCCTGAAAGAAGACAATGGAAATCTGGAAAGGGAGAGAGAAGCAAAAGAAGGAGAAGAGGTATGTAGGACGCAGATAAGATGGTTGTTATGTTATCTGTGGGAAATGTCGAAGCCCACAGTTGTCCCAGTTACTCACTGGCAGTGTTCTTGAACCAGAAATTTGGTTTCAGCAAAGGATTAGAGAGAATTGTGCTCTCTAGTAGGAGGACACTCACGGCTCGTGCACAGGAGGCACCTTTCTTCTAAACACTGTATTTCAGAAAGAAATTGCTAGTTGATTTTTACATTCCTCCAAAACTGTTGCTTCTATTGTATCACAACTTTATCAGTAATCGCTAAATATAACTAAAATCAGCAACCATCTCCTTAAGACAAATCAACAAGTGTATGATTTTAAAGTACTATAAGGAAACAAATGAATTCTGTAATATATCAATTATAAATTGGAATGTCAAATGCAGTGAATATATTCACAGGCAATGGCTATAGAATTTTTATGGTTCTGAGCTAATAATTTATGTGCTCATAGAAAATCAACATATCACAGTGGCAATAGAAATAAAACCTTGCTGTTATATTTATAGATGGAACTCTAATTTTATTCATAAGCCACATAACCTATGGTTTAAGAGCATAAAATTTGAAATAGTTAAATCTGGGTTCAAATCCATGTTTCCCTTTGTATGTGATCTTTGGCAAATTACTTGTTCTTTCTAAGTTTCACTTTTGATCATAATATAAAGGTAATATCATCATACCTTACAAAGTTGTTGTAAGAATGAAATGTATTATTATGGACTTCCACCAAGATGGAGGCATAGGTGGAAGCACTGTGCCTTCTTGCACAACCAATTTTAAAAACAACAAAGTTTTAGCAACAAAAATGCAGCCAAACCACAGAAAATTGAACTACATGGAAGTCTGACAACAACGAACCCTTCAGCCAAACCGGTAACAGGGGCAGAGCCAGCAGCAGAGCAGCGTCCGGCAGGAAAGATCCACCAGACTGACCTGGGCCTGTGACCCAGGCTCGCCAGCAGCCATGGGCGGATTCCAGGTGTGGAGTAGCGGGCGGACCCACTGAGGGCGCAAGGTGGTGGACTCACTGAGGGCTGACCACAGTCACACATTCGAGCGCAGATAAACCAGTGAAGGAGCAAGCAATGAGACAGACCGTGTAGGCCCCAGTGGTGGGAAGCGGCAGAGGGGACCGCTATTGTCCCTCTTCGACCCTGCCCCCACATACAGCGTCACAAACCAGTGACCTGGGTGGCCCCACCCTGGTGAACACCTAAGGCTCCGTTCCTCATACGTAACAGGTGTGAACAGACCAAAACATGGCTCAAGAAGAACTCAAAGCCCCAGAGCCAATAAATCTAAGCGATGAAGAAATTGCCAAACTTTCAGATGCACAGTTCAAAACACTGGTGATCAGGATGCTCACAGAACTGGTTGATTTTAGTCACAAATTAGAGGAACATATGAAGGCTAAACTAATTGAAATGAATGGAAATGCACAGGAAACCAATAGTAATGGAAAGGAAACTGGAGTATGCCAGAAGGAGGAAAAAAATGACCAAACAGAAAAGGATGAAGAAACAAGAACTCAAAAAAATGAGGAGAGGCTTAGGAACCTTCAGGACATCTTTAAACAATCCAACATCCGAATTATAGGGGTTCCAGAAGGAGCAGAGGAACAGCCACCAGTGGAAAACTTATTTGAACAAATAATAAAGGAGAACTTCCCCAATCTGGCAAAGGAAATAGACTTCCAGGAAATCCAGGAAGCTCAGAGTCTCAAGGAATTTGGACCCAAGGAAGCACACACCAAGGCACATCATAATTCCATTACCCAAGATGAAAGATAAGGAGTGAATATTCAAAGCACCAAGAGAAAAGGAAACAGTTACCTACAAAGAAGTTCCCATGAGAGTATCAGCTGATTTCTCTAAAGAAACTTTACAGGCAAGAAGGGGCTGGAAAGAGGTATTTCAACTCATGAAATTCAAAGACCTACAACCAAGATTGCTCTATCCAGCAAAACTTTCATTTAGAATGGAAAGGCAGATAAAGTGCTTCTCAGATAAGATCAAGTTCAAGGAATTCATCATCACCAAGCCCTTATTATATGAAATGTTAAAGGGACTTATCTAAGAAAAAGAAGATAAAAAAGATGAACAGTGAAAGGACAGAAAACTCACAGTTACTAAGAACCACACCTAAAACAAAAGCAAACTAAGAGGACAGCTAGATCAGGAGCTCAACCACAGAAATGAAGATCACATGGAGGGTTAGCAACAGGGGAGTGGGAGAAGGAGAAGGGGGGAGAAGGTACAGAAAATAAGTAGCATAGATGGTAGGTAAAAAATAGACAGGGGGAGTTCAAGAATAGTATGGGAAATATAGAATCTAAAGAACTTGAGACACGTGGTCATAAACTAAAGTGGGGAATGGTGGGGGAGGGGTGTGCAGAGTGGAGGAGAATGAAGGGGGAAAATAGAACAACTGTAATGATATAATAAAATATATAAATAAATAAATAAATAAAAACTATAGCAACTAATAAAAAAGAATGAAATGTATTAATGTCTTGCATGGAATAAGTACTCAGTAAACAAATAAAAACTTAGAAAAAGTGATGAACTTTAGAATTTGGGTAATATAGGACTACAGAGCTGTTTAATGCTTACATGGAAACAAACCCAAATCACAAAGAAGCCCTGGTGTCCAAATACTTAATATTAAATTACGATCCAATGAATTACATAATTCATTATCTGTCCTAGTGTTAAAATGTGCAGTTTGTTTATCATCCTGTTTGGAAAACAACTGGTGAGGCCCAAAAAGGAACAGAAAAAAAGCATTCTGTGCCTAAATCTATCAGGTTAAAGAAAGTCAGGAAATCAATAAAAGAGTAACATCTGGGTAGTGCCTCCGTCAGCAGAGGATTGTAGTGGTCAGCCTTATTCCAAAGGCAAATTAAAATGGGACCAAAAAACACGCAGCAAAATGTACATCATCTTTAGCATGAGTCCTGAGAACCGTTACAAGCAAGTCCAATTTGGAGCTGTCGTCGTGTTTTTGTATACGGTATTCTGTGTCTCTATAACATTCTAAAGAGGTGTTCTTTTTATTTTCCACTTTCTTACAAGGTCAGGCCACAGGTACCATTTCTAATCTCTCTCTTCAAATAGTTTCACCTATTTATTCATTAATTTATTTAATTAACAATTTCGAACACTCAGAATTGCTATGGTAAAGAAACAAGTAAGATAACAGGTGCAGACCCAGGGAACTTACAGGGTACCAGAGCTATAGTCAGATAAATTCCAGTGCAGTGTGGTGAAGAAAGTGATAAAAGCATGATTAAAGGATCAGAAGATGGCACAGGATACTGTATTTTGCTGTGTATAATGCACACTTTTTGCCCAAATTTTTGAGGAGAAAATAAGGAAGAGCATTGTACATGGATAGTGCTAATTCTGTAGCTATATAAATGTTTTTAATTATTTTGTTTATGCTTATGCATTAAAACCATATCTCTAGAAAGCGATAAAAATATAAGCAAAATAATACCCTGGAATACAATAATCCGTTTTGTTTCTAAATATAAGTAAATAAATAATTGAATTTAAAAATTAAAAGATTTTTTTCCTGAATGTTTGGGCCAGTAACATGGCTGCACATATATACAGTAAAATACAGGTAACTAGCTATCTTTGGAAGTGGTTTGAAGATGAATTAATACCTGAATCCAGTTTTTAAGAAAGGAGGTGGGGACTCCTGATAAATGAAATACATGGGATTGGTTTTGTTTCTTACCAAAATCCCAGTAAAAGAATAATACAGGATCAAAGAAGGTGCAAGGACGAATAGTACAAAATCCACAAGGACAAAAGGAGCTAGAGGCATGACAGCAGCAGGGTGGCTCAGCCCTTTTGGAGGATGGAAACGAGATGGGTGGGGGCGTGACTGGGAGAGCTACAACCCATTTCTCCAGAGGTGAAAGCGAGCAAGACACAAACTGTTTTACTCTGCACAAGCCCATAAAGCATCAGGACTTGAAGACACATGTACTTTTAAAGACTGGAGTGCCAGGTGGCACTTAACATTGAAAGATTGGTTGAAAGTCTGGACAGAGGTCTCTTTCCGTCTTGTGTGCCAAATTGAGAGGAGCTGCCACTTTGCCCACGCGTGGTGGTCGGTTGTCCAGAACTGCTCCTGCTGCCTGATCAAGAGGAACAAGCAGACACACAGCACGGAACCCAATCACGTAAAGGCCTGCAACTCCTTCTGCGACAACTGCTAGGCCTGGAGTCGGAAATGGAGATCAGCCAGTGAAAGCCAGCCACCTCCTAGGTACGAGCACCATTTACAAGAATGTGCGGGCCTCCCGGAGCAGAACGATGACCTCTGGGCTCTGCGTGGCCACAGGATGCAGGGTCAGCACCATCCAGTGCAGCCAGAGCCCGAGATGGTGAAGAGCGAGCCAGCCACTTGGCCAAGAGCTCCTGAGCACCACCCACCCCACCAAAGCAATAACTGTATCCTCTGACTTTCCTCAAAAAAAAAAAAAAAGTAAGCATGAAAAGAGATTAGCTTTAACTTGTCATTAGATCCTGTACATTTAAAAAAAATACATACTTTGAATAGAACAAAATAAACTGGTTAATTTTCTTTATTTCACATTAAAATGACTCAAGGATTCCAGTTCTGAATAAGAAGGAGTGCAGTAAGCACTCTATCCTTTCTCTCCCACTGAATTCAGCAGTGAAACCTGGACAGAATGATGGAGCAGCTATTTGAGGCCTCTTAAAAATAAATGAAAGCAGATGGATTGCAGAAGATCAGAGTTTGAACTACCATTGAAATGGCTGCTTGTTTCCTTTTTTCCTCCAGAATCTCCTTGCCTTGACTCAAGGCAGCCTAAAAATAGAGGTGGGTACTCTCAGCAAACAAAAAGTAGAAGGGAACTATATTGGGGTTAAAAAAGGGGCGTGGGGCATCTGCAAACCCTACACTAGTGAAAGACCAGCTGCGACTCGGACAAAGATGACCACACCCATCACTGCTATTCAACATCACACTGGAAGTCCTAGCCATGCCACAAAAGTAAATAAGAGGTATGCAGGAAAGGAAGAAATAAAACTGTTCCTGTTTGCAGACAACATAAGTACCCAGAGAATCCACAAAAATCTATTTTTAAAAACCCTCAACTAATGAGTGAGTTTAACAAGATAGAAAACAATTCATTCTATATACTAACAATTAATAATTTAAGTATATATTTATAAACAGCTCACCCTAAATATGAAATACATGTCTAACAATAGCAGTTTGGGATATGTATGCTGAATACTACAAAACACTAATGAAAGTAATCAAATGCCTAAATAAAAAGGAGAGATATACTGAATTAATGGATTAGAAGTGTCATCTTAATAAAAACATCAGTTCTTTCCAAATTGACTTATAGATTTAACTCAATTCCAACCAAAATCCCAGCAGGATTTTTTTTATAGCTATAGACAGTTGATTCTGGAATTTATGTGGGAAGAGGAAACTAAAAGTGCCAAAGTATTTTTAAAAGAATAAAGTTAGAGGAATCATACTACCTATTTTTGAAGATTTACTATAAAATTACAATAACCAAAACAGTGTGATCCTGGCAACAGGATAAACACACAAACCGATGGAACAGAACAGAGTGCTCAGAAATAGACCCACAGACATGTGGCTGATCGATTTTCAACAGCTACCAAAGCAGCTTAACCGAGACAGGGTGGTCTTTTCAACAAATGGTGCTGCAACAATTGGACATTATGGGCAAAATGAATTTTAAAAGAAACTTTAATTTTAAAAATAAGTAAATAAAATTTCTGAAGAGCTGCCTACCCAGGAATATTATTAGTAGACAACAGTAAATGGCACCTGTCATGTCATTGTTGATTGTTGCTATTATTATATGGAGAATGGAAAGCTAATTCCCAAAACTTAGAAACTCCCTTAAGATCAAGAAAGCTAATTTGGTTAGAGAATTTTTCTTTAAGTCTAAACTTTTGAGGGTAAGAAAATATTCCAGATAAGTAATTCACATATGGGGAAACTGGCCCAGAGAGGTTAAGTAACTTGACCAAGCTCACACAGCTATTCAGTGGCAGAGTCAGTGATTCTATAGTATATGCTCTTTACTTATCATGTTCTACAGTCCAAGCAGCTTTATCAACTTGCACCATTTTGTTATATATCCTGGGTGTCCAGACTACCTCCCCCTGCCAAGATCTGAAAATGAAAGTGGAATTAACACTTGCATTTGTCTCTAACTCCATCAGATCACATTAGTTCCTGTGGAAGTCTGTTTCTGAGGAACCAAGTAACATTATGCAGTTCTGTGGCAAAGAGTGATAAAGGATCCTTTGGGTTCCTCTAAAGTATTAATGATAGAAAACAGAATTCTCAATGATTCTTATGTTATTTCTCAAACCCCTGGCACTTTTTCCTCTAATAAATATATAAAATAGGTTAAAATGTTGTAAAATTTCTATGCTGTTCAGTTGATCAAGACAGCAGGATCTGAGCTTGGTGTCTAGAAGAGTAAGCCTGCTGACAGGAAAGGGATACCAACAAGCGCATTTGCTGTGGGGTGAATCCAGAGACGTGGAATGGTGTGCTGTTGATACAGTGTTGTACTAGGTGATGTTGTTACCCAACAGCTTTCCAGAAACTGTTTCACAACATGCCCCTGTCCGGTGATCTCTATCCTCCGTTTAAGAAATATAGATTTAAAAAATAATACTAAAGTTGTTTCTCTTATTCACACATACACATAATTAATTTTTAATTAAGGTATCATAAAAAGGATTAAAAGCCTGATAAGGTTTAAATGATTTTCTAGAACTGGTTTCATTTGAACCTCTGTAGGATTAGCTGGTACAAAGATACATGTGTGAGAATGGCTCTTTTCCCATGTAATTGCTGCTCACTTTCCAGGCAGAGAACTGCTTGTATATTTTTTCATGAGTCATCAATGTTCTTTGCTTCCATCAAAAAACTGCTAAAAGCATTGGATCATAGAGAGAAAGGCACACTGATTTTAGAGTGGCTGTGGTGAAGACCTCAGGCTGCAAGGCAGAGCAGAATCCTGGCTTGGGTACACAGACAGGGGGAACTGGACTAGCTGGTCTGTCCCGAGGCGGCTGGCATTTCGTTCACTTAGAAGTCACTTTTGTTTTCCAAAGTGCTCTGTTCCTATGATTTCATTTAACCAGTAAAGCATCAATCTTGTTTCAGCCATGTTTATCTACTCATGAAATAATTTTCACTGAATTTTAAAAAATGAATGTATTTTAAAACAGGCCTTATGACTTTTTCAGTTTGGACATCTGACAATTGTCTGCAAGTGAATAAAGTGAAAACTTTTAAGTGTAATCTCGGTCTGTACCAATGAATGGCCTTCCAGCATCCCCAAGTTTCAAGTAACAATTGACACCTGTAAACCCAAATATAATTGCATATTTGTGCTTATAAATACCCATCTTTATTTTTGGTAGGGAAGTTTTCCTGTTGTATTGTTATACCTTGAATCTCATCTTTAAAATGGTTGGTACCTGCGCTCCCACCCCATATTGCTAGTTGATTTTCATATAACTACAGCATTTATACTTTAAACCTGGCTTCAGGAAGGTCAACAAGCCATAATTTCCTAGGAAGATGATAGTGATCTGAGGTGTAGGATTCCTCTGTACATCGGCAGGTTATCATTTATTGAACCGTGGAAGCTGTGGACAAAATAGATGTATGAGTCCCTTGAGAATCAACCAGCCAGAGTATTCTTTGAAGCACTTACTCTGTCCCCTCTAGTGGAGGTCCTGTGGGCAGAGGGTTGACACTGAAATAGGAAACATGGTTTATACCCTCAGGAAGTTCATACTGTAGTAATTGGGAGTCCAGGCTGATGGTCATGAAGCTGCAGCAAGCAGTACAATATAATGTGTGGTTCAATGTTAAATTGGAGAGTTTGGTCTCTGTGCTCTAGTAGTTCAGAGGAGAGTTATCTATGCAAATGAAATTAGTAAGCAAAGGAAGTGGGGCTGGATTGCATTTTTATTTTATTTATTTCAATAGCTCAGAAAGAGAGGGAAGGGCATTTCAAGCAACATAATCACAGGCTTAGATAGGAATGAACACTGTGTCTTTCCTTAATAAGAGGAAGAATTGTTCCATTAACTTGGATCCCCACAAATCCAGGAGAGATGTGGGTGTGAATACCACAAGAGAAGTGAACAAACATCCCAGCCAGTCAGATGCAAGCACAAAGCCCAGAGTGCGAATCCATATTCAACACTAACTATCCCAAGGGGACAGTGGGTGTACACCAGAGCAGAGGCAGGGTAAGAGTGGGTCTGGGACCGCCAGAACCCACAAGCCAGAGGACTTGAGAAGACAGGTGTGGTTTAGTTTTAGCATGGTGTTGCTGGCACAGAATATTTTTAAAAGCAGTTGAAAGGAAGACCACCTTCCAGGCAACCCTTGATCTATCTTAAGTGTATCCTTTAATGCAGTGCAAGACACACTTAACAAAGCAAATCGTGTCTTTTGAAGAATGGTGCCTTAAAGGAGTCTCCTGAATAGGAGAAGCTAAGCTATGTGAAGTCCCACAGAGGTTTTTTAGGTTCCTTGTACCTGGGAGCTGCTGAAAGTTATGGAAGAGGAAAATCGTAATAGTGAAGGCTGTATTAAGAAGAGGGACTTGGTAGTGGTTCTCTCGCCAGGCAAGAACTCCCAGTGAAGCAGGGCAGCTGTGAGGCTGACGGGACGGCCAGGTGGGAGCCGATGGAGAAGGGCTGAATGTGGGACGTGGAAGCAGACTTCACAGACTTTTCTAGTTTGGGTGTCTGGCAAAATGGCAGGTCACTGAACAAATCAGGAAACTGGAGCAGTAGAAGGGTTAGGCATTTCGAATACACTGAGTTTGAGGTAATGGTGAGATGCTGAACTAGAGCTTTAAGCTAGCAAGAATGTTACAGTGATCTTTAGCATGAAAGTTTTAGTTGAAACCATGAAAGTGGTTAGATGCTAAGGAGAATAGAGAGATCGCCCAAAAATGATCAGGACAAATGAGCTATGTTTTTAGAAATACAGATAGGTATTTCTGAAAATGTATTCTTAAAACCCTTTTCAATAAGGAATCCATATTCAAACTGTTGGGAGACACTGTAATAACTTGTAGCCTCTTAATGATAAAATTACAATTGTTAAATACCTGGTTTTGACAAGTTCCATGCAAAGAAACCTCTTTAATTTGTTTAATCCAATAGTTCCCAAATGTATTAAAATTCTCTTTAGTACTTCAGTAAGTTTTCAGTCTCTATACTCCTGGTTTTTTTTTTTTTTTTTTGCTCCATTTCACCATGGACTCTGTGTAGGCGATCTCCTAGGACAAAACTTTGATGTCAGTTCTAATCCTGACTCATCATATGGCCAGGCTGCATGTCATTTATGACTTCAGAAAGTGAATCTGGAATTCTTGGGTTAAACTGATAGTTCAAAATATAATTTCCCCTGCATCTTTAAAGAAAGGATCTATTATTTCATGTGATTCCAGGTTTATTGTGGAATCAAAAGGTGTGTAAAATGATGTTTATTAGGAACATCGAAAGTGACAGAAATTCAACTCATACTAACTCAAGCTACAAAAGGGAATTTATTGGCTTGTATAACTCAGAAGCCTCTAGGCACAGCTCATACCAAGGGTTCAACATCACGGGATCCTGTCTCTTTCCTTTTGGCTCTGCTGGTTTTCTGAGGTAGCTTCATTCTTAGATAGTCTTTCCACACATGGTGGCAAAGAGGCCCTGGTAGCACTGGGGAAAACATGGCTCTTATGACCAGCACTTGCAAGCAAAAAGGGGATGTCTCACCCAGTGATTTCAGCAGAAATCCTCAGGAGTGTTCCAAGGCCTGGGAGGTCACACAGCTGTCCCAGAACCAGAGACTGTGGCCAAAAGTATGAGACACTGTTTCAGTGGTGTCCAACCCTTTGGTGCCACACTGGAAGAAGAAGAGTTGTCTTAGGCAACACATTAAATACATTGTGACACATAATCACAAAAAAATTTCATCGTGTTTTAAGTAAATTTACAATTTTGTGGTAGGCTATGTCCATAGTGATCCTGGGCTGCACACAGCCAGTGGGCCACAGATTGGACACCTGGTAGATGGTCAGACCTAGGTCATGTCTCTGCTGCTTGAGTTTGGAATGAGAGAAGACTGTATCAGCCCCACCTGAACCACAAAATCGGGTATTAAAGATAGCGGGAATACCCCCAAAGAAATACCAAATAAGCAAAACCACCATGTGATTTTTGTGTGTGTGGTGGTAGTGATTTTGACAGCTAGGGTCAGCCTCTTCCAAGTGACAGCGGATGACCTCTCTTCTATGATAGGGCTTCCTGGAGGCCAGGACTATTATCAGATTTGTTTTGTTTTGCACTCAGCACAAAATTCGTGAAACATGACACAATATGATAATTAGGTCAATGGTGATATGTCACATACATTAATTTTATTTTCCCTTTAGTTCCTAGAGTCCTTCATAAATATATTCTTGGTTTTCTTAATCCATATAGGGCAGAAATAAAAAGTCTAGTTACAGCTGTCTTGTTAATAGACTTTCCAGTTGCCAAGAGTTTTGAATAAAATTGTCAGGTCTTCCTTGACTGTGATCTGATGGCATTACAGTGGGTTTTTCCTGCCAACAAAAAGAACTTAGTAATATTGGGTAACTTCCATTATTTGTTCTTTCAGATATTTCTGTCTTAACAGATGAATGAATGAAAGGCTGTTAAAGGCCCTAAAGAACTGGGGCTTCATAGACCCTGTTCTTTATGGAAAGGATTTTTCACCCTAGCCAGCAGTTCCCAGCAGGGGACTCACACTGCTAGCTAGGGTGAAAAATCCTTTCTGTAAAGAACAGGGTCTGTGGAGCCCCAGTAGGAACATTGGACACTTACACTGGTTTTGTGCTGGGCAAAGGGGAAGGTGCAGCATCCGACGGTGAGTTGTCATGAGCTCAGCCACTCTGCCATCATATGTACATATGTTGTCACCCAGTAAGGGAGGCCCTGACATGACGTCAGAACCACATTCATGTGTTCTGAGTCTAGTTTGAGTTACTCCATATGACTCCCGATAAATGTGGAGTTATTTCACTGTGATTGATGGTAACTATTATTGTCACTGTGGCTCTCTTAATACTAAAGTACAACATTTTTTCCTATTTCATAGCTCACAACTGCTTAGACATTTAAAAATCAGCTGCACATCTCTCTGGTTTGATGGTGGGGTAGGCCCCTGGGCTGCTCTCAAGATTAAACAGGAACAGACTTTAAGGTTCTGAATGTAATTCTCCTTCTCACCCAAACGCAGCTTGAGAAATAGATACATGTATAGGTAGATAGAATATTTATATTTACAAATATATGTAATATTTGTATTTACATATAAATTTGGTGTATATATATCATACCCCTACAAATTCTACTGCAACTTTAGAAATGTTATAAGTTGTAGTAGAATTTCCTTCATAAAATAGGTCTGGATTCTTTCACCTCAGAGTTTTCCATGATATCTTTAGAAGATATGGTGAGTTTGAAAGAAACTTAGGTTCACCAAGGAAAGCTGCTAATAAGAATAATAGAAGAAAAAAAAAACATTCCCTCCTTAGAGCCTTAAATCTAAGCTCTACATTTTTCATCCTCAGGTATAGACAAATAATTTAACCTTTTTTATCAAATCTAATCATGTTGTTTAATTTTTGTTTATCTTTCTATACATATTTTTTCATGAACCATTTGAAAGTAAGTTTTAGACATGTGGTTACTCCATTACCTCTAAGTGCTTCAGTGAGTATTTCCTCAAAACAAAAGCACTTTCCTACCTAACCACAATACAGATCTCAAAATCAGGAAGTGAACATGGATACAGCATTAACGTCTAATCCACAGACCTTTTTCAAATTTCAGATGTCCCAATAACATCCTTTTCAGCAAAAGGAAGCAATCCAAGATCATGTGTTATATTTAGTCAACATGGCTCTATTATCTTTTAATCTAGAATAATTCTTCATCTATCCTTGACTTTCATGACCTTGACATTTTCTAAAAAATAAGACAGACCTGGCCCTGGCTGGTGTAGCTCAGTGGATTGAGTGCGGGCCTGCAAACCACTTGATCACAGTTCGATTCCCAGTCAGGGCACATGCCTGGGTTGCAGGCCAGTTCCCAGCAGGGGACTCATGAGAGGCAACCATACATTGATATTTCTCTCCTTCTCTCCTTCCTTTTCCCTCTAAAGATAAATAAATAAAATCTTTGAGAAGAAAAAAAAAAGTTAAAAAAAAAGAGACAGACTTGGCTGGTGTGGCTCTGTTGGTTGGAGCATCCTCCCATAAACCAAAATGTCGAGGCTTCAATTCCCTGTCAGGGCACACGCCTCAGTTTGCAGCCTTGTCCCCAGTTGGGGGTGCGTGCAAGAGGCAACTGATCCATGTTTATTTCTCTCATTGATGTTTCTCTCCATCTCTCTCTCGTTCCCTTCCCCTCTCTCTAAAATCAATAAGCATGTCCTCAGGTAAGGATAAAAATAAAAATAAATAAAACTGTAAGACAGTTATTTTGTAGAACATCCTTTGGCTTTTCTGATGTCTTCTCAATGTGTCCTGTTAGATAACACAGGATATCACTTTGTCCCATTGCTGGTAATAATAACTTGGAACATTTGATTAAGATATTATCTCCCCACTATTTCTCCCATGTGAAGTTACTATGTTTTCCTTTTATAATTAATACATGTGTTTGTAGGTATACATTTCAAAACTGTGTGAATATGTTGTTTCTCATCAAACTTTCATCCATTAATTCAGTCATCTATTGATGATTATTATCTGAATCAGTTGTAACTTTTATGGTTGCCAAGTGGTGATTTTATTTTCTCATTCCATCATTCCTTCTACATTTATTAGCTGGGATTCCATGCTAAAGAAGTGCATTGTTGTTTGTTTGTTATTAGTATGACCTCATAGATTTCCATCTTATTTAATAGGTTATAGTCCATTGTTATTCTTTATTCTGATGCTCAAATTGTTCCAGATTTAGCCAGTGGGAACCTCTTGAAGCCAGTTCCCTGATCTTGATCTTTTTGACAGGTTTCAGTCATTTTTTGAATACTTCCTTACTTTGTGATGCAAAAAGTAATTCCAGTTATTTTCATCACTGATTTTCTATATGGTATAAATGTTTCTTTGGGCACTGCCTGTTGATTTAGGTCAACCTGTTAATACAAAAGAAGCACTCCGACCTACTTCTATTTAACCAACTTACCCTCTTGAATGGATGTCCAGAGAACCTTAAGCATTTGCAGCTCATCAGCTTCTCTCTAACATGCCCTCACACTTCTATTCCCACGTGTTGAGTTGTGCTTAGATTTGAGGGGAAACATTTAGTGGAGCCTCTGTGCTTTACACATACCAATTGCACTAAAAAGCCCCAGAATGTTCCATCATTCATAACCATGTGTATTACAGAAAAATCTACAAAAATCTAAGATAATACAGCTACTACATATGTTGAATATTTTTCTTCAGTAAAACAGAAATCATTCATTGTAATCTGTCACTCTCATTAAAGATACGGCCTGATGTAGCTAACCAATTTTTCCTCTGGCCATTGACCAGAGCCTAAAATAATATAATTATAGTGATTTTTTTATTGACTACTTATCTACCTATCCTGCTTATACTTTATCATTAATGTTAAGTTACTCCTGATTTTTCTTGTTTTTTAGACTGAAATTATTATTTCTACTGACCACATGAGGGTGTCCATGAGCTAGGAATAGGGGTATTTCAGGTAACTTCAACAACTAGTAAATAGAAATTGAACAGTAATAACTTGTCATTTCACTATATTTGGATATTATATTTTAAAAATGGAAGTTATGATTTTTAAAAAAGTATAGTCGGGTTAGCCAGAAACCTTAACTCAAAGTTTTTTCCAATTAGAAGATCTTTTGACTGTCAAATGAAAGAATTTTATAAAGAATTTTATGAAAAGAATTTAGAACTTTGAGGTTCTGTGGCACAGACGAATTTCCTCAGGTCAAGAATCATGAGATCCGTGATGGCCAGAGGGAAGGGGGCGTGAGGGCTTGGGGCAGGTGGGCAAAGCGGGGAGGAGAAATGGGAACAACTGTAATAGTGTAAATAATAAAAAGTAAAATTTTAAAAAGAGAATTAAGAGATCCAGATCCTCTTCTGGGTTCCACCTCTGATGTGTGGCTTTGGGCAGTCATGTCAATTCTCTGAGCCTTAATTTCTTTATAAAATGAAATAAATTATAAGCTGATCATGTAGGCCTTTACAGAAAAGATAACAATGAAGACATGGTCTAGAATTAGATGTACATCAAAGAACTTACTTATCCTAGGGATTCTTTTTTATTGACTGCTTAGTATGTATTATGCACTTTCAATACATTCTCTCCTATAATCATTACAAGCGCCATTTCAGGTATGCATTACTGTTCTCGTTTGGAAGATGGTCTTAAGTGATTTGCCCAAGGTCATTCCCCTAACAATGAACAAAACTGAGACAGGTGCAGGGATTAAGAAGTATAAATGGCCTTCATATGTTCCTCTAATTTGTGATTAAAATCAACCAGTTCTGTAAGCATCCTGCTCACCAGTGTTTTGAACTGTGCATCTGAAAGTTTGACTATTTCTTTGTTGCTTAGATTTATTGGCTCTGGGGCTCTGAGTTGTTCTTGAGCCATGTTTTGATCTGTTTGCGCCTGTTACATATGATGAGCGGAGCCTTAAGTGTTCACCAGGGCCGGGCCACCCAGGTCGCTGGTTTGTGACACTGTATGTGGGGGGTGGGGTCAAAGAGGGACAATAGTGGTCCCCTCTGCCACTTCCCACCGCTGGGGCTTTCGAGGTCCATGTCACTGCTCACTCCTTCACCGGTTTATCTGTGAGTGAATGTGTGACTGCGGTCCGCCCTCAATGGGTCCACCTCCTTGCACCCTCAGTGGATCCACCTGCTACTCCACACCTGGGATCTGCCCACGGCTGCTGGCATGCCTGTGTCTCTGGCCTGGGGGTGGGGGGGTCCAGTGGATCTATCCTGCCTGACCCCCAAGAAATGAAGGGAAATGCACAGGAAACCAATAGTAATGGAAAGGAAACTGGGACTCAAATCAAAGGAGTGGACCAGAAGGAAGAAAAAAATGACCAAACAAAAAAGGATGAAGAAACAAGAATTCAAAAAAATGAGGAGAGACTTAGGAACCTTCAGGACATCTTTAAACAATCCAACATCCGAATTATAGGGGTACCAGAAGGGGAAGAGGAACAGCCACGAGTGGAAAACTTATTTGAACAAATAATAAAGGAGAATTTCCCCAATCTGGCAAAGGAAATAGACTTCCAGGAAATCCAGGAAGCTCAGAGAGTACCAAAGAAGTTGGACCCAAGAAGGAACACACCAAGGCACATCATCATTACATTAGCCAAGATGAAAATGAAGGAGAGAATCCTAGAAGCAGCAAGAGATAAGGGGACAGTCACCTACAAAGGAGTGCCCATCAGACTGTCAGCTGATTTCTCAAAAGAGACCTTACAGGCAAGAAGGGGCTGGAAAGAAGTATTCCAAGTCATGAAATCCAAAGACCTACTTGATTGGTCTATCCAAGCAAAGCTTTCATTTAGAATAGAAGGACAGATAACATGCTTCTCAGATAAGATCAAATTCAAGGAGTTCATCATCACCAAGCCCTTTTATATGAAATGTTAAAGGGACTTACCTAAGAAAAAGAAGATAAAAAAGATGAACAGTGAAAGGACAGCAAATGCACAGTTATTAACAACCACATCTAAAACAAAAGCAAACTAAGAGGACAGCTAGATCAGGAGCAGAACCATAGAAATGAAGATCACATGGAGGGTTAGCAACAGGGGAGTGGGAGAAGGAGAAGGGGGGAGAAGGTATAGAAAATAAGTAGCATAGACGGTAGGTAGAAAATAAATAGGGGGGAGGGCAAGAATAGTATGGGAAATATACACTCTAAAGAACTTGAGACACATGGTCATAAACTAAAGGGAGGGAATGGTGGGGGAGGGGTATACAGGGTGGAGGGGAATGAAGGAGGGAAATAGAACAACTGTAATGGCATAATCAATAAAACATATTTTTAAAAAAAGAAAAAGAAAAAAAAGAAGCATAAATGGTAGGTACAAAATAGACAGGGGGATGTTAAGAATAGTATAGGAAAATGGAGAAGCCAAAGAAATAATATGCACAACCCATGGGCATGGGGGATTGCTGGAGGGAAAGGGGGTACTAGGTAGAGAGGGAGAAAAGTGGGGACAACTGTAATAGCACAATCAGTAAAATATATTAAAGTATTTTTTAAACTGAGATTTCAGCCTAGTTCCCTCTAACTCAGAAGACTGTTTTCATTCCTCTTTACCATGTGGCTTCTCTAGGATCAAAAGACTAGTTTCAATGGAGATTGTACCCTCAGAGATGAAAGCAGATCATTCTCTGCCCAGTACATTTCAGACCAAATTCTCACAGGTGCCAAATAGGTGATATGAATGGGAGACACAGGCCAGGAGGGCCCACCTATGAGGGCAATCTCTACCAGCTCTTACCATCTGAAATACCAGCTTCATTTGGCCTTCTCATTTTCTAAGAGAAGTCTGAAATCACATTTTTAAATGAAATCTCATTAGTTTGACATTTTGGCAACAAATTCAGAATTTTTAAGGGGCAGAGAGACAGCAGAATATTCCAGGACCCAGAGATCTCTCCCCTCTTACCAGGTTGGGGCAGAGTCAAGAAATGAAGCCCCATCCTCTTCCAAGCTTTTTCAAGTAGCTCGCCTGTGTTGGTAAGTTTTCTTCCTTGCTTCACAAAACTCTTAAGTTCTTCTAATGGCATTAAGAATTTTGAACAGGGATTAGCAAACTACCACTTGTTTTTATATGGCTCCTGAGCTAATAATTGTTTTTGTCAAAAAACAGAAAGAGTCTGTCTACCCAGAATTAGCAGAGCCAAACACTAAATACCAAGAATTCAGTGGAGAAATATTGGTCATTTTATTATGGACGGTGCCACGTAAGAGAACAGGAAGCTAATGCTCAAAAGCCCCACCTCCCTGATGGTATGTAGATGGCAGGTTACATAGGACAAAAATCTCAAAATGCCATGGGTTATACATCCTGGGTCATGCTGGGAATTGATTAATTGGAGGTGCAGTAAGGTTAATAAATGTTTACCCTTAAGTTCTGAGGAATTTTGAGGGTTTTTTTTCTGTCATCCCTCTGTTTGGTCTCATGAGAAAATAACCAGGGTGACCTTGCACCTTAGGGCTCAGGAACTAAAACATAATTTAGGTCAAGATGTTATCTTTAGCCTGCAGAGGTCCAGACTGTGACCATGAGTCAGGTCTGAGCTAGTGCCTCAGGGACTGTTGATCATCCAGGGGAAAGGATAGGTGTCTAGGAAGGGACAGAGAGAGGGAAAGAGAGAGAGAGAAGAATGATTTCTAGATCTAATGTAATCAAAGTCATAAAGACTCTCAGTTTCATTTTACTTTTTAACTGTTAAAAAATCAAAAGAACAATACCTTGTGACAGGAAAATTATGAAATTCAAATTTCAGTATCCATAAATAAAATTTTATTGGAACACAGCCCCACCCACTTATTTACGTGTTGTCTGTGGCTGCTTTTGCACTACAAAGGCAGCATTGGGCAGTTGCAACATAGATCATTATAGCCCATAAAACCTAAAATATTTACTGTCTGGCCCTTTATGGAAAAAGTTGCTGACCTCTGGTTTAGAATACAAAAGCCAAAAAAGATGGGCAGTGTACCGCTCCTTTCTTCCCTGTTACATACCTAGGCTGACATAATAAAAAAGGAATCTGCTTAAATCAGAGGGAAGGAAAAGGGGGAAATGAAGAAAAAAATAAACAGTTATCTCAAAATATTATCTAGGCATGAAGAGAAAAAAATTATTTCTTTTTCCAAAGTTATATTCATACCTTCTTTTAAAAGCCAGAGTATATCAAGCGTATATTTTACATGTTCTTTAAGTCACAATAATAAACAACAAAACTCTATTAGTTATTGGGGAAAACCTAATCTGGTGTTGTTATTTCTCATGCATTTTATGAGTGACAAAACAACATTCTACTGTTGTCAGACCATGAGCAGAATGAAGCTAGAACACTCTCCCTGTCGGCACGCATTGCCCTGCCCCAGGCCTTCCCTCACGTTGTCCTCTCTGGCTGAAATGCCTGCCACCCACTCTGTGTCTCATCCTTCAAGGCTGAGCCCAGATGGCATGAGCCCATTTACCCCTCCCTCCCCCGCCTGGAATTCATCCCTCCTTCCTTGGCATCACCCTGCTCTGGTATGTTCAGGTGCTCTGCAAACTGTAAATAGCATATGAGTGTGAGATGTTATTATTTACAATGATAAATCTATACAATAAATGGAGGAACATGAGATGTTATTATTTATGATGATAAATCTATATAATAAGTGGAGGAATGTGAGATGTTATTATTTATTATGATAAACCTACACAGTAAGTTGGGGAATGATTATAAACATGGGGAACTAATTTTAAAGTTTATAAAGAGCTATTGAATTAAATTTGAAAATTGTAGGGACCCTGTTGGTTTAGGAAACCCCTTTTTATTGAGAGAGGAGTTAATATTTTGATCATAGCTTACATGGATTAAGATGAACAGTCCAAGGAATTAGATTTTTCCCTGTCCCAACCAGTTTTGTGGAGGCACAAAGATTGTTGCAGTAATCACTTTAATTTTAATGTTCCTCTAAGTTTTGCAAGCAACCACTGGTGCTATAGAATGCCTTCCTTCCAAGACATGATACTGAGTGTGTGCGTAAAGCATTCTGGTGTATTTCCTTCAGCTCTAAAATCTTTGGTTTGATATAAGACTTATTAGTGGAAATAAGTTCTGTTTTGTCACCAATAGACATTATATTACTGAAAGTATATTTTAATAGAAAAAATAGCAGCCCCTCTTAACAGCAAAACTTTGGAAATTTAAAGATGAAAGAAACTGGTAATTAAGTACTAACTATACTGAAAAAATTAACAATAGTCACCATATTAATAAAATAATCTGCTTTAGTCAAAATTATTCACAAAGAGGACTTCCACCAAGATGGAGGCATAGGTGGAGATGCCGTGCTTTCTCACACAACCAAGTTTAGAGACAATAAAATATTAGCAACAGAAAACACAGCCAGAACACAAAAAATTGTACTTTTCGGAAGTCCGATAACAACGAATTCTTCAGCCTGACCGATAAGAGGGGCAAAACCAGCAGCTGGTGGAGCGGGGTTGCACAGGAAAACTCGATCAGATGGACTCAGGCGCTCTCGGATCCCAGGCTTCGAGTTGCAAAGGGCCGACCCAGTGAGCAACCTGCGGATCCGGCGAGGGTGAAGGGCGGCGGGTTGACTGTGCTGGTGCATTCCTGCGCAGATAGACCTGCCAGGGAGTGGGTGGTGAGATGGGACCAAGCGGGTCCCAGCGATGGGAGGCAGCAGAGACATCCGCCATTTCCCGGCTCTGACCCCGCCCCCACATACAGCGTCACAACCCAGCGACCTGAGCGACCCTACCTTGGTGAACACCTCAGGTTTCGCTCCTCACTCAGCAGCGGGAAGCAGGAGAGGGGGACACCAATTCCCCACTCTGACCCCGCCACCACAGAAAGCGTCACAACCCAGTGACCCCACCCTGGAGGCCTCACCCCGCCCCTAAGGCTCAGCTCCTCATACTTAATGGGCACAAACAGACTAAAAATGGCTCAAGAAGATCTTAAAGCCCCAGAGCCCATAAATCTAAGTGACGAAGAAATAGCAAACCTTTCAGATGCACAGTCAAAACACTGGTGATCAGGATGCTCACTGAACTGGTTGATTTTACTCACAAATTAGAGGAACATATGGAGGCTAAACTAATTGAAATGAATGGCAATGCACAGGAAACCAATAGTAATGGAAAGGAAACTGGGACTCAAATCAAAGGAGTGGACCAGAAGGAGGATAAAAATGGCCAATCAGAAAAGAATGAAGAAACAAGAATTCAAAAAAATGAGGAGAGACTTAGGAACCTTCAGGACATCTTTAAACAATCCAACATCCGAAATATAGGGGTACCAGAAGGGGGAAAGGAACAGCCATGAGTGGAAAACTTATTTGAACAAATAATAAAGGAGAATTTCCCCAATCTGGCAAAGGAAATAAACTTCCAGGAAATCCAGGAAGCTCAGAGAGTCCCAAAGAAGGTGAACCCAAGAAGGAACACACCAAGGCACATCATCATTACATTAGCCAAGATTCAAATGAAGGAGAGAATCCTAGAAGCAGCAAGAGATAAGGGGACAGTCACCTACAAAGGAGTTCCCATCAGACTGTCAGCTGATTTCTCAAAAGAGACCTTACAGGCAAGAAGGGGCTGGAAAGAGGTATTCCAAGTCATGAAATCCGAAGACCTAAACCAAGATTGATCTATCCAGCAAAGCTTTCATTTAGAATGGAAGGGCAGATAAAGTGCTTCTCAGATAAGATCAAATTCAAGGAGTTCATCATCACCAAGCCCTTATTATATGAAATGTTAAAGGGACTTACCTAAGAAAAAGAAGGTAAAAAAGATGAACAGTGAAAGGACAACAAACTCACAGTTATTAACAACCACATCTAAAACAAAAGCAAGCTAAAAGGACAGCTAGATCAGGAGCAGAACCAAAGAAATGAAGATCACATGGAGGGTTAGCAACAGGGGAGTGGGAGGAGAAGTGGGGAGAAGGTACAGAAAATAAGTAGCATAGACGGTAGGTAGAAAATAGATAGGGTGAGGGCAAGAATAGTATGGGAAATATAGAATCCAAAGAACTTGAGACACATGGTCATAAACTAAAGGGGGGGAATGGTAGGGGTGGTGGGTGCAGGGTGGAGGGGAATGAAGGGGGAAATAGAACAACTGTAATGGCATAATCAATAAAATAAAAATTTAAAAAAATTATTCACAAAGAAACACATATAAAGTATCCCACCAGAAATATAGACAATATGATTATCTTCCTGACTGTAACTCATAGATGATTTGTTTAATATAAGTATGCCTACTCAAGTAACTGAAGTCATTTACCGTAAACGCTGCAATATCTAATCCTTCCTACCAATGGAAGTTTGTCTGAGATTCAGTCTTCCTATTCTAATCCATTCTACATATATTGATGAATTAATTCTTACATGGAAACTCTAAACTTGGCGCTCTAGATCAAAAACCTTCAGAAATTGTGCTATCATCAACCTGAACTACAACCGCTCTTCCCAGCACTCAGGGCCTCCCCAAATACAGCCCATCCTTGCCCTCCCGGGCACTTTTGCTCTTGCTACCTGCCTTTGAGGCACATTCCTTTCTACTACTCCCTCCTTCCTGTTTCTGCAGGTCACAGCCATCCATCTCAAAGTTCCATCCCAAGTGCCACCTCCCCCAGCCACCCCACTCTCATAGTGATGTGTCTTTTTCCTCCTCCTGACTCCATGCCACCCACTAATCTACTTGCTGTCTCCATGGATTTGCCTGTTCTGTACATTTAATCTAATGGAAGCATACAGTATGTGGTCCTTTGTGACTGGCTTCTTTCACTTTGCATAATGTTCTCAAGGTTCATTTATGTTGTAATATATATCAGTACTTCATTCCTTTATTGCTGAAATATATATATCTACACACACACATACATACAACATTTTATTTATCCATTCACGGACATTTGAGTTCTTCCCCATTTTTGGCTATTATGAATATTACTGCCACTAACATTTTTGTACAAATTTTTATATGAACACATGTTTTCAGTTCTTTTGAGTATATACAAAGGTATGAAATGGCCAGGTCATATGGCAACTTTGGTTTAATCTTTTGGGGACTATCAGACTGTTTTCCTAAGCAGTGACACCATTTTGCATTTCTAACAGCAACGTGTGAGGGTTCCAACTTCTCCACATCTTCATCAACTCTGGTTATTGTCAGTCTTTTTATTATAATCATCCTAGTGGGTGTGAAGTGGAACTGCACTGTGGTTTTGATTTACATTTCCTTTGTAGAGGATAATTTATGAAATATACTGATTCTTGTGATGACTTTTTCTGGTTTGCTGCCAGTATGCATTCTGGCCTCATAGAATCAGTTGAAAAATATGTTTCTTCCTCTTCTAGGAGTTAGAGTTCTATGATTAGTGTTAGATGTTCAAAATTAATAACAGTTCTTCCTTAAATGTTTGGTAGAATTCAGTGGTAAAAGCAGCTGTGCTGGGATTTTCCTTTGTGGGTAGTTTTTAAGCTACTAACTCAATCTTTGTACTTGTTAAAGCACCCTGAAGTCTTGAAGGTATTATATGATATTAGGCTAATATCTAGGAATGTCTTCCTATCACTTACAGTTTCTCTCTTGAGGATTCCAATCCAAAGGAGCTATAAACTCAAAAAGACTAGTCAAATGGGACACCAAGTACCAAGGTATTTGTGTTAATTTTTTAGTAAATGCACCAGCTCCCAGTTACACTCAGGGCAGAAGTACCAAAAACAGAAAGCAAAAGGAACCTGAAGCAAGGTTTCTTGCTTCCATCTCCTAGACTCTAAGCCATATCTGCAGAATCCCCAACCATTATTTAAAAATAGAATCCCCAAAATAAAATCTCAACATCCTCTGACCCCAAGTTTTGCTCCTTAAAGATCACTTCCTAGAAACTGTGCAATCCTTCTGTCATGTTGGAAGAAAGAGCCTGGCAGTCGGTTGCAGTAGCTTTTGAGCTGATAATGGGGACAATAAAATGTCTGCAAAATCTGTAGATAGCTAAGGAAAGATGTCTGAAATTCCCATAATTATTATATAATTTGGTTATAGCATATAGTTCTTTTGAATAGCATAAGCATAGTTACCCACATTCATTTTAAATGTATTATAACTAGGAGGTTTGTGAAGAATAAAACTTTAGCCTGGCTGCGTGGCTTAGTTGGTTGAAGCACCGTTTCATACACTGAAAGGTTGCCGGTTTGATACCTGGTTGGGGCATGTATGGGAGGCACCTGTCAATGTTTCCCTCTCTCACTGATAGTTCTCTCTCCCTTCATCTCTCTCTAAAACCAATAAATAATTTTTAAAAAAGAATAAAACTTTAAAGTAGGAAAAGTTAAATATTTATTTTAACTAATATCTCATCATTCCTGTCAGTTTAAAATATTAATAATCTTCTGCTATGATCATAAGAAAATCTGTTTTTTTAAAATCTAGTGTTTAAAATAAGTTTTAAACTTTTATGCTAAACGTAAACATCAGCCTAATATTTTAACCTTCCTCATAAAGCATTTCTTTATTCCTAAAGACTCAAAGCATAAATGATGTTACTTATAATTTATGACATAAGTCATCTCTAGCAGTACTCTGATCTATGTGTTATTATTGCTGTTATGAGGGTATTGTGGTTGTATCTCTCCTGAGATGATAAAAAGGGTTTTGTAAGTTTGTATGCAAAGTATTCAAGAGAAGATTACTTTACTGCCTGCCAAAAGTAGCTTTGAGCAAGAACTATTGTGCAGGATCTTTTATAGACGTAGATGAAATTCCTTTTGCCATTTGAACAATGTTTACATTCAGGAAAGTTCACAGTTAAGTCTTTGACATACTGTGAAAAGACCTTTTGTTCTCTAGAAAAAAATACTTCCTCATCCTTTGAGTCACCTTGTTTTTATTCCTTTGTTTACTTTTCTGGGGAAATAATGTCCACCTCCCAAGTAATGTCAAGAGAAGAACAGTTTCAGAAATCAAGGTTGTCCTCATGAGGAAAGCAGGCTTAGTTATTGGCAAAAAAAATCAGAAATATTTTTAAAACCTGAATAAGATAAACAATGTCATCTCAAAAAAATTACTTGGATAGGTTTTTTTCCCCAAGGCCATAGAAAAGGGAATCTTTTTTTTATCAAGATTAACACTGATGAGTCTCAGGAAGTGTGAGACACTCCACTGGGGCCACAGGCATAGTCCAAAGGCACTTTTTCTATTGTGTTAGGAAAGCACCCCCCTGCTAACTGTGTAGATTTTCTTAGACAAGCCTAGTTTAACTTATCCTAGTTAGTGGGATCTAGGACCACTTCCACAATGAGCTCAGGCTAAGGTCACTCAGATCTAAATGTTCTTAGTGATATTTATTTATCAATAAAGTGTCTGATTCCACATGGGGCTTCAAAACTGATTTTAAAGGAAGAAGCCACTGCTGTTTTGTTCATCACCATATGCCCGGTGCTAGCACAGTGCCCCAAATTTACCCAGCTCCCAGTAAACATCAGTTACGTGAATGAATGGAATAGATATTTATGCTTTCAGTGTGACCATTTCAAATAACAGTCTTTTAAATGGATGTGTTCTGGTGTGTGTGTTTTTAAAGTCTTGGTAGTGAATACTTACACTCTATGTATTAGTGTGTTTATATATCCTTACCTAATTTGCATTTAGTGGGAGATTACTTGTGGTTTAGGGATTATCTATTCAAACCCTTCTTCAGTCATCCTAGACCTGCCCATCTAGAAAATGTATCCTGAAAGTTTCTAATGAGGATTTATGTCCTAGGTTTTGCCACAGCAGGGCATCAAAGTTAGTAATCCTCATGCTCTGGAACATTTCATTGGAGGAATTTTTTTGTCTCTAATTTTTTTGTACTTAGAGACAAAAAAAATGGGTAGAAGATATACTTTACCACCCATTGTCAGCAAAGCTGCTGTGTGTATGTGGGGGAATGGAAAGAGACTGAAGCCTGCCCAGCATGGTTAAACATTCAAAAACATACTTTCCTCCATTTACTCTTCGTAGTTCTCCATGTGATAGGTGATGATATCCCCATTTTACAGGTGAAGAAACAGAATCTGAGAGAGCTGATACACTATGTCCTATGGCCAGTATATGACACCATCAGATTTGTACCACCAGGGCAGGCACTGAGTCTGCAGGTCATGTTCAAGATTGGCTGGTATAAAGCTAGTTTAGATCAGGTACAATATACATGCTGTATTTTACTAACCTTCTGAAGATACGCCAGCCCTTTGATCAAGTGTCCTATTTACTGACATTCCTTGCTTTACATAAATCTGATGTATATTAAAAAGGAAAAACTGATTGCTTTTCAGAAATAGTCCTTGATTTCTAAAACCATGATATGCTTCACAAAACATTGAAATCTGTAACTTTTGAGAACACATTTATTACTTAAAGCCAGTGCACTGTAGTAAAAAGAATCTAATAAACCTAGCTTTGGAGGGGGGTTTGTTGTTGTTTTTGATTTTGCTATTACAGTTTCATTAATTATGCTATTACAGTTTTCCCAATTTTCCCCTTTCCTCCCTACTCTGCCCTGCCCTTGCCAACCCTTCAGCACTCTTCCCCCCTTAGTTCATGTTCATGGGTTATGCATATAAGTTCTGTGAGTCCTCTGTTTCCTATACCATTTTTATCTCTCCCCATCTATTTTATGCCTACTAATTATGCTTCTTCTTCCCTGTACCTTGTCCCCACTATTCCTCCCTTCCCACTCCCCACTGAAATCCCTCCGTGTGATGTCCATTTTTCTGATTCTGTTCCTGTTCTAGTTTAAAGCTGGCTTTTGCAATAAGATTGACTAGGATTTGAATCCCAGCTTTATCAGTTAATAGCTGTGTGATGAGGAGTAAGTTGCTTAAGTTAAGGCTT
The DNA here is from genome assembly GCF_021234435.1 of Artibeus jamaicensis. NCBI lineage: Eukaryota > Metazoa > Chordata > Mammalia > Chiroptera > Phyllostomidae > Artibeus > Artibeus jamaicensis. Next base: position 6,707,923 of record NW_026521822.1, read on the forward strand.
ATATTCCTAGCCTGCAAAGTAGAAATAACAATGACTAATATGGAGAACTGTGAATATTAGAAATAACATTTAAAGTTTCTAAATTGTAAACAACAGGATGGCAAGGATTGTGGATGTATTGTTATTTTCCTTCCAATGCCTCTCACGGCACATAGGAGGCATTCATCATCAGTATTCCTCACATGGGTGGGTGGATGGATGGATGGATGGATGGATGGATGGATGAATCAGTTCTCCCCAGCAGTCAGATTATGTTCCATTGTTTAGCTCCGTACATATAAATCAGAAAAGTTCTGTAACAAGTTTTAGCAAGAGGAAAAATAGTAGACATTTTCTTATTTACATTCTTGGAAATGCCTTTCTTCTACCAGATGCACTCAGAAAAATATAAAGTAAATGGAACATTTTATGCTTTCTTATATTAAACAAAATTTAATTTAACATGTGAACAAGTAAAATTGGTAGAAGTGCAAATCTTAACTTGGGAGACTTAGAATTTATAGGCAAAGAATTGCTTTTTCCTTGGCACTTCAGCATATTTTATTCTCATTTTTAAGGTATCCATTTCTCTCAAGTCTTGGTTGGGGCAGCCATGTGGCTGGAAATGGTTGGACTTTCCTTCATGCCACATCTTTTGCAGCCGAGAGCAAACATATTTTCAGGAGCTCAGAAGTAATCAAGTTCTCATTCTGGCTGCCAGGGCCATAAAAGAGGCTTGTCGTATTCTGGGCAGAGCACCATGTTAGGAAACATCAGTTTGGTATTTGTAATATTCACAGCAACATTGAACTTCCTGAGTGAGGTCATGAATGAATACAAGATCACAAGTGTTATTATAAGAATTGGACAGAGTGTGGAATTCTCATTCAACCCAAATTTTAGAAAATATTTTTGATTAAAATCCTATTATTTTTCTAATGTTTATATTAATATGATATATATCTAGCATATCTCTAATAAGAAGTGAATGTTTCGTATTAAGCATACCTTGTTTTCACTCTCAGAAAATAAAACAATAGTACTAATAGCTAACACATGCAGCATTTAGTACTGCCATCCATTGTTCTAAGTGTTCAAGTATATTAACCCTTTTTTTATCCCCACAGTGACCCTAAGATGTAGGTACCATTATTATACTGTTTTACAGATGAGGTACCTTACCCAGCTAATAAGTATCAAGAGCCAGGATTTGGATTCAGGCAAACTGGTTCCAGTGTCTGTGCTCTTAACCACTGTGTTAGAGGACATTCTTGAGTGGCAGTAAACATGTCTTTATATTTGGTTATCCCAGAGAAGTGCCTGTAGGCAAGGCAAACCATCTCCCTGTTCGTTGTTTATCCTTAATTGCAACATGCCTAGGTTTTACATATAGATTAGAGGCTACTTTTGAGGGAATCCTCTGAAAGAACCTTCTGAGTGTTCTTCCAAGGCTAAGAGCATTCACCTTACTCCCTTGGGGAAAAAATGCTTCAACGTAAGGGCACAATAAAAAAACGTAAGTTAGTCAGTTACCATTCTAAAGTTCTTACTTTAAAATTCTGATGAATTGTGTCTTTATGCACTTTCAAGCAAAGTTTTGGGGTCTTACCTACAAGAAGCAAGAAAGATGATGGTAGATGGCTCCTTCACTAGTGCTTGTCCCTTAAGAGCTGCACTTGCCAAAACCCACTTAAACCATTTCCTTGTGGGAGTGATGGGCATGCCAGGGCCTCTTCCAGCACACAGGGGCCAGTGGCTCTCCCACGGGGAGGGTGCATTGCAGAAAGGACCCTTTCTGGACAAACCAGTTAGAACAAAAAGAGCCACTTTCTCTAGGCTGCCCTCCTTAGAACCTAGTGATGACTGCTACCACAGTGTGAATTTCAGCACCACATATACTGCCTCAGCTGGGACTTACCTGTACAACCCCATTCAGGACATACCAATTACCCAGTGCTTTTTAAACTCCGTGCCTGTGTTAATTCATAGAAGAGCAACATACACCAACAGCATTAACTCCCTGAGCCCTGTTCACAGGGGGAGGAGCCAAGGTGAAAATGGCTCATGAAAGGAAACCCAGTTCTACTCAATGAGAAGGAAGCATCAGCATTCATTCACCATTCACTTATTTAACAACGGCTTGTTGAGAATATACTCTGCACTAGACATTGTAGTAGGTGCCAGCTCTTCAAAAATGAGAGGTCCTGAATGTCTGTTCTTACTGTCAAGAGTACAAGCAGAATAGAGAATTAGGAGTGTGATGACTGGGAATGGGTAGGGTCCAAGTAGAAGGGATCCCTGAAACTCCAGAGAAAGGACAAGGTAGGTAACCATAGATTAAGCATAGATTAATACAATACGGAACCAAACTGGAAGCTAGTTGCTAAAAGAGGGATGCAACCTAGATGCCAAAAGGCAAGAAGTCAGTTTAGGCTATGATGCAAGAAGAGAGGGGGACCAGCTGCAGGCCTGGCCTGAGGCTGAGCAGCATTTGGGGCTACGTGACCACAGCTGTAGGGACTGCCTCAGTCTCTAGCCTACAGCAGCCTCAAGCCTACAGAAGTATGCTGACAGAAAAAGCTGACATTTGTCTGTTATGCTGTAACTTTTTAAAAAGATTTTGTTTACTTATTTTTAGAGAGGGGAAGGGAAAGAGAGTGGGAGAGAAACATCAATGTTTGGTTGCCTCTTGCACACCTGCAGGGACCTGGCCTGCAAGCCAGACATGGGAATCCATGGGAAACCATGACTGGGAATCGAACTGGTAACCCTTTGGATCACAGACCAGTGCTTAATCTACTGAACCACACTATCCAGGGCCTATTATGCTCTAACTTTTTGTAAAGAGTCACTGTAAGAAACAGATAACAGAAAGTTTGTTTGTGAATTTTGGAGCTTGGAATAAACATATCTTTATAGACAAACTTGTATGTATTCTTCTATCTAGTGGAGAGATGTGTGTAACCTAGTATTGCCTTTGGTGATTACAATGCAGAAACTGTTTAATTCAATGTCCAAGTAGAATAACAAACTCCTCCAAGGGACTGGGTTATAACTATATGCTTGGTTATTATAGGGTGATCATATAATTCCACATAGGAGACCAAATGGGATGCTATTAATAATTACCCTGGGGCAATAGACATTAACTGGGACTGTCCCAGCACAACAGGACATGTGATCGACTAGTATTGTAATTTATTTAGAATATGGTTTTGTAAGACCCATCTAGTGTTTTGAAACTCTAAATTTAGAATATATGATTGCATAAAACATGTGCATACCAAGAAAAGGTTTTCCTATTCCTCCCACTTAGAATTTTTTAATAAAAGTCTTCTTTTCCTTGTAAACCTATATAATGCATTCTGGAACACCACACAGCATTAAAACAAATTACCATGGCTAGCTTGCTACCTAGAATCCTTTGGTTGCCAGGGGAGACATCATTCTATTGTCAGACTCTCCCAAGTTTGATGGAAATTGCTTTCTTTTAATAAATAAGAGCATAGCAGCCATCTTCAAACTAATAACACCTCAGCAGCACTGGCCCCTCACCAGTAATAGATTTTATAAATCTTCAAAAAAGTTGAGCAGAAGGAGAAGGCCACCTTGTCCTTCTGCTTAACACAGAAGGAGATTCAGAACTGCAAATGAACTCGACCTTCTAGGTATGACCCTAAACAAGTCCCTAAAACATTAAATTCTAAAGAGATTGCAAAATGAAATAATCTACCTGACTTTGACCAGCTTCGTACTTTTTAAAACACCAGTGATCTCTAAATGCTTTGAAGACTAATTATTCTCATAGAATTAATATTTTAGTTTTAGTTTGTTTTGTTTCTATTAATGTTTAAGATTAACCTTTTTCTAAAAGAACTGCTCTTCTTACTCTAGGTTTACCCTAGTACCTTCTTTCCCTGAGAAACACCTCTGGCCCTTTGATCAATATGTTGCCTGCAAACAACCACCTAACTCCCCTGGTATTTTTTCTTCTCCTTTGGTTTCATTCCAGCAGGTACTTAAAGATTTTTAAAAATATGCATATATATGTTGGAGGAACAAAAGGGGTGGTTCTATAGAATAGAAAGTGTGCTCTTCTGTGTAAGCAAGCTGTTGATAAACCCAGTGGTTATCGGAGACCAAGACCGAATAGGAGGATTTCTCAGACCGATTCCCCTTTCTCCTTCACTCCAACCTGTTTTCTCTTTATTTTCTCCTGTTTGTTTTTGTGTTTTTCAAAAATAGAATAAAGCAATTAATTGTTGGATTCTTTGCTTTAATAAATTGGAAATATCACTTTTCAAAAATAATCTAAGGTTTTATCAGAATGGTCAACCTGGATTGACTTATTATGTGGTAATAATTGCCATCAAATGTTAGATAAATCTGTAAGAAGCCTCAGACTTTGAAATGTGTTCTTTCTTCTATTTTGAATATAATCAAGTCAGAGATTGGACTGAAGCTCCAGTTTTAACATTAAGTAGTCAGATCACTAGTAGAGCTCATCTGGTGTGTTTTAAAATAAGCCAAAAAACCCTAATTTTTTTGAAATTAAGAGATTTGTTTAAACTAGTAAGCATATGATTTTTAAATCACTGAATTTGATCTCCTATAATAGTTTCAGTTAACCTACCAGCACTCAGGATGATTACTTTTTCTTGCCAGATTGATTTATTTTCCCTCTTAGTTCAGCCATCTTTCAGGTTGAAAACATTTGGTTTTATTGAGCAAAGGGAGTACGTATCCTTAAAAAATTCATTGTGTTTGGTTTATGTAAGTCTACCAGCAGGAGAGTTTTATCACTCCCTTGGGGTGACTCTGAGCTATTCCGGTCTGGCTGCCTGCTAAACTATTTCTCTTTATTTATGGTCTGTGTAACATGACGGAGAGTAAAAGTTGGCTCCTGTGGGTGAGCGTTCCCTGAGCCTGGACATTGCTTCTGCTAAAAACACTGACATGAATTGACTCTGCCACAGACTCAAAGGTCACTTTTCTGTTTTGATCATACTACTTTTATCATACTTAGATGATTATCTTGTGTTTTGTATCTAAAAGGAATAGGACCAGGGGGAGGGAATTGTTTCATTTTCTTGAATTTCCTTTGTTCGGCAGCATCGGGCTCTCTTGAAACTATAAAACAGAGCAGAGCTGTGGCCCACGTGAAGGCACTTGCTTCCAAGTGTGGCCCACCCATTTGTTGATATGTTGCTGTTTCTGGAAATCCTTTGTTCTTACAAAGATACTTCACTTTATGACACAAGAGTCTACCTCCTGTTGTATAAAGACAATTTGTATAAATCAGATAACATTTCCTCTTTAATTTATATAACCATTTCAAAGGTTGCAAACATTTATTGAGAGGCACACTGTGCAATTCAGCTATGAGCAATGGGCTCTTGCCTTTAATGGGCCTAGAGCAGGTGGATAAGGTGCGCATGGGGTGATAAGACTGTTTGTCACAAAGGACAATATGGAGAAGGATAGGGGGCTGAGGGCCCAGAGGAATGAAGGCATCTTTAGTTTGGGAAATTTAGGAACAATTTCTAGAAGATATCATTTGCAGAATGGCTCTCTTCATGTCCAGATAATTGTAGTTTGTCCAAATGATAGCTTTAGATTTCATTTGTCACAGCAGTATATCTATCTAATACCTAGTCTCCAAACAGATGGTCACTCTCCACAAAACTTCCATTTAAAGGAATATGTTTGGAAATTTAAAAATTCTGGCCCTGGCTGGTGTGGCTGAGTGGACTGAGTGCCAGCCTGCAAGCCAGAAGGTCACTGGTTTGATATGCAGTCAGGGCACATGCCTGGGTTCTGGGCCAGGTCCCCAGCTGGGGGCATGCGAGAGGCAACCAACTGACATCTCTTGAACCAGCATTTGTCTCCCTCTCTTTCTCCTTCCCTTTCCCCTCAAATAAATAAAGTCTTTAAAAAGAAATTCTGTTGAGACTAGAAAGTCTTAAGCCTAACCTCCATAATGACTTTCATACAGCCTCTACTTCCTCTGAACTCCAATCTGCTCTCCCTCATATGCTCAGACAATACTCTGGTTTCATACTCCCCAGAGAAAATAGAAGCTACCCAAATGCAGCTCCTCCATCTTCCCAGGCACAGACGTACAAGCCCACTTGCAGCTGCACCAGCCTCTGCTCCCCTCCTCTCCAAGCCTCCCACCTTTCCAGGTACTTTTCTCCATCCATTATCTCTTTATTCTCAGGTATCTTCATTCTCTCTTCCTTCTGAATCTTTCACATTAGTATTTAAACATGCTGTAATATTTTTTTAGAACCTACAGATTTCACTTGCTACTACTCTAATTCTGATTCATGTAACCGTAACCCCTTTCACAGTAAAACCTTTTGAAAGCATTATCCATACTCACTGACTGTCCTTCCAGACCTCTGCCCACTCTCCTCATTCTACTGCGACTTCTATCCCCACCTCCCCATCTGCAGAATTGCTCTCGCTAAAGTCACAAGTAACCTCCACGTTCTTCAGTTCCCTGGTTACCTTTTCAGTAATCATCTCATTTGCTTCTCTCTTGCATCGAATTCAGCACACCCTCTCTTTACTGAAGCCCAATTTTCCCCCTTGGTTTGTTTCCATGATCCTCACAATCTCCTCCTGACTTCCCTCCACCTCTCTCATCCACTCCCACTCAGCCTCTTTTGCTGATTTGTTTCTGTCTTGGACCTACCCTTGTCATTGTACACATGGTTTTCAAGAAACTACTTTCACTTCCGCAATCTCAGGTGGTTGGTACTTTCAAAGTATATTCACAAATGAAACAAAGAAAAATACTATTTATAAAAATACGTAGTAAAAAGATATATAACACACCCTTCCTTTTCTTCTGTTTTATTTAATAATCATATGTCTCTGCTGCCATATAATTGAATGGTGCTTCACGTTTTTTGGAAGCATCTTTACATAGACACTCAGGCTTCAAGCTGTGAACGGCATGTGGGGACAAGTCCAAGTGCAACCCCTTCATCTTGCAGCTGCAGAACCTGAAGTCTGGAGACATTAAGTACTTTTTCTGGAGTCACACAGGTGCCTTGTGTCTTATTTAAACCTCGCACTAACTCTAAGAGGGTATATGCGTTTATTGCTGTCTAAGAGATGAGAAAAATGAGGTTCTAAGTGTTTGAATCTTGCCCAGTGTTGTGTAAGCAGCAGAACTAGAGCTAGAACTCAGGTCACCTAGTTCTGCCACTGTGCCCCCTACTGCTTCTCTGCATTCCTAGGATTGGCGCAGTTTCAATATATTTAAATTAATTAAATAGGTTGTCTTTAAAAAGAGAAAGGAAAATACAACAACAGCAACTGCAGTGTGTGTTCTCACAGCATGGCATGCCTGGGGAACAGGTGGCAGGGAGGGGACACATAGTAAAAGTTCTAAGTGTTTATCCATACTAAAGACTGAATTAGGTTGTATGGGGTTTTTTGTTGCTTGTTTGTTTGAATGTGTGTATTCAATTACCAGTGAATTGACATCATAATAATAAATGCATTTCTCTCATCTTCAATGATGGAGAATAAGTTTGGGAGTGATTATTGGTTATTGGAGCCCTAACTTCTTTGGTTATTGGAGTTTTCATATAAACCTCTCTGTGCTCTGATTAGTTTATTCTACTTCAATTTGGCAGAATGGGTGGGGTTCAGGATGAGGCATGTCATCATCATAAGCCTCAATGGATGTGTCATATGCAGGTAGGTTATACTGGGTGCTGTAGTAAGAGCTGTACGAACACAGCAGGCAAAGGGCTCTCCATGAAAACTATGGCTGGTTTTCAGTTCAGCATCCTCATTGGTATTCTTTCTGCCTGAAATCTCTGGTCTCCTATTCTGACCAACTTTTACACTTCCTTCAAGACTCAAACTCTTCTTGGCTATCACATTCCAGGGTGCTTTTTCCGACACTTGTGACCCTAATCCTTAGGAGCCCTTCTGGTATGTTCTACTAACACATTGTGTTGGTCCCTCGCGTGGCACTCCACCCCACCTGTCCCCATACTGATTAATGAGAGCAGCCCCACCTCACACACCTGGCTGAGTTGCATGTGTCTTTGTATCTTTAGCATCTAGCAGAGGGCTTGGCTCGTTACTGGTGCTCATTAAAAGCTATGACAGGCAAGTAGGCCATCTGACAGGAAAGAGCCAAAGGAAGGCACTTGAAGGTTCATTTAAGTCATATATGTATGTAGTTTTAAAAAACTTATAAGACTGGCTATGAAAAAATAGCTCAGAGGCAAACACTTTGAACTCTTTTTGCTGATTTTTTTTTTGCACCCATATCTTTGGCACAGTTATGCTTCATCTTGATTTTTTCATTTCTAAGCCTTCCGCTCCATGGAAGTTCGGGGTTTAGCTCTTTCACTTTCCTATCATTAGTGTATGATATGCACTTACTACTCTCTCCCTGTCCCTACTATATGGTCCACACTTTCCCTCAGTAAATTTGTCGTGGAATTTTGGTTAGGCCACTGTTCAAGTTTGATATTGTAATACTTATGTAAAACATTATCAACCAGAAGAACCATGTCGTGCACTAGAATTACATTTCTGCCAGTCATCCCCCTCATTTTCTGGGTGAAAAGAAAACTAAGAGAAAATGAGTAACTTTGCCAAAAACATTTGGCCAGTTAATGCCAGAACCAGGATCAAAAATTAGTCTTCTAATTCCCTGTAAAATAGTTTTCCATGACATCAAGCTGCTTCTCAAAAAAAAATTACTTTTAAAATTTTAAAATCTTACTGAGCCAATTTGAAGAAAAGCCAAAACTTTACATGATTATATCAAAATATTCTTTACACTTAACTTTCATTTTACTCAAACAATCCCTGGTGACAGCTCATATTTCTTATAAACCAGAACTGAAATAAATGTAGATAAAGACCCGAGCAAATAACTTAGGGCTAGAAAGAATGTAGTCTGGTTTTTCATTTTGAAGATGAAAAAACTGAAGCCCAGATAGGTTAAATGGCTTGCTCAGCACCATGCAGCAAGTTAGGGGCCACACTGGGCTGAAGTTCATGTTCAAGCTGTCAGCCCCTTACTCTCCTTGTACTGTATATAACCCATCCTCTCAAACACTGCTTAGGTCCTCTCAAGGCACGCTTTGTTTGTTTGGCTAAAATTTGTCTTGTACAGATGTCTAACCTCATTCTCTATCTACACTAAACTTACACCTAAAAATGACATTAAGACAGGTCAATATAAATCAAAAGTGGAGTATAAAGTATGTTTCTTAAACCCAGAATTCTGCTAAACTACTTCACATGGCTGCACAACTAGAATACTACACTGTGTTAGGACTGGAGCACAATGATGTCAGTGGAAGGATAAAGACATGAAAACAGTCCTAAGTGTCGTAAGAATTATAATGACGTAATAGAAGACAGTACAAGCACTGAGAGGACACAAGGGAAGGTCTGGCTGCCACCCCACTCACCCCAGTTCTGCCCCAAACCCCAGATTAATTTGGCATCTCTGTGGGTTGTGTTGTGTTCTCTCCTCTCTCCCATGTATGATCGCCTTCATTGCCTAGTGACCATGTCATGGCGCTCAGAGCCAAGCATACACGCTACATGTGCCCAAGATCATGTTGCCTTCTGCCCTCAGCCTGCCTGGCTACCAGAGACTGGCCCAGCTGAAGCAATCCTCAGATGAGGCACAGAGGGAGATGAGTGGGATGGGGCTCAGGGAACAATGGGAGGCAAATGCAAATGGATCTTGTTGGAATGCCTCCGGCACTTCTGTCCTTAAAGGAGTATGAGCTTCAGGATGTAAACGGAAAACAGGCAGATTCACACTATTAAAGAAACTTGTGACACATGGACATAAACTAAAGGGGGGAATGTTGGGGGAGGGGGTGTGCAGGGTGGAGGGGAATGAAGGGGGGGAAATGGGACAACTGAAATGGCATAATCAATAAAATATATATATAAAAAGAGAAACTGAAAAACTTAGACAAAGGAGAAAACAACAAACTGGTCTCTGTTTGCTTATCAGAACCCCTAATTAATTACAGTCACTAAAGAAATTGTTTGTTTCTATATAATTATCATGTAGCTCAATGTCAGTGATATGGGACATAAATTTTTATCGTATCAACTATGCCTCAAATTTCATTAGAAAGCTTTACCCTTTGATATTCAGTGTTTTAAGGTTGGTGCCAGCATAGAACATGAACCTGCAGACCGAGCCTTCACAACCTATGACTAAGAGAATGTTTCACCTTACAAGAGCTAATAGTATTTTTTCTTTTACCCTAAAGTTCCTGCTCTCCAACTTCCCTCCTTAAGTTCCAGGAGAGCAGTTATCAGATTTCTGTGCATTTTCAGTTGTCAGCACTGAGCCATATTCTACAGCTTTGAAATGACCACAAGGGCAGTGCCAGTTGTTCATTTATTCATCAGACACTTACTGGGCTTCTGTGATACTCAGAGATCCTGTGCCAGGAGCTAACACGATAGGAAGAGTAAGACCCAGCCCTGTGCTCTCTAGTCCAGAGCCTAGAATCAATGCCACCTTAGTTTCTGGCCATGCTCCCTCACACACCACAGCACTGATTCACCATGATGCTGTTTATCACTAAAATACATTTTTTCTGTTTTTTAAGTATATTTTTATTGCTGTTCAGTTACAGTTGTCCCCACTCCCCCCCACCCATTGCTTTCCCCTGCCCCGTCCAACCCCTGCTCCCAAAGACAATCCCCACCCCACTGTTGTTGTTCATGGGTCCTTTGTACATGTCCCCCTTCTTAACCCTATTATCCTGCTCCCCCTCCTTTATGTATCACTGAAATGTTTTCTTTAAAAAGAGTATGTGTGTATATGTATATGGATGCACACCTATACACAAATACATAAACATACCATAATAAAAGTGTTCACTTTACATTTACTTAATAGATGCACTGTGGCCATATTGCATGTGGTGTTTTACAGTCTCAGCCCATTTGAACTAGTGCAGCATATGGAAGCTCTCCTCACACAGTAAGCCTTAGAGCCCCAAACCATGAATGCCTACAGCTAACGAGTGATGCGGCACACTGTCCTGAGTGCTGCGGGTGTGTGGAGCATAGAGCTCACTCCCATATGGCCCCTCCTCCTTCCACTGTTGCACTGTGCTGAATGGTTTTGACCCATAGCGGCTGTCAAGAAGTGTTTGAGGATGCTGGGCCTGTTGGAAGCAAAGGAACACTTTATTGCTAGAAGTGAAAAACAGACTTTACAAGAACTACATGTGCCTTAAAGAATTCTTTGAGAAAACTGGGTAAACATTAATAGTCAATGGCTTTAAACAGGTATTATAGTCTGGGATGGTGAAGCAACAATTGTACGGAGGATAGTTGGAAAAAATGAAGATTAGTGGCAAAATATGACTTCAGCAGAAACAAACTAAATGGAAAACCAGTTGCCAGTGGTTGATACGGGAAACACATCTCCACAGGGAATATGCTGTAATAACCTGCCCGGCACTGATTCAGTTAGTGTTCCTATTTTCTGAAATGAATTTCCCATGCTGAATGCATTTGCGTGGAGCTGTGGTCAGTGCTTCCAGGCGTTTTTAGAACCTGGGTCATATTAAACCCATTTTTGCTTCTACCCCTCTAGTGGGAGGATGGCTTTTCCACCCACCCTTCCATGTCCTGGCTACACTTGATAGTGTAGAGCACTCTGTTGACATGGAAAGTGCAAGAGCTTTAAAATTGCCAGATAGGCTTTGTGTTTCAGAGAGAGCACACAACCCCAGTATTAGGCTGACATCATTTAGCTTCAGGAATGATAAAAGCACACGGCAGGGTGTTTCTGTGCCAGGGCCACCTTGCAAATAACAAAACCAAAGCATTTTACACTGTTTGCTGTGGTTGAGGCAATGCTGCACCACTAACCTCCTTGGTGGCAGTGGAGATCTTTGGCCAGGCTTGCAGTTACTCTGGTGTTGCCTGTTAACCTTTTGGTGGATCTTTAAAATAGAAAGGGTAGGATGTGTAAAGACCTGGCAGTTTGCCCCACCCCCACTGTCTTGGGATTTAATGAGCAGTTGTTTTTGTGAGAATGTTTAGAATACTGAATGAGCTGGTGCGAAGTGATGGTAGGAAGGTCAACTACGTTCCATATTCTCAGATTTTCCACAAATCTTCTTCATCTTTTTTTCCTATTTGAATTGAAATAGGAAAGAAATGAATATAGGAAGTACTCTAAGTAAAGTGAGAGGTTACTTTGGATGGATTTTGCAGCCTCATAGTTTCACTTTGACAATCAAGCAGACAGCTCTGTCTGGGCCAAAGAGCAAGGACAGAGAGCACCACCATCAGCTCGGAGGCTGTGGCAGGGCTGCCTGTGAGGGGCCTGGCCAGAGACTGAGCTAAGGCTTTGGAAGGAATCTGAGTCAAGCTGAGGGAGGTGCAGGATGGGGCTTTCAGAGCCAAAGGGCCCACTTGTTCTCTCCTCTGTTAGATGGCTCTCTGCTGTCCAGTGTCTGGGCTCTGCTGTTTGCCAGTTATGGGTTGGCAGGCAGAGCAGGGGAAGAGTCCCAGGACACACCCCACTGACAGCTTATTGTGGAGAGGATTATGTGCAGAAGGTGTAATTCTTAGTATTTTATCCCCAGCAGCCTCACACACATGCATTTAATACATATATATGTTAAGATCCTCTTATGTTCAAGAATGTATATATAGCCACTGTGCCAACTACTACTATCAGATAATAATAAATAAAGTACTCATAAATTGATATTTTGCCCTCCTTTTAGCCCAAGTCTGTGAAATCCATAATGTTTCATTCATTTTAATCAGACTCAGTGGTTTTTTTTTTGCACACTATTGGACCTAGTGAAAAGGGTCATTCCAATGAAAAAGTCCTTTGTTAGAAACTACAAACTTAAATAGAGAAATGACATAGGATGCATAAAGAGGTGTGTTCCAGAATATCACATCAGATAGAGGAAGGTGGATGTTTTGGGTTATAGTTCCAATTTCTTAAAATATTTACCAAGCATATCACTTGTGCCAAAAACACAAAATATGCATGTCTCTAGAAGTGTTCAAGCAGGAAGGAGGAGGGTAAGACAGAATTGGGTTGAGTTTCAGGAAGTGGGCAAAGGGCTCCAGCCCAAAGTGAGGATGGAGGGGCTGCTGGTGGACAAAGGACAAGAACCCTTTCTCTGTGGGAAACTTTACCCACCCCTTCAGAGCAAGATCTGCTGCGGGACAAACCATGGATGGTACAGTCCACTTCTCACCTCTAATGTTGCAATTGCTCTAATAAGTATTTGTCTGTGATATCCCACTGCCCCACCCCATACCCCATTCTTCCACCTCTGCCTGCTTGCTGATTCCTAGACATTCAAAGGAAAGACTCCATTTCTCAATTAATGATAAAAGCACTTGCAATGTGAATGTCCCTTGGGGTTAATTATTTAGTATGAATGAACATTAGCTATGGTTTAATTTTTTAATATTAATGATCAAAAATCAAAATTCTTTCCTGTTTTCTGAGAATGAGGAAGGATTAAAAAGGGTAGGAAGTCATTGAGTATTTGAAAGCAAATGTTGCTACCAGCCAGGGAAGAAATGAAGATCAATTGTATGCTTGCTGGCTTTGTCGGAGATTAAAAATGAAATATACAGATGCTGCCTATGGACAAGGTGTTTTTTGTCATGCATTATCATTGTAGAAGCTGCATGTTACTAAAGAAAATTGGGTGAAGGTCAGCTTTCTTTTTAGCCAGTTTTCTTCATATGAAACACCATCATTCCTAAGGATATATTAATGTTACTTTCACTGTATCTATGAAAGAAATTTCTAACTTGTGAGTAATAATAATCTGAGAAAATAATGTTTTAGGCAGATGTTTTCAGTACTTCATTATGGCCTGTATCTCCCTGTGCTGTGACTTTGTTCCCCTTATCAATATCCTCCTGGAAACATAGATCCCATTTTGTGAATCTGTATTTCAATGAATAGTAGATGTATCATAAACATGCACAGAAATGTTTGAATAAGAGAATGAATGAATGAATGAATGAATTCAATTGCCTGCTAGTCAAGAAAATTGTAGGCAACTGTAATAAGTAGGATTTCTGTCAGATATTACTATGGCAACTTTTGATATCAGAAAACTTGATGTACATCTTGTTAGAAGTAGGACATCCTCTAAAAGGTCAAGATAATATCATCTGCCCAACTGCCTCTCAGTCACCATTTAATACAATAATCAGTTAGTTCTCATGCAAGTGACTCCAAGTAGCAGAAAATCCAACCAACTAGCTTAAACTGTAAGGACATTTATTATTTGCTTATGTCGAAGATCAGAGGTGAGTGACTCCAAGCTGGTTCAGCAGCTCAGCAATGCTATTAGGCACATAGGCTCCTCTATCCATTCTTCTGCCACCTTCTTTTGTTGCCACATGGTCAACAGATGGAGACAACAGCTCTAGGCATCACATCCTCACTGTGTCCCAAAGCACCAAGTGCCTATGTGTTGAAGGGGAGGGAGGGTGGTGCATCAAAGGAGCGAGAGCTCTTCTTTTACCTGGTAGAAAAGCTTTCCTGAAGTCTCCTGACAGACTTTCTCTTACATCTCAGGTTACATGCCTTACCCTAGTTCAATCAGTGGCAAAGGGGAGTGGGATCGCTCTGCTTAATTCCAGCCAACCATGATTCTTCCGACTTCCATTTAAAAGAGGAAAGAGGGAGTGGGTGTTGGGTAGGCAATTGTGGAGGGTCTGCTGAGCTGCACCAATCTCTGCTGGAAAATGGGAATCAGCTGTGCCACACAGTCATGCCTCCAAGGGCTAACTTTTCTTCCAGGGATGTATTCTGGTAGTCTGTATCATTTCACTGATGGTTTTTTAAAGATTATGAGCTTGAGGAGGAGCCTAAAATATATGGGCCTTGCCCAGAATTCCAGGGCTTTTCGTGAGTCATGTCCCTTCCCTGTTCTAGCTTTGGGTTCCTGTACTCTTCAACATTTTGATGAGTTATAATTTACAAGGTCCCTGTTTTTTCCATTTTAATTCATATGAAAGAGGATAGCAATTTTTAGGACTATGGCGTAATTACCTAACTGTGTCAGCTATGAGAAATACATCCAAGGTATCAGCATGTGCATCAATTGGCTTCAAAATATGTAACAGTTCACAATATTTTGTGGTTTGAGGAAAGTTGTGATCCATTTAAGTGAATAAGTGCAGTAATGTCTATTTCAGTAATTGAAATGACTTATTTGAGCTCTTTCTAGGTGAAACCATTCACCTTGGAATGAGGAAATGCATTCCAAGTCCTCAACACATACTTCAGGGCATTCAGCAGTTCATCATCAGTTCTCTAACCAGTGGTTCTGTAGCACCTGTCTGTCCCCAGGAAACAAGCTTCCTCAAATGATCGGCCTTGCCTAGTATCTGTTTCAGTTTCTGTCCTGGGTCCGACTTGTGTCTTTCATAAATCATTGTCACTTCATGTAAAAGATGCCCTAAAATGGCTTTGAAAATATTTTTGCAGATGTGCTCTTCCCACCCACTTAGAGAAATATATTCCTGTGAAAATCCCTGGATTTTTTGGTATGTTTTTCTCTGGAATAAATCTGTATGGGCTGATGATAGTGTTTGTCAAGAATTTGTCAGTTTTGAAAAATCTCTAGACTCCCAGGTGGGGTTGGTGTGGGGCTGCCATCTTGGCAGTGTGAGCAGTGCCATTCTCAGCAGATGGCCTGGCAAGACACACCGGTGATAAACCACACATTAGTTCCTTTCTGCCCAGAAATCTCACAGCCAGTTTTCTGCCTCCCTGTTGGCCCATTGTAGGTATCTCTGTGACTTCAAGAGCATGATTTGGGAGGTAACTGAACTGGAGTAATTTGAGGGCCTTTTTCCTTTGCCTTGTGCCATCATTTTTAGTAATGGTTCTTAACAAGCTATTATTTTCTTACAACAGAATTACTAGATTGTGTGAAATGTCTAAAGAAGATGAATAATTTTTTATGAAAGTAAAGTTACCAGACACACAGACACTTGCTTTCTCTACCTCTTCTGAAGTTTTTCACTTGCTATTTAAACAGTACACCTTAACACACACACACAGAGACCAGAGTGAGGAATGGTATTCAGAACAGTTATTTCAGTAATTCTGCCACTGTTCTGACTATTTTTGTAGTTTATCTTTCAGAATTGGCCTATAGAATAGTCATAACTCTCATAAGCAAACTAATCTCATTATTGCATAATTGTACCTGGTTTTGACTAAAACTCCAGCTTCATCACCTTATTTACCAGATTTGGAATCATTGAGTCAGTCAGAACATGTCAACGCTAGGTGGGATGGTAGACATCATTGAGTTCAAACCCATTCATTTCTGATAAGAAAGTTGAGGCTCAGAGAAAATTGACTTGCCAAAGGGTACATATATAGCAAATTAGCAAATAGTTTATATCAGAAATCAACTCCAAGTATCCTTTGGCTCTTTGGTAAAAATAAAATCTAGTTTTAAAGAATACATAATTGCCACTATTAGAGATATTAAAAAATAATCCACCATGGATTCTGCACATCCTTCCAGAAGCAGTCCACAAGTGTTTTAAGCAATGACAGCACTACTATTATAGATGTATACAATATAAGCTTATAATAACTCTATCTCAATGAGTAAGCTCCATTATGTTTATTTAAAAAATCAGACTGAAATCATAACATTTATACAGATTTCTTCTTTTTATTTTTCAATTACAGTTTACTTTCGGTATTACTTTGTATTGCTTTCATGTGTACAGAATGGTGGTTAGACAATTATATGCTTTATAAAGTGTTACCCCCATGATTTCCAGGACCCACCTGGCATCATACATACTTATCATGATATTATTCACTATATTCCCTGTGCTGTACTTTACATCCCCATAACTATTCTGTAACAGCCAATTTGTACTTCATTTTTTACCTCTTTCACCCAGTCCCCTAACCTCTTCCTCTCTGGCAACCATCAGTCTGTATGCTGTGTTAAGGAATTTGTTTCAGTTTTATTTGTTCATTTATTTTGTTCTTTAGATTCCACAAATAAGTGAAACATATGATATTTGTCTTATTTCACTGAGCATAATACCCTCCAGGCCATTCATGCTGTTGCAAATGGTAATATTTCATTGTTTTTATGGTTTTTGTAATATTCCATTGTATGTATGTACAACAGCTATTTTTATCAACTCGTTTATTGATGGAAATTTGGGCTGCTTCCATATCTCAGCTATTGTGAATAATGCTGCAGCAAACATAGGGGTGCATATAGTATTTTTAATTAGTGTTTTTGGTTTCTTCAGATAAATACCCAGAAGTGGCATCACTGGGTCATAAAGCATTTCTATGTTTAATTTTTCTGAGGAAACTCCATACTGTTTTCCACATTGGCTGCACTAGTCTGCATTCCCACCAGCCGTACACTATGGTTCCCTTTTCTCCACATCCTCACCAGCACTTGTTGCTTGTTGATTTATTGATGATAGCCATTCTGACAGGTGTGAGGTGATATCTCATTGCGGTTTTAGTTTGCATTTCTCTGATGATTAGTGATATTGAACATCTTTTCATATGTCTATTGGGCATCTGTATGTTCTCTGGAGATGTGTCCGTTCAGGTCCTCTGCCAATTTTTTATTGGATTGCTTAATTTTGGGGTGCTATGTAGTATAAGTTCTTTATAAATTTGGGAGAGCAACCTCTTATCAAATTTATCATTGTAAATATACTCTTTCATTCATGGGGTTGTCTTTTTATTTGTAGATGATTTCCTTTGCTCTGCAAACTTTTTTGTTTAAACTAGTCTCACTTATTTATTTTTCTTTTGTTTCCCTTGCCAGGAGAGATATATCAGAAAAAAATGTTGCTAAGAGAACTGTCACAGATATTACTACCTAGGTTTTTTTCTAGGATTTTTATGGTTTGAAGTATTACATTTCTTTAATTCATTTTTCTTTGTTCTTGTGAATGGTATAAAGAGTTGGTCTAGTTTTATTTTTGTTGCAAGTATCTCTGTCCAATTTTCCCTACACCATGTGTTGAATAGACTGTCTTGGCCCCATTGTGTGACCCTGAAGTATAGTTTGATATCAGGTAGTGTGATTGCTCCAATTTTGTTCTTCTTTCTCAAGATTGCTGAGGTTGTTCCAGGTTTTTGCAGTTTCATATAAATTGCTGCATTATTTGTTCCAGCGCTGTAAAATATGGCATTGGTATTTTGATAAGAATTGTGTTGAATCTGTAGATTGCTGTGGGTAGTATAGACATTTTAATGATTTTAATTTTTCTTATCTGTGAACATAGTATATGCTTCCATTTATCTGTATTATCTTAATTTTTTTCTTTAGTATCTTATACTTTTTTGAGTACAGGTCCTTTACCTCTTTGGTTAAATTTATTCCTTGGTGTTTTTTAATGTGATTGTAAATGCAGTTGGTTTTTAGTTTCCCTTTTGGTAGTTCATAAATGGTGTATAAAAATGCAACTGACTTCTGAATATTTATTTTCCATCCTGCTACTTTACTGAATTCATTTATCAGTTCTAATAGTTTTTTGGCAGAATCTTTAGGGTTCTCTATATACAGTATCATGTCATCTGCAAATAATGACTGGTTTACTTGTTCTATTCCCGTTTGGCTGCCTTTCTTTTCTTCTTTTCTGATCACTGTGGCTAGGACTTCCAGTGCTATGTTGAATGACTGGCAAAAGTAGACATCCCTGTCCTGTTTCTGATCTTAAGGAAAAAGCTTTTAGTTTTTCCCAGTTGAGTATGGTGTTGGCTATGGGTTTGTCATATATCACCTTTATTATGTTGAGGTATGTTCTCTCCATTCCCACTTTCCTGAGAGTTTTTATCATAAATGGGTGCTGGATTTTGTCAAATGTTTTTCTGCATCTATTAACATAATCATATTATTTTTATCCTTCATTTTGTTCATATGGTATATCACATTAATTGATTTACAAATATTGTACTAACCTTGCATCTTCAAAATGCATCCTACTTATTCATTATATATCATATTTTTAATGCATTGCTGGGTTCACTTTGCTAATATTTTGTTGAGGATTTTCGCATCTATGTACATCTGGCGTATTGGCCTATAATTTTCTTTGTTAGCAGTGTTTTGTAATGAGGATAGCGATGGACTTATAAAAGGAGCTTGGGAATCAGCCCTTCTCTTGAATTTTTTGGAATAGTTTGAAAGGATAGGGGAGGGACTTACACCAAGATGGAGGCGTAGGTGGAAACACTCTGCCTTCTCTCACAACCAAGTTTAAAAACAACGAAGTTTTAGCAACAGAAACGCAGCCAAACCACAGGAAATTGAACTATATGGAAGTCTGACAACGAACCATTCAGCCAAACCGGTTAGAGGGGCAGAACCAGCAGCAGAGTGGGCTTGGGCAGGAAAGAACCACTGAATGGACGCGCAGGCAGTGGGCAGATCCCAGGTGTGGAGTAGCAGGGGACGGACCCACTGAGGGTGCAAGGTGGCAGGCTGATTTTGGTCACACATCTGTGCGCAGATAAACCAGTGAAGGAGGCAGCGGTGAGACGGACCGTGCAGGCCCCAGTGGCGGGAAGCGGCAGAGGAGACCGCTATTGTCCCTCTCTGACCCCACCCCCACATACAGTGTCACAAACCAGCAACCTAGGTTGCCCAGCCCTGGTGAACATCTAAGGCTCCGCTCCTCATACCTAATGGGCGCAAACAGAGCAAAACATTATGGCTCAAGAACAGCTCAAAGCCCCAGAGCCAATAACTCTAAGCGACCAAGAGATAGCCAACTTATCAGATGCACAGTTCAAAACACTGGTGATCAGGATGCTCACAGAACTGGTTGATTTTAGTCACAAATTAGAGGAACATATGAAGGCTAAACTAATTGAAATGAATGGAAATGCACAGGAAACCAATAGTAATAGAAATGAAACTGGGACTCAGATCAGAGTAGTTGACCAGAAAGAGGAAACAAATGACCAAACAGAAAAGGATGAAGAAACAAGAATTCAAAAAAATGAGGAGAGGCTTAGGAACCTTCAGGACATCTTTAAACTTTCCAACATCAGAATTATAGGGGTACCAGAAGGGGAAGAGGAAGAGCAACAAGTGAAAAACTTATTTGAACAAATAATAAAGGAGAATTTCCCCAATCTGGCAAAGGAAATAGACTTCCAGGAAATCCAGGAAGCTCAGAGAGTCCCAAAGAAGTTGGACCCAAGAAGGAACACACCAAGGCACATCATCATTATATTAGCCAAGATTAAAATGAAGGAGAGAATCCTAGAAGCAGCAAGAGATAAGGGGACAGTCACCTACAAAGGAGTTCCCATCAGACTGTCAGCAGATTTCTCAAAAGAGACCTTACAGGCAAGAAGGGGCTGGAAAGAAGTATTCCAAGTCACGAAATCCAAAGACCTACAACCAAGATTGATCTATCCAGCAAAGCTTTCATTTAGAATGGAAGGGCAGATAAAGTGCTTCTCAGATAAGATCAAATTCAAGGAGTTCATCATCACCAAGCCCTTATTATATGAAATGTTAAAGGGACTTACCTAAAAAAAAGAAGATAAAAAAGATGAACAGTGAAAGGACAGCAAACTCACAGTTATTAACAACCACATCTAAAACAAAAGCAAACTAAGAGGACAGCTAGATCAGGAGTGCAACCATAGAAATGAAGATCACATGGAGGGTTAGCAATAGGGGAGTGGGAGAAGGAGAAGGGGGGAGGAGGTACAGAAAATAAGTAGCATAGATGGTAGGTAGAAAATAGACAGGGGGAGGGCAAGAATAGTATGGGAAATATAGAATCTAAAGAACTTGAGACACATGGTCATAAACTAAAGGGGGGGGGAATGGTGGAGGAGGGTGTGTGCAGGGTGGAGAGGAATGAAGGGGAGGAATAGAACAACTGTAATGGCATAATCAACAAAATATATTTTTAAAAAAAGAAGGGATAGGTGTTAGTTTTTTGAATGTTCAGAAAAATTCACCTGTGAAGCCATTTGGTCCAGGACTTCTGTTTGCTGCTGGTTTTTTGATTACTACTTCAATATTACTAGTTGTAATCAGTCTGTTCAGATTTTCTGTTTCTTCTTTATTTAGTTTTAGAAGATTATATGTTTCTAGAAATTTATCCATTTCTTCCAGATTATACAAGTCGTTGGCATATAGTTATTTGTAATATTTTCTTATAGTCCTTTGCATTTCTCTAGTGTCCATTGTTAGTTCTCCTCTTTCATTTCTGATTTTATTGATTTGGGTCCTCTCTCTTTTTATCTTGATCATTTTGGTTAAAGGTTTATCGATCTTGCTTATCTTTGCAAAGAACCAGTTCTTGGGTTTGTGTGTGTGTATATATCTATATATATGTTTTTGAGACTCAGTATCATTTATTTGCACTCTGTTCTTTATTATTTTCTTTCTTCTGTTCACTTTGGGCTTTGTGTTCTTTTTCTCAGTTCTTTAGGTATACAGCTAAATTGTTTATTTGGGATTTTTCTTGCTTCTTGATGTAGGCCTGTATTGCTATGCATTTCCCTCATGGGACTGTTTTTGCCATGTCTCAGATTTTGTGTTGTTACATTTTCATTTTCATTCATCTCAAGGTAACTTTTGATTTCTTTCTTGATCTCATTGTTAGCCCATTCATTGTTTAATAACATGTTATTTAGCCTCCATGAATTTGTGTGTTTGTTGGTGTTTTTTCTTGTAATTGATTTCTAGCATCATATCATTGTGGTCAGGGAACATGTTTGTGTGATATGATTTCAATCTTCTTAAATTTAATAGAGACTCTTTTGTGTCGGGACAGGTGGTCTGTCCTAGAAAGTATACCATGTGCATTTGGAAGTAATGTTTATTCTGCTGATTAGGAGTGAAATGACCTAAAGATATCAGTTGAATACATGAAGCCTAGCATGTCATTTTAGGCTGCTGATGCCTTGTTGATTTTTTGTCTTAAAGTTTTATCCATTGATGTCAATGGGGTGTTAAAATCCCATACTATGACTGTATTACTGTCATTCTCTCTTTTTATGTCCATTGATTTTATTTATATATTTAGTGCTCTTTTATTGGGTGCATAATTTTTTATACAGGTTATCTTCTTGTCGAATTGATCCCTTTATCATTATTTGTCCTTCCTTTCATTGTAGCCTTTGTTTGAAAGTCTATTTTTCTCATATATGTATTGCTAGCTCAGCTTTTTTTCATATCTGTTTGCATATGAATACCTTTTTTATATCTATATTTTCCATCTATATACCTTCATTATGTAGTGGATTTCTTGCCTATATTTAAGTCTTGTTTTCTTATCTATTCAGCTCCCCTGTGTCTTTTTATTGGAACACTTAATCCATTGTCATTTAAGGTAATTATTGATAGGTAAGTATCTATAGCCATTTTATTCTTTTCAACTATGTTCTTCTCTTTTCTTCTTAAAACATTTTAATATTTATTGTAATACTAGCTTGGTGATAATGAACTTTTTAGCTTTTCCATGTCTGCAAATCTCTTTATTTCGCTTTCAGTTTTTTTATTCTTTATTTAACCTTAATTATATATTTTTCCCATTACTATTCAGTCCCCTTATACCCTCCTTGCCCCAGCAGTCACCACACTGTTGTCTGTGTCTATGAGTCCTTTTTCCTTTTGGCTCAATTGCTCCCTAACCTCCCAACTAGCTGTCAGCTGTTCTCTAGGAAACTTTCTTTCCTTTGGTTGTTAGTTCAGTTTGTTCATTAGATGCCACATATGAGTGAAATCATATGGTATTTGCCTTTCTCTGACTGACTTATATCACTTAGCATTATATTCTCCAGGTCCATCCATACTGTTGCAAAGGGTAAAATATTCTTGTTTTTTATAGCCAAGTAGAATTCTATTGTGTAAATACCCTATGGTTTTTTTTATCCACTCGTGTATTGATGAATACTTGGGCTGCTTCCATATCTTGGTGATTGTAAATAATGCTGCAATGAATATAGGGGTGCTTATGTTCTTTTGAATTAGTGTTTTGGGTTCCTTCAGATATATTACCAGAATTGGGATCAGTCAGATCCATTTTTAATTTTTTGAGCTTATCCCCATATTGCTTTTTACAGTAGCTGTACCAGTCTGCATTCCCACCAGCAGTGCAAAAGGGTTCCCCTTTCTCTGTATCTTTGCCAGTGCTTATTTTTTAATTTATGATAGCCATTTTTACAGGTGTGAGATGGTATCTCATCATGGTTTTGATTTGCATATCTTTGATGATTAGTGACATTGAGCATCTTTTTATATGTCTATTGGCTATCTGTTTGTCCTCTTTGGAGAAGTGTCTATTCAGGTCCTTTGCCAATTTTTTAAATGGGTTGTTTGTTTTTTTGGTGTTGAATATGTTCTCCCATTCTGTGGGTTGTCTTTTTATTTTGGTGATGATTTCCTTTGCTATGCAAAAACTTTTTATTTTGATGAAGTTCCATTTGTTAATTTTTTCACTTGTTTCTCTTGCCTGAGAAGATACATCTGATAAAATATTTCCATAAGCAGTGTCTAAGATTTTGCTGCCTATATTTTCTTCTAAGGTTTTTATAGTTTTGGATCTAACATTTAAGTCTTTGATCTATTTTCAATATATTCTTGTGTGTGATGTAAGAAGGTATAGTTTCATTTTTCTGCATATATCTGTCCCATTTTCCCAATACCATTTATTGAATAAACTGTCTTTAGCCCATTTGATGTGTTTACTTCTTCTGTCAAATATTAATTGATTATAAAAATGTGTGTTTATTTCTGGGCTCTCCGTTGCATTGATCCATGTTGTCTGTTTTTATGACAGGCTGTTTTGATTACTGTGGCCTTGTAGATAGTGTGAATCCTCCAACTTTGTTCTTCTTTCTCCAGATCACTGTTGCTATGTGGGTGCTTTTGTGGTTCCACATACGTTTTTGAAATATTTGTTCTAGTTCTGTGAAATACATCATTGGAATCCTGATAGGAATTGCATTGAATCTATAGATTGCTTTGGGTAGTATGGACATTTTAATGATGTTAATTCTTCCTATCCATGAATTTGGTATGTGCTTCCACTTATTTGTATCTTCTTCAATTTCTTTCTTCAGTGTCTTACAATTTTCTGAGTACAGGTCTTTTACATCCTTGGTTAGGTTAATTCCTAGGTATTTCTTTTTTTTCTTTTTTTTTGTAAGAAATTGTGAATGGGATTTTCTTAGTTTTGCTTTCTGTTAGTTTGTTATTGGCATATAAAAATGCAACTGATTTCCAAATATTAATTTGTATCCTGCTACTTTACTAAATACATTTATCCATTCTAGTAGGTTCTTGGTGGAATCCTTGGGATTCTCTATGTATAGTATCATGTCATCCACAGGTAAAAACATTTTTACTTCTTCCTTTCCAATTTAAGTGCCTTATATGTCTTCTTGTCTGAATGCTGTGACTAGGACTTCCAGAACTGTGTTGAATAAAAAGGGTGAAAACAGACATCCCTGTCTTGTTCCTGATCTTAAGGGGAACACTTGCAGTTTTTGCCTCTTGAATATAATGCTGGAAGTAGGTTTGTCATATATGGCCTTTATTACATTTAGGTATATTCTCTCTATTCCTACTTTACTGAGAGTTTTTTTATGCTTTTATCATAAATGGGTGCTGGATTTTGTCAAAAGCTTTTTTCTCATCTGTTGATATAACCATGTGGTTATATCCTTCATTTTGTTTATGTGGTGAATCACATTTATTGATTTGTAAATATTGTACCAGCCTTGCATTTCTGGAATAAGTTCTACTTGATCATGGTTTATGATCTTTTTGATGTATTGCTGTATTTGGTTTGCTAATATTTTGTTGAGGATTTAATATCTATGTTCATCAGTGATATTGGCCTATAATTTTCTTTCTTAGTCATGTCTCTATCTTATTTTGGAATTAGGATAATGTTGGCCTCACAAAATGAGTTTGGGAGCCTTCTCTTCTCTTGAATTTTATGAAATAGTTTGAGAAGGGGAGGTGTTAGTTCTTCTTGGAATGTTTGGTAAAATTCACCTGTGAAGCAATGTAGTCCAGGATTTTTGTTTGTTGAGAGTTTTTTGATTACTGCTTCAATTTCACTAGGTGTAATCTGCCTATTCAGATCCTATGATTCTTCCTGATTTATTTTTGGAAGATTTTATGTTTTTAGGAATTTATCCATTTCATCCAGGTTTTCCAGTTTCTTGCCATGTAACTGTTCATAATATTTTCTTATAACTCTTTGTACTTCTTGGGTGTCAGTTGTTATTAATCCTCTTTCATTTCTGATTTTATTTATTTGGGTCCTTTCTCCTTTTCTCTTAATGAGTCTGGTTAAAGATTGTCAGTCTTGCTATTTTTTTAAAACCAACTCTTGGATTTCTTGACCTTTTGTATTTTTTTAGACTCCATTTCATTTCTGCTTTGATCTTTACTTCCTTCTTTCTCCTCACTTTGGCCTTTGTTGTTCCTTTTCAAGTTTCTTTAAGTGTGAAGTTATATTGTTCATTTGAGCTTTTTGCTTTTCAAGATAGGCCTGTAATGCTATGAATGTCCCCCTTAACATTGCTTTCCCAGTGTCCCACAGATTTTGGATTGTTGTGTCCTTATTTTATTTTGTTCCAAAGTACCTTCTGATTTCTTCCTTGATCTTATTATTCTCTCATCCATTGTTTAATAACATGTTATTTAGATTAATGTCTTTGTGTGCTTTTCAGTATTCCTAGTCTGGTTAATTGATTGATTTCTAGTCTCATAGCATTGTGGTTAGAGACTTTGCTTGATGTGATTTCAGTCTTCTTAAATTTATTGACACTTGCTTTGTGTCCTAGCATGAGGTCTATCCCAGAAAATGCTCCACATGCGCTTGAAATGTATGTATATTCTGCTGCTTTTGGGTGAAATGATCGGAAGAGCAATTAAATCCATTTAATCTACTATGTTGTTAAGGCCATTGTCTTTTTGTTGATTTTCTGCCTGGAAGATTTATCCATTAAAGTTAATGGAGTGCTAAAATCTCCAACTATGACTGTGTTTCTGTTGATCTCTCCTTTTATGTCCACCAATATTTACTTTACATACTTAGGTACTCTTACATTGGGTGTGTAAATGTTTACTGGAGTTATATCCCTCCCCCACTTCAGCTGCCACCCATGGCAGCCCGCCCAGCCAGCCCTCTTGCATCTTCTCCATGCTCCCTCAGTCATGTTGTGGTGAAATTCTTTTTCTGTCTGTCCATTGTTATTAGGCTTCTCTCCAGGCAGTGTTCGGTTGGTTATTTAAGATAATTTCTCTACAGTTTAGTTGTAATTCCAGATTTGTCCTGGGAGAAGGTTAATTCAGTTCCCACTTACTCCTCCACCATCTTGGATCATTTTTGCCTTCAATTATAAATGATAGTCTTGCTTGGTAGAGTAATCTTGGTTTGGCCCTTGCTTTTCATCACTTTGCGTATTTTATGCCAATTATTTCTGGCCTGAAATGTTTCTGTTGAGAAATCAGCTGACAGTCTTATGGGAGCTCCTTTGCAGGTAACTAACTTTCTCTTGTTGCTTTTAAGATTCTTTCTTTGTCTTTAAACTTTGCCATTTTAATTATATATCTTGGTGTGGGTCTCTTTGGGTTCATCTTGTTTGGTACTCTCTGTGCTTCCTGGATATGTGTGTCTTTTTTCTTCACCAGGTTAAGGAATTGTATAGCCATTATTTCTTCAAATAGGTTCTTGATCCTTGCTCTCTCTCTTTTCCTTTTGGACCCCTATGATGCACATGTTGTTATACTTGATGTCCCAGAGGTACATTAAACTGTCCTCATATTTATTTACTTATTTATTTAATTGCTGCTCTGATTGGGTATTTTCTGCTACCTTGTCTTACAAATTGCTGATTTGATGCTCTGCTTTATCTAACCTGATACTGATTCCTTCCTGTATGTTTACATATTGTATTCTTCATTTCTGCCTGATTTTTTTCTTATGGCTTCTATGTCTTCTTTTATGCTTGATATCTCTTTGTTGAAAGTTTTCACTAAATTCCTTTGGCATCCTTATAACCATTGTCTTGAACTCTGTATCTGGTAGCTTGCTTGCCTCTATTTCATTTCATTCTTTTTCTTGGGATTTCTCCTGTTTTTTCATTTAGGGCATGCCTATTTGTCTATCTGGCTATCTCTCTGTATTTATTTCTGTGTATTAGGCAGTCTTGATTGGGTAGCCTTATGTAGTAGGTGTTTTGTGGAGCTCAATGGCACAGTCTCCTTGATCACCTGAGCTAGTTGCTTAAGGAATGTCCTTTGTGTTAGGTATATGAGCCCTCCTATTGAACTTAATTGTTATTTGTTTGTTTGTGGGTGGCATTTACCCTCCAGCTGGCCATTAGGATCCTCTCCCACTGCAATGTATGAACAGTGTGTAGCAGCTGACCCCACAAAACAGAATTTGCCCCAACAGAGCCTTGTGCCTGCCAAGATCTTTCTTTGAGTGCGCCTCTTGTGGACCTAATTAGGTCGTGCTCTGATGAGATCTGAATCCTACCATTGGCTGTGTTGTATTGGGGGCTACCATGGTTAGATGCTGCCTGATGGCCAGCCCTGAGCTACCTGTTTTGAGCTACAAAGTAATCCACAGTTTGTGGCTGCCTTTGTTGGGCCTGGGTGTGCATGGGAGGGACCAAGCTGTGCACCAAGGCTTGTTTCCACCAGCACTGAGCCCAGGGGTAGGTCAGCAAAACGCCCAAGGCTACTTGACATCTTCCTTCACCTGGTAGTTGCCTATTAGGCTTAGTCACTGAAAGAGCCTCTGGTGGTCTGCAAGTTGTGTGAGGTAGGTTCTCAGTGACTCATCAGGTAGTGATACAGATTCAAACTCAGAGCCAGTGCTGGGTCTGAGGCCACTCATCAACAGTGTCAGGTTCATTAAGGTCACCAAGTGCTCTCAGACCACTGTTGTGGGCCAGAGTCTTGGGGTGTCATCAGAAGTTCATCAGAAGCCAGCAGAGTTCATCAAGCCCAAACAGAACAAAATTTGGTTGTGTGAAGGGAGGACGCTGCACAGGAATGGTGTCTGCAGTTGGTCATTCAAGGGAAAAATGGCCCCTGTCCAAGACTCTTGGCCCCAGCTCAGTTTTCCCTATAGTTTGCCTGGACCTCCTGTAACTTTTTCTGCACTGTGGGACCAGGTTGGCCACAGCCTGCTAACAGTATTCCAAAATGTAAGCCCAGTGGGGCAGGGCCAACAGTAGTGGAGAGGATAGAGATAGCAGTTCTTCCATGGTGGGGCTGGTGGCTCTTCTGGAGGGGGGGGGGGGGGGGGTGGCAGGGCTGTGGGGAGGGCATTGCTGCTCTGGCAGTGAGAGAAGGGGATGGATTTCTTAAATTAGCAATAATAAAACTCTATCCTATTTTTAATTTTTCTTGTTCTTCTAATTTCCCATGCAGAATATCTACAAGATGCTATAAAAATCTTCAAATAGTATTTCCAGGGCTTAGGAAAGCTTGTCCTTGTGCTTTGCTATCCATTGAGATGGCCACTAGCCATATATGGGTATTTAAATTTAAATTTTATGTAATTAAATAAAATTTAAAATTCAGGTCCTCAAATAGTCAATAGCCACATTGGGCTAATGGCTACTATTTTTGATACAACAGTTGTAAATATTTCCATCAACACAGAAAATCTTATTGGTTAGTGCTGGTCTAGAATTCTTGTATCACTGTACACATTTTAATTTACTGCTTTTCTCTTATATCACCTCTGCACCAGTTGGAAAGTAATGGCATGTTTTGGGGAAAGTATTTTAAAGGTTTATTTATTCTCTAAATGTTACTAGGTATCTGCATAGTTTAATGTTTTTTAAAGTAGAAGAAATTATATTCATTCATTTTTAGAGCATGATTTTGTGTGTGGAATTTATATCAATTATCATGCCCTGGCTGCTAAATTTTTTTTAAGTATGCTGAAGTTATGTCAAAAATTCTGTTAATGCTGCCAAAGCTATTGACAGAAAGTTTCAGTTAATTAAAATCTCTTTATAATGTCAGAAAATTTGAAATTAACTAGTCTGGGTATAAGATGATGTAAGTTATGTTGAATTCACTTTTAATAGCTATTTTATTTGCAAAGACTTTTAATGTTACCTACATGCCTTTATTAATTTTAACATATGAAATGAAAAGTCCATGTCCCAACACTGAATGGGCCAGCCTGTAGAGACTGATCTGGCATCATGCTTCAGGTCCACTTGCAAGGTCCCTGCCTCTTTGTATGCAGTTTGAGAGCACTGACCTATCCTCCACTTTGCATTATGTCCTGTGGCACAGTTTTCTGTGTCTTACTTGAACAAATAAATGAACATTTGATCTGATCTGCTCTGGAAATCATTACATTTGGGAACAGGCTAAGAGGTTATGTTAAATGTAACTGCTTCATGTTCTTTTTATTGTAGAGTAATGTCTACTGAACTGCCCACTGGGATTTGAATTCTGTGTGGCTATCAGTCTTTTTGGTGAATCTGTGCTGAATGAAAATAGGGATTAATGAGCTACAGGCTCTCACAAAGGAAGCCTCAAGTGCTGCTTATTCTGTTTGCATTGCCAAATAGTAAATCTAATTTTAAAATAGAAATGAATTAGGAAAGATACCAAATACCATAACAAAATTGGAATGGGTCCAGGAAATAAATAAGCTGTTTTTAGTGTCTGTCTATAACATGCCACTGAAATAAAATAGGATGTTTTCGGGGGGGGGACAGTTCATATATTTTATATAAAATGACATTTCTCAGAGAGTGGGATTTCTTCGAAAATTAAATAGGTCAGTGTATGTCTGCTGTAACTCAGCTGGAATAGCTGGGCAGTAATCCTTTTAAACCACCGGAGAGTGGCTGTCTGGTGTGATCCATTTTCCCCATTTCTGATAGGAGTATTGCTCCTTGTGTAAATGCCCAAGACATGTTCTATAAACCCAGTCCACCTTCTTTTCTTTTTAAAAATATATTCAATTTGTCTCCTCCCAACAAGATCTCATGACATTTTTGTGAGACACTAACAGTATCCATGTGCCTATGGCCTAAGCTATGGGATACCTTAAGGACTTTGGGGGAAAGAATTATCTCTGCCCTGCAGTTTCTGGTGTTGGTCATGGGACAGTGATAGTATCTCAATTCTTCATTTTCAGATAACAATCAACAGAGACAGTGGTGAAGATGTGAGCTCTCCCAAACATGGGAAGGAAGACCCAGACAACATGCCCCATGTGGGAGGCAATACTTGGGCTGGCGGAACAGGTTGGTAGCCCTGGCGTTCCTGTGACTTCACAAGCTGATGTAGACAGCACCGCATCCCTCAGGGACCAGCATGTCTTTCCTGCCTCCCCATTAGTGGGATTGTGCCCTTGGCCTGTGTCCCAATGTGACTTCAAGACATAGAAAAACCCTGCCATTTGGGGTCTGACAGACTCTGCTACCCTATGACAGAAGACCATTCCAACTCTTCCCAATCTGATTCATTAGTAAAAGGGTGATAATGTTAACTGCCTCCCAAGGTTGTGGTGAAGATTAAATAAAAATATGATTGTAAAGCACTGAGCACAGGACCTGGCACAAAGCATGTAGCCATTAAAAGTGCTAATTCCTTCTTTTAAATTCCCTGCTTTTGGGATCATGCCAGAAATGTATAGTAAATTCTTTCTTAACTAACTGAAAAAAATGGTGCCTACCTTCCACATCTCAGAAGCAAGTATGAGGATGCAGGAGTTTGAGATAAGAGAGTTGGTTGCAGTTTGAACCGATAGTTGGGGCCCATTCCTTCCTCTTGGCTGCTTGACGAGAGTATTGTTCCCATGACTGCTATCTTCCTCTTTCCTCCGAGGCAGCTGGAGCAGACACATCTGCTAGGCCACAGGAACTGGGCCAGACTGTGTGCGCACTGTCTGATCTTATCTCAGCCTGAGGTGTGCTGGCAAGGTCTGCGAACTTCGCCTTCCCTTAGGACGGTCTGTGCTTCTTGGCCTCAAGAGCCTCAGGAGGAAATGGGTTTCTGTGCTGGGACAATATGCTATCAAATAGGCCTGTGGACTTCTTGCCTACTCTGTTTATTCATCAAGCATCAGCTCTAAAGAAAGGGTATTTTTAGAAATGTCCTTGGATCTGGAAATTAGTGTCCAGCCAGCCAGACTGAGTCCATATGGAATGCACTGTGGAACAAGCTGGCCACATGGAAGTTTCCCGTGCATGCACTGCTCTGAAGTGGAGGTTCTCGCTTGTTATTCAGCTTGAATCTACTACCTCACATATATGCCTGGACTGAAGACCCTGCCTTTGCCTCCTACAGTTTTTACTTTTCCATTTTCAAGTCTTCTTCACTTCAGATTCTTTTCCTGTCCCTCAATCTTTTCCACAGACTTCTCTTTATCAGAGGTGTCAAACTCATTTTCACTGGGGGCCATATCCACCTCGTGGTTGCCGTCAAAGGGCCAAATGTAATTTTAGGACTGTATCAATGTAACCACTCCTTAACAAGGGGCAAGGAGCTCAGCACTGCCACCAGGTAAAACAAGGTACCTGGCCAGATAAAGCAAGGTGGAGGGCTGGATTCAGTCTGCGGGCCTTGTGTTTGCTGCCTGTGCTCTATGTGGAACTGAGCTCTGACCCAACAAATCATTTGATTCCTTTTTCATCACCAGAGCCCCTCCCTGGTCTATTCTCTACTTATCTCTGAACTGATTTAGGATATTCACTGTTAGCTTCAAGATTATGCCTTGAAGTCTAGAACCTCCAGCAAGCATTTTTATTAAATTAGTAAAAATTAAGGTTCTTGGGTGTGGTTGTTATGAGAACTCTCTTCTCGTGCCCTCTCCACCAGTATGACTGCCTCAAGGGACCATGTGGCTCATGCTGACCATCACTCACACGGGCCTCCAAACAGTTGTAGGTTCTTTTCTTTAAAAATGATGTCAGTTCAGTGCCAAGAGCTCTGATTCATGACTCACCCATTCCTAAGGAGAACCTTCTGTAGGAAGGGAGTCCGGTCACATAAACAGCTTTTCCTCCTCTGTTGCTCATTATTATTGTCCAATAACTGGTCCCCTGCCTATAGGTTATCCATGAGTGAGCCAGGAATTACACACACCCAAGAAGGAATTTTCCACTACCAATAGCTAAACAAGAATGAAATAAGATGTGCTCAAACCAAAGGGTAAAAGTACTGTAATTAATAGACTGTTCTCATGGTATTTCCCAAAAGGAAATGACCTACCTGGACTTTGATAAGGAAAGCTGTACATGCTGAGTTCTTGCTTTTGACTCATTACACTAATTAAGGCCCCAACAGAGAAAATAAAAATGTAACATAATTTAACCAAAGCCTAAAAGCTTTCAAATTTTCTACTTCATGAAACTTAGAAATGACCTCATTTATGTGACTGGAAGTTGCCTAAATGATACTAGTAAGATCAGTCATTTATTATAGCTCTTACTTTGTGCCAAATACTATTCAAAGCATTTTAACCTCATGACAGTTCCATGAAGTAAATGATAATAGTAACCCCATTATACAGATGAGAAGACTGAGACACAGAAGTTAAAGAATATCCCTCAAGGATACATCATTACTACATTGGAGTCCAGATTCAAACTCAGGCTTAAATCAATCTGGCTTAACTATATAATATAATACTATATAATATTAGTATACTATATTATATTATGCTGCCTCTCCAATATTGGGTTCTCTTCTAAGTTCCCAAGTTGTATGTGAATGAACAAAAACCAGATTATAGTATTTTAATTATTATAAAGATGGGGTAATAAACTGGTAGCCCAGAGACCAAATCTTGGCCAATATATGTATTCTTTATGTCAGTTTAGTGTTTTAAAATAATTTGAATTTGAGTGTATTTAGACAAAGCAAGTCCTCATTAGCCAAAGTTCTCACCACTTCTTATAACATTACCTACCTAGTCTTCTAGACATTTCATGTATATTTGCATCATAAACAGTTTTTATATTATGTAATGCACATTTATAAGCTTGTGAACTTGGTTCCATATTGGAAAACTGCTCTGAAGCTGGCAGTGTTTATCTGTGATATAATATTCTAAGCTAAAACTCAAAGTTGGTATAATAATTGGTTTCCAATCTTGGCTATGCCACTGATATCAGGTTGTAAGCAGGTCTCTTAACCATGCATCATTTTTATCATTTGCAATGCAGATGAAATAGTAGCCACAGCCTAGCTATCTTTTTCTTATTTCAAGGAAAACTAAAGTAATGTGAGGGAAGAGAAGTGTTTTTTATTTAATTAACAAATATTTACTAAGTATTTTTTATGTTCAAACCATTCTTATAGGCACAGAAGTACAAAGATATATAAAATACAATCCCATCCATCATATAGTTGGTGGGAAAAGAAAAATGAATTTTAAAGGTTAACAGGCAGTACACAGAAATATCAATCCTTGTGAGGCAGTCATAAGATGACAAGTCATGGAATTTGGACTGAGCTTTGAAATAAAGATAAGATCTAGCTGGATGGAGAAAACAGAAAAGCATCCTAAACAGTGGATACTCTTTGTTTCCAGAAGAAGGACATTTGAATATTTAATTTTTAGTTAAGTACAATTCATATGTTTGATGGGACTACCTTGATCATGATCTGACTTGTTTGGTGGTCTGGATCAGAGTAACAACCTGGATTTTCCTGGCTTCCTCCCAGGGGGGAGAGACACTGCAGGTCTGGGTGGCAAAGGAGGTCCTTACCGGCTGGATGCAGGCCACACAGTGTACCAGGTATCTGAGGCTGAGAAAGATGCCATTCCTGAGGAGGTGAAGAGAGCTGCAAGAGAGATGGGCCAGAAAGCGTTTCAACAGAGGTGAGTGGTCCACCCTGCCTTCAGAGCAGTGCTGGCCGCTGTGGTGAAATGTCACAGTGGACCTCAAATAGACCCAGATATGTGGGCTCTCCATCTCATGAAGCAACTTGGACCACAAACTGAAATCTGTAGCCTCCCCATTCCTAGTGGACACAGCCAAGTAAGCATAATTCCCCATTCTTTCTGCTCAGGCTCTTTTAAGTGTTGATTACATCTGGCTGTGTAGAAAATGGAATTGAGGACATTAGAAAATGAAACTAGAGATTCTTCTCTTAAGAGAAATTAAAGTTCAAATCACTGCATCCATACCTGTTCCTAGGCCACACAGGGAATTCAGATAACTCTATGTGATGGTCTCTTTTCTGCCCTCAGGAATCTTGTGGATTTATATGGAGATAGGGCTAATACATGCACACACCCTCCCTCTCATACTCACTCACACTCAGATACATTCCTGTTAAATGCTAAGGCCACGTAGTATGGAGACTCTGCCCTCTGACAGTGTGCAGAAGGACAAGGTAAGTGATGTGATGGGAGCTCAGCCAGGATTAGGATATTCCAGGGAGGGAAAACCAAATGAGTGGAGGCACCAGGGTAGGATGAGCACAGTATCTATAGCAGAGGGAGCCAGTTTGCTTCTCTGGATTAAAAGCACCAGCTGGGGATAGTGGGGAATGACAGGGAGGCTCCGTCAGTGGGTAGAGGCCTTGAAATCAGGCCGAAGACCTGTGGATTTCAGACAATTCCACATCATTCTGGGCCACTTTGATTCAAACCATCTAAAAAAATAAGCCACATGACGCTTTCACTAAACACCCACATATGCTCTTCAGGTAAAAGTGAGAAATGCCAAAGGAGCAGCAATGTCTCCTTTAGGACAGGGGGAATCAACAGTGGTTTGAGGGACAGATTTATGTTTGTGCTCGATGAAAGGAGCAGTCCAAAAAAGGCATGCTCAAGTGTATGTGATTTATGAAATTCCTCCCACAGAGAACATCTGGTATTACATTACATGCTGTGCTTACACATCCTGCAAGTAAACAGAACTGAACAATGGGGACAAACTGCAGGTTCCTCCAGCCACGCCCACAGGAAAGCCTGCAAGCCTTAGGACTCTCATGTACTCAGCAGGTACATAGGCAAACATCTTGCCCTCAGCCCTTCTGCTGGCTTCCCTGGTGACCTTGAGCAATTATCTCCCTCACTGTGCCTGAATTTGCTTTTCTGGAAATAGATGACTCCCCCTCCCTGCTTCTCAGAGAGGTTATGAGGACAGATAACTATGTTAGGAATGCAAGTAATTTAAACTTCTCAAAAAAAAAAAAGTGGGAGGAATTCTTTAATGAAAGGGCTTGTTAGAATTAAAATATCACTCTACATTTTATAAAACCAATATCCATTTAAGAAAATAACCAAACAATTAAGATATGTGTCATTCTCCTCTCCCTGACTAATGAGTTTCTACTTTTGCCACACTCAGAAGCTCACAAGTAAATATCCAGTCTCAATTTTTGAATAAGTGAACAGATGGACAGATGCTCTGACACATGAGTAGATCACAGGAGGTAGAAAGGGCTTTTAGTAGTGTTTGGGCTTATGTATACAGCCCCTGCTCTGATTTCCATAATAAAATTAAGGAACCTGCTTCTATTAGGACCATTGCCCCATGGGTGAAAGAAGTCAAGGAGCATCTGTGACGACAATGCAATTGAATTTAGTGCATGTAGGAGAGGACAGAGAGAAAGTGGGAAAGGAGTAAATGAAAGAACCATCCACCTCTATGAAATGATGGGGCAAAGAATCTAAGCCCCAGTACAAGAGAATAGCATGAAGTGGTTGAAAGACGGATGAGGTAGACAAAGTTATGAGAATGGAGGGGAAGAAATAAAAACACATGGAGATCCTGAGAAAGACAAGGCATAGCACAATACAGAGAGAAAAATGTTGCTTTTTCCTTTCATGTAGTAAATTCTCCCATTTGATGAGTATTCAATTTGGTACTGTTAAAGATTTTTTAATAATTTTTTATTATGGAACATTTCAAAAATAAACAAAAGTAGATAGAAAACATACAGGGTGGGACAAAATTACGTTTACAGTTTGAGTACATGAAACACAGTTTATTTTTGTGTTATTACTTTTTAAATTATTGTATTATTTTTCATATGAATAACTGTAAACCTACTTTTGCTCCACCCTGTAAAATGAACCCTATGGACCTGTCCCCCTATCTTCAAAAAGAAAAATCTGGCTTTACTTTCAGTCCCCACTCTTAAATTGTTTTAAGCTAATCTAAGATGTCCATCTTTTCACCATAAATATTTCAAAGTGTTATCTCTGAAAGATAAGGACTCTAAGAAATACACAGACACAATACTATTATCGCATCTAAAAAAGGTGATAATACTTCACTCTCATCAAATAGTTTTTTAAGATTTTGTTTATTTATTTTTAGAGAGAGGGAAAAGGAGGGAGAAAGAGGAAGAGAAACTTCGATGTGAGAGAGAAAACATTGATCAGCTGCCTTTCACACACCCCCAACTGGGGACCTGTCCCACAATCCAGGCATGTGCCCTGACTGGGAAGCAAACCTGTGACCTTTCAGTTTGTGGTACAATGCCCAACCCACTGAGCCACCCCAGTCAGGGCCATATAGTCTGAAAGCTATTTTACAACTCTAAGCATATGCAGAATGAGGTAAGGTCCTCATTTATGCTTATATACATTTTCTCCATAGTTCTTATTCTTCCCCATTATATTATTAGTTGCATAAGTAGTTGTTTGCCTCTTCACTGAATTTAAGTTGCTTGAGGGCAGAGTGCTTTGCTCTATAATACAAGATCCGTCCAGAAAAATTCCAGCCATTGCTAATATATGAGAACAGTTTATGCAGCATATATTTAACCTGGCAACCAAGGAGAGTGGACTGGAATGTGTATGTGTGAATAATGATGCCATACTAGTCAGTGAGGGCAGTAGACACTATTGAGTGAACATGTGTACTATGTGGCTGTTGCATTCAAAATGACTGAGCAAGTAAAGCAATTAATCTGCCTCAGATTTTGTGTTAAGCTTGAACATTCCTCCACGGAAACTACTCAGATGATTCAGGAGGCTTTCAAGGACAATGCAATGGTGCAGTACAAATGAAAGTGTGGTACAAATGCTTCAAAGATGATTGAGAATCTGCTGAAAGTGATGCATGTTCTGGAAGGCCTGCAACAAGCAGAACACCTGAGAGTAATGAATGTGTATGGGCTGCAATCAACAAAGATTGGCCACTCACAGTGGGAGAACTAGAAGTCAATCTGGGGATTCCAAAAACTACTGTGTCCAAGATGTTGATACAGGATCTTGGCATGAAATATATCCTGGCAAAATTCATTCTGTGGCTTCTGCTACCAGAGCAGGACTACAGTTGCTCATGACTTGACTCAAACCTCTACCAATGAACCAGATTTCTTAAAGAAGGACATAACTGGAGAAAAATGGTACATCTACTGCTATGATCTGGAAACAAGGGCCCTGTCATCCAAATGGAAGTTTTTTGGTTCTCCACACCTGAAGAAGGTGTGGCAAAGTCGCAGCAAGATTAAAACCATGTTAAATGTGTTTTTTGATTGGGAAGGTGTTGTCCATCATGAGTACACCCCTCCAGGCCAAACAATTATTAAGGAGTACTACCTGAATATTCTTCGTCAACTGAGAGATGCAACACAACAAAAACAGCTGCAGCCATGGGCAACTACCAATAGCTACTGGTGATTGACAGCTTCATCATGACAGTGTACCCACTCATGCATCACGTCTTGTGCAGACTTTGACAAAACACCAACTCACTCAAGTTACTTGGCCCCCCTACAGCCTACATTTGGCACCCTGCAACATCTGGATTTTCCCAAAACTAAAATCACTTTTGAAAGGGAAGAGATTTCAGACTATTGATGAGATTCAGGAAAATATGACTAGGCACCTGATGGCAATTAGAAACTATGTGAGCTCCCAAGATGTCTACTTTGAAAGGGACTGGGGCATCATCATTGCCCTGTGTAGAATGTTTCTTGTATCTTCTTCAATAAATGTCTCTATTTTTCATATTACATGGCTGGATACTTTCTGGACAGACTTCATATATCCTCAGTGCTTACATCCAGAACCTGATGCACAGCAACCACTTGTGCATATTGTGCAATGGGTAATGTACATGTGCATACAAGTAATCGTATCACTGTTAATTTAGAGTCTGGCTGAAACCAGACAGCCAGACTTATCTATCCATCACCCTGCAGGTCTACCACATTGCTTTAAGGAGCCTAATATTACTGATGGGTTCTTGACATCATCAGCATAACATTTAGTTAGCATTCATTTTTAAAATGTATTTTATTGATTATGCTACTACAGTTGTCCCATTTTTTCTCCCCTATATTCCCCTCCAACCTGTACAACCCCTCCCACCATCATTCCCCCACCTTAGTTCATGTCCATGGCTTATACATACAAGTTGTTTGGTTTCTCCATTTCCCATACTATTCTTAACCTCCACAGATCAAAGTTCCAGAAAAATAACTAAGTATGAAGAGATAGCCAACCTATCAGATGCACAGTTCAAAACACTGGTGATCAGGATGCTCACAGAAATGGATGAGTATGGTCACAAAATCAAGGAAAAATTGAAGGCTATGCAAAGTGAAATGTACAGGGAAAATGTACAGGGAACGAACAGTAATGGGAAGGAAATCAGGACTCAAATCAACAGTTTGGAGCAGAAGGAAGAAATAAACATTCAGCTAGAACAAAACGAAGAAACATGAATTCAAAAAACTGAGGAGAGGCTTAGGAACCTCTGGGACAACTTTAAACATTCCAACATCTGAATCATAGGGGTGCCAGAAGGAGAAGAAGAAGAGCAAGAAAGGGAAAACTTATTTGAAAAAAATAATGAAGAACTTCCCCAGTTTAGCAAAAGAAGTAGACTTCCAAGAAGTTAAGGAAGCTCAGAGAGTCCCAAAGAAGTTGGATACAAGGAAGTACACACCAAGGCACACCATAATTACATTACCCAAGATTAAAGATAAAAAGAGAATATTAAAAGCAGCAAGAAAAAAAGGAGATCGTTACCTACTAAGGAGTTTCCATGAGGCTATCAGCTGATTTCTCCAAAGAAACCTTACAGGGAATAAGGGGCTGGAAAGAAACTATCTGAAGTCAAGAAAGGCATGGACCTACATCCAAGATTACTGTGTCCAGCAAAGCTATCATTTAGAATGGAAGGGCAGATAAAGTGCTTCCCAGATAAGGTCAAGTTCAAGGAGTTCATCATCACCAAGCCCTTACTATATGAAATGTTAAAGGGACTTATCTATGAAAAAGAAGAAGATCAAAACTATGAAGGGTAAAATGTTAACAAACTCACAGCTCTCAACAACTGAACCTAAAAAAAACAAAAACAACAAACCAAGTAAACAGCTATAATAGGAACAGAAGCACGGAAATGGAGATCACATGGAGAATTACCAGTGGGGAGGAGGCAGGTGGAGAATGGGGAAAAAGGTACAGGGAATAAGAAGCATAAATGGTAGGTGCATTCATTTGTATCTGGATTTCATCCAGATACTGATTTCTATATATCAAAATTGATTAACTCAGGAAGAATACCAGAACTAGAGAAGCATAAGACATGCATGAAGCAGAACAAAAACATTAAGCCAACAAAACATGAATGAAGTAGACATTAAGGTACTTTTTCATTCTTAGAAAAGCATTTAAGGTAGACACCAGCTGTGGATATTGTACCAACTACCATTTGCAAAACTAATCAGCCTTACACAGTGGATCTCAACTTATGTTTGTTTTTCTCATAATTGACCCAAAATTATAGTGTTTAAGTCTGACCTACACAAAAAAGTAAAATGAAAACTAAAATTCCCAGACTCTTACATAGCAATAAATATACCCTTTAAGAATATACTGTGCCAACAAGGTGCAGTCCGCACAGATTACTAGGATGTGAAGCAGCTGTGCCCTGCAGCTTTGATCCAGGTTAAAGCAGCAGAAAGGCTTACTATCAGCTAGGTTTGTGGGCTTGAGCATATTAGCACTGGGAACCTTTTCTGATCCAGAGGCAAAAATTACCTATTTTCTTTCCCAATTCCCTGCTTTGATTTTCATGCTTCAGAATTTATCACTTTTGAACAACTTGTAGGTGATCTTTCTAAAAGTTAACACAACCTGGAATATGATTTCCAGATGTCTTCATAATTAAAACAGCATGTGGTGTTTTGGGGGGTGCAATATGGTTATGCCAGAGGTTGCCCTATAACCGGAGCTAATTCTGACCTCTATATAAAGATCATTCTACCTGAGGCGACTTACCAACTGCCTGGCTCCTTAACTGGTATGTGTGTGTTTTTCCTCCTGCTAAGAACAAGCAGCATCTACAATTTTTTTCCTAATCTCCCTTTGGAAAAGCATTAATCTTTCTTCTTTGGGAAAGAACATGTTGGCCTTCTAGGTATGAAAGGGTAGGTAGCACATACTGTAATGATGTTCATTGTGCCCCGCTGCTGTCAGCCTCGATACTTGAAATGTCCCTTAATCTAATGAAAATTTATAGAGAAGTTTAAGAGATTGCCAAACTAAACATAAGAAGTATTGTTAAGAGATCAAGCTCTAGACACATATTCAGTTTTGTTCTTCAGAACAGAGTAAATTTAGAAGGGCACCTTGGCATGTCACTCAGGACACAACCATTCAGATATTACTTAACTTTCAGGTATTTATCTTTTGATAGTCAGTGTTTTCAAAGTATTATGTAATAGCATTTATTGAGTTCCACTGTGTGCCAGGCATTGTGCTAGGTACTGCAGATTCAGAGAAAAATGATATATTTCTTCTCCCAGAGAAATAGAAGAAAATATCAGTGTATTACATGTAGTAAACATATTTTTCATTAAATTTTTGGTTCAGTTAAAAACACATACACACATGCATTTGTGGGTAACTGTATCTAAGTATATTAAATATTATTCTTATTGTGGAAAATAAAGTTTGAAAACACCATGACAGGTAGAAACAAGCAGAGCTATAAAAGCAATAAAGTGGATGGGTTCTATAGTAGATATCTGTAGATGACACATGAAAGGGCATGATCACATTACTGGAGAGGTCAACAAGTCTCCACAGGATGTGGCCTTCGAGCTCGGTCTTGCAACCTGAATTGGCGATAGCTAGCCAAGCTGGGTGGTAGGGCAGGGATTGCAAACCTGCCCCATGGTAGTCTAGGCCTAACATTATGTGAATCTAGTAAGCACTCTTTCCTGTGATGGATGGAGTCTTCCCAGTGCTTGGCCTCACCAGGAGGAATAGAGACCATTCATTCTCACTGCAGCCCAAGGAGATAAAAGTATACTTCAGATAAGAGTTTCAGCTACTCACCTGGCATCCATACCTTTAACTTTGCATGCAGCACACACACATACATACACATGCAGCAGTTTAGAAGACCATGTTGTGGTCTTTCAAGATGTGTTTTCAGTACTCCCTGTTCTAGGATCAGCACCCTTTGCATTTATAGAAATGTGTAATAAAATTAGTGTATTGTGAATATCACACTGTAAAACCCAAGGGAGATTCACTCAGTGAATTAACCCTCTATGTTTTATTAGTTTAAGATGCTGCATCTTAAGTGGGGAATCCAAACAGGCTTCCTAGCAAAGGTGAGCATGGATTTGAGTCTTGACAAGTATGTGGGAGTTGGTAGGCAAAGAGGCAGGGAAAGGCACTCCATGTGGGAGAGAAGCCTGCATGGGAGCTCCAAGCCACAGGCATATGATGTGTTCAGAGAACCTCAAGTGCACTGGCAGAGACACAGGAGAAGTAAGTGAAAAATGGTAAAAAGAACACTGTATTGAGAGGAAGGAATTTCAAAGCCACAATATTAAGATACAATTATCGTGTTAAAAGTACACAGTCAGCAATTTCAGAAAACTCTTGTTTTCCATAGCAACACATTAAATTACATTCTTAGGGACTCAACTACTATCTTAGTCAACCAAATATGTGTCCTTGGTCTTAAAAGCAACTAGGAGCCCTGGCCAGGTGGATCTGTTGGTGGAGCTACATCCCGTACACCAAATAGTGTGGTTCGATTCCTGGTCAGGGCACATACCTAGGTTACTGGTTAGATCCCTGGTCGGAGCCCATACAATTGATGTTTCTCTCTCTTCCCCCTCATCTAAAATCAATAAACAATCTTCAAGTGAGAATTTATAAAAAACAAAAAGCAACTAGGAGCTTCCTCGTGAACTGACCAACTGCCATCATCAAGGCACATCTTTGGTATGAGAGCCAGTGGTGGACGTTTCTGTTTAACTAAGTGTTGGTGAGCTCATTGTTGGCAGCTTGAAATCCATCATGGAATTTACATTACAGAAATCAGCTGATGCTACAAACCAGGACTTTTATTTTTTCCTGAAGGGTGACTTGTTAATCATTTACCTGGACATTCCCCTCCTTTGAAACTCATAGCTGGAGACATCACCACTTGCCTTTCTCCTCAAAGGCAACCTCAATTACCAAGAAGTTTGCTACAGTTCTAGTAGTAGATGAATGGAACAAAAAGACCCACCTGAACATGATTTCAGCTATAGTCTTTTTTGCCCCCTTTGATTTCAGGCTGAAGGAGATCCAAATGAGTGAATATGATGCCACAACTTATGAAAGGTTTTCAGGCGCTGTCCGAAGGCAGGTGCACTCCCTTCGAATCATCCTGGATAATTTACAGGTAATCCTCCATTTGTGGACCATGAAAATAATCTGGGCCTAAAGCTGAACTGATCCCAAAACTTTTGCAGAAAATTATTCAAAGCTATGGGTCTCTCCATGGCTTTCATAGTTGAGTTCCCCAAGGAAAAAGATTTGAGCTCACCTTTTCCCCTTTCCAGGAAGCAGTAATTTGACCAGCATCCCCAGAAGACATCATGCTTCCTGATTTCCCACATCTAGGATCTGTGATCATCTCACCTGTACTAGAAATTCACAAATAGAATTACTCTAGAAATCATTTCACTGTCCTTGTCTGGAGAGACAGAGGAGCATTTTGGGCATCTAGGCTATACATTCTCTGTGCCTCTTGCCTTGTGCTCCTCCAGCCCTCTTCTGGACCCTAGATTGCCTACGTTTTTGCAGTTTCACCGACTGGTTGCCCCAGAACTACTTAACATTGCTATTGCACCTAAAAGTATCAATGAAGATGCTTCAGTGTTTCCTAAGCAAAGACTTATTATTTGGAGATTTTACATTTGATATGGTATCTGGCTGATTTGCACAGATAACTAAGGCATGATTCCCTAAAATCACAAATCATGTAAGATTATTTTGCTGAGAGAGACAGGAGAGGGTGAGGGAGAGGGGGAGATGCCTCATTTCAGGGGAAACGAGGCAGGGTTAGGAGCTGGGCCATAACATGCTTCTCCACTCTACCCTAGAACCTTCTGTGTCCTTTCCATGTAGTGTTTGAAATTGATTACCTTTAGTAATGCCCTTTTCCTCTTTGGTTCTTGTTTATGATTATTCTTTGGGGGGTTGTTTTTCATAATTTGCTAAGTATTGGGGGTAAGAAGTTATGTGATGCAATTTTAATCCACCATCTTAACCCAAAACTCTGGGAAAGCCTCATTTTTTAAAAGATCTAAACTGCATCATAGGAAAAGTTCTGTAATTTCCAACTAAATCGCTAATTTTAAAATATCATGAATGTAAAA
The DNA here is from genome assembly GCF_021234435.1 of Artibeus jamaicensis. Taxonomy (NCBI): domain Eukaryota; kingdom Metazoa; phylum Chordata; class Mammalia; order Chiroptera; family Phyllostomidae; genus Artibeus; species Artibeus jamaicensis. The sequence goes on from NW_026521822.1 coordinate 6,751,572, forward strand.
ATTAAGTCATTTGCTGTTTTTTTAAACATCCCCAATACAGTTAATTAGGATAAAATAGCATAAGATTTTATATAAACTATGCATACATTTGAATGGCTGAATTTTCTTCTGTAGTCACTCACTTAACAAGTGCTTATTGCTCTGGGCATTGAGAGCAACTGCTAGATGGGCTCTGGGTTCCAGGGTAAGACAATAGATGAATAAGAGCCAAGTAGTTCACGGAAGACAAGGGTAATGGGAGCTAGTCTTGTACTGAGATTGAAGAATGAATATGGCTCAGTCATTCATTCATTTCTTGAGTTCATGATACACACCAGGCATTAGCAGCAGAAAAATAAGATGCAGGCCCTGCACTCAAAGAAAGAACTCAGGGAAGAATGAAAAGAGTTTGATTTGGTCCTGTTTTTGCCATCTTCTGCCAGTCCTGTGTGCCTCTGATTGACGAATACCAACCGGCTGTTTTGAGGTCACTGTGTAATGTCCTTAACCATGGGTGTTTCCTTGGTGAACTGTACAAAGTCTGGATGGGAACTAGCAAATCATCACTTAAGATGACTTCCCAAAGCACAACTTCAGGCACACGCATTGATTCCGGCAGCTGGGCTGAGATTGGAGGACCAGGAAATGGTGTTGCTCCCATCTGATTCGACATGTGCCTCAGCTGCAGCATACCATTCTTCTCAGTTAAGAAAGCTCTCAACAGTGACCTTCCTTTGCTTCTTGACTGGATTATTTATTGGAAAATCAGTCTTGGTTATCGGACCTTTTATGAGCCAGCAGTGAGAATTTTCTCATTAGAGTAGCAGAGTCTATAATAACTTCAGTAATACTTGATTCAAAATCTGAATCTCTAATTACAGCATTCCCTAACAAAAGAAAATATCCATTCCTACAAAATGCCACTGATTTTAATCATCTGTCTCCAGTGTTTTTCTGATCTATAATTAGTAATTTCACTCTCAGGCTAACCTAAATTAGTCTTTCTCTGATTGCTTTGGTTATCCTGATAGCTCTAGGAACCAACGATTACGTCTTTTGTTTGTTTTTTGTTTGTGTGTTTGTTGCAGTGCTTCAAAATGACCTTGTGTTTAGATAAAAGGTGTTTTTGAACACTGATGTGTGACATACACTGAGGGCACAGGATACTGTTTCTGTCCTCGAGGTTATAGTATTGACGGGTGGGGAAGGTAGGCACCTAAACAGATCATTTTAGTCTAACATGGTAGGTGTCCAGGTGGAGGGATGTATAAAATGCAGTGGAAGTCCAGAGGAAAGAGAGGCTAGGATAGATTTTGAAGGAAAGGATACCTGAGCTGAGTCCTGAAGGGCACACAGGAATAACCAGACAGAGAGGGTGGAAACAGTGCCCAGTAGTGGCCACAACACAGACGAAGGCATGACATTGTGGTCTCAGCTGTGAGCTAATGGCCCAATGCTAGTGTGAGCAGGATTCCATCCAGTGTAGGTGCCAGGCAAGGAACTTTGACCTTATTCTGAGTACTTATTTTGCTAATATGCAAAGAATGAAAAGCATTTCTCCACTTTTATTTAGTATCCAATAACTGTGCTCATCTTACAGACATTTATTGAATATTTTGCCTAATAGTTCTTGCCTTCCACAACTAACCTAGAGAATAAGACATATGTGTAGCTAATAGAAGACACAATGTGGTAAGTACCACAGGAAGGTTTTAAACAAAGTGCTATGGTTATGTAGACAAATATACAAGCATTTTCTAAGCTGGACAGTTAGGGGAAAACTCACAAAGAAAGTGTCATTTGAGATGGACCATGAAGGATGAATATGGTTTCAATTGGTTACTCTTTTAAGGATGGGGGTGGACAGACAGTCTTGACCACAGCTTCTCAAACCTTCTGTGGTGAGGTGGCCTGGTTTTTTACAACAGACCTTGGACTAATATTTTTATAAAAAATAATAGAAATGAATTGCTGAAAAAAATTATATAAAAATACCATACAAAATACAAGCCTATATTACTTAATATCAGAGTCAACAAACACAAAATTACTTTGTCAAACTGCTGTACAAGTTTCTAAATGCTTACTGTCAATTTCTGTTACTTACGTTATCACGGACCTGTAGCAAGTATTCACAAACGGAAGATAGTTTGTATAGCACTGGTCTAGATAGAAGAAACCTATAAACAGAAGACTAAGACTTGAATACAGGGCCGTTTTTGGAGAATGGCAGACTGTCCAAGTCCCTAGAGTTTGAGGATGGATTTTGGGGCCTAGTGAGTAATGGGAGGAAAAACTAGAGAGAAGGTGAATTTGAAGAGCCTTGCACACCATGGTGACTGGATTCTGTAATCAGTGAGGAGTGTGAACCTGATTGAGAAAGGAAAGGTGTGGCCATATCTTTTTTAGGACATTTTATATCCCTGGAGGGAAAAAGTTTCAGAGAAGAGAGGAGTGGAAGCCAGGAAATCAAATCCTAAGATTACTTCAGTTGTTCAGGTGAGAGTGATAGGAACCCAAACCAGAGTAATTGAAATGAAAATGGAAAGGATGGGATAGTTTAGAGGCAGAACAAGAAGACAGAATAGATTAAATGTGGGGTGAGGGGGATGGTGAGGTTTTCAAGCCCTAGAAGACAGAAATAGGAAACACAGGAAGAGACTTGTGGAGATAGCAACTGTTTGGTTTGGATATTATGTTTTCTCACTACTTGGACACCTGTGTAAAAATATGAAGCAGTGATATTTCAATCTGGATTTCAGGAGCAAGGTTAGGGCCAAATAGGGTTGCATATCTATATAGGTATCTATGTCTTTATTTTAATGCTTACCTCTATAAAGGTACATCCAAAGCCAAGAGAACTAGGTTGACTAAGATGAGAATATAGAGCAAAGAGAGAAGAAAGATGAAGGCAACCATGGCAAGAAACATCTGTATTTCAGGGGTAGCAATGAAACGCCAGTTCTTCTTTCTTAGCACATAAATGCCTTGTCACTTAGCACATGGCATCAGTGGCCATAAGGGGACCACTTCACCTGAGTGCAGACTAGAAATATAATCCTGACTTCCAGGCTGTTTGAGCACAGGCATCTAGCTCAGTCTTCACTGGATGACCATTAACTTGAGTACAACAGCAAAAAAACTGTAAATAGTGAAACACCCATATGATAGAAGAGATTAGGGAAAAGTGACAGTGACATGCAAGAAGGCTTGACAAATTTTTACTAAACATAGTGTGATGCGACCCCTATCAATGATAGTACCAAAGAGAACTCAAGAACCTTCCTAAGAAATTGTATTACTAGCAAGTCAGTGCATGAGACTGACAGAATCTCATTAACATCCTGACTTGGAGAGTCAGGGAATAGAAGAGAAAGCCCTAGAGGTGGTGAGAAGCAGATCACTTGACCTCCATCCCCATTTTGCCACTGCCAAGCAGCAGCGTTGGGAGGCATGGGTTGGGGAGCTCTAGGTTTTGTACAGTGGCCACAACAAGCAAAAAAGCTGGAACATAATAACACTGGGAAAGGAGCCAGACAAGCCTCAACTTACACATGGCTTAAGGACGAGATCAAACAAATGCCAAATGACCCTGTTGCAATAGCTTTTCCAAACAAAGTAAGAAATGATGTGGAGATGAAGTTCTCATTCTGTGATGGTCCACAGTTCCAACTCCTTCTCTGCCAAGTCTTGAGCTAGTAGTGTAGACTCAGTTAAACTACTAACACTAGTGAAAAATCTTCAGGGCAAATTCTAACAAAGTGGATAGTAAATGAAACCAAGATATATATTGATATATATTGAGAGTAAATGAAACCAAGGTATATATATTAGATATATGAGAATATATCTAATCTGTTCCTGAACAGTTTTGTGCTGTCATTGTATCATTGAAGAATAAGGATGCCAGTCTCTTCTGGCCAAGATGGAGGCGAAAGTAGATATACTTTGCCTTCTTACACAACCAAAAGAAGGACAACAACAAATTTAAAAACAAAAATAACCAGAACTGCCAGAAAATCAAACTGTATGGAAGTTCAACAACCAAAGAGTTAAAGAAGAAACATTCATTCAGACTAGTAGGAGGGGTGGAGATGGGCAGCTGGGGCAGAGAAGATAGCAGGTCCATATTTACATGAGGATAATCCAGGAGGAACAACTAGGGAGCAAGATGAACCAAGGTTTCCAGCACAGGAAAAGAAAGACTTAAAACCTCTGGCTTTAAAACCTTGTGGAGGTTGTGGCAGCGGGAGAAACTCCCAGCCTCACAGGACAGTTTGCTGGAGAGACCCACAGGGTACTAGAACATACACAAACCCTCCCACTCAGGAATCAACACCAGAAGGGTCCAATTTGCTTGTGGATAGTGGAGGAAGTGACTAAAAGCCACCAAGAACCAAATAAGCAGCATAGTTCCTTCTATGACCCTTCCACCACAGACAGCACCACAATGCAACAATGTGGGTTTCCCCTCCCTGGCAAATACCTAAGGTTCCACCCTTACAACATAATAAGTGTGCTGAGACAAAGAAATATGCCCCAAATGAAAGAACAAGTCAAAACTCCAGAAAAATAACTAAGTGATGAAGAGATAGCCAACCTATCAGATGCATAGTTCAAAAAACTGGAAATCAGGATGCTCACAGAAATGGTTGACTGTGGTCAAAAAATCGAGGAAGACGTGATGGCTATGCAAAGTGAAATAAAGGAAAATGCACAAAGAACCAACAGTGAAGGTAAGGGAAACGGAACTCAAAATAAACGGTTTGGAGCAGAAGGAAGAAATTAACATTCAACCAGAGCAGAATGAAGAAACATGAATTCAGAAAAACTGAGGAGAGGCTTAGAAACCTCTGGGACAACGTTCACCAACCTAACATCCAAATCACAGGGGTGCCAGAAGGAGAAGAGGAAGGGCAAGAAAGGGAAAACTTATTTGAAAAAATAATGGAGAACTTCCCCAGTCTGGCAAAGGAAATAGACCTTCAAGAAGTCCAGGAAGCTCAGAGAGTCCCAAAGAAGTTGGACACAAGAAAGCACACACCAAGGCACACCATAATTATATTACCCAAGATTAAAGAGAAAAGAATCTTAAAAGCAGCAAGAGAAAAGGAGATAGTTACCTACCAAGGAGTTCCCATGAGACTATCAACTCATTTCTCCAAAGAAACCTTGCAGGCAAGAGGGGCTGGAAAGGACTTCCGGCCAAGGTGGAGGCATAGGTGGAAATACTATACCTCCTCACACAACCAAGATTAAAGACAACAAAGTTTTAGTAACAAAAATGCAGCCAAAACACAGAAAATTGAACTGTATGGAAGTCCAACAACAACAAACCATTCAGCCAGACCAATAAGAGGAGCAGAGTCAGGAGCTGGTGGAGCAGAGTAGCACAGGAAAAAGCAGCCACACTGACCCAGGAGCAAAGCGCAGGCAGTGGTTGGCAGATCCCAGGTATGAGGTAGCAGTGGGCAGATCCAGTGAGGGCACAAGGAGGCTGGCTGACCACGGTCACACATTCACGCACAGATAAACCAAGCAAAGGAGTGAGCAGTGACACAGACGCTCAGGCTAGGGCACCAGCAATGGGAATAAGAGCCTGAAAGCACCAATTGGAAAGACTTTTGGGGTCAAGGTGCTGGGAGAGGCTCCCAGGCTAACATAGAGTTTGTTGGAGAGACCCACAGGGTCCTGAAGGGTGCACAGGCCCACACACATGGGAGCCGGCACCAGGGGGGCCAGATTTGCTTGCAGGGAGCAGCAGAGGGGACCAAAATCCAAGAGAGAGTGGAACAAATGCCACTGCCCCTCTCAAACCCCACCCCCACATACAGCATCACAACCCAGTGACTGGGTCACCCCGCCCTGGTGAACACCTGAGGCTCCACCCCTCATACATAACAGGCATGAAGAGACCAAAACATTATGGCCCAAGAACAGCTCAAAGCCCCAGAGCCAATAATTCTAAGCGACCAAGAGATAGCCAACCTATCAGATGCACAGTTCAAAACACTGGTGATCAGGATGCTTACAGAAATGGATGAGTATGGTCACAAAATCAAGGAAAAATTGAAGGCTATGCAAAGTGAAATAAAGGAAAATGTAAACGGAATGAACAGTGATGGGAAGGAAATCAGGACTCAAATCAACAGTTTGGAGCAGAAGGAAGAAATAAACATTCAGTTAAAACAGAATGAAGAAACATGAGTTCAAAAAACTGAGGAGAGGCTTAGGAACCTCTGGGACAACTTTAAACATTCCAACATCTGAATCATAGGGGTGCCAGAAGGAGAAGAAGAAGAGCAAGAAAGGGAAAACTTATTTGAAAAAAATAATGAAGAACTTCCCCAGTTTGGCAAAAGAAGTAGACTTCCAAGAAGTTAAGGAAGCTCAGAGAGTCCCAAAGAAGTTGGATACAAGGAAGTACACACCAAGGCACACCATAATTACATTACCCAAGATTAAAGATAAGGAGAGAATCTTAAAAGCAGCAAGAGAAAAGGAGACAGTTACCTACTAAGGAGTTTCCATGAGGCTATCAGCTTATTTCTCCAAAGAAACCTTTCAGGCAAGAAGTGGGGCTGGAAAGAAGTAGTCACAGTCATGAAATCCAAAGATCTACATCCAAGATTGCTCTATCCAGCAAAGCTTTCATTTAGAATGGAAGGGCAGATAAAGTGCTTCTCAGATAAGGTCAAATTACAGGAATTCATCATCACCAAGACCTTATTATATGAAATGTTAAGGGGACTTATCTAAGAAAAAGAAGATAAAAAATAGGAACAGTGAAAGGACAACAAAATCACAGTTATTAACAACCACACCTAAAACAAAAGCAATCTAAGAGGACAGCTAGATCAGGAGCAGAACCATAGAAATGGAGAGCACATGGAGGATTAGCAACAGGGGAGTGGGAAGAGAAGGTACAGAAAATAAGCAGCATAGATGGTAGGTAGAAAATAGACAGGGGACAGGGCAAGAATAGTATGGGAAATATAGAATCTAAAGAACTTGTGACACATGGACATAAAAAAAGGGGGGAATGGTGGGGGAAGGGTGTGCAGAGTGGAGAGGAATGAAGGGGGAATAGGAAAACTGTAATGGCATAATCAATAAAATACAACTTTAAAAAAGGGCTGGAAAGAAGTATTCAAAGTCATGAAAGGCAAGGACCTACAACCAAGATTACTCTATTCAGTTAAAGCTATCATTTAGAATAGAAGGGCAGATAAAGTGCTTCCCAGATAAGGTCAAGTTCAAAGAGTTCATCATCACCAAGTCCTTCATTATATGAAATGTTAAAGGGACTTATCTAAGAAAAAGAAGATGATAAGAAATATGAACAGTATAATGACAACAAACTCACAACTATCAACAACTGAACTGTAAAAACAAGAACAAAAGCAAACCAAGCAAATAGCCAGAACAGGGACAGAATCACAGAAATGGAGATCACATGGGGGATTATCAGTGGGGAGTGGGAGGGGAAAATGGGAAAAAGTTATAGAGAGTAAGAAGCATAAATGGTAGGTACAGAATAGACAGAGGGGGTTAAGAATAGTATGGGAAATGTAGAAGTCAAAGAATTTATATGTATGATCCATGGACATGAACTAAGGGGGGAGGTGAACACTGATGGGGCGGGTAAAGGGCAGAGGGGAATAAATGGGAAACAATGGGACAACTGTAATAGCATGATCAATAAAATATACTTAAAAATAAGGATACCAGAAAGGACAATAATATGGGATCTATGAAATTATTCTACAGCGAGGTGATCTAGCAGGCAATCAAGATATAGAGGGAGAAGGTGCTGCTGGGCTAGAACATTTTCTGACATTGGCACCAGCCTGCAGTGTCCACAGCATTATAGATGAGATAAGATGCATTCACATGGTCTACAGAGTCCTGTGGAAGGACCATCTCTCAAGAGGAGAGTGTGCCAACCCTTACCTTGACAGGCTTTTATTGGCTTTCAATTTACACAGCAATACAGGTAAAGCTCATTAATCATTGTTAGGCAGGAAGGATCAAACAATAGATAACATACAAAGAACTATGAGGGCTTATTCTGAGTCAGGGTCAGTTAGCTAAAGGGCTACAAAATTTTGGGAGACAAACTCATTTCCTGCTCAGACCCTTATCAGAAAATTGAGAACATTCTTAGCAAAGCAGGTTTCACAGGATTTTATGTATTCTTTCTTAGGCCTGATCACTCCAGGGAACCTTCACTTTCCAGCACAGGGCTGCATTGCCCTCTGCCATTGTTTCAGGCTTAAATCAGGTAGGGGAAGTAAGGCAGCCAAGAGATTAGGAGACTTCTCTCAGACAGAATGAGGACTCAGCCTATGTCAAAGCTGAGGGGTGAGAGTCCATCACCCCCTTTTGCTATAGCCCCCCAGGTCCTTCCCTTGGGGCTCCCCATGATCATGCCTGTCTTAAGTCATCCCTTCCTTGAGGAATTTTACCCATCATTGGCTAACTGATCAAGCATTGGGGGTCAGGCAGGGTGAAGTAAAAAGGGCAGAGGCGGTGCCCCCTGCCAGGGAGATAAGCTTTGTCTCCTTAGAGGCTTATGGTCCGAAGGTCACTCACTCAGCCTTAGCCATTGGGGGGTTACAGCCTCTGAAACCAGGGTAGGGCAGTTCCCAACAATTTTCCTCAGAATATACCAGGTATTTAGAAACATCTGTTTTATTTTCTCAAAATTCAGAGAATGTTGGAGTATGTGAAATAAGACGTGGATTTAAAAGGATCTGGCCAAGAGGTCAGCAGAAATAATACGGGAGATGAATGCAATAAGGAAAGATTATAAGAAAACTAAAAATGCAATGCCAAAACTGAAATCTACTTTAAAAGTAGAAAGAACAGATCAATTCAGTCTTAAAGCCAACTACTAATGTGAATGGAAAACTCGAATTGTCATTCCAAATTGTGGAGGAAATAGAGGTAAAAAAACATAAGAAAACTGATCAATAAAAACAGACCAGGGAGCTAACTTTCAGAGTCATGAAGCACCCCAATAAGTAGAACAAGTACTTGGCACATAGTAAGCACTCAGTAAATATATGTTGCATGAGCCCGTGATATTCCCAAAGAGGCCTGCAAAAAAGGACACATAAACAATGATCAGAATCATAACAAAAGTAAACTTCTTGGTTGAAGACAGGCCTAAGTGTATGGGTCAAAAGAACTTCAATAAGTACCAGGCAAAATTAATGAAAAGAGATCAGCACCTCACCATAGTTACACGGAATTTTAACACTTCAAAAATAAAATATCCTAAAAGCATACAAGCAGACAAGAAGATAAGCTATTATTACAGAAAGAAAAATTAATCTGGCATTAGTTTTTCCTGAGACATTGAATTCCAGAAGATAGTAAAAAAAATGTCTACAGGATTTTGGATCAGGGGGACTAGAGGAGTTGTGACTCAAGAATTCTATACTCAGCCAAAGTACAAAGGTGACAGAAAGACTGCATATATTCAGAGACTTAAAGTATATGTCTCCCTTTTAAAAAGGGAGTATTAAATCTCCCTTTTGAAAATAACTTTGGGAGTGTAAGGGGTCTAAATAGTAATGGAAAAAATATAATAAAGATTAAATCAAAAAAAGAAAAGACATTTGAACTAAACATATATATGTATACATGTATTCTATTTATATATAAATTTATTTTATTAATAAATATATTGTATAAATATATAATATATTTTATAATGAATATATACATATATATACACAAACACCTCTGCATATATGTAGAAATACTCCAGTCAATTAAGACAGGAATCAAAATTCCTTAAGAATGGGAAACTTTTGTTGTAAAAGGATTAGCAATGAGCATTGGAAGCAGTTAAACACAGAATAGAATCAGGTCTAAATAATTGTGGTAAATACATTTTAAAGAAAATTTTAATATTAAGAATAATTCTTTTAAAAAATATACAATAAAAATAGTGAATTTAATCATAAAAAGCAGGGCCTAAATCCTAAATTATTTCCAAAATTAAACAAAAATCAAGAAGTTGATATAGAAGAGAAATAGAAGAAAGCAAAAAGTGTGATCATTCATGTTGCATACAATTGAGACAAATACTGTTTCATTCCTAAAAACAATTGCAGAAATAAAAGTTCAATCAGGTTTTTAAAAAACTTAATCGTTATTGTGTTTTTAAATGTATTTCTTGCACATACAGCATGTTTTTTATAAAGATGCCTCTGATTCCTGTGCAGAAAGGGGAAAGGCAGGGGTCCAGGGCTGAAGCAGGGAGACTCCTGGGAAGTTCTTACAATGGTCCGGGGAGAGAAAACAGTGGTCGCACTAGGGGAAGGCATGGAGATGAGAAGAGATGGTCAGATACTGCTGGAAGGTGAGAGGATTTGCCAGTGGACTAGGTGTAAGATGTGAGGGAAGGAAGAGTCAAAGAGGACTCTTAGGTATGTGGCCTGAACAGCTGAAAGGTTGGGGTTGCCTCCTGCCTTTTACTGAGATGAGGAGGACTTGGGGACAGCAGGGAGATGGGGAGCTAGGGCTGAATTTTGAACTGTTAAGGTTAAAATGCCTATTATGTATGCACACTGACAGGTGTAGATCCCAGCTTCTTTGAAGTACAAAATACCTAATTCTTGAAGGAAATACATGAAATCATTTTTGTTCATAAAAACTAATCATAAAATAACAGTAAATTGACACCCAAAGTAATAGTTTAGTTCCACTTCAGCATCCAACAGTACAAACTCTTCTAACAAGAATTATCTTTGTTAGCCCTGGCTGGTATAGCTCAGTGGGATTGAGCACTTGCGTGCAAACCAAAGGGTCTCAGGATTGATTCCCAGTCAGGGTGCAAGCCTAGGTTCTAGGCCAGGTTCCCAGTAGAGGGCGCACAAGCAGCAACCACACATTGATGTTTCTCTCCTTCTCTTTCTCCTTCTCTTCCCCCTCCTTAAAAATAAATAAAATCTTCTTTTTTAAAAAAGAATGATCTCTGCTGCATTGTGTAAATGTACCATAGTTTTTTGATCCACTCGTTTGCTGATGGGCACTTAGGTTGCTTCCAGAACTTAGCTATTGTAAATTATGCTGCTATGAACATTGGGGTGCACAGGTTTTTTTGGATTGGTGTTTCAAGGCCCTTAGGGTATAATCCCAGCAGCAGGATTGCTAGGTCAAAAAGCAGTTCCACTTTCAGTTTTCTGAGGAAATTCCATACTGTTTTCCACAGTGGCTATACCAGTCTGCATTCCCACACACAGTGCGCTAGGGTTCCCTTTTCACTGCATCCTCTCCAACACTTGTTAATTTGTTTCTGTTGGCCATTCTAACCGGTGTGAGGTGGTATCTCATTGTGGTTTTAATTTGCATCTTTCTGATGGACAGTGATGCTGAGCTTATACACTTTGCAACAACGTGGGTGGAACTGGAAAGCATTGTGCTATGAAATAAGCCAGGCAATGAGGGACAAATACCATATGATCTCACCTTTAACTGGAACATAATCAAAAAAAGGAAAAAAGAAAACAAAATATAACCAGAGTCATTGAAATTAAGAACAGTCTAACAATAGCCAAAGGGGAGGGTGAGGGGACAGTGGGGAGAAGGATTTTTAGGAACTAGTATAAAGGGCACAGGGACGAAACCAAGGGGGAGGGTGGAAGCAAGGGAAGGAGGGAGATTTGGAGGGGGGGGAGGGAGAAAATACAGACAACTGTAATTGAGCAATAATAAAATAATTTAAATTTTAAAAAGACCAAAAAAAGAATTATCTTTATTAAATACATGAATCACTGATTTGCCTTGCAATGAGATGTTACTTCAAGAAACAAAGAATTCTTTAAAATAGGAGGATCTATGTCTTCTCTTTTTTGGTCAATACTATACATCATTTAAAGTAGCTCGCAGCCTAACAGATATTTAGTAAAGTATTTTTACCATCTCAAAACACTGAGAACCTCAAAGAAAATTTTTTTATTGTTTCCACTGATTTATACTTTGTTATTTTGTAAATATTGTACAAAATTTATAAGAATATTGTACTTAATCCAGCATATCATTTTTGTTTGAACGATACAGATTAATAGCATAAAAGTACACATTTGTTGAGTGTGGAGAAATGTTAAAATAATGGCAGCTAATATTTAATTTTAAAAATTATTGATCCCATGTATCCTCAAACATCTATTTGCATTGAATCATCTACCCAACAACTTTTACTGATGATCATCTACATGCTTTGTTCTGTCAAATGTATATGCTTTCTGGAAAAAAATTGCTAGTTAAGTCTTTCTAATCTCTTTAGTAAAGAAATTCTGAAAGAATAATAGAAAATTGGCTTGTTTGTATGGTTTATAGGTAAAGGAAGACTTGATTAACCATAACCCAAATAAGTGAACACTTAAGATTAATCAGAATATTTTCAGTGCTAAAATCACAAGACAGTGTCACAGACTGATGCAGATAATGGTCCGCAGTGTCCGCGTCATTATGGATGAAATGAGACATTCACACTGACTACCAAGTCCAGTGGAGGAAAGGGGACAGCACGGCTTTTCTCTCAAGGGGAGCAAAAGCCACAACCCTTGCTGCGACCAGCCTTTATTGGGTTTCTGGGCACATTATATGATGGTCCTCATTTACTATGCGCAGGTTGCTTTAGGTGGTTACCTTTTACAGAAAATAAAGGAGCCAATGCTGCTAATCACATCACAGAAAAGGGATATTTGTGAATGAAAAGGGCAAAAGTGGTTGAACACTCATCCTTGGAAGGTTTAGCATGGATTTGAGGAAGTTACTCTGCAGTAAATGTTTGCCACTGGGGGCTGGGTCCACATCTCCTACAACAAATCACAGTTTTTGTCTGTTTATTCTTTCCAATGCCCTCATTGTTGCAGGTGTGTGTGTGAGGGAGTGGGTGTGTATACTTTCTGCTTAACCGATTATTTCCCAGAATAAGGAATTAACCAGTATGCATCATCCTCTGAGCGTTTCAATTAGTCTGTGTTCTTTCTTCTTTTCCTTTTTCTTTTACTTTTTTATTGAATTTATTGGGGTGACTTTGGTAAATAAAATTATATAGGTTTCAGGTATACAACTGTATAATATATCATATGTGTATTGTATTGTTTACCACACCAAGTCCAGTCTCCTTCCATCACCATTTATCTCCCTGTGCTCTCTTCTGTCCGCCCCTAGCCGCCTACCCCTTTGGTGATCACCATACAGTCTAAGGGTTCTTTATGTGAAAGTAATAAAACTGTGTTTCTTCTTTAGAAAATCTGTAACGTAGACTTTTCACTAGTAAAACCTAGCTTTATATATAATAAATTCTCATTAGTATAAACTTATTGTATAATGCAAAACAGATACCTAAGAATATTTCATGCAATAAGTATATACAATAAAGAACATTTTGGCCCTTATTATTAATAAAAACAAGTATTTAAGTAAACACGTATTGAAATGAGTCCCATGAAAACAGCATAACAAGTATTTCTATTCTTGCCCTCAGCAAATTTTTAAAGAGTTTCCCTCCAGCTCATTGCCTTCAAGAGTATTCGCTGGGACAGGCCTCTTCTGTTCTGAGTTTCCAAGTACTGGTGGGTGAACTGAATGGTAGATAACCAATTATCTGCTCCTATTTACACACAAGTTTTATACCTGAAAACTAACAGATGGTGCTACTATTATAAAAATGTCTTTGTGCCCAATAATTCTGGATCAGAAGGCTAGTACATACTTTCACTTTTCAAAAACAAAAGCTATTCCTGGAAATCCCACTGATTAGCAAAACCAAAAGTAATTCATCTATCCAGAAATAAAAGCACAATGGAAGGGGATATACTATATGCCTCCCAGAAGGGCTAGATTTTTTTTACAAAGAAGAAGCTATCAATATCAGGTGATGGTGAGGATATAAGCAAATGAAACCTGCGTTCTCTGCTCATAGGAATGTAAATTGGAAAAAACATTTTGGAAAACTGTTTAGCAGTACCTACTAAAGCTGATTGTGTCTAAGATTCCAGCCAACAGAAATACACACCATTTGTTCCAAAAGACATGTGCAGGAATACTCATCATGGCAGTATTCATAATAGTCCCAAATAGGATACAATACAGTTGTACAGTGGATAGATAAACTGTGACAAAATCATACTCTTGAGTGTTGTTACATCAGTGGAAGAGGATGAAGTGCTGCTACACACAACATAGCTGACTCTCACAGGAACGATGTTGAGCCAAAGCAGCCAGACACAAAAGAGTACATATTGTATGATTCCATTTTTTGAAGTTCAAAAACAGGCAAACCTCATCTACAGTGATAAGAGTCGGAACAGGGGCTTACCTGTGGCAGGGGAACAGTAAAGTCCACAGGAGGCCCTGGGACACTGCGGAGGTGCAGGGCGGTACCAGGATGTGTTCATGTTTAAAGTTCCTCAAGCTCTGTGCTTAAGACTTATGCACTTTATTACAAGTATGCTACACTTAAATTTAAAAAGTTGTCCAAAATAAACAAAAAAATAAAAGAAAAAGGGATAGCAGGTTTATGGGAAAAAGCATATCCCTTCCCTTACTCTCACCCCGGATTTTACTAAGTTCTATGTTGGCATGCAGAAGGGAAACAGAATCTTAAGCTAAACAATGCCATAAGGGATGATAATATAATCGAATGTAGCAAAAAAGAGCAACATCAGCATGAGGAAATTAAGATATAAAATCTTTAGGTTCTTAACATAATGGTGAATCCAGAGATAGCAAACAAACCTAATATTCTAAAAGTATTATATGATTCTTTAACCTCCTTACCAAGGACAATAACAGGTCCCCTAAAAAGAACCCACTTTTATCTTTTTTACAAATTATTAGCAGGTGCACCAAAAGAAGAATTCTGCAGTGCTGTTGGGCTAGTTGGTCAACAGACCTGACTCTATTGTCTTCACGTCTCCTGCCTTTCCCCCCGGTGTCCACGAAGACAGAGGACCTACGATGCCCTTGCTGTGTGCCGTTAGTCTGGAACACTCGTCTGAAAAGGATATAATAAGGCAGGATTTTGTAAACCTCTCATAAGGAGTTGACATTTGTTCCCTTTATAGTTTCAAAGAGCTGCTTTATAATAAATTAACTTTGAAAGTTAACTTAGTTGGCTGGTGAGATTTCTATCTTGCAAGCATACTAAAGGAATTGAAGAAAAATTATCCTGGTAAATGTTAAATGCACTAGGTTAATTGAGTCAAATATAGAAATACCTAAAATAGCAAACCATAATTACTCCATATTGCTTTACTGCAGTGAGATCTTTATCAATATCTTTAGAGGATATTCCACTGAAAATTATATTTAGATAATACTTCTATCTGATGGGCATGCAATTGTGGTATTCTTTGGCAATTTTAAATTTAAATATTAGGAGTACAAAATAATGTCATGGAATGCTTTCCTTGATATGGCATTTAGTAAACTGTATCACTTTTGTAATGTGGACATTTATTTCTGTTGTTTTACTCAATTATGTCCATATGCTTATTAATATGTTTAGGTACTCTTCAAAAATACATGTCCATACCACAAGCATTTATTTGTTGATATATAGTGAACTCTATTAAAAATGCTAATGTCCTGAATATTTCTAGTATAATTGTTCTTAATGTTTCTTCAATCTGGCTCTATCCCAATTTGGAGAACAAAGTGAATTACTGAGTCTCGGACAGCTGGTTAGGAGATTCTAGTGTCCCCAAAACTCCAGATAATTAAGTAAAAGATTTTCATCAAGTTACAGGTCTCCTGGGTTCTAGATGTTTTGTGCTTTCTTTTGAATGTGGATATTGGGATAGGAGGACAATGAAGTTTGGAAAGTAAAAGCTAATTTCCTATAACTAATTATCTACCCACAGCTCTCAAAATGCCTAACATCTAACATCAATAATAAGCTAGCTTAAAATAAGCATAAGAATAATGTCAGAATAAACACAGATTGACTATTTTCTAAGAAATTATTTTCCCATAATTTGTTGCACTTAGCAGATATTTCTTTTTTTTTTAATATTTTATTTATTTATTTTTTCGAGAGAGGGGAAGGGAAGGAGAAAGAGTGGGAGAGAAATATCAATGTATGGTTGCCTCTCATGCGTTCCCTGCTGGGAACTGGCCTGCAACCCAGGCATGTGCCCTGACTGGGAATCAAACCGCGATACTCTGGTTCGCAGGCCCGCACTCAATCCACTGAGCTATGCCAGCGAGGGCCTAGATATTTCTATTAGAATAATACAAATAGATATTTCTATGATTGAGGAATAGATTTACTACTGAAAAGAAAAACATTTTTCCATCACTTTTCAGCATTCTTAAATCAACTTACTTTTAAAAGATTACAAATTGGAGCCAATTCCCAGTTATTTGGAAAAATATTACTGTCATTACCATTATGATGCAATTAGGAAGAAGCAAGGGGTAAAAACTAATTGGGGAATCTTTCTCTTAATACAGATTCTTTTCTTTTTTTTATTTTATTTTTTTTTAATTTCTTTTTTTTTATTTATTTTATTTAGGTATTTTTCAAGTACAGTTTTTTGTCTATTTTTCCCATCCCAGCCTCCCCTGCCCTTGCTCCCCACCTCCCTCCCATTTCCACCCCCCCTTAGTTCTCGTCCCTGTGTCCTTCCTATTTGTTCCTCCAAATCCCTCCCCCTTTTTCCCCTTAACTTCCCTTCCTTCTCCCCTCTGGTCACTATCCCCTTGTTCTCTATTTAAGTGTCTTTGTTTTTTGTTTTTTGGTTTTTTTTTTTCTGCTTGCTTGTTTGTTTTGTTGTTTAGCTTCCTGTTAAAGATGAGATCATATGGTATTTGTCTTTCAGCACCTGGCCTATTTCACTCAGCATAATGCTTTCCAGTTCCATCCATGTTGTTGCAAATGGTAGTAGCTCCTTCTTTCTCTCTGCAGCATAGAATTCCATTGTGTATATGTACCACAATTTTTGGATCCATTCATGATGAAGTGTAGACCACTACACTTCAAACAGACATTCAAGGACAGTGCCCCCTTGCTTTGAAAATGGGATGACTGAGACCCAGGGAATTTTAATTTACCCACAGTGAGCCAAGACTAGAATTCTTATATGATATATCCTAATCTGACACCTTTTCTATCGTGACCCACTCTTTGCCTTGATCATTGCATTCCTGAAATGAAAATACATTCTGCACCATAAACTGTTATCATTATATTTATATCTAGATTTTTTTCAAAAACAGACTTCATTTTTTTGGATCAGTGTTAGATTCAAAGCAAAATTGAGCAGAAAATACAGAGTTTCTATATGTCTCCTGCCCACACTCCCACATAGGCATAGCCTCCCACATCATCGACATCCCCCAGTAGAGTGGGACATTTGTTACAACAGATGACCCTAAATCAACACATCGTTATCACCCGAAGTCCATAGTTAACATACAGTGTGGTTCACTCTTCGTGTTGTGCACTCTATGGATTTGAACAAAAGAATAATGATATGTATTCATTATTATAGTATCATACAGAGTATTTCACTGCCCTAAAAATCCTCTGTGCGACACTATTCATCCATCCCCCTGGAAACCACTGATCTTTATTCCGTCTCCATAGTTTTGCCTTTTCCAGAAAGTCATGTAGTTGGAATCTTATAAAATGTAGGTTTTTCAGATTGCTTCTTTCATTTAGTAATATGCATTTAAGTTTCCTCATGTCTTTTTCCATGCTTGATAGATCATTTCTTTTCAGCACTGAATAATATTTCATTGTCTGGATGTACCCCAGTTTAATTATCCATTTACCTACTGAACAGCTTCTTAATTGCTTCCAAGTTTTGGCAGTTATAAATAAAGCTGCTATAAACATCTATGCACAAGTTTTATGTAGACTAAATTTTCAATTCATTTGGACATATACCCAAGGAGTACAATTGTTAGGTCATATGGTAAAAATATATTTGGTTTTGTAAGAAACTTCCAAACTATATTTGAAAATGGCTATACCATTTTGCATTCCCACCAATAATGAATGAGAGTTGCTGTTGCTCCACATTCTCACCAGCATTTGGTGTTGTCAGTGTTTTTGGATTTTGACCACCTAATAGGTGTGTGGTGGTATCTCATTCTCATTGCAGTTCCCTAGGTACATATGATGTTAAGCATCTTTTCATATGCTTCTTTGCCATCTGTATATTTTCTTTGGTAAGGTATCTGTTCAGATCTTTTTCCCATTTTTTATCAATGTCTTAATTTCCTTATTGTTAAGTTTTAAGAGTTCTTTGCGTATTTTGGATAACAGTTTTTTTTTTAATCAGTTATGTCTTTTGTAAATATATTCTTTCAGTCTGTGGCCTGTCTTCTTATCCTTTTGATAGATTTTTTTAGTAAGATAAAATTTGGTACATATTACATTTTGGAGGAAAGTAATGATTGTGGCCATCACTGTGAAGATGAAGAGCTCTCCAGACCGTTTTATTAGTTTATCCTAGGTAAGGAGCAAACTTCAGAGAGAGACTGGGTCTTTGCTAGTGCTCTTCTATATGGTGGTTTTCAACAGGCATTGCACAGACCACTTGCGTTCCCCAGGAATCCTCCATGTCCCTTCTCATCAGTATGTGGTTTGTGGGCCAGCTGTACCTAGGAACTTGTTAGAAATGCAGAGTCTCAAGTACCAGCCTAGACCTACTGAATTAGCAATTGAATTTCAATAAGATCCCTAAGTTATTTGTATGCACATTAAATTTGACAAGCCATGCTCTCCATAACCTGTGAACTGGTGTTAAGAAAGACATATTTCTTAGAAGTATAAAATGGGCCCTGGCTGGTGTGACTCAGTGGATTGAGTGCCAGACTGTGGACCAAAAGATCACTGGTTTGATTCCCAGCTTGATTCCCTCTGTCCAACCAGATGCCAGATACTTCAGCCTCCCCATGCATGCCATTGGTGCTGCTCAAGCTACCTTCCTGGCACTGGAGCTCAGAGAAAGTGAGTCTGAGTAGGTGAGTCTGTGTGTGGGTTCTTTAAGAGGAACTGCTTAGGGGTCCACCAGTTTCTTCCACTGACTCATTCCCTGCTGATTTTGCAGCCAGAAGTTTGGGGGACTTAGCTTTCTGGCACTGGAACCCTAGGCTGGGGGACCTGCTGTGGAACTGGGTCTCCACACTCTCAAGATATCCCTCCCAAATTTTTATCCACCACATGTGGATGTGGGACTAGCCAGGTCTTATGTCTGTGCCCCTCCTGCCAGTCTGGATGGTCGTGATTTCTTTAATTCTATAAAGTCAGACTTTCATTCAACTCAATTTCTGTCAGTTCTGAGTGATGGTTGCAACTATATTTTAGCTGTAATTTACAGGTGTTAATATATTTTAGCTGTAAGTTAGCTGTTGTGGTTGTGCAAAGAGGCAAGGCATGCCTGCCTATGCTGCCATCTTGACCAGAAGTCCAAACACTGTGATATTTTCTACACTTAAGTATTTGGTTAAACTGAGAGTTACATATTGTACTTAATTGAATTACATGTGACTGGAAATTCAGTAGCTTCCCTTGAACTTTTGGACAGGTGTATAGTGTCTGAGTGATTATTCTCGATGGTAAATGAGCCAGTCTCCCCAGCCTTCATTAACTTTAAAAATGCTGTGATCTACTTTGATGAAATGTAGAGGTTTCTCCTCTCTTTCATTTCAAGGCCTGGCTGTGACGTGCAGTCCTCTACGCATATGTCCTCACAAATTTAAACCCAGATTCCTTCTCTCAGGGGATTATACCTTGTAGGCTTTGTTTTTCTATTTTTATTTATTTATCTTTAGAGGGGAAGGGAAGGAGAGAGGGAGAGAAATATCAACGTGTGGTTGCCTCTCGTGGGTCCCCTACTGGGAACTGGCCTGCAACTCAGGCATGTGCCTGACTGGGAATCAAACCTTGATCCTTTGGTTTGCAGGCCGGCACTCAGTCCACTGAGCTACACCAGCCAGCGTGGATTATACCTTGCAGATCTTATTGGAAGTGCAGTCATTTCTGCAGCAAAGAATCCTCCTTCACTTATAATATATTTGTATCCCAAGGCTCCATGTCTTTGCTCATTATTCTAATGCTATTTCAGTGTCATGTTTCTTAATCCATTTAAATTAAGAATTAGGAATATTAACTCAAATTAAAAGTCAATTTTCTGTACTGCCAGTGAAAAAGAATTCAGTGAGATGACACCTGCTGTGCTCAGCCAAGGTCATATGTATGTCCTCCAAGCATAGCAACCAGGGCCCAGCTAATCCCTCTGCCTGTTACCTTGGCAAGAGTCTTTTGCCATCAGTTAGAAGATATCTTCTGCTTTCAGAAACACTAAACTTTGGGGAAGGGAGTAAAGTTATTAGTTAGAAGTTTGGCATTTTATATTTTTACTATGGTGAAATGATGGAGTTTTTAACTTATTTTTACTACAGGTGTGACTTGAATTAAAAATCACAGAAAGTACTTAATCTGTAGGCACTGCTATGGTTCTTTGTGAGGTTAAAACATCACTAATTAATAAAATCAATGTACCAACTAGTGGAAGTGGATGGGGAGTTCTCAGGGTCATTCCCTTGCCAGTGAATTGATAAAACTTTGAAAATCAGTACTTGATAACAGCAGTACAGCTGTTACATGACAAGTCATATACTCTTGTTTTAGTTCTAATCCCATATTCTCCTCATACCCAGCTCTAGAATCCAGCTTCCATGCCACGTTGATGGCAGATGACTGCTGCTACCACCTTCCCTTGTACTTTCTGCAGTGCTCATGTTCCCAGCCTAGACTAATCTGTGAGAGTCTGTCCTCACCTATGAAAGGCATTAGAAGCCAGTGCTCTGATGATAGGTACCTCCGAGAGTCATAGAATTTTAGGATTGGAAGGTACCTAAATACTCATCCACACTTGCATTTGCCAGCATAAGGTATCCTAGAAGCAAGACATCAGGAATGATTGGGAAAATGAGGAAACATGAGCTGGATCCCAATCACTGTTACAGGGACAGCTAAACTTTGGCTGTCTGATCCACAGCCTGCTGAGAAAAGATTTTGGAAAACTCCGCTCATCCCTTCCTCCTGCCACATGTAGCTGTGCATTTTATGAAGTTACATGAACTCATTGAAGTATGCTGAAAATGAGTCCCACTTTCCTTTGAGATCATGGTGGTCTTACCAAGAACACATGTCAAGAAAGAACACATTCCCAAGGGGCACAAACCTGGTAGATCCTGGAATTAACTGCCAACCAAATTGAATATGTTTATGCTGGCAGCTTAGGACTTTTTCTCTTTTTATTTCATATTCACATTAATATATTTGTATTCAAATATAGTAATTTTGTACCTGTTTGCAGCAAGCATGTTAGGAACAAGAAAACATCACATACAGCATTACCCAGAGTTTTATGGTGTGGGGCTTCTTTGTGGAGTGGTTAGTTGGCCCCTAAAATAGACACTGGCTGCCTGAAGGATGGCTTGCCAGTGGTATTTTTTCAGTGACAATGCTGTCATACTGCCACCTCAAAACAGTGATGGAAGTGTGCTTATATCAATGTGTACTTGGTTGTCTTTATTATGTCTCACCTGACAATGATGATGAAGAAACCAGCTAACATAGGTTGCCAGGCTCTTTCTCAGCTAATTCCATGTGGTAGCTCATATAACCTTCACAAATAACTCATTAAAGTAGAAACTAGTGTTTTCTTTTTAGAAATGGAGACACTGAAATGCACACTGGATAAGTAACTTTTGAGGTCAGACATCTAATCATGGGGACGGGAAGATTGGAACCAGGATGTCTGACTCTAGAGCACATGATCCTTACTATGTGAGCTGCTTAAAAATATTTTAGCTATTCCTTCCTCTTCTTAAAATAGATATAATCCCCGGCTATTAAAATCCTGTGCCTTGACTAGGATATTATAATTCCTTATTGTTTAACTATCATCTTAGTCCACCTGGCAAAGCTGTAACTTATTGTGTGAAGGTATTACAGAGAAATACCATTAGATTTTGAAGTATGGATGGTCGGTGAGACATGCGGAATACCAGGTGTTCACACACTGTTGTTTTCAGCTGTTCCCATTTGCACCATAAGTCACAGAGAACTTGAATGACAACTTCTTTCCAAAACAAAGAGTTCTGAAGATTCTCTGTGCTTGCAGACAGTGTTAACAAGTTCAAGCTCATTGTTTTTGCTACCTAATAAATTTTCTAGGAGTACACTGACCAAAGATCCATAAGCAGTGCATCACCATTACATTTTCAGATATTGCACGTTTCTCAAGGACTTCATTTGCATACTGTTTTCCATTAGTATGTGCTCTAAGTGAGTTTGTTTTATTATTCCATATGTTAAAACAATTAAAATTGACATAATCCACACAAAGGGCATTTCCTTGTCAGCAGAGCAGAAATCAGTTCATTTCTGAAACTGTGTTTATGCAGAACCATTACTTTTTTAAAAAGATCCTGGGTATGTTTCCTGTTGATGCTGCAGGACTAATTAAAATAAGGATTTGTGTGTGTGTCATTGTAGGCTAAAGGTAAAGAAAGACAGTGGCTCAGACACCAAGCTACTGGTGAACTAGATGATGCCAAGATCATTGATGGGTTGACTGGAGAGAAAGCCATCTACAAACGCCGGGGTGAGCTGGAGCCACAAGTAAGTAATGGTCAACTAGTCTCCTCAGATCTGCAGAGTTTGGCCTTCTCCACAGACAACTGCTTTCTTGAGTTGATGTTCTTGTTGAAACACCATAAACCTTGAATATACGACCAAGGAAAGCACTGTATTAAAAAAAATTAGAAAAAACACAACTACTACACTATTTATTATATTATTCAAAATCTAAGCATGAGTCAAGAAACACCAAGCAGGCAGGCTCAAACTGAATAATTTATGGAACAGTTAGTAGGAAGACTATTTATGGAAGTCAGGGTGGGATCTAGGAAAGCCAGACAGAAGCAGTGTGGGATTCCGACAGCAAAGCCCTAATCCACCCCGGGTCTGAAAGGCACAAAGGGTGAGAGCCAGCAGAGGACAAAACCAACAGGAGCTGTGCCTGCTGTGGAAGGAGAGCTTGCCCATGGGCCACAGCAGAGAAGGGGCCGAGGGAATAAATATCCCACCCTCACCCTCTGACCCCCTGCCAGTGCCTCCCATCAGCAGAGCCCACCTGGAAGCCAGCAGCCAAGAGGCAGGCTGGTGCTTCCCTGCAGATCAGCTCACAGCACACCAAGCAGGGTGCTCTAGAGGGGACTGAAGACCCTTGGAGCCTGTGAATCCCAGAGGCTCACGTGAGTGAAAACACCAGAGTAGTCTTGGTGGTTTTCTTCTGTTCTATTGCTTTAAAGTCTGTATCCATCCTATGAAGAAAAATTTAGAAAACAAGGAATTTTCCTTCAAATAACTTTAATGTAAACATATATAAAGCTTTAGATGGTCTAATGAAAATATTTGCAAAACAATGGCAATAAAATGAACTATTGAGTTTCTTAGAAGGCCCTGTGACATCCTATGCCCCCGAATAATCAGAATTGTGAAATAGCCACCGAGAGCTGGGGGCACAGTGACTGGTAGGAAAGGGAGTCACGTACTCCACGTAAAAGTCTATTCAGAGAGGATCCTTTGGCAGTTTGGGGAGTTCATACTTCCATGAAGTATGAGCTGTGGTATGAGTCAACAACTGCTTTCTCTACTGACTCACTGTGGTCAACAAATGTGTTTAGATGCATCTGAAATTGTGAGTAGTCATGGAAGCATGTGTGGCCCTCTTCTTAATTTAGGCAAACTCAGCAAGTTTTTAAGAAATGTACTGAATTTGTCTCAAACCATTACACTGGTACCTACAATATTTTCTTCAAATTATTACTCTACTCATTAATTCTCATATCTGTCAGCAAGTATATAATAACAGAATAATCTGGAATTTTTCTTCTTCCTTTTTTCTTATAAGAAAGTAACAAATATACTTTTGCTTTTGATTCTGCAAATTGGCAGGCATGAGTCCAAAATCAAACTGAAACTCATGAGGTTTTCATAATTTAATTGACAGTTGTTGCTAAATGGCAGTGAGGTGCTACTTTTATGCCTCTAACTGCCAAGGAAGTGAAGAGAAGTAGTCATTCAGTAACTGGAGGGAGGAGAAAGCTGAAAGCCGCTAAACACAAAAGACTGAAGAAATACTTTCCTTCAGTTCTTTGCTAGACTTACTCTCACAGAACCTTGTTTAGGAATTTGGCATTTTTTTGTGAACTCTGTAGAAAATGATTTTCAAAGCAGTACCCAACAGGTACCAGTAAAATTCATGTGGACTTCCAAAATAGCTCAGTCTTGCTAGAGTAACTGAGTCTAAGGTATGACATGATAATGACATGTTAGGGTTTATATCTTTCCAGGTTATTATTTGAAAGGCAGTGTCAGCTCCAGTAAGGCAGTTTTACTAGACTGGGTTGGGTCTTGCCAGGACCATATATTCCAAAGGAAGATCTTCCTCATACGGCCCCACTACCAGCACAAGTCTGAAATTCCATTTATTGAGATACAGTTGGTAGAAGCCTTTCCCCCTGCCTCATGCAGCACTGAGCCCACTGCTGACCTGCCTGCCTCGTGGCTGGTACACTGGGCCTGTGTGAGTGAAATCCCCAGAACAGCAGCCAGTGATGGTTTTCTGGTTCACAAGACTGTTCTTTCCTCCCTCAGCTGGGAAGCCCCCAACAGAAACCCAAGCGCCTGCGCCTGGTGGTGGATGTGTCTGGCAGCATGTACCGCTTTAATGGGGTGGACGGCCGCCTGGAACGCTCCATGGAGGCTGTGTGTATGGTAATGGAAGCCTTCGAGAACTATGAAGAAAAGTTCAAGGTAATGGTATGAACTAAGGCTAATGAGAGACATCACTGACCACATCTGCCTAAGACTCAGCCTCGACATCAGGTGTGTTGGTGAGTGGGTGGCTGTAGTCTCCACCCAGAGCGGACAGAAACCTTCGCCTTCTCATCAGTTCATGTATCACAGAAGAAGTAAGCCTGTAGTTTTGTCTGCTCTGATAATCAAAAAATGATAACACCAGAATTTGAAGGAGCACTGCATTTCACAAGTTATGCGATGTCAGCCATGATGTTCCAGGAAAGCAACAACAACAAAAACAGGTGCTTAGAGGAACCACAAGTCTCTTCCCCAGATCTCTCAGAGCCGCCATCCTCATTCTAGTTTCCCCCACCCCACTCCCATTCTTGCCTGTCACCAGCCAGGAAGCCTCCCGAGGTCTGCATCCACCCTCCAAATATGCTGTTCTCAGCACTGTTTTGTCTTTCCACTTGGGCTGGGATTATACAGGAATAGATGGCTCACCCGCTGACAGTGAAGATGGTGACCCTGGGAGAAATGCAGCCTTCCATTCAGACTTTCCCATCTTGCTGTTGCTCAGTTTGCTCTGCATCCTCCTTTAGAAGTCTGAGCGTAGAGTGGATCCACTGGAGCCCGAGATGAGCCCATTGATTCTCTCTTACTATGCAAGCCACAAGGAGCACTTGCACTTTCGGCCCTTACCAGAGCAGATGACCTTGATTTCAGTCCCATGCTACGTGTTTATTATCGAAAATTCAGCTGAAAGAAAAGGTACATGTGCAGACATGTGTAGGGGTACACAGTCTGTCCATAGACATCTAGATTATATTCCAGATCAAATGTATCCTTCAGAAATAGGTGAGCTTAGTTCATTATTTAGCTTGACATACCACCTACACTTGAGTATTGCTGTGTGTTACAGTGGATACAGCAGGAAACAGATTGGTGAAACCCATCGCCTCAGTTTCTCTAGGCCCATTTGTGAGGCTCTGAGTCTCCCAGGGTCCCTTATATGATGCTCTACGCGAGAGATTGCTTTTAGAATTAAAAGGTAGAAAAGGCATGTGGAGTCAATGGTAGGAAGGAGGAGTGCTGCGTGTTGCCAGATTCTGTACGAGTACAGAACGCAAATGTAAATAGAACATGGACTTTCACTGATGGAGGAGTAACTTTGTTTCCCTTAAAGAACTGGAGTATATTTCCCCTCGTGATCAGTGAAAAATATGAAACTATTTTAAGATTCCCTCTTGGTTTTCATGGCCAGGAAGCTCTGAGCTAAAATCACAGCCCCGCCACGAGTACTGTGTCACGTCTAACAGCCTGAGACTAGTGCTCAGCTTTTCCTTCCCTTGACCCTCCCTCCCTTTAGATGTAAGTTTTTCTTGATTTTGATTATTTAAATTAAAAAATACTTTTTTCTTTAATCTTCACCCAAGGATATGTCTTTTAAATTAATTTTAGAGAGGAGGGGAGGGAGAAAGAGAGAGGAAGAGGAACACTGATGTGAAAAAGAAAATCGATCAGTTGCCTCCCATATGTGCTCCAACCAGGGATCGAACCTGCAACCTTTTCTTGTACAGGACAATGCTGCAACGAACTGAGCCACCTGGCCAGGGCTTGATTTTGATTTTTTTTACTTTTTTATGTTGTATGGATTTCTAGAAAATGTTTCTTTTTATATTTTAGTTCCTTTCTAGTATGAGGTGGAGGATAATTCTTAAATCACATGGACCACTGACAAACACAGGGTGGTTAGATATTATTGCATCAGCATAAATCCCACCTAGTGTTTTAAAGTCTTTGGGTTCTGCTAATATTTGAATCAGCACATCCACCTCTTTTGTGGATCTTGAAGGCCAGTGTTCCTCAGTTTCCTTTGAGATTTTAATCAATAATAGACTGTAGCAAACATACCACTGTTAAATTTGGCATACTTATCCAGAATGAAATTTCCAGTTAAAAAGAGAATTTCTATACCTTTGAGAGCAGAACTGCTCTCATTTGTGAAACTAAAACAGTTCTTCCAGGTTTTAATACAGATTTACTAGAAGTTAATCAAGAAATTGGTTACACAGCACCCCGGGACCTGTTAAGGATTGGGCAAAGGGCAGGAGGTGAGAAAGCTGGCAGGGAGTTGAGGGTCCACTCCGACAGCCTGTGGGTGGTCGGCGTGGTTCTCACAGAGCACGTTGAGTATTCCACTACATTTTACACAGTGGAGTGTAGAAAGGTTCATATTTGCCCAGTGCTCACTGTTAAAAGTCTGTAATCTGGAAGCACTATTAATGAAACTGAACATAGACAAAAAAGAAGCAACATCAAGGAAATGAGCAGTTACAAGATATTGTTTTATTTTCTTCCTAATCGACAGTTAAAAACCAAATTATGCTGAATGAGGTGCTAGATTTCAGTAAAATCACAAACATTAATTGAGCACTTGCTAAATGTAGTACACTCCACTGGGTACAGAGTTCCCTGCCATCCTTGAGCTCGTGGCCTCATGATGGAGGCATATAAAAACTACTAATTCAGATAGATTCGCCGAGAGAATGGCAGTAAGAGGTACACAGTGCTGCCCCAGACACTCCCCTTCAGGACATCATTTCTAAAGCAGTATTTTGCTGATAGTATCTTCTACTGCCACAACAGTGCAAAGAATTTTCTCAGTCTTTATTAGTAAAACCACAGCTATATTGATCACTGTAGCAATAAGTGACAAGTTGAGTCATATATTTATAGCGAGATATTATAGCAGAACAGCAAGAAAAACTTGAAGTAGTTTTATCATTTTTATGCTGTTCAATTTTTAATAGGCAGTACGTTAATGATTTTGGTTTTGTGCATTTTTGTGTACTTATAAACATATTCCTCATATTCACTACAGTTCCTTTGGAACTAAAATTCCTCTAGAACTTTTTTAAAGAGCATACAAAGTGTTATGAAACCAGCACATTAAAATCTTTTCAACAAGGGGAAATACCTTAAGACTTCACAAAACAAACTCTTTGAGGAAAAATGGTACGTAGGCAAGTGTCTGGAGGGATAGGGGAGGAGGACAGGACAGGGAAGGCATAACCAAGTCCTGTTCCCACAAGCTCCACATGATGTCCACAGACATCAGAACTGGGGCCACCTCCCAGGTCATTTCCTCGCATTTCCTCGTTCCTCCAACAGGAAGCTAAGACCCAGAAACAGTCAGGACTTTCCCCAAAGCTGGAAGGCCAGCTGGAGACAGAGTCAGACGGAACCCAAAACACTACCATTTGTTTTCCCTTTTTTTGTTTGGTTTGGTTTTGAAATTGTTCTCTTCTCAACCTTTGAAAAATTTAAACCTACAAAAATAGTTGAAAGAATAAAATTAACACCCATATGTCTTCACTTAGATTCGCCAATTGTTAATATTTTCCTTCATTTGCTTTGCATTTCCCTGTAGGTATGTATACTCAACCCCCACACCCTGAACCATTTGAAAGAGTTATATGCACCATAATGCTTTACCTATAACTGCTTCATTGTGCTTCTCCTTGAAGTAAGGACATTCTGTAACACAACCTCAATACCATTATCACATGTAAGAAAATTATCAATAATTTCATAGTATCTTCTAATATCGAATCTAAAGTCACTTTTCTCAGCTATCCCAAAGGTTTTCCTAATGTATTATCAACCCCAATCCAGGATCCAGTCAAGGTCTGCACCTTATTTTTGGTTGCCATGTCTCATCAGCCTCACTTCATCCAGAGCAGCCTTTTCTCCCACCACTACCACTTTTTCATGATGGGTGCTCTCTTAAGAGTCTAGATCAGTTGCTTGTAGAATGCCCTTCATTCTGGATTTACCTGGCTGTTTTCAAATAGTGCCATTTACCTTGTCCCAATATCCTCTATATTGTCAGAACTGCTAACAGTCTTTCCCCCACACCAAGTATACTGGACACTTTGTTTAATATTCCCACCACCTGTGCCAATATATCTAAGATTTTGGTGGCCGCAGGCCACCTAGTCTTTGCAGGGGCTGTCCAGGCCTCCTTTGTAGACCATGCAAAGAAAGCAGGTTGGAGCCTACTTACATTCTATGAGATCTTTTTGTTATAATTAAGTATTTTAGGCTATAGGTAACAGGTGCACAAAATAGTACAAATCATAAAGGATACAAAGGAGCAAGAGTAAAGCATAAGCTTCTCTATCTGTCAACACCAGTGCCCATCTCTGGTGGTAACCAGAGATAGTGGATTTTTTTTGGCATTTTCTCAGAGATATTTGATGCATGTACATCGAGCGGCAGTATAGCATTCTACTCTGCTCTGTGTCTTTACACTATGTGATTATGTAGAACTCATTTAATCTCTCTGTATTTTCATTTTATTACTTAGTTAGTTAGTTACTTTTTAATCCTCACCCAAGGTTGGTTTACAGAGAGAGGAAGGGAGAAAGAAAGGAAGAGAAAGGAACATTGATGTGAGAGAGAAACATTGATCAATGCCTCCCATACAACACCCCAACCAGGGATCGAACCTGCAACCTAGGTATGTGCCCTGACTGAGAATCAAACCCATAACCTTCTTGGTGTGCAGGATGACACTCCAACCAAATGAGCCACCTGGCAAGGGCTATACTTTCATTTTCTTCTGTGAAAGAAGCATAATAACTAGGACTAACTCATGAAAGTGTGGAATTTACTCACCAAATATAAAGTGATGCATGAACAAAAGACAGTTTTAGGAGCTTCTGGTGAGAAATTTATATTCTGTAACCCAGGATGGCATTGCATGTAGTGTCTTTAAGAATTCAGGAGTGTGCTCTGAGACCTCCCACCTGCCACTCCCCAGTTCCAGACAGTTCTCAATGCCATGTTCTTGCAGCTGTCCCTCTGTTGTAAAGGTGTCTAGTCTATGTGTGCTTTGAAACTGTCAGAAGCCACTGTCCTGGCCCAGTGATCTGGACTTTTCCATGAACCCTCTCACTTGGCATCTGCTTTGTATTTTGTTTGGCTCAGGTTCAGCTCCTGAGCGCTGGGTCATTAAAGTCCAAGAGGCTCATTGGGAGTGAACCTCCACTTTTTGTTCTACCTCAGCATGACCTGTGTGCCAGGCCACAGGGACCCTTGAGCAACACTTACTGAGAAGGAAAGGTAATTCAGTGGTGGGACACATTTCAAAGCCATCTGGAGTTTTTAAAGTTCCTCATAATTGCTCTACCAACCAAATTCAGTTCTCAGGAACAGCACTGAGAGTGCGTCACTTAAGACAGGAGCAATATCATTTGCTAATAATCCGCATAAAGTCCTCTGATATTCTTCTAATAGCAGTTTTTAAACACAAAAGTGAAAAGTGGAATGGGAATGTTTTAAAAACCACTTTATTGTAGTCAGGAGCATTTTTTCTCCTTCATTTTTATTCTAGTTTGTCTTGTGATTTCTGCAAGCCTCCAGGAGTGTTTCGCTAGGACCTTAAGGCCAGCCTCCTTTCAATGCCTTGTTTTTTTTCCTTGAAAGTACTCAATACCACCAAAAGTTAGCTGATTCTGCACCACACACTCAAATAGTGACACCAGAAAAAAGATTATTTGATTATTGAGAAGTTGGACTTTGGGGAATGAAAGTACTCAAATTTATTGTTTCTGTGGAGACAGATAAACCATATTCTGAGACCATAGTTTTCAATAGTGTACCAAAGAGCCCTTGAAGGGTGGTGGGAGGCAAGGGTGAGGGAGCAGCTTTTATCCTCTCCCCCGCCCTCCCCACTTCAGCCCAAACACTTCCATTTTCATCGATACTGCCTGGTTTCACGGTGTGGGCTTTTGTGCAATATTTCATATGGAGAAAGAGTTCCACTGCTTAAAAAAATTTTAGGTAGAGAGACTTCCGCCAAGATGGAGGCATAGGTGGTGACGCCATGCTTTCTCACACAACCAAGTTTAGAGACAACAAAATATCAGCAACAGAAAACACAGCCAGAACACAGAAAATTGAACTTTTCAGAAGTCTGATAACAACAAATTCTTCAGCCTGACTGGTAAGAGGGGTGAAACCAGCAGCTGGTGGAGCGGGTTTGCACAGGAAAACTCGGTCAGATGGACTCAGGCGCACGGATCCCAGGTGTGGGGTTGCAACGGGCGAACCCAGCAAGGACGCAGGGCGGTGGGTTGACTGTGGTCTCGCATTCGTGCGCAGATAGACCGATGAGGGAGTGGGTGATGAGACGGACTGAGCAGGCCCCAACAGCCAGAGGCAGCAGAGGGGACCGCTATTTCCCCGCTCTGACCCTACCCCCACATACAGCGTCACAACCCAGCAACTGGGCGGCCCCACCCTGGTGAACAACTAAGGCTCTGCTCCTCATACTTAACGGGTATGAACAGACCAAAAATGGCTTAAGAAGATCTCAAAGTCCCAGAGCCCATAATTCTAAGGGACGAAGAAATAGCAAAACTTTCAGATGCACAGTTCAAAACACTGGTGATCAGGATGCTCACAGAACTGGTTGGTTTTAGTCACAAATTAGAGGAACATATGAAGGCTAAACTAATTGAAATTAAGGGAATTGCACAGGAAACCAATAGTGATGAAAAGGAAACTGGGACTCAAATCAAGGGAGTGAACCAGAAGGAAGAAAAAAAATGGCCAAACAGGAGAATATGAAGAAACAAGAATTTAAAAAAATGAGGAGAGGCTTAGGAACCTCCAGGACATCTTTAAACACTCCAACATCCGAATTATAGGGGTACCAGAAGGAGGAGAGGAACAGCCACAAGTGGAAAACTTATTTGAACAAATAATAAAGGAGAATTTCCCCAATCTGGCAAAGGAAATAGACTTACAGGAAATCCAGGAAGCTCAGAGAGTCCCAAAGAAGTTGGACCCATGAAGGAACACACCAAGGCACATCATAATTACATTAGCCAAGATGAAAATGAAGGAGAGAATCCTAGAAGCAGCAAGAGATAAGGGGACAGTCACCTACAAAGGAGTTCCCATCAGACTGTCAGCGGATTTCTCAGAAGAGACCTTACAGGCAAGAAGGGGCTGGAAAGAGGTATTCCAAGTCATGAAATCCAAAGACCTACAACCAAGATTGCTCTATCCAGCAAAACTTCATTTAGAATGGAAGGACAGATAAAGTGCTTCTCAGATAAGGTCAAGTTCAAGGAGTTCATCATCACCAAGCCCTTATTATATGAAATGTTAAAAGGACTTATCTAAGAAAAAGAAGTTAAAAAAAACATGAACAGTGAAAGGACAGCAAACTCACAATTATTAAGAACCACGCCTAAAACAAAAGGAAACTAAGAGGACAGCTAGATCAGAAGCAGAACCATAGAAATGAAGATCTCATGGAGGGTTAGCAACAGGGGAGTGGGAGGAGGTGAAGGGGGAAGAAGGTACAGAAAATAAGTAGCATAGACAGTAGGTAGAAAATAGATAGGGGGCAAAAATAGTATGGGAAATACAGAATCTAAAGAACTTGAGACACATGGTCATAAACTAAAGGGGGGGAATGGTGGGGGCAGGGGGTGCAGGGTGGAGGGGAATGAAAGGGGGGAAATAGAACAACTGTAATGGCATAATCAATAAAATTTTTAAAAGAAATAAATAATAATTTTTAAAAAATTTTAGGTAGAAAACCACTATTCCAGGGCCAGTTATGGACTGTGATTTCTTACAGACTCTAAGGGCTCTCTTTTTGGAAGAAAGTTTATCATTTCCTAGTTTGGTTTAGATAATTCACTCCCCTGACAGGAAAAAACAAGGCATAGGTGTTCCTACGACTAAGTAAACCAGGCTTTTTACTCTATTTTGGGGTGTACCATTGAATTTCCCTAGAACCTTGGGGGCAGGAATGACCTTGGAAATTATTTTTAAACTGTTTTACAGATGAGAAAATCAAGAGCAGAGAGGCTAAATGCTCTGCTCAAGCTCACATAGCTGGACTGTAAAGAGCTAAGACTCTGACTCCCCACCTTAGGGCTCTTTCTTAGTTGAGGTTTTATCTCTGTTTTTTGCAGCCATTTTATTCCCACCCAGTAGGTGTTTTTACAAAACTGTAATTCAGGAACTGTACCATGTACATAAAGTACTCTGTCTTCTCCCTTTAACACTTCATCATCCCAAGGAGGTATAATGGACATACTCTTCTCAAATATATTTTGGTCAGAAAGACATGGTTAACTCACTGAAGGATGTAGAAAGGTATGACTCACAAACCAGAACCTACTAGGCAAATTCCTTCTATCAAAAACAGTTCAGTGTCTTTCCCACACCTCAGGAATGTTTCACACATTCAGAAGTGGAAACCAGTTATCCTATCAGGCCCTGTATTTGAATAAATTCTTATTGCCACATGGAGATAGAACTAAAGAACAGTGTATAGACTTCTGAGTCCAAAGTTAAAAAAAGACTCAAAATTGACTATATTGTTGATGTAGAAAAGCATTGGCCAAGCCAACCATTCAAAAAACTGACATAGAGATTGGGCAGGGGAGGAGTTAGGAAATGGTTATATCTCTGTAACAAAAACATTGGATTTAGAGTCAGAGCACCTGGGTTTGGCTTTGACCTCTGACAACAATATATCTCTGACCTTAAGAAAGTCTGTTAATCTCTCTGAGCATCAATTTCTTCATTTGTGAAATGAAGTTAATAACACCTACCCCAAAGGTGTGGAGAGAATCAAAAAGAGATAAGATCTGGCTGGTGTAGCTCAGTGGATAGAGCTCGGGCCTTCGAATCAAAGGATCATGGTTCCATTCCCAGTCAGGGCACATGCCTGGGTTGCAGGCTGCTTCCCTGCAGGTCAGTTTCCAGCAGGGGATGCACGAAAGTCAACCATACATTGATGTTTCTCTCCCTCTCTCCTTCCCCAATAAAGATAAATAAATAAATAAATAAATAAATAAATAAATAAATAAACAAACAAATAAATAAAATCTTTTTAAAAAGAGAGAGAGATAAGATATACAGAAGCACTTTGTAAACAATTAAGAACTATACAAAGCCATGGCTGATGTGGCTCAGTGGATTGAGAACCAGCCTGGGAAACAAGGGATCGCTTGTTTGATTCCCAGTCAGGGCACACACTTGGGTTTCGGGCCAAGTCCTCACTAGGGGTCACGTGAGAGGCAACCACACATTGATGTTTCAGTCCCTCTCTTTCTCCTTCTCTTCCTCTCTCTCTAAAAATAAATAAATAAAATCTTAAAAAAAAAAGAACTGTACAAATGTTGGCATTATGCTCATTAAATGTATACCCTACCCTTTCATCAACCTTGAGGTTAGGTAAAACAGAGATTATCCCTATTTGTCAGAGAGGTTAAGTGATTTACAAACATAGTGTTAGGGGTCATCTAAATTGTCGTTATTTACAAGGTAGAAACAAGATTTGGAAAGATTAAGTGACTTGACCTCGGTCAAAAAGCTTGTTAATGTCAGGGCTGTCTAGAATCCTTGATCTGCAGAACATTAATTTTTTTACATTATGAGATGAAAGAAGGTTAACTAGCTAATACTATAGATATTGGCTAACTAACACTGTAGGTTTCTGTTGGCACTTTTGATGTTTTAAATCACACATTTATCTTCTAGTCATTTGCTGACCACTGTCAGTAGTGCCCTTTTAGAATGGTGTGTTTGGATTTCTAGAAAGAGGTTAGAATTTCACACGTGGTCAGTTTTCAAAAATAGCCTCAGGTGATTGTCTCATATCTCCTTATAATGAGGATGCATAATAAAGCATTGCCTCTCCTAAAGTTAGCAAATAATTATCCTCGACAAAAGAAACTTAAACATAAACCTTATTCATAAAAAATGCTGATAGCTCTTTATTCTAAGCAGAGCTTACTTTTCAGTCTAAGTATTATAAATCAGCCTTCATATTTGATGGTAAATCTTCATGCCCTGAATGAAACTCAGCATTTGTTTTTATTTGTTATACCTTTCACTAAATAAATGAGATTTTTCAAAAGACAGTGTAGCAAAAGAGCATTTAAACAATTTGGAAAGCAAAACAGTATTAAAATTGGTCTTCTCTGATTGAGATTTTTCATTTCTTTGGTTTATTATTTATGTTGGATGCTAAATGCAAGACCCCACAAGGACTTCAGGGATGCTCTGGAAAATATAGAAATCCTTATTACATATGAAGATTTTGAGCTACTCAAAAAAAGTATAATCTAAATGTCAGGTGCTTTGATAATGACAGTGAAGTTCTTGTTTAATGACTCCTGTGAACCCTCCAGAGAAGCAAAGTGGAGCCCCTGCCAAGTCTGATTTGTCATGGCAGGACCAGAGTGGGTGAGTGGCAGAATCAGGAGTTAGAGAATGGAAATGAATGAGTTTATATACTTTCCCCTTTAATCCAGACAGTTTTGAGGATGGGCAAATTACTGTCTGCAAAATCTGTTGGCATCCTTTGGCAGCAGATACCAGACAATTATGACATAGGAAGTATTGGTTTTAATGGAAGTTTAGCATGATCTATAGTAACACCAAGAAATGCTCACATTTGAATATCCTTTCATTTTCTCTCAAGCATTTTATTTCCTCTGAGCACAGAATCATCCCCAAGCCCATCTGAAAGATGAGAACCCGGGGTCTGCAAGTCATTTTGTAAACCCCATCCTATTCTTTATGTTTGTCTTCTCAGCTGTTGTAATACTGATGAGGCACAGGCAAAGGCAGATTCCTCTGCAAATAGCACTTTCCTCACTGCAAATAAAGGGAAAAAAAACAAGAAGGAAGAAAAGGAAGTAGGGAGGGAGGAAGGAAGAAAGGGAGGTCCTCAACCCATTTATCTTTATTTCATTTGCATGAAAAATATAGTAGGTAGATAGATTAGTCAGTCAAATTATAGATAGTTATTAAAATGCTTCTGAAGTATTTAATCAGCTATATCTGGTTTCGATAAAGAACATCCAACAACTCATTTGGCTGCTGTTTGTTTAATCATAAACTACCAACTGTGGTGACTAGTTATGACAACACTGTGAGAGCAGACCACATGGTCAAATATTTATTTATGCAGTCTCTTCTATCGTTATCTGATTAGTAAGAACTTTAACCTTCAGTTGTAAGGGAGGAAAAGGTCTAATTTATTTATAGCCATCTTATCTCAGCCAAATAAGAAAAACCTCTGTTTCAAGAAGCTGATTCTACATCCCCTGGTGTAGAATCCTGTTTAACAGATTACTTCACCAGCCCTGATGAAAGCTGGCATCTTCTCGGAAGGATGTGGCTTAAAACAATTTCTACTGTGACCATTGTCCAATCATACTTCAGGGCCTCGAGCATACTTGCCTGGAGAAATCTTGCCATATCTCTTCACATCCAGGCAGATCCTAGCACTGATAATGGGGTGACCTTAGTCTCTCGAATACTGAAGCCAGTAATCTATTTTTCAGAGCTGTGGAGATTTAGGTTCCAAATTTCTTTGTTACCTTTTCACTACATTGATAGCAAACTATGCTAATGAGAGTTTTTTTCATGTATGGAATTTCTTACATCCTTAGAAAGTATTTATTGTCAAGCTATTAAAAATATATTGGTAGATGGCTCTCACAATTATTTTGTTATCATTCTTTATATTTTAAAAATTATTAAAATGAAGCATAGAATGATCTCCAAGCCCCCTGCCCAAGGCTCCACTCTGGCCCCCCTCTGACCATGCCTCTTGTTTGGCAAAGAGTCTATGCACCCAAGGGGGTGTACCCACTTAGAGCTAATTTCTAAATCACACTCTGGTTCCTGGGATCCCCGGCTATCCTGTCAGATGACCCCAAGCCTGCTTCCAGGGCCTGTGTGGACCTCTTCCATCTCTTCTTAGGTCCATCTTCCTATGGCAGAGTGGATGGTGTGTGGATGGCAGGGCTGGGTGTTTATACACATGTATGTTACATGCCTCATAGTGTGAGACAAAGCCAACTAAGTGTACAAAGAAAAGACAATGGGCTGTAAGCCAGAGGCTTGTACTGCCCACCTTGCCATGTCCAAATACTTGAAATTTGATGCTGGCTTTCCAGGTCATTATGTGCAGTTATCAAAGTAGGAGAACAGAGCATATTTTATTTAACAATTTGTAGCAGGATTTACATCTCTTAAATATTTAGACATCCTATAGGCCTTCACTTGTACACTTGGCACTTCTAATTATGCATTTATCTCTCTCCATTCCTATTTTCTCTGCCTCCCTTTTGGTCTCAGAAAAAGGAATCTTCTTCCTCCTTCTCCAACCACACCCTCTGACTATGATCCTGATCTCCTTCCCCAGAGCCTCTGCTCTGCCACCTGTAAAATGCAGACACCTCTCCCTAACAGCCCTTTAGATGCTGTTCTAGTTCTCTTTTTATACCACAAACCTTTCACTGAAATTGTTGCCCAAAAGTTGCCATTAAGTCTGATGTCCAGGGATTATTGCCATCACTCTTCTTGATGGCCATGGTTAGTGTAACTCAGCACAGATGCACAACTGTGTCCCAAAACCCTACATACTGGTTTCCCAGACTGTGTCCTGCTTCTGGCACCATTCTCTCCCATCTTCACTTAGCTCCGTGTCTTTCTTCCACTCCACCAAGGAGGATGCTCCCCAAGGCTCAGGAGTGGAGTCTACTGCTCTTCTCCTTCTGTGCATTTGCCCTTGGCAGTCATGTGTCCCCCCTCCTAGGGATAACAGCCACATATCTGACTACATTAAATAGGTTTCTTCTGTAATAGTTCCCCAAGTGCATGATTTCAACATGCCTAAAATAGAACTCATCTTCCTCAATAACCTAACTGCCTTCTGACTTCCTATTTTTACATAAAAATTATTTCTATAGGAATTTTTCTACTTTTCATTTTAACTACAATGATTTCAGTTATTATGGATTGTTTTTTTTTTTTT
Organism: Artibeus jamaicensis; assembly: GCF_021234435.1. Taxonomy (NCBI): domain Eukaryota; kingdom Metazoa; phylum Chordata; class Mammalia; order Chiroptera; family Phyllostomidae; genus Artibeus; species Artibeus jamaicensis. The sequence goes on from NW_026521822.1 coordinate 6,789,278, forward strand.
GTCAGCTAGCATGAGCCAATGACCATTTATCACATGAATGTTGGGGTTGGAGGAGAACTCATTCCAATTTCCAAACAGCTTATTTGTGAAACAATGTGGCCCTCATTGGAAAGGAAATCTTCCTATTGCCCCCTTGTATATATTATTTTTTAAAATTATATTTTATTGTTTATGCTATTGTACTTGTCCCAGTGTGTCCTGCTTTGCCCACCTTCACCCAGTCCCCTGACTATCTCAGGCAATCCCCACACCATTGCCTATGTCCATGGGTCATGCAAATATGTTCTTTGGCTACTATATTCCTTATCCTGCACTCTACATTCACATGGCCATGATGTAACAACTGCTCAGTACTTTTTAATTCCTTCACCATTTTTGCCCATCCCCCTGATGCCCCCTCCTATCTGCAAACATCAAAATGTTCTTTGCATCTATGGTTCTGTTTCTATTGTACTTGTTCATTTATTTTGTTTTTTTTAGATTCAATTGTTGATAGATATGTATTAGTGCCATTTTATTGTTCATATTTTTTGTGGTTTTTTATTTAATTATTGTTCAAGTACAGTTTTCTGCCTTTTACTACCATCCCAGCCCACCCACCCCATGCTCCCCACCTCCCTCCCATTTTCACCCCCCTTAGTTTTTGTCCATGTGTCCTTTATACTAGTTCCTGTAAATCCTTCCCCTTTGTCCCCTGAAATTCCTTCCCCTCTCCCCTCTGGCCGCTGTCCCCCTGTTCTCTATTTCAGTGTCTTTGTTTTTATTTTGCTTGCTTGTTTGTTTTGTTGTTTAGCTTCCTGTTAAAGGTGAGATCATATGGTATTTGTCTTTCAACACCTGGCTTATTTCACTCAGCATAATGCTTTCCAGTTCCATCGATGCTGTTGCAAAGGGTAGGAGCTCCTTCTTTCTTTCTGCTGTATAGAATTCCACTGTGTATATATACCATAATTTTTTGATCCATTCATTTACTGACGGGCACCTAGGTTGCTTCCTGCTCTTGGCTAATTTTGCTGCTATGAACATTGGGGTGCATAGGTTCTTTTGGATTGGTGTTTCATGGTTCTTAGGCTATAATCCCAGCAGTGGAATTGCTGGGTCAAAAGGCAGGTCCATTTTTAGTTTTCTGAGAAAATTCCATACTGTTTTCCATAAGGATTGTACCAATCTGCAATCCCACCAACAGTGAACTAGGGTCCCCTTTTCCCCACAACCTCTCCAACATTTGTTGTTTGTTGCTTTGTTTATGTTAGCCATTCTGACCCGTGTAAAGTGGTGTCTCATTGTGGTTTTAATTTGCATCTCTCTCATAGCTAGTGATAGTGAGCATCTTTTCATGTGTCTCTGGATCCTCTGTATGTCCTCCTTGGAGAAGTGTCTGTTCAAGTCCTTTGCCCATTTTCTAATTGGGTTAGTTGTTTTCTTAGAGTGAAGTCATGTGAATTCTTTGTATATTTTGGAGATTAAACCTTTGTCTGAGGTATCATTGGCAAATATGTGTTCCCATACAGTTGGTTGTCTTTTTATTTTAATGTTGTTTTCTTTAGCCACGCAGAAGCTTTTTATTTTGATGAAATCCCATTTGTTTATTCTTTCCTTTATATTCCTTGCTCTAGGGGACATATCAGTAAAAATATTGCTGTGTGAAATATCTGAGATTTTCCTGCCAATGTTCTCCTCTAGGACTTTAATGGTTTCACAGCTTATATTTAAGTCTTTTACCCACCTTGAATTTGTTTTGATGTATGGTGTAAGTCAGTGCTCAAGTTTCATTTTTTTTGCACATAGCTGTCCATTTCTGCCAGCACCATTTGTTGAAGCGGCTATTTTTACTCCATTTTATGTTACTGCCCCTTTTGTCAAATATTAATTGACTGTAGAGAGTTGGGTTGATTTCTGGGCTCTCTGTTCTGTTCCATTGGTCTATGTGCCTGTTTTTATGCCAGTAGCAGGCTGTTTTGATTACAGTGGCCTTGTAATACAATTTGGTATCAGGTATTGTGATCCCTCCTACTTTGTTCTTCTTTCTCAAAATTGGAGCTGCTATTTGGGGTCATTTATAGTTCCATATAAATTTTTGTATGGACATTTTGAAAATGTTAATTCTTCCAATCCATGAACACAGTATGTGTTTCCATTTGTTTATGTCTTCCTTGATTTCTTTCTTCAGTGTTGTGTAGTTTTCTGCATACAGGTCTTTTACCTCCTTGGTTAGGTTTATTCCCAGATATCTTATTTTTGTTTTTGCTATATCAAATGGGATTTTTTCTTGATTTCTGCTTCTGCTGATTCATTGTTAGTATACAAAAATGCCTTTGATTTCTGGATATTGACTTTGTAACCCACTGTTTTGCCAAATTCATTTCTTACTTCGAAGCAGTTTTGGGGTACAGTCTATGGGATTTTCCATGTATATTATCATGTCATCTGCAAACAATGACAGTTTTGTTTCCTCCTCTCTGACTTGGATGCCTTTTATTTATTTCCTTTTCTTGTCTGATTGCTGTGGCTAAGACTTCCAACACTATATTGAATAGAAGTGGTGAAAGTGGACAACCTTGTCTTGTTCCTGATCTTAGTGGAAAAGCTTTTACTTTTTGCTCATTGAATATGATGTTGGCTGTAGGTCTCTCATATATGGCCTTTATTATATTGAGGAATGCTCCCTCTATTCCCACTTTGCTGAGTGTTTTTATCATAAATGGGTGTTGTACCTTATCAAAAGCCTTTCCACATCTGTTGATATGAGGATGTGATTTTTGTCTTTGCTTTTGTTTATGTGATGTATTACATTTACTGATTTGTGAATATTAAACCATTCTTGCATCCCTGGGATGAATCTCACTTGGCCATGGTGTATGATCTTTTTAATGTGTTGTTGGATGGCATTTGCCAATATTTTGTTGAGGATTTTAGCATCTATGTTCATCAGCAATATTGGCCTGAAGTTTTCTTTCTTTGTTGTGTCTCTATCTGGTTTTGGAATTCAGATGATGCTGGCTGCATAAAAAGAGTTTGGGAGTTTTCCATCATTTTGGATTTTTTAGAATAGTCTGTGAAGAATAGGGGCTAGCTCTTCCTTAAATGCTTTGTAGAATTCTCCTGTGAACCCATCTGGTCCAGGGCTTTTGTGTGATGGGAGTTTTTTGATAACTGCTTCAATTTCATCTGCTGTTATTGGTCTGTTCAGGTTTTCAGCTTCTTCTTCATTGAGTTTTGGAAGATGATATTTTTCTAGAAATGTGTCCATTTCCCCTAGGTTTTCAGATTTCTTGGCATACAGTTCTTCATAGTAATTTCTTACAATCCCTTCTATTTCTGTGGTATCAGTTGTAATCTCTCCTCTTTCATTTCTGATTGTGTTTATTTGTGTCCCCTCACTTCTTTTCTTGATGAGCCTACTTAAAGGCTTGTCTATTTTGTTTGTCTTTTCAAAAAAGCAGCTTCTGGATTCATTGATCCTAATAATTGTGCTTTTAGTCTCTATGTCATTTAATTCTGCTCTGATCTTGGTTATTTCCTTCCTTCTACTTGCCCTGGGCTGTCTTTGTTGTTGTTCCTGGAGTTCTTGCAGGTGTAGGGGTAGGTTGCTTGTTTGAAATGTTTCTACCTTCTTTAAATAAGCCTGTAGTGCTATGAACTTCCCTCTCAGGACTGCCTTCACTGTGTCCCATAAATTTTAGGTTGTTGTGAGTTCATTTTCATTTGTTTCTAGAAACTTTTTGATTTCTTCTCTAATTTTATCCTTAACCCATCTGTTGTTTAATAGCATGCCATTCAATCTCCATGATTTTGAGTGTTTGGGGTTTTTTTTCTTTTGGAGTTGATTTCCAGTTTCAACCCCTTGTGGTTGGAAAAAATGCTTGGTATGATTTCAATTTTCTTGAATTTGTTGAGGCTCGTTTTGTATCCTATCATGTGGTCTATCTTTGAGAATGTTCCATGTGCATTTGAAAAGAATGTGTATTTAGCTTCTTTGGCATGAAAGGCTCTAAATATCAGTTAAGTCCATTTCATGTAGGGCATTGTTCAGTGCCACAATATCTTTGTTGATATTTTATTTGGAAGATCTGTCCATTTTGACAGTGGGATATTAAAATCCCCTACTATAATTGTGTTGCTGTCAGTATCTTTCTTGAAATCCTCTAAGATTTTCTTTATATATTTGGGTGCATCTATGTTGGGTGCATATATATTTACAATGTTAATGTCTTCTTGGTGGAATCTTCCCTTCAGTATTATAAAGTGACCTCTGGGTCTCTCTTTATGGACCTTTTTTGAAGTCTATTTTGTCTGATATGAGTATTGCCACCCTGGCTTTTTTTTCTTGTCTGTTTGCTTGGAAAATTTGTTTCCAGCCCTTCACTTTTAGTCTTTGTAGGTCTTTTGTCTGGAGGTGGGTCTCTTGTAGGCAGCATATGTGTGGGTGATGCTTTCTTATCCATTCAGCTATTCATCTTTTGACTGGAGCATTTAATCCATTTAAGTTTAAGGTTATTATTGATTGGCAACTTATTCAATGGCAAGTTATTCATTGCAATTTTTGTACCTGTGTTCCTCTCTGTCTCTCTCTTTTTCTTTCTCTCCTTAAAGCAGTCCCTTTAACATCTCTTGCAGAACTGGTTTGGTGGAGGTGTATTCTTTTAGACTTCTTTTGTCTTGGAAGCTCTTTATTTGGCCTTCTATCTTGATTGAGAGCCTTGCTGGGTAAGGTAGCCTTGGTTGCAGGCCTCTGGTTCTCATTACTTGGAATATTTCTTGCCATTCTCTTCTGGCTTGGAGTGTTTCCATTGAGAAATCAGTAGCTAACCTTATTGGGGCTCCCTTGTATGTTACTTCCTTTTTCTCCCTTGCTGCCTTTAAGATTCTCTCTTTGTCTTGGAATTTTGCCATTTTAATGATGATATGTCTTGAAGTGGGCTTCTTTGGGTTCCTCTTGTTTGGGACACTCTGTGATTCCTCGATTTGTGTGACTTCCTCTCATCAAATTAGGGAAATTTTCCCTCATTACTTTTTCAAATAGGTTTTCTATCCCTTGTTCTTCTTCTTCTCCTTCTGGTATCCCTATTATTCAGATATTATGATGTTTTATAGTGTCTTGCATTTCTCTTAATCCCTCTTCATTCTTTCTGAGCCTCTTTTCCTTTTCATGCTCTTTCTGTGAGATGTTTTCTACTTTGTCCTCCAACTCACTGATCCTATCTTCTGCTTCATCGATTCTGGTTTTGATTGCTTCTACTCTGTTCTTCAATTCAGGCATTGTTTCTTCATTTCCTCTTGTCTCTTGCTGATAGTTACTATTTCTTTTTTCACGTTGATGTAGTTTGCGGTGAGTCCGTTGTAGCTCTCCTGTAGTTTCTGGCAGCTCATTGTGAGCTCTTTGAATTTCTTTATAACCAGTGATTTAAATTCAATATCTGATAGTTGACTTGCCTCTATTTTATCTAACATTCTTTCTGAGGCTTCCTCCTTTTCTTTCATTTGGGGATTGTTTCTTTGTCTTCCCATTGTTTGTGAGACTCTTCTTGTTAGCCTCAGATTCTTAAATTGATCTGTTCTGACTCCCTGGGTTTATGGTATGAACTTCTGTGGTGGAATGCCTGTGAAATTCAGTGGTACAGTCTCCTTCGGTTATCCTGGTGTTCTCCACTTCCACCTACTCTTTTTTTGTTCTTGTTTTTTTGTGGACAGTTGGAGCAGGAGGCAAAATTGTTTGTGACAGCGAAAGAGTATTTTATGGTATTTACAGTCACAGCCAGTAGAGAGGAGATAGAAGACCTTTAGGCTATGTTAACCGTAATCTTCAACCCAACTTGCCACTTTTAAGAGAAGATGGACACAAGATAAGTCTCTTGTTGGAGAGGGAAAGCTAGTGAGTTGGATCTAGAAAGCAGTGAGGTTGCGGTCTGTCAGATTGTGGGGTAAGGTGAGAGTAAAAGATAGTAAATAGGTGTAGTGTATGAGCAAATACAATTAATTACTCCAGTAATAGAATTCAGGAAACTGTGAGTGGGCTAAGATCTGGGAGATGTGTTGTGAAGTATTTACAGTTGTATAGAACAGCTATTATTTACAATAATAGTAGAGCAACAACCATATGACAGACTCTATGTGATCTGTCTGAATAGGGGGTATAGAACTTTGGGTAGTGTGCTAAAGGAACACAAGTGACATGAAGTATAGAAAATTAGCAATACATTGTGGAAGAGAGAACAGGGGAAACCTGTCAAATAATACAATATAACCAGCCAAGGCAAAGAAGCCTATACAGAAAAAGGAGGAATACAAAGATACTGTTAAAATATAAAAGAAGTGAGAATAATGAAAAATAATAATAATAATAATACAAATATGCAGCAACTTGTGGCTTCTCTGCTATAGCAAAGTGGAATTTGTCTCTCTGACTCTACTGTTGGGAAGCCTCTTCTTTGGGTCCAGCTCTGGCCTTTTTGCAGTTCCAAGTTGTTTGTGTCTCTTGTGGGTAAAAGAAAAAAAAAAAGGCAGGAGAAGGGAGGAAAAGGCGACAAGTTTGGAAAGAAAGGAAGAAGGAATAAAACAAAAAAAAGGGAAAAAGTATTGAAAGATAAAACAACAATAAAATTAAAGAGATAAAAGATTACATTAAAAGAAAAAAATCTCTTGTTAGTTTCAAACTGACCAAACCAGTTTTTCTGGCTGCAGCAGGCTGAGGGGCAATTAGTGTGGTCTTTCTAAGAGCGCTCTCCCAAGAGCCAAACCAGTGTCTCTCCCCAGAACCCTACAAAGGGGATCTAGGACTTCCTCACAGCGTTCTTTTCCCAGGGGTTACGTCCGAGGGCTGGGTTGCGGGGGGCGCACACATGCATGCGCCCGTTCTGGCCCAGCTGCCTGGTTCCCACGGGTCCCGGGGCCAGACTCATCTCAGTTCTGTGGGGGATCTCCAGGCCCTCCAACCAACCTCGGGTTTGCTGACAAGCTGGGTGGGGAGCAGACCGGCGGCTGTGACTATCAGAGTCAGAGCCCCACACTGCACCTCTCGGTCTCCGGGGCTGGTGACCACAGAGTCTGCGGTTGATCTCGGCCCTTTGTCCCCAGCACCCTTTCTGTGAACTCTAGCAAACAAGTCTCTCCCAGTGCCCTGCCTTGCTTGGCCAGGGAGGGAGGGAGCTGATAACCCAGCTCTCTCCCAAGGACCCTTGACAAGCTCAGGGCTCCCAAAGAGTCTGAGAGATGCACCAGGAGCTGGTTCTGAGCACTGGGCGCCCACGGAGGTGCGCTGAGCACTAGTCCCCCGACTGTGCACCAGCCAAAGTCCCTGCTGCTCTGGTCCCTGAGACTCCACTGTACCTGCCACCATCTCCCTACCATCTGGATCCTCCGTGACCATCACAATTTCTGGTCCCTTATTTTCATATATGCTGGGAAACTGCTGGCTGCCTGCACTGCTCCCCTGCAGATCAGCCAGGATCCTCTCCCATGTGTACAAGGAAATGGAATCCGCTCTGTTCTGTTCAGTGGCCATCTTGCCTCCCCCACTATTGTTCATATTTTTTATCTTCTTCTTAAAGAAGACCCTGTAACATTCCATATAATATTGGTTTGTTGTTAATGAACTCCTTTAACTTTTTCTCATCTGGGAAGCACTTCATCTGTCCTTTGATTCTTAATGATAGCTTGGCTGAGTAGAGTAATCTTGGTTAAAGGTCCTTGCTTTTCACTTTAAATATTTCTTGCCAATACCTTCTGGCCTGAAAAGTTTTTTGAGAAATCAGCTGACAGTCATATGGGAGATTCCTTGTAAGTAACTAATTGCTTTTCTCTTACTGCTTTTAAGATTCTCTCTTTGTCTTTAACCTTTGGCATTTTAATTATATTGTGTGTTTGGGTCCATCTTCTTTGGGAGTCTCTGTGCTTCCTGGATTTGTATGTCTGTTTCTTTTACCAAGTTAGGAAAGTTTTCTGTCATTATTTTTTGAAAAATTTTAAAAAATGCCCTACTCTTTTGCTTCTCCTTCCAGCATGCCCATGATGCAAATGTTGGTACACTCCCAGAATCTCCTTACACTATCCTCATTTGGGGGGGGGGGATTTTTTTTCTTACTGTTCTGATTGTTTGTTTATTACTTCCTTTATTTCCAAATCTCTGATTTAACCCTCAGCTTAATCCATTCTACTATTTATTCCCTGTAAACTGTTCTTTATTTCAATTAGTGTGCCTTTGATTTATGACCAGATCTTTTTTATGCTGTCGAAGTCCTCAATAATTTCATTGAGCATCTTTATAACCAGTGTTTAGAGCTCTGCTTCTTGTAGATTGCTTGTCTCCATTTCGTTTAGTTCTTTTTCTAAAGTTTTGTTCCATTCTTTCGTTTTGCCCATGCTTCATTGTCTCCTCATTTTGACAGCCCCCACCCCATGTTTATTCCTATGTGTCAGGTAAAGCTGCTACATTTCCGACGCATGGCCCAATGCAGTAGGTATCCTATAGAGTCTGTTGACACAGCCTACCTATCAACCAAGCTGCATACTTGAGGTGTGCCCACTATGTGGGCTATGTACCCCATCCTCTTGTAGTTGAGCCTTGATTGCTGTTGGCACATCCAAGGTCAGCCACCACTTGTGTTCTTCCCAGGGCCACCTAGCATATGCTACAAAATGAACTGCAGATAACTGCTACTTGCACTGAGCTTGGCAGTTACCTAGATGAGGCAAGCTGTGAACCAAGGCTGCCTGCTGCTATTGCTCATCCTGGGGCCACATAGTGAGAGGTACAGGGCTCGCTGAGGCCATATGCTACTTGTTTGAGAGATTTTAGGAAAATCTGAAGCATGAGCCAAGACAAGCCATACATATGGGAAAGCCCATGGAAACAGCTTGGGTGAGCCCAAAATTTGTGTGGGGCAAAGCCTCAGGGAATCACCAGGGTAGAGCAAACAATGTGAGCCAAGTTGATGGAGTCTCAGATACAGTGCCCACCTGCCAGCTCTGTGTGAGCAGGGCCCAGAAAAGGAACAATAGCCTCCACCAGCACTTCTGCATGAGAGAAAGCTACACCCCCAGCTCTTACCCTGCTGCCAGATAATTCAGTTCCTCCCCATATGTCCCTGGTACCGGTAAAGCTGCTGCCCCTGCACTGAAGCTCAGAGGGAATAGGTCTGAGTAAGTCTGTTTGCAGGCCCTTTAGGGGGAACTTTCTGCACTCTAGAATTGTCTGTCTTCCACAGCCTCAACCCCCACTAGTTTTTACAGTCAAAAGTTATGGGATGGGAACTTGTCTTCCTGACACTGGAACCCGGGGCTTTGGGGCCTGGTGTGGGGCTGGGACCTCTTGCTCCCTAGATATCCCTCCCAATTTTTATCCCCCACACATGGGTGTGGGACCAGCCCTTTCTTCATCTTCACCTCTCCTACCAGTGTTGATGTGGTTTCTTCTTTAATTTCTTCTGCTATTGTAGGACTTACATTCAGATAAGTTTCTGGTAGTTCTGAATGATGCTTGTTCTTTAGTTGTTATTTTGATGTGGTTGTACAAGGAGGCAAGCCATGTTTACATATGCTGCCATCACGACCAGAAGTCCACTCTTGACCTACACACATCCTTAAAGCAAATCATGCAATAGTCACACCAGGCACACTCATTGATACTGGAATTTAAAGATGAATAAGAATGGGTTCATCTTCAAAGAACTCACCAGTTAAGAAGAAAGACATGTAAAGGAATAGTTGCATTCTCCCACAACTCCTTGAGAAATGTGTTATACATGATAGGTGTTCAAAAGACAGCTGTTGACTGATGGTTAGTTGGTAAATAGACAACACTGTTCGTAAGTATTTTGTGCCATAATACTCCAAGTACTCCCTAAAATATTTTGCCCCAGACCCACGCTCAGAATTTTTTTGCAGATGCCTCAGTTGCCCAGAACCCCGAGGTCTATTTTAACATTTATATCAACATCACAAAAATTCTTACAGGATGTAGAAGGGGAAAAAGAATTTGGTGCCAAACTCAATAGTTGGAGGGAACCACCTTGCCCCAATTTTAATTTTTCGCAGGCCCCAAACCTATTTCTAGATTCTATAAAACAAAATCTATCTAGTCTCTTCTCAACAGATGGGATTTTCTCATGTACATTGTGAGATAGAAAATTTTTAAGTATTTTCTAAATTGGAAAATATATGTTATACATCATCAAGTAGAAAAGCAAGTTATAAAATCACATGGGCAGTATTATTCATTTTTAACTAAAAATTATACCAATGTAAATGTGTATATGGGTGAATGTGCAACCTCTCACACATACAGTGGGAGGAAATGAAAGCCTAGGAACTTACACAACAAAACATTAACAGAAATTATGTGTAAGTAGTGAGATTATGAGTGATTTTTACTTTTTGTGCTTTTCTGTTATTTTTACAGTGTATATATTTCAAAACTTTATGTTCAGTGGAAAAGCGCATGTATTAGCTTTCTATTGCTGTGTAACAAATTACCACAAATATAGCATCTTAAAGACTCATTTATTAACTAACAGTTGGTTAGAAGTCCAGACAGGTTCATCTGTGTTCTCTGCTTACGGTCACATAAGGCTGAAATAGGTATCAGCCAGGCTGGGCTATTGCCTAAAGGTTCTAGGGAAGAATCTGCTTCTAAGACCATTTAGATTGTTGGCAAAATTTGGTTACCTGTGGTTGGACTAAGATCCCTGTTTCCTTGCTGACTCTCAGCCAGGGTTGCTCCTGGGTGCTACTCTCACAGCCCTGGTGCATGGCCCCCTCTATTTCAGCCACAGTTAATTCCCACAAGTCAAATTCCTTTATGCTTCAAATCTATCTTTCTCTTCTACTACCAGCCAGGAAAAAAAAAAAACAACTCTCTGCTTTTAAAGGACTAGTATGATTCAATTAAATCCACCTAGATTATCTCCCTTTTGACCAACTCAAAGACAACTGATTAGTCATCTTAATTACATCTGCAGAATCGCTTTTGCCACATAAGGTAACATGAGTGATATCCCATCATATTCACAGGTCCTTTCCCCACTAAAGGAAGAGCACCATATAAGCTATTTAAACCAAGGAGGCAGGAATCTTAAGAACTCTGCCTCTCACAGTGTAAGTGTGTTGTGCCTGTGTGTGTAATTTTTTGAACTCTCTCCTTAAATTTAAGAACGGAATTCATGGTAGCACCTGAGGCCCTCATCAGATTTTCTGCCTCCTGCTGGAGAGTAGAGATCAATCACATGATGAGGGACCAGAAGTTGAAGGAGTCAGGAATTTGTTTGCTATATTTAGTAAACACATATCCATCTCTCTGCACCTTTCTATGGCCATATGTTGAGCAGTTCTGGATAACAGACCAGAGAGTTAGAGGCTTATCAGTCCAATGACAATTCTGTAGTTGACAGAGCTTCTAACTCTCTGATTGTCTTGCCTCTAGTATGACGTCGCTGGACACTCTGGAGATGACTACAATATTCCTCTAGTTCCAATTAACAAAATCCCCAAGGACAATAAGCAAAGACTAGAAATACTGAAGGTAAATTCATTTAATTACCTTTCTATTGTGAAAACTTGTACTGGACTAGGCAAAATATCTTCTGGTCACTGAAAAATTCACTGAAAAGCAAAATAATGGCTACTTGAGTTTTAAAAGTTAAATGCCAAATGGGATTGTTTGGGAACATTTTTTGTTTCTAACAAAAGTCTTAACCACATACTAATATTACTGTGTGCTTCAGTGACTCCAGGGCTCCAGTTAAGCAGACTCACTCTGAGACTTCTCATTCACATGTAATAATTGGTATTTGTGTATTCTCGTGGTCAATAGCAAAATCATCACGATTGTTAAAAAAGGCATTTCTCACCCAAGGATTTTGTGCCATATTTGTTACCCCCAGACAATGCATGCCCATGCTCAGTTCTGCATGAGCGGGGACCACACATTAGAGGGGACAGAACACGCCATCCGGGAAATTGTCAAAGAAGAAGCTGACGAGTACTTCGTCATCGTCCTGAGTGATGCAAACCTGTCACGATATGGAATACATCCTTCCAAGTTTGCCCAAATCCTGACAGGCAACCCTCAAGTAAATGCTTTTGCCATTTTCATTGGATCTTTAGGTGATCAAGCAACCAGGTAAGTGTTACCTCAGGATATATCAAAGGGCAGGTATAAAGATATTTGAGTCCCTGACACATACTACTTCATGGGCTTAGCATCTCAAGGGACAGTGGGAAGACAGAGGGAAACAGAAATTAGAGTCACTCCCTTGGTGGAGCTGATAGTCTAGTTGAGAGGATGTGATGTTCTAGCTTATGTTTGGATAAGCAATAGTCATTTCAAATTAATTATGTTTCAGCTTATGTTAAATTTACCACCAGTAAAATAAAAAGCAAATTTGTTTGTCCACTAGTAAATTAAGCAGTATCTAATACATTTTGCGCTTTACATCTAGGTCCCAAGTTCAGTTGTAATCAGTTCATGTTCAAATCATACGCAAAGGAGCAAACATATAAATAGTATATAACTGTAACTATATATACACATACATGTTTACATGTAGACATATATATACATACACACATATATGAAACATATCTATATATTTCTGTATGTCTATGTACAGACAAATAGATAGCTATATAGCTCTCTTACTGGAAAGACAAGACAGGTGAAACACTTGGAGACAATGTAAGATAGTATATAAAATAAGATGCTATAATGAATATACTGAATGTTCAACAGAGAAATTTATGATCAGTCAATAAAATCATTGTGGATTATCTGAAAGCAGAGATCTGGAAACACTGCCAGTGACTTAAACACATTTCTCTTTTTCAATTACAAATAGAAAGCACTCGTGATTTTTGTCTGCTTAAAATACCTGTAAGAAGAGAAATTAAATCTTCTCCCACACCAAAATATAATTCCTGCCTAAAACTGAAAAGGCTACATGCCTTTTTATTATTCTATCTCTTTTACCTGCCGTACCTTGGTTTAGAGTCCTATATAGACTAGGAAATGTTTTAGTGCCCCAACTGCTGGCATTTTTTCTCTTTCTGTTCCTTTCTCCAAGCTGCAGGATTGCAGAGTAAGGTTAAGAATAGACTTAATATATGTAATTACAGTCGCTTTATTACTTTGCATTTTTCTCAGTTTGATATGTTAGTCTTTTCTAGAACTTCAGTGTCCTCGAACACAAACCATGCCTTTTCTACCCAGATTTTCTTCACGACCAGCCCAGTGTTAAGCAGACAGCAAGCTCAGCAAATACTGGTTGAGCTGAAATAGCTATTTTTTCTTTCTAGTGAACAGATCCTGTTTGAATACTTAAGCACAATAATACCCTTGTGGTTTCCTAGGGAAATGGTCCAACATCCACTGGCAAAAGATACGTTGCAGAATTAGCTGCTGTACTGGGCATGCCAAATGTATGATACTACACAGGATGGTTGACTTTTATTAAATGTCATTTGAAAACCAAACTTTGTTGGCACAGTGAAAGGAGGCATTCTTTTGGATAGAATTGCGTCTTGCACTTTTATTGCCTTCAAAATGGCCCTTTGTTCCAAATGATAAATTGGCATTTAAAAAAATTATCATAAGCCTATATAACCTCAGTGCCATCAAAGCAGCAATTGCATAAATCAGACTGCATTTCACATTGTGTGATGTGGTGCAGAGAGGGGCAGCAGAGAGAAAATAACACTTGGGGTTTGCCTGGGTAACATTTTTTAAATTTTTAATTGATTTTTTTAGAGAGGGGAAGAGGGAGAGAAATATCAATTTGTTGTTTCACTTATTTATGCATTCATGGTTGATTCTTCTATCAAACCCACAACATCGTTTTGGGACAATGCTCTAACCGACTGAGCTACCCAACCAGGGATTGGGTGGGTAACATATTTTGAGGCTTGTTTTCTAAGGCAGGAAAAGCTCTTAGAAGTACAGAGTGAAGCCAACACACTCACTGGACCCATGTGAGCTAATCTCAGATTGGTTCCTAGGGCTCTGTTTGGTCAAGGGAATATAAAATACCAGAAAATAACAGTAATAAAAGGGAGAAGAAAATTTTTCAAATCCACTGATTTACTCACTGAAAAGACCTTTCCTTCAGTTCACTGCTTTCGATATACTCTCCCTGTTGTTCTTCTAAACCTTTCATTGCCTAGTGACAGCCCATTCAGTTGCAAGCAGGGCAAGGTATTAGGAAGTAAAAAATTTCCCTTCCTAAGAAACCACTTGGATGCTGTGGTTTGTGGGAGCAGGAGGTGGAAGGGGAGCCTCAATTTGCAGTGGTAATTTTCTTTCCCTTTCCATCCTGGCAGGCTTCAGAGAACTTTACCAGCTGGCCGGTCTTTCATTGCCATGGATACCAAGGACATCCCTCAGATTTTACAACAGATCTTTACCTCCACCATGTTGTCCAGTGCTTAAAAAGTGCCCTTCATCACCCTGATTTCTGGGATTTGCAATAAGATGGGGATAAAGAGTATTCTGAATTAAAAAAAAGACATAGTCAAATGAACCCATGCAATAACTGGATAATTTAGACATTCCTGGCTCTTCCTGCACTTGGTCAATAATCAGAATTCAGAAAATTATCTATAGGGAGGCTTGTACATGGACATCTACAGCCATTGATAGCTTTTCAGATAATTAGAGGAAGCAAGTTAACCTGCATTTTATTAAATGTAAGGGTTAAAAGAAGGTCATTTGACAGCCCGTTTCCAAAAAGAGAATGCCTAGCTTTTGCCTTAACACATCCTCTAGTCACCCATGACAACAAAAGCGACTCCAGCAAACTAAGGCCCTGATGCCACATTCTGGCATTCAGTACCAGTCTGTACAAACCCACCCGACCTGTTCCTGTTCCATAATTACTTTTATTTCTTCCCCCACTCTGTTGTCCAACAATGACATCACAGCAGTAAATCCACTGAGAAGTCCTAACAGCAGTATTATTTCTATAAAAGGTTGGGTTTTCTCAGTAATTCCATTTTCTTGGCCAAAACCAAAAGGAATCAAAAGATCCTTGGATTGCTTCCTTTCCCACGTGACTTTTAAAAGTTTCTTGAAATAATAAAGAGCAAATGTCCTTTCTCTGTGCTGTCAGGAGCAGAAGGATAAAGGATGTCTGGCCTTGAGTGTCCTGTTTCTTCTTGTTCCTCTAGTGCTTCTCAAAAGTACCCCAGTGTCCCTACTGATTTCCAAACTGCAGTGCTCAAAATAACAAATGCTTATGTTTTCACCTAAAACAAAGTAAAAACAAGGCAGTATGTTTGAACTAAATGATACCTGGAAATCTCTTCAGCTGTTAAAAAATACTCTTTTCAAGCCTCATTCTTTTTCTTTCAAAGTGTACCTTACTCCCACCCCATCTCAGGCTGACCTTTATTTATCAATAGGCTCAGTGTCATTTTGTTTAAAATCAAATGCTTCAGCAGAACTCAGTCTTACTCCAACCATATAATAAAAAGTTCCTTTTTGCCCTGACCAGTGTGGCTCATTTGGATAGAGCATTGTCCTATAGACTGAAGGGTTGCAGGTTTGATTCCTAGTCAGGACACATACCCAGGTTATGGTTTCAGTCCCCGGCTGAGGCACATACTAGAAGGCAACCAATCGATGTTTCTCTCATATCAATGTCTCTCTCTCTTTCTGTCTTTCTATCTCCCTCTACCTCTGAAAGGACAATGAAAAAATATCCTCGGGTGAGGATTAAATAAACAAACAAACAAGTAATAGTTTCTCTTCACCACTGATGGCAAAGTCAGGAATACTGGGGGTGCCAGTGTATGTGTGCCTCTTAAAAATGATTAAGTTGGAAAAACTAGTCTTGTTAATAATGTTACCTTATTCACTCATATACACATATATATATATATGTGTGTGTATATATATATATTTACTCATACATGTTCACTCATAATGTTACCTTATTTATGTGTGTCTGTGTGTGTATATGTATAGTAGTGAAATTGTGTGGATCTATTTTAATTATTTAGAAAAATGAAAAAAGATAACACCTAGTTTTTCTACCATCCTATTCCCCTATTTGCAGTCAAAGAAATAAAAGCAACCGGATATCCAATACAGCATTACCTAAAGTGTTTGCATGCCATGTTCTTGTTTTTCTAACCAGAGCTTTCTCTGTGTATTGAATCAATGCAAATGACTGCAATCCAATAACTACCTTTAAAAATGTAATTACATTAATAAAAATAATAATAATAACAGCAGCTAACATTTACTTACTATGTACCAGGTATGCTAAATTATTTCATATGTCATTTCATTCAACCCTCACAACAATGCATGCAAAATAGGTTTTTTTAAACTCATTTTACAGATAAGGAAATTGAGGAGCTCAAAAAACTTAAGTTACTTTCCCAAGATATTAGACTATTGATTATTCATTGTACTAATAAAATCCTCAGTTTACAAATAAGGAAACTGAGGCTTAGAGGAGTTCAAGAGAACAGACCATGCTCACTGTCAGGCAGGTGCAGAGCTAGACTGCGCTAGTCACTCTCATGCTTCTTTATTCTTGAAAACCTAGACAGCAAGCATTTGCTGCCTCTTTCTTCTCTCTCTGACTGCAGTTTCTCTTATAAACTGACCATAGAGCTCTCTCCCCTCCTTGGTACTCACAAACTATCTGCACATATTCAGGCACTCAGAGTGGGGCATAAGAACCAAGGACATGGGACACTGATGCAGGGACATTTCTAACTACTTCCTGGACACAGCAGCAAACTGAGCATGTCCCCACCCAAGTGGCAGCGTAAGCCCTAGGGATGCCCTCTGCCATGGGGTCACAGCCCCCAAAGCCTTTAGAAGTCCAGCCCAAGAGTGACTGACAGAACAGCCGTTTAACAAATCCCTTATGTAACTACCTGAGTGAGCAGAAGTCATTTTTTTTAACATGGAAAGAATGTTCTCAAGTGTTTTAATTCACTTTTCCCCACCAGCCATACATCCTTTACACTTGTTATTTAAAAAACAAACAAAAATCATACAACTCGCTTTTCTGATTTGTAAAAGGGAAGGATGGTGGAGGAGGGGAGTAGAGAATGAGAAAATGAAGGGTTTTATTTTCAGTTCTTGTAATTCCTAAGAAGTGTATGCTTTTATTATTAAATGCACTTAATTATCAGCCACTCCAAGCTGTTCCCAGGCCCTTCTGAGAGCCAGGACGTTATAATAAATCCATTGTGTGCCTCAGGGGGGTTCTACTGAAAGGCGTCTAAACCCTGTCTCGTCTGTGTGGTGAGCCCCTGTACTGCTGAGAAGGTTCATTGTTATCCGTGAGCAGCCAGGAGACATGAATGCTGTGAATGCCACAGTACATGGTGTGTGCTCCCCCTGGAAGCCTTGGGTGCCCCAGCAAATGACCTCATCACACAGGGCAACTCGAGCAGCCACAAGAAGTCGAAAGGAGCGGGAGTGCTTGAGCCAGCCCATCACATGTTTGGAATGAATCATTTAATTCCTCACACTACACCCTGTCCTGTGAGCTGTCAGCAGAGGAGAAATCCATCAATGCCACCAAAATTTTCTCTAAACAAATTCTAGGGCTTTGAAAGCTCTTTAGAAGTGGTCTTCTGCAGACAGCATTGTCAGTGTCCTGGAAGGTCAGCTGCAGAGGCTGCAAACCTTCCTCCACCTGTCTCCTTCCTGTGCCTGTCAGATCTGGCAAAATTGAATTTGCCAGTGAGCAGAACAGAGAGGTACTAGGGGAACATGCGCAATAGTCACTTATTTACTGTGGTTCTTTCTAATTTGTTTCTAATTGTCTCATTTATGAGATATTCCACGTGTTCTAAGCTGATATCTCCTGGCTGGACAACTTTTTCTGGAATTGCATCCAGGAATAGTCAAATGTCAACTTGTAGTTAGTACATTTTACATAGCTTTTTCATATTAAGAAATAAAGTGTGTACGTTTTAACAGTTACTCCAATCAGCAACACATATGGCTTTATAAGTAAGGTACATAGATGAACGGTTTCTGGTCAGGGTTGTTCCATGACATTCTTGCCTATTGCCTTTCCTTCCCCTCTCCTCTGACCGTGGCTGTGATGACAGTCTTGCAGGTCCTGTAATGGAAAAGGTACCCGAAGTGCCGTTTTGTATGGGGAGAATTTCCAAACTGTGGGTAGAATTAGGCAGTAGAAAGGAAGTTCTAGATGCTGCGCTCACCTATTGCTACCAGTGCAAACTTGTGCTAATCAGCTCTGGGTCTCAGTTGCCTCATCTACAAATTTTCAAAGGTGGATAAAATTATCTATAACCACAGTTCCATGTTCCCTTACCTCACACAGTGAATTGACTCTGTACCTCATTGTCTTAGACGAATCATATCATATCAGCGTATTTTTGTCTCCAGAACCTCCACACACACATTAGCCCCTATTGTGCAGAGGTTCTTGGCACATTTATCAGTTGCCCTAACAAAAAGTGTTACTGAGTATGCATTCTGCAAGTTATGTAATCATCATTAGAATTGGAAAAGAAGATGGATATTTCTATGGATAATTTCTGACCATTGTCTCTTACTCAGCATTTTGGGCTGCCTTAAAATAAAACTCCCTATCTGCTGGTCTGCACAGTGGGATCAAAAAGATGATGAATTGGAAAACTACTGTGTACTGAGATCTGACCTTTGTGCCGTGGCTGAACAATGTGCAATTGTGTGTGGGTTGTTTTTTTTTTTAATTGTAAAATCCTGTAAACAAAAATCTCCAGAGGAGGAAATGCTTGCCAGGCCAACCTCTCAAGCTGAGAATGATTTGAGGATTTTTGAGACTCGACACTCTGGGCTTTCACCTTCCAACAGAGATGGAGTTTGCTCTCATATGGCCATGCATTCTGTCTTTGGAATGCCAGGGTTACATAATTTTAAATTGAGTGGTGCTTGTGGTATTTGGCCACTCAGAGCAAAGTGTAACACTCTATAAAAGTGCTTTGGCTCTACAAGGAGTCAAGAACAACATGTTCTGCTCTAAGAAATCTCATCAAGGGACATAACTCTCAGGGATCCACTGTGTGTGGTCCTCCCCCTCGACAAGCACCAGAGGCTCACTGAGTCTTCCCTCTTCTCACAGCCTTCAGTGGAAGAGTCTTGGAGCCACCAGCTCTTTCTCTAAAGGAACAATTAAAGTGTTTGGCAATAAAACCTGACCCTGAAGGTGGTGGATGTGACCCCAGAGGAATTTCAGAATATAAAGATTTACCTAAGTTACATGCAACTCTGAAACATTAATAATGGTAGCTGGAGCTTGACCTGGAAACGTAAGGGAACAACACCTTTGTGAACACCCCAAAGCAGGTTTGTCTCCTAATGTAGGAGCATGGCAAGAAAATAATGAGCTTGTCAAGAGTACTCTGTGTACTTGATGCCATACTTGAAGCCTTATTAATTGAAACAAGTGGAGGTGGGGAGTATATTCACTCAAACAGAACATTAAAGTTGGAATTTCAAATGCAATATGTATATTAATAAGTACTGATGATAATGTAATGAGACTGACCATTTCTTCATTCCAGCACTAATTAAGAATTCTTCCCTGGCCTCCAGGGATAGAGTGAGACTCAGCAAAGCCAAATGGTCCACTTCCTTTTATGGAGGATTTGCTGGCACATATAAAATTCTACACTGAATACACTGACCCAGAAAGAAGCTTTTTCAGGGATCAGTGGAAATCCAATGGCAACACTGGGGAAGTGGCTTGTTGACCAGTCTTGGCCTTGCCTCTTGGGGACAGTTCCTGCAGAGCCTGGAGCTGGTGAGAAATCTGAGGGTCTGTGCAACAACCCCAGATACCCAGATTCCAGGGTGTCTTTTGTCTGAAATGTGTCCTTCAGGTCCCCAGTGCTTCAGAACAACTATTTTCCAGGCTGATGGAATATTCACATTCATACATTGCAGACTTAAGTACAAAAATTTGATTTTTAATATGTAGCACCTGAACTAAATCTCTTTCTATGACCTTCTGTGGAAACTGGAAGGAACAAGAATGAGCTCTTCAGAGGTGGAAGGCTGCAGCAGCTCCACAAAACTGCCTGAAAGCAGACATTTAGTCTCTTGGCTGGAATACAGCTCCACACAGCTGGCCTGGCTCCTTGCCCCCTAACATCTGAAGTCTGTCTTTGGAGTGGTGTCTCTCAGCGAGAGGGACTTCTCTTTTAACATACAAATAGCCCTGAGAGGCTATCCATCATGCACATCTTGGTTTGAATTCCTTCATTCACATGCTTTCCTCCTGGCCCCAGCTGAGATGAAGGGCCTCAGACAGAGACTGTGAATGGGGAAGGAGTGGGGAACTGGTCCAGGCAGATGAGTCTTTGCAGCTTGGAGCATCACCGAAGCAGAGGACTGGGTCTTGGACACAGTATGAGGGCACAGAACTGGGCATGTAGAGGGTGACATTCTTGCCTTTGGTGATGGATTTGGCCTCTCACTCCTCCCAGGAGCACTCGCTGAAGGCTTTGTTGGGTGCAAATGGGGAGTTGCTTGGTTCTCTTTAGTCTTGCTTTTTTAGAGACAATAGATTTCCATCTGTATTTTGCCCTCCCTTTTCTGGAAGCTCTGACATCAGGGTTATGCCAGGAGGTGCCTGTCAGTGATCAAAGGCCTTCCACCCAAGGAGAAGGCCTCTCAACATTGGACACATACCCACAGCCCCTGGGCCGTGTCTCTGGGAAAGTGCAAAAATCGGATATTTTTATCGCTAGTTTGGTTTGCCAAGGTAGGAGTCCTGCCTGGTGCGTTTTGAAAGATAGTTTATACCCCTGAGAGGCCACACCTTTATTGGAAGTCACTTCCCTCCACTACAGAAGCTGGGCTGGTATGTGCCCCATTGGACAACACAGGGAAAGAGCTTTGGAATTTCTGAGCTCTGTCCCGGTACGGATGGAAATGAGGTCAGTGTGAGCCTCTTAAACTCAGAATGTCCCTCCCACTGAATGAGAGTGTTGAGTGTGTTTTGGTGGAGCCTGCTCTCTGAGGATGTTTTCTGAAGGACCTGTAATTCAGCCTTTAAGAAGAAGCTATTATGTAACAGTTTCTTAAAACCCTTCAGTATTATTACCTTAGCACTAAAAAAACCCAAGTGCCTTTAAAAAATGGATATGGCTTCTTAGAGAAAATAGCTTCTTTTTTTCCTCTAAGACAGAGTTTTTTCCCTCTTTTAAGGAGAACCAGATTTTTTATTGATATGATTGATATATGACATTATATTAGTTTCAGATGTGTAACATAAAGATTCAGTATGGGTATGTATTGCACAACGATCACTACAGTGAGTCTGGTTAACATCCATCACCACAAACAGAAGAAGAACCAGTTTTGCGTTTCCTGATCCTCACTTTGCCAATGACCTTCCTCCCCTTCACTACTGCCATCCCCAAAGAGCTTATAAGTAAAGACCATGACATCAATTTCTCTCTTAAAACCAATTCAGCTCCTCCCTGGGATAATCTAATTTTCCTGTCATCTCAACATCATTAAATCAGACTGTCCCACCCAGGTCTGTGAAGAGGCCACATGGCCAGACCCCTGAAAATACTGGGTAAGTCAGATGAGCCGAGGGGTGAGCACAGGAGGCAGAGAGAAGCTGGCATTTGAGATGACAAGACTCATTCTCTTTTGTGGAGTCAGATTCATCACTCCCGTGCCGTGGCATCAGAGAAACCACACATACAACTTGCAACTCAGCATCGTACAGGTTTAGAGTCAACAGGACCTGCCCCTCCAGGCCCTGTGACTTTGGGCAAGTTTCCTGGTCTTTCTGAGCATTAGTTAGTTCTCACTTTTAAAATGAGGATAATAATCCTATATCTCAGAGCTCATGTAAAGATGAAAATAAAATATGAAAGCACCTCATTAACGGAAAGCACTATTTAGTTCAAGAGGCATTTAATTTTAGGACTGAGAGGGAATTAGGCCCTCAGGAAGTGAGTGTCTATTTGAACAGTTTTGCATGGGGCTTAGTCAAATACCTCAGGATAGATGCAGAGCCCAGAGCAGCCTCCCTGTCTGAGTGAATGAAGTGGGGACCAAACCAAGGAAAATAAAAGACAGAGTGGCAGAGGGTGTGAGGTGGATGAAGGGAGGCCACCCAGCTCCAGGATTTGATGTCCCTCCAGGAGAGTCCCTCCAAAACCCATACACTCTATGTTATTTGCAGACATGGTCATGACCATGAATTTCTTCCTGGTCAGAGCTTTATTTCTGAGGTTCTGCCATCACCTGTCTGGGTGAGGTGAGGTAAATGGCCTTTCTTAGGAATGGCTCCATGTAGTCTGCATTGTAGCCACAGGTTTCCCTTTAGAAGGCTGTGAGTGCTGGGACTTTATAAAAATAAAGGCCAAAATAGAGTTCTGAGATACCTCCCTGGCCGATATCTCTTCCTCAAACCCAGGGGAGGGGAGAACCCCTGACTCATCTACTTATTCAATATCCCTTCCAGAACAATTGGTCCCTTTAGTCCCTTCTAGAGGGTGACTAAGAAGTCTTAGAAGGCTAAACTTGAGGTTCCATGTTCTTGTATATGCAGGGAGAATAATAAAAATTATTATTATTCAAAATAGTAATAGCTAACTCTTATCTAGCACTTCCCATATGCCAGATACTTGCTAAGCACTTACATAAATAAACTCATTAAGTCTTTACAACAACTCCATGAGACAGGTACTGTTGTTATTCCCATTTTATTTAGAAAGCAAAGTCTACCATAAAAGATAAAAAGCCAACGTGCTGATTGAGGGGGAGAGAAACTCACATGGAACCCTGAAAAATCTAAGAACCTGGCCATAGTTCCTAACTTCCCAATGCTTAGTTTCAATTTGGGGGGGGTACAGATGGACTCCCCTTCCTGAAACCCATAAAAAGGCTTGGTCTCCTCCAAACACCCCTCTTTTTAATCACACCAACATGAGAAAGTGTGGCAGGGCAGCTCATTGTACATCTTCCACATATCCCTGTCCCCTGGCAATTAGGTTGGGGCCATATGGTTGGTTCTGGTCAATAGGTCTAGGCTAGGAGCACAAGTGATATGTGTTAAAAACAAGCTAAAGCATTTAACAATGTGACTCGGTTGTTTGGAGCGTCATCCAGTAACTGAAAGTTTGCATGTTTGATTCCCGATTAGGGTATATACATAGGCTGTGGGTATATCCCCGGTCCAAGCACATGTAATCCCTGGTCCAGGTTCATATGAGAAGAAACCAATCAATGCTTCTCTCTCGAATCGATGTTTCTCTCTCCATTCCTCTTTCACTAAAAAGAAAAAAAAAGTCTTCAGGACTTCCAGTCAAGGTGGAGGCCTAGGTAAACATGGCTTGCCTCCTTGTACAACCACAGCAAAAATTACACAACTAAACTATAAAACAACTATTGTTACAGAACAGACCCAAGGGGGGATGTACAATATATTATTACCAAAAGGAACCCCCACTAGGTTTACTATGCCCCACGCCAGAGGAAAGATATCTCTCAATGCCAGAGATCTGTGAAAAGGAAAGGAAATGTTTATTTAAAGCTATATAGATTTAGAGTAGTGACTTAATGTCTTCATTAAAATATTAAAGTCCTTTAGGATACCCACAAACCCACACAGTCCTTTCTTCTCCCTCTGACCAGTCTGGGGTTCCATATCTCAGGAAAAGAAGAAGTCCATGCATGATTCAGGTTCCTGGCACCATCAGCTGTGTCACCACCATGATCTCCAGTTAATCCAAAGCCATGTGGTACCTTCTCATGGCCCACCAGCAGGAGTCCTTTCAACCCTTTCCTTCCAGGCAAAGTCTCTCCTGCCACCTAAGCCACGTGGCAAAAAGGATCACTCGTGGTCCTCACTCTCCCTAAAGTGCCCACTCTGCCAAAGCCATGTGGTTCTCCCATCATTCTCCCCCTGCATGGTTGCTGTGTCTCGGTTTTAAATCCTGGTGTCAATCTTCCTCTACAGCCCCATTTCCAACTCCTCCTACAATCACTTATACCTGCCAGCATTCCCATCTCCTTCCAGTTTTACTGGGCTGCCATAATGAGTCTGGGCAGGCATGGCCCCATGGCATGGAGCCAGTCTTCTCCAAGCTCTCACACAGGTGCTGTAGCCAGAGGAAGCTGCCTCCCAGTTACATCTTGGGTGGGAGTCCCTTCCATCCCCCTGGCTCAAAGCATGGCCACAGCTATTTAACATATCTATGCAACCAGTTAAAAGTTACAGATATGTTAAATGGTTAAATGACCATGCTAGAGGTTAGCTGCAAAGCTGTGGCTGTGCAAAATAGTTCTGCATATTCCTGCTCCCTGTGTCCCTTCCCCCAACTCAAACCTGGGGTGGAGGTGGGGGTGAGGATATCCTATATATTTTTTAAATATTTCCTGGACACCTCAAGCTCTGGACCCCATTCCATATCCCTATTTGGGGCCCCCCTCTTTGCTGCACCCTGTTACACTATCACCCAGAATTGTCAGAAAACTGAGCGGTATGGAAGTTCAACAACCAAGGAATTAAAGAAGTCACATTCATCCAGATGGGTCGGAGGGGCTGAGACACAGAACAGGCTGTCCCATATCCATATGTGGTGGATAAAAATTGGGAGGGATACCTCAGGAGCAAGGAATCCCAGCCCCTCACCAGACCACTGAGCCCAGGGTTACAGTGCCAGGAAGATAAGTCCCCATAACTTCTGGCTATAAAAACTAGCAAGGGTGAAAGAAACTGTGGGGTTCTCAAGTATCTCCTCTTAAAAAGTCTACAATGGACTTAGGACTTAGGCAGACTCACTCCCTCTTGGCTCCAGTACTGGAACAGCAGCTGGAATGGCACCAATGGCACATGGAGAGAAATTGAAGTGTCTGGCATCAGGGTGAGTGCAGGGTGATAGCTTCCTCCAGAACAAAACTCCAGATGCCAGGCGGCATCATTGTCCTCTTTCTGAGCCCTCCCCCACACAGAGGCACAGAGCAGGCACCATATCAGAGACTCCATCAACCTGTGTCACCAGGGTTGTCCTGCCCTGGCAATAGCTTAAGGCTCCATCCCACCCAACTTACCAGTACACTTTTCTACAAGAGGCCACACTACTAAATCAGGGAGTCAAAGCAGCTCTACCTAATACCCAGAAACAAACACTGGGAGGCAGCCAAAATGAGGAGACAAAGAAACATGCCCTAAATGAAAGAAAAGAACAAAACTGCAGAAAAAGAACTAAATAAAATGGAGATAAGCAATCTATCAGATGCAGAGTTTAAAACACTGGTTATTAGGATGCTCAAGGAACTCATTGGGGTACTTCAACAGCATAAAAAAGACCCAGGCAGAAGTGAAGTTTACACTAAGTAAAATAAAGAAAAATTTACAAGGAAACAACAGTAGAATGAATAAAGCTGAGAATCAAATAATGATTTGGAACATAAGTAAGAAAAAAAACATTCAATCAGAACAGCAAGAAAAAAATCTAAATAAACAAGGATATGCTAAGGAGCTTCTGGGACAACTTCAAATGTACCAACATTCGAATCATAGAGGTGCCAGAAAGAGAAGAGAAAGAACAAGAAATTGAAAACTCATTTGAAAAAATAATGAAAGAAAAAATTTCTAATTTGGTGAAAGTAATAGACATGCAAGTTTAGGAAACACAAAGTCCCAAACAAGATGGACACAAAGAGGACCACACCAAGACACATCATAATTAAGATGCCGAGGGTTAAAGATTAAGAATCTTAAAAGCAGCAAGAGAAAGGCAGAGATTTACCTTCAAAGGAGTTCCCATAAGACTACTAGCTGATTTCTCAAAAGAAATTGCAGGCAAGAAGGGGCTGGAAAGAAGTATTCAAAGGGATGAAAAGCAAGGACCTACAACCTAGATTACTCTATCCAGCAAAGCTGTCATTTGGAATGACAGGACAAATAAAGTTCTTCCCAGCCAAAGTAAAGCTAAAGGAGTTCATCATCACCAAGCCATTATTATATGAAATGTTAAAGGGATTCATCTAAGAAAAAGAAGATCAAAACTATGAATATTAAAATGGTAATAAATTTACAATTATTAACAATTGAGTCTAAAAAACAAACTAAGCAAACAAGCAGGACAGAAACAGAATCATAGAAATGGAGATCATTTGGAGGGTTACCAACTGGGAGGGAGAAAGGGTAGGATAGGGGAAAAGGTGCAGGGAATAAGAAGCACAAATTGGTAGGTAGAGAATACACAGGAGGATGTTAAGAATAGTACAGGCAATGGAGTAGCTAAAGAACTTATACGCGCAACCCATGGACATGAACTAAGGGAGCATTGCCAGAGGGAATGGGGCAGAGGAGGTCAAAGGGGGAAAAATTGGGACAACTGTAATAGCATAATTAATAGAGTATATTTTTAACATGTCCTCAGGTGAGGGAAAAAAAAACAGAAAAACAGTCTGAAGCATTTCAGAGCCACTATGCAATCTTCCAGCTTCTCTTTTTGTTATTGAGACAATGGAGGAAAAAAGCATGATTTAGATGTTGTTGCTCCAAGATGGCATAGTGTCCGTGAGCCTGGGTGATAGCATGGAGTAGAGACTCCCACAAATGTGCACTGGCAATGTAGCATAAATAAGCAAGAAATAAACCTTTAAGGTATTAAGCCACTAACATAACTAATACAGAAGGTTCTGTTTATTCTTTTTCTCACAGCCAAATATTCTTAGATCAAGTCAAGGACCAAGAAATCAGAGTAAAATTTTTTTTTTACTTAATCTTTATTGTATTTTTCCATTACCATTTAGTCCCCTGATATCCCCTTCCCCCAAGCAATCAGCACACTGTCGTCCATATTCATGAGTCCTTTTTTCTTTTTGCACAATCCCTCCACCCCCTAACCTTCCTACAAACAACAGGAGCCATCATCTGCTCTCCATCTGTGAGTCTTTCTTCATTTTGCTTGGTGGTTCAGTTTGTTCATCAGATTCCACATATGAGTTAAATCATATGGTATTTCTCTTTATCTGACTGGCTTGTTTCACTTAGTATAATATTCTCAAAGCCTACGCATGTGGTCGCAATGGGTAAAATTTTCTTTTTTACAGCTGAGTAGAATTCCATTGTATAAATGTCCCATTGTTCTGACACAGGGAAGGCAGTCCTGAGAGGGAAGTTCATAGCACTACAGGCTTACCTAAGAAAGATAGAAACAATTCAAACAAACAACCTAACCCTACTCCTGCAAGAACTTGAGGAACAACAACAAAGACAGCCCAGAGAAAGTAGAAGGAAGGAAATAACCAAGAGCAGAATTAAATGACATAGAGACTAAAAGCACAATTCTAAGGATAAATGAATCTAGGGGCTGTTTTTTTTTTTTAAAGATAGACAAAATAGACAAGCCTTTAAGTAGGCTCATCAAGAAAAGAAGTGAGGGAACACAAATAAACACAATCAGAAATGAAAGAGGAGAGATTACAACTGATACCACAGAAATAGAAGGGATTGTAAGAAATTACTATGAAGAACTGTATGCCAAGAAATCTGAAAACCTAGGTGAAATGGACAAATTTCTAGAAAAATATCATCTTCCAAAACTCAATGAAGAAGAAGCTGAAAACCTGAACAGACCAATAACAGCAGATGAAATTGAAGCAGTTATCAAAAAACTCCCTTCACACAAAAGCCCTGGACCAGATGGTTTCGCAGGAGAATTCTACAAAGCATTTAAGGAAGAGTTAGCCCCTATTCTTCACAGACTATTCTAAAAAATCCAAAATGATGGAAAACTCCCAAACTCTTTTTATGCAGCCAGCATCATCTGAATTCCAAAACCAGATAGAGACACAACAAAGAAAGAAAACTTCAGGCCAATATTGCTGATGAACATAGATGCTAAAATCCTCAACAAAATATTGGCAAATCCCATCCAACAACACATTAAAAAGATCATACACCATGACCAAGTGCGATTCATCCCAGGGATGCAAGGATGGTTTAATATTCACAAATCAGTAAATGTAATACATCGCATAAACAAAAGCAAAGACAAAAATCACATCCTCATATCAATAGATATGGAAAAAGCTTTTGATAAGGTACAACACCTATTTATGATAAAAACACTCAGCAAAGTGGGAATAGAGGGAGCATTCCTCAATATAATAAAGGCCATATATGAGAGACCTACAGCCAACATCATATTCAATGAGCAAAAAGTAAAAGCTTTTCCACTAAGATCAGGAACAAGACAAGGTTGTCCACTTTCACCACTTCTATTCAATATAGTGTTGGAAGTTTTAGCCACAGCAATCTGACAAGAAAAGGAAATAAATGGCATCCAAGTCAGAAAGGAGGAAACAAAACTGTCATTGTTTGCTGTTGACATGATAGTGTACATGGAAAATCCTATAGACTCTACCAAAAAACCGCTTGAACTAATTAATGGATTTGGCAAAACAGCGGGTTACAAAGTCAATATCCAGAAATCAAAGGCATTTTTGTATACCAACAATGAATCAGCGGAAGCAGAAATCAAGAAAAAAATCCCATTTGATATAGCAAAAACAAAAATAAGATATCTGAGAATAAACCTAACCAAGGAAGTAAAAGACCTGTATACAGAAAACTACACAACACTGAAGAAAGAAATCAGGGAAGACACAAACAAATGGAAACATACACTGTGTTCATGGATAGGAAGAATTAACATCATCAAAATGTCCATACTACCCAAAGCAATTTACAGATTCGATGCAATACCTATTAAAGTACCAATGGCATATTTCACAGACATAGAACAAACACTTCAAAAATTTATATGGAACCATAACTGACCCTGAATAGCAGCTGCAATTTTGAGAAAGAAGAACAAAGTAGAAGAGATCACAATACCTGATATCAAACTGTATTACAAGGCCACTGTAATCAAAACAGCCTGCTACTGGCATAAAAACAGGCACATAGACCAATGGAACAGAACAGAGAGCCCAGAAATCAACCCAACTCTCTACAGTCAATTAATATTTGACAAAAGGGGCAGTAACATAAAATGGAGTAAAAATAGCCGCTTCAACAAATGGTGCTGGCAGAAATGGACGGCTATGTGCAAAAATAATGAAACTTGAGCACTGACTTACACCATACGTCAAAATAAATTCAATGTGGGTAAAAGACTTAAATATAAGCAGTGAAACCATTAAAGTCCTAGAGGAGAACATTGGCAGAAAAATCTCAGATATTTCACACAGCAACATTTTTACTGATATGTCCCCTAAAGCAAGGAATATAAAGGAAAGAATAAACAAATGGGATTTCATCAAAATAAAAAGCTTCTGCGTGGCTAAAGAAAACAACATTAAAATAAAAAGACAACCAACTGTATGGGAACACATATTTGCCAATGATACCTCAGACAAAGGTTTAGTCTCCAAAATATACAAAGAATTCACATGACTTCACTCTAAGAAGACAACTAACCCAATTAGAAAATGGGCAAAGGACTTGAACAGACACTTCTCCAAGGAGGATATACAGAGGATCCAGAGACACATGAAAAGATGCTCATTATCGCTAGCTATGAGAGAGATGCAAATTAAAACCACAATGAGACACCACTTTACACGGGTCAGAATGGCTAACATAAACAAAGCAACAAACAACAAATGTTGGGTAGGTGGTGGGGAAAAGGGGACCCTAGTTCACTGTTGGTGGGATTGCAGACTGGTACAACCCTTATGGAAAACGGTATGGAATTTTCTCAGAAAACTAAAAATGGACCTGCCTTTTGACTCAGCAATTCCACTGCTGGGATTATAGCCTAAGAACCGTGAAACACCAATCCAAAAGAACCTATGCACCCCAATGTTCATAGCAGCACAATTTACAATAGCCAAGAGCTGGAAGCTACCTAGATGCCTGTCAGTAAATGAATGGATCAAAAAATTATGGTACATATACACAATGGAATTTTATGCAGCAGAAAGAAAGAAGGAGCTCCAACCCTTTGCAACAGCATTGATGGAACTGGAAAGCATTATGCTGAGTGAAATAAGCCAGGTGTTGAAAGACAAATGCCATATGATCTCACCTTTAACAGGAAGCTAAACAACAAAACAAACAAGCAAGCAAAATAAAAACAATGACACTGAAATAGAGAACAGGGGGACAGCAACCAGAGGGGAGAGGGGAGGGAATGTCAGGAGAGAACGGGGAAGGATTTACAGGAACTAGTATAAAGGACACATGGACAACAACTAAGGGGGGTGTGGAAATGGGAGGGAGGTGGGGAGCATGGGGGGGTTGGCTGAGATTGGAGTAAAAGAAAACTGTGCTTGAAAAATAATTAAATTTAAAAAAATAAATAAATGTCCCATAGTTCTTTTATCCACTCATCTACTAATGGACACTTTGGCTGCTTCCATACCTTGGCTATTGTAAATAACACTTCAGTGCACATAGGGGTGGTTGTGTTCTTTCAAATTAGTGTTTTGGGTTCCTTCAGATATATTTCCAATAGTGAAATTGCAGCAATCCATTTTTAAAAAATTTTTGAGGAGACACTATACTGCTTTTCACAATGGTAACAGAAGTCTGCATTCCCACCAACAGTGCAAAAGGGCCCCCTTTTTTCACATCCTCACTAGCACTTGTTGTTTGTTGTCATTGATGATAGCAATTCTGACAGGTGTGAGATAGTATCTCATTGTGGTTTAAATTTGCATTTCTCTTTATTGATGTTGAGCATCTTTTCAATATGTTTATCTGAATGTCCTCTTTGGAGAAGTGTCTATTTGTGTCTTTTTTTCATTTTTTAATTGGGTTGTTTGTGTTTTGGTGTCAAGTTTTATATGTTCTTTATAAATTCTGGATATTAACCCCTTATCAGATATATTGGTGAATATATTCTCCCATTCTGTGGATTGTCTTTTTATTTTGTTGATTATTTCCTTTGCTGTGCAAAAATTTTTAGTTTAATGTAGTCCCATTTGTTTTTTCTTTTGTTCTCCTTTCCTGGGGAAATGTATCTGATAAAATATTGCTACAAGCAATGTCCAAGCTTTTGCTGCCTATTTTCTTCTACAATATTTATGGTTTCAAGTCTTACATTAAGTCTTTGATCCATTTTGGATTTATTCTTCTGTGTGGTATAAGAAGGTGATCTAGTTTAATTTTTCTGCATGCATCTGTCCCATTTTCCAAATGCCATTTATTGAATAAACTATCTTTAGCCCATTGTATGTGCTTGCTTCCTCTGTCACATTTAATTAACAATAAAGGTGTGGGTTTATTTCTGATATCTCTATTCTGTTCCATTGATTTATGTATCTGTTTTTGTGCCAGTACCATGCTGTTTTGATTACTATGGCCTTGTAGCATAGTTCAATACTGAGTAGCATGATTCCTCCAACTTTGTTCTTCTTTCTCAGGATCACTGTTGCTACACAGGGCCTTTTGTGTTTCCATATAAATTTGGGGAATTTTGTTCTGGTTCTGTAAAATACAACATTGGAATCCTGATAGGAATTGTGTTGAATCTATAGATTACTTTGGGTAGTGTGGACATTTTAATGATATTAATTCTTCCTATCCATAAACATGGTATGTGCTTATACTTATTTCAAAGTAAAATTTAAATAGAAGAAAACAGTTTATCACTGCTAGACAGCTATTGAACTCAAGGACATAATTGAGTCACCACTGTGCAAGGTGCTCTTAAAATGAGAGAAGGCATTTAAGGCATTTCCCTGTGTGCTTACATTTGGCAGCTGGGCAGACAGGACACTTCACTGTGACGTGGAGAAATAAGTCCCAGCAGAATTTCACAACAGCCTCTCTAGCCATGGGTGCACAAACAGTCATGGGTGCTTTGCACACGATCTCATAATTGTTCTGATGTTTGCCTGCCACATCATAGAGAAAAGCAGGAATCAAATCTTGTTTGTCTTTGGCCTGGCCCTGAAAAATTGGTCCATAAACTCTTGTTGTATAGACAGCAGTGGGTTGCAGAGGAACCATGGTCCACACATGGAACTTAATGCTGGCTCTCAAGGATGGGTGAGATTTGAATGGGCCAAGGGGAGTAGTGGGGAGTCCCAGCGGAAGAGTAGTTTGAACAAAAACTACTGAATTTGGAATGTCTCAAAGGTAGCTGAGGTGGCAGATTTTACAGACCCGTTCTCCCTGTCCTTGGCTCCCACTGTCCATCCAAGAATTTCAAAGTAAGGCCCATCCCTAAAAAGCAGCCTTCTCCTGAGAGCCTCCAGGGTGGCCTTTTGGGATCCCCAGCTGCAAACTCCTGCCATGACTGGTGGGACAGGGGAGGGTGGTGGGAGGCCAGGAGATAGTCTCAGACTAATGACAGCTCAACAGAGCAAGCCTCATTACATGAGCAACTTTATGATGTGGCTGTTTAGTTTTGCTTTGCATTTTTCCTCCTTGAAAATAAGCTGAGAACCTTCTTTTACCCATGATTACAAGTTAGGTTGGTGATGAAAGGTCTGTGCCACACAGAAGGAGCCCTAGAGGAGGAGCTTTCACATTTGCAAGCCCTTTTGTTGAAAAAGGCTTACTCTGCGGCCAAGAAAAAAGAACAGGGTGGAATTAGCAGGGAGGATCAGAATCATCTCAGCCTTTATGAGGCTGCTTGGGATCCCTGGCTGATCATCACCACTGCCAAACATTTCAACCCTAAACACAACCCAGTAGAACCTTCAGACTCATAAATCTCCAGAAAACTTAGGAATAAATCATTGGCCCTTTTCCCACACCCAGGCAAAACTGTGCTTCAGCAGATTTCTCAGAGAGCCTGGCACAAAATGGACTAGTCAAATGGGATGGATGGATGGATAAATGAGTGGGTAGGTGATTTGGTGAGCAGATGAATGGGTGGGTAGGTTGAAGAGGAGAAAGTCTACCCTATTTAAAATAGGTCAGGAAAAGGCATAGCAGAAGTGGAGTCTCACCTTTAGCATAAGCAACAATTCTGCCATATCTGCTAGAATGAAGCAGAGGCCCACCCCTCATCCATTCACATGAGAGATGAACTACATGAAGAATTGCACACCTGAGGCTTATATCATCATATGAACAAATGTCACCCCAATAAATTTTTAAAGAGAACCATACGGAAAGGATTTCAATCCAAGAAAAGAGCAACTCAGATATACAAGCTGACCCTATGACAAAATTGCAGTAGCAGGAGAGGTGAGGATGTCTGTGCAGTATTGAACATGAATTTGTATCTGGGTCAGCTCCTGATGACAAGCAGACATCTAAGCAGTTGTGCCCCAGAGAAGCAGTGACACTCAGCAGAAACTATTTTTTCCATAGGTACCTTAGACAACTCTAAAGGACTACCTGCTGGCAAGGCACAGAGGCCCTGGCAGCAGATGTTCTTAAGCTCATGGGTATTGGATTTAAATCATGACCCCTTTACTAACTCGTTTTCTGTCCCTGGAAAGTTTTTAAATATTTTTATTGAGATACAATTTACGTACCATAAAATTCTTTATATACATATGTAAAGCATATAATTCAGTAGTTTGAGGTATATTTTAAAAGTTGCACAAACATCATCACTACCTAATGCCAGAATATTCTCATTACCCGAAAGGAAATCCCATACTTACTAGTATTCATTCCCCATTGCTCCCCCTTTCCCCAGTCCCTGGCACCACTAACTTTCTCTCTGTCTCAATGGATTTGCCTATTCTGGACATTCCATATAAATATCTGTACAGTATGGGATCTTATTCTGCCTTTTTCACCTACCATAATGTTTCCAAGGTTAATCCATGTTGTATCATAGATCATTACTTCACTCCTTTTTATGGCCTTTTTATTAGTGTAGTTTTCCACTGAGTTTAGAAATTGGAAAGTGTGAGTTCTCTAACTTTATTCATCTTTTTCAAGATTATTTGTGCTGTTCTAAGTTCCTTGCATTACTATATAAACTCTAGGATCTTCGTGTCATTTTTGCAAAAGAACAAGCTGAGATTTTTGTGAGGTTTGTATTGAACATGTAGATCACTTTGGGGAGTATTGTCATCTAACAATATTGTCTTCCAATCCATGAATACAGGATGTGTTTCAATTTATTTAGGTCTTCTTTAATTTCTTTCGCAATATTTTTTAGTTTTCAGTATATAAGACTTGTACTTCTTATGTTGAATTTATTCCTAAGTATTTAATTCTCGTTGATGTTATTGTATATGAAATTATTTTCTTATTTCATTTTCAGGTTGTTCATTGGTCATGCACAGAAATACAATTGAGTTTTATATATTAATCTTGTATCCTTGCAAGTGTACTGAACTTGCTTATTAATTCTAATAAGGCAAGTGAAAACACTACAAAGCTCACTTGCCTTACTATGTTTCAACCATTTTTTCTCAAATAAATGCTCCAATTGCTGCAAGCCTTTGGTTAATTTTCAGAATTTCGAAAAAGTTGATTCTGACAATATATTTTTTTGCCTGTGCCATTATTACTTTTATGGAGGGGAGAGTTTTCAGAGGTCCTTACCCAACAATTTTCACTGACATTACTCTCTCTTAAGAGACTTTCTTGTACCTCCTGTTCTTCAGCAGTATTATTATCTTTCCATAGTTTTGGATATGATTAATAAGATACTGTGGTTAAGCACCTAACATTACCTGGCACTAGTAGATACTGAGGAAAGCTGTCACTAGAGAAAGCAGAAATAGCAGTGACTGTGCTGTGGCTGCCTGACCCTGCTCATGAAGGCACAACAGTGTGATCCTAAAACCACTGAGCTGATATCCAGATAGCCCCCCACCAGCCCCAGACCAGCTTATACCAACTCCTTGTACAGCAAACCCTCCCTTTCACTCCTGTCTCCCTGTCAAAGTCTCACTACTTTTTCCGAGCTGTGCTGCCTGTGTCTGTTCTCTGCTTGATGGTAACAAAATAATTACTGATAGGTTACCTGTCCAGGTCACTGAGGATCTGAACCATTTGTGCTCACAGGTCTGAGTGAGGTTCACAAACCCCAAAGGCAGCTACAGCCACTTTAGGCTATGGTAGACTTGGAGGAGGCAGAAAAACAGTTTCTTCAAACCATAAAACCTCATCCACCTCCACTTCAGGCCAGCCCTGGCTAGGATGACTTCTGTGGCTTACAAATGATTCCAGGAAGACTAAATCCTGAGTCTACATGCTCTGTGGTATCAACCAGAGAGAGCAGCTGAGTAATCACAATGAACCTCCATACTGCACAGCACCTTTTCCTAGTTACATGGGCCCTCCATGCACACTCATGTCATCCCAGCCTCACCACGTACCTGAGGGTCAATTAGTTAGCAGGCTGCCCAGGACCCTTGAGGATGTGCTGCTTTCCCAGTCCCCTCTGATGATGCTCCACCTGTGCCCCACTCTCTAGTCAGCCATAAAACTCCTGACCAGCTCACATCTGCTGTCTTCTTTGTTGGAAGCACCCTCCCTCTCCATCTGCCACCTGTCATCACTCAATCCATACCCAACTCACGTAAACTTTCTGAGAATCTTCTTTTGCTACTCCTTTGCCTCATAAATTTACTCACCCATTCAACAAATATTTGCTGAGCACCTGCTATGTTTCAAACATTGTCCTGCACTGGGGATACAACAATGGATTTGCTCTTAAGGAACATACATTCTAGTGACTGGTGACAAAAAATAAGCAGAAAATACATAGGTAGTGATAAGCTCTGAGAAGAAAAATAAAAAAGGGTGAGGGTTGGGTTTTGGGCATCATCTTAAATAGGGTACACAAGGAAGCCTCTATGATAAGATAATAATTGAGGAGAAACCTTAAGGAAGTAAGGTCATGGGCTACACAAACATTAAGAAGAAGAGTATTTCAGCCAGAGAGAACAAGTGCAAAGGCCCCAAGTTGGAAGCATGTTTCATATACTTAAAATATAGCCAGACCAGTGAGGATAGATTAAAGTGAACAAGGAGGAGAGTGTCAGATGAAGAGGCCAGAGAGATAGCAAACCATGTGGGGCTTTATAAATCATGGTAAGAACTTTGGATTTTATAGGATATAAGTTCTGAGTGGAAGCATGACATATTCCACATTGCACTTCAAAAGATTCACTTGGACTGCCATGTTGAGAATAGACTGTGAAAGGCCAGATGGAATGAGGTAGACCAGTTAGAAGTTTGTTGCAATAAGTCAGACACAGTAAAATGGTACCAGGGACAAAGGTAAACAGCGGAGGTGGTGAGAAGGGGCCAGAATCTTGATATATTCTAAAGGCGAAACCAACAGGATTTGCTCATAGGTAATGTGGGGATGTGAGAGAAAGATAAGAATCAAAGATGACTCTAAGACCCTTGGCCTGCAAAATGGAAAATACACAGTTGTCATTTACAAAGACAGGGAAGCTAAGCAGTTGGAGGCACTCACCTCTCGCCTTCAAGGCTGTGCTTCTCCCACACAACTGCAAGTTTACCCTTTGACACTCCATGACTGTGGACTCAGACCCTTTGGACATCTCCAGCTAAGACCCTCTTTCCTCAAGTCACATTTTCTGACTATACTGGGAACTAGCAGAAGTTGTGCAGGTCCCAGTGGATGACAAGGAGAGCAGACCCTGAACGGAGGCACTAACAAGTTCAAGCAGGGCTGGCACAGGGTGCCAGAGTGACAGTTCCCCACCTTGTCTGCACTTTGGCATCCCATGGGAGCTTTTGTCCAGGTCCTACCCCAGGCCAGTTCATCAGAATGCCTGAATGTGGGAAACAGACATCCATTTTCTCAGTTTCCCAGAGGATCCCAACATTGGGCCAAGGTCACGCAATTCTTAGCATCAAGTGCCTCTTCAGTGCCTTCTGGTGTTTGCTGTTTCCAGTTGTGTTTAGCCAGGGATTGGGAACTATCAGGGGACAGAAACGCCTCTGTCCTTACAAAGTGAGGTGGACCAGACAGGAGCTGCTAAGCATTTTTCTGCTTAGAACTGAAACCAGATCAAACTCTCTAAGAAAGCATTGCAAGACTACCCAACCTCACTCCACACTCCACCCCCAGCCCGGCTTTGAAGGTGAGCGTATTTCAAAGAGTTTTTTTTTTTTTAACACAACCTGGCCACACTCTGTCCAGGAATGCCTCCAAGGCAAGCCCACCAGTGTGTGGAATGTGGCAGAGGCTGCAGAGCTCAGGGCTCAGCCTGGTGTCGGGTGTTCATTTCCCACGTGGGCACTGGGACAAACAGGGATGGTGGCCAGGAACCAGAGGATTGTGAGAGAATGGAGGATCCTCCAAGGTATATCAACCTGGAAACAGGTCAAATTTCAATTCCAGACCCAGGAGCAAGTGAGATCTGCCCCATTTATGAATGCCCCTCAGTCAGCCATTCCCCAGCTGGCCAGCCAGCAAACAGACAAGCCATTCATTGCACAGAAGCTCTGTTCTAGGCCTGCGGGTGGCTAGGACCCCTCCCCAGTCACCTGGTTCTCCAGACACCCCTGTGGACAGAACCCAGATAACTTGATTAAGGTAAGATGAAATGAGAAATGTTTGCTCCTGAAAATTGCTAACATCTGTCCTGGCTTTTTGTAACTAAGGAAAGGGAATGCCCAAGGAGTCTGGGTGTGGGAGCAGAAGCTACTCCTTCCACACCCACCTCCCCAACCACCTATAGGAGGCCAAGGAGACTGTGACACAAGGACTGAGGAGACAGCAAGGCCATAGTCATCAGGTCAACCTGAACACAAACCTTGACTCCCTGTGACTGCCCAGGAGACTTTAAAGCTGATTGACCTTTCTCAACTTCCGTTTCTCCACAGGCTTGTCAGGAGGATTAAGTAATCTAAGCAGATGCTAACACATGAAGGTATTCCATTAGGTTAAGTCTCCTCCAGGCTTCCTCACCTGCCTGGTGAACCCATTGTTTGACAGACTCAGTTAAAGCCGAGTCAGGCTCCCTCCCATGCCCTGAAAACCTCCTTTCTGTGAGTGCAGGAGGGAAGTGAAAGACCATGTTATGGACTGAAAGCTTGTGCCCCCCCACCAATTCACGTGTACAATTCCTGTCCCCAGTGAGAGATTTGGACGTAGAGTCTTTGGAAGGCCATTAGTGTCCTTATAAAAGAGATATCAGAGAATTCTCTCACTCTTCCCTCCCATGTGAAGACACAGTGAGAAGACAGCCATCAATGAACCAGGAAGCAGGCTCTCACCAGACACCGAATCCCCCAGCACCTTGATCTTGACTTTCCAGCCTCTAGACCTGTGAGAAATAAGTGTTTGTTTACTACCCATCACTGTATGGAATTTTTTTATAGCAGTCCAAAGAGGCTAAGACAGACTGAAGCCTGATGTCATAGAGAAGGCCCCCTGCACATGCATGGGCCAGGTGTGGCTTCAGAGTCCTGTCAAGTGAGTGATTTTGAAGAGCAGTGCCAAGTGAGATTGTTGACTGGTTGACCTGAAACTGGCTCCACAGAGAGATCACTGTGATGCCATTTCAGAGGATGATATAAGGTCTGGAGAAACATCTAAACATGTTGCACTCACACCTTACTTGTTTAAGTCTGCAACAAGATGGGGAAGAAGCAAGGGATGCAGTTCTGAGGTCTTCCACATCCTCAAGGAGACACTTGTTAATATGACTTTGGCTTCCTCCTCCTTCTTAGCACAGTCCATATAGGGTCCCTGTAGTGGATTAAAGATGACCACAATGCTTTGCCATGCTCTCATCAACAGTCTTATACCTGAGCCTAAGCTGGCACACAGATGCTTACTCATCAAAAAGTGGTGGAAATATTCCCTGCTGAGCCCAAAGAGGATGTAGCACTTTTGGGAGCTGTTTGCCTCCATGTAAGAAGCCCAGCTCACTGGCCAGAAAGTCCACATGGAAACATCATTCAGAGGCCATCTGGGAAGTGGAGGCCTTGTTGTGACATGGAGAGGCCAACTGTTCTCAGGCCTGAGAAGACTCCAGGTGACTCCAGCCACAGGGTCATCTCACTACAACTGCATGACAGGCACCAAATGATACTACCACAGGAGCTGCCCAGCTGAGCTGAGGCAACCTACAGAGCCCCAGAAGGCAATAAATACTCACTGTTTTGAGCCCGTAAGTTTAGGGGTCATTTGTTATGCAGCAATAGATCCCTGAAAGAATCTCCGGTTCTGTTCTTAAGTAATTTTCTGCTGCCTCCATCTAAAATTCTCCTACCCCTCCTTCTCTTCCCCAACCAGGGTCTCATGAGGTTCTCTGCACAGAGCCCCTCAGGGCACACACACTTCAGTTCACCTCAGACATGCTCTGCGCATGTGTGAAAGTGCAGAGGTCACAGGGAATCGAACAGACAACAGGATGCTGTGTCTTGGTCATTGTAGTCAGGTTAAAACACAAACAAGCCCCCTCCTCCCCTTTCATCCTATTCCATTTACCCAGGTCCTCCTTTCTTTCTGACACTCAGAATCACCATCTGTCTTTGCTGTTCACTCCCCTGCATCTGGATTTCCCTCACTTTTGGCCCAAGGTCCACCTTTCAGTGGGCACAGTCCTCATAGTCCTGAAGATGGACATGGGCTCCTCAATTCCCTCCATGGTTTCCCACTCCAGGGCTGCTCTGCAGGGTGGACTCAACCCTCATTCTCATCAGGGCATCCTGACAGACCCATGCTCCCTCCTCTCCCTTTCCACTGCTGTTGAGGCTTCTGCCTCCCTACTTACCCCCCTGACAGAAGCCCCAGTCTTCCAGATAAATAGGAAGATATTAGAAGCTGTCATTATAGAGGGTGCCCTCCTAAAAGCATCAGCAAGACTGCCAGATGTGCAGGTAGCAGAGAAGGAAGATGGACCCTCAGGGCTCAGCCTTGAAGGCCTTCTGTAGCTGCAGCCTGAGCCTGGAAAATTCCAAATATACAAAAACAGAGGGTATGTACATTAAACCCCCATGAACCATCACTCAGGGCTCACAGCAAATCTTGTTTTTTGTCACCCCACCGGATCTCCCCCAAAACTGGCACCGGGAGAAGTTCCCCAGGTTTGGCCAAAGGCAGGCTGGCCTCAGTACTATAGAAATGCTCACCATGTTGCCTCCAAACACTTTGAGGTTGCACACGTTTTCCAGAGCATTGAGGTCCTCATAACAAAAGGTACTGCTCAACCATTTGGGGGTCTGTACCCATTTCCAGGCAGCTATTCTAGCAAACCTAGTCTCCTGTCAAAACAAAGCCCCAGTGGCTCTGCTGGTTGGAGAGATGTCCCATAACTGAAAGGTTGTGGGTTTGATTCCCAGTCAGGGCACATGCCTAGGTTGTGGATTCTCTGGTCCTGGCATGGTCTGCCCATGTTTGGGAGGCAACCTGTTAATATTTCTCTCTCACATAGATGCTTCTCTCCACTTTCTCTCTTCCATCCTCTCTCTCTAAAAGCAATGAAACAATGTCCTCAGTTGAGGATTAAAAAAAGAGAAAAAGACCCAAACCCAGGTGCTACAGAGACCCTATGAGAAACCTTAGTTTGAAAAAAAATAAAAGGAAGGAAAATCTGATCTGAGGAACCTGCTGGGGGAAAAGTTCCTGTTTCCAAAGGATATCAGAGTGAGCAGGAAAGCAAAGAGCCACAAGCACCAGGGCTCCTGAATGGTGGTCTCCCCAGTGTCCTGGAGGCCACAGGGCCTGCTAGGGTTAAGGTGTAGTAAGTCCCCAGCTACAGTGCAAGCATTTCTTTATAAATGAGCTGTCACTGTAGAAAGTAGAGAACAAGGCCATGAGGTAATGAACTGAGAAGGGCCTGTGTGAGTAAGGGAAGGTGGATGCCTGGCCCCTCTGGGGAGGTGGGGGTGCTGGTCAGCTTTGAGGCTGACCTGCTTCCCTCTGTGCCTGAGTCTCCACCCAGAACCGCTACACTGGAGGTGAAGATGGCAAGAAAGGCCTTCTCTGGCACATCCAAACTGCTCCCACAAGGTTAGCCTCTCTGCTTGCAGGCTTCAGCTCAAACCCCGCCCAGGAAGAGGGAAGAAAATACTAAGTCACAGTAGGAATCTCCTTAAAAGGGAAGATGGAAATTTTAACCTTTTTCCTCCTGAGTAGGACAGTGAAAAAAGGAAGGCTGTTCTGAAGGGCGGGGATTCTGGGCACGCACTGGGTTTGGGGACCTGATGTGCCCTTGACCAGGGTGTACAGGGCAGGGAACTGAGAAGCACTGAGCCTTTGGCACAGGGGAGGCCTTCAGGCAGCTATTCTGGGGATCAGCATCTCGCTGGGTGCCCCAGCCAGACTGGGAGATGACCCCACCCATGGTGGGACATAGGGCAGGGCCTTGGGAGACCACCTCAGATTGCCCAGTAACCAACCTCCTCCCCCACCCCTGCCCTGCTTGCTGAGTCCAGCTGCTGCCACAGGGACCCTAGGGGCTTGAACAGAAGCCCATGTCCTCTAACAGAGGGGACTTTGTTTCCTGGACTGAGTTGGGCTTTTTTTCTCCTCTCTCTGTATGGGGTACAAGGCTACTGAGAGAGTTTAGGTTATTGTTATTTCCAGCTTGGCAAAAATATAAATGTGAGAGTTCACAGTGTTGGGAACTAGATGGTAGTCACCACATACTGCTTGGACCAGGCCGGCAGCTCCCACACTGAGCAGTGGCAGAAACTGCACATAGAAGCCAGAAGTGAGGAGCTGCCTACTGAGGTGCTACCACTGGCTTCAGAAGGAGGTGCCACCTAGAGATCTTTGCTGCAGCAACATCTGAGCTCCCCTACTGTGCCCTCCTGACACCCACCCCTGGGACCTGCCCTAGCCTGTTCTGCTAACTGCTTGCCCACCTCCTTTCCCTAGATGAAGGGTCTCTCTGTTCTTGGAGCTTTCAGGGTGTCTTATTTAATCTCCATGACAATAGGTTCAATCATTCATTCATTCACTCAGCAATATTTATTGACATATTGGGGTCTTGAGTCAGAAAGGAGGACGGGCAGATGTGGAGCAAGGAGCCCTTGGGGAAGACAGAAAAGTAATAACTATGAGAGAGATGAGCAAGTGGTAGCAACAATAATAATAACCACTCATTATTAAGAACTCATAATGTGCTGGGCATATAGAAGCTCACTATCCTCCCAATTCCACTGTCAGAGGACTCTTACCCAATTTTACAGCAAGGGCTAAGTAATTTGGCCAAGGCCACACCATAAGTGGTAAGTGGTAGAGCTGAGGTAACAGCCTCAGAAATGCCCCAAAGGCTGCTCCCTCAGAGGCAGACTCAATTTTCAGGGGTCCAGGGCAGCTGGGCAGCTGTGGATGGTGGTCAGAATTGCAAAGCAGAAATTCACTGGGTACAGAAGCCCATGGTGGAGACCAGGGAGCCCCTCTGGGGTCAGGCAGTTTGCAGAGCCCTGGCCTGTTCTGCAGGATAAAGGCTGGTCCTCCCAGGGCTCAGGGAGAGGCAAACACTGCTGACTTGGTTTCCACCCTCACACTGCCCCAGTCACACTGGGTCCTCAACCCCATCCTGCTGGGTAGGGTCCCAAGGACCCAGCAAGTAAGGGGCTGGTTGCCTGGAAGGACCAGTTCCAACCAGGTGCTTCCAGAAATGACAGGCAGTATGACCAGTGTGTACATAACCAGTGCCCTAGAAGAAAAGGAGAAAGAGTTGGGACATGGAGTCAAACAGCCTGACCCTGGATTCTGCTCACCAACTGCACAAAGTTGCTGTCAATGATCAAATAAATGATCAGGCTGAGTGAGGGTGAGGCGAAGGTTTCCAGCCTGGCAGGTGGTGCTCCAGGAACAAGGAACACGGGCAGGGGGCACGCGGTTCAAAGAAATGCTGGTCGGTGCATAGGGCTGGAGCTCTCCACTGGAAGCATCTGCCCAGCCTAGGAGATGAGCGTGGTCCAGGAGTTGAGTGAGAGTTAACCAGGAGTCCTATCTGAATCCAAAAGGAGAAGGTCATCATTTGGTTTTGCTTGTTAGACAAGTGAGATTAGGAGAAGAGTGACCCAACAACTCAGAACAGCAACTCCTCAGGGGCAAAACCAAAACACGAAGTCCAGCATATTAACCAAGGTCAGCAGCTGTGAAAAATGAAAGAAATCTGAAGAGGCCAGGAAGGGGGTAGGGCAGTGCTGCCACAGTCCCTCACACCCAACCCCTTGCCCGGGACCTGGGGAGAACAGGAGGTGCTAGACAAACCTGTGCCTCATGGCACAGCCCCTTCTTCCACACTGAGCTGAGGCTCAGCTAGCGG
Source organism: Artibeus jamaicensis (assembly GCF_021234435.1). NCBI lineage: Eukaryota > Metazoa > Chordata > Mammalia > Chiroptera > Phyllostomidae > Artibeus > Artibeus jamaicensis. The sequence goes on from NW_026521822.1 coordinate 6,832,434, forward strand.
ACTTGGCCCACTGTTCTCTGGAGACTTTGGTGAGAACTTGTTTCTCCTTCTCATAAGCTCCTGCTTTGCTTGACAAACCAAACTGTAAACTATGGCTTTCTCAGTCACAAAGCCCCACATGAGTCATCTCCACAAACCACTTTAAAATCCAAGTGCTAGAAGATATTCCTCTGGGCAGAAGTGACTGCTCAATAATGAGAAACTCCAGTGGAGAAATATCCCCAGAATCTGGGCTCCTGTTGACACCCATACAGGAGAAAGTCACGTGGTGAGGCAGGCAGATGCAAGTTGATCACGTACTTGAGTGTATGTGCTGGCTCCTCCCCTTGCAGGGCCTGGATGAGGCTGTTCATGGAGGGGGCTTCTGGCCCTCAACCCTCTTAATCCAGCCACCGATGCACCCATCTCATCTCTCCCAGAGCAGCTGTCCTCGCTTACCCCTTGGATCTAGAGTACATACACTGACAGTGAGGATTCCCTCTCAGGACTGGCCCAAGAAAAGCAGAATGCAGGCAAGAAGCCCATGCAGGCTCTGGAGGCAGCTCAGGCCAGCTGGGCAGAGCCTTCCCATACCTGGCATGTGGCCAGCAGGGCAGGCCCAGTTTCCAATGAACACATCTCCTTGTCCCTCCAGGTTTTGTGTCCTGTGAGTTGGGTAGCAGTTGTAGAACAGAGCAGCTCCTCTCTGAAATAGGACTGTAAATAGGGGTCCCAGATATCTCTGGTGGCCACATCACGTGTGGAAAGTAATGTGTGTGTGTGTGTACGTTTGTATCTGGTTCTCTCTCTAATTCTTGCTCCCTCTCTCTCTTTCACACACACACACACACACACACACACACACACACACACACACACACACAACCTGAGACCCAGTTAAGAACAAAAAGGCAAACAATTCCTCATTCAACAGGCCTTTGCTTAGACAAAAACTATGCTGTGCCAGAATGGGTTTCCTGTCCTTACTCAAGTTTTTCTTATGAAGTCTCACCTGTGGTGTGGAAGAGGCAGTCTTAAACTTTTATTACATCAAAGTTATGCCAAGAAAAATTCATATTTGTAAGAGAGAATTGGTTAGCCTGCCAGATCTCTGCTATGAGATGTATCCATCATCACCTCCCCAAGATGGGAAGGAAACAGGTGACCCAGAGTAGGACGTTAGGCATGAATCGGTCACCCGACACCTCGAAGATGGACACAGAGAAAGGGATGCCCCCAGGTAATCAGGTATGGGCCCAAGGACAACAGTGAAGAACTGTTTTTTAGTCTTCTTATTCAGTGCTCTTTAATGTGATGGTCAGAAGGAGACACAGAAGAGTCTCAGGAAAACATTATATTACACTGACAGGTCCTAAAGAGGGGGTCAGGCCCATAGGGAAGTACCTGTGTGCATCAGGGCCCAGAAGACAGGCATGAAGGCATAGCTTACGTCATGACCTTTATTGGAATTTCCATGGAAAGGCAAGGCAGGGCAGAGTAAACAGCTGAGGACTGGCTGTTTTAAATTATTCTTCAGGCTCTGATGCAAAAATACATTTCCTCTTCACTCTGAGTGTCTTCGTGATCAGCCCTTTGTGGAGGTAGGTAGGCCCTGGGGCTTTTCCAGGTGGCGTGAAGCATTGGCAGGGATCATGACCTTGGGCTGACCCACCTGAAATAACCAATGGAACTCAAAATTGAACCAACCTTAAACCAAAGCACCTGACCTAACACCCTCCCTTGCACATGTACTTCATGTCATAGTGTTTGAGCTTTTATGAGGCTGACGCATTTACTCCATATGGTGTCAAAATGTCATTTCAGGATTGTTGCTCTCTGTGCACCTGGCCCCAGAGAGTAATTGGAAAGCATAGCCAAAACAGCAACACCACATGGCCCCAAGGTCCGATACCTCAGGAAGAAACCCTGTCCCAGCAGGTCAATGCGGAGAGGTTACACCCATGCATCAGGCCTCCAGACCGTGGGAGGAAAGCCCACCCACTCAGCCCAACAGCAACAGAAAGCAAGCAGGGGCAGGCAGGGCAGCATCTAAGACACACTGTAACTTATTCACTAGGTTGTCAGCAAGTCCAGATAAGCACAGTCAAGGCAAGTCTGGAGCAATTGCCCAGGATGATCTCAGGGGAACTGAGCTGTATTGGATTCAAGGGTGAATGATGAGAAACAAGCCAGGTTTGCTGGCCGTCCCTGGGCCTTGTTTATAACCACACCTGCCACCTGTCCTTTCAGCCTGAGTGTGATGAGGCCCCACAGCGAGAATTGGGGAAATGCCTGCAGGGGCAAACTCATTATAATGGACCCTAGAGCAGATCATTTTCAACATCCCCCAAATGAAATTATTTCCATTAATAATGATTAAATAAAATTTAAAACAACAGTAAGAAAAAGACAGCAGCCCTGGCTAGTGTAGCTCAGTGGATTGAGCGCGGGCCTGCGAACCAGACAATCGCGGTTCTATTCCCAGTCAGGGCACATTCCTGGGTTGCAGGCCAGTTCCCTGCAGGCCAATTCCCAGCAGGGGACGCACGAAAGGCAACCATACATTGATGTTTCTCTCCCTCTCTCCTTTCCTTCCCCTCTAAAGATAAATAAATAAAATTAAAATGTTAATTTTCTTAAAAAAACAACAACAAAAAAGACAGCAGACAGGATTGAACTTCATATATGTAATTTTGCCAGTCAGAATTCTTTAAATATTAAAGAATTTAATATTCCTTAAAAGTTCTATAAAACATTCTTTAAAATATGCTATAAAAATAAATATTATAAAACAAAAAATCAAAAGTTATGGATTGATACTTTTTAATTACACTAATTTATTTTGTAAAGTGGTGACACACATGAAGAAACACTTTGTATAGAGTGAACTCTACAAGCTTTGGAGAATGACCACAATTAGAACTGAAGCAAATCCAGTTCCTCATAGCTATCCTTTGTTTCTGATCTACTGTTTCAACACAGGAAGACGTACTATCCCAGGCGCTGGAGAAACAGACTGCACAAAAACAAGCTCCACCAATCCTGGACTGTCACCCTTACAAACTAACTTGAAACAACTCATGTAACTGACTCAGGTATCCTGGGTGCCAGTGTCAATGGAGAGTTTCCAGGTTAACTTCCTGTAGAATGCAATGTTTATTAAAAAATAAACCTGTGCACACACACACACACACACACACATACATATATATTATGGAATATCACTGACAGCAGCAATGTTTAGAACTTAAACCAATAAATAACTTGGGAGGGGGAGGCTTCCAGACAAGACAGAGGCATAGGTGGATACACTGTGCCTCCTCAAACAATCAAAAAAAGGACAACAATTTAAAAACAAAAACAATCAGAACTGACTGAAAACCAAACTGTATGGAAGTCCAACAACCAAGGAGTTAAATAAGCAACATTCATCCAGACCGTAGAAGGGGCGGAGACAGGCAGCTGGGCAGAGAGGACTTGCAGCAAGATGGTAGCTGGTGAAGCAGGTGGTCCCACATTTGCGAGCAGATAAACCAGGAAGAAAAACTGGGGAGCGAAACAGACCTCACAACCCAGAGTTCCAGCTAAGGGAAATAAAGCCTCAAACCACCAATTGAAAACACCTGTGGGGGTTGAGGCCCCAGCAGGAGAAACTCCCAGACTCACAGGAGAGTTCATTAGAGAGACCCAGGGGATCCTAGAATGTACACAAGCCTACCCACCTGAGAATCATCACCAGAAGGACCCAATTTGCATGTGGGTAGCCAGGGAAGTGACTGATAGCTGGCAGAGAGCTGAACAAGTGACATTGTTCTCTCTCGACCCCTCCCCAACATGCAGCATCACAACACAACCACATGGGTTACCCTTCCCTGGTGAATACCTAAGGCACCACCCCTTACTAAGTAACAGGCCCATCAAGACAAAAAAAATGGGCCAAATGAAGGAACAAATCAAAGCTCCAGGAAAAATACAACTAAGTGACAAAGAGAGAGCCAACCTATTAGATGCACAGTTCAAAACACTGGTGATCAGGATGCTCACAGAATTGGTTGAATTTTGTCACAAATTAGCTGAAAAATGAAGGCTATGCTAAGTGAAATAAAGGAAAATGTACAAGGAACTGATAGTGATGGGGAGGAAACTGGAACTCAAATCAATGGTGTGGACCAGAAGGAAGAAAGAAACATCCAACCAGAAAAGAATGAAGAAACAAGAATTCAAAAAAAAAAAATGAGGAGGGGCTTACGAACCTCCAGGACATCTTTAAATGTTCCAACATCCAAATTATAGGGGTACCAGAAGGGGAAGAGGAACAGCAACAAATTGAAAACTTATTTGAACAGATAGTGAAGGAGAACTTCCCCAATCTGGCAAAGAAAATAGACTTCCAGGAAGTCCAGAAAGCTCAGAGAGCCCCACAGAAGTTGAACCCAAGGAGGAACACACCAAGACACATCACAATTACATTACCCAAGATTAAAGAGAAGCAGAAAATCTTAAAAGCAGTGAGAGAAGAGGAGACAGTTACCTACAAAGGAGTTCCCATAAGACTGTCAACTGATTTCTCAAAAGAGACCTTGCAGGCAAAAAGGGGCTGGAAAAAAGTATTCAAAGTCATGAAAGGCAAGTACCTACATCCAAGGTTATTCTATTCAGCAAAGCTTTCATTTAGAATGGAAGGGCAGATAAAGTGCTTCTCAGATAAGGTCAAGTTCAAGGAGTTCATCGTCACCAAGCCCTTATTATATGAAATGTTGAAGGGATTTATTAAAGAAAAAGAAGATAAAAAATATGAACAGTAAAATGACAGCAAACTCACAGTTATTAACAACCACACCTAAAACAAAAACAAAAGAAAACTAAGCAAACTAGAACAGGAACAGAATCACAGGAATGGAGATCATATGGAGGTTTATCAGCAGGGAGGGGGAGAGAAGGGGGAAAAGGTACAGAGAATAAGTAGCATAAATGGTAGGTAGAAAATAGACAAGGGGAGGGTAAGAATCGTATAGAAAATGTAGAAGCCAAAGAACTTATATATACGACCCATGGACATGAAATGAAGGGGGGGAATGTGGGTGAGAGGGGTGTGAAAAGGGAAAAATGGGACAACTGTAATAGCATAATCAATAAAATATATTAAATATATAAATATAAATATAAAAAACTTTGTTGAAATCAAAAAAATTAATAAATAACTTGTGGGGGAAGGAGTACTTTATCACACACGTTGTTTAGAACTAGTGAAATACAGTGGTAATAAAAAGCTGACCCAATAAACAAATAGATCATGGAACAGAACAGAGACCCCAGAAACAGACCCACCTAAATATAGTCAGCTAATTGTTCATGAAAGAGCAAAGGCAACACAATGGAGCAAAGATAGTCTTTTCAACAAATAGAAGAACTGGACATTCACATGCAAAATAATGAGTCCAGACACAGACCTTACATCCTTCACAAAAATTAACTTAAAAAGGATTACAGACTTAATGTAAAATGCAAAACTATAACACTCCTAGAAGCAAGACATAGGCAAAAACCTAGGTGACATAGGAGAAAACCTAGGTGACCTTGGGTTTGTCAATAACATTTTGGATACAATACCAAAAGCACAATCCATGAAATAAAGAGTTAATAAGCCAGACTTCATTCAGGTTAAAAATTCCTGTTCTGTGAAATGCAATGATAAGAGAATGAGAAGACATGACACAGTCTGGGAGAAAATATGTGCAAAAGATACATCTGATAAAGGGTTGCTATTTCAAATATATGAAGAACTCTTAAAATTCAACACTAAGAAAACAAACAACCCTATTTAAAAAGTAGGTCAAAAACCTTAACAGACACATCAGAAAAGATATACAGTTGGCAAAAGCATATATGAAACCATGTTCTACATCATATGTCATCAGAGAAATACAAATTGCAACAATGGAATATTACTACATGCCTATTAGAATGGCCAAAATCCAGAACACGAACATCACCAAATACTTAAAAAGATGTGGATTAAAAGGAATTCTCACTCATTGCTGGTGGGAATGATACGTAGTATGGCCACTTTGGGAGAGAGTTTAGCAGTTTTTTAAAAAAACTAAACAAAATCTTACCATATGATCCAGCAATCATAGTTCCTGATACTAAACCAAATGAGGTATAAACTTATGTTCACACAAAAACCTGAATACCGGTGTTTAGAGCAGGTTTATATAGATAAACTATTGCTATGTTCATAGCAATTTATTTATAACTACCAAAACTTGGAAGCAACCAAGATGTCCTTCAGTAGGTGAATGAATAAATAACTGTGATACATACAGACAATCATACACACACACACACACACACACACATCCTCACCAAGGATGTATTTTGCAGAGAAAGAGAGATGTGAGGAAGAAACATCAATTGGTTGTCTCCCATGCTTACCTTAACCAAGAATCAAACCCTCAAACTTTTTTGGTGCATGGAATGATGGTCCAACCAATTGAGCCACCTTGCCAGGGAAGACAGACAATAGAGTATTATTCAGCAATAAAAAATATGAATTATCAAGCCATAAAATGACATGAAAGAAACTTAAATACATATTGCTAAGTGAAAGAAGCCAATCTGAAAAGGCTACATGTTGTGTGATTCCAACTATCTGACATTCTGGAAAAGTCAAACTAAGGAAACAGTTGAATCAGCGGTTGCCAGGAGTTGGGAAGGAGAGAATGAATAGGCGGAACACAGAGGACTTTTAGGACAGTGAAAAATACTCTGCATGATTCTACAGTAATGGATTCATGCCATCATACATTTGTCTGAACCTATAGAACCCTGATGTAAACTATGGATTTGGGGTTGGTTGTGTCAACAATGATGTGTCAAGGCAGATTCAACAGTTGTAAAAACTGGACTGGAAAAACAGTTGTACCCTGGACTGGAAGATAGTGCTGATGGAGGAGGCTATGCCTGTGGGGAGCAGGGGTATATCGGAAATCTCTGTACCTTCCTCCAATTTTGCTGTGAGTCCAAAGTTGCTTTAAAAGAAACAAAGCCCTTTTTAAAAAGATAAACAAGAAAGAAAAATCACTTTCAGTCAGTTTTATTCTTGTTTTTAAATTCTCTTGGCACAATGTGCTTGCTTATTGCCTGTCTCCCATCCCACCGAGGCTGATCCACCACCCTCTCTTTGCATGTCCCTGGGTGCCTACCCTCAAATTCTATAAAACCTACTGAAGCCTATTTACACTGTTGTAAGAAACTATGCAATTTTTATTTTCTGATTTGCAGAGAAGTTCACAAGGAAATTAAGGGCACCAGAAGTTCTTTTAAGAGTCTACTATAAGAAGTTCTTCTCTTTATAATGGCCCCACAGAAGGAATCAGGGAGATATTTATAAAGGAAAATGTCAATGATTTTGACTACTACTTAACTGAATGTCTCTGTATAACAAAAAAAACAACAACAAAACTTTAAATCAAACAACAAATTAGGGAAATTACTTTTTCTATTTATGACAGGCCAAAGGCCAATGTACTTAAATGTAAAGCAGTCACACAAATTGATCAACAACAAACATTGATGTTTCAACAAGAGTATGCACAAAAGATGTGAGCAGAAAAATCATAGATTTCCTTACAGTCCTAAGGAAAAATGTTTTACTTCACAGGCACTCAAACCAACGCCACTGCCACTTAAAAGTGAGATGCCTTTTCATCTCGCATTTTTAAGGTATACAAGTGTGTAATAAGATGGGCCACTATCATATTCTGCCACTGGAAGAATAAATATCTTTTTTTAAGATTTTATTTATTTATCTTTAGAGGGGAAGGGAAGGAAAGAGAGGGAGAGAAACATCAATGTATGGTTGCCTTTTGTGCGTCCCCTGCTGGGAATTGGCCTGCAGGGAACTGGCCTGCAACCCAGGTATGTGCCCTGACTAGGAATCGAACCGCAATTGTCTGCTTCGCAGGCCTGTGCTCAATCCACTGAGCTATGACAGCCAGGGCAGAATAAATATCTTAATAGCATTCCTTGATTGTTTATATTGCAAATATTTTCCAGGTTGTTTTTTCCCATTTAGTGTTGTTTATTGTATTGGGTCACTTCACTCTAAGGATTCAAAATGGCATCTTCTCTAGTGGAAATCTATTCTCCTCACCACAGTTGTGATGAGAGCCTTCCCCAGCTCCAGCCTGAGCATAGCCCAGTATGTTTGGTGGGTTTGAGACTTGAGGGTCTTCCGAAACATGCATTTTCTATGTTCTGCCAACCATTGGCAAGACTACTCTGGCCTGTGGGATATGAACAGCATGGACAGGAGAAGCCTTCCCCCCTGATTCTGGCTGTAAAGCTGGTCCCATTTTGCTGGCCAGGGCCTTTTCCTGTTATGTTCTATATGTCACAGTTTATTGTGTCAGAGGGTTCCACTAGACTTTCATCATCACTAACATAAAAAAAATCAATTACCTAAGAAACCTCTGAAATCACAGCTTTATGACAAATGTCCTAACTCTGTGCTCTACAATAGCACATTAAGTGGTTTGCTAGCTTAAATTTTAAAACCTGTCAGTATTGATTAATAAGGTAGGTAACACATTGTCTTGGAAAATCCTACAAAACCAACAGGTGTTTTAGTCTATAGGAGAAAGGAGTAAGGAAGTAAAAAACCTTGTTATTGTAAGATTTTGGAGGCCCACAATCAGAAACACAGCTTACTTCTGTTTAGAGAAGTTCCATTTTACCTGCTTCAGGATACAATGGGAACCTGTCAGAATAAGATTCCAAAGAAACAGACTGCCTTGTCACCATAGCTGGGGGTGAATCTCGCCTTTCAGACCCAGAGCTGACCTATTTCTCACAGCTCAACTTCAATTCTTTTTATAGGCGGAAAATCACCCAAGACCCTCTGGTCCTACAGAACTAGCTGCAGTCAGACATAAGCAAGTAAGAGGAACCATGGGGACCAGAGGCTCTTGAAAATTGCTGGTGGCTGTGCATTTTGGAAGGATGCACTTGCAATATGAATATGTACAAGAAGTTTTCCCTCTCTGAAAGCTTTTAGGACTTTCCTATGTAGCCTTGTAATTATAAAATTGTAAAAGGATATGTTTAGGTTTGCATCTTTTTTTCATTGTTCCTGCTCTACGCTCAATAAGCTCTTTCATTCTAAAGATTTGTTGGTGTTCTTCAGTTTGGGAAATTTTTTTTCTAAGGCAGCCAGAAAAAGAGGACAGTAATCTATAAAGGAAATTCCATTAGATTATCATTGGATTTCTTGGCAGAAACCCTACAAACCAGGTGAGAGTGGAATTAAATATTCAAACTACCAAAAGAGAGAAATTACCAGCCAACAATAATATATTCAGTAAAGCTATTGTTCAGGTATAAAGGAGAAATAAAGACTTTCCTGGACATACAGAAGCAGGGGGAATAAGCCACCAGAAGACCTCAATTACAGATAATATTCAAGGGGATTATTTTACCTGAAATAAAGAGCAAAAATACATAAAACTACGAGTAAGATTACTAACAGACAGAAGCAGAATATTACAACCCTGTGGGATACCCCACCCCGAAGAGCTCTCCCAGCCAGCCTTCACATGTGCAAATGAGTAGTCTGGACACAATCTGTTGGTTTGGTGGGAAAGGGGTGGTGATTCCCTCTAGTGGAGATTACCCAGAGCCCTTCTCTGAAATGGCTTTTATTGGGAATGGTATGTGCAGGGATATACAGTATACATACATAGTTCATCAATCAATAGCCAAAGGCTATAGTTATAAAAAACTGGTATCATCTATAGATGACAATTGAAGAAACACAGAGATCTGCCTCAGATCAGGGTCTGTTAGACATGCTGGCGCCAGATGGTTGTTAAGGCATATTTTGTAAGATAAGGAGTTCACTCCTTATGCTTTGAACTTAAATATCCGGTTTACACCAACAGGGCTATACAAAGCAAAGAAAGCTTCAAAGCATTCTTCAGGCCTGATTTCCAATGGGAACCCTCAGAGTTAGTATCAAGTCGTGCCTGCCACTAGCATTCCTGACATTCCAGTCAAGACTTACAGGCAAGGCCTTGCTCTCGCGGGGCTACAATCCCTGAAACCACACAGAGTGGTCCCCAACACGACCCTATTTCAGAATACAGTATTATACGCTTAAATATAACATAAAGAATAAAGGAGGCAAACATTTAAAAAGAGAGAAGATGATCATAGTTACTGCAATTTGGAAAGGAACACACAGCATAAATAAGGATAATTTGTGACAAAAACAACAAAAAGGGAAGAAGTAAAAGTTTGTATTATCAAAGGGGAATGGAGATAAGATGCATTCTGAAGAAAAAGGACTACTATAAAATTTTAAGTTTTTATTTAATTTTTTGTTTATTTATTTAAAATATTTTTTCTTGATTATGCTATTATAGTTGTCCTATTTTCCCTCATATATTACCCTCTGCCCTGCACCCCCTGCCCCAACTGCATTTCCCCCCAATTACTTCATGTCCATGGGTCATACATATGAGTTCTTTGGCTTTTATATTTCCTATACTATTCTTAACCTCCCCCTGTCTATTTTGTGACTACTATTTATTCTTCTTATTCCTCATACCTTTTCCCCGATTCAGCCTCCCTGCTGATAACCCTCCATGCGATTTCCATTTCTGTGATTCTGTTCCTGTTCTAGTTGTTTGCTTAGTTTTTGTTTTTGTTTTTTAGCTTCAGTTGTTGATAACTATGAGTTTATTGTCATTTTGCTGTTCATAGTTTTTTATCTTCTTTTTCATAGTTAAGTCCCTTTAACATTTTATATAATAAGGGCTTGGTGATGATGAACTCCTTTAATTTGACCTTATCTGGGAAGCACTTTATCTGCTCTTCCATTGTAAATGATAGCTTTGTTGGATAGACCAATCTTGGATGTAGGTCCTTGCCTTTCATGGCTATAGATACTTCTTTCCAGCCCCCTCTTGCCTGCAAGGTTTCTTTGGAGAAATCAGCTGACAGTCTTATGGGAACTCCTTTGTAGGTAACTATCTTCTTTTCTCTTGTTGCTTTTAAGATTCTCTCCTTTAATCTTGGATAATGGAATTATGATGTGCCTTGGTGTGTGCTTTCTTGGGTCTGACTTCTTTCAGAGTCTGAGCTTCCTGGACTTCCTGGAAGTCTATTTCCTTCACCAGATTGGGAAAGCTCCTCTTCATTATGTTTTCAAATACACTTTCAATTTCTTGCTCTTCCTCTTCTCCTCCTGACACCCCTACAATTTGGATGTTGGAATGTTTAAAGTTGTCCCAGAGATTCCTAAGCCTCTCCTCATTTTTTTGAATTCTTGTTTGTTCATTCTGTTCTGGTTGAATGTTCATTTTCTCCTTCTGTTCCAAGCCGTTGATGTGAGTCCCAGTTCCCCTCCCATCACTGTTGGTTCCTGTACATGTTCCTTTTCTTCATTTTTCATAGCCTTCACTTTTTCCTCTATTTTGTGACCATACTTAACCATTTCTGTCAGCATCCTGAGTACCAGTGTTTTGAACTATGTATCTGGTAGGTTGGCTATTTCTTCATTGCTTAGTTGTATTTTTTCTGGAGCTTTGTTTATTCTTTCATTTGAGCCTTTTTTTTTTTTTGTCTTGGCATGCCAGTTACATAGTAAGAGGGGAGCCTTGGGTATTGGCCAGGGCAAGGCAACCCATGTTGCTGCTTCACGGCAATGTATGTGGTAGAGGGCTCCAAAAGGGAACAATGCCACTTGTTCAGCTCTCTGCTGGCTTTCAGTCACTTCCTCCACTACCCACAAGCAAATAGGGCCCTTATGGTGCTAATTCTCTTGTGGGTGGGTGGGCTTGTGTATGTTCTAAGACCCTGTGTATCTCTCCAACAAACTCCCCTGTGAGGCTGGGAGTTTCTCCTGCCTCTGAAATCCCCACAGGATTTTTCAGTCAGAGGTTTTGAGGCTTTATTTCTTTGAGCTGGAACCCTGGGTTGCAAGGTCTCTCTTGCTCCCCAGTTGTTCTTCCCAGTTTATCCACACGCAAATGTGAGACCACCCAGTCCACTAGCTGCCATCTTGCCCACCCTGTCCTCCAGCCACCACCTTGCCAGGCATGATCTCCACCCTGTCTGCCCATCTCCACCCCTCCTATCCATCTGGATGAATGTTTCTTCTTTAACTCCTTGGTTGTCGGCCCGCCATACAGTTTGATTTTCTGGCAGTTCTGGTTGTTTTTTTGTTTTTAATTTGTTGTTGTCCTTCTTTTGGTTATGGGAGGAGGTACAGTATATCTACCTGCAACTCCATATTGGCCAGAAGTGTATTTATTTTTGAAATTTTTGAGTAAGTTTTTAATTACAATAATATCTAACAGTAAAAAATGATTCTTTAAATAACAAAATTTTTAAAGCCCTTTTTGTGTAAAGCTAAAGCCCACTGTTCCACTTCCTCTTTTGGCCTAATTCTACTTGGGTTTGAACACACACACATACACCCCCATACATTTAAGATATATTCTTTTGAAGGGTTTCCTTTCCTTCTCTCCTCCTTTCTTCCTCCCTATCTTTCTTTCTTCCCTTTTTTTTGTTTAATGGCTTTTTGTATCTCTTTAGAAAGCCTTTTCTACAACAAAGTCAGAAGCACATTTTTTGTTTCTTCAATATTTTTATGACACTGTTTTGAACAATTATATCTTTAAACAAATTGGAATTTACATTAGTACATAATGTAAGGTAGAAGTTCAACTTTGTTTTTATCTCTGTGAATAACTGATTAGTCTGTTTTTATTGTTGCATCTATATTTCCCCATGCCTTCAAGTGCCATTTTGTCTTGCACAAAATTCCCATGCATATTCCCTGGCTCTGAACTCTATTTAGTCCCTGGTTCTGAACTCTACTTGGTTTTATTGATCTACTTAACTATTTCTATAGCAATGTCATACTTTTAATTACCATACTTAAAAATACATCAGGTAAGGTTTAGTAAAGTTCCTTCTTATTCATTTGACTATTTATTTTTAAAAAAATGGATAATACATTTTGCCCCTGGTACGAAACTCAAGGAGTGTAGTATAAAGTCAGTCTGTTTCTCTCACTGCTGTTTCCCAGCTGTTCTCTCCAGAAGCAACCTCTTATGCTTTTCCAGAAATATTCTAGGCTTTTATCAGCATATAATTACATATGTACTTAGTATGTAGACTGTAGATCCTTTCTATCAGTATATATCAAACTGCCTTACACTTTTTTATAACATTTCATTATTTAGTCCCTTTTTCATTCCACAGTGATGGTTTCTTCACTGGGCAGTCCTTCCTCAATTCTTCTTATAAATGTGAGTCTCAGATCCCCCTATTTTAATTAAAGATAGAGTTTACTTTTTTATTTCATATTTTCCTTGTTGTCTGGGGCTGATGTTGAGAAGAATGGAAGCAGAATTTCTTTACTATGCCATCTGATACCTGGAACCTAGTTTCCCTTTGACTTTGAATATTCTTATGCATTTACTTTTCCATGGGAAGTTTAAGATCTGTTTTACAGACAGCTTCAAAAATTCTGTTGGAGTTAGGATGTATTTTGTTAGAGTCACAGAATATGTGAACCTTTCCACTCATGAACATACTATTTATTACTTCTTCATTTCCTCCTCTAAGAAGACAGAGGAGGAGGTGGGTGGAGGAGAACCAATGTGATGGAGTGTCATGACAATCAAGGGAACATAGTGTTGTGAGAACAATGAGTGACTAACTTTGACCAAAATTGCTGTGAGGTTGCCTAAGAGGCAGATGGAGATATGACCACTAGAGTTAGCAAGATGGAGATCATGAGAAATGTTATAAAGAACAGTTTAAATGGATTCATTGTGAAATAAAACAGATTTAGTGGTTTCCAGAGTCAACAAAAGGCAAAGAACTAGAGGCAGTAAATACAGATAACTCCCATGAAATGTTGCTATAAAATAAAAAGAGAAACAAACTCCAATTTTTACACCACTCCAATATTACCTACTATCTATCTTCCAGTAACTTCCTCAATTTATTGATCTGGTAATAGCACCCTCTCTTTCAGTAAAGTTATGGGTTTGTTATTTGTAATAGCTTTTCTGTCATTTCTATGGAATTTTGGGGTAGAAGGAGAGGTTGAAGAGTGTCCTCAAACCACTACCTTGAACCAGAAATCTATATTACTTTGCATACAGTATATCATTAAATCTTCTCCCACAGTCTTGTGAGAACAATGTTATCATCCCTATGAAAGGGAGGCCAAGAGAGATCAAAAACCTAAGGCCACACAGCTGAACGGTGACACAGTTGGGACTCACATCCAACTTTGTTTGATTTCAAAGCTAACCATTTTCATTGTACAATCTAGACAGTACATGAAATAGGACATACTATGTGATAGTGGTAAACAATAAAACATTAGGGTTTAAAAAACCATATGCCTCATATCCTTGACTAATCTTATTATCTTTGAATTTTTTTGGTCTATTTTTCTTACATGGATAAAGTTCCTCTTCAATATTTCTGCTTTTTTTTTTCAGTTATGTTGAAAGGAAACAAGAAGAGTAGAATTGTATTGTGGAAAGACCATGGAACCGAACAGACCTGAGTTCAGGTTCCAGCCCTAATGAGGCCGAGAAATTCTTAAAATGTCACCATATAAAATAGAATTATTGTTATTATTAACATTAGCACCAATATATGGAAAGGTGTTGGCACTCAGGAAAAATTTCTCCAATAGAGGCATTCCCAACATAATATCTTCCTGGCTAACTTTCCCTTTTCAGAATGCCTTTTTGTTTTTAATATAAAAACTTTAGAAAATAGGCATACCCTGGGCTCTAGAGCAGCAGTGTTCCCCACTTCCTGTGCCCCAGAACATCAGCACCACCCACAACCCAGGGAGATCCACTAGCCCCACTCTCCAGACTCCCAGTAGTACTGCCCTGCCAAGCTTATGCTCTGCACTATTGTTAAAGGGCAGTAGCTGGCCTGGTCTCACACTGCAGAAATTTTGAAAGACTTTTGAAGTGGTCTTGGGAGACTCTGGAAAACACTGAGTTGTGTGGCTCTTGCACAAGGAAATTTTTCCCTTGCACACTCATCCAACTCAACATTTCACTGTATGGTCCTCCTTCTACATGGCCAAATCTTAGTCAATTTGGGCCAGCAGAGATGAATTCTGCTGGTCTCACCCTCATGACTTCCTGAAACTATGCCCCATCACAAATGTCACAGGCACCCAACCAATGGTGGCTGATATTGGTGTGTCCTGAGACTATTGATGAGTGGCCTCAGATCCAGCACTGGTGTAGAATTTGAATGTGAATCAACCTGGTCAAACCACTCATCCCTAACTGGTGACTCAATGAGAACCTACTTTACACAACTAGCTACTGTCAGAGTCTCCTTTAGTAACTGAGCCGAACAAGAAGCAAGGAGGCAGAAGTGGATCTCAGGGAGCCTAAGGCCTTTTGCTAGCCCGCCCCTAGGCTATGCGCTGGTGAAAACTGGCTTTGGTGGCAGCTTGGCACTTCACATGCACTCACAGTCCCAGCAGAGGTAGCCACAAATTGTGAATTGCTTTGTAGCTTTAATAAAATTAGCCCAGAGCTGGTCACAAACATCACCTGACATTGACCTAACCTGGCAACTCTCACAAGTGGCCCCAGAAACCAAAATAACCTGGTGGTGGAATCAGACAACATCAGAGCATGATATAATTATCCCCACAAGCAGCACACCCAAAGGGAAATCCTGGCAGGAACCAGACCCCGTTGGGGTGAATTTTGCTTTGTGGGGTCAGCACCCCACACAGAAGCTCATACATTGCTGTTAGGGTTGATCTTCATAGCCAGCCTAAGGGTCAACCCCACCCACAGACAGGCTAACAGCAATCAAGACTTAACTACAACAGGAGAGCTCATATAACCCATACAACCAGCATTCCTGGAGCACCTAGCTCAGGTGATCAGGGAGATTGTGCCACTTAGCCCACAAGACACCTACTATATAAGGTTGGTCGTGAAGCCAAGACTGGGAGTCATAGCATATCTGCCAAATACACAGAAACAAATACAAAGAGGACAGCCAAAATGAGGACACAAAGAAACATGCCTTAAATAAAAGAATAGGCAAAATCTCCAGAAAAAGAACTAAATGAAATTGAGGCAGCAAACTACCAGATACAAAGTTGAAAATATGTTCAAGGAGGGATGAAAGATGGGAAGGGCCTAGTTAATGACTCATGAACATGGACAATAGGGTGTAGATTGATTGTGCGAGCAGGGGTAGGTTGGACAGAGGAAAGCAGTGTGGGGAAACTTTGGACAACTGTAATAGAACAACAATAAAAAATGAATGTTCAAGGAACTTAGGAAAAGAATAGAACTCAGTGAGATTTTGAAAGAGAGATGGTAAACATAAAAAAGGACATAGAAATTATTTTAAAACACCAGTCAGAAACGAAGAATACAATATCTGAAGTGAAGAATACACTAGAAGGAATCAACAATAGGCTACATAAAGCAGAAAATTTAATTAGCAAGGTAGCAGAATACATCCCATCAAAGCAAGAAAAATTTTCAAAAAAAATTAAGGATAGTATAAGGAACCCCTGGGACAATGTCAACCATAGCAACATCTGCATCATAGGAGTACCAGATGGAGAAGAGAAAGAACAAGAGAAATAAAACCTGTAAACTTCACTAACCTGCTTAAGAAAGCAGGTCTAAAAAGTGCAGAGTCCCCAATAAGATGAACTGAGAAGCCAACCAAGACATATAATTTAAAACGAAGGTTAAAGACTGAGAGAATCTTCAAAGCAGCAAGAGAAAAAAAAGTTACCTGAAGTGGAATTCCCATAAAGCTAAAAGCTGATTTCTCAACAGAAACATTAAAGGCCAAGAGGGATTGTCACAAAATATTCAAAGGGATGAAAAGCAAAGCCTACAACCAAGACTACTCTATCCAGCAAGGCCAACATTTATAATTGAAGAAGAAATAAAGAGCTTATTAGACAGGAAAAAGCTAAAGGAGTTTATTACCACCAAATGAGTATTATGAGAAATATTAAAGGGCCTTCTTTAAGAAGAAGAAAGGAAAAAAGTAACATAGTTATAAAGAGTGAAGTAGCAATAAATACTTACCTATCAATAATCACTTTAAATGTAAATGGATTAAATGCTCCAATCAAAAGACAAAAAGTGGCTGGATGGATAGGAAAACAAGACTGTCTACAGGAGACCCACTTCAGAAAGAAAAACATTGACTGACAGGATGGCTATCATAAACAAAGCAACAAACAACAAATGTGGAGAGGTTGTGGGGAAAAGGGGTCCTTAGTTCACTGTTG
This sequence comes from Artibeus jamaicensis, assembly GCF_021234435.1. Classification (NCBI taxonomy): domain Eukaryota; kingdom Metazoa; phylum Chordata; class Mammalia; order Chiroptera; family Phyllostomidae; genus Artibeus; species Artibeus jamaicensis. The sequence goes on from NW_026521822.1 coordinate 6,849,754, forward strand.
GTGGGATTGCAGACTGGTACAACCATTATAGAAAACAGTATGGAATTTTCTCAGAAAAATAAAAATGGACCTGCCTTTTGACCCAGCAATTCCACTGCTAGGATTATATCCTAAGAATCCTAAAACATCAATTTCAAAGAACCTATGCACCCCAATGTTCATAGCAGCACAATTTACAATAGCCAAGAGTTGGAAGCAACCTAGGTGCCCATCAGTAAATGAATGGATCAAAAAATTGTGGTACATATACACAATGGAATTCTATGCAGCAGAGAGAAAGAAGGAGCTACTACCCTTTGCAACAACATGGATGGAACTGGAAAGCATTATGCTGAGTGAAATAGGCCAGGCATTGAAAGACAAATACCATATGATCTCACCTTTAACAGGAAGCTAAACAACAAAACAAACAAGCAAACAGAATAAAAACAAAGACACTGAAATAGAGAACAAGTGGGCAGTGACCAGAGGGGAGAGGGAAGGGAATTTAAGGGGAAAAAGGGGGAGGGATTTTGAGGAGTAAGTGTGAAAGACACAGGGATGAGGACTAGGGGGGAGGAAGTGGGAGGGAGGTTCGGAGATGGGGCAGGGAGGGCTGGGATGGGAGAAATAGACAAAAAACTGTACTTGAAAAATAACTAAATAAAACTTTAAAAAAAAGAAAAACACTGACTGAAAGTAAAGGGATGAAAAAAGATATTTCATGCAAATAGAAGTTAAAAAAAAGCTGAGGCAGTAATACTTATATGAGACAAACTAAACTAAAATAAAGGCTATAATAAAAGACAAATAAGGACATTACAAAATATTAAAAGGATCATTCCAACAACAGAATATAATTCCTATTATTTATGAACCCAATATAAAAGGACTAAACATAAAAAGCAAAGATAAAGGGAGAGATTGCCAGTAATACAGTTGTAGTAGAAATTTTTAACACCTCATTGACATCAATGTATAGATTTTCTAGACAGAATATCAACAAGGAAATAGTAGCCTCAAATGACACACTAGACCAGATAGATTTAATTGATATTATCAGGACATTTCACCCCAAGCAGCAGAATATACATTTTTTTTTGTTTACATGGGACATTTTCTAGGATAGAACACATATTAGGACACAATACAAGTCTCAATAAATTTAAGAAGATTGAAATCATATCAAGCATCTTTTCTGACCACAATTGTATGAAATTAGCAATTAATTACAAGGGGTAAAAAAGCTGAAAATCACACATGGAGGCTAAAACACATTTTACTAAATGATGAATGGGTTAACAATGAGATCAAGAAAGAAATAAAATTATCTTGAGACAAATAAAAAATGAGCACACAAAAATACAAAATCTGTGGAAAGCAGTCATAAGAGGAAAATCCATAGCAATACAGACCTACCTCAGGAAGCAAGAATAATCTCAAGTAAACAATCTAACTTTACATCTAAAGAAACTAGAGAAAGAACAACAAAACCCGAACTGAGTAGAAGAAAGAAAATAATAAAGATCAGAGTGGAAATCAATGAAATAGAGTATAAAAAAATACAAAAGATCAATGAAACCAAGAGCTGGTTCTTTGAAAAGATGAAAGACACTGACAAACCTTTAATCAGGTTCATCAAGAATCAAGGAGAGAGGATCCAAATGAATAAAATCAGAAATGAAGGAGAAATAACAACTGACACCACAGGAATACAAAGGATTATAAGAAAACATTACAACTATATGCCAACAACCTGGATGATCTGGAAGAAATGGGTAAATTCCTAGAAACATACAACCTTCCCATGCTAAAGCAAGAAAACACAAAATCAGAATGGACCAATTCAACTAATGAAGTCAAAGTAGTAATCAAGAAAGTACTGGCAAACAAAAATTATGGATTGGATGTCTTCAGAGGTGAATTTTACCAAATATTTTTAAAAGAACTAACACTTATTCTTCTCAAACTATTTTTAAAAATTCAAGAGAAAGGAAGACTCCCAAGTTTATTTTACAAAGCCAGCATTATCCCATTCCAAAACCAGATAAAGACACTAAACAAAAAGAAAATTATAGGCCAATATCCCTGATGAACATAGATGCAAAAATCCTCAACAAAATGTTAGCAAACAGAATCCTGCAATACATTGAAAAGATCAAACACCATGATCAAGTATGGTTTATTCCAAGTATGAAAGTTTGGTAAAATATCCAGAAATCAATAAATGTGATACACCACATAAATAAAATGAGGGATAAAATTCATATGATCATATTAATGGATGCAGAAAAAGCATTTGATAAAAAGTCTCAGCAGAGTGGCAACAGAGGAAACATACTTCAGCCTAATAAAGGCCATATATGACAAACCCAAAGCCAGTATATACTCAATGGAAAAAAACTAAAAATATTTTTCCTTTAAAATCAGGAACAAACAGGGATGTCCACTTTCACCATTTTTACTCAACATATTACTGGAAGTCCTAGCCACAACAATCAGACAACAAGAAGAAATAAAAGGCATCCAAATTGAAAAAAAAAAGGTGTAACTGTCATTCTTTGCAGATTACATTATACTGTATATAAAGTGCCCTAATGTATCCACCAAAAAAAAAAATAGAACTGATAAAGAAATTCAGTAAAGTAGCAGGACACAAAATAAATGTTCACAAATTTTTATACATCAATAAAAAACTATCAGAAAGGGAAACTACAAAAACAATCACATTTACACTTAAATTTTAAAATACCAAGGGATAAATTTAACAAGGGTCTAAAAGAACTGTACTTAGAAAATTATAAGATACTGAAGAAGTTGAAGAAGATGCAAATAAATGGGAGCACACACTGTGCTGAGAAACATTACTTTTTAAATATTGTTTACTTTTTTAAAAATATATTTTATTGATTATGCCATTACAGTTATCCTATTCCCCCCTTCACTCCCCTACACCCTGCACACCCCTCCCCCACCATTCTTCCCCTTTAGTTTATGTCCATGTATCTCAAGTTCTTTAGATTCTATATTTCCCATATTATTCTTGCCCTCTCCCCTATTTTCTACCTACCATCTATGCTACTTATTCTCTGTACCTTCTCCCCCCTTCTCCTCCTCCCACTTCCCTGTTGCTAACTCATCATGTGATCTCCATTTCTGTGGTTCTGCTCCTGATCTAGCTATCCTCTTAGTTTGCTTTTGTTTTAGGTGTGGTTCTTAATAACTGAGTTTGCTGTCCTTTCACTGTTCATCTTTTTTTATCTTGTTTTTCTTAGGTAAGTCCCTTTAACATTTCATATAATAAGGGCTTGGTGATGATGAACTCCTTGAATTTGACCTTATCTCAGAAACACTTTATCTGTCCTTCCATTCTAATTGAAAACTTTGCTGGGTAGAGCAATCTTGGTTGTAGGTCTTTGGATTTCATGACTTGGAATACCTCTTTCCAGCCCCTTCTTGCCTGTAAGGTCTCTTTTGAGAAATCAGCTGATAGTCTGATGGGCACTCCTTTGTAGGTGACTGTCCCCTTATCTCTTGCTGCTTCCACGATTCTCTCCTTCATTTCCATCTTGGCTAATGTAATTATGATGTGCCTTGGTGTGTTCCTTCTTGGGTCCAACTTCTTTGGGACTCTGAGTTTCCTGGACTTCGTGGAAGTCTATTTCCTTTGGCAGATTGGGGAAATTCTCCTTTATTATTTGTTCAAATAAGAACAAATTATTATTTGTTTCCACTTGTCTTCCTCTTCCCCTTTTGGTACTCCTATAATTCAGATTTTGGAACATTCAAAGATGTCCTGGAGGTTCCTAAGCCTCTCCTCACTTTTTTGAATTCTTGTTTCTTCATTCTTTTCTGTTTGGTCATTTTTTTCTTCTGGTCTACTCCCTTAATTTGAGTCCCAGTTTCCTTTCCATCACTATTGGTTTCCTGAGTATGTCCCTTCATTTCACTTAGTTTAGCCTTCATTTGTTCATCTAATTTGTGACTAAAATCAACCAGTTCTGTGAGCATCCTGATCACCAGTGTTTTGAACTGTGCATCTGATAGGTTGCACAGTTCTCTTGGTCACTTAGAATTATTGGCTCTGGGGCTTTGATTTCTTCTTGAGCCATAATGTTTTGGTCTGTTCACACCTGTTATTATGAGGGGTGGAGCCTTAGGTGTTCACCAGGGCAGGGCCACTCAGGTCACTGGGTTGGGACGCTGTATGTGGGGGTGGGGTCAGAGAGGGGCAATGGCCTTTGCTCTGCTCTCTCTCAGATTTCTGTCCCCTCTGCTGCTTCCCACAAGCAAATTGGGCCCTTCTAGTGCTAATTCTTGGGTGTGTGGGCTTGTGTACCTTCCAGGACTCTGTGGGTCTCTCCAACAAACTCTCCCAGCACCTCAACCCCAACAGTCTTTTTAATTGGTGCTTTCAGGCTCTAATTCCTGTTGCTGGGGCCCTAGCCTAAGCAGTCTGTCTCACTGTTCACTCCTTCACTTGGTTTATCTGCTTCAAATGCATGAACACAGTCAGCCAGTGGCCCTGCGCCCTCACTGGGTTCACCCATTGCCACCCCTCACCTGGGATCTGCCAACCGCCACCTGCGCTCCTTGGTCTGTCCACCAATCTTTCCTGCCTGACCCTGCTCTGCCGCTGACTCCTCCCCTTTTATGGGTCTGGCTGAGTGGTTTGTTGTTGTCGGACTTCTGTACAGTTCAATTTTCTGTGTTTTGGCTGCATTTTTGTTACTAAAATTTTGTTGTCTTTAAACTTGGTTGTGCAAGGAGGCACAGTGTTTCCACCTACGCCTCCATCTTGGCCGGAAGTACAAACATTCTTTTTATAATTAATAAAACTTGAGAAGTTTTGGTAAAGCATGCAGAACATTAACACAGGGACAAGCATTTTTGTGCTGCAGGCACTGAAAGCTGTCCCAGCATCATAGAGCAACCATTAACACCATTTGATTAGCTGCATTTAAGCATTTTACATCCTAATGTGGTACTTTATTACTTATATGTAGGTGTTTTACCAACTTTAATTACATTAAGAAAACTGATTGTCAGATATATGCATTATAATTTTTTTCTATTTGAGATAACAGGAATTATTCCTTGGTTAACATTTCTACATGGAATGTCTGATATTTGGAAAGAGATGATTTCCCTCAAGTAGAAAGTATCTGAAAGAATCAGCATCATTTCCCAGCCCCCAGAGAAGAGAGGGCTGGTCCATCAGCATCAAAAGGAGGCATTTCCAAGGGAAGCAGCATCAGAAGTTCTTGTAGTCAATTCCTATCACTTCATGCCTTACAAGAAACACTTGTTATCCAATTGGTCACCAAGGATGCTTGTAAGCTGTCCCCTACCTTGTGAGACAGAGCCCACCTCACTAGAGAAACCAGAAGTTCCCCTGGCAGTGGGTCAGGCAACTAACTGCCCTGGGTTGTCTATTACAAGAAGAATCTGGGAAAGCTCAGAAATATACTTTGGCTTGGATACTGATGATTGTGATGGCAATACATCCAGTTTCTAGAGGCATTAAGGGTTCTGTTTCTTACTTCCAGCCAAGATGGAGGCATAGGTAGATACTGTTTGCCTCCTTGCAAAACCAAAAGAAGGACAATAACAAATTTAAAAACAAAAAAATAACCAAAACTGCCAGAAAATCAAAATGTATGGAAGGCTGACAACCAAGAAGTTAAAGAAGAAACATTCATCCAGACTGGTAAGAGGGGTGGAGACAGGCAGCCAAGGTGGAGAGGATGGCTGGCAAGGTGGTAGCTGGAGGACAGGGGCAGGCAAGATGACAGCTGGTAGACTGGGCAGTCCCACATTTGTGTGTGGATAAACCAGGAGGAACAACTAGGGAGTGAGACAGACCACACAACCCAGGATTCCAGCACAGGGAAAGAAAGCCTGAAAACCTCTGACTAAAAACCTGTGGGGGTTGAGGCAGTGGGAGAAACACCCAGCCTCATGAGAGAGTTTGCTGAACAGACAGACCCACAGGGTCCTAGAATGTACACAAAACCACCCACCCAGTAATTAATACCAGAAGGGCCCAATTTGCTTGTGGGTAGTGGTGGGAGTGACTAAAAGCGGGCAGAGAGCAAATCAAGCAGCACTGTTACTTCTCAGACCCCTCCCCCACATGTATAGCCACAATGCAGTGACTGGGGTTGGCCCTCGCTGGTGAACACCCAAGGCTCTGCCCCTTACTACATAACAGGTGCACCAAGACAAAAAAAAATGGCCCAAATGAAAGAACAGATCAAAGCTTCAGAAAAAAATAAAACTAAGCGATGAAGAAATAGCCAACCTATCAGATGCACAGTTCAAAACACTGGTAATCAGGCTGCTCACAGGATTGCTTGAGTATGGTCACAAAGTAGAAGAAAAAATGAAGGCTATGAAAAGTGAAATAAAGGAAGACATACAGAGAACCAATAGTGACAGGAAGGAAATCAGAACTCAAATCAACATTTTAGGTAATTACATTATCCAAGATTAAAGAGGAGAGAATCTTAAAAGCAACAAGAGAAAAGAAGACAATTACCTAGAAAAGAGTTCCAATAAGACAATCATCTGATTTCTCCAAGAAACCTTGCAGGCAAGAAGGGGCTGGAAAGAAGTATTTACAGCCATGAAAGGCAAGAACCTACATCCAAGATTAGTCTATTCAACAAAGCTATCATTTACAATGGAAGAGCAAATAAAGTGATTCCCAGATAAAGTCAAGTTAAAGGAGTTCATCATCACCAAGCCCTTATTATATAAAATGTTAAAGGGACTTATCTAACAAAAAGAAAGTAAAAAATATGAACAGTAAAAGGACAACAAACTCACAACTATTAACAACCAAACCTAAAAAAAAACCACACACAAAAACCCTAAGCAAACAACTAGAACAGGAACAGAATCACAGAAATTAAGATCACATGGAGAGTTATTAGTGTGGAAGTGGAAGGGGGGGAAAATACAGGAAATAAGAAGCATAATTTGTGGGTACAAAATAGACAGGGGGAGATTAAGAATAGTATGGGAAATGGCGAAGCCAAAGAAGTCATATGTGTGACCCATGGACATGAACTAAGGTGGGATATGAACTAAGGTCAGGGAATGATGGTGGTTGGAGGGTACAAAGTGGAGAGGAATAAAGGGGAGAGAAATCTGGGACACGTGTAATAGCATAATCAATAAAGTATATTTTTTAAAAAGAGGGGGATCTGTTTCAAGGCAGCACCCAGTGCCCAGTGTTGGGAAGTCAGCAGTGGCCACTGCTACAGAGAAAATGTGTCTTGTCTTCATTCTGTGGGTTCTGTGACAGGAGTTGGAGTGGTCTACCTGGCTGTGCCACTTCCCAGCCAGGTATCTCAGGACTCCTGGAGATGCTGTGAGCTACCCAATGTATTATTAATAAATTTTCTCTGCTTCATCAGCCAGGGTCAGTTGCTTTTGCTTGCAACTGTGAATTATGAATGAAAGAAGATCTTGCATTTTCTTGGCTAAAGAAGAGGATCCTTTATGCCATGTTACCCCAAATTTGCTTCTCATGTGTATACCAAGTATCGAGTATCCATGGCCAAAGGCCACTGTGAACAGAATGACATGCCAGTAGTCACACTCTGTGAATATCCCTCAACCTAGAGACCTGAGATCCCCATCTCCCCTTTTTCAATCTCAAGTCATTGGCCACCTTTCTAGTTATCATGAGCAACATGCCCCAATGTGGATATGTGTGCCTGCTCCTCACTTTATCTTGGCTCTGTAAAATAAATAGCTCTCACTTAACCACCAACCCCCTTCTCCAGGGGCTCCTTGGAGTCTGTGGTTTTCTAGCTGCTTTGGGGATGAGTGTGGGAAAGTAGATAAGGAAGAGCACAAGATTTAAACTCTTCCAGAAGCATCAGTAGGTCTGTGTCTTAACACTGGTTTGCTGTTGTCTCCCTGAAGTCAGACCACAGCTATCATCACACTGGAATGACAGAGGATGAATCAGACCTTATAGATCTAGGGAGTCCTCAGGGTCTCCCCAGACATCCTTGGCATGGAACCCATAGGGCCTGAACAGACAAGCCAGAATAAATTTCTAACCATGACACTGACAAATGCCAAAACCATGCCACCTCCACAGCCCACAGAGTCTCCATGTTGTGGGTATTTTCCTTTATGTATGACCGTGTCTGAAAGCCTGATGCCTTCCCAGAAGTCTCCCCACACTAATTACATGTGTGGTCTATGGGGGAGATTTGTTGACTTTGGAGCTTGGAGGCAGGCAGTGCTAGACAGCAAGTATCTATGCCTGCCCCGCTCCCATGATCATCAGATTCCCAGGTTCACATTCTCATCTTTTCCAAAAAGGTCTTTTGCCACATGCATTACCCAATTGATATATACTAACTTTCCTTGAGGTGCAGACAGGGCATAGATTTTGTGATCCAGCTGGGAAAGTGAGGCCAGAGAGGTGAAGAAAGACTTTGAATGCGGCAGAACTATGCCAACCAGAACAGCTGCTGACACCAGTTCTGGGGATCGGTCCACGTCAGCTATCAATGGCATCATCACCTGTGCTTGCCCTCCGATGGATAAAGGCTTCCATTTCCTCTCTTCTATTCTTCCTCTCTTAGCCATTAAATGAAGCACTTTTTGGAAATACCTACTTCTCTAGGGATTCACCATGGCAAAGCTATCATAACTAGAATCTAGACCAACAAAAGGATGTTGCAGATTTGCTCTCTAAGATGTGGCTTATTCTCCAAACAAGGTTTGTGTTGCTCTATTATTGTCTCCTGAGACATCGATAGGCTTCTTCTACTGCTGCTTCTGCTACTTTAAAGGAGGTTAGAGGATAAGAGTGAGGCCAGAAGAACATAACTCAGGCCGGACTGTGAAACATGGTCATCCCAGACTAATTTAGTCCATCTACCCTCCACGATTTTTTCCTGTGTTGGAGATGAGGATGAGAAACCCTGAAATGCTCTGGCTTCATTGTTTCTCTTCCATGTCCCTTTCCCAACCAAAAGTTGTGGCATTTGAAAGCTGCAGGGCTTTGAGATTCTTCCCAGCCTCTCATTTTACAGTCAAGGTGACCTTGCTTCAGACATCTCGTATAGACAGGAGGCAGAGGTCAAGCAGAGATGTGTTCCGGACGTGGGGAATACACTTGGGATTCACATAGGGGCACTTTGGCCCAGGATGAAACCCAGCATGTGGCATAAAAAAAGGAAAACAGCTGGAAATCTCCCCAAAGTTGACCCTGCAATTTTTCTTAATTCTCCCTACCACAAACATAGCCAAATGTCCAGAATGGATGAGAAAGAGTTGGACACTTTTGGTTTTGGGGTCTAACTCTGATACTCAGGTACTCTGAGAGATGCCCTAGAACCCTGACCTTCTCAGAGTTCTGGGTCTCTGATGTAGACAAGGATCTTCAAAAACAGTGAATTTCTGAGGAAAATCTGAACCTCATTTAAACCATTTGGTCAGCTTATGACAACATCTTTCTCAGGTTCCCTGCCACTGAGGAAACAAAAGACCACCATTTCTCTCTACTATGAAGTAGCTAAAGTACATTCTATATCCATAATCCCCATCTTCCTCTGACCCCAGGCTCTCCTCTCCCACCAGTAGCAGACACTAGATCCAATCAGACTCCATAGCTGGGGGTAGGAAATGTCAAGTAAGCCATGTCAGGGTGAGATCCATGCACATAGTGCCCTGGATGGGACACCACAGGAACCACCAGCCCCCATGGAGCCACACATGGATCATTTGGTCGGGGGATGTGGCGTTAGGCTGAATAACACCTTCCTAAACAGATCCACATCCTAATCCCCAGAACCTGAGAATACTTTACATGGCACAAGAGAGTATGCAGATGTGATGAAGTTAAGGGTCTTGAGTTGGAGAGATTATTCTGGTTTACCTGAGTGTGCTCAATTCAGCCACAAGGGTCTTCGTAAGAGGGAGGCAGGAGGGCACAGTGAGTGGGAGGAGATGTGACAAAGGAACCAAAGATGAGTGATGGGAGGAAGAGGCCACAAGGAAGGAATGCAGGGAACCAATTCTCCAGAAGTCTCCAGAAGGAATGAAACCCTGCCATCACTTTCATTTTAAACTTTCCACTTCTAGAAAGGTAGTAAATTACATTTGCATTCATTTAAGCCACTAAGTTTTTGGTAAATTATTACAGCAGCAATAGAAAACTAATGCAGAGCTAAAGGTAATGCAGAGTTCATAGGACCAGAAGGAAAACTGGGCGTGGTTCCCTCTGGTGCAGTCTCCCAGGTCACAGATCTTCTAGCACTGGGTGATGAAATGATAGCAAGTAATTGAAAAACCCAATTCACCTGGCTCACGTCAAGGGCAGGCTCCAACCAAGCTGGGTGGATTTGGCAACTTAATTATGTTAATGAGGACCTTGGTTCTTTCCATCAATTCATTCTTTTGCACTCACTGCTATCTCAGTCACAAGATGGCTGCCAAATTTCCAGATGTCACGTCCAGGCACACCATTGCCAAGATTGAGGAAAGGAAGCTATTTCACCTTGAGTCTCTCATGGAGAGTGGGAAAAGCTTTCTCAGAACACCCACCGACACCGGAGGACCGTCCCTTACATCTACCTCATTGACCAGAATTGAACCACATGTCCATGCTTAAACCAATTCCTGGCAAGCAGAATGGGAGCACTTTGATGGATTTAGACTAATGAGGGACCTACCCTTGGAAGCCAGCCTCCTTGAAGTATTTAATTGTTAGACAGAGGGAGAAGAGCAGTACCAAATCAGGGCTGTGTGAGCAAGGAAGAAGAGAGCAAATCTTCATTGGGTAGGCATCCAGAAGTGTCTGCTCCTCTGGTGTGGAGTGGGCTTCACGGAGAGCCAGAGTGTCTCTCCTTAGTACTCCACACAGTTCTGGAGCTTACATCTCTCCCTTGCTCTGTTTTTACCTAGCTTTTATCCTTCACTTAAGGGGAAAGAAGCCCTGGCTAGCTGTCTCAGTTGGTTGGAGCGTCATCCGATACCCCCAAAAGTTGCAGGTTCACTCCCAGGTCAAGCCACATGCCTAGGTTGCAGGTTCAATCCCCAGCTGGTGCATGTAAGGGAAGCAACTAATTGATATTTCTCACATCAATATTTGTCTCTCTCTTTTCCTCTCTCTCTAAAATCAACAAATATATCCTTGGGTGAGGATTTTCTTTTTAAAAGAGAAAGAAGGTTGGTTGGCTGGTTTCAATCACCTTGGATTGCACCCTCCTGCCAAGCCACCTTGGCACCTGAACTTCCCCTTCATCTGGCCAATTGCCTTGACCTACAGTGCGGTGCCTGATCCAGCCATCAAGGTCTCAGGTAACAAGGCTGGGCTCTGTTATCTCACTAGCATTCTCCACCCTTAGCTGCAACTGAGATGAACAATCAGGGCTACTTTCCTGAAAAATAGGCCCCTCATACTTCATGGATTTCTCCACGGGACTGTCCTATTTCCTGCCCTCTCCCTCTAGGGCCAGACAGACTCCTCTGCCTGCTCATAGCGGGTGATCAGGTCCTTGGGTCCCTCTCCATCTAGCCAAACTGTGGGATTTTCTTCCCTGCAGCCACTAACACATCACAAAAGGCATCTCAGTGTCTTGTCCCCAGAACAGAGGACTCTTGCACTCACCTCGCTGCCTTTCTCACCCATTGTACTCTCCTTGTCCCAACACGAAGTGGGAGAGAAGAGAGGTATACAGAGAAAAAAAATAAATTAATATACTGCGGTGCCTGGAATAAGAAAGGAAAATGAGCTAAATATAATGTGGTCCTGGAATGGAAAGAGGGCAGAATGGGAAATCTGGTGCAACCTGAATGAAGTCTGTAGGTAGTTAAATGTATTGTTTCAGTGTTAATTTCTTAGCTTCAACAGATGTACTGTGGTTAGGTGCATTTTATGTGTGTACATATAGATGTATGAACATTGGGGAAGCCAGTAATGGGGACTCTCTATACTATCTTTGCAATTGTTTTGTAAATCTGCAATTATTTCAAAATTAAAAGTTTATTTAAAAAAAGAAAATATAAGTGTCAGGCCCTCCAGGGTCCCCACTCCTTACCCCTTCTGTGCTCCCTCTGCCTGAGCCACTTCAGAATCCTCTGCCTGGGCCTCTACTTTAAGACAAATGTTTGCCAGAGGAAGGAGGAAATTAGAGTTTTAAAACCAGGAAGTTTCTGGGATATACAGTTCCGAGGGATGATAGTAAGCATTTGGAAGTGGGGGTCAGGGAGAATAATTATGAGGATCAGTGGTGCTCTACCCTGAGGCATTTCCTACCTAAGCCATGAGAGAAACTAGTGGCACCACTGCTGTGGGAAGCTGGGCCCTCACTCATCCGGGTCAAGTTGTTCTGGCTGCTTTTCCAGCCCCACCCTGAAGCCCAGTTCTGACCCAAGCCACAGCAGCACCTCAGCTTAGGAACTAGATCTGCGTCTTGCTGCAGGAGAAGCCTGCCTACAGCCCAGGCATTCTGTGACCATAGCCACCTTGTTCAAACTGAAGGTCCAGTCACAGGAGAAAGGACATAGCCGTCCTTTGGCAGATGAGGACACTCAGGCTCAGAAATAGGGCATCATTTGCCCACGCTCACCCACTGTTTGCTGATGAAGCTGTGACTTGCTCATCTGCCCTCTCTCCTCCAATACCTGTCAACTATTTGCCTGCTCTCAGAGAAAGCCCCTGCCTGTGCATTTATACCCAGAACCCTGACTTGCAATCTACATCCTGCTATCAGTGTCTCCCTGCAATAGTACTTGCTGTAAGTTTGTGGTTTTGCTAACTGCCAGCTGCTCCCTGCCTTGTCCTTCCTGTTCCCACACATGTGGTCAGATGTGCTGGCTGACTCAAGGGAACCATCTCCATCTGGCTGCTCCTCCTGACTGCAGTTAACCTGCCCTCCTCCAGCCCCAGCCCACTAGAGGACCAGAGAGAGGACAAGGGGATAGAGGAAGGGCAGGGATGAGAGGGAAGAAGCAGAAAGAAGGGCAGCTTCACTGCCAGGTACCTATGATGGACCCGGGAAAGAGGGAAAGGATGGTGAGGACGTAGTGTGAGACCTGTGTTCTAGGCCTCAGTGCACTGACCCATCTTCTTTAGTCAGTGGTGTTCACTGCCTTTGGCCACCGAACCTTCCTATTTGCTGCTCTCCTTTGAGGAATCCAACAGTTAACTAGGAGTTATGGCAGAACCGTGTTCTGCAGATCTTAAAGCTCAAGGGCTCATGGATACAGGCTGAGGGTGACACTACAATCTGTAAGCCAGTGGCTTTGGTCTCAGAGAATTCCTGAAGTGCTTTTATGCTCCACGTGTGCACTTTGCAAAAGGAGGGCTCATGCAGAGGCACTGACTTTTTCTTTGGTGTTTACCTTGAATTGCTTTAAAATTGGGCTATTTCCCCTTTTCTTTCACAGTTCAGTCCAGAATAATAAACATCCCCAAAAAGATCAGTAGGTATGAACATCAGCAGAAGGAACATTATAATTCACAAGTTATTTTTCAAAGTTATCATTCTTTGTTCCCCATGGATATTTTTTGAAGTAACACACTTAACATTAAAATAAATGCATGATGAACATGAACAACCACACTAGAAGTCTGACATCACTGGAAAAATGGGGAAAAAGATTTTTAAGATTTTTTATTTATTACGTGTTAAGCTCTAGGACTCCCACAACTTTAGGGTGACTGCTCAGGTTTCTAAGGAATGAAACTGCGTGGACGAAGTGACTTCACTAGAAAGTGTCTCTCACAGCACTTACTGAGACATGGCAGAGTCCTCAGGCTGCAGACTTTTTGAGTGGCAGGTGCTCAGGGATCATCTTGATTTATTAGGTTCCTGCTAACCTCCACACCCTGACTGCTCACTTGGGGACCATTACCTGAGCTTCTCTCCACTCATCTTCTGTCGCATTCCCGTTTTAATTTTTTTCATGGCATGTGTCACTCTCCGAAATTACATTTTTGTCTATTTGGGGTTTTTTTTAACTGTTTCCCCACTAAAACATAAGCCCCACAACAGCAGAGATGTGGTTGGTCGTGTTCATTGCTGGCTCTATAGAACCTAGAACAATGCCTGCCATGAGAAAGAGCAAAATATGTGTTGCATAGTTTAATGCCATCATCATTATCTCCTACCATTATTTAGAGACAGGTAGTGCCAGATGGCTTAAATTCAAATCCTGGTTCTGCTGCTAACTGCATGCTAGTTACTCAACACTTTGTACCTCAGTTTCCCCATGTAAACATTGGTGTGTAATAATGAAACTCCTCCCATCCCATCTGTTGCATTAATATATGTAAAGCATTTAGCATTTGGGATGGATTTCTAGCATGTAAACACTCAGTAAGCATTAGTTATAATTAGTCAGTGCCAGCCCCAGGCAAAAATGTTTATCACCAAGCCCCATCCTCACTCCCCACCATCACTGATCTGGTCTCTTCTCATTTTGTCAGTCCTGTTTGATAGAGGTCCCTAGGATCCTTAAGCTTTCTCCAGCTCCTCAGAGCCTCCTGCCGCACACATGCCAGGAGTGCCTCCCAGGACCTTGCTCCATGCTCAGAATGAGCTTCCAGTTCCAATACCCTCTCCTCTTCTCTCCATGTAATAGTCTCCATCCCACTGTCTAGGGGGTAAAAAAAAAAAACCTCATTAACCAAATGGGACTGAAATATACAAAGAAATCTGCTATTTCCCTTGATAAAACAGTCCCTGGATCCTCCTGAGTTGGCAGCGGGGTAAAAAGCTCATCATGAGTAGGGTCAGCTAGAAGGCTCAGTCCTGTGTATCGATCCCATGGGAACTCATTTCTCATGGGGACAACTCCATAATGACCACAGCTATCAAAAGCCTCAAGGAGTTGGCCCAAGTGTAGGCACAGGTTTGCCCTGTCCCCCTACAAGACAGCTGAAGACAGGCTGGAGCACTTGATTTTGCTAAGGCTCAGGGACAATTGGTGTCTCCTCGGTGCCATTTTATGTTGCATCTTCAGCTGTTTGGGGAAGAGAGGGACAGCTTTCTTCTACCCTTTTAGGTTCTGTAGCTGAGCTTAAGAATTGTACTTGAGACAAAAGACAGATTAACAGGAAAAAAATTATACAAATTTTATTTAATGTTGTTACATGTATATGGGAGTCTTCAAAAGAAAGACCTAAAGAAACTATTAGGCCCAAAAGATTATACAGTGACCATTTTACACAAAGAATGATAAATTGTGAGGATGTGGCAAGACAAAGGGGTTGGGGTGAGGGCAGTAAATTGTGGGGCAGTGACTCAGAAATGCATGGGGGAAGCCAATGGAAGATAAGAGTTATTTTAGAGAGTTGGTTTGTACAGATCCATTTCGGCATCAACTCGTCTCCAGGGATAAAGATATTCTCTTCCTAGTACAAGAAGAGCACCTTTTTCAGGAGAAATTTTATGACATGCTTTCAGGTGGAAAAAGGGAGGCCCTTCCCAAATCTACTATTTCTCAAGTGCCTTAAGCTCAAATAATCAATATGCCAAAGTGGTATATTTGGGGGTGACGTGTTCTGAACTCCTTCAGCTGGAATGCCCTTTCTACTGTCCTCTTCTTAGTTATGTCCACTCACAGTCTCTGTCTTCATGTCTCTGGATAGATCTACTTCCTCCAGGAAGCTGTCCCTGACCTGACAAGTCTCAGTGGGATACCCTCCCCATGCCCCATGCCAGGCACTTGTTCACACAGCATCCTAGTCACCTGGATAGATTCTTGCCCACACAGTGGTTGTTCTTTCCTAGTGTACTGAAGAGATAGCAGGCAAAGTTCACTAATGAGCCAGGGAGAAGGAAGAGTCCCTGGAACAGTAACATGAGAACACTAAGGAGTCAGAGTATGTCTGTATTAAACATAGTCTTTAAAGGTTAAATATCTTTTTAATGGAAATCAGTATATCTTTAAAAAATGATATATGGATGTAATTTGCAAAATCAAGTAGTACAAAAGGAATCTAGTGAGAATAACTCCTTTCCCAGCTGGGATCCTCCAAGACCACAGCCCCCACATGTTCCAAGTTCTCTCAAATATGTTATCTCATTTTGTTTTTTTTTTATTTTTAATGGAGTATTTTTAACTACATTTTAATTTTATTTTGATTAAATAAATAAATGATAACTAATTAAACAATGATAATAAAAATGTTCACTCTTGAAATATATTAAAACACGATAAATATTTTTTAAATAAGACTGAGCAAAGACTGAAATGAAAATAGAAATTAATAGAAAAACAGCAAAATGCTAATAGTTGATGATGGGATATAGGTAATTTTAAAAGATTCTATACCTTTTTATAGTTTATAAAAATTCTACCATAAGCATGTATTATTGTTACAGCATTAAAAATCACTTTTTTAAAAAAGATGTATTGACATACTTATGTTAACTACACATACTTATGTGTATAATTTGAAAAGGTTTGGCATCTATACATGTAAAATCATCACCATAATCAAAATAAAGAATATATCTTCTCTGCTTTATCCCATCTACAAAAATTCACTGCAAATGGGATCAAAGGCCTAAATGTAAGAGCTAAAACTATAAAAACACTTAGAAGAGGACATAGATATAAATCATGACCTTGGATTAGACAATGTTTTCTTAGATATGACAACAAAACACAAGCAACACAAGAAGAGAAAATAAATTGGACATACTCAAAAGTAACAACTTTCATGCTTCAAAGAAAGTGAAAAGGCCCACTGAATAGGAGATAATATTTGCAAAGCATATATTTCATCAGAAAATGTATTCAGAATATACCAAGAACTTCCACATTTCAACAACAACAAAAAAATAACAGCCCAATTTTAAAATGGGAAAAGGATTTGAAAAGCTACTTCTCAAAAGACGTATACAGATTTGGCCCTGGCTGCTGTATCTCAGTGGATTGAGTGCAGGCCTGTGAACCAGAGGTTAACTGGTTCTATTCCCCATCTGGGCACATGCTTTGGTTGCGGGCCGGTCTCCAGTAAGGGATGAGAGAGAGGCAACCACACATTGTTTCTCTCCCTTTCTTTCTCCTTCCTTTCCCCTCCACCTAAAAATAAGTAAATAAAATCTTTATAAAAAAAACGACATATACAGATATAGTCAATAGGCACACGAAAAGATGTTCCACAATATTAGTGATTAGGGAAACAAGATATCACTTTACACCCACACTAGTATGGCTATAATTAAAAAGATGGACAAAAACACGCTGGCATGGGCAGGGTGGTGGCACTCCAACATGTTCTTAAGCTGTCCACTTAGTGCACAGGCTCTGGGATTTCCTGGGTGGAGCAGGCCAAGTTCAGCCCCCACCTGTGTTCTGCCCAGGGCCACCCTGTATGAGCTATAAGGCAGTCTGGGATAGCTTCTGACTTGAAGATTCTCAGGCAAAGCCAAGTTGTGATTGTAGGCTGGCTGCTGCTAGAGCCAGGCTTAGAGCCACTCAGCAAGAGATACAGTGTGGGAGGGCTTACTAGGATTGGGGGCTTACCTCAGTAAGCCTGGAGGTTGCTTGTTTGAGGGGATTTAGAAAGTTATAAAGCATGAGCCAAGACCAGCCATTCAGTGGAAAAAGTTACTGTTAACAGTTCAGGTGGGCCCATAAGGTGGGTGGGACAGAGTGTCAAGGGATCTCCAGAGTGGGGCAAACAGTGTTATCCAGGTTAATGGAGTCTTAAATATGGTACCAGCAGGCTGGCTCTATGGCTTTGTGGAGGGAGGGTTCAGAAAAGAATAATGACCTCTGCTTACCTTTCTCTCTGAGAGAAAGCTGTCCATCAGTTTCCACCTTGATAATAGACACAGACACTTCAGTTTCTCCCTGTATGTGACTGGTGCCTTTCAAGCTGTTACCTCTGTGCTGGATGGAGCTCAGAGGGAGTGAATCTGATGAAGTCTGTATGTGGGTTCTTTAAGGGGAACTGCATGGGACTCCAGAGGTTTCTTCCACTGACTCAATCCTTGGGGCGGGGGGTGGCGGTGGCTGGAGATTCCATCCACAGCCCCCCCTCCCCAGCCAGCCACCACAGATGAGAATAAGTCTACCAAGACATGATCTGCTTGGGGAGGAAATGTGGCCAATCTCTCAAAGGAGAATGGCCAAGAGCCTTTTCCTCAGTGGGCTTTTATTGGGTTCATTTTGCACAGGAATACAGGTAAAGCTCATTAATCATTGTTAGGCAGTAAGGATCAACCAATAGATAACATACAAAAAACTCTGAGGGCCTATTCTGAGTCAGGGTTTGTTAGCTAACAGGCTACAAAACTTTGGGAAACAAACTCATTTCCTGCTTGGACCCTTAACATGTAATCGAGAGCATTCTTAGCAAAGCAGGTTTCACAGGATTTTATATATTCTTTCTCAGGCCTGATCACCTGGGGAACCCACCCTTTCCAGCACAGGGCTGCAACACCCTCTGCCATTGTTTCAGGCTTAAATCAGGCAGGGGAAGGAAGGCAGCCAAGAGATTAGGAGACTTCTCCCAGACAGAATGAGGACTCAGGCTATGTCAAAGCCAAGGGGCCAGGGGCCATTACCCCCTTTCTCCATAGCCCTCCAAGTCCTTTCCTGGGGCCTCCTCATGATTGTGCCTGTCTTAGGTTGTTCCCTCCTTGGGGAATCTCACCTCTCATTGGCTAACTGATCAAGCATTGGGGACCAGTTATGGATGAAGTAAAAGGAGCAGAAGCAGTGCTCCTGCCAGGGAGATAGGCTTTTTCTCCTTAGTGGCTTATTGTCCTAAGGTCCCTCACTCAGCTTTAGCCACCAGGGGTTACAGCTTCTGAAACCAGGCAGGGAAGTTCCCAGCAAATCCCCAGGGGGTTTTGCAGCCAGAAGTTGTGGGGACTTATCTTCCTGGCATTGAAAACATGGGCTGGAGGGTTTGGTGTGGGGCTGAGACTACTCACTCCCAAGATATCCCTCCTGAATTTTTATCTACCACATATGAATGTAGAACCATCCTGTTCCACATCTCCACCCCTCCTACCAATCTGGATGATTGTGGTTTCTTTAATTCAGTAGTTGTCAGACTTCCATTCAACTGAATTTCTGCCAATTATGAATGATGGTTGTTCTATATTTTAGTTATAATTCTGATGTGGTTTACATCTTACACCTGGTAAGTGTAAACATGGTAAGCTATGTTTACCTGTGCTGCCATCTTGAACTACAGGAAGAGGGTATACTGAGCCCACATGAATACCCTCTTTGAGTATCCAGCTTGGGTGATAGGGGAGGCTGTGTCACTCGACCATTAAGTTATGCTACCAAGGTAACATTAGGCCATGCTACCAAGATAGGGAGTCACAGCAGCTCTACCTAATACATAAAAACAAACATAAATAGGCGACCAAAATGAGAGAACAAAGAAGCATGGCCCAAATGAAAGGATAGATCAAAACTCCAGAAAAGAGCTAAATGAAATGGGGATAAGCAACCTGTCAGATGAAGAGTTCAAAACACTGGTTATGAGGGTGCTCAAGGAACTTAGAGAGGATTTTAACAGCATAAAACAGATCCAGTCAGAAATGAAGGATACGCTAATTGAAATTTAAAAACAATTTACTGGGAAACAACAGTAGAGTGGATAAAGCTGATAATTAAATCAATGATAAGGGGGAAAAAAAGAACCAGTGCAACAAGAAAAAAAACAAATCCAAAAAACTGAGAATAATGTAAGCAGTCTCTGAGACAATGTCAAAAGTTCCAACATTCGCATCATAGGGGTGCCAGAAGAAGAGAAAGAACAAGAAATTAGAAATCTATTTGAAAAAATAATGAAAGAAAACTTTTCTAATTTGGTGAAGAAAATAGACATAGGAGTCCACGAAACACAGAGGGTCCCAAATGAGATGTATGCAAAGACGCCCAGTCTAAGACACAATATAACTAAAATGTCAAAGGTTAAAAGATATAGGCAGAATCTTAAAAGTAACAAGAGAAAAGAAGTTAGTTACCTACAGGGAGAATTCCCATAACACTGTCAACTGATTTCTCAAAAGAAACAGCAGGATAGAAGAGATTGAAAAGAAATATTAAAAGTAATGAAATGCAGTGACCTACAGTCAACATTGCTCTACCCAGCAAAGACACCATTTAGAATCAAAGAGCAGACAAAGAGCTTCCCAGACATGAAAGACTAAAGGAATTCATCATCACAAAACCATTAGTATTTGAAATGTTAAAGGGAGTTATAGGAGAAAAAGAAGATCTAAATGATAAAAAACCAAAGGGTAAATCTATCAACAATTGAAACTAAAAAACAAACTAAGCAAACAAGGACATAGACAGAATCATGAATAAAGAGAGCCTTCTGATGGTTGCCGGATGGGAGGGAGATGTCAGGGAATGGGTGGAGAGGTGAGGGGATTAAGCAGTACACAAAGGTAGTTACAGAATAGCCATGGGGATGTAAAGTACAGTATAGGAAATGTAGTAGCCAAAGAACTTATAATCAATAAAATATCATTTTAAAAAATAAAAAAAGGACATAGGTTGGCAAGAATGTGAGAAAACAGATATTAGGTTGTAGCCACATTTTACCATTACAAATGAATTAGATAAACATTTGTTTACAAATCTCTCCTTGTAATATCTTTCAAAGAAAAGGTTTTTTTTTTATTTTGATGAAGTCCAATTTAGCAATTATTTTCTTTTAAGGATATTGCTTTTTGTATTTTATCTAAGAAATCTTTGCCCAACCCAAGACAACAAAGATCCTGTCATCTTCTAGAAATTTTGTAGTTTTCCATTCAGACCTATTTGTACACATGAATATCCATTTGTTGCTACACCATTTATTGGAAAGACTGTCCCTCTAATACTTTTAGCTGGTTATTTTCCCCACCCTTGACTAGTTTCCTCACCTACATAATTCAGTACTCAGGATTTAGTAGAAGAACTTTAAGTTCTTTCTCTGTACAGTTTTCTTTCCTCTTGGTCTCCCCAGACTCTCAGGGCCTTCTCCTCAACCCAGGGAGACTGCCAGGCTCTGCCTCAGTTCCCCTCCCTGTGCTACAACCTGGAAACTCTTTCTAGACAATAAACTGTGCAATCGTATGACTCGCCTTATTTATTTGCTGTTTCTCGGGAACAAGAATCCTTCCTTGCCTGATAGGCAATGTCATAAAAACCATTGTTTCATGTGTTTTGTCTGCTCTGTGTTGTTTCAATAGATTACTGTAATTCCTGTCCCTGTTACTCCATCTTAGCAAGAAGTGAAACTTCAAGTGAGTTTTTTAAACTAAATGCTTCATTTTGAAAATAAATATAAGGAGACCAATCTCCTCTGGAAGCTCAATTTCCTAATTAAGTTCCAAGTCTAGAAAGTTGGGGGGGGGGGGAATTGTCACTGTAGGCACCCAAGGTCCCTACTTCTCAGAAACATAATGCATTTTGCAAAGAGAAGATTTTCAGATTGGTGTATCTAAAAAATGTTGTAAAACTGCCTTATCTGAAGGTCCAGAAATCTTCTAATGGTTCCTTTCCTTTCCCTCATTAAAATTATACTCAAATTTCAAGGAAAAGGATCTTTTCAGAGTCATAGCTGTTAAAAGGACTAAACATTGGGCCCAAACCTCATTCTGAAGTGTTTTCCCATAGGAATTTAAATAAAAACTAAATAAATAACCAAATAATACACTCACATAGAATAAATTAAATAAAATACACATTTTAAATGATGTATCCTGCCCTGGCTGGTGTGGCTCAGTGGATCGAGCTCAGGCTGCAAACCAACGGGTCACCAGTTCAATTCCCAGTCAGTGCACATGCCTGGGTTGTAGGTCCAGGTCCCCAGTGTGGGACACGTGACTGGCAACCATACACTGATGTTTCTCTCTCTTTCTTTCTCCCTCTCTTCCTTCTCTCTGGAAATGAATAAATAACATCTTAAAAAAACAAAACTAAAAAAATTTATGTATCCTGAAACAATATTAGTGCACGTTACAATTCCACATCATATACAATGTTTTGCTCGGTTTTTCAGTCTTTTTTTTTTTTTATTTTATTTAGTTATTTTTCAAGTACAGTTTTTTGTCTATTTTTCCCATCCCAGCCTCCCCTGCCCCTTGCTCCCCACCTCCCTCCCATTTCCTCCCCCCCCCCCCCCTTAGTTCTCGTCCCTGTGTCCTTCCTATTTGTTCCTCCAAATCCCTCCCCCTTTTTCCCCTTAACTTCCCTTCCTTCTCCCCCTCTGGTCACTATCCCCTTGTTCTCTATTTCAGTGTCTTTGTTTTTTGGGGTTTTTTTTTTCTGCTTACTTGTTTGTTTTGTTGTTTAGCTTCCGGTTAAAGGTGAGATCATATGGTATTTGTCTTTCAGCACCTGGCCTATTTCACTCAGCATAATGCTTTCCAGTTCCATCCATGTTGTTGCAAAGGGTAGTAGCTCCTTCTTTCTCTCTGCAGCATAGAATTCCATTGTGTATATGTACCACAATTTTTTGATCCATTCATTTACTGATGGGCACCTAGGTTGCTTCCAACTCTTGGCTATTGTAAATTGCGCTGCTATGAACATTGTGGTGCATAGGTTCTTTGATATTGATGTTTTAGGATTCTTAGGATATAATCCTAGCAGTGGAATTGCTGGGTCAAAAGGCAGGTCGATTTTTATTTTTCTGAGAAAAATCCATACTGTTTTCCATAATGGTTGTACCAGTCTGCACTCCCACCAACAGTGAACTAAGGACCCCGTTTCCCCACAACCCCTCCAACATTTGTTGTTTGTTGCTTTGTTTATGATAGCCATCCTGACTGGTGTAAAGTGGTATCTCATTGTGGTTTTAATTTGCATCTCTCTGATAGCTAACGATATTGAGCATTTCTTCATGTGTCTCTGAATGTTCTGTATGTCCTCCTTGGAGAAGTGTTTGTTCAAGTCCTTTTCCCATTTTCTAATTGGGTTGGGTGTCTTCTTAGAGTGGAGTCGTGTAAGTTCTTTGTATATTTTAGAGATTAAACCTTTGTCTGAGGTATCATTGGCAAATATGTTTTCCCATACAGTTGGTTGTCTTGCTAATTTAATACTGTTTTCTTTAGCCATGCAGAAGCTTTTTATTTTGATGAGATCCCATTTGTTTATTCTTTCCTTTACATTCCTTGCTCTAGGGGACATATCAGTAAAGAAGTTGCTGCGTGAAATATCTGAGATTTTCTTGCCAATGTTCTCCTCTAGGACTTTAATGGTGTTATGACTTACATTTAAGTCTTTTATCCACCTTGAATTTATTTTGGTGTATGGTGTAAGTCTGTGCTCAAGTTTCATTTTTTTGCATGTAGCTGTCCAGTTCTCCCAACACCATTTGTTGAAGAGGCTATCTTTACTCCATTTTATGTTACTGCCCCCTTTGTCGAATATTAATTGACTGTAGAGAGTTGGGTTGATTTCTGGGCTCTCTGTTCTGTTCCATTGGTCTATGTGCCTGTTTTTATGCCAGTACCAGGCTGTTTTGATTACAGTGGCCTTGTAATACAGTTTGATATCAGGTATTGTGATCCCCCCTACTTTGTTCTTCTTTCTCAAAAGAGCAGCTGCTATTCGAGCTCGTTTATGGTTCCATATAAATTTTCGAAGTGTTTGTTCTATGTCTGTGAAATATGCCATTGGTACTTTAATAGGTATTGCATTGAATCTGTATATTGCTTTGGGTAGTATGGACATTTTGATAATGTTAATTCTTCCAATCCATGAACAAGGTATATGTTTCCATTTGTTTGTGTCTTCCTTGATTTCGTTCTTCAGGGCTGTGTAGTTTTCTGCATACAGGTTTTTTACCTCCTTGGTTAGGTTTATTCCCAGATATTTTATTTTTCTTTTTGCTATATCAAATGGGATTTTTCTCTTTATTTCTGCTTCTGCTGATTCACTGTTGGTATACAAAAATGCCTTTGATTTCTGGATATTGACTTTATAACCAGCTGTTTTGCCAAACTCATCAATTAGTTTGAGGAGTTTTTGGGTAGAGTCTATAGGATTTTCCATGTACACTATCATGTCATCTGCAAACAGTGACAGTTTTGTTTCCTCCTTTCTGACTTGGATGCCATTTATTTCCTTTTCTTGTCTGATTGCTGTGGCTAAAACTTCCAATACTATATTGAATAGAAGTGGTGAAAGTGGACAACCTTGTCTTGTTCCTGATCTTAGTGGAAAAGCTTTTAGTTTCTGCCCGTTGAGTATGATATTGGCTGTAGGTCTCTCATATATGGCCTTTATTATTTTGAGAAATGCTCCTTGTATTCCCACTTTGCTGAGTGTTTTTATCATAAATGGGTGTTGTACCTTATCGAAAGCTTTTTCTGCATCTATTGATATGATCATGTGATTTTTGTCTTTGCTTTTGTTTATATGATGTATTACATTTACTGATTTGCGAATATTGAACCATCCTTGCATTCCTGGGATGAATCCTACTTGATCATGGTGTATGATCTTTTTGATATGTTGTTGGATGCGATTTGCCAATATTTTGTTGAGAATTTTAGCATCTATGTTCATCAGCGATATTGGCCTGAAGTTTTCTTTCTTTGTTGTGTCTCTATCTGGTTTTGGAATTAAGATGATGCTGGCTTCATAAAAAGAATTTGGGAGTTTTCCATTCTTCTGAATTTTTTGAAATAGTCTGTGGAGAATAGGGGTTAGCTCTTCCTTAAATGCTTTGTAGAATTCTCCTGTGAAACCATCTGGTCCGGGGCTTTTGTGTGATGGGAGTTTTTTGATTACTGCTTCAATTTCTTTTGCTGTTATTGGTGAATTTAGATTTTCTGCTTCTTTTTCACTGAGTTTTGGAAGATTGTATTTTTCTAGAAATGTGTCCATTTCCCCTAGGTTTTCAAATTTCTTGGCATACAGTTCTTCATAGTAATTTCTTACAATCTCTTCTATTTCTGTGGTATCAGTTGTAATCTCTCCTTTTTCATTTCTGATTGTGTTTATTTGTGTCCTCTCTCTTCTTTTCTTGATGAGCCTACTTAAAGGCTTGTCTATTTTGTTTATCTTCTCAAAGAACCAACTCCTGGATTCATTGATCCTTAAAATTGTGCTTTTAGTTTCTATGTCATTTAATTCTGCTCTAATCTTGGTTATTTCCTTCCTTCTGCTTGCTCTGGGCTGTCTTTGTTGTTGTTCCTCAAGTTCTTGCAGGCGTATGGTTAGGTTGTTTGTTTGAAATGTTTCTATATTCTTTAGGTAGGCCTGTATTGCTATAAACTTCCCTCTCAGGACTGCCTTCGCTGTGTCCCATAAGTTTTGGGTTGTTGTGCGATCATTTTCATTTGTTTCCAGAAATGTTTTGATTTCTTCCCTAATTTCATTCTTGACCCATTCATTGTTTAATAGCATACCATTCAGTCTCCATGTTTTTGGGTGCTTTGGGTTTTTTTTCTTTGGGGTTGGTTTCTAATTTCAGTGCCTTGTGGTCAGAGAAGATGCTTGGTATGATTTCAATTTTCTTGAATTTGTTGAGGCTCCTTTTGTGTCCTATCATGTGGTCTATCTTTGAGAATGTTCCATGTACATTTGAAAAGAATGTGTATTAGCTTCTTTGGGATGAAGGGCTCTATATATATCAGTTAAGTCCATTTCATCTAGGGTGTTGTTTAATGCCACAATGTCTTTTTTGATAATTTGTTTGGAAGATCTGTCCATTTTTGATAGTGGGGTGTTCAAATCCCCTACTATGATTGTGTTGCTGTCAATATCTTTCTTGAAGTCCTCTAAGATTTTCTTGATATATTTGGGTGCCCCTATGTTTGGTGCATATATGTTTACAATGTTAATGTCTTCTTGGTGGATTCTTCCCTTGAGTATAATGAAATGACCTTCTGGGTCTCTCTTTACAGCCTTTTTTTTGAAGTCTATTTAGTCTGATATGAGAATTGCTACCCCAGCTTTTTTTTCTTGTCCGTTTGCTTGGAAAACTTGTTTCCAGCCTTTCACTTTTAGTCTGTGATGGTCTTTTGTCCTGAGGCGAGTCTCTTGTAGGCAGCATATGTGTGGGTCATGCTTTCTTATCCATTGAGCTATTCTGTGTCTTTTGATTGGAGAATTTAATCCATTTACGTTTAAGGTTATTATTGATAGGTACTTATTCATTGCCATTTTTGTACCTGTGTTCCTCTCTGTCTCCCTCTTATCCTTCCTTCCCTTAAAGCAGTCCTTTTAGTATTTCTTGTAGAGCTGGTTTGGTGGAGGCATATTCTTTTAGACTTCTTTTGTCTTGGAAGCTCTTTTATTTGGCCTTCTATCTTGATTGAGAGCCTTGCTGGGTAAAGTAGCCTTGGTTGTAGGCCTCTGGTTCTCATTACTTGAAATATTTCTTGCCATTCTCTTCTTGCTTGAAGTGTTTCCATTGAGAAGTCGGTAGCTAACCTTATTGGGGCTCCCTTGTATGTTATTTCTTTTTTCTCCCTTGCTGCCTTTAAGATTCTCTCTTTGTCTTGGAATTTTGCCATTTTGATGATGATGTGTCTTGAGGTGGGCCTCCTTGGGTTCCTCTTGATTGGGACTCTCTGTGATTCCTGGATTTGTGAGACTTTTTCTCTTATCAAATTAGGAAAATTTTCTCTCATTACTCGTTCAAATACGTTTTCCATCCCTTGTTCTTCTTCTTCTCCTTCTGGTATTCCTATTATTCGTATATTATTATGTTTCATATTGTCTTGCATTTCTCTTAATCCCTCTTCATTCTTTCTGAGCCTCTTTTCATTTTCTTGCTCTTTCTGTGAGATGCTTTCTACCCTTGTCCTCCAACTCACTAATCCTATCCTCCGCTTCATCTATCCTACTTTGGAAACTTTCTACTGTGTACTTCAATTCGGAAATTGTATTCTTCATTTCCTCTTGTCTCTTGCTGATGGTTTCCATTTCCTTTTTGATGTTGCTGTAGTTTGCAGAGAGATCATTATAATTTCCCTGTAGTTTCTGGTAGCTCACTGTGAGCTCTTTGAGCTCTTTGAACTTCGTAATAACCAGTTCTTTGAATTCACTGTCTGATAGTTGATCAGCGTCTATTTCATCTAACATTCTTTCTGAAGTTTCTGCTTTTTCTTTCATTTGGGGATTGTTTCTTTGTCTTCCCATTGTTTGAGACTCTTCTTGTTAGTCTCTGCTTCCAAAATTGATCTGTTCTGAAACACTGGTTTTATGGTGTAAACTTCTGTGGTATGTTCCTTGTGAAGTTCAGTGGTACAGACTCCTTGAAGTTTCTTGATGTTCTTCGTCTCCACCTACACTCACGCTGGTCCTGGCACTGGTCTCTGCGTTGGTCGCCTACCACTGCTGAATGTCCCGGCTCTAGTAGCGCCTCCTCAAGCACCCAGGCCCGTTACTAGGGCAGTGGCACAGAGGCTGGGAATGTCCTGGCTCCCGTATCTGGCTCTCTCTGCCGCCCAGGGCCGTCACAGGGGCTTGGAGTGTCCCGGTTTCCGTACCTGACTCCCCGGCGTCTAGTCCTGTCTCTATGGCAGTGGCACAGAGGCTTAGAAAGTCCCAACTCCCGTACCTGATTCCCCAGTGTCCAATCCCCTTGCTATGGCAGCAGCACAGGGGTTGTGACCCTCCCAGTTCCCGTAGAGGGATCCTCTGCCACCCCGGGCTGTCTCAGGGGTTTGGAGTGTCCAGGCTTCCGTACCTGACTCCCCGAGGTCCAGTCCCATTGCTATGGCAGCGGCACAGGATTTGAGAGCTTCCGGGCTGTAGCTGGCTCCTCAGCTGCGTCACAGGGGCTTGGAGAGTCCCAGCTTCCGTACCTGACTCCCTGACGTCCAGTCCCGTCGCTATGGCAGCGGCACAGGATTTGAGATCTTCCCGGCTCCCGTGGCTGTCTCCTCAGCTGCGTCATAGGGGTTTGGAGAGTCCCGGCTTCCGTACCTGACTCCCCGGCGTCCAGTCCCGTCGCTATGGCAGCGGCACAGGATTTGAGATCTTCCCGGCTCCCATAGCTGGCTCCTCAGCTGCGTCACAGGGGTTTGGAGTGTCCGGGCTCGGTTTTTCAGTCTTAATGTTGTTTCGTCATACTTCCTCTGCTCCTCACTAGCCTCTGCTCTTTCTTCCTATATTTTTCCTTTTCTCCTGCATCCTCCTGTGGGTACACTCACAGAAATTTATTTTTACCCCAGTTCAAAGTAGCTAGATAGCTTTGGACTTCACCTTATAAGCCAAAACAAAAAGCAAAGAAAATTAAAACTCACCTTTAACTGGATTGCTGGTGTTTTTACTTTTAATATACTAGTGCATTAGCTGCTTATTTTGGCTTAGGTTAAAAATCAAGCTCTAGCAGAGACAAATAAGTTAGATCATCTTAGTAGATGGACTACCATGTGCCTTATGTTTTATATATGAACATAGATAGAATGAGCAATCCTCATAGAAGAAAATCATAAGCCAAACTCCCTGTATACCTATCCTATCAGGCTACTTCTCCCGATCTGGGTAAAATCTTAGGCAGACTCAGGCTATTTTCTGGACATTTCTAGGTAATCCTAGTCCCTCCTGTGGGAAGTTAAAATGTCCAGTACTTGTAATAGTCCAAAAGCCAACTTTATTTAAATGCCCAATTGTTATCCACCTCCCCCCCAGTTCAGGCTTATCCTGACAGGAGGTCTATATCATAGAAAGGAGAGTACTTTTTACTTTTTCTTATCTTTTTTCCAATTTTACTTGTCACCATCTTGCTAGCTATCATTTCTGACAATAGGTAGGGGACTAAAGAGAAGGGAGAAAAAGTAAGTCATTAGAGGAAGGAAAGTTCTTCCTTGACAGGTACGGTTATAAGTTTGATGGGGGACTCAAAAATTTTAGTTTCAGATAATAGCTAATAAGCTTAATAATCGATATATGTAAAAAGCTATTGTTTCAGGAACTGTAGGTATGACCCACCTTGACACCAGGAGACCATAAACAATTTCCACTTTTGTGCCTCAGGAGGACTGCAAGCAATCAAGATGATATCTGAGCTATCATACTCCAGAGTAAGACGCTCACCACACTGGACACAGATAAAGACCACCACTGCCCAGGACTCAGATGAAAGAATGTTGTCACTTTTATCTGATTAGCTTTTTCCCTGAATTTCAAACCCCTTACCTACACTTCTTGTCTCCTTATAAAAAGGGTCAGTTTAGAATGGAATTTAAGATGGTCTGTTAGAGTACCTAAACCACCATTTTCTCAGATTTATCTGAATAAAGCACCCATAAAGATTCAATCCCTGGCTCAGCTTATTGGGTCTGGTAGGTGACAGGCAGCATAAACGCTGGCTTTTCTGGTTTCAAGTCAACATAGCTCTCTCTGGAATGAGAAGGTATTGAAAGCTGAGTCCTTCTCTCATAAGGCACACATGGCTTCTCAGATACCCTCAGTCAATGGAGCACTCTCTTGCAAGTCCCCTTGACAAGGAGATGTGCATCTATCATCTAGTTGGTCTTCTACTCCTGTTCGCCAAGACTTTTCCATGGCCGTCCTCTCTGGAATAGGACTGAGACAGGGCTATACCTGAGAAAAGGAGGCTGAAGCAATGAGCAAGGTCGAGAACACCCCACTCCAAGGGAACAGTGAGTTAAAAGGCCCTGAAATGGGAACATGCTGTCCACATCTGAGGAACATAAAGGAAACCCATTTGTCTGAAGCACAGTAAGAAAGGCAGGCAGGGACTGGTGCCCACGGGGCCTCATGGGCCAGGTTGTTGACTTTACTCTGCTGTGTGGGGTGGATAGGAAGCCAGGAGAGAGTTTTGATGGGAGGAGTCACATGATCTGACTTTAGCTTTGAAAGGATCACTTAGATGCTGTGTGGAAGATAAATGTGGAGGGAGGGAGAGTGAGAAAGTCTGAAAGTAGGAGATTCACTAGGAGGTTTTGCAATAATCCAGGTGGGAAAAGATGGTGACTTGGACCAGGGTGAAAGTGCTGGAGGTGGTAAGAGCACATGCGGTGTCTAATTTGAAAATAGAGGCAGCAGAATTTGTGACACATTCTTCAAGAGTGTGAAAGAAAGGATAAAATCAAAGCTAACTCTAGAGTTTCTGACCTTAATAACTGGAAGGAGTTTTCCTGAGGAAGACTGCATGTAGGATAGGGATGGAATCTGAAGATTGTTTCAACATGCTGATTTTGAGATAATGTTAGATAGCCCACTGGTAAAGTCAAGCAGACAAGTGCATGAGTTTAGGGAAAGAATTAGGCAAGAGATACCAATCTTAGAGTCATCAGCATATAGATGCTATTTAAAGACGTGTGACTAAGTTGATAAAATGGTGATGAAAGTGGATAAAGAGAAAAAGACACCCAAAGGCTATGCCTTGGGGTCTCTATCCTTAACATAAGTAGAAACAGAGAAACTGCAAACAGACTGAGAAAAGCAACCAATAGTCAGGACAACCATCAGTGTTCTGGAAGTGAGGATGAAATTAAGTCCCCAGGAATGACCAACTGTGTCAAATGCTGCCTAGGTCAGAGACAGTATAAGGTACATTGACCATTGTCAACGTGGAATTCCTTGGTGACCTTGGCAATGGCTATTTTGACAGAGGAGTAAAGGCTGATACAAGTATGGCCAAAAGAGAATGGGAGGAGAGGAAGCAGGGACAGTGAGCAAGAAAAATCTTTTGAGGATTTTTACTATAAGAGTCAACAGAGGCAGTAGCTGGGAGATGTGGAGTCAAAGGAAGTTTTGGGTTTTATTTTGTTTTGAAAATGGGGGACATTAGAGCATATTTGTATGCTAGTCAGATAATACAAGAGTAAGAGGATGGAATTGCCAGAGTGAAATGCTGAGGTAGACATAAAAGGATTAGACCTAGTAAACCTCAAAATATTTGATCCCAGATTATGGTTTAATTACAGAAAGAAGGGCAAAGTAAATGGTACCAATGCAAGTAGAATGGTGGAGGGAGCATGAGAAAGTTCTATTCATTTTCTCAAATATGCAGCACAGTCATCAGAAGAGTGTGAGGACAAAGAAGGAGATTGGAGGAAACAGGAGAAGGCATGTAAAAGCAGTTTAATAGAGTGGAAAATAAAGTCAGATTGCCTAGAAAAATTAAGGGCCACTGGAGGTCACTAGCCATGGAGTCAAATGAAACCAGTCAGGGGAAGGGGGTTTCTCCAGCCCTGTTAGTGCTCCCCCACCCCAGGAGGCATGGAGGAAGAGACACAGGCTTCAAAGAAACACAAAGATAAAATACCATTTTTTAAAAAATTCACTTTAACAGCAAAGATGTTTAAAGTATCCGCAAAATGTAACAGAAAAATAGTGGCGTAGACACTCTCACACATCTGGTAAGTGTAAATTGAGACAATTAACTTCAGAAGTTATTTCCTGAGTCTTAAAAAATATTCACTTTGCACTTCTAGGAATCTATTCTATGAAGACAGTAAAAACTGAGAAAAACCCATGCAAAAATACTTATAAAAGTAACACACCTGTGAAAATTTGAAAAAAAAATAAATTACTAACATTAGGGGTTGGTAACAAAAGTAACATGATAACCATTGATAAAAGAGTAGCATTCATTGAAACAGATATTTACAAAGATTTTTTTTGTCTAAAAACATTCATTGTTTTTTATTGTATTTTCTCCATTACCATTTAGTCCCTTATATTTCCCTCCCACCACAATCACTAAACTGTTGTCTATATCCACAAGTCCTTTCTCCTTTTGTTCAATCCCTCCACCCCCTAACCTCTTCCCCATCACCCTCAGCTGTCAGCCTACTCTCTATGAATCTGTCCCCATTTTCCTGGGTAGTTCAGTTTGTTCATTAGATTCCACATATGAGTGAAATCATATGACATCTCTGACTGGCTTATTTCACTTAGCATAATGTTCTTCATGCCCATCCATACTGCTGCAAAGGGTAAAATTTTCTTCTTTTTTACAGCCAAGAAGTATTTCATTATGTAAATGTCCCATTGTTGTTTTATCGTTGATCTACTGATGGACACTTGGGCTGCTTCCATATCTTGGTGATTGTAAATCACGCTCCCATGAAAAGAGGGGTGGCTATGGGCTGTCTATGTTCTTTCAAATTAGTACTTTGGGTTCCTTCAGACAAAGAGTCTTTAGCAACATGGAAAACAATATATATATAGTCCTTCTTGACTAGCCACTAAGGTCCCTGTGCTAAGCCCCTCACCCATGAAGCCCATGGACACCATCTTTCCAGGGTCAAACACTCCCCTCCATAGGGCACCTGCTTCAGGGAATGCAATACCTCACCCTCTGGACTCCCTGTGGCCCCTCCCTGTCAAGTGCTAGCTTAATGGAGCAACCAGCTAGCCACCTCCAGCCTGGGCCCACAGTGAAGACTATCTTGGAAGGCTCTTGAAGAATTCCAGGCAGACTCAGTGAGTGGCAGAGACTGAGTTGTGTGCCTCTA
This sequence comes from Artibeus jamaicensis, assembly GCF_021234435.1. NCBI lineage: Eukaryota > Metazoa > Chordata > Mammalia > Chiroptera > Phyllostomidae > Artibeus > Artibeus jamaicensis. The sequence continues at coordinate 6,882,141 of NW_026521822.1, forward strand.
GGGCAAGGGCCATTTCTCACTTGCACACTAGTGCTACCATTCTTGTGCAGAGCCCTTATTCCATAGGGACAGATCTTAGTCTGTTTTTGCCTAAGGAATTCTGCTGGGTTCATCCCGATGATGCCTTGACACTTTTCCCACCACAAGGGTCCAAAGGTCCCTAGCAGGTGGCAGCTGCCCTTGGTGTACCCCAAGACTTTTGCTGAGTGACCTCAGACCTAGCACTGGTGCCAACTTGAATCTGTGTCAACTGGTGAACAACACTCACTGCTATCCAGTGACTTAACTCACATACTGCCAGGGGCCCTTTCAGTAACTGAGCCTAACAGGCAGCTAGCAGGAAGAGGTGGATTTCAGAGAGCTTTAGGCCTTTTGCTGACCCTCCTAAAGCTCCATGCTGATGGAAGTGGTTTTGGTAGTAGCTTGGCCCCTCCCACACACCAAGTTCAGCAGAGGCAGCTGAAACCTATGGATTGCTTTGTAGCTCCAAACAGGGAGCCCAGGGCCTGTCACAGGCAGTGTCTGGCATTGACCTGCACCAGAATCTTTGACAAGAGCCTTCAGAGCCAAAACACTCATTGGCAGTCCTCTGACTCTATCAGAGGACAAATCAATTAGATCTACAAAGGATGCACATAAACAAAGATCTCAGCAAGCACCAGATTCTGTTGGGGAAAATGACACCTAATAGGGGTCAGCTGCCACACAGCAGCTCATACACTGTGCTGGGAGTCAATTGTCATAGTTAGTCAGCCTGAGAATCAGTCCCACCCACAGATGAGCCAACAGCAATCAAGACTTAAGTACAACAGGAGGGCTCGAATAGCCCCCACAACAGACATTCCTGGAGCACCTAGCTCAGGTGATCAAGGAGACTGTGTCACTGAGCTCCACAAGACACCTACTACATAAGGCCACTATACTACACTGTGAGACATAGTAGATCTACCTAATACACAGGTACAAATATAGAGAGAGCCAGAACGGGGAGACAAAGGAACATGCTCCAAAGGAAAGAACAGGAGAAATCCTCAGAAAAAGAACTAAATGAAATGGAGGCAAGCAAGCTACGAGAGTACAAAACAATGGTTTTAAAAATGTTCAAGAAACTTAGGAAAAGAATGAATTGACTCAGTAAGAACTAAAACAAAGAGATAGTAAACATTAAAAAGGACAGAGAAACTGTAAAAAAGGACCAGTCAGAAATAAAAACTATAATATCTTAAATGAGATTACACTAGAAGTAATCAACAAGAGATTAGATAAAATAGAGGATCGAATTAACAATTTGGAAGAAAAGGTAATAGAAAATATCTAATCATAGCAGCAAAAAGGAAAAAGAATCCAAAAACTGAGAATAGCTTAAGGGACCTCTGGTAAACATCAAATGTAACATCTGTATCATAGGGTAACAGAAGAAGAGAGAGAGCAAGGAGTTGAGAACATATTTGAAGAAATAATGACCGAAACTTCCCTGAGTTGGTGAAGAAACAACACACAAGTCTAGGAAGCACAGAGAGTTCCACACAAGATGGACCCAAAGAGGCTCACACCAAGACACATCATAATTAAAATGGCAAAGGTTAAAGACAAAGAGAAAATCTTAAAAGTGCCAAGAGGAAGACAGTTAGTTAACTATAACGGACCTCCCATAAGACTGTCAGCTGATTTCTCAGTAGAAACATTGCAGGCCAGAAGGGATTAGCACAAAATATTCAAAGTGATGAAAAGCAAGGACCTATGATCAAGACTACTCTACTTTGCCCTATCATTTACAATTGAAAAAGAAATAAGCAGTTTCCCAGACCAAAAAAAGTTAAAGGTGTTCATTACCACCAAGCCAATATTACAAGAAATATCAAAGGACCTTCTTTAAGAAGAAAAGAGAAAGAAAAAAAAAGGAACATAGTTGTAAAGAATAAAATGGTAATAAATACTTACCTATCAATAATCACTTTAAATGTAAATGAATTAAATGCTCTGATCAAAAGACAGATGGTAGTGAGTGGATAATAAAATAAGACTGTCTACAAGAGACACACCTCAGAATGGAAAACCCATACAGACTGTTTAACACCTTATTAATATCAATGTACAGATCTACATGAAATCAACAAGGAAAGAGTGGACTTAAATGACAAACTAGACCAGATAGGTTTAGCTGATATTTTCAGAGCTTTTCACCCCAAGCAGCACACATTTTTTTCAAGTGCACATGGAACATTTTCTAGGATAGACCACGTTAGAACACAAAATATGTCTTGATACATTTTAGAAGATTTAAATTGTATTAAGCAAGCACCTTCACTGACCACAATAGTATGAAACCAGCAATCAATTGCAAGAAAAAAAATGGAAAAATACACAAACACATGGAAGCTAAATAATGTGCAACTAAACAATGAATGGGTTAATAATGAGGTCGAGAAAGAAATCAAAAGTTACCTCGAGACAAATAAAAATTGAAACAGCACAAAATCTTTGGTACACAACAAAAACAGTCCTAAGAGGGAAATTCATAGCATTGCAACCTATCTCCAGAAATCAGAAAAATCTCAAATAAACAATCTAACCTCTCATCCCCATGTGAGGGCACAGTGAAAAGATGTCTGCAAACCCAGGAAATAAATAAAACGAACTACACTGGAACTCTGGTTTCAGACTTTCAGCCTCCAGATGGCTGTACAAAAACAGGCCTGGCTCTATGTGGCCCCAGGTTCCTCTGCCTTAAGTAGCTGCTGAACTACAGTGAAACTTTAAAAATGTAGTTCTCTGCTCACCTTCCCTTTACCCCAACAAGGTACTTGCCCAGGGAAGGGAACAGCATCTAGATTCAGTCACGGAAGATCATGCCTGGACAAGGAAGTACCTCTGAGGCCCAGAAAGAAAGAGCCTCTCTCCGTTCAGGGCAAGACTTCCTGATAGGCCATAACCTGCTCACCACAGAAACATGCCAACCAGGACCAGTGCCTCCTGAGCCAGGACCAGAATCAGGCTCCTTATTTCTCTGGGTAGTGAACTGCATCATCTAAAGCTGAAGCTTGCTTTTGATATAAGACAAGCCCTAAAGAAGTGAGTCATTTGACAAGTAGGACTGGAGAGAAGTGATTATTCTTGCTGAACGATGTGAATACCTCAGTGAAATAAAAACTTCTAGAAATACTGATCTCCAAAATAGGGTCAAGTACTTGGGCAAGTCAAAAGGGATTTACTGGGAATACAGGGAGAAATATTACAATTACAACTAAGTAAATTTCAAGAACTGGTGAACATTAGGGAAGATGGAAATTTACTAGCTGTGTTTCACAACAATCTCTGCATACCTGGAGGATGAGATTAAAAACAAGGATCTTGTTTCAGTAATGCAGCCAACAACTCACTTGTTCCATTTCCATCTCTATCTGGTGAGAAACTCCACCCACAACAGTGTTGTAGCCACTAGTGCCATTTTCCAGGCTCTTTCTAGATTGGAGTGGAATTGTAAGCTCCTACCCAACTTGGGTCAGGTTTGACCATGTGACTAATTCTAACCATGTGACTAATTTGAAAATGTGAGCAGAAGTGCTGGCGCACTTCCAGGTGGAAATGTCAAAAGTCCATAAACAATTCATATTGTCTTTTGCCTCTGGCACAATAATTGGTGACATTCAAAAGGATGACAGCTCCATCAGCCTGGGGACCTGAGCACCCTTCCAAGCCATGACAGAGCCATAACAAAAGAACAATAAACATACTGAGTTTTAAACATGCTGAGACAAAGTAGTTCTTTGTTAGATCATAATAAATCCATTTTTGTTGACTAGACAAGCGAAGGGTCAAAATGATCAAAATTCAGGACCAGACCTTTAGCTCATTGATCCCAAAATGTTGAATCATGATAAAATCACATCACACTAAACATTTTAGTGATACCAAAATTAGTTAAATGCATCTCATTAATTATAATTAAAGTTTTTGTATTAATAATCAATCCATTAAAAAGTATATTAGTTGACACTTTTAAAATCTAAGCTTATATCTAAAGAAACTAGAAAAAGAACAACAAAGCTCAGAATGAGTAGACAAAAAATAATAAAGGTCAAAGCAGAAATAAATAATGTAGAATCTAAAAAAAATACAAAAGATCAATGAAAACAAAACTGGTTCTTTGAAAAGATAAATGAAATTGATAAACCTTTAGCCAGACTCACTGAGAATCAAAGAGAGAGAACCCAAATAAATAGAATCAGAAATGAAAGAGAAGTAACAACTGACACTACAGAATACAAATAATTATAAGAAAATATTATGAACAACTATATGCCAACAAATTGGACAATCGGTGCAAAATGGATTAATTACTAGAAACATATAATCTTCCAAAACTGAATCAAGAAGAAACAGAAAATCTGAACAAACTGATTACAATTAATGAAATTGAAGCAGTAATCAAAAAACTTCCAAAAAAACAGAAGTCCTGGACTGCATGGCTTTACAGGTGAATTTTACCAAAGATTCAAAGAAAACTAACATCTGTCCTTCCAAAACTACTCCAACAATTTCAAGAGGAGACTCCCAAGCTCATTTTATGACACAGCATTAACTTCATTCCAAAACCAGACAAAGACACTACAAAGAAAGAAAATTATAGTCCAATATCCCAGATGAGCATAGATGCAAAAATCCTACACCAAATATTAACAAACCAAATTCAGCAATATATAAAAATATATGCACCATAATCAAGTGAAATTTATTCCAAGGATGCAAAGTTGGTACAATATTCGCAAATCAAATTAATGATATACCACATAAACAACATAAAAGATAAAAATCTTGTGACCATATCTGTAGATGCAGAAAAAGCATTTGAAAATAATCCAGCACCCATTTATGATAAAAAAAACTCTCAGCAAAGTGGGAACAGAGTGAACACACATCAACATAATAAAGGCCATGCATGATAAACCCACAGCCAACATCATTCTCAACAGGGGAAAATTAAAGGTGTTTCTCTTCAAATTAAGAACCAGACAGGGGTGTCCAGTTTCACTACTTTTATTCCACATAGTACTGAAAGTCATAGCCACAGCAATCAGACAAGACAAAATAAAAGGCATCCATATTAAAAAGCAAGAAGTAAAACTGTCATTATTGGCAGATGACACAATACTGTGTCTAGAGAACCCTGAAGATTTCACAAAAAAACTAGTATTGATGAATGAATTCAGTAAGTAGCAGGATACAAAAGACATATTCAGAAATAGGTGGCATTTTTATACACCAGTAATAAACTACCAGAAAGGGAAACTTAAGAAATCCCATTTACAACTGTATACAAAATAAATAAATAAAATACCTAGTAATAAATTTAACCAATGAGGTAAAAGACCTGTACTCAAAAGAAATTTATAAGGCACTGAAGAAAAAATGAAGAAGATACAAATAACTAGAAGCATGTTCTACGCTCATAGGTAAGAATAACTAACATTATTAAAATGTTCATATTACCCAAAGCAATCTATAGATTCCATGAAAGTCCTACAGAAACACCAATGGTGTATTTCATAAAACTAGAATGATACTTTAAAAATTTATATGGAATCACGAAAGACCCCAAATAGCCACAACAATCTTGAGAAAGAAAAACAAAGTTGGAGGAATCACACTATTTGATGTCAACCTATACTACAAGGCTATAATCATCAATCAGCATGGTATGGGCATTAAACACAGACATATAAACAAAACAGAATGAAGATCCAGAAATAAACCTACACCTGTGTGGCCAACTAACACTTGACAAAAAAAAATAAGAACATACAATGGTGTAAAGATAGTCTATTCAGTAAATGGTACTGGGAAAATTGGACAGATACATGTAAAAAGTGGAATTAGCCACCTTCTTACATCACATGCAAGAATATACTCAAAATGGGTTTAAGACTTAAATGTAAGACTAGAAACCATAAAATTCCTGTAAGAAAACATGGGCAGTAAAATCTGACATTTCTTTAAGCAATATTTTTTCTGAAATATATCTTTGGGCAAGATAAAAAAATTATCAGATGAAACTACATCAAACTATTTTGCACAGCAAAGGCAACCTTCAACAAAATGAAAAGACAACCTATCAAATGAAAGAACATATTTGCCAATGATACTTTCAATAAGGCGTTAATGTCCAAAATTTATAAGTAACTCATACAACTCAGCACACATACACATACAAACCCCCAAACAGTCCGATTAAAAAATGGGCAGAGGATGTGAATAGACACTTCTGCAAACATGGCCAAGAGACATTTGAAAAGATGCTCAATGTCACTAGTAAAAGAAATGCAAATTAAATGAGATATAACCTCACACTTGTCTGAATGGCTATCATCAATAAATCTACAAAGAGGACTTCCTCCAAGATGGAGGCATAGGTGGACACACTGTACCTTCTTGCACAACCAAGTTTAAAAACAACAAAGTTTTAGCAACAAAAATGTAGCCAAACCACAGAAAATCGAACTATATGAAAGCCTGACAACAATGAACCCTTCAGCCAAACCGTTAAGAGGGGCAGAGCCAGCAGCAGAGCGGGGTCAGGAAGGAAAGATCCACTGGACCTGCCTGGGTACGCAACCCTGGTGTGCTGGCAGCCATGGGCAGATCCCAGGTGTAGGGTGGCAGGTGGACCCACTGAGGGCGCAAGGCAGCAGACCCACTAAGGGCTGACCTCGGTCACACAGTCACACATTCGCGCACAGATAAAGTGGTGAAGGAGCAAGCAGTGAGACCGACCATGTAGGCTCCAGCAGTGGGAAGCGGCAGAGGGGACCGCTATTGTCCCTCTCTGACCACTCCCCCACATACAGCGTCACAAACCAGCAACCTGGGTGACCCCGCCCTGGTGAACACCTAAGGCTCTGCTCCTCATACATAACAGGCACAAACAGATCAAAACATGCCTCAAGAACAACTCAGAGCCCCAGAGCCAATAAATTTAATTGATGAAGAAATAGCCAACCTATCAAATGCACAGTTCAAAACACTGGTGATCAGGATGCTCCCAGAGCTGGTTGATTTTAGTCACAAATTAGAGGAACATATGAAGTTAACTAAACTAATTAAAATGAAGGGAAATGCACAGGAAAACAATAGTAATGGAAAGGAAACTGGGACTCAAATCAATGGAGTGGACCAGAAGGAAGAAAAAAATGACCAGACACAAAACAATGAAGAAACAAGAATTCAGAAAAATGACAAGAGGCTGAGGAACCTCCAGGACATCTTTAAACGCTCCAACATCCAAATTATAGGGGTACCAGAAGGGGAAGAGGAACAGCCACAAGTGGAAAACTTATTTGAACAAATCATAAAGGAGAATTTCCCCAATCTGGCAAAGGCAATAGACTTCCAGGAAGTCCAGGAAGCTCAGAGAGTCCCAAAGAAGTTGGACCCAAGGAGGAACACACCAAGGCACATCATCATTACATTAGCCAAGATTCAAATGAAGGAGAGAATCCTAGAAGCAGCAAGAGATAAAGGGACAGTCACCTACAAAGGAGTTCCCATCAGACTGTCAGTGGATTTCTCAAAAGAGACCTTACAGGCAAGAAGGGGCTGGGAAGAAGTATTCCAAGTTATGAAAGACAAGGACCTACATCCAAGATTGCTCTATCCAGCAAAGCTTTCATTTAGAATGGAAGGGCAGATAAAGTGCCTCTCAGATAAGATCAAATTCAAGGAGTTCATCATCACCAAGCCCTTATTATATGAAATGTTAAAGGGACTCACCTGAGAAAAAGAAGACAAAAAAGATGAACAGTAAAAGGACAGCAAACTCACAGTTATTAAGAACCACACCTAAAACAAAAGCAAACTAAGGGAACAGCTGGATCAGAAGCAGAACCATAGAAATGAAGATTACATGGAGGGTTAGCAACAGGGGAGTGGGAGAAGGGAGGAAAAGGTACAAAGAATAAGTAGCATAGATGGTAGGTAGAAAATAGACAGGGGGAGGGCAAGAATAGTATGGGAAATATAGAATCTAAAGAACTTGAGACACGTGGTCATAAACTAAAGGGGGGGGATGGTGGGGGAGGGGGTATGCAGGGTGGAGGGGAATGAAGGGGGCAAATAGAACAACTGTAATGGCATAATCAGTATAATATATTTAAAAATAAATCTACAAAGAAATGTTGGTGAGGATATAGAGAAAAGGGAACCTATGTGCATTGTAGGTGGGAATGCAGACTGGGGCAGCCACTGTGGAAAACAGTATAAATTTTCCCCAAAATATTAAAAATGTAACTGCTGACAGCATTTGAGATTTTGCTCCCTAGTCATATATCACCAATTTGGACTCAAATCAACTCATAAAGATTATCTAAAAAAATAACGTAAAATAATAAAATAAAATAATAAAATAAAATAAAATAAAATAAAATGGAACTTCTCTACGACCCAGTGATTCCACTTCTGGGAATATATCCAAAGAGACCCAACACACTAATTTGAGAGAATATATGCACCTCTATGTTTATTGCAGCATTATATATAATAGCCAAGATATGTAAGTAACCCAAGTGCCCATCAATAAAAGAGCAGACATATATCCAATGGAATATTACTTGACCACAAAAAAGAATGAAATCTTATCATTTGCAACAATATGAATGGACCTACAGGATATTATGCTCAGTGAAATAAGTTGAGAAAGATAATATATGATTTTACTTTTATGTAAAATCTAAAGAACAAAATCTAAAGTAAACAAACAAAAATAAAATAGACTTATAGGTACAGCGAACAGACTGATGATTGCCAGAGAGGGGGGGTTTGTGGGACTGTGTGAAAAAGGTAAAGGCATTAAGAAGTACAAATTGGTAGTTATAAAAGAGTAATGAGGATACAAAATACAGCATAGGGAATATTGTAATAACTATGTATGGTGCCAAATGGTTACTGGAAATATTGGGGTGGGGTACACTTTTTGAAGTGAATGGTTAACCATTATGCTGTACACCTGAAACTAATACAAAATAACATTGAATGTAAATGGTAATAAAAATATATATGGTCCTTCTTGAAAGGAGGAAGATGAACTTGAAGACAAGGCATTCTTTCTAGTCTTGTGGTTCACATGGAGACTTACTCTGATTATGCGAATTCTAAACACATCCAAAAACTCCCTCCCAGGAAGTCACAGTTTACCTGATAAGAACTTCAGACTCTAAAGCCTTAACCTGAAGATAAAATGGAGTCATTCGTTTACGTCTTATTCAATGTGTAATAACAGATTCTTATTGTAGAATGATTACTATCTCCTAACTTCTGCCTTTCTATGCTTGCCCCAGCCCTCCCTAGGATTTGGAGATGCCCTTCTCTACTTCGGAACATCTAGGCTCTGGCACATATTCTAACTAAGGTTTGTAAAATCCTTTTACTTTCAGTTTCAGCAAAGAAAACACTGGATTGCATCAAAAGGAACTTCTACGAATGTATCAGTCAGCTATTACTACATAACAAACAACTATAGAATGCCAATAATAATAAGCATGCACAATAATAAGCATGCTTTTCATTCAAGCATTTGTGAATTGGCTGGGGCCACTCTGATATAGTTGGAGCTTGGCTGTGCAACTCCAAGCTTCAAGTTGGGACCAGATCTGTTCCATGTGTCTCTTATCTTCCTTAGATCAGTGGGCTAGCTCCTTGGCATGTTCTAATGATGACAGCAAATTCATGAAAAAATAAGCCCAACCAGGCCAAATCCCTGTGAAGTCCCTGTTTGTAGTAGGTCTGTTAATAGCCCATTCACCAAAACAAGTCAAAGGGCAAGCCCAAAGTCAAGAACAAATCAACTCTGTCTCTAGTAGAAGAAATGCAGAATCACATGGAAAAGCATGTGAATACAAGGAGGAGCAAAGAGTCTGAGCCAATAAATCAAACATAGAAGGTAGAAATTAGTTTACAAAGAGTAAAAATCTAATCATCGGCAATTCTTATTCATAATTACTTTCTCAACACCTCTGTTAAACCCCAACCCCCAAATCCCCAGTATTCAGCTCTGGAGCTCATACCCATCTCCTCCGGAGGACAGACTGGGGCTGGATACCCAGCCTAGCTTTTCAGTGGGATAATGGATATCATCCTAGGAAAGAAATAGGAACCTTGGCTTTTCTCTATTATGGTAATACTGGAGACTAAAGCCTCTCCCAAATCTCTAAGGCCGTCCAGTCTGCCCTGCACTCCAAAGTGTGATAGTGATGAGGAAACAGCACTAAAGGGTTGTTTCTCCCATCTTTCCTGGACAAAGGAGGCAGGAGCTGAGCTATGTGCATTAAGTTCCTTCTGAATGGGAGATTAAGGAATTCTGTCATCCCTAACAGGACAATCACGCATCTGAAACACTTAAAAGAGCATGTGTTAATGGTATTAGATGCAGTCTGAAAATGCTTAATGCGGTCTGAAATTTCTCCCTCACCCTCCTTACCCCCACTTCCTACCTTCCTGCTCTCTCTCCTTCTCCCTCTTCATTCCTCTCCCCTTCTTTCTTTCAAGCCCATTTCCAAAGCTGAGCTGAATCTTCAACAAAGACCATGAACCAGTCCAGCCACACAGCTTGTGGGGCCCAGAGATGCACCTTAGTAATGATTTACATTCCTACATTATGCTTGTGTTACTCACAAGTCAGGAGTTCCACCTTCTGCTATGAAACATGGTAGTTAAGTGCACTGGACTTTGGGGTCAGAAAGACCTGAATGAACACTTGTCTCCTTCTCTTACTATGTGACCTTGGGCAAATTGCTTAACCCCTCAGTTTCTTCAAGGGTAAAATAAGAACCATAACAGTAGCTACCTCACAGGACTATTATGTGGATATTGTGAGATAAAATATGAAAGTGCTTTGTTTAGTGCCTGCCACATAGTAAATGCTCAGTAAAGTGTAGCTAATGTAATCTGATGTGGAAACGATAAACCTTCACTGGGAAAAACACCCAATCTTTGTAAACTCCAAGGAGCAGGGACCCTGCAACATGAATCTCATGTTCACAGTATCTGAAACCTCCTTGGAGGTAAAAGGAAAGTGTTGGGCCATTTTGGAGTTAACTGCTCCTTGGTGCTGACACATTGTAATAGCGATTTTTGTGGTCTGAGCAATAACATGCAAAAACACAGGTGTCTGTGGCCCGTGAATGTAAATGTGAAACAATGATCACCCAGCAATAAGGAGAAACACCTGTTGGTGTCCGTTAGCGGCCATCATGTGGCACAAAGCAGCTCTTTCCTCTGCCTTGCTGGGTGGTTAAGCAAAATTGTTTATGTGACTGGTTAAGATACTAGTTGTCATCACAACACTTTCAAAATAAATTGGGTCTTGTTTTGGTAAATTCACTTTATTTCCTAGGACCATTGATTCAATTTGACAAATATTTTTGGAGTGCTTACACTGTGGCAGATGTCATGGGTATTTAAAAGGCAAAAAGAAAGAAGATAAACATTTTTTGTTTTCTTGCAATGATAAGCAACCTTATGGGTATTTATAGCCCCATGTTTTGCGTGGCTGAGAGCACGGGGATAAAATAGGGAATACTAATGCTTCATGTTAAAAAAGTGAGGCATTTCAGTGGTCTAAGACAACAGAAACTTATTTCTCACTTCTATATCAGCCCAGTGTGATGTTCCTGGTCAGCACATGCTTCCTTCCACGTGGGAATTCGGGTATCTGTGCTCCCTCTATCTCACAGGCCTGCCATGCCTGTGGCCTCAAAGTCCCACGTACCCAACAGCAGAGAGAAAGAGAGAATATGGAGAAAACCCTCCCATTTCTTAGAAGCCCTCTCCCAGAAGCAACACATATCACTTCTATTCACATTCCACTAACAAGAATTAATCATATGGGCACTTGTGAATACACACACACACAAAAGCGGGGAAATGCAATCCTTGTCCCTACTGGGACAGGAACAATTCCAAACTAAAAAATTTTCAGTAGATTACTAGCTCCTTGCATGTATGCACGTTAATACATCATTATAGTTCTTTTTGCCTATTTTCCCCACTCTGACATAAGTGCCAAAAGAGCTTGTTTCGTTCATTGTAGAATCCCCAGCTGGCGGTGATGCCTGAAATGAACCTTGAAGGACTTGCCCAGGTGCAGAGGTTAGAGAAAAGCAGGGCGTGCCAAGGGGCTGGATGGCACGTAAAAGGGCAGGAAGTATCAGGGTGTGGTGTTTTCGGAAAGCTGCAGTTATCTACTCTGACAAGAGAAAAGAGTGGGGTCTGGGCCAGGGCATGGCAGACTCCTGGGGTCAGAGACCAGAATGGGCCTTGGGCTAAGGAGTTCAGATCTATCCTTAAATACCACACGACCCAGAAATCCCACTCCTAGGCATAGACACAATACAAATAAAAACATATGTTCACACAAAAATCTGTACGCAATTTTCATAGCAGCATTTATTCACAAAAAGTAGAGACAATCAAAATGTCTGTCAGTAAATGAATGGATAAACAAAATGTGGTAAATCTATACAATAAAATATTATTAGTCACAAAAAGGAATGAAGTACTGATTCATGCTACAACATGGATGAATCTTGAAACATGATGAAGCCAGACACAAAAGACCACATATTATACAATTCCATTTGTATGAAATGTGCAGAATAGACAAATCCAAAGAGACAAAAGTGGGCTAGTGGTTGCCAGGCATTAGAAGGAAAGAGGAATGGGGACTGAGTACTAATGAGTAAAGAGTTTCTTTTGGGGGAGATGGTGCTGTTCTGGAATTAGATCTCGGTGATGGCTGTGCATCACTGTGAATATATTCAAGACAACACAATTGTATATTTAAAAAAGGAAAACTCTGTAGTATGTGAATTATATCTCAATAAAGCTGTTATTTTAAATTTTTATCTTAAAGACAATGAGGAAGCATGAAAGAATTTTAAGCAGGTGGAGGCAACATGGTCAGATATCACACTGGTGCTTATATAACCAGTAGTTTGAAGAAGATGGAGAACAGAACACGGATACTGGTCATCCCAATGAAGCAAAATAAGGAGTTGAGCTAAGGCAGTTAAGTCAACACACCCCAGGTGAGTTAATACTGGGTCAAAAGACAGAAAAAACAGAAAGCACAGAACCAGCTCTGCAGCTCCCCCTGTAAAACCACATTCTAGTGAGCTGTGAAAGCAATACATGCATAGCATACAAAACATACGGCTTGCTCCAGCCCTTCTGCATACATTTGAGGAGTGGCTGCTGGCACAGGAATTCACCTCCAGGGAGGGCGACTTTTCAGCACCAAAACGTGAAGCAAGTCTGCAGGTTCTCAATCCTGCCGATCTGAGCTGCGCAACACTGGCTGCTGGCTTTGTGGTTGACATATGGTCATTTCTCTTTTTAAATATCAGCCCTGGCTGGTGTAGCTCAGTGGATTGAGTGTGGGCTGCAAACCAAAGGGTCACCGGTTCGATGCCCAGTCAGGGCACATGCCTGGGTTGAGGGAACACAGGAGGCAACCACAGATTGATATTTCTCTCCCTCTCTTTCTCCTTCCCTTCCCTTCTCTCTAAAAATAAATAAATGCAATCTTTAAAAAAATAAAGTGTAAATATTAATGAATAAATGCACAAATAAGAAAACTATTTGTATATCTTTAGAATGTCTCCCATTGAAGCAGAGGGTGGTGTTTTGTAAATTAGGTGACACAGGCAATGAATTCAGGACCTGCCCAATTTAATGCCCTGCCCTAAAACAAACTCTGCTGCTCATTTGGATTTTACAAATACCTATGGCATGCCAGGGACCAAGGGATACACAATGTGCAGGAAAGTGGTCTAGGTTCTTAAGAAACTCACAGACTGATAGGACTGAATGACTGAGTCAGATGAGTGTGAAGTTAAGGAACTGCGATGGTGGAGGGACACACATGTGTTTAGCCTGGGGCATGGGGAGATGTCACAGAGGCATACTAGAGGGGCAGCTTCCAATCTAGGTGGACTCCACCCTCTTGGATCCCTGAGGCTGGCCTTGAATTCATCAGCTCATGAAGCAACTTTTTTGGATGGGACAACTCAGTGCACATACACAACTGGAAGGCAGGGCAAGGGTAGCTGGGATTGCAGAGTTGGATCAAACAAGAAGACTTTTTAGCCCTGACCAGTGTGACTCAGGTGGATGGTTCACTCCCAGTCAGTCTGGGCACATGCCTGGGTTGCAGATTTGTTCCCCAGTCAGAGCAAATGCAGGAGGTGGCTGATTGATATTTCTCTTCACATGGATGTTTTGTTCCCTCTCTCTGTAAAAATAAATAATGTCCTTAAAAGAAGGAGGAGGAGGAGGAGGAGAAGAAGAAGAAGAAGAAGAAGAAGAAGAAGAAGAAGAAGAAGAAGAAGAAGAAGAAGAAGAAGAAGAAGGAGGAGGAGAGGAAGAAGAAGGAGGAGGAGGAGAGGAAGAAGAAGAAGAGGAAGAGGAAGAAGAAGAAGAGGAAGAAGAAGAAGAAGAAGAAGAAGAAGAAGAAGAAGAAGGAGGAGGAGGAGGAGGAGGAAGAGGAGGAGGAGGAGAAGAAGAAGAAGAAGAAGAAGAAGAAGAAGAAGAAGAAGAAGAAGAAGAAGAAGAAGAAGAAGAAGAAGAAGGAGGAGGAGGAGGAGGAGGAGGAGGAGGAGGAGGAGGAGGAGGAGGAGGAGGAGGAGGAGGAGGAGGAGGAGAAGGAGAAGGAGAAGGAGAAGGAGAAGAAGAAGAAGAAGAAGAAGAAGAAGAAGAAGAAGAAGAAGAAGAAGGAGAAGAAGAAGGAGAAGAAGAAGAAGAAGGAGAAGAAGAAGAAGGAGGAGGAGGAGGAGGAGGAGGAGGAGGGGGAGGAGGAGGAGGAGAAGAAGAAGAAGGAGAAGGAGAAGAAGAAGAAGAATTAGGCAGTGACGACTTCTCTGGTGAAATCCTAAGACTAGAGAAAAGGAAAGTCCAATCTATAGTCACCTTTGGGAGTTTCACTCTGAAGGCCCCTGAGAGAGCCTCTTAGGGAGCTAAAACTGTGCTTCTTTTTTACTTTTTAAAAATTTATTTATTTAATTGTTGTTCAAGTACAGTTTTCTGGGGGTTTTTCCTAAATATATTTTATTGATTATATTATTACAGTTGTCCCATTTCCCCTCTTCATTCCCCTCCACCCTGCACACCCTCTCCCTCCCACATTCCCTCCTTTAATTCATGTCCATGTGTCTTAAGTTCTTTAGCTTTTACATTTCCCATACTATTCTTGCCCGCCCCCTGTCTATTTTCTGCCTGCCATCTATGGTACTTATTCTCTGTATCTTTTCCTCCTCTCTCTTCCTCCCACTCTCCCCTGTTATTAACCCTTCATGTGATCTCCATTTCTGTGGTTCTGTTCCTGTTCTAGTTGTTTGCTTAGTTTCTTTCTGTTTTTGTTTTAGGTGTGGTTAATAATTGTGAGTTTGCTGTCATTTTAGTATACATGTTTTTTATCTTCTTTTTCTTAGATAAGTCCCTTTACATTTCATAAAATAAGGGCTTGGTGATGATGAACTCCTTGAACTTGACCTTATCTGAGAAGCACTTTATCTGTCCTTCCATTCTAAATGAAAGCTTTGCTGGATAGAGCAATTTTCGATGTAGGTCTTTGGATTTCATGACTCGGAATACTTCTTTCCAGCCCCTTCTTGCCTGTAAGGTCCCTTTTGAGAAATCAGCTGACAGTCTGATGGGAACTCCTTTGTAGGTTACTATCTCCTTATCTCTTGCTGCTTCTAGGATTCTCTCCTTCATTTTTATCTTGGGTAATATAATTATGATGTACCTTGATGTATTCCTCTTTGGGTCCAATTTTTTTGGGACTCTCTGAACTTCCTGGACTTCCTGGAAGTCTATTTCCTTTGCCAGATTGGGGAAATTCTCCTTTATTATTTGTTCAAATAAGTTTTCCACTCATGGCTGTTCCTCTTCCCCTTCTGGTACCCCTATAATTTGGATGTTGGAGCATTTAAAGATGTCCTGGAGGTTCCTAAGCCTCTCCTCATTTTTTTGAATTCTGTTTCTTCATTCTTTTCTGTTTGGTCATTTTTTTTCTTTCCTCTGGTCCACTCCCTTGATTTGAGTCCCGGTTTCCTTTCCATTACTATTGTTTTCCTGTGCATTTCCCTTCATTTCACTTAGCTTAGCCTTCATTTGTTCATTGAATTTGTGACTAAAATCAACCAGCTCTGTGAGCATCCTGATCACCAGTGTTTTGAACTGTGCATCTGATAGGTTGGCTATCTCTTGGTTGCTTAGAAGTATTGGCTCTGGAGCTTTGAGCTGATCTTGAGCCATAATGTTTTGGTCTGTTCATGCCTGTTATGTATGAGGGGTGGAGGCTTAGGTGTTCACCAGGGCTTAGGTGTTCACCCAAGTCACTGGATTGTGATGCTGTGTGTGGGGGCAGGGTCAGAGAGGGGGGAAAATGGTGCTTTGCTCCGCTCTCTGTTACACCTCAGCTTCTGCTGCTGCTTCCCCCAAGCAAATTGGGCCTTTCTGATGCTGATTCCCATGTGGGAGGGCTTGTGTGCATTCTAGGACCCTGTGGGTTTCTCCAACAAACTTTCCTTTGAGGGTGGGAGTCTCTCCCTGCACCTCAACCCCCACAAGTGTTTTCAATTGGTGTTTTGAGGCTTTATTTTCCAGAGCTAGGACCCTGGATTGTGCAATCTGACTCACTCCCCAGTTATCTGCAGGCAAATGTGGTGAATGCTGCCTGGTCAGCCAGCCACCTTGCGCATGATGCCCTGCTTCTCACTTGCCACCTCACTGGGTCTGCCTGTTGTCACCCCACACCGGGGTCTGCCAGCCACTGCCTGGGTGCCCAGGGTCTGCCCGGTGCTGCCTTGTGCGCCTGGGGTGCCTTGCATGCCCGGTGTCACCACTTCCTGTGCTGCGACCCCTCTCTGCTCAGCAGTCCAACTTTGCCCCGCCTACTGGTCTGGATGAATGTGTCTATTTTAACTCCTTGGTTGTCAGACTTCCATACAGTTTAATTTTCTTTCAGTTTAGGTCGTTACTTTGTTTCTGAATTGTTGTTGTCCTTATTTTGGTTGTTTGAGGGGGCACAGCGTGTCTACCTACGCCTCTATCTTGGCCGGAAGTAAAAAATGTTCTATATTTTGATTTGGGTGGTGATTGTAGGAGAGAGAAAGACTTTAAGATTACATCAAAAAACAGAACAAAACCCTAGGCCTATTACATTATTCATTTTGTCTTTTCAACAGCATGAAAATTATCCACCTTGTATTTCCCATTTACTATGTTTTTGTCTATGTGATCTCATTTATCTCTTTCTTTTTAAATCCTCACTGAGGACATTTTCATTTGCTTTTTTAGAGAGAGAGAGGAAGGAAGAGAGAGAAACATCAATGTGAGAGAAGCATCAATTGTTTGCATTCCCATGCACCCAGACCAGGAATCCACATGAGGCCAGAGGACTGTATGCATTCAGATTGGGGGTCGTACACACCCATACCCCAATTGTGAGGCACCCAAAACCTAGGTATGTGTCCTGAGCAGAAACCAAACTCACAACCTTTCATTAAGGGATGACACTCCAAGGACTGAGCCCTACCAGCCAGAGCTCATTTATTTCTCTTAACAGCCTGAGGTTAATTAGAATTTTATGCCAGAAACTCAACTCGAATGGATTAAATAACTTTTCCCAAATCACCCAACTGGAAAAGAGCAGAGCCAGAATTTGAATCAGTTCTCCTCATTTGTAATTCAGCTCTATTCCCATTATTCCAAACTAGTTTAAAAATTGGCAGCTGAACTGGAGAGCATTATGCTAATTGAATGAAATAAGCCAGGTGGTAAAGGACAAATACCATATGACCCCACCTATTTTGTCTTTTCAATAGCATAAAAATTATTCATCTTGTATTTCCCATTTACTGTTTTTTTGTCTGTGTGATCTCATTTATCTCTTTCTCTCTTTTTTAAGTAGAACCTAATCAACAAAACAAACAAGCAAGCAAAATAGAACCAGAGACAAGGAAACAAAGAACAAACTGACAGTGACCAGAGGGGGAGGGAGAATGATAATGGGGGAAATAGAGGAGGGTCCATCAAGGAACATATATAAAGAACACATGGACAAAGCCAAAGTGGGTACGTTTGTGAGTGGGAGGTGGGGATGGTTGGGGCCGGGGACCAAGGTGGGCTGAAAATGGAGACAACTGTATTTGAACAATAAAAGAAAGAAAAATAAGTAAATAAATAAAAGGAGCTATTAATTCCATATTCTAACTTCAGTTTGTGCCAAGAAGGTCCAAGAAACACCTCTAAGATAAACTTTTTTTCTTTTTTAATTTCTCCATTTTTTAAAGTATTTTTATTGCCAAGCCTCCATCTGCCAGGCATAAATCAGCTCCTGGGAGACTTGGTGGGGAGACACCACCCACACCATCACAGACCTCACGGGCCAGTGGGGGAAACAAGAGGTGAAAGCCTGGACATGGCTGAAACAGAGTATAAAATAGGTGCTATGCTTATCAGAGATACAAAGGGCTGTATGGAAATAAATGAGGCAGCCATGGTGTTCAGCTGGCATTCATCTCTCCCCAATATATTAGGCTCTCTTGAAGATCAGCCTGAGTTGCTAGCAATTCACTATCTAAATTTCTTGGCTCCTGAAGAAGCTGATTCTATGCACTTTTCCAGGTAAGTTCTGTTTCCTCTTTTCCACGTATCTCTTGGGCCTAACTTGGGAAAGCAAGGGAGCCCTGGAGTTTTACTCATCAGCCCCTTCTTCTTTGGAAGGGGAGAAGGGTTAACCACACTGACATAGAGCTTGCTTCTGAGACTTTTAGGCATCAGCTGGAAGATGAGTGAAAACACTGGATTTCATTGACAGGGAGTTAAGTCTCTGAGATTTCTGCCTGATCAAAGTCCTAAGGAGACCAGCTCGCCCAGATCTCTCCCTGAGGGCCAGCTGGTATAATGGGAGCAAGAGTTTAATCCAGACGAGCCAGATGCGGCCCTGCTCTCCCTCTCTCCACTGCTTATAACCAAAGCTTTAGTTTCCTCCTCTGGGCATGGTAACACCTGCCACATAGGGCTGCCCTGAGAATGAAATGAGAGCACCTATATCCAATGTATCGGTACTCTTGTAATTGACACTGAATTTCTACCCTGAGGAGATCTTTCAGAGTTTCTCTTAAAAGCTCAGTTGGTTGCAGTGTCATTCCATACACCAAAAGGTTGTGGGTTCAATTCCCACTCAGGGCATATACTTAGCTTGCAAGTTTGATTCCTGGTCAGGGCACGTATGGGAGGCAATCAAAAGATGTTTCTCTCTTACATCAATGTCTGTCTGTCTCTCTCTCTCTCTCTCTCTCTAAAAAAAATCAATAAACATATCCTTGGGTGAGGATTTTTAAAAAAACAAACTCTGAAGTGAATTCACTAGTTGTTACATTTACATAAACAACAATCTTTAAATGGCCCTCTTGAAGATTACTTCACACTCCTTAAATGCTAGACTTGTCTATTTAAATTCCAGAACAGGATGTCTTTGCTTTTAGAAACCCCAGTGTTACCTCTAAGGCTGTAGTGCTACCCTGGAAAAGGTGCAGTTCACACAACAGCCACCTCATTCTGCAGTATGGATGAGATGTGGCTGAAACAATGACTGACTGGGGCCCATTCCAGGTTCTCATTTTGCCCTCGCAGGCTCATGCAGTTAGCCATCCATGTGGAATTCAGTTACCTAACTAGAACAGCTCAGGAGGCCCACAGTGTGGACCCCAGGCTAGGGAAAAAGAGCCATGGAACAGGGAAAGCCTTATGAGGTCTGCTGACTTCCCTACACCCTTTTGAACAAATGGTGATGTATCCTTAAAAATGAAAAAGCCTCAGGAGAAAGCAAGCCCCAACATCCCTACACTCACCACCAGTGATGTGTCTACAGCTTAGCCTGGGACCCTTTGTCCATCTTTGGTGATATGGAAGCACGTGGCATCTCCTTAGTAGCATTAAATTGCCATTCAGTATTTTAAGGAAGTGGGACAACGTAACCCCAGCCCTTGGAAATAGGAGTTTTGTTTCCTTCTCCCTCACACTATGTCTCAGACCATTCCAGGTCCCCTGTGTTTCTCTTGAATCTGGAGGCCAATAAGAGACCCAGAAAACACGTGTCTAAGCTCTGAGAAGGTACCTATCATCTTTAAAAGAAATAAAGTAGTGATTGTTTAGCATAGAGTCTTAATTATCAGGAGAAAATGTTAATCTGATCTTTCTGATTAACTATGCAACTGTCTCTCTTTTTACCCCAAACACTTTTGCCTTTAAAAACAGGATTTAATACAACATGAAGAGAAATCTGGATCTCAAGATGTGGTGGAATTGAGAAGGCAGGATTCACACAAAGGAAAAGTTACTACTTTGGTATCTCAGACCAGAAATTACAGACGGTTTGTACAGTCTGAAAAACACCATTCAGTAGCCTGCCAGGGAAAAGCAATCTCTTCACTTTTCAACCAAGATTTAAACATTAGAAAAGGACCTGGATTTCATTTTTCCCACACGCACCAGGCCTGGGCCCGCACCTGGTGCATAACCTCTTAGAGGGCCAGCTCTAATCTTAGCACAATGGCCTCCTCAGATCAAGGTGACCTCCCTCTGCAAATGTTTTTCCTGTCTGCCACTCCCTGGCTCCCTTGCCTGTGGCCTTATGCAACTTCTCTTATCTGGACAGGAGCAAGGGGTAAGGGAATGTCCTTCTAAACACAGCTAATCTCTCTATCAGTTCTAGATCTCTGAGATTATGATGGTTAATTATACTTTGAGTTTGGGGAGCTCATTGTCCCTGTAGTACATTCATGTCTCTGATTTCACCTTCCTGAAACTTTTTTTGTCTGAGAGACACAATGTTCCGCCACTTAACCCTTCAGCCCATTTTCTCCTTTCTAAAGTGAAGCCGAGGGCAGAGCCAGTGGGGACTAGAGATCCAATGCCAGATCTCTTCTGTTTGGAAGATGAGCTGCTGACCTACCTTTCAGAGTGATCTTGAACACCCTGTTCACTTAACTTTCCTTTCCTTCAAGTCTGCTCCCCTTCTACAAACCTCACATAGTAACTCATTCTGTTTCCCAAATTTCTGTCTAGCCACCTGAGTTATCCCAGGAACTTACCCCACACTCCCAGCTTCCCTCACGGAAGCCAGACCCTCACTCAGAATCCCCTCCATAATAGCATGGCCACTGTTGCTCCCTTCCTACCTGGGCTCACTGGGCCTCCTTCCCACATCCTCAGGCCTCACCTTCAAGATACTCTTATAAATGACAGGTCACACTCTGGTCCTACCGCTCCCGGGCCTGTTCTTGGTGAGGAGGGGCTTCCTTTGGTTCAGAATTCACAACCAAGCCCTGACTCTTTGTTCCAGAACACGCTTTGGCCCTGGGCCTAGGACAGCAGGTCACATGCCTCCTGGGAGCACACCGGGAGTTTTCATGAGATGCATGAAAACTCACTTACAAAGGTAATCCTGTTTCGTCACATTGACAAGCAAGAGCAAGCCTGTAGGAGGGAGGCCATTCAGCCCCAGGAGGCAGGCTGTGCTATTGCTAGCAGGCCAGTCTGGTAAGCAGCTCAACACCAGATCCCCTGAAGACCCTGCCTTCTATGGGTCTTCCAAACGAGGGCCTATATCTCTCTCTCCTATTCCTTCTACCTAATTTATATCATGCATACATACAAAAATATACATTCATGTGTGTAGATACACAAACACATGCGTACACGTGCTCACATGCAGGCACACATTCACACAGACATGGTGTGCCAACACAGTGAGCATACCATGTCAACATGGTGAGCCATTCACAACGAGACTCAGAAGATTTCACTGACTTTGCAACTTTTGAATTCTAAGAAAAGGTATTAATGTGTGTCGGGATCAGAGCCAGCTCAGCATCATATATCACCCCAGAGTGATAGGAAGTTCACTTCTTTCTCTCTATTTCATTATGCCTGGGGTTCCACCACTAAAGATTCATTCCTTCGTCCTCAAGGGTCTTCCAGGCTTCAGAGATCCCTTCTCCTCCAGTAAATTATAAGTAGCTGGGGAAGACACTGCTATGGGCCACCAGCACCAATCTTGGCCCTGGATGAATTTTTTCAGATGCCTTGGTAGTGTGGGAGCAAGGCCCTGGAGAAGGGAAAGCAGAAAAGACCTGCGAGGGAAGGGTGGCTCAGTGAGAGGACAGAGAGGACAAGGCAAAAGAGCAATCCACAGTCATAGTGTCATACCCAGCCTACCTGGGCTATAAAGGAAGTGAGAAATTTCAGTCATTCATTCAACAGGTAGGGACTGAGTGCTTACTATGTGCCAGATGTCATGCCAGGCACGGGGGATACTGTGGCAAGTGAAGCCAGAGATGGTTCCTGCCTTTGTGGAGCTTATGGTTCACTTGCAGGAGGGTGGAGAGAAATCAACCATAAAAATCACACTCACAAACATGTGTTTTCAAACCAAGATGAGTGTACTTAAGGAGGGTTCTACAAGAATAGCTCCAGGGAGCCAACTTAGACTGGGAAGCCAAGAAGGTTTTCTGAAGAAGTGATGCTTAGTCCTAAAGAAGTAGAATTAACTAGAAAGACAGAGAAGAGTAGGCATCCCAGGCAGAGGGAACTGCATGTGCAAAAGCCCTGTGGTATGAAGGAGCCACTTAATACTACCATTGTGTGTGAAGGTTTATTTAACCTCAGTAAACTCTGAACCTGAAGGAAACTGTTCTCTTCTAAAAATGGGTTTCCCTTTCCCTTTCCCTTTCCCTTTCCACTTAAATCAATACCAAGGGATGCAGAGAAGGTAAGCTATGCAGGAGAAAGCCTTAAAAAAAAAAAACAAAAGAGCAGACAGAAGCTATGACAGCGATTTCCTGTTTGGTATCTCTCACCACAAACCTTCTTAGCCAAATAAATTAGTACAGGAAAATATTTTGGGGAAGGGTGTGGAAGAAACACAGACTGAAAAATCAAGAAAAAATATCTCATCTGTTTTTCAGAAAAGAGCACAAATCTGAGGTAAGAGTTAGAACCACCCAACTGGAGGGGCTAAGAGACCCAAGGACATTGCGTCCCCCTCCTGTGCTTAACCTGGGGGAAGCTGAGGCCCAGAGAGGGTCCAGGATCCAGTCAATGGCAGAACAGGGCTTGAAGCCTGACTCTGGGCTCTTTATCTTGCATTTTCTCCCTGTCTTGCTCCCTCTAGTCCCATCAGACAACACCTGCTGACTTCAATGGGTTTGGAACTGCCTCTGAGACCACTGAAGGTGAAGTTTAATTTTGCCTTGGGTCCTTGTGATATGAAAAGGAGGGTGAGGAGCTCTAGACACTATGTTTTCTATATTTGATCTTCACAACAACCCTGGGAGACAAGGACTCACACCCCCATTTTACAAATGAGGAACAGAGCCTCTGAGATGAGGGCACACATGAGATAGCACCCAAGTATAGTAATAGAACTGGCCTGTTTGAAAGCCCATACTTTCTCCTCTTTTTCCCAATGTAATTCCACAGAGATGTTTCTGTGGCGAAACCTCCTCAGCTTCCCAAATTACCAGTAGACTACCTACCAGCAACAACAGCCCCTCAGCTCACATGGCCTTCTGGCACCTGGGAAAGATGTGGCGCCTGCCTCTGTCACCATGCCCCCAAGGAGAGGTTTCACTGGTTCTACTGTCCCATCCCAGAGGCTAGCTTATGCATAAATATTTGGCCTGGCAATGAACCCTCTCACTTTGGGTTTGTGTCATATTTTTTGTTTTGTTTTAGCTATTCCTCCCAGAAGTTAGAACAGAAAATTCCCAAACTCAGAAACATAGTATTCATATTCTAACAGTTCTGCATGCTCAATATCAGGCTTGTTTTGGTCCAGAAAAGCCCACTAACACACTCCAGGTAACAATCAAGCAGTTTGCAAGAGCCTGCTGTTGGCACTCGGGTCTTGGAGTGAAGTGTGGCAGAAGTCAGTGGCAGAGATGACTAGCTGTCCTCCAATACCCATTCTCTTTGTCTTTTTTTAATAATAGCACTCTCAAATTTAGCCGCCCAGCTAGAGATGTTTTCCACAGCCTCCCTTGCAGCTAGGAATGACCATCTGATAAAGACATAGATAGATAAGAGAATATGCACAGAAGTGATTTTTGTCCCTTCTAGTCATATCATTAAAAAATAAGGCTGTGTTGATTTGCCTGTTCTCCTTTCTAATGGATGGAATGTAAATGTGATGACAAGAGCAGGAGCAGCTACTTTGAGCAGGAGCAGCCACTCATCCAGCCCTGTACTGTGTACCTCTTGGCTATGAGGGAAAAAAAAACACTTTTTGTTTAAGACACTACATTTTGCATTTTCTGATCCACCAACCTAGTGTGAACCCTAGAGTAATTTACGCACTAAGGTGCATAATAAATCTCTAAGTGGGGTACATACCATGCAGTAGTTTTCAACTATACATGAACTTAGTATTTGTTTTTCAAAACTAGTTAGGAATGTGCTACTTGAAATGCATTTTGGAAAACACTAAAAACACTTTTTTCAGCATCTCAGAATCCCAAGCTGTGTGGGACTCAACCCACAAGCTCTGCTTGTCCCCAGTTATTCACCCAACAGAGGCTTATAGAACGTAAACTATTCTCCCTCCAATACTTCTCTAAAAAATCCATTTCCTTTCCCTAAACCACTCATTTTACTTTACAACAGGCCACATACCCTATACTTCTAACTTTGGGAGTTTGTGTTCCAGGAAACCTTAAAGACAGAGTTGCCACATGCAGATAGATCCTCAATCCCAGAAGAGGCTAGTAATAGAAATTATACTGACAGTGAACAACCAGCCACTGGTGTCCTGACGGAAAAAGATTTATCCAAAGCAGATAAAGCCTCCTAAGCATAAGCAAGAAACAGTTCCAGGTCATGGAAAAGTTGTAATTAAAAAAGAAAATGTGCCCACAGCTAACATTATACTTAATGGTGAAAGACTAAAAGCTTTTCCTCTAAGAGCATGAACAGATCTAGGATGTGCCTTTTCACCTGTCATTTTCAACATTGTACTGGAAGTTCTAGCTAGGGCAATTAAGCAGAAAAGATTAAGAAGGCATTCAGAGGACTTCCGGCCAAGAGGGAGGTGTAGGTGGAAACACTGTGCTTCCTCACACAACCAAGTTTAAAGACAACAAAGTTTTAGTAACAAAAATGCAACCAAAACAGAAAATTGAACTGTACAGAAGTCCAGAAGTCCAACAACAATGAACCATTCAGCCAGACCAATAAGAGGGGCAGAGTCAGTGGCTGGCAGAGCAGGGTCATGTTGGAAAAGGTTGCAGGCTGACCCAGGAGCGCAGGCAGTGGTTGGTAGATCCCAGGTGTGGGGTAGCAACGGGCAGACCCAGTGAGGGCGGAAGGCAGCTGGCTGACCTTGGTCACACATTCATGCACAGATAAACCAGATGAAGGAGCGAGCAGTGAGACAGACCTGGTGGACCAGGGCCCCAGCAATGGGAATTTAAGCCTAAACACACCAATTGGAAGGATGTTCGGGATCAAGGTGCCAGGAGAAGCTCCCAGGCTCACAGAGTTTGTTGGGGAGACCCACAGGGTCCTGAAGGGTACAAAAGCCCACACACCCAGGCACCAGTGCCAGAAGGGCCCAATTTGCTTGGAAGCAGCAGAGGGGAGCAAAATCCAAGACACAGCAGAACAAACGCCATTGCCCCTCTCTGACCCAGCCCCCACATAAAGCATCACAACCCAGCAACCTGGGTTGCCCCACCCTGGTGAACATCTAAGGCTCCACCCCTCATATATAACAGGCATGAACAGACCAAAACATTATGGCTCAAGATCAGCTCAAAGTTCCAGAGCCAATACTTCTAAGCGACCAAGAGATAGCCAACCTATCAGATGTACAGTTCAAAACACTGGTGATCAGGATGCTCACAGAGCTGGTTGATTTTAGTCACAAATTCAATGAACAAATGAAGGCTAAACTAAGTGAAATGAAGGGAAATGCACAGGAAAACAATAGTGATGGAAAGGAAACTGGGACTCAAATCAAGGGAGTGGACCAGAGGAAAGAAAAAAAAATGACCAAACAGAAAAGAATGAAGAAACAGAATTCAAAAAAATGAGGAGAGGCTTAGGAACCTCCAGGACATCTTTAAACGCTCCAACATCCGAATTATAGGGGTACCAGAAGGGGAAGAGGAACAGCCACAAGTGGAAAACTTATTTGAACAAATAATAAAGGAGAATTTCCCCAATCTGGCAAAGGAAATAGACTTCCAGGAAGTCCAGGAAGCTCAGAAAGTCTCAAAGAAGGTGGACCCAAGGAGGAACACACCAAGGCACATCATAATTACATTAGCCAAGATTAAAATGAAGGAGAGAATCCTAGAAGCAGCAAGAGCTAAGGGGACAGTCACCTACAAAGGAGTTCCCATCAAAGTGTCAGCAGATTTCTCCAAAGAGACCTTACAGGCAAGAAGGGGCTGGAAAGAAGTATTCCAAGTCATGAAATCTGAAGACCTACAACCAAGATTGCTCTATCCAGCAAAGTTTTCATTTAGAATGGAAGGACAGATAAAGTGCTTCTCAGGTAAGATCAAATTCAAGGAGTTCATCATCACCAAGCCCTTATTATATGAAATGTTAAAGGGACTTATCTAAGAAAAAGAAGATAAAAAAGATGAACAGTGAAAGGACAGTAAACTCAGTTATTAAAAACCACACCTAAAACAAAAGCAAATTAAGAGGGCAGCTCGATCAGGAATGAAACCACAGAAATTAAGATCACATGGAGGGTTAGCAACGGGGGAGTGGGAGGAGGAGAAGTGGAGAGAAGGTACAGAGAATAAGTAGCATAGATGGTAGGTAAAAAATAGACAGGGGGAGGGCAAGAATAGTATGGGAAATATAGAATCTAAAGAACTTGAGACACGTGGTCATAAACTAAAGGGGGGGAATGGTGGGGGAGGGGGTGTGCAGGGTGGAGGGGAATGAAGGAGGGGAAATGGGACAACTGTAAGGGCATAATCAATAAAATATATTTAAAAAGAAGTAGAAAAATGAAAGCTTATAAAATACAGACTCCAGTTTGAATTTTATTTGCATACAAAAATATATTATAATGAGAAAAGCATATCACTGTTTCCAACTATATATAATTAATTACAAATATTTTCATAAAAGCATTTTAAATTACAGGAAAGCTATGTTTTAAGAGAAAATATAATATTAGCATGGGTGGTGTGTTCTAATATGCTGCAAGCAGGTAAACAAAGTCAGTTCCACTGGTGAAATTGCCCAGAGATGAGCCTGAAGGCTAGTTTTAGGACCAGCCTGAGAATGACCAGTTGGTAGGTGAGTGCTCATCTCTGTTCCCTCTGGCAGCAAATTCTGTAGGCGATTTTACCAGGCCCTCCAAGCTTTCTTAAACTTCTTTATGATGAAAGGACCCAGAACTTCTCCCTTTTTCACATACCTGTAAATAAGATAGTCAAGGTTATCTACTCACAAAAGTTTACAATTCCTATGCTTAACCACCACCTCAGACATGCATCAAAGCAACAAACTTAATGGCAGTCTTCCTACTTAATGTGCCTGATAAACTGGTATGATTGGTCAGCCAGCTGCAATTTCCATGAAGTAGACAGGCTTGTTATGAGGATCTAATACAAACTGAGTTGCAATTACAAAAATCTCTGTTAAAACAGGCCTTGGTCTTCTGATGTAGGCTGGCACAGTATGTAAGAAAATGGGCAATCAAATCTGCAGGCACCTGGGTGCGATGACTACAGAACACACAGACTTTCCACCTAAAATTTAGGTCTGTCTGAAATAGTGTTAACAGTTATTTTTTAATAACCAGCTCTGGATACATTTTTTTCATATTTCACCTAGCTATTTAGCAAAGCAAAACATAAAATATTTATTATGGAAGAATCAACTCTTTCATTGAAAAAGTGAGGAACTAGGACAAAATTCTCTAAGCCTGCTTTGTGACCTACAGCTGCTGAAATATTTGTATCAGAAGCTCTGCCTCATCCTTCTGGCTCCTGCAATCCTGTCCATTTGAAACAGAATGTGTAAATTCAGTCTCCCGTCCCTTCTTCTAGACTCCCTCCCCCTTGCAGTTGTAATCAGATATCTTCAGTTTTCAACAGTTTTGGTCACACCAAATGGGGCGTCATTGTGTAATGGCCAAGTGGGAAATCAGGTGTTATACACTTAATACAGGTCTTCCAATAACTGGCGTAGGTCTTTGGTTAGAAGCCCTCCCCAAGCCAACTCTGTCTCAGGACCCAACCCTCTGGAAGTCAGATGTCACCAAGCCCCTGAACCTATCCTGGGAAAATTTCCCCAACCCATGGGATGGAATCCTCTGGTTTGTCAGCATAATGCTTGCACAGCAATCAGCTCATTTCTTCTGTGAAAAGCCTGCTCCACCATTGTGGCAGTAAAGCTCTAAAATTGCTCTAACGACTATACTATTTCACTCTCCATTTCTCAAACAAAATGCCACGGTTGGCTGGTAGTCTGTTCTCATTGTCTGAAAAGGCATCAGTCTACTTTAAGGCAAGCTGGTCCTCCCAATTTCTTTCTGAGCCACTAGGGTCCTGTTTGGGAAGCCAAAGAGGCCTTATGGTGTAACTTCCTGCCACTAGGTAAGTTGGTAAACATTACTGCACTTTATCAGAAGTGTTGGTTAGTTTTCTGTTTGATTTTTAAACACATGCATATACTCACTTGCTAATGTTCTGTCAAGATCAGCAATAAAGTCTTCTAGCTCTTTTGTGTCTCCCAGTTTAGCTGAAAAACAACAGGTGGAGTTCAGTTTCCCCATATCAGAGACAGCTGATGACTCCCACGTTTCCCACCATTATGCGACCCTGGTTCACACTGCTGAATCATCAGCGATGTAGGTGAAGAGTGTTCTGTACCAACCCCAAGCATCTCTCTAGTGTTCACTTACAGTCAACTCAGAAACTTATTCTGGGGTGGGCTGGGATGGTAGTAAAAAACAGAAAACTGTACTTGAACAACAATTAAATAAATAATTTTTTTAAAAAAGAAACATTCTGAAGTATGGACTAAATGTTTCTTTCATCCCCTTCCCCTACCCAACAACTTGAAAGAACCACCTCCCTCCAAGGCCTTCAAAGTTTAGGGAGGAGGTAGCGGAGGTTTAAGGAGCAAGGAAGGAAGGTAAAAGGTTTTGATTTTCTGATTGTGTAGGATCTGAGTTATTAGTCTGAGTTATTGGACAGCCCCTGTGTGGAAGGGAACCCCGGATCCTTGAGTCCCGCTGCACTTCTCTCTCTGACACTTCGTTGTGCTGTCGCCTAGGCCCTCGGGGTCCCTCCAGTAGGAAATGCCTGAAGAGCCACCGGTTCTGTTCAGAGTGGTACAGGGAAGGCAACAGGAGGCTTCTCTCATCCCACCCAGGTGCCAGCAGGAGGTAAGGAGTCTTTACCCTGATTTTGATCCCTCTGCATCCTGAGATATATACTCTTTTCTGTGTATCTCACTTGTTTCTGTAGAGTTCATCACTTGTGCCTTCTCTGAAATGCATTATTAGATATTTGTATTAATTAACTCCTGCTGGCTACAAATGGCTTGTTGTTCTTAGCTTTTAAAATCAATTTTCCAGTAGGGCTTTGTTCCCCTCTTTAATTCCTACCTCTTGAGGATCAAGCAGCACATTTGGGCATGTCTTAAACCACTTTCTAGACTATTCAGTCTCTCTGCAGAAATTCAACGGATCTGTTACAGAGAGTGCTAGACAATGTCAGAGTTCCTGGCGGCTGCTAATATTGCTGTGCTGAGAGAATTTTAAAATGTCTCCTTTGAAAAAGAGGGAAATTCTGCCTTAATGCCAAAGTGATAAAAGTGATGGAATCTTCATATTTTTTAACTGTGTTCCATTTTTATTGCATTCTGCAACTATTTCCAGCAAGTATAATGTTTCTTAAGGAAAAAAACTCCTGACCTGGCTGGTGTGGCTCAGTGGATTGGGTGCTGACCTATGAACCAAAAGGTTGCCAGTTTGATTTCCAGTCAGGGAACATGCCGGGGTTTCGGGCCAGGTCCCCAGTTGGGGGCGTGCGAGAGAGAGAGGCAACCACACATTGATGTTTCTCTCTCTCTCTCTCCCTTACTTCCCCTTCTCTAAAAATAAATAAATAAATAGATAATTTAAAAACAAAACAAAACTCCTTTTGTTTTCAAAAGGGCTCTGTTCACTATAGCAGAACATTCAGCTCTCTAGCAGGGGATACTCTACTAGTTACAAAAAGTAAGAAACTGCATACATCTTTAAAAACTTCTAGGTCTATTAATATCACAGCAGAGACAGGCTGGACTACTATTCTGAATCATGTTAGATCATCACTTGTCTCATAACGATGACTCCATCTAATTGCTAAATTGGTAATCTGAAATCATTAGTTAAATAGTTTATGCAATAAAAAGAATCCTACTTTCTGCAAAGCCTAACTGCTGAGTTTTAAGTTCTAGAACCAGCCAGTTAGGGAGGGCACTGTCCTCTGGCACAGTTATGAGGACACCACAGGAGAGAAAGCAGAGTCTAGAGTCTACAAGCTTTCTTTCTCCCTGTGAATTTTGTTTGTTGCACTCTGCCCTGCTCCCCACCCCCCCACACACACTGTCCCCCTTATTATCTGATTTCATTTCTCACTGATCAAAATCCTGAAAAAAATAAATAAATTCCACTCTGGCTGGTGTGGCTCATGAACTGGGTGCCAGCCAAGTCCCCCATTGGGTCCATGTGAGAGACAACCTTTCTCTCACACACTGATGTTTCTCTCCCTCTCTTTCTCTGTCCCCGCCCCACTCCCTAAAAAATAAATAAATAAAATAACAAATTACATAAGATATTAGTGATCTACTTGCTTTGCATTTGGGAAAGATTAATTAAGGATCACGGGGAAAGAGAAAAGAAAATGAGAAGGGAAAAGAATAAGGAATTAAAAAACCTCAACTCCAACTAGTGAACTCACCTTTCCGAGCAGTGACAGTGGCAGAGAGCAGGGCAGGGGTGGAGTCTGTTGGAGAATTCAGTTTTTCATCACTGAAGCTGAAGCTGTTCCTATAAAGTGAATCTGCACCTTTTAGGAAAGAAAATGTAACTCGACTCATTAGGAATGGTTTTCAGTCTATAGTCTATTGATTAACCAACAGCTGATGTCCCAAAGAAGCAAAAGATATAAATTTCTAGTAAAGAAAACAGATTGATTTCCAGATTTTATATTTATGTCCCCAAATAATTTGAGACAGGAGAGTATGCTGGTGTGTATGTGTCAGTGTGTGTCTCCAACTGTATACACCAAAGGCCCTTCTTTCCTGAAAAAGGCAGGCTATGAGGGAGTCATCACCACCAGACCAGACTCCTCTGCAACACACAGCAGCCACTGCCCAGCTGCCTGCACAACACCAGGTTGGTTTGAGATCTTAGACATAAAGAACAATCTTTCCTAAAAAAAATGTCCTCTCTGCTCCTTGAACACCCTAAAGTATAGACATAAGGTTGAATCCCATGACTTAATAATGTTCCCTGCCTCTTCAAGAGAGAATTTTGTCATGTGCCTACACTCTAGTGATAAGGTCGATCATCAGAGATAAAGAGTTCTCCTCCTGTAGCTGTCTGTTACAGGCACCTCAAGCTATTTCATCAGCATACCCTTAAACACTAGAGGGATAGCATGGCAAAGTCCCAGAAGCAGGGCTGCACTGGGACTCAAGGAAACCACTCAGCCGCTGGGCACCTGAGTGCCCTGAAGCAAGACATTATCTCTGGACCTCAGCTTACTCATCTCAAAATGGAAAGATGGACTAAATAACCCATAAAGCCTTTCCAGCTCTGAAATTCTGAGATTCTATTTCTCTTGACTCCTGCCAAGAGAGAGAAAACCAACCCACAAGCAGGGTTGCCCACAGGCAGCCCAGCCGTGTGGCTGTGACGAGGACAGGAGCTGCTGGCTGAACTGCACCAGCGCGGCAGGCTCAAAGGCAGAGCAGACAACGGAAGCAGGATGTGGCCACTGAGGTCACAAGGGAGCAGTCTTCCTGGTTAAAACAAACACAAAGCCAGCCATGACTGTAGCAGAGATGAGCTCCAGAAAGGCCCTTCGAGTGACAGAAGAAAGCTGAATCATCAGGGCCTGGCCAGACCCCACTCCTCCAAGAGGATTGCTCACTTAATCCAATTACCTCCAGGTCAGGAGGGGGCAAAAACATCCTTCTTTGGTCCCCTTGACTAAAAGTGAACATGACTACACTACAATAGATATGCCCAGAACAAAACTGGCTTTCAGAAGCAGGAATTTCTGGTCCCGACAGAATTATCTTCATCCCTAAAAAGCTTATACAAGCTCTCAGGCACCTCACCTGGCTCTTTTTCCTCCTTCCCTCTTCTGCCAGGTAGCCCAGCACCCTGCCACCTTGTCTTCCAAGCCTACGCACCTATCTTGTCCACTTTTCCAAACGCACCCAACCTCCATACTCTTTTTGCCATTAAAGGTCCAGCTCACCACATCATTTTTCAGGGCTTTGCTGATGAGCACCTATTGAGATCCAAAACACTGAACCTCTCACATTTCCCCCAAAATATATTCCTTTAATTACTGGTCTGAAGAACTATGTGATCAACTAAGTTTGTAAAACACTGAGTACTCTTGGGATTCCTCTTGTGCATTTCCACTTTAACATCTGAGATGTCTTATGATAAAGAAAGCCCTATTTCCCAAGTTTACTTGGTCATGGGACACTTTTTTGTGGCACCCCTATTAATATTTCTCAGGAGCCTTGTACTCAGTAGAACTCAGCTTGCACTAAGCCTGCCTCTAGAGCAGTCTGGATTTTCTCAAGGGGAAGCCTTCCCCCTACATACACAGTAGTGTCCATGGCAGCCCTACACTGGAGTGTTACTCTTTGTCACCATGCAATGGTCAGGAGAATCACCACAAATTGGTGGGGGAAATAAGAGGCAAGACTTAGGGGCAGGAAACCCACAGAGGGCCCCAGGGAAGCAGGCCTTGTATTCAGATTCCTGAGCAAGAAGGAAAGAACATGAGGCCTTTGGCACATTCTCTTTGGCTCTGAAGAACATCCGAGAGCTTCACCCCAATCCCTGGCCCAGAGTGCCAAACCCAAAGAGTCGCTGTCCCAGATCTCAGTGGCCACACCTCTGCTCTCTATCTCCCAGAGACAGCTGGCCCTGGAGAGCCAGTTTCTCCCCCACACCTATTCCACCCTACCCTGCACCACAGGCCTCTTGCCCTGACTTTGGCCTTTCATCTCTATTCTGCTGTAGCTCTCCAGCAATTTTACATCCATGTATACTCATCCTTTGGCAGGGGAAAAAACACATGCATATAGACACATTAGCCCATATTCTGGCTCATTGAAATACCTCGATACCTCTCTCTTTCCAAGAGCTCCTATGCATACTTACTCCTAGGATCAAACTTGACTTTAGGCTCCAAAATGTTCAACCATCAAAAGGAAATGAACTCCAGCATCCTTGAGCCAAAACTGCCCACAGTTTAGCTCTACCCTGTGATAATATTCTACAAATGTCATTCATGAAAAAAATGAAAAGGACAACCTCAAAAGCCTCAAAGACACTATGGGCCCAGCAGAAGCTGCCACCATACAGATATGGGATAAGAGGCCATGTGAAAGCTGGGTGACCCCGCACAAGTCACTGCACCTCTGAGCCTTAGTTTCTTCTTTTGCAAAAGGGAAATAATAACTTAGATGCTCCGTGTATGGTATCTATGGTTTTCACAATTTTATTCTAACGTCCCTGGCAAAATGGAGGATGGAATATGCAGGAGAAAAAAGGTCACCACACAATAAGAATCAAGATTCTGGGCCCAGGCTTCTTCTCTTCTTCAGATAGCAGAGAAGTTCCTAAGAAATTTACCGTCAGGGGTGCCCTAGAACAAACCTGCCAAGAACAAACCGTTGGCACAGAAGTACCTCAAGCTCTAGTCCTCTCTTTACCCTTATCCAATAAAATCTCATATTACAGACTTTAATTAAGCACCTTCAGTGAACAAGATCTTATACCAGGCATTGTGATAAATTAAAAGGTGAGCAAAGCCTGACTTCCTGCTCTCCTCGCTCCCCTGGAATGCTTTTCCTTGCAAAATAGCCAGTTAGTCTAGTAAAATGACAGCAATGTGTTACTGGCTGATAGCATATTAATGTATTATTGCCCCACCCAGATATCAGGTGCTATTAACAGGGGCTTAAGGGACATATAACAGTGATGATTTGGAGAACTGTGGCAGGTGGCAAGACTAGATATTTTAAAGCCTTACACCTATTTCAATCAGCTCGAAAGCCCATCTCACAAGCAACTCAAAGCTTCATTAAAATGTCTTTGGCAACTTAGTGTGCTGAAGCCAAGGACCTCAAATTCAGGGACCAAGTTTCCTAAGACGATGTCATAAGATATGTAAGCACATTTAATATACAAACATCTAACTTTAGGAGTACCAACAGAGCCTGGGAAGGTCAGGTGCAAAAACAGAGCCTTGTTTTAAAGGTAGATGTGCTTTTTTTAGTTTAGGGGTAGGGAGAAAGATAATTTAGGGTTAGCACCCACATGTGCTAGTCCAGAGGAAAGTAAAACCACAGACAGTGAACCTTGTCCAGAGCTCCTGTAAATATAGAACAATTCCACACGTTTAAGGCAAGCAAACTATAGTAATTAACTGAGGAAAAGAAAGCTTTGGACCTGTTTCCCTTTTACCACAGGGAGTGGGAGTGAGTGGTAAATCTCCTCCTCAAAAATATAATTCTGAGAGCCTCACTGAAAGTGGGATAGAATAAGAAAGAGCCTTTTTCTCGGTTTCACCATAGTTGTCTCATCTTCCCTCCTGGGACTGCTCAGTCCCTGTCCGCACCTCACCAAGTGGCCTTCAGAGTGAGATCTGTCACCACCAAGAATTCCTAACACAGTAATAGGGCAAACTGAGAGCTCCTACCTCCCCATTCTTTCACGGTTTGAACAACTTCAAGTTCTAGTCTCAATGGCCCCTATGTTTGATCAGCCATATGCTACCCATCATGCTGGCACTCAGGATCCATAAGGTCCCATCTCCCAGGTCCAAGCTAGAATGGCCTAGACAAGGGTATACAGACATTCTGGGTCTTGCTCATACTAAGGAAGCCAGCTGCTCATCCTGCAATATCTGAATAGCCCTAGCATATCCAGTAAACTTCAGACTGTAAACACATTTAAGAAGTCATCATGTACACTTAGAGTTCTGAAAATATTGAGAAAATAATATAGTTTTTATATAACTTTAAACCAAATATATTTACAATTTCTGAAGCACCTCTAACCACCTTGCATAGCTCCAAACTGCAGTGCCCTTTTACTGCTGAAGTTAAAATGACTCCCACTACGGTCCCTGAAATTATGTGTCAGAACCCAAGTAGGGAAAAGGAACAAGCCTATTTTGATCACCCTCATTTGAACGCTACCCGTAATGTGAAGTTATCTTGCAATTGTTATTTTGGTCCTCTTCACATCTTAGGACTCCCTAAGTGGAAACAGGAAGGAGTATTTCCTTATTAAATATCCGTTCTTCTCTCCTATCTAAGTAACTTGTTTCTTTGGGTGGAAGAACTGTGTATTTTTCTCATTTGAAGGCAAGTAACCTAATCTTTTTTTATGAGAAAAGAAAGGGTTCTTCAAAAATCAGGAATGCAATGGGAACATCTTCAAAGCAATACAACTGTTAAGGGTCAAGTGAAAACCAAGATAACCTTGGTGTAGAATTTCATATGTTAACACTTTCATACAAGATATTGCCTCAATGTGTATGTGATCTTTGTGACATAGCATGATACATGCATTTTATTTTTTTAAATTTTATATATTTATCTTTAGAAGGGAAGGGGAGGAGAGAAGGAGAGAAATATCAATGTATGGTTGCTTCTGGTGCATCCCCCGCTGGGAACTGGCCTGCAACCCAGGCATGTGCCCTGACTGGGAATCAAACCGTGATCTTTGGTTCACAGGCCCATGCTCAATCCACTTAGCTACACCAGCCAGGGCGATACATGCATTTTAATGTTTCTTTGAAAGCATTAAACAGAGCAAATATTTCTTCCTAATCATGAGCTTATAGGCATTCCTAACTGCACTATAAAATAGCATTCATTCAATTTACAGCTAGAGAACCTGAAGCCCACTCATCACCCAGAGCCCTGACAGCACTGAGCCTGGGCTCCTCTGCCCCAGCCAGATGACTGCTACTGGAAAGAGACACCTGCAAACATAACGACTGTTGCTAAACAGGCACATGATCTGGGTCCACTGGAACTTGAAGTTTATTCTCGAGGACTTGGTTCCCATTCCAGCCAACAATCCACTGTGACAGAGCAAGGCCTTAGGGAGAGAGTCCATGTGGTTCTGGACTCTCCCACCATGTGGGGGAGAGAGTCCTGCTCTTTTCTCAGACAAACATCAGTAACAGTGGATTTATAGAACTGTGGTAGTGACCCTATGTGATAACACATGTAAGGCACAGTGAAGAGATCACTAATAATAATGGCTAATTAATAATAACAGTAATCACAGCAAGAACCTGGCAAAAATGACCTCGTATCATTATCCTGATGTGTCTCCCTTTTGATGAACTAAATTCAGTAGGACCTACCTCTCTCAAGCATTCTCTTCCGCAGAAAAGCATTAAACAGACAAATCAGACAAGTGAATATAACAAATGTCTGTGCTCAATTCTTAGTGGCAGTTAAGATACACATATTATGCTTCCCTAAGAAATTACTATTTAGATATACACTGCTTCTGCCAAGACTCCAAGCAGTCTTATGGGTGACCAACTAAACATTTGTCAAAAAGACCAATGTGATTGGAAACTTCTTTATACCCTCCCCATCCTAAACACCAAACTAAGGGTTAATTTAACAGTTAACAACAAATGCACAAAGCAGAATATACACACATACCCTAAGAACTACAGATTATTCTAAGTATGTCCCCCAAACCATTCAGACTGTTTCAAGTGCCTTCTCTTTGAGGCCTCTGAAAACAGATCCCAGATCTGAAACTCTACCCAGAAAGAGCGGCAGTCACCCATGAATGGGCGCTCAGACTTTATTCCAGCCAAATGCAGCCGTGGTTTAGAAAGGAGCTCTTCTCGCAATACAGCAGCCCTAGAGAGGCCACCCAGTTCTCTTTCCTGTGGGGGAGAGCATTTGTCTACCATGAATAACTTGCTCCATTACCCAGTAGAAGGAGATGTATTTCAGTTTGGCCACAGATACTAAGACAAATTTCAAAAGCTTTTTGACTTCTCTTTGAAATAAAAAAAAAAAAGCGGTCTGGTCATTTGCCACAAA
The DNA here is from genome assembly GCF_021234435.1 of Artibeus jamaicensis. Taxonomy (NCBI): domain Eukaryota; kingdom Metazoa; phylum Chordata; class Mammalia; order Chiroptera; family Phyllostomidae; genus Artibeus; species Artibeus jamaicensis. The sequence continues at coordinate 6,919,560 of NW_026521822.1, forward strand.
GTCCAAAAATACAAAATGGAAAATTAACAGCACACCATTACATTCCCTTTCACCTCTAAGCTGCAATTAGATCTAACCCGTGGGCAAGGTTGCCAAACAAAAGTCAGCTGGAACTCAGGTTTCTGACTCATACCCTGAAGGGTGGTAAGTGCCCTTTATCCCCTTTCAGGGAGACAGCTCATGTTTAAGTCTAGACTGAATCTTTGCCCTGTTACAAGGAACAACTTCAGATTTCAAAAGAAGAGAATTACAAGGAAAGGTCACTGACTTTACATCCAGAGTGGAGGGCAGCAAAGGGAGTGAAGCTCATGTTTGTAGCCATCTAGAGAGTGAGGTCTCAAGAATAACCCAGAATTGCTTCAAATTCACTTTGAAAAATAATATATAATCCAGGATTTGAAACCAACAATCTTGTAATACTGAAAAGTCACCAAATTTGCTGTTTGACACCTAAACAGATATCCATATTCCTGACAGAACATCTGAGTTCCTGAACCTTTAGTACAGAGAGAACCTGAAGTCACCAAGAAGCACCTCTGTGCCCATCTGCTCTCTGACTCCTTGCCCGGTCTGAGTGGGGAGGGAAAGCCAGTACTCCCCCCACAGACCTGCCTGAAGAGGGGCACTTCCTCAGCAGTGCCAGGAAATCTTTTAAAATTCTATGTAATGGAGCAGCAAGTCTGGGAGCTCAGGGCCAAAAGAAAGGGAAAGAAGTTATTTCAAAAATTTCAAGAACAGCAGTTTATGAGACCTTTCCTGGTTTCACAAATGTTTCAGTATTTTGCCCTTCCATGTCCCCTCCCACCACCACTCCCGTGGCACTTGCTCCACATCCTCTGAAAAGTTACTGCAAAGAGAGGAGAGAAGGGGGAAAAGAAGGGAGGACAGGGAACTGTGGAAAAGCTTGAGTCGCAGGAGTCCTCTCTGGCTGAGGCAGGACAAGCTGCTTAAACCTTCCTGACTCCTGACACCTGCGGGTGACAGGTAGACCAGCTTGCCCTCAAGAGGTCTCCCACGACTATGGCCAGTTTTTTGGCCCGCTGGGCCTACCGCCCTGGAGACTCAACTCTCCCAGCGCCCTAGAGACTGCTTTGAGCTGTAGGGCTTACTCCGCTGGGCCCTGCCCACGCCTGGGTTTACAGACACCCGAACTGAGACCCGCGCCACAGCAGCGCTCCTTCGTGGACGGGTGTGGGCAGTCCCTGGGGCTCCCGGCACCTTCCCGGGTGAGGACACACTTACTCTCGGAGTCGCTGAAGCCGCTGCTGTCGCTAACACTGGCGCTGCTCCGCCGCTTCATGTGCTCCAGATGCTCCTCGTAGCAGAAGTGGCGCTCGTGGAAGGGAGACGAGAAATCGGCCAGCACCGCGTCGAACTCGCACAGCGCGTCCGTCAGGTCCCCGGCGGCCGCGGAGTCCAAGGCGGGCGCTGGGGGCAGGGACCGTGGCTCAGGGGACGCGGACCGCGCGGCCGTCCCCAGAGGGGCCTCCCCCGTTCGCGGGGACAACTAAGTTTCACTGGGCGCTCGCCCAGTGACAGCCCCGCGGTCGGGACCGTCCTACTAATTTTTTAATACTCAACCAGGTCCGGACGCCGCGGGTGTTCCCGCGCCCACTTTAGAGATAAGGAAACTTTAGAGATAAGGAAACGGCCCCCGGCGGGCTGCGCGGCGGGCCAAAGGTCACCCGGGAAACCGCCCAGCGGGGCTCTTCCCCCCGGCGCCCCCGCAGGGACGCGTCCGCTCCAGCGGGGGCGCGCGCGAACCGGGGGCGGTGGGACGACTGCGTCAGGACGTGCGGGGGGGAGCGCCCGGCTCGGCCCCCGGCAGGCGCGGGCTCCAGCCGCTGACGACGAAGGGGGATGCGGCGTAAAGGGACGTGGGGCTTCGCCCTTCTTTCTCCGCCCACCCCGCCGCTGCACCCCCGACTTTGCACCCGCACCCCACTCACCTGCGGCCGCGGCGGCCGCGGGGCTGCCCTGCGCTGCGGGCGGCTTCATGGGTGCGCTCGGCCCGGCGCGCGTGGCGGGAAGTCCTGCGCGGAGCTGGCGCGGGAACCGTGGGACGCTCGCACCGTGACCACGGGGCTCCGAGGCTCGCCCTCACGCTCCGCCGGTCGCCTCCGAAGCGCAGCCCTCCCGCCGCGCCTCTGACTGCGAGGTCCACACGCGCACACTTTCCCCGCCGCCACCGCAGCCCCTGCTTCTTATAGTCGCGCCGGAGGCGGGGCTGGGCGGGGCTGCCGGGTGGGCCCCAGCCGCCGCTCCGGGGACGCCCCTGTCCCCAGACACCGCCCTCGCCACGCGCCCGCTGCGGAACCGCAGTGACTGGGAGCGGCCGCAGCCCAGGTTACAGCCCCAAATATTTACCCACCGCTTTCTCCGCGCGCCCCGGCAACCCAACCCACACAGATGTCTTCGTCATCACCAGAGACCGAAGGACTTTACCCCTCGGCCGAGCTCCGTGCTTCCCGCCACGTGCCCCGAACCTACTCTGGCCTTACTTTTCTCATCTGTGAAATCGAAATTCCGAGCCTCCCGAGTTCGCTGCGAAAAATAAAGTAGCCGAAAGCCGCGGGAGTCCCAGAGAGAGTCTCCTGCGCGCCCCACTCCGTTCCCCAAGGCAATGAAGAGTTGTGGGTGGAGAGGATGGGGGCAACTGGGACAGAAGCGGGTGGAGTCCGAGCGTATACGGACCTAATCGCCGCCAGCCCGGAGCCCAGGCGCCCCCGCCAGCCCACCTTCATTCGGGCAGGCTTGTTAGCGGGAGAAACGGCTGCGCTGGTGCAGAGACGACCGGCACCTCTCCGAGTCCGCACTACTGGACCACTCTGCCCAGCCGCCTGGGTGGGGGGCCAGTCCGGCTGCTCAGTGCGGTAGCTACTCGCGACAGGTGGCTATTTAACTATAAAACAATGAAGTGGAATTAAATGAAAAATTCAGTCTCAGCCCCGCTAGACGCAAATTAAGTGCTCAACGGCCATCGTCGCTAAAAGTTCTACTGGAACTCAGTTGCCAGGGCTTCTGGCCTCAGGGAGAAGTGAGACATCTTGTCCTGGTTATCAAGGGACCATGTTCAGTTCCAGAGCAACCCTGAGAGGTGAAAATATGTTCTACAAGTGGGGAAACTGAGGCACAGAGAGGCTAAATAGCCTTGGTAGTGATGGAAAGGCAGCCCTTGCCTGGTTCGAAAGCTGCCTTGGGCTTCCCCGCACCCTCCCTTCCACAGTGTAAAGTGAAGAACTGCGCAGACAGAAGAAAGAAGCTCCACATCAGGAAGCAGATAACCCAGGTCCTTAAAGCAACAAGACAGTGCATTTGCATCTTTTTTTAATCTTCACCTGAGGATACGTTTATTGATTTTAGAGAGAAAGAGAAAGAGAGAAACATCAGTGTCAGTGACAGAGAAACATCAATCAGTTGCCTCTCCTGCGTGTCCCAACCAGGAATTGAATCTGCACCCAACGTCTGTGCCCCGACTGGGAATCAAACCTTCAGCCTTTAAAAAATATTTTATTCATTTTTAGAGAGAGGGGAAGGGAAGGAGAAAGAGTGGGAGAAACATCAATGTGTGGTTGCCTGTGTCCCCTACTAGGGACCTGGTCTGCAACCCAGGAATGTGCCATAACTGGGAATTGAACCCGAGACCCTTTGCTGCACAGGCCTGTGCTCAATCCACTGAGCTGCACCAGCCAGGGTGAACCTTTAGCCTTTTGATATACAAGACAATGCTCCAACAGCTGAGCTGCCCAGCCAGGGCAAAGCATGCACACCTTTCATTTTGCCTCTTTTTTTCTTCTTTTCCCTACCTCCCTTTTAAAAATATTTTTTTCCTCTTTTTCTTCTTCATGTTCTTTGAGTTTCTACGGCACCCAGTGGTGACACCCTGGGCTAGCAGAGCAGCAGCCAGCCTGGCAGCTGAGACCATGGAAAAGACTTTCAATACAGTTCTCCCTCCTTGGCCAGGGCTGGATGCAGGGTGGTGGATACCTGAGCCCAGTGCTTGCATGGTGGCTCTGGGTCCCCGTCAGCTGAAGAGCCAAGCTGATCTTCAAAAGAGCCTACAGAACAGCCCCAGTTTTCAGCAGCTGTGTCAGTTTACTGAGAGACTGACAATGAAGACAACCTCATCTCCACCAGGAGAGGTTGGTTGTTGGCTGTTGTCATCTGCACCCAAGCACTGGGGAGATGGCTAAGCAAGGTCCCCAGCTCAAAGTGTCACCTCCAGGATGGGTGGCACTTTGGTTATGGAGGACTACTGCTTTCTCTCTCTTTCCTAATAATAATTTTAATATACAGGGAGATACGGAAGATTGGGTAATAGCACTCCGTGTAGCCACCACTGAAAATTAACATGTTAACATTTTGTTATTTTTGCTTCAGATAAATTTTGAAGTATAACTTACATACAACAAAGTGTGCAAATAGTGAGTATACAGTATGGTAAATGTTTACCTCTGTAATTACCATCTAGATTAAGATGTAGTATTTTATCACCACCCAAAATGGGTCCTTATGCCATTTTCCAGTCAATAAGTAACCCCTATGGTAACTCATTCTGAATTCTGTCACCAGGGATTAGTTTGCCAATTCCAAACTCGTCAAACAAAGTCAGCCCGTGTGTTCTTTCATATCTGGCTTCTTTTGCTTAATATAATGTCCATTAGATTTATGCAAGTTGTTGCAGTATTAATCCATCTGCTTGCTGGTGGACATTTAAGTTGCTATTTTGTTGTTGTTGATGCTGTTATTGGTGGTGGTGTTGTTGTTACTTGAAATAGTGCTGCAATGAGTATTCTTTCACCTGTCTCCTGTGTACATGACTGTGAGTCTGTAGGACATCCATCTAGACATGGAATAATCAAATTGCTTTAATTATCTCTAGTCATTGACTAATTAAAGCTGATATGAACATCCCTGTACATTTCCTTTGATGCACATAAATACTTCTCTTGGGTTTATACCTAGGAGGGAAATTCCAGAATCACAGGAGAGGCATGCACTTAGCTTTCAAACACATTACTTTCTGGAGTAGTTAAATGAATCTCACTCCCAGAAGTGTGTGAGGATTCCAGTTCCATATTTATGTCAACATATGATAGTGCTAGACTTGTTCATTTTAGCCATTCTGATGAGTGTGTACTGGTACTTACTGAAGTTTTATTTGCTCCTTCTTCCTGTGGCTTTAACTTTCATTTCCCTAAAAAGTAATTAAATTGACCACTTTCTTATATGCTTCAAATACTTGTTAATAAGAGAAATTAAAATAGTGCAGATAAAGTTGAATCCCCTTCTCCCTACTTTCAGTCCTGTTTTCCTCCCTCCCTCCTCAGAGGCAGTCATTACCATGAATTTATAAGTACCCTACTAGCCCATGTTTTTATACTTAAACTATATCTATATGTTTACATAAAGATTATACTATTTACACAACCACTTTCATGTTGCAATATGCTTTGTTTTCACTCAACATTATTTTCGCATATGTTGATACATACAGATGTAGTTTACTCATTTTATCTGCCAAGTAGCATTCCATTGAATGACAATGGCATAGTTTATTTATCCACTCTTCAGTTGATGGACACTTGAGTTGTTTCCAGTCTTTAACACAAAAAATACTACAGTCATCCTGTTACCTATCTCTTAGTGTACACACGTGAGTCCACTTCTGCATTCATCTTGATTCCTTCCCTAGAACTAGATGAAAAGCAAAGTTAAATCCTTGGTTTCTTGAGCCCTGTGGCTGGGTTTGTTTTTATTCCAGAGCATCCTAATAGTCCACAGCCACCCGACCACAGTGACAAAGATAAGTGACCTCACTGTTCAAGTGTGACCTTGGCCCTCATTGAGGAGGGGTGGGAGCACTGTCCTTCATGAGCCCAGAACCTTAATCAACCATAACATCCTTACACTGGGATTTATACACATCTCAGGTTCTAAAAGTTCATTCAGTCACACAGGTCACGTTCGAGAATAAAAACAAGGTAGCTTATGATTGTGAAACAGGACAATCACAATTTCTTACGTTTTTAAAGACTGGTTCAGTTGCCATCTGTTCCTCCTGTGCATTGTTAATCACTCTTTCCTTAAAACTTGTCCTGAATACTCACCCATGTAACAGCTTCACCTCATCATTCTTCTCAGGGCCCTGTTGAATCCCTCCCCTGTATGTGTAACTAAACTCTGAGGTTCCCTACAGGTCTCTCATTGACCTTTTCTTCTCTATACTCTTGCTGGGCCATCTCATCCTCTCTCAAGATTATAGCTAACATTTATAAGCTCTCAAATATCTATTTCTAGACCTGAATTTTCCCCCCTCAAGTTACTTATAGCCAATCACCTATGACTCTCTGCCTTTCTCTAAAGACACTCTGTGAAAGAAACTTCCAGTTGTTTCCTATATCAGATCTCCCCCTCCTATTTAGCAATAAACAGGTAGGCCCAGGGATTCCTGAAATAAAGATTTCCTAGCCTCCCTTGCAGTTAGGAGTGGTCGTGTGACTAAATTCTGGACCTTAGAGCAGAGGTATCGTATGCAAACTTCTGGAATGTATCCTTAAGGGAAGGAGGGCAGACGCCTGTTTTTTTTTCTGATGGATGGAAGGCAGGCATGAAGCTAGATTTTGCACCATGAGGTGGAAGACATGTACTGAGGATGGCAGCAAAAAGACAGAAGAAACCTGGGTCCCTGATGTCGTGGAGATGCCATACCAAAAATTCTGGAGTACCAACACATACATGAGAAAAATAAAATAAAATGTATGTTTTGGTTTATTTTGTGTAAGCCTCTCTTTGGGGAGTTTTTGACCCTCCAATTGAACCTAATTCTAATACCTCACACAAATCTCACCAGGAACTCTTCAATTCTGGATTTGTAAGTTTAAAAAACAGTCATTTTTTATTGCTTAAGCCAGTTTGAGTTGTATTTCAGTGACCATATCAGTTTTCTAGAGCTGCCACACAAGCTACCACAAACTAGGTGGTTCAAACAACATAAATGCATCCTCTCAGTTCTGGGGGCTGGAAGTCCAAAACCAAGGTGTCAGCAGAGTTGGTTCTTTCTGAAGGCTATGGGGAAGAATGTGCTCCATGTCCCTCTCCTGGCTTCTCATGGTTTAGTGCCAATATTTGTCATTCCTTGGCTATAGATGTATCACTTTGTAGATGAAGTCTGCCTTCATCTTCACATGGCCTTTCCCATGTGTCTTTGTCTATGTCTTTTCTCATTTTCTTGTAGGGCACCAGTCATGTTAGATTCGGGTCCACCCAAAGGTAAGTACGACCTCACTTTAACTTGACTGCATCTTCAAAGATCTTATTTCCAAATAAGGTCACATTTGCAGGTACTAGAGTTTAGAATGTCAACATATTTGGGAGTATTACAACTCAACCTAGATCAGTATGTAAAGCTCAAAGTTAACTTACAGTAACCAGAATCATCTTAAAGAATAGTTACACTACCTGATTCTAAGACTTTTCTATAAAGTCACAATTATTAAAATCGTGTGATATTGGCCAAAGATTGGCAAATAGACCAAATAACAGAATGAGTTCATAAATAGATATACATGTATGTCATTAATTGATTTATGAGAAAGGTGTAAATGCAATTCGATAAGGAAATAAAGGTCCTTTTAACAGCTGTGAATAACTAGCTATCTATACAGAAACATATGTACCATAACACCTACTACACCCTACACAAAAATTAATTTAAGATGGATCATAGCTAAACATAAAAGCTAAAACTATAAGTTTCCAGAAGAAAACAAAGGAGAATATCTTCACAACTTTGATGTATCTTGAGAAATCAGACTACATCAAAATTTAAAACTTTTTCATCAAAGATACTATTTTTTAAAAAAAAAGCAAGTCGTAGGCTGAAAGAAAACATTGCAACACATATATCTGACAAAGGACTTGTTTTTAGAACATGTAAAGACCATTTACAAACTAATAATAATAACAAATAACCTAGTAAAAGTAAAAGATGGACAAAACACTAGAACACACATCTCATAAGAGAAGATATGTGAATGACCAATAAACACCCAAACAGTCAAACCCCGTGATCTAGCGACTCTCCTGCATATTTTCCCAAAAGAAATAAAAGCCAATATAAGAATGAATTTTTATTCATAGTAGTCCAGCACTGGTAACAACCCAAATGCTCATCAACAGAGGACTAGACATACAACGGTGATGTGTTCATACACTGGAACTCTGCTCAGCAGCAGTAACGACAAACTACCGACACACACAAGGACACGGGTGAATCTTAGAAACATTATGCTTGCAAGAGCACTGTGGTAGGTGGAATAATAGCACCTCCAAGATGTCCAGGTTCAAATCTCTGTAATAGCATGGAAAAGGGCCCTTTGTGTGATAAAGGGTACAGACGTTGAGATAGGGAAATAATTCTGAATGAAGTGAGTCCTTAAAAGCAGAGAACCTTTCTTGGTGATGGTCAGGGACACTTGTGACTTAGAGGAATTGTCAGAGACGTTCTGTTGCTGGCTTTGAGGATGGAGGAAGAGGCCAAGGAATTCAGGTGGTCTCTAGACAGGAAAAAGGCTAGGAAAAGACTTTCCCCTACAGACCGCAGAGGGGAAGCCAGCTCTCCCAACATTTTCACTTTGGCCCACTGAGACTGTAGGACTTGTAACCTTCCCCCCAACAACCAGTAAAATAATAAATTTCTGTTGTTTTATTCAGTTAAGTTTAGGGTAATTTGTTATAGCAAACAACTAGGAAACTAATAAGGTGTACTCTTTTGATCCCATTTATATGAACCCAAGTCTAAAAAATAGGTAAAACTGATTTGTCGAGTTCTAAGTCAGAGCTGTAGGGAATGGTTACCTGTAGGGAAGGGCACACCCCAGTGAAGTGGTCGCAAAAGAATTTTCAGAAAATGTCTGTGACTTTATTTGGGTGATGGTTACATGGGTATATACATTTGTCAAAATTCATTGAATTGTACATATGAGACTTAGGTAGTTTACACAAAACAGGCCTCCATAAAAAGTAAATTGAAGCAGGCGCACCCATGCAGGTGGCTTCCCTGATGATTAGGATCTCCTATTTACAGGCTCCCATCTACTCTTTTCAAGGGCAAGCACGCACCCTTGTCACTTGCCAACCCATAAAATCACCATCCTACATCCAAAATACCATTGCTTTGATCATGCTAAAAAGTCCCAGGAAAGCATAGGATTTCTCTGGCAAACAGATGTAACTGGCATCTGTTTGGAGGAAAGAGAAGCAACTCCAGCACCTGACGTGTATCAGACATTTCGCATTCTTCCTATTCAGTCCTCTTGACAAACCCACAAAGGTGATATTAGGATCTCCATTTTACAAATGAGGGTACGGAGGCCCACACAGCTAAGAATCTTTCTGACATGACTCAGCTAACAGGAGACAACACTTCACTCTACATCTGTTTAACTCCCCGGGTTGACCCTTTTTCAATGATCCCAAGTTACCTCCCTCCCATACTTATTCCTTAGACCCTGGCACAGTACCCGGGCTTCCTGGCTCTAATCCACTTAAGCCTGAAAACCTGTGATGGGGGAAGCAGTGTAGCTCCTTCCTTGCCCGGCTAGAGCAGATCCAGGGTAATCGGTCATAAGAAAGAGTTCCTAAAAGTTCTGTGAAGCCTGCTTGGCTAAGAGTGCTTTCATTCAGGGACTTCCAATGACTTATAAGAAACAGAGAGATGAATGTAAGCAGAACAGTCCAAGGTTCAGGGCCTTCTGAAGAAGGCTCAGCTGAGACTGAAAATAAAACCCCAGCTTTTTTCATAATTGCCAAAACCTGAAAACAACCAAGATTCCCTTCAGTAGGTGAATGGACAAATAAACTGGTACAGCCACACTATGGAATATTATTCAACACTAAAAAGAAATGAATTATCAAGTCATGATAAAACATGGAAGAAACTTAAATTCATATTAGTAAGTGAAAGAAGCCAATCTATGACACCCTGGAAAAGGTAAAACTATGGCATAGAAAGACCAGTGGTTGCCAGGGGTTAAGGAAGGAGGGATGAATAAGTGGAACACAGAGGGTTTTTAGGGTGGTAAAACTGTTCTGCATGATTCTGGAATGGTGAATACATGTCATTACACATTTGTCCAGACCCATAGTGTGGGGGCAACTTTGCCAGCAACTCCCCCCGTCCACCACAGATGAAAGTAACACTACCAAGACATGATCTGCTTGGGGAGGAGAGGTGGCCAATCTCTCAGAGAAGAAAGGCTAGGAGCCCCTTCCTCAATGGCTTTTATTGGGTTGTAATACACAGGAATACAGGGGGTAAGGACCAAACAGTAGATAACATTTCAAAGAAATCTGAGGGCTTAGTCTGAGTCAGTGTCTGTCAGGAAAGGGGATTGCAGAAACTCTGGGAGACATACTCATTTCCTGCTCGAACCTTTATCATATGAATGAAAGCACTCTTAACAAAGCAGGCTTCACAGAACTTTTAGGAACTCTTTCTTATGACCGATTACCCTGGATCTGCTCTAGCTGGGCAAGGAAGGAGCTACACTGCTTCCCCCATCACAGGTTTTCAGGCTTAAGTGGATTAGAGCCAGGAAGCACTTCTCCCAGAGGACATGGGGACTTGGGCTATGTCCAAATAGCCAAGGGGCGAGGGTCCATCACTCTCTTCGTTGCAGCCCCCCGAATCCATCCATGATGGCCTCCCAAGTGATGGTGTCTGGCTTAGATTGCCCCTCCTCTGAGGAGTCGTACCTATCTCTGACTAACCAACTATGCACACTGGGGGCAGGGGGAGTAAGCAGAAGCAGCGTTCGCTACCAGAGACAAGCTTTGTCCCCTTATAGCTCGCATTCCTGAGGTTGCTCGCTCATCCTTAGCCATGGGGGGCAGTTACAGCTGCCCAGCATGAAACCAGGCAGAGCAGTTCCCAACACCATAGATTGTACAAGAGTGAACCGCAGTGTAAACTGTGGATTTGGGGTGAGGATGATAAGTCAGTGTAGGCTCCTCAGCAGTAACAAAAGTACTGCTCTGCTGAGGGATGTTGACAGTGGGCAGGCTGTGCTTGTGTGTGAGGGAGGTATCTGGAAAGTCTCTGTACTTTCCACTCAATTTTTCTGTGAACCTAAAACTTCTCTAAAGATTATTTTTAAAAATAATAAATAGGGTCATGTCAGAGAAAACAAGAAACATTTAGAAAAAGAAAAATACCTCAGTATGATTCTTTATAGCTTTTTCTCAATATGATTGACATACAATAAACTACAGATTTAAAGTGAACAGTCTGATGGGTTTTGACTTCTATTGACAAGATAGCGAACATAGGCACCACCCTCAAAGATTTCTTCCTGCCCCGTGACAGTCCTTTCCTGTGCTATCCTGTCCCTACCCCACTCTCAGGCACCACAAATCTGCTTTCGTTTCACTCTAGATTAGTGCATTTTCTAGAATTTTATATAAATGAAACACATAGTATGTAATCTCTTTCTGTAATTATTTAGAGATTTATCCATGTTGTTGTATATCAACAGCTCACTCCCATTTTGCTAAATAATACTGCATTGTATGGATATACCACCTGCTGACAGACATTTGGACTGCTTCTTATTTGAGCTATGACAAGTAAAGCTAGGATACAGCTATGGGCTGATGTTTCTCTTGGGTAAATACCTAAGAGTAGAAAGACTTGATCGTATGGTAGGTATGTGTTTAACTTTCAGCTCTTAAGGGAAGAACAGGACTTTAATGTGATTTTAAACCAAAACAGCCCACAGCATGTCTCAGGCACTTTCCAAGCAGAAGCTTCCCTACAGCCAGGTTCAACAACTTTTTGCTGCCACCATCTGGGGAGCAAAAAGAGAGGAGAGCCATTCCCAGAAATCTATTTCTAGGACAAGGATCTGCTTTCTCTTGCTCTCTTCAGTAATGCTGCCCCCAACCCCATCATATCCACAACCTATAGCCCTTTCAAGGACTACTTACCTCATTTGATTACAAGTGAGGAATTTCAGAGTAATTCAAACCACAAACATAATTCAGTGGGGAGGAAAAGGAATGTGGGCTTAAATCTACTTCTGACCAAATGTAGTATCCTAAGGTCACAGAGAAAGAACTTCAAATGCTAGAAATAAGCTAGCACCCTGTTTACAACCAAAACTAGCTTTGCAAGCTGTAAAATGTGTCAAAGATGTTTTTTCTCTAGTGCCTGGCACACTTAATTTCTCTAGTACCTGGCACATTTAATAGTGCCTGGTATATACTTAATTTGCATTTGAACGAGTGAGTAAGTACATGAATGACTACCATATATATTCCCCTAATTAGTCACAGTAACAGTGAAGATGCAGTTGGTTCGTGGCAAAAGCACTCAGTGAACTAGCAGTCAGAAGACCAGGACTGTGGTACTTACTTGCCTTGCTATTAAACTAGCTATGCACCATGGGCAGGACCTGGAACCTTTCTAAGCCTCAACTTCCTATATTTAAGGAAAACAACCTGGCCTTTTAAGCTTTAGGGACATTTAAATAAGATGACACATGCAAAAATCCTTTATAAACTGTCGGTGTGCCACAAATGTAAAATGCCTGGATGTACAAATTTATTTGCAAATGCATTAGCAAATAAAAACATTTATGCAATATGCCTTTTTCTTACACTGTCTTCTGAAAACTCAAATCTGTCTCATATTAGAGACTTCCGCCAAGATGGAGGCATAGGTGGATGTGCCGTGCCTTCTCACACAACCAAGTTTAGAGACAACTAAATATTAGCAATAGAAAACACAGTCAGAACACGGAAAATTGAACTTTTCGGAAGTCCGTTAACTATAAATTCTTCAGCCCGACCGGTAAGGGGCAAAACCAGCTGCTGGTGAAGCAGGGTTGCACAGGAGGACTCGGTCAGATGGACTCAAGCGCGTGGAATCCAGACGCGCAGAATCCAGGTGCAGGGTTAGACCTAGTGAGCGACCGAACAAGCCACCAGGCCTGCGACCGCGGGGGGAGACAGCGGGGGAGCAGTGCTGCGTGTTGACTGTGGTCGCACATTTGTGCGCGGGTGGACAGGCGAGGGAGTGGGCAGTTAGACCGGGGCCGGCGGGTCCCCGTGGCAGGCGGCAGTGGAGGGTGCAGCCATTTCCCTGCTCTGACCCCACCTCCACATTCAGCGTCATAACTCAGCGACTCTGAGTGGCCCGGCCCTAGTGAACCACCAAAGGCTCTGCTCCTACCCAGCGGTGCAAAACAGTAGAGGGTGCCGCCATTCCCCTGCTCTGACCACACCCCCACATACAGCATCACAACCCAGCGACCTTGGAGTCCAAGGCGCCGCTTCTCACACTTAAAGGACCCAAACAGACCAAAAATGGCGCAAGAAGATCTCAAAGCCCCAGAGCCTATAAATCTAAGCAACGAAGAAATAGCAAAACTCTCAGACGCACAGTTTAAAACACTGGTGATCAGGATCCTCACAGAACTGGTTGATTATACCCACAAATTAGACAAATATATGAAGGCGAAACTAATTGAAATGAATGGAATTGCACAGGACACCAATAGCAATGAAAAGGAAACTGGGACTCAAATCAAAGGAGTGGACCAGAAGAAAGCAAATAATGGCCAAACAGAAAAGAGTCAAGAAGCAAGAATTCAAAGAAATGAGGAGAGTCTTAGGAACCTCCAGGACATCTTTAAACGCTCCAACATCTGAATTATAGGGGTACCAGAAGGGGGAAAGGCACAGCCACCAGTGGAAAACTTATTTGAACAAATAATAAAGGAGAATTTCCCCAATCTGGCAAAGGGAAATAGACTTCCAGGAAATCCAGGAAGCTCAGAGAGTCCCAAAGAAGTTGGACCCAAGAAGGAACACACCAAGGCACATCATAATTACATTAGCCAAGATGAAAATGAAGGAGAGAATTCTAGAAGCAGCAAGAGATAAGGGGACAGTCACCTACAAAGGAGTTCCCATCACACTGTCAGCTGATTTCTCAAAAGAGACCATGCAGCCAAGAAGGGGCTGAAAAGAGGTATTCCAAGTCATGAAATCCAAAGACCTACATCCAAGATTGTTCTATCCAGCAAAGCTTTCATTTAGAATGGAAGGACAGATAAAGTGCTTCTCAGATAAGATCAAATTCAAGGAGTTCATCATCACCAAGCCCTTATTATATGAAATGTTAAAGGGACTTACCTAAGAAAAAGAAGTTAAAGAAACATGAACAGTGAAAGGACAACAAACTCACAGTTAACAACCACATCTAAAACGAAAGCAAACTAAAAGGACAGCTAGATCAGGAGTGGAAACATAGAAATGAAGATCTCAAGGAGGGTTAGCAACAGGGGAGTGGGAGGAGGAGAAGGGGGGAGAAGGTACAGAAAATAAATAGCATAGACTGTAGATAGAAAATAGAAGGGGGGGCAAGAATACCATGGGAAATATAGAATCTAAAGAACTTGAGACACATGGTCATAAACTAAAGGGAAGGTGATGGTGGGGATGGGGGGTAAGGTGGAGGGGAATGAAAGGGGGAATAGAACAACTGTAACAGCATAATCAATAAAAAAATAAAAATAAAAAAATCTGTCTCATATTTAGCATGACATTGTTAGTGAGTTAAGGAAGATCAAATTTTTGCCAACCATAGTAAACCAAGAAGCTGAACCACAAAGAGGTTAATTGAACTTCAAAGATCACACTTGGAATCATTTTTCAGACAAATCCGAAGCAGGCCTTACTTCCTGAGGGCAAGTTCATGTCCTTTGTCTACACAATTCCCCCAGTGTTGCTCTCCACTCTTGTACAACTGACACTCCCAAGTCTGGAGACTGGCTTAGTAAATCTACCTGGAAAGTGAAAGCTAATTTCTTCCTCACACCACAGAGGATTATTAACTTCTGTGCTTGATTATTTTGTAAGTGTGTTAGTTAAATCTTTTCAGATAAAGACCACCTAGTTCAAATACGCAGTCCAACATTATTAGAAGAAAATAAAACTAACAGCAAGAGATTCTTTCTGACACTGTCAGAAGAAAAAAAGAGACTATAAAATTTAAAATTCTTCAGAATGGGCCAGATCCTCATCTGACAATTCCTTGTCCTCCCCTGCCTCTCCCCACTACTCAGAATTAATTTAGGATGAATACCTTATTTGGGTTGTGGTTGGAGAACATCATTGTAGATGTGAAGTGGTAAATCATGACCTCCTAAGGACTAGACAGTGGATTCTCCATCTTCTGTATTCCAATGAGATTATTCTTCCCTGTGTTCTAACACAGGTGCTTACATGACTAGGAATTAATAAGTGAACAAACACACAAATGAGGCTTTGTGGAGAGAAGTATAGAGAAAAATGCAAATTTCCCTTTCCTTCTGAATAGCATCCTTCACCAGAATCTTCTGGTAGAGGAAACTTTGAGATCACCATACTAATTGCAATGATACACAAATAAGGCAATGATACGTTTTCAAAAACAAAAAAAAAAACAGACCAGCTACAGGGGTTCCCAGGGCTGTAGAAGCAACACTTCTCATGACCCACCCCCCACTCACCCCTTCACTACTCCAAGTGAGAGAAGGAATTCATCGTCAAACTGTCCCCATCTCTCCCTACATGATACATTTGTCCTCATGAAATACTATTCAAGGTGATCTTTTAAAAAAATATTCAATGATCTCTGAATTTTTATTGGCCTCCTACACCCCCAAGGGGTGCTCCTCTTCTACTGCCTTTGATGCCTCATAACTTTGGTGTCATTGACTGGAGACACCACCTTGCTCTCCACAATTCTGCAGGTGGTGGTCTTTTGGATGGATTGTATGGAGTGGCTGTTGTCCATGGCATCACCAAGATTTAAGTCCTCCCCTTCTTCCAATAGGTGGTGGTAGGTGGCAATCTCAGCCTCCAGCTTGACCTTGATATCAAGCAAAGCCTCCTATTCCTGTGCCTGGCACTGTCCCTCTGCCTACACCTGGGCCAGCTCTGACTCCAGGTACAGCAAGATCCCATTGAGCTGTTCCATCTGCCTAGCATAGCAAGTCTCCACTCCCTCAGGCTGTTCTCCAAACTGGTCTTCAGATTTCTCATCAAATCCAAGTCGATCTCCAAGAACTGCACCGTATGTCTTAGGTCTGTGAGTGTCATCTCAGCTTCTCTTATCTCAGTGGTCTTAGAGGTGACCACTGTGGTGCTCTCGTCAGTCTGCTGGGACCAGTACTTGTCTAGTTCCTCTGGGTTCCTCTGAGCCATCTCATCAAACTAAGCCTGGATGTCCACCATGATCTTGCCAAGGTCCTGAGATTTGGGGGCATCCAACTCCATGGTCAACCCAGAGTTGTCAACCTGGCTTTGTGGATCATTTACTTCCTCCTTATTGTTCTTCACGAAGAGCAGTTCCTCCTTAAGAGCCTCAAACTCCGTCTCCAGCTGCAGCCAAGTGACATTGATGTCATCAGTGACCTTTCCAAGGCCATTGATGTCACTCTCTGCAGATAAGCACATGGCCAGCTCTGTATCATACTTGACTCTCAAGTCATCAGGAGCAAGTCAGACATTGTCAATGTGCAAAAGGACATGGGCATTGTCCACAGAACTTGCAAAGATCTGAGCCCTCAGGTCCTCAATGGTCTTGCAATCATACCCCAAATCTCCAGCCTGGGGTTCCTTCTTCTCCAAGTGTTCCAGGATTTTGCTCTCAAATCTCTAGGTTTCTCACCCTCTCTAGGTAGGAGGCCAAGTGGTCATTTAAGCATTGCCTAGCCTCCTTCTTGCTCTGGGTTCCTCCTGTGCCTTCCAGGCCCCCAGTCATCCCCACAGCCAGGCCCCCGGATCTCCAGCCACCCCACATGCTGGTGGAGTGGGACTTGGAGATCCAGAAACCCGAACCCCTGGTACCACTATAGACACTGCACACATTGCTGGCCAACCAACCCGGTGGCTGAGCAACTGCATGGAGCCCAGGGTCCAGTAGTTTAGTGGAGAAGCTGAAGAAGATGCTGAAGTTTATATCCAGGAAGGAAGGCAAGAAGCCGAGACTCAGGTTGAAGCAGCAGTCAGAAGTACCTTTTGAGAGGAAAATGTAGTCTAACTAAAACTTTTTTTAAATCAAGAGTTTGGGTAATTTTGCAAGAAAAAGACACATTGAGGGACTTCTGGCCAAGATGGAGGCATAGGTGGAAATACTGTACCTCCTCGCACAACCAAATTTAAGGACAACAAAGATTTAGAAAGAAAAACACAACCAGAACAGACAGAAAAATTGAACTGTACTGAAGTCCAACAGCAAGGAACCATTCATCCAGACCAGTAAGAGGGACAGAGTCAGTGGCCGGCAGAGAGGGGTCGCCACAGGGAAAAGCAGTGACTGTCAGACTGACCCAGGTGCGCAGGCAGCAATTGGCAAATCCTAGGCACAGGGTGGCAAAGAGCAGACCCAGTGAGGGTGTAAGGTGGCTGGCTGAATGCGGTCACACATTCACACACACATAAACCAGGTGAAAAAAAAACGAACGGTGAGATAGACCGCACAACCCAGGGCCTCAGTGATGGGAATTAAAGCCTAAAAGCACCAACTGAAAAAACTTTCAGGGGTTGAGGTGCCTGGAGAGGATCCTAGCCTCACAGGAGAGTTCATTGGAGAGACCCACAGGGTCCTGGATTGTACACAAGCCCACCCACCTGGGAATCAGCACCAAAAGGGCCCAGTTTGCTTATGAGAAACTGCAGAAGGGACCAAAATCCAAGAGAGAGCAGAACAAACTCCATTGCTCCCTCTCTGACCCCACCCCCAGTCACAACCCAGCAACTGGGTTGACCCCCCCTGGTGAACACCTAAGATTTCAACCCTCATGTGTAACAGGCACAAACAGACCAAAATATTATATCTCAAGCAGAAGAACAGCTCAAAGCCCCAGAGCCAATACTTCTAAGCGACCAAGAGATAGCCAACCTATCAGATGCACAGTTCAAAACACTGGTGATCAGGATATTCACAGAACTGATTGCTTTTAGTTGCAAATTACATGAAAAAATGAAGACTCTGCTAAGTGAAATGAAGCAAAATGGACAGAAAACCAACAGTGATGGAAAGAAAACTGGGACTCAAATCAAGGGAGTGGACCAGAAGAAAGAAAGAAACAACCAAACAGAAAAGAATGAAGAAACAAGAATTCAAAAAAATGAGGAAAGGCTTAGGAACCTCCAGGACATCTTTAAATGTCCCAACATCCAAAAATTATAGGGGTACCAGAAGGGAAAGAGGAACAGCCATGAGTGGAAAACTTATTTGAACAAATAATAAAGGAGAATTTCCCCAATCTGGCAAAGGAAATAGACTTCCAGGAAATCCAGGAAGCTCAGAGATTCCCAAAGAAGGTGGACCCAAGGAGGAACACACCAAGGCACATCATAATTACATTAACCAAGATGAAAATGAAGGAGAGAATCCTAGAAGCAGCAAGAGATAAGGGGACAGTCACCTACAAAGGAGTTCCCATCACACTGTCAGCTGATTTCTCAAAAGAGACCTTACAGGCAAGAAGGGGCTGAGAAGAAGTATTCCAAGTCATGAAATCCAAAGACCTACATCCAAGATTGCTCTATCCAGCAAAGCTTTCATTTAGAATGGAAGGACAGATAAAATGCTTCTCAGATAAGGTCAAATTCAAGGAATTCATCATCACCAAACCCTTACTATATAAAATGTTAAAGGGACTTACCTACGAAAAAGAAGATAAAAAAGATGAACAGTGAAAGGACAGCAAACTCATAGTTATTAACAACCACACCTAAAACAAAAGCAAACAAAGAGGATAGCTAGATCAGGAGTGGAACCATAGAAATGGAGATCACATGGAGGGTTAGCAACAGGGGAGTGGGAGGAGGAGAAGGGGGGAGAAGGTACAGAGAATAAGTAGCATAGATGGTAGGTAGAAAATAGACAGGGGGAGGGCAAGAATAGTATAGGAAATGTAGAAGCTAAAGAACTTGTGACACATGGATATAAACTAAAGGGGGGAAATGGTGGAGGAGGGGTGTGCAGGGTGGAGGGGAATGAAGGGGGGAATGGGACAACTGTAATGGCATAATCAATAAAATATATTTAAAAATTTTTTAAAAGAAACAATGAAAATAAGTTCTATGCTGTCAACAAAGTAGAAAAATTTAGTGTTCAATAAAACCTCACACTGTAATAGGGTGCAGCCAAAACGGAGACTCCAAATAGGGATTTGTAATGGGATCCAGAACTCAAGGTGTCCAGGAAATATTAGAAAGATATAGAGCGTGTGCTCCCCTCCACCAGGTTTGAGTTGGGGCAAGGGAAACATGGAGTAGGACCATGCAGAACTATTTTGTACAGCCACAGCTTTGTAGCTAACCTCTTGCATGGTCATTTAACATATCTATAACTTTTAACTGGTTGCATAGATATGTTAAATAGTTGTGGCCCTGCTTTGAGACAGGGGGATGGAAGTGACTTCCACCCAAGATGTAACTGGGAGGCAACTCCCCTGGATGCAGCACCTGTGTGAGAGCTTGGAGATGATTGGCTTTATACCGTGGGGCCACACCTGCCCAGACTTACTGTGGCAGTCCAGAAAAGCTGAAAGAATATAGGAATGCTGGCAGGCATAACTGATTGTAGGAGGAATCAGAAATGGGGCTGCAGAGAAAGATTGGCACTGGGGATTTAAACCCAGGCATGGCAGCCATACTAGAAAGAATCACGCAGCTTTGGCAGAGTGGGGACCTCAAGGCTTTGGGGTGCTCCCTTTTGCCATGTGGCTTAGGCAGCAGGAGAGACTTTGCCTGGAAGAAAAGGAGTGAAAGGACTTTTGCTGGTGGGCCCTGAGAAAGTGCCACATAGCTTTGGATTAACTGGACATCATGTCAGCAACACAGCTAATGGTGCTCAGAGCCCAAATCAGGGACTTCTACTTCTTTTCCGGAGGTACGGAACCTCAGACTAGGGCAGAGGTGGAAGGAAGGACTGTGTGCATCTGTGGGTAGTCTAAAGGACTTAAGTATTTTAATGAAAATATTAAATCACTACTCTAAGTCCATGTATAGCTTTTAAATAAATAATTCCTTTCCTTTTCACAAATCTCTGGCATTGAGAGATGTCCTTCCTCTGGCAGTGGGCAAAACGAACCTAGTGGGGAGGACCCCCAGAGAAAAAAGGGGGCCCTTTTGTTAATAGTATATCATATACTGCCCCTTGGGTCTGCTCTGTAACAACACTATAAGTAGAATATAGTAACTTATGCTAAGTGGGAGAAAGAGGTCAGTGTGAGTACAGAAACTTTAAGCTCTCTCACTGAATGTGGCTCAACCCAGCAGTTGTTCTTAGATCACACTAGGACTTTGTTTTCTAATTTCATTAAATGGGAAAAGGACTCCTTGGAGAGTTGCTGATTAACTGTCTTAGGAAAGGGGAAAAATCACTTTGAATCTGGAATATCTTGTTTCCAGAAAGCAAAGATGCTTTTAAAAAATATCTGCATTTAAGTAACTCAGAGCAGGCTCCCGCCGGCCACGTGAGGGTAATGTAGGTATCAGCATCTTTGCATTCAGTGTAAGCTAATTGTCCTCACATTTGAGAAAGCATCAAACACACCTAAGTCCTCCAGAGTTTCTGATTCAGTAGGCCTGGAAGAGGGCCCAAGAATCCATATTTCTAACAGGTTCCAGGTGAAGCTGCTGCTGCTGGCCCAGTGACTGTACTTTGAGAACCATTGTATAACTTATCTTAATTGAGCTAGGTGGGTCTGTGAGCATCTGTGAGTTTGTTATGATACTCAACAGAAAAAAAGTCAATATAAAATGTATAGAAAGGCAGTTGTAAAAAAATTACATTTATTAATATACATGGATGGCTGTATCTCCTTTTAAATATATGTTGGTTTATAAGGTATAGTTCTTTTAAAATCTGTAAGCAATGAGTGGAAATCCACAAGTTAATGAAACAACTCCAGGAAAAGTAGGAACTGTACCAAAGCAGGAAAAAAATAATAACATGGTAGAAAGGGGTCTAGTCCTCAATGAGCACCAGTAACGCACAATAACCGAGCAAAATCCTATGTTCCAAGATGATGAACTAACAAAATGGCCCAACAGGAGAGTTAACTCTTTTCCTCATACCCTAAAAAAGAACACCTCTCAATGCTTCACTATGTTTGAGATGCTCATAAGGCAGCAATATATTTTCAATTAAAATATCAAACAAGGTTAACATATCATAATGGTAGTACAGTTTCTTCAGCAATTCTGGCCATGTGAAGCATAAACTGATTTCATTTCTGAGGAAGACATCAAGTTTCAATAAACTAAAATATATGAAAAAGTAGTAGAAAATTCCCATCAATGAAACAAGCTGCAACTTAAGTATAACAGGCACTTAGTTAATGACTTGGGTTTACGTTGTCCTGGATTGTGAAACCAAAGTGAAGTCTCAGCCAAGAACCCATCTGCTGACCACACAGCTCTAATTGTGTCCTGTTTTATTTTTACCTTTAGAATCTCTCATTCCTTCAAACTGACATTTTTTAAGTTGTTTTTGTTTGTGTTTGTTTTTTCACTCCTACGCTTTCTATCTCTGCTATTCTATCTGGAATCCATGCCTTCCTATGGCTCTCTGACCATTTCTGCCGCTTTTTCTCTTTCTCTGTTTGGTTTGTTTTCAGTCGTTTCTTTTCAGTTTGTTTTCTATAGCCATTCACTGCTATATATTTAAAATAGTGTATATATCTTATGGTGTTTATATTTTATCTCTTAAATCCTACATACTGCTTATAACCGATAATCATATGATTAATTTCCATATCTTAAAATATTGGTTTTTATTTTAATGGGTAGGTGAGTAAATTGCAATTTAATTCCTCATTTTTAACATTTAATTGTGTTCACTTTTTCACTTTTGTAGAAAGATACTTTTTTATTTAGTTATTTTTCAAGTACAGTTTTCTGTCTATTTCTCCCATCCCAGCTCACCCCGCTCCATGCTCCCCAACTCCCTCCCATTTCCACCCCCCTTAGTTCTTGTCCCTGTGTCCTTCATACTTGTTCCTCCAAATCCCTCACCTTTTTTTCCCCTTAAATTCCCTCCCCTCTCCCCTCTGGTCACTGTCCCCTTGTTCTCTATTTCAGTGTCTTTGCTTTTATTCTGCTTGTTTGTTTTGTTATTTAGCTTCCTGTTAAAGGTGAGATCATATGGTATTTGTCTTTCAGCACCTGGCCTATTTCACTCAGCATAGTGCTTTCCAGTTCCATCCATGTTGTTGCAAAGGGTAGTAGCTCCTTCTTTCTCTCTGCTGCATAGAATTCCATTGTGTATATGTACCACAAGTTTTTGATCCATTCATTTACTGACGAGAACCTAGGTTGCTTCCAACTCTTGGCTATTGTAAATTGTGCTGCTATGAACATTGTGGTGCATAGGTTCTTTGAAATTGATGTTTTAGGATTCTTAGGATATAATCCTAGCAGTGGAATTGCTGGGTCAAAAGGCAGGTCCATTTTTAGTTTACTGAAAAAATTCCATACTGTTTTCCATAATGGTTGTACCAGTCTGCAATCCCACCAACAGTGAACTAGGGTCCCCTTTTCCCCACAACCTCTCCAACATTTGTTGTTTGTTGCTTTGTTCATGATAGCCATCCTGACTGGTATAAAGTGGTATCTCATTGTGGTTTTAATTTGCATCTCTCTGATGGCTAGCAATATTGAGCATCTTTTCATGTGTCTCTAGATCCTCTGTATGTCCTCCTCGGAGAAGTGTCTGTTCAAGTCCTTTTCCCATTTTTTAATTGGGTTGTCTTTACTTAGAGCCTTGTAAGTTCTTTGTATATTTTGGAGATTAAACCTTTGTCTGAGGTATCATTGGCAAATATGTTTTCCCATATACTTGGTTGTCTTTTTAATTTAATAGTTTTCTTTAGCCATGCAGAAGCGTTTTATTTTGATGAGATCCCATTTGTTTATTCTTTCCTTTATATTCCTTGCTCTAGGGGACATACCAGTAAAAATGTTGCTGTGTGAAATATCTGAGATTTTCCTGCCAATGTTCTCCTCTAGGACTTTAATGGTGTCACGGCTTATATTTAAGTCTTTTATCCACCTTGAATTTATTTTGGTGTATGGTGTAAGTCTGTGCTCAAGTTTCATTTTCTTGCACGTAGCTGTCCAGTTCTCCCAACACCATTTGTTGAAGAGGCTATCTTTACTTCATTTTATGTTATTGCCCCCTTTGTAGAATATTAGTTGACTGTAGAGAGTTGGGTTGATTTCTGGGCTCTCTGTTCTGTTCCATTGGTCTATGTGCCTGTTTTTATGCCACTAGCAGGCTGTTTTGATTACAGTGGCCTTGTAATACAGTTTGATATCAGGTATTGTGATCCCTCCTACTTTGTTCTTCTTTCTTAAAATTGCAGATGATATTCATGGTCGTTTATGGTTCCATATAAATTTCTGAAGTGTTTGTTCTATGTCTGTGAAATATGCCATTGGTACTTTAATAGGTATTGCATCGAATCTGTAAATTGCTTTGGGTAGTATGGACATTTTGATGATGTTAATTCTTCCTATCCATGAACACGGTATGTGTTTCCATTTGTTTGTGTCTTCCCTGATTTCTTTCTTCAGTGTTGTGTAGTTTTCTGTATACAGGTCTTTTACTTCCTTGGTTAGGTTTATTCCCAGATATTTTATTTTTGTTTTTGCTATATTGAATGGAATTTTTTTCTTGATTTCTGCTTCTGCTGATTCATTGTTGGTATACAAAAATGCTTTTGATTTCCGGATATTGACTTTGTAACCCGCTGTTTTGCCAAATTCACTAATTAGTTCAAGCAGTTTTATGGTAGAGTCTATAGGATTTTCCATGTACACTATCATGTCTTCTGCAAACAGTGACAGTTTTGTTTCCTCCTTTCCTATTTGAATGCCTTTTATTTCCTTTTCTTGCCTGATTGCTGTTGCCAAAACTTCCAAAACTATATTGAATAGAAGTGCTGAAAGTGGACATCCTTGTCTTGTTCCTGATCTTAGTGGAAAAGCTTTTAGTTTCTGCCCATTGAGTATGATGTTGGCTGTAGGTCTCTCATATATGGCCTTTATTATATTGAGGAATGCTCCCTCTATTCCCACTTTGCTGAGTGTTTTTATCATAAATGGGTGTTGTACCTTATCAAAACCTTTTTCCTTGTCTATTGATATGATCATGTGGTTTTTGTCTTTGCTTTTGTTTATGTGATGTATTACAATTACTAATTTGCAAATATTAAACCATCCTTGCATCCCTGGGATGAATCCCACTTGATCATGGTGTATGATCTTCTTGGTATATTGTTGGATGCGATTTGCCAATATTTTGTTGAGAATTTTAGCGTCTATGTTCATCAGCCATATTGACCTGAAGTTCTCTTTCTTTGTTTTGTTTCTATCTGGTTTTGGAATTAGGATGATGCTGGCTTCATAAAAAGAGTTTGGGAGTTTTCCATCCTTTTGGAATTTTTTGGAATAGTCTGTGAAGAATAGGAGCTAGCTCTTCCTTAAATGTTCTGTAGAATTCTCCTGTGAACCCATCTGGTCCAGGGCTTTTGTGTGATGGGAGTTTTTTTATTACTGCTTCAATTTCTTTTGCTGTTATTTGTCTGTTCAGATTTTCTGCTTCTTTTTCATTGAGTTTTGGGAGATTATATTTTTCTATAAATGTGTCCATTTCCCCTAGATTTTCAAATTTCTTGGCATACAGGTCTTCATAGTAATTTCTTACAATCCCTCCTATTTCTGTGGTATCAGTTGTAATCTCTCCTCTTTCATTTCTGATTGTATTTATTTGTGTCCTCTGTCTTCTTTTCTTGATGAGCCTACTTAAAGGCTTGTCTATTTTGTTTATCTTTTCATAGAACCAACCCCTGGATTCATTGATTCTTAGCATTGTACTTTTAGTCTCTATGTCATTTAGTTCGCGTCTGATCTTGGTTATTTCCTTCCTTCTGCTTGCTCTGGGCTGTCTTTGTTGTTGTTCCTCGAGTTCTTGCAGGTGTAGAGTAAGGTTGTTTGTTTAAAATGTTTCTATCTTCTTTAGGTAGGCCTGTATTGCTATGAACTTCCCTCTCAGGACTGCCTTTGCTGTGTCCCATAAGTTTTGGGTTGTTGTGAGATCATTTTCCTTTGTTTCCAGAAACTTTTTGATTTCTTCCCCAATTTCATTCTTGACCCATTCGTTCTTTAATAGCATGCCATTCACTCTCCATGATTTTGGGTGTTTTGGGTTTTTTCCTTTGGGGTTGGTTTCCAGTTTCAGTCCCTTGTGATCAGAGAAGATGCTTGGTATGATTTCAATTTTCTTGAATGTGTTGAGGCTCGTTTTGTGTCCTATTGTGTAGTCTGTCTTTGAAAATGTTCCATGTGCATTTGAAAAGAATGTGTATTTAGCTTCTTTGGGATGAAGGGCTCTGTATATATCAGTTGAGTCCATTTCATCTAGCGTGTTGTTTAATGCCACAATATCTTTGTTGATATTTTGTTTGGAAGATCTGTCCATTTTTGATAGTGGGATGTTAAACTCCCCTACTATAATTGGGTTGCTGTCAATATCATTCTTGAAGTCCTCTAGGATTTTCTTATTATTTGTGTGCTCCTATGTTGGGTGCATATATATTTACGATGTTAATGTCTTCTTGGTGGATTCTTCCCTTGAGTATTATGAAGTGACCTTCTGGGTCTCTCTTTATGGCCCTTTTTTTGAAGTCTATTTTGTCTGATATGAGAATTGCTACCCCAGCTTTCTTTTTTTTTTTTTTTTCTTGTACGTTTGCTTGGAAAATTTGTTTCCAGCCTTTCGCTTTTAGTCTGTGATGGTCTTTTGTCCTGAGGTGGGTCTCTTGTAGGCAGCATATGTGTAGGTCATGCTTTCTTATCCATTGAGCTATTCTGTGTCTTTTGATTGGAGCATTTAATCCATTTACATTTAAGGTTATTATTGATAGGTACTTATTCATTGCCATTTTTGTACCTGTGTTCCTCTCTGTCTCTCCCTTTTCTTTCCTTTCCTCAAAGCAGTTCTTTTAGTATTTCTTGTAGGACTGGTTTTGTGGAGGCATAATCTTTTAGACTTCTTTGGTCTTGGAAGCTCTTTATTTGGCCTTCTATCTTGATTGAGAGCCTTGCTGGGTAAAGTAGCCTTGGTTGTAGGCCTCTGGTTCTCATTACTTGGAATATTTCTTGCCAATCTCTTCTTGCTTGGAGTGTTTCCATTGAGAAGTCAGTGGCTAACCTTATTGGGGTGCCCTTGTATGTTATTTCTTTTTTCTCCCTTGCTGCCTTTAAGATTCTCTCTTTGTCTTGGAATTTTGCCATTTTAATGATGATGTGTCTTGAAGTGGGCCTCTTTGGGTTCCTCTTGTTGGGGACTTTCTGTGATTCCTGGATTTGTGTGACTTTTTCATCACATTAGGAAAATTTTCTCTCATTACTCTTTCAAATATGTTTCCTATCCCTTGTTCTTCTTCTACTTCTGGTATTCCTATTATTCGGATATTATTACGTTTCATATTATCTTGTATTTCTCTTAATCCCTCTTCATTCTTTCTGAGCCTCTTTTCATTTTCCTGCTCTTTCTGTGAGATGTTTTCTACTTTGTCCTCCAACTCGCTAATCCAATTCTCCGCCTCATCAGTTCTACTTTTGAAACTTTCTACTGTTTTTTTCAATTTGGAAATTGTATTCTTCATTTCCTCTTGTCCCTTGCTGATAGCTTCTATTTCCTTTTTCATGTTGACATAGTTTGTGGTGAGATCATTGTAACTCCCCTGTGTTTTCTGGTAGCTCATTGTGAGCTCTTTGAACTTCCTGATAACCAGTGCTTTGAATTCAATATCTGACAGTTGATTAGCCTCTATTTCATCTAACATTCTTTCTGAAGTTTCTGCCTTTTCTTTCATTTGGGGATTGTTTCTTTGTCTTCCCATTGTTTGTGAGACTCTTCTTGTTAGCCTCAGCTTCTAAAATTGATGTGTTCTGACTCCCTGGGTTTATGTTGTGAACTTCTGTGGTATAATACCTATGAATTTCAGTGGTGCAGACTCCTTCAGGTATCTTGATGTTCTCCATTTTCACCTACTCCTTTTATCGTGTATGTGTAATCAGTTGGAGGGGGATGCAAAATGGTTTATGACAGCAGAAGAGTATTTTATAATATTTACAGTCACAGCTGGTAGAGAGGAGATAGGCGATCTTTAGACTATATATAGTGTTAACCATATTCTTCAACCCAACTTGCCACTTTTACGAAAGGATGGACAAAAGATAAGCCTCTTGTTGGGGAGGGAAGGCTTGTTAGTTGAAACTAGAAAGCAGTGAGGTTGCAAATGGTCAGATTTTGAGGTAAGGTGAGTGTAAGGAACAGTAAAAAGGTGTAGTGTGTGAGCAAATAGAGTTAATCACTACACTAATAGAATTCAGGGACCTGTACAATGGGCTAAGATCTGGGAGATGGGTTGTGAAGTATTTACAGTTGTATAGATCAGCTATTATTTACACTAATATTAGAGCAGCAATCATATAACAAACTTTATTTGATCTGTCTGAGTAGGGGGTATAGAGCTTTGGGTAGTGTGCTAAAGGAAAACAAGTGGCATGGAGTATAGTGGATCAGCAAAACACTGTGGAGGAAAGAACAGGGGAAACCTGTCTAATAATACAATCTAACCACCCAAGACTAAGAAGCCTATACAGAAAGAGGAGGAATACAGAGGTACTATTAAAATATAAAAGAAGTGAGAACAATGAAAAAATATGCAGCAACTCGTGGCTTCTCTGCTATAGGAAAGTGAAATTTGTCTCTCTGTCTCTACTGTTGAGATGCCCCCTCTTTGGTCTTACTCTGGTCTTTTCGCAGTTCCCAGTTGTTTGTGTCTCTTGTGGGTAAAAGAAAACAAAGCAACAAACAAACAAAAAGGCAGGAAAAGGGAGGTAAGAGCGGTAAGTTTGAGAGGAAAGGAAGAAGGACTAAAACAGGGAAAAATAAAGGAGAGGGACAAAGTATAGAAAGATAAAGCAATAATAAAATTTAAAAATATATAAGATTAGTAAACAAACAAAAAAGTTACTAAAAAAAGGGGGGGGAAATAATAACAACAACAACAACAAAAACCCTTCCCTTGTTTGTTTCAAACTGTCCAGACCAGTTTTTCTGGTTGCAGCAGTTTTTCTGGTTTCTCTGTGGGCTGGGATGCCGGTGCAAGTGCGCGCACCGGCCAGGCTACCAGACTGGGGTGTGGGCACCTGCACACTCGCCAAGCTGCTTGGGTCCCATGGGTTCTGGTAGGGTCCTTCCCAGTCTTGTGGCGGGGACTCAAATGCCTCCGCTTTCCCCCCTGACTCGCCGCAAGGCCGGGTGGAAAGAAAACCAAGCGGCCGTGGCAGGAGAACACCTCAGTCCACTTTCAAAAAAAAAAACAAAAACAACTCTCCAGACAGCCTGCCTCTCAGCCCAGCCCAGTCCCCAGCCAGACCAGTGATGTCAATGCGCCTCTCAATTCTCCCGGGCTGGCAACCACAGAGTCTGCAGTTGAACATGGCCCTCTGTCTTTGCAAGCAGGCAAAGCAGACAGGTCTCTGCCCAGTGTTGTACAGTTTTGCTTATATGAGGAGTGGGGGAGCTCCTGGCCCATGCTGGCGGCCACTGCGGCCGCTGGGTGCCCAGGCTCTTGTGGCAGACACCTCTTGTGCTGGTCTCAGACCAATGGCTCTGGACCCTGACCATAGAGGCAGCACCGGGGCCTCCTGGCCGGGGGTGCCAGCCTCCACCGCTGCTTTGTCTTTACTCTGGTCCCCTGAGACTCCACTGACCTGCCGCTGTCTAGTGTTTCAGCATCCATCACAATCTCTGGTCTTTTAACTTCATAAATGCTGGTTAACTGATGGTTTATTGAGCTGTTTCTCTGTAGATCTGCCAGGATTTTCACCCACTAGTACGGGAGCTAGAATCTGCTCTGTCCTACTCCGTCACCATCTTCCCAGCATCCCCCAAAAGATACTTTGATAAATAGTCTAGTAGCCACATTTTTAGGCATATCCATGATTGCTTCCTTAGAATAAATTCATACATATATTCATAGAATAAATTTGTGTTTACTCATAGAATAAATTCATAAATTGTTGAGTTAAAGATATAAAATTCTAAGTCAGTATGCATTTTCAATTACAACACAACAATTATACCAATTAGAGTAGAACTTTCTGCAAAAAACACAATATTATCACAACAGTTAATTTCCTTTACATATTGTCCCACAGAACAATCTTCACAAATAGTAATACTTTGAGCTGTTTTCCTGAAACAATACTATGAGCTCACATTTTAACAATCTGATACTAAAGAAGTAACTACTCTTCGAAATGTCACCTTTATTAAACCAATGCCAAGGGCACCTTACAATGTAGTGCCTGTTTTATGAGAGCACAGTTGTTTGATTTCTAGGTTTGTGTAGGAGCCTGGGGCATTCCCATCCTCCTTTATGCTCTGATTCTCCCTAGCAATGCTGACTAAGGCAATGTTGCCAGATTTGGCAACCAGCAATTTCTGGCTTTTCCTAAAACTAAAATCACCTTTGAAAGGGAAGAGATTTCAGACCATTGACAAGATTCAGGAAAATACAACAGGGCAGCTGACAGCAATTGGGAGAAGTGTGTGAGGTACCAAGGTGCCTACTTTGAAGGGGCACTGAGGCATCATTGTCCTGTGCACACTGTTTCTTGTATCTTCTTCAATAAATGTTTCTTTTTCATACTACATGGCTGGATACCTTCCGGACAGACCTTGTACATGCTCCATTTGATAATGGGACAAAGAGGCTGCAAATTCACAAAAATCAAGCTATCAGATGTTTATGACAAAAAATAATAACAATAGAATTGAAACTGAGTCCTAGTGTTATTTCAAAGCCAAGTTCCTGTAGATAAGAGAAAGCTAAAGGCATGCCAAAACACGGGACATAAATTTATGAGCATGATCTTTTTGTGCTCCAACTTCTTTAAATGTTAGTCTTTTTTTTTTTAATGGGGAAACTTGGGGACAAGCTGGGTTGTGGTGAGAGCTATAGCTAGAACAGGTGTAAGCCAAGGGGAGTCCTGGGAACAAATCATGGAGCTGGTGTGCACTTGGGTCTTGGGGTGCACTGGAGCAGCCTGGGGTGCACTGGGGCAGCCTTGGCTGCCTGGCTAGAGTGCCTGGTGCCTAGATTGTGCTCCTACTTGATTGATCAAGATGTGGGGAAATGTAACAAATGGCAACACTGGAGAGAGTTCCTGCAGTGCCTCTACCATTTAGCACATGTTCTAGAGTTAGTAAATGAGTTTCCTTCCCATAGGTTCTAGTTGCCTTTTTTTAAGGATACTTTTTTAAAAATACATTTTTTATTGATTATGCTATTACACTTGTCCCATTTTCCCACCTTTATTCCCTTCTGACCTGCACATCCCCTCCCACCTACATTCCCCTTCTTTCGTTCATGTCCATGGGTCATATATATAAGTTTTTTTTTGCTTCTACATTTCCTATACTATTCTTAACCTCCTCCTGTCTATTTTCTACCTACCATCTATGCTACTTATTCTCTGTACTTGTCCCCCCTCTCTCCTCCTCCCACTCCCCTGTTGCTAACCCCCCCATGTGATCTTTATTTCTGTGGTTCTATTTCTGTTCTAGTTGTTTGTTTAGTTTGTTTTTTTTAGGTGTGGTTTTTAGTAACTGAGTTTGCATCATTTTACTGTTCATATTTTTTATCTTCTTTTTCTTTGATAAATCCCTTTAACATTTCATATAATAAGGTCTTGTTGGTGATGATCTTCTCTAACTTGGCCTTTTTTGAGAAGCACTTTATCTGATCTTCCATTCTTTGCTGGATAGAGCAAACTTGGATGTAGGTCCTTGCCTTTCATGTCTTGGAATACTTCTTTCTAGCCCCTTCTTGCCTGTAAGGTCTCTTTTCAAAAACTAGCTGACAGTCTTATGGGAACTCCTTTGTAGGTAACCGTCTCCTTTTCTCTTATTGCTTATAAGATTCTCTCCTTCTTTCTAATCTTGGATAATGTAATTATGATGTGCCTTGGTGTGTTCCTCCTTGGATCCAACTTCTTTGGGACGCTGAGCTTCCTGAATTTTCTGAAAGTATTTCTTTTGCCAGATTGGGGAAGTTCTTCTTCATTATTTGTTCAAATAAGTTTTCAATATGTTACTCTTCCTCTTCTCCCTCTGGTACCCCTATAATTCAGAAGTTGGGACATTTAAAGTTGTACTACAGGTTCCTAAGCCTCTGCTTTTTTTCTTTTCTTTTTTTTGGGGGGAATTCTCATTTCTTCATTCTTTTCTGGTTGAATGTTTATTTCTTCCTTATAGTCCACATCATTGATTTCAGTCCCAGTTTCCTTCCCATCGTTACTGGATCTCTGTACATTTTCCTTTATTTCACTTAGCATAGCCTTCATTTTTTCCTCTAATTTGTGACCATATTCAATCACTTCTGTGAGCATCCTGATTGCCAGTGTTTTGAATTGTGCATCTGATAGGTTAGCTAGCTCTTCATCGCTTAGTTGTATTTTTTCCAGAGGTTTGATCAGTTCTTTCATTTGGGCCATATTTTTTGTCTTGACACACCTGTTATGTAGTAAGGGGCGGAGCTTTAGGTGTTCACCAGGGCAGCAACCCTGGTGGGTTGCTGTTTGTGGGGAAGGGGTCCAAGAGGGAACAATGCCACTTGTTCAGCTCTCTGCCTGTTTTCAGTCACTTCTGCCACTACCCACAAGCAAATTGGGCCCTTCTGGTGCAGATTCCCCAGTGGGTGGGCTTGTGTATGTTCTAATGCCCTGTGGGTCTCTGCAATGAACTCTCCTGTGAGACTGGGAGTTTCTCCTGATGCCATCTCAACCCCCACAGGTGTTTTCAATCAGAGGTTTGAGGCTTTACTTCCCTAAGCTGGAACCCAGGGTTGTGCAGTCTGTTTTGCTCCCTGGCTATTCCTCTCGGTTTATCTGCTCACAAATGGATAGCCTGCTCCACCAGTCACCACCTCACCGGGTCCACCAGCTGCTGCCTTGCACAAGTCCTCTCTATTGGCTGCCTGTCTCAACCTGTCCAACTGGTCAGGATGAATGTTTCTTCTTTAACTCCTTGGTTGTTGGACTTCTATACAGTTTGATTTTCTGTCAGTTCCAGTTGTTTTTTGTTTTAAAATTGTTTTTGGTTATGTGAGGAGGCCCAGTGTATCTACCTATGCATCCATCTTGGCTGGAAGTCCTAAATGTTAGTCTCAACAGAAGGTTATCTTACTGTTCTATGAAACTCCAATTCAACAAATATTTGTTGAGGTACTAAAGTATGCAGGCACTGTACTTGGATCTAGGAATAAAACAATGACAAGAAAGACAATAAACAGCCATGGCTATTAATAAACAACATTTAGTAAAATAAACATATTTCCATTTCAATTTTGAAAAATTGTATCATGCATGATATCTTTTATGGAGCTTTACTTGGCTTCACCTGGAAGGAACATCCAGGAGAGTTGATGGCTCCATCTGTGTCCACACTGGACTTCGCAGTGCTTCTTTTGTGCTATTTATCATGCTCACTTGCAATTATTTGTGTACATGTCTTCAGCAGTCATCTGTTCCTTTGTTCCTCCAGGATATTTTCTTCTCAGGAAGTCTCTTTTCCTCTTCTTCTAAGGTTGTTAGTTACATGGCCCCACCTTGCTCACCCGAAGGGAAGCACAAGGTGTAGCTGGTCTATAACTCAAGCAGAGCCCTTTTGGAAAGCTTGATTGAATCCTGGAAGAGAAAGAATTTGTCTCTCCTCCTAAAATTACTACTGTTAATATGAACACCTACATCTTTGCCTCCAGGGAAAAACCTAAGAATCCAGAAGAGAGCAAAGGTATGAGATAGAATTCCAATGATACCCTAAGCCTGAATCCAGCAGTGCCTGGAGTTCTCAGTTAAAAAAACTAGAAACTTGGTTTTTTTACTTTTAATTTAAACTTTGTTGGATTAAGTTTTATCACTTAAAACTGGGAAAGTCCCAACTGATACTGTGTGTGTTTGTGTCTCCTCTATGAGACTGTGGGCTTCTAGAAGCACCTGTGCTCAAGGGCCTAATTTGCACTGACATTGAACTGGTGGCAGCTGCTCTTGTAGCAGGCATATGTGCAGATGAAATTGCTCAGCTTTTAGAGCAAGTATATAAAACCCTAGGTCCACAAATTTTAGAAGGATTCATGAAAGGATGTTTCTACACAGATTTTTCAGGTGAGAAAGTTAATCATCATCAGAGGCTCAATGGAATCTCAAACTCAGCCCTGTTTTGGTGGTAGCCATGTTTCCATCATATCTGGAAACATGGAGTCAGAAAAAGTTTTACTTAGATTTTTCTTCAAGTCTAGAGAATGTAAAAGCTTGCTATATTCCAGGTAAAATCAATTCATGTCTGCTTGTTTTGTTTTAGTGAGTGAGGATGCTTTCTGGTTTGTTCTTCTAAGCCCACTGAGGGACACAGCTGGGAAACGTAAGATAAGATGAGAAATCCCCCGCCTTGACCACCATCCCCATACCACATCACAGCTGACAGAAGCCCTCCTGTGCGCTCTCCCAGTCCACGGGATCCCTTGAGCACTGGCTAAACCTCTCTAGCTTCCGTTCTTTTAGTTTATTTCCTTTCCTTTTTTTGTTGTTGTTGCTGTGATAAATACCTATAACATAAAATTTACTATCTTAACCACTTTTAGGTGTGCAGTTCAGTGGCATTAAGTATATTTATACGGCTGTGCAATATCACTACCACCCTCTCTAGAAATTGAGTTTCCTGTGGCTGCCACAACATACATTACCACAAAGTTGGTGTCTTACAACAACAGAAATGTATTTGTTCATCATTCTAGAGGCCAGAAGTCCAGAATCTACAGGGATGTGCTTCTTCCAAAGGCCCTAGGGGGAAATTCCTTCTTGCCTCTTCCAGCTTCTGGTGAATACAGGTGTTCCTTGGCTTGTGGCTGCACTCCAATCTCTGCATATATCTTCACATTGCCTTAACTTATCTCTGTGTCTTCTCCTTTTCTTCCTTTTATAAGGCCACTTGTCTTTAGATTTAGGGCCCCTCCTCAGCGGTAATTCAGAATGATCTCATCTTGAGATTTTAATTTGTACATTTACAGAAACTTTTTCCAAATAAGGTCATATTCATAGGTACTTTGGGTTAGGACATGGACATATCTTTTTGGGAATCACAATTCAAGCCACTACAGCTGACGCCGCAGAAGCATTGCCAAGATAAGACTTGAGTGTAAATGCTAAATTAAGGAGGTGATCCCAGGAAACACCAACAGGAGTGTGGGAAGTGATAGGAAAGAGGAGGAAGCCTATATAGAGTGTTTTCATGAGCAAGTTACCGCTCTGTGAGACATGACTCACCTCTTAGGGAACCCTGGGGTAGAACATACCTCAGGTATTTGTGTTCAGAATTTCATTTGTCACTGACTGAAAGCTGTTCCCAGGACCATTAATTCCCTGGCACTTGTTTCCCTCACACTCATGCAAAAAAGAAAGATTTTTTTTTTAGAAAACTATATAACATTATATAATGCCTTGGGGGGGTCAATCCAACAAGAATATATAACCCTTGTAAATATATACATACCCAACATAGGACAGTAATATGTCATCATAGCAGAACATCATCTCTGTGTCCTGAAATGCTTAGTTCCTCAGAGACATGGGCAGAGCATTTACAGCCTCTGCTCTATGGCTGTTCACTTCACTGATTAAAGAAGGAGCTACTAGAGGAGTGGAGGAGATAGAAAGAGTAGATTGATGTTACACTCACCTCCTCCCAAGAGCAAATTAAAATTACAACAAAAATATTAAGCAATTGATCTGAATAACCAACTGAAGGCTAGCTGAAAAAGAGTCTTATAACTAACAATTTACAGAACAAACCACAGGGAGACTAGTAGGAAGAGTGGAGACCAAAAAGGACTGGCCCTACTCCCACAGGTGGGCAGTGGCTGAGATTCCAAAGGGATATCTCAGCTGCAAAGTCCTCAGCTGAGGACTGTGGGCTCTCAATTACACAGTGGGCTCCTCATCCCAGAGCACCCCAGCCAGGATGAAGTGCACTCCCATAACATCCAGATGTGAAAATCAGCAGGGATTCTGTCTACCAGGGAGACACCAAAGTTGACTAAAGACACAGGCACCCTCTTAAAGGGTCAACACACAAAATCTTATTCACAGCCACTCCGCCTGGGATCTGGCAGAGGAAGGGTAGAGCAGATTAGAGTCATCTGAGAAGAGACTGGGATTTGTGATTTGGGGGTGATAGCTGAAGGGACAGCCATCAGGACCTCTGTGTACAGACTAAAAATAAAAAGATAGAAAAAGATGTTTTATGCAAATGGAAATGGAAAAAAGACCTGGGATAACAATATTAGACAAAATAGACTTCAAAACAAAGGCCATGACAAGAGGCAATGAAGGACATTATATAATGCCTTGGGGGGGGGTCAATCCAACAAGAATATATAACCCTTGTAAATATATACATACCCAACATAGGAGCACCTAAATATATAAAGCAAATTTTTATAGACATAAAGGGTGAGATAGATAGTAACACAGTTAAAGTGGGGAATTTTAACTCCCCATTGACATCAATGGATAAAATTTCCAGACAAAAAATTCATAAGAAAACAGTGGCCTTAAATAATACACTAAATCAGATTAATTTATCTGATACCCTAGAAGAAAACATAAACAGTAAAATTCCTGACATTTCTCATAGCAATATTTTTTCTTATATATCTCCTCAAGTAAGGGAAACAAAAGGAAAAAACCAATGGAATTACATCAAACTAAGATCTTTTTGCACAGCAAAGAAAACCATCAGCAAAATGGGAAGACAACCTAATGAACAGAAGAATATATTCACCAATGATAAATCCAAAAAAGGATCAATATTCTCTTTCAGTATAGTGAGCATGAATTTTCTATTTGGTAAAGAATGTTCATACAGCGCTTTATTTGTTTGTTTGTTTATTAGAGAGAGAAAGGAAGGAAGAGAGAGGGAAAAAAACATTGTTTTTTTGTTCCACTCATTTACGTACCCATGGCTTGATTCTTGTAAGTATCCTGATCAGGGATCAAACCCACAACCTTGATGTGGTTAAGACCTTTTAATATATTTAGTTTAATGTTGTTTCTCTGTTGTGCAGTATTATTACTGTGTGACAGAAAGTGCTGAAGGGGGGAACAAAAGTGTCATGGTTGGCAGCATTATTATAGCAGCTTGGAAAACTTAGATCTACAGGAGCAGAACTCCAGTTCAACCTGATAATATGATGTTTGTGCTAGAGCTTTCTGGTACCACTGCCCTGTAAACAATATTCACTCAATTTTCCCCCTTTTTACTTTACCAAACTACAGGTAAAGAAGACCCTAATTAATATGAAATAAACAAAAATAATTATTGTTTTTAAAAGGAGCTACTAGAGTTGTCCACTGATAAATAAATATCTGATGATATATTACTAAGTAATTTCTGGCATAAAACTGAGAGAAGTTCAAGAAATTGAGTAACAATATGCAAATTACCTACAGTCTCCTTTGCACACTTGTTTGGACAAAGTAATTCAGTATATATATTGGTTACAGGTATAAACAATATATAGCCGATAAAAATAAGGATATGTCATATTTGTCAATATTTATCATTGAATACATGAACTAAAAGTTTAAAAGGCCAATAAAATTTTACTGTCCATGAATGCTTATGAAAATATGTAGCATATTTAACTTCTTTTTAACATACTGAGAGCTTTATGCTCACTGCAAATTTTTAAATTTTTAATTCCAATTTACATAGGTATTTTTATTCTGGAAAAGTAAGATAGCCTGGTCAGCCCTGGCCGGTGTTGCTCAGTTGTTTGGAGCATTGTCCCGTGAACCAAAAGTTCATGTGTTTGATTTCTGGCTGGGGTACTTACCCGGGCTGCAGGTTCTATCCTTATTTGGGGCACTTGTGGGAGGCAACAAATCAGTGTTTTCACTCTCTGACATCAATGTTTCTCTCTCTCCCTTCCACTTTCTCTAAAAGCAATGAAAAAAGGTGTCCTTGGGTAAAGATAAAAATATATATAATGTGATAGATTAAAAAATGGAGAATTTGGAATTTAAACATAAGTTTAAAGAGAAAAAGAGTAATAAAAATATCCAGCTGTTAGTAAAATACTTTTAAAAAATGAATGTTAGGTGGGTGAATTTAGATTCCACTGGATAAGAGAAAAGAGAGTGATATTATTTTATTTTAAAATGTAAGAATTTATGGAACCCAGGAAATAACATCCTTTGAGATTTGAAAAGATTTTAGAAGTCATTCTAAAATTTTGGGGGGAAGCATATTAACTAATCTCTAAATTCAAATCCCAGATTTCCAGGAAAGAGGGTCTGATTGGCCCAATGCGGATCATATATCTTCCCCTAGTGGAATCCATTATGGCCAGTGAGGTAGGGTCACAAGGCTTGTTAGCCATTCAGCAGAGGCTACAAGGGATTGAGTAGTACATGATCAATAGTTCTCTAAAGCCCTGGCCAGGTAGCTCAATTGGTTAGAACAGTTTCTCAATATGCCAAGGTTGCAGGTTGAATCCCCTATCAGGGCACATATAAGAATCAAACCATGAATGCATAAATAAATGGAACAACAAATTAATGTTTCTCTCTCTCTCAAAAAGAAAGACAAACTGTAAATTTAAAAAAATTTTTTCAGAGAAGAGGATGGTACCTAAGAAAGCTTGACTACTTAATGAATGTTTTTATTTAATATGCAAGGTTTCTTTCTTAAAGATTTATTTATTTTTAGAGAGAGCAGGAAGGAGATAGAAAGACTGGGAGAGAAACATTGATCAGTTGGTTGCCTCTTGCACACCCCCAACTGGGGACCTGGCCCACAACCCAGGCATGTGTCCTGACCAGGAATTGAACCCCTGAACTTTCAGTCTGCGGGACAACACCCAACCCACTGAGATGCACCAGTCAGGGCAGCAAGTGTTTCTTACATATAGAACCCCAGTGAACTTATTTTTACACTTAATCCATTCTTTTGAAAAGTTTTGTTTTTTGAGAAAATGGACTGTGGCCACTCAAAAGTACATTGGCACCTACTTTCTCAAAAATCTGAGGCAGACTGACTTTCAGAGATAATTAGGGAGGCTGGGTGTGCAGCCAGCTGCCATGTGTTGGTTTGTTTCCATGTGGGATGAGAAGCAGCTCAGGCTCTTTGTTCAGTGAGGGAAACAGTCAGAACGTGAAGTATTGCATAAACCTCTCTCAAGACATAAATTTCCTTCCTCTTTTCAGGCAGTGGTCCACCGTGCATTTTAGATTCCTTCTTTAGCATCCATCAGCTTCCCTACCTCTTATTTCATAAGCTAACCTATATTTTGTTCTTATATTTTTATTTTTTTATATTTATTTTTATATTTATTTTTATTTTTTTTAATTTATTTTTTAAAATTGATTATGCTGTTACAGTTGTTCTATTCCCCCCTTCATTCCCCTCCACCCTGCCCCCCATCCCCACCATTACCCCCCTTTAGTTTATGTCCATGTGTCTCAAGTCCTTTAGGTTCTATATTTCCCATGCTATTCTTGCCCCCCCCATCTATTTTCTATCTACTGTCTATGCTACTTATTTTCTGTACCTTCTCCCCCCATCTCCTCCTCCCACTCCCCTGTTGCTAACCCTCCTTGAGATCTTCATTTCTATGTTTCCACTCCTGATCTAGCTGTCCTTTTAGTTTGCTTTCGTTTTAGGTGTGGTTGTTAATAACTGTGAGCTTGTTGTTCTTTCACTGTTCATGTTTCTTTAACTTCTTTTTCTTAGATAAGTCCCTTTAACATTTCATATAATAAGGGCTTGGTGATGATGAACTCCTTGAATTTGATCTTATCTGAGAAGCACCTTATCTGTCCTTCCATTCTAAATGAAAGTTTTGCTGGATAGAGCAATCTTGGTTGTAGGTCTTTAGATTTCATGACTTGGAATATTTCTTTCCAACTCCTTCTTGCCTGTAAGGTCTCTTTTGAGAAATCTGCTGACAGTCTGATGGGGACTCCTTTGTAGGTGACTGTCCCCTTAGCTCTTGCTGCTTCTAGGATTCTCTCCTTTATTTTAATTTTGGCTAATGTAATTATGATGTGCCTTGGTGTGTTTCTTCTTGAGTCCAACTTTTTTGGTACTCTCTGAGCTTCTTGGATTTCTTGGAAGTCTATTTTCTTTGCCAGATTGGGGAAATTTTCTTTTATAATTTGTTCAAATAAGTTTTCTACTGGTGGCTGTGCCTTTCCCCCTTCTGGTACCCCTATAATTCGGATATTGGAGCGTTTAAAGATGTCCTGGAGGTTCCTAAGACTCTCCTCATTTCTTTGAATTCTTGCTCCTTGACTTTTTTTCTGTTTGGCCATTATTTGCTTTCTTCTGGTCCACTCCATTGATTTGAGTCCCAGTTTCCTTTTCATCGCTATGGGTTTCCTGTGGAATTCCATTATTTCCATTAGTTTAGCCTTCATATGTTTCTCTAATTTGTGGCTATAATCAACCAGATCTGTGAGGATCCTGATGACCAGTGTTTTAAACTGTGCGTCTGAGAGTTTTGCTATTTCTTCGTTGCTTAGATTTATCTCTGGGGCTTTGAGGTCTTCTTGCGACATTTTTGGTCTGTTCTGGCCCTTTATTTATTTATTTTTTTTTATTTTTTTTTATTTAGTTACTTTTCAAGTACATTTTTTTCCCTTCCCCCCCCCCGCCCGGTCTCCCCCTCCCTCCCATTCCCCCCCACCCCCAGTCCTCAACTCTGTGTCTTTCATACTTGTTCCTCAAAATCCCTCCCCCTTTTTCCCCTTAAGTTCCCTTCCCTCTCCCCTCTGGTCGCTGCCCACTTGTTCTCTATTTCAGCGTCTTTGTTTTTATTCTGTTTGCTTGTTTGTTTTATTCTTTAGCTTCCTGTCAAAGGTGAGATCATATGGTATTTGTCCTTCAATGCCTGGCCTATTTCACTCAGCATAATGCTTTCCAGTTCCATCCATGTTGTTGCAAAAGGTAGTAGCTCCTTCTTTCTCTCTGCTGCATAAAATTCCATGGTGTATATGTACCACAATTTTTGGATCCATTCATTTACTGATGGGCACCTAGGTTGCTTCCAACTCTTGGCTATTGTAAATTGTGCTGCTATGAACATTGTGGTGCATAGGTTCTTTGAAATTGATGTTTTAGGATTCTTGGGGTATAATCCTAGCAGTGGAATTGCTGGGTCAAAAGGCAGGTCAATTTTTATTTTTCTGAGAAAATTCCATACTGTTTTCCATAATGGTTGTACCAGTCTACAA
The DNA here is from genome assembly GCF_021234435.1 of Artibeus jamaicensis. Taxonomy (NCBI): domain Eukaryota; kingdom Metazoa; phylum Chordata; class Mammalia; order Chiroptera; family Phyllostomidae; genus Artibeus; species Artibeus jamaicensis. Next base: position 6,960,000 of record NW_026521822.1, read on the forward strand.
TCCCACCAACAGTGAACTAAGGACCCCTTTTCCCCACAACCTCTCCAACATTTGTTGTTTGTTGCTTTGTTTATGATAGCCATCCTGACTGGTGTAAAGTGGTATCTCATTGTGGTTTTAATTTGCATCTCTCTGATAGCTAACGATATTGAGCATCTCTTCATGTGTCTCTGAATGTTCTGTATGTCCTCCTTGGAGAAGTGTTTGTTCAAGTCCTTTTCCCATTTTTTAATTGGGTTGGGTGTCTTCTTAGAGTGGAGTCGTGTAAGTTCTTTGTATATTTTGGAGGTTAAACCTTTGTCTGAGGTATCATTGGCAAATATGTTTTCCCATACAGTTGGTTGTCTTTTTAATTTAATACTGTTTTCTTTAGCCATGCAGAAGCTTTTTATTTTGATGAGATCCCATTTGTTTATTCTTTCCTTTATATTCCTTGCTCTAGGGGACATATCAGTAAAAATGTTGCTGCGTGGAATATCTGAGATTTTCTTGCCAATGTTCTCCTCTAGGACTTTAATGGTGTCACGACTTACATTTAAGTCTTTTATCCACCTTGAATTTATTTTGGTGTATGGTGTAAGTTGGTGCTCAAGTTTCATTTTTTTTGCACGTAGCTGTCCAGTTCTCCCAACACCATTTGCTGAAGAGGCTATCTTTACTCCATTTTATGTTACTGCCCCCTTTGTCGAATATTAATTGACTGTAGAGGGTTGGGTTGATTTCTGGGCTCTCTGTTCTGTTCCATTGGTCTATGTGCCTGTTTTTATGCCAGTACCAGGCTGTTTTGATTACAGTGGCCTTGTAATACAGTTTGATATCCGGTATTGTGATCCCTCCTACTTTGTTCTTCTTTCTCAAAAGAGCAGCTGCTATTCGGGCTCGTTTATGATTCCATATAAATTTTTGAAGTGTTTGTTCTATGTCTGTGAAATACGCCATTGGTACTTTAATAGGTATTGCATTGAATCTGTATATTGCTTTGGGTAGTATGGACATTTTGATGATGTTAATTCTTCCAATCCATGAACAAGGTATATGTTTCCATTTGTTTGTGTCTTCCTTGATTTCGTTCTTCAGTGCAGTGTAGTTTTCTGCATACAGGTCTTTTACCTCTTTGGTTAGGTTTATTCCCAGATATTTTATTTTTCTTTTTGCTATATCGAATGGGATTTTTTCCTTGATTTCTGCTTCTGCTGATTCATTGTTTGTATACAAAAATGCCTTTGATTTCTGGATATTGACTTTGTATCCTGCTGTTTTGCCAAACTCATTAATTAGTTTGAGCAGTTTTTGGGTAGAGTCTATAGGATTTTCCATGTACACTATCATGTCATCTGCAAACAGTGACAATTTTGTTTCCTCCTTTCCTATTTGGATGCCTTTTATTTCCTTTTCCTGCCTGATCGCTGTGGCCAAAACTTCTAATACTATATTGAATAGGAGTGGTGAAAGTGGACATCCTTGTCTTGTTTCTGATCTTAGTGGAAAAGCTTTTAGTTTTTGTCCATTGAGTATGATATTGGCTGTAGGTTTCTCATAAATGGCCTTTATTATATTGAGGAATGTTCCCTCTATTCCCATTTTGCTGAGTGTTTTTATCATAAATGGGTGTTGTACCTTATCGAAAGCTTTTTCTGCGTCTATTGATATGATCATGTGGTTTTTGTCTTTGCTTTTGTTTATGTGATGAATTACATTTACTGTTTTGCGAATGTTGAACCATCCTTGCATCCCTGGGATGAATCCCACTTGGTCAGGGTGTATAATCTTTTGGATATATTGTTGGATGCGATTTGCTAATATTTTGTTGAGGATTTTAGCGTCTATGTTCATCAGCGATATTGGCCTGTAGTTTTCTTTCTTTGTTGTATCTCTATCTGGTTTTGGAATTAGGATGATGCTGGCTTCATAAAAGGAGTTAGGGAGTTTTCCATCCTTTTGTATTTTTTGGAATAGTCTGTGAAGAATGGGGGTTAGGTCTTCCTTAAATGCTTTGTAGAATTCTCCTGTGAATCCATCTGGTCCAGGGCTTTTGTGTGATGGGAGTTTTTTGATTACTGCTTCAATTTCTTTTTGCTGTTATTGGTCTATTCAGGTGTTCTACTTCTTTTTCATTGAGTTTTGGGAGATTATATTTTTCTAGAAATGTGTCCATTTCCCCTAGGTTCTCAAATTTCTTGGCATACAGTTCTTCATAGTAATTTCTTACAATCCTCTCTATTTCTGTGGTATCAGTTGTAATCTCTCCTCTTTCATTTCTGATTGTGTTTATTTGTGTCCGTTCCCTTCTTTTCTTGATGAGCCTACTTAAAGGCTTGTCTATTTTGTTTATTTTTTCAAAGAACCAACTCCTGGATTCATTGATCTTTAGAATTGTACTTTTAGTCTCTATGTCATTTAGTTCTGCTCTGATCTTAGTTATTTCCTTCCTTCTACTTGCTTTGGGCTGTTTTTGTTGTTGTTCCTCGAGTTCTTGCAGGCGTAGAGTAAGTTCATTTGTTTGAAATGTTTCTGTTTTCTTAAGGTAGGCCTGTATTGCTATAAACTTCCCTCTCAGGACTGCCTTGGCTGTATCCCATAAGTTTTGGGTTGTTGTGAGATCATTTTCATTTGTTTCCAGAAACTTTTTGATTTCTTCCTAATTTCATTCTTGACCCATTCATTGTTTAATAGCATACTGTTCAGTCTCCATGATTTTGGGTGTTTTGGATTTTTTCCTTTTGGGGTTGGTTTCCAGTTTCAGTCCCTTATGGTCAGAGAAAATGCTTGGTATGATTTCAATATTCTTGAATTTGTTGAGGCTTGTTTTGTGCCCTATCATGTGATCTATCTTTGAGAATGTTCCATGTGCATTTGAAAAGAATGTGTATTTAGCTTCTTTGGGGTGAAGAGCTCTGTATATATCAGTTAGGTCCATTTCATCAAGGGTGTTGTTTAATGCCACAATGTCTTTGTTGATATTTTGTTTGGAAGATCTGTCCATTTTTGATAGTGGGGTGTTAAAATCCCCTACTATGATTGTGTTGCTGTCTATATCTTTCTTGAATTCCTCTAAGATTTTCCTTATATATTTTGGTGCTCCTATGTTGGGTGCATATATATTTATGATGTTAATGTCTTCTTGGTGGATTTTTCCCTTGAGTATTATGAAGTGACCTTCTGGGTCACTCTTAATGGCTCTTTTTTTGAAGTCTATTTTGTCTGATATGAGAATTGCTACCCCGGCTTTTTTTCTTGTCCGTTTGCTTGGAAAATTTGTTTCCAGCCTTTGATTTTTAGTCTGTGATGGTCTTTTGTCCTGAGGTGGGTCTCTTGTAGGCAGCATATGTGTGGATCATACCTTCTTATCCATGACGCTATTCTGTGTCTTTTGATTGGAGCATTTAATCCATTTACATTTAAGGTTATTATTGATAGGTACTTATTCATTGCCATTTTTGTATCTGTGTTCCTCTCTGTCTGTCTCTTTTCCTTCCTTTCCTTAGAGCAGACCTTTTAGTATTTCTTGTAGAGCTGGCTTGGTGGCAGCAAATTCTTTTAGACTTCTTTTTGTCTTGGAAGCTCTTTATTTGGCCTTCTATCTTGATTGAGAGCCTTGCTGGGTAAAGTTGCCTTGGTTGTAGGCCTCTGGTTCTCATTACTTGGAATATTTCTTGCCAATCTCTTCTTGCTTGGAGTGTTTCCATTGAGAAGTCAGTGGCTAACCTTATTGGGATGCCCTTGTATGTTATTTCTTTTTTCTCCCTTGCTGCCTTTAAGATTCTCTCTTTGTCTTGGAAGTTTGCCATTTTAATGATGATGTGTCTTGAAGTGGGCCTCTTTGGGTTCCTCTTGAATGGGACTCCTGTGAGATTCCTGGATTTGTGTGACTTTTTCTTTTGTCAAATTAGGGAAATTTTCTCTCTTTACTCTTTCAAATATGTTTTCTATCCCTTGTTCTTCTTCTTCTCCTTCTGGTATTCCTATTATTCGGATATTATTACGTTTCATATTGTCTTGCATTTCTCTTAATCTCTCTTCATTCTTTCTGAGCCTCTTTTCCCTTTCCTGTTCTTTCTGTGAGATGCTTTCTACTTTGTCCTCCAATGTTCTGGCCCTTTAAATGTGAGAAGCAGCGCCTTGGACTCCCAGGTCACTGGGTTGTGACGCTGTATGTGGGGGCGTGGTCAGAGCGGGGAAATGGCGGCACCCTCTATCACGGAGGCAGGTCCAACCGCCCACTCCCTCAGGCCGCCACAGCAGTCAACACGCAGCACCGCCTCCCCAATGTCTCCTCTGCAGTCGCTCACCCGGTGGGTCGCTCGGTCGCTCACTAGGTCCAATCCTGCGTTTGGAACCCCTGCGTCTGGATTCGCGTGTCTGGATTCCGCGCCCGGTCCGACCGAGTCAACCCCTCACCAGACGCCGGTTTCGCCCCTTACCAGTCGGGCTGAACAATTTGTTGTTAATGGACTTCCGAAAAAGTTCAATTTTCCATGTTCTGGTTGTGTTTTCTGATGCTAATATTTAGTTGTCCCTAAACTTGGTTGTGTGAGAAGGCACGGCACATCCACCTATACCTCCATCTTGGCGGAAGTCTTGTTCTTATATTTTTAATCAGATTGAGTATTACAGCTACCAGCCTAGGCCAAAATTGGACTGATTTTCTTGTGACTATGAATAACACAACAGTGAATAAAAAGGAAACATGTACAGACAGTGCATCTCCAGGGAGGTACATGAGATACCCTGAGGAATGTCAGTCTCCGATTCTGTGTTTCCCTGCTTCAGACATTTCTGAACTCATGCTATGAGTTTTGTTATATCCAGTTAGAGCCTGCATTTTTTAAAAAATAGCTGAATGGATATATAATTCATCATTTAAAGTGTATAACTTAATGTTTTTGATATATTCACAGAGTTGTGCAGTGATAATATAATCTCATTTTAGGACATTTTCATCCCCCACAAAAGAAAGTCCATACCTACCAGCAGTCACGTCCTATTTCCCCACTCCTACTCCCTAGCGCTAAGGAACTATTCATCTACTTTATGTCTCTATGGATTACCTACTCTGGACATTTCACATAAATAAAATCATAACATTTGTGACTGGATTTTCATGTATGTAATGTTTTCAACATTCATTCGTGTTGTAGCATGAATTAATACTTCATTTCTTTTTATTAGTAAATAATATTCCATTATATGCATTTACCACTGTATTAGTCAAGGCTATCCAGAGAAGTAAGACCAATAGGTTATGTATGTGTATGTATAGAGAGAGGAGAGAGGAGGGGAGAGGGAGAGATTATTTATTTTTAAGGAATTGGCTCATGTGATTGTAGGTTTGGCAAGTCCAAAATCAGATGGAAGAGGCTAGTAGGCTGGAGTCCCAGGGAAGAGTTTCAGTTTAAGCCCAAATGTTGTCCACTAGCAAAATTCCTTCGTACCTGAAGGAGGTCAGTCTTTTGTCCTATTCAGGCCTTCAGCTGATTGAATGAAGTCCACCCACATTATAAAGGGTAATCTGCTTTACTCACGGCTCACCAATTTAAATGTTAAATTATTTTTAAAAAATAGCTCCAAAGAAACATCCAGGATAATGTTTGACCACAGTCCAACCATCTTGGCACATCAAATTAACCATCATTTGACTTATCCATGCATCAGGGGATGGAAATTTGTGTTATCCCTGCTTTTTGCTTATTATGACCTGCTATGAATATTCATGTACAAATGTCTTTATTAATCTAGGAGTGAAATGACTGGGTTAGGACTTCTAGCCAAGACAGAGGCATAGGTGGAAACATTGTCCCTCCTCACACATCCAAGTTTAAAGACAACAAAGTTTTAGTAACAAAAATGCAACCAGAAAATTGAACTGTGTGGAAGTCCGACAACAATGAACCATTCAGCCAGACCAGTAAGAGGAGTGGAGTCAGCAGCTGGCGGAGCGGGTCACGCAGGAAAAAGTGGCCGGACCAACCTAGGCGCATAGGCAGTGGTCTGCAGATCCCAGCTGTGGGATGGCAATGGGCAGAGCCAGTGAGGGCGCAAGGTGACTGGCTGACTGTGGTCACACATTCACACTTCAGATAAACCAGGCGAAGGAGTGAGCAGTGAGACAGACCGCTCAGGCTAGGGCCCCAGCCACGGGAATTAGAGCCTAAAAGCACCAATTAGAAAAACTTTCGGGGTCCAGATGCCGGGAGAAGCTCCTAGGCTCATAGAGAGTTTGTTGGAGAGACCCACAGGGTCCTGGAGGGTGCACAGGCCCACACACCCAGGAACCATCACCAGAAGGGCCCAATTTGCTTGTGGGAAGCAGCAGAGGGGACTGAAATCTGAGAGCAGAACAAATGCCATTGCCCTCTCTGGCCCTGTCCCCACATACAGCATCACAACTCAGCAACTGGGTTGCCCTGCCCAGGTGAACACCTAAGGCTCTGACCCTCATACATAACAGGCATGAACAGACCAAAACATTATGGCTCAAGAACAGTGCAAAGTCCCAGAGCCAATAAATCTAAGTGACAAAGAAATAGCCAACCTATCAGATGTACAGTTCAAAACACTGGTGATCAGGATGCTCACAGAACTGATTTTAGTCACAAATTAGAGGAACAAATGAAGGCTAAACTAATTGAAATGAAGGGAAATGCACAAGAAACCAATAGTGATGGAAAGAAAACTGGGACTCAAATCAAAGGAGTGGACCAGAGGGAAGAAAAAAATGACCAAACAGAAAAGAATGAAGAAACAAGAATTCAAAAAAATGAGGAGAGGCTTAGGAACCTCCAGGACATCTTTAAACATTCCAACATCCAAATTATAGGGATACCAGAAGGGGAAGAGAAAACAGCAATAAATGGAAAACTTATTTGAACAAATAATAAAGGAGAACTTTCCCAGTCTGGCAAAGGAAATAGACTTCCAGGAAGTTCAGGAAGCTCATAGAGTCCCAAAGAAGTTGGACCCAAGGAGGAACACAGCAAGGCACATCATAATTACATTAGCCAAGATTAAAATGAAGGAGAAAATCCTAGAAGCAGCAAGAGCTAAGGGGACAGTCACCTACAAAGGAGTTCCCATCACTGTAAGCAGGTTTTTCAAAAGAGACCCTATAGGCAAGAAGGGGCTGGAAAGAAGTATTCCAAGTCATGAAATCCAAAGACCTACAACCAAGATTGCTCTATCCAGCAAAACTTTCATTTAAAATGGAAGGGCAGATAAAGTGCTTCTCAGACAAGATCAAATTCAAGGAGTTTATCATCACCAAACCCTTATTATATGAAATGTTAAAGGGACTTATCTAAGAAAAAACAAGATAAAAAAGATGAACAGTGAAAGGACAGCAAACTCACAGTTATTAAGAACCCCACCTAAAACAAAAGCAAACTAAGAGGTCAGCTAGATCAGGAGTGGAACCATAGAAATGGAGATCACATGGAGGGTTAGCAACAGGGGAGTGGGAGGAGAAGAAGGGGGGAGAAGTTCAGAGAATAAGTAGCATAGATGGTAGGTAGAAAATAGGGGGAGGCCAAGAATAGTATGGGAAATGTAGAAGCTAAAGAACTTGTCATGCATGGACATGAACTAAAGGGGGAAAGGTGGGTGGGAGAGGGTGTGCAGGGTGGAGGGGAATGAAGGGGGGGAATGGGACAACTATAACGGCATAATCAATAAAATATATTTTTAAAAAAATGACTGGGTTAAATGGCAACTCTATTTAACATCTTGAGGAACTGCCAAAATTCTTTTCCCAAGCAGCTGCACCATTTTACATTTCCACCAGAAAAGTGTCAGACTCCCAATTCCTCCAAAACTTTGCTAATACTTGTTATTATTTTTTATCAGCCATTCTAGTAGGTGGGAAGTGGTATCTCATTTCCATTTCCCTGATGCTATCAAGCCTTTTTTCACATGCTTATTGATTGGCCTTTTGTATATCTTCTTTTTAAAAACAACATTTTATTCATTTATTTTTAGAGAGGGGGGAAAGGAAAGAGAAAGAGAGGGAGAGAAACATTGCTGTGTGAGAGAAACATCTTGATCGGTTACCTCTTACACACCCTGCACTGGGGATCTTGCCTGCAACCCAAGCACGTGCCCTGACTGAGAATCAAACCAGTGACGTTTTGGTTCACAGGCTGGCACTCAATCCACTGAGTGACACCAGCCAGGACTGTGTATCTTCTTTGGAGAAATACCTATTTAGATTTTTTGTCCATTTGTTAATTTCTATTTTTAGCAAGTTGTAAGTTGTTATTTATGTGTTTGGAATACAGGTCCCATATCCAATGTATAATTTGCGAACATTTTCTCCCACTCTGTTGGTTGTCTTCCCATTTTCTTGATGATATCATTTGAACACAAAAGTTTTTACTTTTTAAAAAAAAATTTATTCATTTATTTTTAGAGGGGAAGGAGAGAGGGAGAGAAATATCAATGTATGGTTGCCTCTCATGTGTCCCCCGCTGTGAACTGGCCTGGAACCGAGGCATGAGTACTGACTGGGAATCGAACCGTGATTGTCTGGTTCACAGGCCCACACTCAATCCACTGAGCTACACCAGCCAGGGCAAAGTTTTTACTTTTGATAAAGTCCAATTTATTCATTTTTTGTTATTGCTATGCTTTTGGCTTTATATTTAAAAAACATTGCCTAGCCAATGTCTAAAAATCTAGTTGTAAGTTTTCTTATAAGGGTTTTATATTATAGCTCATATATTTGTGTATAGTTTTGTATGAAGAAAGAATCTTACTTCATTCTTTTGCATGTGGCTATCTAGTTTATCCAGCACTTGAGCTTATACTGTTATTTACCACATTTGTCCTTAATTAAACTAATCCTTTTTATATAAGTTACTTTAAGAGAAAAGGTTATAGCACTACCATAAGTGTACAACAAATGTAATTTGCCAAAAAAAGAAGAGAATATAAATACTAAGAAAACAAAACAAGACTAAAGTTTTACAGATATACATGAGTGTTGAAGGCCTTTTTTTCTTTAAAAGGGGGATGAGAGAGTGTTAGAAAGGTATTAAGGATATACCAGCACCAAACTGCGATGTCCCCAGGTAGAAAGAATAAAAGAAGGATTAAAAAGGAAACGTTTGTCTCCCTCAGTACTTTGAGGGGATTTAGGACTTTTCTATGAAAGAGTAGGTAAGTAGGGAATTTCCCTCAGTGTGGATCCTACCCTGTGGGAAACATTTCTCTTTATCACTAGCAACAAGAGTAATGGAAGGAACCTGGCTGGGGCGGGAGCTCACCTCGAGTGATCCCAGGTTTACTACTTATTACTTGGCCTCGAGGAACTTTGTTTGCTCATCTGTAGAAAAATCTCTTCCTAATGAGTGGTAGGAGGATTCAATACAATATATGGAAGGCAGTCCGACATAGGGTAGGCATACAGAAATATGAGTGCCCTCTTGGTGTTTTTGCCACTTTCAAAAAAATAGATAATCCAATACCCAAGCAGCATTCCCCAAAATGTGGCCACAGGCCTAGCAACATCAGAATTCCCTGAATTCTGAAGAGGAGCCACACCAACTCGGTGGCTCTATTGCACACAATCTGGGGACAACTCCCATAGACCTGCCTTAGATATCTATGGCTTCTTTTACTTCTGTTTTGACAGACTGGCCTTGGTGAATTTTCCCAGCTGAATGTGAATCCATCCCATTCCTGAAGACACAAGCTCTGACAACCACTGCCAAGGTAATTAATTCTCAGGACTTGGGAATCTGGTTTTACGAATGACAGCAGAAAACAACTAAAAGCACAGAGAATCTAAACATACCACCAAAAGTCCAACCTTCCCAGAGGCAGTGGTGGTTTCCATGGTCTGTCCCATCTCTTCTCTTGCCAACACCTAGCCACAGAAACACATTGCCAATGCCATGTGTGAGCTACAGAAAGGAGGGGTTAGGCAATCCCAATTAAGAATAATCAGTTCCTGAAAAATCGCAAGCTCGTTCAACGTCATGAAGAGCCCTTCCTGAGGTTGTGCCAGGCATGTGGGGTACAGATGTGTGAGGGGATACAGGAACCTGCACCTAGAACCTCACTTTCTGGGACAGGGAGATGAGCCACATGCCATGTTAAATATCTACACGGGAGAGCTCCCAAGGCATGACATGTAGTGTGCATTCAGAGGAAGGATAAAGAGTGGCTGGTACACTAATGAGGAAGGGGAGGGAGCATATGTTCCAAAAGGGGAATGGGGGAGGCTGGAGAGCTGAGGTACTCAGTGGGACAGAGAGTTGGGTGTAAGAATGGACACAGAATATTATAAACTTTGTGTTCTTTCTTTAAAACAACCAATCAATTCCCTTTTCATTCGCTATATAGTTCCTGTTTTTCTGATTTCAGTTGACAGATGGAATCGTGAATGTATCCTTGAGCCTACATACTCTTTCTAGTTGGTGGTTGTTAATTAAGACAGCTACTGACAGATGAGAGAAGCCATGGATAAGGATGCAAGAAGTAGACAAAATGCCAACTAGATCTAACTGATTAGATAAATCTAGTGGTAGAAAATATTCAGAAGAAAGGAATTCCCAGTAAAGGAATTTCTAAGAGTGCTTGCTTGACTTTCTGTAGTGGTTTGCCTGGAAAATGTGTACCTGTAACCATCCAGTTGTGTAGTTTGCATCCATGAAGTTATCCTGACAAGACTGCCTCTGACAAACCCCCTTGGGAGCATGTGGCCCTTTAAAGTTTTTGTTGTTTCCTGTTTTAATCTCAAAACCTTATGTGTGGGGTGACAGTGATATGGTAGTTAAGAGAGGATAGAAAAGCCAAGTGAAAATTTAAGATGTCTGGAATTTCATATATGATATTCCACAAAAAAGGAGTTGGGGGTACACCAGAATGGGCGAAGCCAATTAGCAGCCACTGAGGCAAAGTCAGCAGACATGGGCCTAATTTTTCAGCTTCTCCCCAATTCATCTCACTCAGTTGAAGCTGAGTGATGGGTACATGGAGGTTTGTTTTTCTATTCTCTCTACTTTTGAATATATTTGAAATTTTCCATAATAAATTTTTGTAATTTCTTAATTGATTATCATGTAGCTAGATGTACCAAATTGCATTTAAAATGTACTTAAGAGCTATTTGTTACTTCTAAATATTTCAAGTCTAAATTATTTTGTTCAACAGAAGACCCTTAAAACTTTATCTTCATCTCCTCCTTCCATGCAAAGAAAAATTTATAAATTGATTACTCTGGTAAACTCTTTCCTCAAAGCAATGAATTGGGAGATTTCATTTTCACTATAACATCTTGGAGCAGAGAAGCACAGTGTGGGGAGAGAAAGGGTGAAGCAGGCTAAGAAGGTTGGTACAGAATGTGGAAGTTGGATTTTCTGAGTTTGCAAGAATAAATTGATGTTTTAAAATAAAAGATGATACAACAACATTAACAGTTTTGGGAAGAAAAAAAGTTACCCATATTATACCACTACTAACATTATTTTATTTAAAGGTCACACAAGGACTTCCGCCAAGATGGAGGTATAGGTGGATGTGCCGTGCCTTCTCACACAACCAAGTTTAGGGACCACTAAATATTAGCATCAGAAAACACAACCAGAACACGGAAAACTGAACTTTTCGGAAGTCCATTAACAACAAATTCTTCAGCCCGACCAGTAAGGGGCGAAACCGGCGTCTCGTGAGGGGTTGCACAGGAGGACTCCGGTCGGCCGGACCCAGGCGCGGAATCCAGACGCACGGGTTCCAAACACAGGATTGGACCTAGCGAGCGACCGAGCAACCCACCGGGTGAGCGACTGCTGAGGAGACAGTGGGGAGGCGGTGCTGCGTGTTGACTGCGGTTGCCTGTCTGCGGGCGAGCGGACAGGCGAGGGAGTGGGCGGTTGGACCGGGGCCTGGCGGTCCCCGTGGCGTGCAGCAGTAGAGGGCTCCGCCATTTCCCCACTCTGACCACGCCCCCACATACAGCGTCACAACCCAGCGACCTGGGACTCCAAGGCCCAGCTTCTCACATTTAAAGGGCCAGAACAGACCAAAAATGTCGCAAGAAGACCTCAAAGCCCCAGAGATAAATCTAAGCGACGAAGAAATAGCAAAACTCTCAGACACACAGTTTAAAACACTGGTCATCAGGATCCTCACAGATCTGGTTGATTATAGCCACAAATTAGAGAAACATATGAAGGCTAAACTAAGGGAAATGAATGGAATTCCACAGGAAACCCATAGAGATGAAAAGGAAACTGGGACTCAAATCAATGGAGTGGACCAGAAGAAACCAAATAATGGCCAAACAGAAAAGAGTCAAGGAGCAAGAATTCAAAGAAATGAGGAGAGTCTTAGGAACCTCCAGGACATCTTTAAACGCTCCAATATCCGAATTATAGGGGTACCAGAAGGGGGAAAGGCACAGCCACCAGTGGAAAAATTATTTGAACAAATAATAAAAGAAAATTTCCCCAATCTGGCAAAGGAAATAGACTTCCAAGAAATCCAAGAAGCTCAGAGAGTACCAAAAAAGTTGGACTCAAGAAGAAACACACCAAGGCATATCATAATTACATTAGCCAAAATTAAAATAAAGAAGAGAATCCTAGAAGCAGCAAGAGCTAAGGGGACAGTCACCTACAAAGGAGTCCCCATCAGACTGTCAGCAGATTTCTCAAAAGAGACCTTACAGGCAAGAAGGGGCTGGAAAGAAATATTCCAAGTCATGAAATCTAAAGACCTACAACCAAGATTGCTCTATCCAGCAAAACTTTCATTTAGAATGGAAGGACAGATAAGGTGCTTCTCAGATAAGATCAAATTCAAGGAGTTCATCATCACCAAGCCCTTATTATATGAAATGTTAAAGGGACTTATCTAAGAAAAAGAAGTTAAAGAAACATGAACAGTGAAAGAACAACAAGCTCACAGTTATTAACAACCACACCTAAAACGAAAGCAAACTAAAAGGACAGCTAGATCAGGAGTGGAAACATAGAAATGAAGATCTCAAGGAGGGTTAGCAACAGGGGGAGTGGGAGGAGGAGATGGGGGGAGAAGGTACAGAAAATAAGTAGCATAGACAGTAGATAGAAAATAGATGGGGGGGGCAAGAATAGCATGGGAAATATAGAACCTAAAGGACTTGAGACACATGGACATAAACTAAAGGGGGGTAATGGTGGGGATGGGGGGCAGGGTGGAGGGGAATGAAGGGGGGAATAGAACAACTATAACAGCATAATCAATTTAAAAAAATAAATAAAAATAAATAAATAAATATCATCAGCTGTAGAACAAGTGAAAAAAAATAAAGGTCACACAAAATTTACTCAACTAAAAATGTAAACATAATTAAGTAACCTTATTATCACTAACACGGGTTAAAATCTGCCATGAAATCTGTACAATTATGTGAAGGTAAAGCAGTAAGATTTTCTTAAATCTTTAAGATCTTCACTTAAAGAAAAGCAATATAAAATATTCTATCATATACTTAAATGCCCCAACGCAATTTTCTTTCTATTTATACCAATAAAATTGTTAAATACATCCTGTTATTCTATTTTTGTGTTTTTCTGTATTTATTCCATTACTGTTTGCCCCCTCACAGCACCCTCTCACCACCACTGACTTTCTGACACCTTCCAGACCTGTCCACATGCAGGCAGAATTCACACCTTCTGAACACGATGCTAAATGTGCTCCGATGACTCTCTGCCGCTTTCACAATTGGATTTTGAAAAAGGAGACACAATTCTGTCATATGAATGTGCCATTACTTTTGAGTAGAAAAAATTCTTTTCTACTGTCAAATATTTTAGGTTGCCTTCAGGTTAGGTTTTGTTTCTGTTGTTGTTTGGCTATTATAGAGATAATGTCTGAAAACCATTTAGCACAGTGCCTGGCATATAGTGTGTATGGTGGTTAATTTTACTGTCAACTTGACTGGGCTGAGGGATGCCTAGATGGCTGGCAAACCAATCTTTCTGGGTATTCTATGAGTGTGTTTCTGGAAGAGATTAGCATTTGAACTGGTGGACCGATTACTCAGCCCTGTGAGCAGGCATCTCCCTTGACAGCCTGCACAGATAAAAAGGCACTCTTGTTTCTTGAGCTGGGTGATCCATGTTTCCCTGTCCCAGGACATCAGAGCTCCTGCTTGTCAGGCCTTTAGCCTCAGACTGAATTATACCACCAGGTTTCCTGGGTCTCCAGCTCACAGATGGCAAACTGTGTGACCTCTCAGCCTCCATAACCATGTGAGCCAATTCTGATTTAAAATAATATATTCTAGATAGATATGTAGATAGATAGATAGATAGATAGATAGATACCTCCCATTGGTTCTGTTTCTCTAGAGAACCCAACTAATATAGAGCTCTATAATTTTTTTCTATTATAAAGAATGTTAGACTAAATATCTTTATGAATGTAATTTTTATAAACTATATTTATTCTTAATAATCCATGTTTGCTGTAAATAAAACAATACAGAAAATACAAAAAAGTAAACATTATCCAATGCTAACACATGTATACATGTATATATGAAGGCAGAGATGTGTAATATGCTATATGTCATGTATATGCAATAAAATATATATGGGATGTTATATATGCTATTATATAACTGGCTTATCTCATTCAACAGTATGCCATGCAAATCTTTCCTCATCATCGTTATTAATGAATCTGTAATGTTCCGTTGCACACAGCACAGTTATCTTATCAATTTCTTATTATAGATATTTAAACTTACTCTTTTTTCAATTGTATAAAAACAAACTTACAGAGCTCTCTTTGCTTCTGATAATTTATATAATAAATTCCCAGGAGTAGGACAAGTTTTAAGTCACATGATCATTTTACAATTGTAAACAGAAGAGTACAATAGCTGATGGGAGGACACTCGTCTACAGAGAGTAAACCAAACCAAGTTTTATCCATCTTGGAGAATGGCAAGCCAGAAACACTCCCCGACACCTGCCACACACACACACACACACACACACACACACACACATACACAAGACATCCTGCCCTCAGGCTGACATATAGTCCGCAGAGCAGCACTTGCAATGGGTTCCATTACTAATTAGGGCCCTCAAAAGCTAGTCTTCAGGATTTCAGAACTTGTATTGAAAAGGGTGGATTTTGGAAATGATAATGGTAACTCTAAAGATCAGTAGAAAATTAAAATTATAAAAGACTTATTAGCAAAAATCATTTAAAGTTCAAACAATAGTAGAGATTGTAGATAAGAGAGAACAACAGACCAGAAACTGAGAGCTGTGGGATCTTTAGCTATCTCCACAGAGCTCTGAATTTGGTGTGTGTCTCTCTCCCTCTCTTCATTTTATGAGCACCAGGGTGCTGTGAGAAATACAAAGGTGCAGGTTTAGAATCCCCTGGCTTGAATTTTCTAGGCTGGCTCCAATTTGAAATAATCATATACTGCATAAAAACCTGAAATCTGTACATCCTTACCTTAAAAGAAAATTATAAAATACCACCTAAAGTCATTGAATTTTATCCTTTGATAACCCTTAAAATAAATATCCATAATTTTTAGTAAATTTTATAGGGTTTAGTCTGGCTCTTTAGTTCAAGCAACACAGTGAATGTGTCAGGAACAGTCCTCACCCAGGGCACTTCTAGGCTATGGGCAGAGCAAGTTGGAGGCTCTGATTACAACATCCACGTCATGTGGAAAGGGCTTTGATGAGGCAGTTGCCTCTTTGAACACATATGTTTTTACCAGTTACCTTGCAGAGAAATAAAAAAGACAAGACCCAAACATTTACTAAACTAAAGCCATAGCCTTCGTGCTAGGCAGGCTGCAGTCAGATGAGATCTCACAGCCACCGATGAGGCACAGTGGACAAATGACTTGTCCAAAGTCACCCAAACTGAAGGGTATAACCAAGCCTGTCTTACTCCAAAACCTGTGTTTTTTTCTCAGTGCACTAGCCTCAGATCATGTGCTGGGAAGTAATTTGGGGAGAACTGGGAAGATGTTCTCAAGAGAAGCGGTGAGTGACCTCCCATGAGTCTTCAGCTACTTCCCGCAGCACTGGCAGCACAGGGTCTGCAGCTCCTGGTTTCCTGATGAGCCTTCTCCCAGAGCTCAGGACCTCAGTGCGAAAGCTAGGTCCCTCTGTTTCTTTAGAGAGCTTTCAGAACGTGCCAAAGGCCAGGCCTCACCCAGATAAATTGAATCAGAAGTCTCTCAGGTGACTTTCATGTGCAGGTAAGGTGGAGAACCACTGTCCCAAAACCAAACACAATAGTTCTCTGCCTGAGCTGCGCAAATTTTTAAGAGAAATATTCTCCAGCCTCCATCCCAGGCCAGTCAAATCAGAATCTCTGAGTGTGCAGTCTTTCAGACTATACCACTCTACAGTGTAGCATAGGGTGTTGTTAGAATTGCTCTACTTTGTGTATCTGACTTCATGACTTGACTTGTGGGATATATTTAGACATTGATAATTAAGGAAAAAAGAATTCCTGTGAGGGGTCTGGTATAGCTTTCTTAAGCTCCCCATATGATGGCTGTGGACATCAGGTAGGGAGTCAGTGAATGCAATGCTGTTTCCTTCAGGGGAACAGAAAACAGAGGGCTCAAGGTCCCAACAGATGTGTTGGCCACAAGGCTCCTATTGTCTCGAAAGAAATTCCTCAAGGCACAATGGAAAGCCACCTTATTCTGTGGAATCCATCAGGAGCCTAAGTCCTGGTAGGAAGCCCCAGCAAGGTGTTGATGGAGATAAAAGATATGAATAATGGAAAATACTGATATGGCACTGACTTGTTCAAGAATTGTTCTAAGTGCTTTTCATGTGCACTCATTTAAAACTTGCTGCAGCCCTATGAAGAAGTTACTATTGCCCCATTTTATACATGAGGAAACTGAGAAATTGATGAACTTGCCAAAGATCATGCCACTGGTAAGTGGCAGAGTAGGGATCCAAACCCAGGCAGTGACACTCATGCCTGGGCGTGAGGAGATTGCAGTCCAATACTGGTGATGAGACAGGCATCCCGACAGTGCCCCAGCACAGTGGAGTGTGATAAATGTGGTGTTTTAAAAAATGCTATAAGAGGGCTCGATGTACATTTGGAACAGATTAGCTTCACTGGAGGAAACAGGGCAGCATTCCGGAAGGTGGTGGTACCAGAGCCGAGTCATGAAAGGTTAGGGCAAGGGCCCTCAAACTCTGTTCCTGAAAGATCTGGGTGTGACTTCAGTTAGACACGAGTGGTTTGCCACTAAAATGAAACACTGGCAAACTTATTCCATCAGGGGGAAAATTAAGCAACTAAAGGCGTCTTTTCCATTTCAAGTGTTTCTGTCACAAATTTCCCTAAATATTTGATGCCTGCCAATATGTACATGCTCATAAGTGAGAAGAGGAAAAAAGAATATGTAACAAATAAATATAAATGAAAGTAACATAAATCCTGCCTAATTCTGTTTCTTTTGTTGGTTGTCAGTGGTTGCCACTTCCTATTATATTGATCATTATCATTTCTGCTAATAAAATGATCCCTTTTGTAAGTGTAGAATTAAGTAGACCAGAATCTTTGCTCTCAAAGTGTTCTTTGACTCCAGGTTCCTCCCCATGATTCAATGAGAACCTCCACTAATGTAAGGCAGCATATGCTACTGACTAAGCCTCTCCCCCATCAGCAAAAATAGAGACGAGATGAGAGCACCTAAGAATCTAAGTTACTCAGTCACCCTGTGACAGTGACTAATGAACATCTGGTTTAGAAGAGGCTCACACGACTCTCAGGTCCCCTGGTAACCATGGGAGAAGATGTGCAATTGTACTGGACATGTTGCAGCAAAGTTTAAAGATTTGTGGGCACAAGGAGAGAACCTGGAATCCTCATGTGCATAATTATGCACAAGCAGCTAAACTCATGTATACAGTTTTCATTGTATTTTAATATGTGGAACAAGCTGAATTAGTGCATTAAAAGGCTTAGTTTACTTTTGTTCCACACTTAAAACTCCCATTGTCTATACTTCTGAGCCAGGAAGAGGGCTGATTTGACTATATGGTGCACAGAACCATGACTGCTTCTACCCCTTTAGTTAGGAGAAGGCTGCTGAAGCATATCTGCTCCTGTATTTCTGTATCCCCGGGGATTTATTTTGTCCCAGGGAAGGTAACTGTGGAGTAAGCAAAATAGGTCTGACATAATCCTTGAAGCTGAGGGCCTTCCAGTTTGAGAATACAGGCTCGTGGGATTCTGGTCAACTGGATAACCTTCCTCCTTCTACATATAAGAAGCAGGCCCAGGGTGATTGTGACCTACCTGAGACCAGTGCCCATTTTTCACTCTTAGATCAGGGCCCTCTCACTTACAAAACTGTACCACTTTGACAAACCACTGAGCAATGAACTTTACACTTAACAAAAGCTACATATGGGATTTTTAATCTCTATGGAGGGCAACTATCAGGACATACTGAATCATTAATTTATATATGACCCACTTTCAACACATAGAAACAATTTCATTTCCCTAAAACAATTAAAACACAGAAACCAGTTTAGGCCAATGTATATAGTAGTTCTTTTAATTCTTAAGGAATTGGAAAAGTAAGTGAAATTAACTTGGAAAGCTTGCCCTCCAGTGGGGAAATAGTGAATTAACCACATACTTCAGAGTTTCAAATAAACAGTTACTGCCCTGAACTACATGTATTGGGTTGGCCAAAAGTCTGTTTCATTTTTTCCATAAAAGACACATTTTTCGTTTTCACCAATAACTTTATTGATTTGGATATTTTGAGTACCAGCTATCTTCCATGTGGTATAACATTGATTGTTCTTAATTAATATGTTTTGGTTTTGTTTTGCATTTCAGTTGCATTTTTATCTTTCTTGAAATAATAAGCAAAATATGCTGCAAATATTGCATATCTTCTTCCACCTTCAATATTAAAATGGCTCCTCAAAAATTCACCAATTTTCAGTCATTAGAACTTTCAGCCAAGATGGAGACACAGGTAAATCCACTTTGCCTCCTTGCACAACCAAAAGAAGGTCAACAACAAATTTAAAAACCAAAAATAACCAGAACTTCCAGAAACTGGAACTGTATGGAAGTCTGAAAGCCAAGGAGTTAGAGAAACATATACCCAGACTGATAGAAGGAGTGGAGACAGGAATTCAGGGAGGAGAGGACTCTCAGCAAGGCAGTGGCTGGAGGACTGGGTGAGGCGATGGCTGGCGGAGAGGGTGGTCCGCATTTGTGTGCAGATAAACCAGGAGGAATAACTGGGGAGTGAGACTACGCAACCCAGGGTTCCAGTTTGGGGAAATGAAGCCTCTAAACCTCTGACTGAAAAACACCTGTGGGGGTTGAGGGAGCAGGAGAAACTCCCAGCCTCACAGGAGAGTTCATTGGAGAGACCCAAAGGGTCCTAGAATATACACAGTCTCACCCACCCAGGAATCAGCACCAGAAGGGACCAATTTGCCTGTGCGTGGTAGAAGAAGTGACTGAAAGCTAGCTGAGAGCTGAGCAAGTAGCATTGTTCCCTTTCTGACCCCTCCCCACATACAGTGCCAGCACACAGAGATGTGGTTTGCCCCACTCTGGCTAATACCTAAGGCTTGCTCCCCTTACTACATAACAGGCACACTGGGACAAAAAAAAATATGACCCAAATGAAAGAACAGATCAAAGCTCCAGAAAAAAATACAACTAAGCAATGAAGAGATAGCCAACCTATCAGATGCACAGTTCAAAACACTGGTAATCAGGATGCTCACAGAGTTGGTTGAGTATGATTGCAAAGTAGAGGAAAAAGTGAAGGCTATGAAAAGTAAAATAAAAGAAAATGTACAGGGAACCAACAGTGACGGCAAGGAAACCAGGACTCAAATCAATGCTTTGGAATAGAAGGAAGAAATCAACATTCAGCCAGAACAGAATGAAGAAATAAGAATTCAAAAAAAAAATGAGAAATTTAGGAACCTCCAGGACATCTTTAAATGTCCCAACCTCTGAAATCATATGGGTGCCAGAAGGAGAAGAGGGAGAGCAAGACATTGAAAACTTATTTGAACAAATAATGAAGGAAAACTTCCCCAATCTGGCAAAAGAATTAGACTTTCAGGAGGTCCAGAAAGCTCAGAGTCCCAAAGAAGTTGGACCCAAGGAGGAACACACCAAGACACATCATAATTATATTAGCCAAGATGAAAGATAAGGAGAAAATCTTAAAAGCAGCAAGAGAAAAGGAGACAGTTACCTACAAAGGAGTTCCCATTAGACTCTCAGCTGATTTCTCCAAAGAAACCTTGTAAGCAAGAAGGGCCTGGAAAGAAGTATTCAAAGTCATGAAAGGCAAGGACCTACATCCAAGATTACTCTATTCAGCAAAGCTATCCTTCAGAATGAAAGGGCAGATAAAGTGCTTCCCAGATAAGGTCAAGTTAAAGGAGTTCATCACCACCAAGCCCTTATTATATGAAATGTTAAAGTGACTTATCTAAGAGAAAGAAGAAGAAATATACAAACAGTAAAATGATAACTCATAACTACCAACAACTGAACCTAAAAAACAAAAACAAAGCAAACAACTAGAACAGGAACATATTCCCAGAAATAGAGATCACATGGAAGTTTATCAGTAATAAGGGAAAGAGGGAGAAGGGGGGAGAGGAATAAAAAGCACAAATGGTAAGTACAAAATAGACAGGGGAGGTTAGGAATAGTATGGGAAATGGAGAAGCCAAAGAACTTATATGTATGACCCATGGACATGAACTAAGGGGGGATGATGGTGGGATGGGGGTACATGGTGGAGGGGAATAAAGAGAAAAAAATGGGACAAGTATAATAGCATCAATAAAATGTATTCTTAAAAATTTAACAATTTTGATAAGTTTTTTAATGCATGCTGGTATGACAGCTGTCATGATACAATCTAACAAAATTGTTTCTAGGAAGTAAATATAACTTTGAAAAGGAATCTGAGCATGGGCCATGGGCTTACCGTGGACCCTGACCTCAGGGAACTGACTTTATTGTTGAGATAAGATTAAACTCCTGCAAGGTCAGCCCAGTGTGTAAGATACTACATGACTACTGAGCCTTCATGATAGAGAACAAAGAACCCAATGAAAAGTTGAAAGAAGTAGGTTTGGATTCTGCTCTACTATTGAAAATCTTTATAACCCTGGGAAAAGCTTGTATCCCTACTAGTTTAGTGTCATATAAAATGAGGATTATAATAATACCTCTTGCACAGGGAAGCTGTGAGGGTCACATGAGATTAGTGACAGAACTTAGTGACTGTAAGCATTCATCAACAATATCATGGACACTTACTTTGTGTTGGGCTCATGCTTCATACTCAAGACAGACCAAATTGGTGGCCTTAGGGAGCAAATAACAAGCTAAATAAATGAAGTACCCAAATAAGTGGGTGAACCCTAGCACATGTAGCTGTCTTGAAGGATTTTAAAAAGGCATGCCTCTGGTAAACCAATTAGAAAAAGATGTGCCTTGTGAGAAGAGCCATTAGACAGATGTTGCTAGCATGGTAGCCAGTATCCACCTGTGGCTATTTAAATTTAAATAAAATACCATTTAAAATCCAGTCCCTTAATGCACACTAGCTACTGTTAAAGTGCTGAATAGTTACATGTGTCCAGCACTACCAAATTGGATGTTGCAGCCTTATCCAGTGTGGCTCAGTTGGTTGGGTGTCATTCCACAAAGTGAAAGGCCAATGGTTGATTACTGGTCAGGGTACATGCCTGGGTTACAGGTTCACTTCCTGATCAGAGTGCATACAAGTGGCGGCCAATCAATGCTTCTCTCTCACATCAATGTTCCTCTCTCTCTTTCTCTCTCCCTTCCCCTCTCTCTGAAAATAAATAAAATCATTTAAAAATAACTGGAAATTGCAGCTTAGACAAATAGTTGGCAGATTAGAATTTTTTGGTCTTCAACTCTTTTTTAAAAAATATTTTATTTATTTATTTTTAGAGAGAGGGGAAGGGAAGGAGAAAGAGTGGGACAGAAACATCAATGCATGGCTGCCTCTCATGTACCCCCCACTAGGGACCCAGCCCGAAACCCAGGCATGTGCCCTGGTTGGGAATCGAACTGGCAACCCCCTGCTTCACAGGCCCGTGCTCAATCCACTGAGCCACACCACCCAGGGCAGGTCTTCTACTCTTTTTCATTAAATTTTCACCCAAGAACACGTTTACTGGTTTTAAAGAGTAAAGGATAGAGAGATACACAGAGAGAAACATCGATGTGAGAGAAATGTTGATCAGTTGCCTCCTAGACATGCCCTGACTGCAGATCAAACTGGACACCTAAGTGTGCCCTGGCTAGGGATCAAACCCACAACCTTTTTGTGTATGGGATGACACTCCAACCAGCTGAGCATCTGGCCAGGAATGGTCTGCTATTCTTTTTGTGTGTGTGTCTTCAAACAGAGTATTCCCAATTCCTCCCTCATACCTCTTATGATATTGTTGTTATTCATCCCACTTATCCATGTGCTAAATAATACAATATATTGCTATTATTTTGAAAAACTGTTTTTTGTTAGATTAATGAAAATAAGAATTTCAAAATAATAA
This sequence comes from Artibeus jamaicensis, assembly GCF_021234435.1. Lineage (NCBI taxonomy): Eukaryota > Metazoa > Chordata > Mammalia > Chiroptera > Phyllostomidae > Artibeus > Artibeus jamaicensis. The sequence continues at coordinate 6,982,601 of NW_026521822.1, forward strand.
AGGACAAAAAGTAAGAATAGTAAAATGTTTTATATTATCTTCATTGATATCATCTGTAACACTCCATCTCTTTTTATATAGACCTGAGTTTTTATAATTACATTTTATTAATTATGCTATTTCAGTTGTCCCACTTTCCCCTTTCCCCCTTCATCCAGCACCCCCTACTCTCTCAGGCAATTCCCCTACCATTGTTCATGTCCAAGGGTCATGCATCTAAGTTTTTATGCTACTCCATTTCCTATGCTGTACTTTGCATCCCTGTAGCCATTCTGTAATACCAATTTGTACTTCTTAATCCCCTTACCTCTTCACCCATTCACCAACACCACCCCCTCCCATCTGGTAACCATCAAAATGCTCTTCATATCAATAATTCTATCTCTATTCTTCTTGTTTGCTCAATTTGTTTTTAATTAGCAATAACCGTGCCTTGGATAAACCTCATTGGCTACGATATTGCCACTGCGCAAAGCTTCAATTTGTTTTTAGATTCAATTATTGATAGATATGTATTTATTGCCATTAAATTGTTCATAGTTTTGATTTTTTTCTTAAATAAAGTCCCTTAACATTTTATATAATAATGGTTTGGTGATGATGAACTTCTTTAGTTTTTCTTGTGTGGGAAGCTCTTTATCTGCCCTTTGATTCTAAACGGTATCTTTGCTGGCTAGAGCAATCTTGATTATAGGTCCCTGCTTTTCATCACTTTGTTTCTTTCCAATCTCTTCTAACCTGCAAAGTTTCTTTAGAGAAATCAGCTAACAGACTTATGGGAACTCCCTGTAGGTAACTAACTGCTTTTCTTTTGCTGCTTTTAAGGTTCTCTCTTTATCTTTAAACTTTAACATTTTAATTATGATGTGTCTTGAAGTGAGTCTCTGCTTCCATCTACTTTGGGACTCTGTGCTTCCTGGACTTGCATGTCTATTTTCTTCTCCAAATTAGTAGTGTTCTTTCATTATTTTTTCAAATAGATTTCCAATTTCTTGCTCTTTCTCTCCTCCTTCTAGCACCCCAATGATGTGAATGTTGGCATGCTGGAAGTTGTCCCAGAGGCTGCTTCTTAGATGATCCTTATTTTGGGGGATTCTTTTTCCTTCTTGTTTTTCTGATTGGTTGTTTCTTCTTCCTTATGTTTCAAAATGTTGATTTGACTTTCAGCTTCATTCACTCTACTGTTTTTTCCCCTGTAAATCATTCTTAATTTCAATTAGTGTATCCTTCATTTCAGACTGGAACTTCTTATGCTGTTGAGATCCTCACTAAGTTCCTTAAGCATCCTTAAAACCATTGTTTTGAACTCTGCATGTTGTAGATTGCTTACTTCCTTTTTGTTTAATTCTTTCTTACTGGAGTTCTGATCTTTTCTTTTATTTGGGCCATGTTTATTTGTCTCCTTATTTTGGCAGCCTCCCTGTGTTTGTTTCTATGTATTAGGTAGAGCTGCTATGACTCCCTGTCTTGGTAATATGGCCTAATGTATTAGGTGTCCTATAGGTTTCAGTGGCCCAGGCTCCCTATCACCCAAGCTAGGTACTCAAGGAGTACTCTTTGTGTGGGCTAAGTACACCCCCCTCTTGTAGTTAAATCTTAATAGCTGTAGGCAGGTTAACAGAATGGATTTACTTAGGCCAGTCAGTGGCAAGGAGTAGCTATGACCACTGACTACCAACCTCTGCCTTCTGTTGGAAGATCACCTGTGCATGGGAAAGATGGTGGTATTCCGACATGCGCTGCAGCTGTTCACTGAGTACACAGTATGGGAGCTGGCGGCTCACTAAGGCTCTGGAGTATCCTGGATAGTTCAGGCCAAAGTCAGCCCCCACTTGTATTCTGCCTGTGGCCACCCTGCATGAGCTATGAAGCAGTTTAAGATGGCTGCTACTTGTGCTGGTAATTCCCAGGTGAAGCCAAGCTGTGACTCTAAGCTGACTAGTGCTAGTGCTGCACCTGGGGGCCACCAGCAAGTGGTATGGGGGCTGGGAGGTCACTGAGGCTTGCTGTTGCTTGTTTGATAGGATTTAGGAAGTTGTGAAGACAGGTCTACTGTTTATGAATTCCCTCAATTTTTGTTTGTCTGAGAAAGTCTTGTTTCTCCTTCACTTTCCAAGAATACAATATTTTGATGTATATAATGCACAATTCTTTGCCCAAATTTTTGAGGGAAAAATAAGAATGCACATTGTACATGGGTAGTCCCTGAAACACCTTATATCCGTTCTGTTTTGTAATTATTTGTTAAATAAAATTTCTTGTGCCATAATATGTTAAAAATAAACGGTAAAATTTCTTTATGATACACAAAAAACAAGTGTCTAAATATAAATTAATAAATAATTGAAATAAAAAAATTAAATGAATGATTTTTTTTCTGAAAGTTTTGGCCAAAAATGTGGGTGTACATTATACATGGCAAAATATGGTATTTTTCTGGGTATAGAATTCTTGGGTGGTAGGGGTTTTTTTCAACCCTTAAATATTTCACTCTACTCTCCTCTTACTTGCATGATTTCTAAAGAGAAGTCTGATATAATTTTATCCTTGCTTCATTATAGATGTGTTTTCTTCATTTCTCTTATTCCAAGATTTTGTCCTTATTTCAATTCTGCAGTTTGAATATAATATGGCTAGGTGCAGTTTTTTCATATTTACTCTACTTGGTGTTCTTTGAGCTTCCTTTCTCTGTAGTTTAGTGCCTGTTATTAATTTAGAAAAAAATTTAAAACAAAGGATATGGCCAATGACTAGAAAAGTTACAAATATGGACAATATTAATCCAGCTATATCAATAATCACTTTATATGCATTTTGTCTAAATACACTAATTAAAAGACAAAGACTATTAGAATGTATTAAATAAATAAGACCTAACAATATGTTGTCTATAAGAAGCCCACTTTAAATGTAAAGACACAAATAGTTTAAAAGTAAAGAGATAAAATATACCATGCTAACAGTAATTTTAAAAAGCTGAAATAGCTACATTAATTTTAGACAAAGCAGACTTCCAATGAAGAAAAATTATCAGAGATAAGGTGGGGTGGGGGCATTATATAATGATAAAGAGTAAATTCTCCAAGAAGACATAACAATCCTGAATGTGTATGTACCTACCATCAGAGCATCAAAATACATGAGGTAAAACTGATAGAACTACAAGGGAAAATACACAAAACCACTGGTATAGTTGGAGTCTTCATCACCTCTCTATCAGTAATTAACAGATCCAGCAGCCAGAAAATCAGGGTATAGTTGAAGTGAACATCATTATGAATCGAATAGGTCTAATTGACATTTATAGATACAGTGACAACAGAATACACATTCTCTGAATTCACATAGCATATTCACCAGTATAGATCATATTCTGGTGCATTAAACATACTTTAACAAATCTAAAAGAATGAAAATTATACAAAGTATGTTATCAGACCACAGTGGAATTAAATCATTAGCTGGAAAATCCCAAAATATTAGATTAAACAACACACAAAGCAAAGAAGAAGTCTCAAGAGAAATTTTTAAATATTTTGAACTAAATGAAAGTAAAAATAAAACATCAAAGTTTATGTGATGCAGCAAAAGTAGTGCTTACAGGGAAATTTATACCAGTAAATGAAATTTATATCAGGAAGAAAGATCTAAAGTCAGACTTCTGGCCAAGATGCAGGTGTAAGGGGACACACTGTGCCTTCTCACACAACCAAAAGGACAACAACAAATTCTGAAACAAAAAACAACCAGAACTTACAGAAAATCAAACTGCATTGAAGTTCAACAACAAAGGAGTTAAAGAAGAAACATTCATCCAGACTCACAGGAGAGGTGGAGACAGGCAGCCAGGCAGAGAGGACTGGAAGCAAAGTGGCACCAAGTGGGCAAGGTGGTGGCTGGTGGACCAGGCAAGGCAGTGGCTTGCAGACTGGGTGGTCCCACATTCAAGTGCAGATAAACCAGAAGGAACAACTAGAGAGCAAGATAGATCACACAATCCTGGTTTAAAGTACTGGGAAAAAATGACTCAAAGCATCTGACTGAAAACACCTGTGGGGGTTAAGACAACAGTGGGAGAAACTCCCAGCCTCACAGGAGAGTTCACTGGAGAGACCCATAGGGTCCTAGAATGTACACAAACCCACCCACCTGGTAATCAGCCCCAGAAGGGCCCAATTTGATTGTGGGTTGTGGGGGAAGTGACTGAAAACTGGCACAGAGTGGAACAAGCAGCATTGTTCCCACTCAGGCCCCTCCCCCACATACAGTATCACAACCAGTGACTTGCCCCACCTCAGTGAATACCTAAGGCTCCATCCCTTAATATGTAACAGGCATGCCCGACAAAAAACTGAAATGGCCCAAATGAAAGAATAGTACAAAACTCCAGAAAAAATCCAACTAAACAATGAAGAGATAGCCAACCTATCAGGTGCACAGTTCAAAACACTGGTTATCAGGATGCTCCAGGAACTCACTGGGTACTTCAACAACATAAAAAAGACTCAGGCAGCAATGAATGTTGCATTATGTGAAATAAAGAAAAATCTACAGGAAACCAACAGTGACAGGAAGGAAACTGGGTCTCAAATCAATGGTTTGGAGAAGAAGGAAGAAACATTCAACCAGAACACAATGGAGGAACAAAAATTCAAAAAAAATGAGAAGAGGCTTAGGAACCTCCAGGACATCTTTAAACATTCCAACATTTGAAACACAGAACTGTTAGAAGGAGAAGAGGAAGAGCAAGACATTGAAAACTTATTTGAACAAATAATGAAGGAAAACTTCCCCAATCTGGCAAAAGAAATAGACTTTCAGGAGATCCAGAAAGCTCAGAGAGTCCCAAAGAAATTGGACCCAAGGAGGAACACACCAAGACACATCACGATTACGATGAAAGATAAGGAGAAAATCTTAAAAGCAGCAATAGAAAAGGAGACAGTTACCTACAAAAGAGTTCCCATTAGACTATCAGCTGATTTCTCCAAAGAAACCTTGCAGGCAAGAAGGGCCTGGAAAGAAGTATTCAAAGTCATGAAAGGCAAGGACCTACATCCAAGATTACTCTATCCAGCAAAGCTTTCATTTAGAATGAAAGGGCAGATAAAGCACTTCACAGATAAGGTCAAGTTAAAGGAGTTCATCATCATCAAGCCACTATTATATGAAATGTTAAAGGAATTTATCTAAGAAAAAGGAGATAAAAATATGAACCATAAACCCTCTGGTTCATATGAGAGCCCTCCCAACACAGCCACAAAGCAGTGAAATGGGTTGCCCTGCCTTGACAATTACCTAAGATTCCACCTCACACAACTTACAGGTACCTTTTCTACTTAAGCCATGCTACTAAGACAGGGAGTAAAAGCACCTCTACCTAATACACAGAAACAAATACATGGAGGCTGCCAAACTGCAGAGACAAAGACAACAAACTCACAGCTATTAACAACCAACCCTAAAAATAAACAAACAAAAAAAAACCTAAGCAAACTAGAATAGGAACAGAATCACAGAAATGGAGATCACATGGAGGGTTATCAGTGGGGGAGGTGGAGGGGAGAGAGTGAGAAAAGGCACAGAGAATAAGTAGCCAAATGGTAGGTTGAAAACAGACAGGGGGAGGTTAAGAATAATATAGGGAATGTAGAAGCCAAAGAAATTATATGCATGGCCCATGGGCATGAACTAAAGGGGAGGAATGCGTATGGGTGGGGCTGCGCAGGGTGGAGGGGAATAAAGGGGGGAAATGGGACAACTGTAATAGCATAATCAATAAAACATATTTAAAAAAAGATCTAAAGTCAATAACCTGTACTTCTAACTGAAGAAACTAAAAAAAGAAGATCAAATTAAATCAAAAGTAAGCAGAATAAACTTAGAGTAGAAATCAATGTCATTAAAAACAAGAAATTAAGACTCCTGGTCAAGATGGAGGCATAGGTAGACATATTTTGCCTCCTTACACAACCATAGAAAGAATTACAACCACATATCAAAACTAGTAACACCCCCCCAAAAAAAACTAGTAACACCCAAACCATCAGAAAATTTAGCTCTGTGGAAGTTTGACAACCAATGATTTAAAGAGGTCACATTCATCCACATGGGTAGGAGAAATGGTATTGTGGAGACAGGCAGAGAGGCAGTGGTGGTGGCAATGAACCGTAGGTTCCCACATTTACATATGGTGGATGAAAATCATGACAGACACCTTAGGAGCAAGTGATCCCAGCCCCAAGACAGACCGCACAGCCCAAGTTTCCTGCACTGGGAAGATAGATCCCTATTACCTCTGGCTGTAAAAACCAGTGGGGTTTGGCGCATTGGGAGAAACTGCTGGATTTTTGCCACTTGAAGGGCCCAAATTGTCTTAGAACATTTACAAACCCATTCACTCTGGGATTGAGCACTGGGGCATCAGCTGTAAAGGTGCCAGTTGCACACAGGAAGGGGTGAAGTAACTAGAAATGGGGCAAGGGCCAGGCAAGCCTCAGGTGAGCCTCCAGGGTTGCACTGCCCCCTCTCTGAGCCCTCCCAACACAGCCACAAAGCAGTGAAGTGGGTCACCCTGCCCTGACAATTACCTAAGGCTCTGCCCCACACAATTCACAAGTGCTTTTTCTACTTAGGCCATGGTACTAAGACAGGAAGTAAAAGCATCTCTACCTAATACACACAAACAAATATGGGGAGGCCGCCAAATTGCAGAGACAAAGAAATATGGCCCTAATGAAAGAACAGAACAAGACCCCAGAAAAAGAACTAAGCAAAACAGAGATATCCAACCTACAAGATGCAGAGTTCAAAATGCTGGTGATCAGGATGCTCAAAGAACTTAAGTATGGAGACTTCTGGCCAAGATAAAGGCGTAGGTAGACACACTGTGCCTCCTCGCACAACCAAAATAAGGACAACAAAAATTTAGAAACAAAATAACGACAAGCAAATTGAACTGTATGGAAGTCGGATAGCCAAGGAGATGAAATAGACGCATTCATCCAGACAAGTAGGTGGGGTGGAGTCCGGCGGCCTAGTGGAGAGGGTTCATGGAACAGAAAGTGGTGACACCAGGTGCGCAAGGCACTGGTTGGCAGACCCCGGGCACAGGATGACAACTGGCAGACCCAGTGAGGTGGCGATTGAGAAGCGGGGCACCGTGCACAAAACAGCTGGCTGACTAGGCAGTCCCACATTCCCATGCAGATAACTGGGGAGCAAGACAGATCCATGCAACCCAGGGTCCGAGCGCCGGGTAATAAAGCTCAAAACACTGATTGAAAATACCTGTGGGGACTGAGGCCCAGGAAGAGACTCCCAGCCTCACAGGAGAGTTTGTTGGAGAGACCAACAGGGTCCTAAGACACACACAAGCCCACCCACACAGGAATCAGCACCAGAAAGGCACAGTTTGCTAGTGAGAAGTGGCAGAAGGGACTGAGGTCCAACAGAGTGGAGCAAGCACCATTGTTCCCTCTTGGACCCAGCCCCCACATATAGCATCACAACCCAGCAACTGGGTTACCCTGCCCTGGTGAACACCTAAGGCTCCACCTCTTAACATAACAGGCACGACAAGACAAAAAAAAATGGCTGAAAAGGAAGAACAGATCAAAACTCCAGAAAAATACAATTAAGCAACCAAGAGATAGCCAACATATCAGATGAACAGTTTAAAGCACCAGTGATCAGGATACTCACAGAATTGGTTGATTTGAGTCACAAATTAGAGGAACCAATGAAGGCTAAACTAATTAAAATGAAGAAAAATGCACAGGGAACCAACAGTGATAGAAAGAAAACTGGAACTCAAACCAAGGGAGTGGACCAGAAGGAAGAAAGAAACAACCAAGCAGAAAAGAATGAAGAAACAAGAATTCAAAAAAAAAATGAGGAGAGGCTTAGGAACCTCCGGGACATCTTTAAACATTCCAACAACCAAATTATAGGACTACCTACCAGAAGGGGAAGAGGAAGAGCAACAAGTGGAAAACTTATTTGAACAAATAATAAAGGAGAACTTCCCCAATCTAGCAAAGGCAATATACTTCCAGGAAATCCCGGAAGCTCAGAGAGTCCCAAAGAAGTTGGACCCAAGAAGAAACACACCAAGGCACATCACAATTACATTACCCAAGATAAAAATGAAGGAGAGAATCCTAGAAGCAGGAAGAGATAAGGAGACAGTTACCTACAAAGGAATTCCCATCAGACTGTCAGCTGATTTATCAAGAGAACTTACAGGCAAGAAGGGGCTGGAAAGAAGTAAGTATTCCAAGTCATGAAAGACAAGGACCTACATCCAAGATTGCTCTATCCAGCAAAGTTTTCATTTAGATAAAGAGTTTCTCAGATAAGGTCAAGTTGAAGGAGTTCATTATCACCAAGCCCTCATTTTATGAAATATTAAAGGGACTTATCTAAGAAAAAGAAGATAAAAAACATGTATAGTAAAATGACAGCAAGTTCACAATTATTAACAACAACACCTAAGATAAAAACAAAATAAGGAAACAACTAGAACAGGAACAGAAACACAGAAGTGGAATTCACATGGAGAGTTAGCAATAGGGGAGTGGGAGGAGAAGGGGGGAAAAGGTACAGAGGATAAGTAGCATAGATGGTAGGTAGAAAGTAGACAGGGGGAGGGCAGGAATAGTATGGGAAATGTAAAAGCTAAAGAACTTAAGACACATGGACATGAACTAAAGCAGGGGGATGTGGGTGGCAGAAGCTATGCAGGGTGGAGAATAATGAAGGGGGAAATGGGACAACTGTAATAGCATAGTCAATAAAATATATTTTAAAAATAGAACTTAAATATGACAAAACAAATAAATAAAGAAGGAAATGAAGGTTATACTAAGTAAAATAAAGAAAAATTCACAGACAGCCAACAGAGAAAGGAAGGAAGCCGGGATTCAAACCAATGATTTCAAACATAATGAAAAAATAAACATTCAACCAGAACAGAAAGAAGAAACAAGAATTCAAAAAAATGAGGATAGGCTTAGGAAACTATGAGACATCTCCAAATGTGCCAACATGTGAATCACAGGGATGCCAGAAGAAGAAGAAGAAGCACAAGAAATTGACAACTTATTTCAATAAATAATGAAAACATTTCTAATTTGATGAAGGAAATAGACACACAAGTCCAGGAAGCATAGAGAGTCCCAAACAAGATGAACACAAAAGGACCACACCAAAATACATAATTAAAATACCAAAGGTTAAAGATAAAGAAAGAATCTTAAAAGCAGCAAGAGAAAGGTAGACAGTTACATACAAAGGAGTTCCCATAAGACTATCAGCTGATTTCTCAAAAGAAACTTTGCAGGCAAGGACTGGCAAGAAGTATTCAATGTGATGAAAAGCAAGGACGTACAACCTAGATTACTCTATCCAGCAAAGCTATCACTTAGAATGGAAGGGCATATAAAGTATTTCCCAGACAAGGTAAAGCGAAAGGAATTTATCATCACCAAGCCCTTATTACAGGAAATGCTAAAGGGACTTATTCAAGACAAAGGAGAAGACCAAAACCATGAACATTAAAATGCAACAAATTCACAACTATCAACAGCTGAATCTAAAAAAGAACAAACAAACTAAGCAAACAACCAGAACAGGAACAGAATCACAGATATGGAGATCATTTGGAGGATTATCAGCTGGGAGGGGAAAATGGGAGAATGGGGAAAAAGGTACAAGAATTAAGAAGCATAATTGGTAGGAACAAAATAGGAGGATGTTAAGAATAATATAGGAAATGGAGAAGCCAAAGAATTTAAACACACAACCCATGGATTTGAACTAAGGAGGAGAACTGCTGGAGGGAAGGGGGTAGTAGTCTGAGGGGGGCAAAGGGGGAAAAATTGGGACTACTGTAATAGTATAATCAATAAAATATGCTTTAAAAAGGAATAAATTAATAAAACCAAGAGCATATTATTTGAAAAATATCAATAAAATTAATAAAACTGTAGCCAGGATAACCAAGAAAGAGAAAGATACAGATTACTAATACCAGAAATGAAAGGGAGGAGCCATCTCTACTGATCCCATAGACATTAAAAGGTAAATAAAGAAATATTATGAGAAACTCTGCCCACGAATTAGTAACTCAGATAAAATGAAAGTTTCTTGAAAGATGTAAACAATAGAAAGATAGATGACACCTGTAATTACATTTAGGTTCCACTTTGACAACCAAGGATAATCTTCCCATCTCAGGATCCTTAATCACATCTGCAAAGTCCCTTTGCTGCATAAGGTAATACATTCAGAGTTTCCAAATATTAGGACATGGATATCTTTGGGAGGAGTGGCTACTCCTAAAGATATTATTCAGCCTACAACACATACCTGCTGTGAGGCAAGAAGGCCAGGCCAAATAGTGAGTGGAAAATTTTAAAAATAGACATTGAATGAGCCCTGCCCAAGTGACTCAGTTAGTTGGAGCATCCTCCCAATGTGCCAGGGTTGTGGGTTCAATCTCTAGTACGTTGAACCGCAACCCTGGCACACTGATTGTGGGTTCACAACCAGCGTGCCAGGGCACATACAGGAATCAACCGGTGAATGCATGGATGGGTGGAGCAGCAAATCAATGTCTCTCACTCTCTCTGTCTCTCACTCCCAAATAAATAAATTCTTTAAAAGTTGGGAAACAAAGAGTGGACTCACTGAGGTTTGAGACCAGTAATGTACATGCTTCAGTGGCTAAAGAACAAGTTGAACTTAACCACCATTGGCATTTTTTCCCTTGGCATATGGGCTGAAAGAACAATGGAACAAGAAAATTGTTGACAAGAGTTTTTGATCTGATGGAACTTTAAAATCAGGAAAAGGAGATGGGAATAATTGAAGATTGGTGGTAATGCTAATTGGAAGAAAGTCGCGGGAAGTTATGAAATTAAACAGCTACAAAAGGAATGACCAAGTAAGCAAATTAAAAGAAACACACTGTCAGAGTGGCTTTAGTTCATTATTTCAGAAGTAAAAATTTCTCCTGATGAAAAGAAGTGGATGTGGCCAGGGAGTTGGATAATAGATTATGATGAAGATGAAATTATTGAAGCAAGGGCAATCAAGGAACTGAGAACCCAGTATTAATTGGGTGCACGAAATAGATGCTAAACCCAGCTGAATTTCAGCATGGTTGGAGAGAAGAGGTTTGTGAGTCAGAACAGTATATTAATGATAGCAAGAGAGAGGGGTTTGGGATAATACATCCCAGTGGCATTAATCTCAAAGCACATGTTTTTGTAGTGGGGGAAGAGTAATGGGCTAGAAGCAGTGGTTGGTAGTGAAGATACTATGAACCTTCTTTCCCTATACATAGTGAGAAAATAAACAGCCTTCAACTGAAAGGGCTGCATAATGAGTGGAGATCTCAGTTAAGTTTTAAGTTAAGGTCAAAAGATAAAGGGAAATGTTGAGGAAAGAGACCGAAGATGTATAGAACTGTGATAACAATGGAGTAAAATAGTTTCAGAGAATAAGTTGCAAAGAATATAAAAAAGAGGCATAGGGGAGGGTATGGCTAAGGAAGAGAAAACAGAGGTCAGGATGAGAGTATGGGACAGAAGAAGCCAGAGAAGAGTATGCCTGAAGCGGCTACTGAGAGACTGACCATAGGTCTGCCAAGAGTAGATTCCCAGTAGATTCTTGGTGGATTAGATGAGGATAGAGTATCTTGAGCACTTTTATAATTCAGCAATCACCAAGGTAGAATACCTTTCAAAGGCAGTCCTAGCGTCTCATGATCAGAAAAACTCTAATCAGTCCTAAATCAACTAGGAGGTGGGCCAAATATATGGCTGTAGGTTCAGAGGCTCCCAAGAGCCAAAGGCAACATACAGTCCAATTCAGGTGCTATGAAGACAGTTTAGCTAGTGGAGATAAAGAATATTCACTTATCACAATAGTTACCTAAAATGCAAACTCACAAAGTACAGCTAAAATATTAACAGAAATTTGTGTTCTAGAATTAACATCTACACATACGAGGGAAGGAAGACTGGACCATTAGGCATACCATGGTGATTAAAACCACTTCCTTTAACAAAATGTTAAGAACCAAATCTATTAGTGAAACTACCCCCACATCTAAGCAATTTCACAAATAAAACTTTTCACACCTCATTAACTATCTTCTCAGAGGACAGGAGTCATTAGGCACTGAAATTGTTAAAATTATTTTTTTAACATTTTCATTATTTATTTTTAGAGAGAGGGGATGTAAGAGGGAAAAACAGAGGGAGAGAAACATCAATGTGAGAGAGAAACATTAATTGGTTGCCTGTTGCACACCCCTAGCAGGGAACCTGGCCCACAACTCAGGCATGTACCCTGACCAAGAATCAAATCAGTTTGATTCCTTTAAGTTTGCCAGGTGACACCCAACCCGCTGAGCCACACCAATCAGGGAAAAACTGTTATAATTCTTATATTATCATATTTTGCCATGTATATAATGTGTACTTTTTTTGCCCAAAGGTTTGAGAGAAAAATAAGGATGTACATTATACATGGGTAGTACCTGAAATACCTTTTGTTTTGTAATTATTTGTTACAAAAAATTCCCTGTACCATAATGTTTTTAAAGCTAAAATTCCTTTATAGTACAAAAACAAGTATCTGAATATAAACAAATACATAATTTAATTAAAAATTAATATGAAATATTCTTTACCTGAAAGTTTGGGCCCAAAACGTGGGTGCATATTATACATGGCAAAATATGGTAAGCTTCACAGTTACTTAAATCTACACCATCCTGTTTTTAGTCTATAACATATTAAAGAACTTGAAGAAACACACTGTCACCTAATCATCTATTAATCATTCTCACCTCAAGACCTTGAGCCTTTAATCCTTCTAGAATGATCTTTCTACAAGTATTCGACCTGCAAAGTTTTTCAATGTCATCTCATTAGAAATGCCTTCTTGGCCCATCCTATTTTAAAAAACTAAGCCCTTTGCAATCATTTTATTTGGCACAAGGTTCTACATGCCAACTAGCTAAAGCTAATGATAACTTTGCCTTGAATAACTGCTCTCTGCTTGAATTTCAGTCAAGTTGGTGGAGTAGGTAAATACCATACTTGCCTCCTTTCATGATGACATATTTTCCAATATGGTTCATTCCCTTTTCATTTTATTGCTCTCTTCTTTAGTGCAGAAGCTTTATTTTGATGAAATCCCATTTGTTTATTCTTTCTTTTATGTTCCTTGCTCTAAGGGACATATAGGTGAAAATATTGCTCTGTGGAATAGCTGATATTTTCCTGTCAATGTTCTCCTCTAGGACTTTTATGGTGTTGTGACTTACATTTAAGTCTTTTATCCATCTTGAGCTTATTTTTGTGTATGGTATAAGTTGGTGGTCGAGGCCATTTGTTGAAGAGACTATTTTTATTCTATTTTATGCTTATGCCACCTTTGTCAAATATTAATTGACCACCAGTATTACAAGAAATTTTAAAGGAGCTACTTTAAGAAGGAAAAAAGATTAAGTTATAAAAATAAAATGGCAATAACTACATACCTATAAATAATTACTTTAAATGTAAATAGATTATATGCTCTACTTAAAAGACATAGGTGACTGAATGGATAAGAAAACAACACCCATACATAAGCTGCTGACAAGAGGCCCACTTCAGATAGAAAGACACATAGACTGAAAGTAAAGGGATGTAAAAGATATTTCATGAAAATGGAAATTTTTAAAAAGCTAGGGTAGCAATACTTATATCAGACAAAATGAACTTTAAAACAAATGCTATAACAAGAGACAAAGAAAGATCCAGCAATTCCACTTCTAGCTGTTTATCCAAAGAAATGCAAAACATCAATTCCAAATGACAGGCATCCCTATGCTCATTGCAGCATTATTTACAATAGCCAAAATATGTAAGCCATTTAAGTAAGAGTCCATCAATAGATGAATGGCTTAAGAAATGGTACATATACAATGGAGTATTACTCAGCCATAAAAAGAGCAAAATCTTGCCATTTATGACAACACATACGGACCTAAAGGGTATTATACTAAGTAAAATAAGTTAGAGAAAGAGAAATACCATATGATTTCACTTATATGTGGAATCTAGAAAGCAAATTAAACAAATAAGACAGAAACAAACTCATAGATACCAAGAACTTTTTGACTGTTGCCAGATGGGAGGTGGGTTGGAGAGATGAGTAATAAAGGGGAAGGAATTAAGATGTACAAATTGATTGCCAGTTATAAAAACAGTCACAGGGATGTAAAGCACAGCAATATAGTCAATAATATTGTAAAAACTACATATGGTGTCAGATAGGTGCTAGATTTATCCAGGTGATCATCTTGTAAGTTATATAAATGTCTAATGACTATATAATATTGTATATCAACTGTAACTGAAAAATAATAAAAATCTAAAATTTTTCCCTGCTTAATTTTTCACCTTTTTTAAGGGGGAGAGAGGCGTTTTAAAATCTCCAAGTATAGTTGTTGATATTTCCATTTCTTTACTTGACTGTTTTTGCTTGATATAATTTAAAGCTATGTTAAGTGCACATAAGTGAAAATACATGTTATTTTTTTGTACTTTTTGATATACTTGACATATAACATTAGGTTCAAGTGTATAACAGGATTTGATATTTTATGTATTGCAAAATATCACCACAATAATTAACACCCATCACCACATAATTACAAACTTTTACTGTTAATTTACCATATAATTTTTATTGTTAACATTTGTGTTTTTTAACCAATGTACAATAATATCTCTGTGATATTTTGCATTAAATTCTATTCTATTTGGACTGCTTCTTCATCTTTATTCTTGTTCATATTAGCCTGTTGTATCTATTTACATTTTTTTATTTCAAGTTTCCTTGAAAGTTGAAAGTTCTTAAGAGAGTTTGTTGTACAATCTTTAATACACTCCAAAAATCTGAGTCTTTTGTTAACTTAATTCATTTACATTTTTTGGTAATCAGTGTTATATCAGAATTTCTGCCATCTTATTTTCCATTTACTGTAATCTTTGTTCCTCCTTTCTGCTTCGTCTTAGATAAATTGAGTTCATGTTTCATTTGTCTTACATTTTCTTTCTTATGGTAGTTTTTATAATCATAGTAATATTTATTCAATTTCTTAATCTTTTCAATTACTGTAACTTCCTCTTAACTGGAGAAGTATTTTAGTTCTCTCTTATGTCACAGTCTACATCTCCAACTCTAATCTGTGGGGGGAAAAGGAGTTCTATGGAGAGTAACCTCACAGGGTAATTGTAAATGCCTAGCTGGGTAGGTTAGCTGGGTAGTCATGCCTCGGGCCTATAACTTCAGTAAAAAGTTTTAAGCCAGCTCTGTCCATTGTTCTTGTGCAACTAGGTTAACACACCTTTGAAATACTAGAATACCCGTCAAAGCAAAGTATTAGTGCTCAAGAAAGGACTTACTTTTGTTGTTCTTTAGGAGCAAGCAGCAATTTTTTAACCAGTGTGCCACAAAAAAAATGTTTAAACATGCAATACCTGACTATTTAGTGAGGAGCACTGACTTCTTTTCCCCTACACTGTCAAATTAAAAATAACAACAGCCAACACAACAACAGCCATATGGTATAAATGAATCAAACTTATACCTAGGGTCAGAGTCAGTGGAAGATTTGAAAATGCTACACTGTTGCCTTTAAGGATGGCAGAAGGGACACCAGAAGCCAGAGAATTTGGGACCTCTACATGCTGCAAAAGGATACATTTTTGTGTTATGCAAGGACATGATGTGAGGAGTAACATCAGAGGAATGGCAGCATGAGAAATACTCCAGGTCTCGCCTGTTGAAGTTTCAACAATTTGAACAGTTACAACTCAACAAAGAATTCCCTGCTCAACACACAAAGAGATCTGTGCATTGAGACATCTAAAGGTGGGCAAGTGGAGCAAAAGGGGGAGATGAAAAGGAAGAGGGGAGGAATCTGGTTGTGTCTGACACACCTGTCAGTCAGGAGGAGCAGAGAGACTCAGCAGGCACTGCTGCGGGAGTGAGCAGTACAAGCTGCAGCTGATCCTATATCAGCATGGGAGTCAGGCGGTCAGCATTTCAGAAATAAAGCCATGTAGCCTGGCCACTTCCCCTTAGCTACCCCTTAACCTCCCAGGGCATACCTCCCTTTGCCCATGGTGTTGGGTTGCAAAGCCCATAATCTGCTAATCTGAGAACTATTATTACTGAATTATATTTCTCTTGAGCAAAGTGGGTAAGGGTATAGAGGGGACTCCAGAGAGCACTGAGGTCACCAATACTGGAGGAAACGAGGAAACAATAAAGAAGCTGGCAGGTTCCCCCAACCCTCCCAGCGCCTACACATCATAGCTACACTGATGGCAGCCAGAGACAGTGGGTCAACACTGGGATTTCACAGAGCAAAAAACAAAAATAAACAAACAAAAAAACCCTTGTGATTCAGCATCACCTATTGGAAAAGAATGGAAAGACCTCTTTGTATTAATCTGCTAGAGAAGTGCCACTCACATACAGATGCCTAGACAGAGAAGGAAACCATCAAATACCTGAATAATGAAGGTAGCAAGGCAGACCAAAAAAACTTTTTAAATCTCTGGAAAATAAACAATGACATGGAAATACGGGACATAAATAGCAAAGAATTCAAGATTGCAGTTCTGAAGATACTCCATGAAATGTGAGAAAATACAGACAGGAAATTTAGCGAGTTCAGAAAACAATGAACAAAACAAGTGCTTCACCAAGGAGATTGAAACTTAAAAAAAAAAACAAATAGAAATTCTAAAAATAAAGAATTCAATAAAAAGAGATCAGGAATGAACTAGTGAGCATAGAAAACAGAGCAAACCAAATGGAGAAATAGATCAGTGATATTGAAGATAGAGATATAGAAATGATGAA
This sequence comes from Artibeus jamaicensis, assembly GCF_021234435.1. Classification (NCBI taxonomy): domain Eukaryota; kingdom Metazoa; phylum Chordata; class Mammalia; order Chiroptera; family Phyllostomidae; genus Artibeus; species Artibeus jamaicensis. The sequence goes on from NW_026521822.1 coordinate 6,999,542, forward strand.
GAGGGGAAAAGAGACCTGAACATTGAAAAAAATTAAGTTCTACGAGAATTATCTGATTCCATAAGAGCAATATACAAATAATAGGCATACCAGTAGAAGAAGTGAGGGAGAAAGAAACAGAGAGTCTGTTCAAACAAATAACTGATGAAAACTTCTCAAACCTAGAAAAAGAACTAGAGCCTTGAATCCAAGAAGCAAACATAACACCTAGTTCCCTCAATCCAAAGACGCCTTCTCCAAGGCACATTGTATTAAAACTATTTAAAAAATAATGACAAAAAAACTCCTCTCAAAGCAACCAGGGAAAAAAAGAAAGTAGCCTAAAAAGGAAAGCCCATTAGGTTATCATCGGACTGCTCAGCAGAAACTCTACAAGCCAGAAGAGAATGGAACCAAATATTCAAACTACTGAAAGAGAGAAATTACCAGAGAAGAATAATACCCACCAAAGTAATCCTATAATTATGAAACAGAAATAAAGACTTCTTCAGACATACAGAAGCTGGGGAACTCATCACCAGAAGAATTCTTTCTATTGTAGAAAATATTCAAGCAGTTTATTCTACCTGAAACAAAAACCAAAAGGCCACAAATCTATGAATAAGATGACCAGCAAACTTACAGTGAAAACATGAATAATTTGTGACAACAAAAACATAATAGGGAAGGGAGAAAAGGTCTAGGGAGAGAGGGAGGATGGAGATCAAATGCATTCAAAACACAAAGCACTAGTGTATATATGAAGCTTCCTTTTTCATAAATCTAATAGCAACCACACACACCAAAAAACAAACTGAGACACATAGCATAGGAAAAGAGGAAACAGAGGAACAATGTATGAAAAACCACCAAACAAAAACTATAGACAGAAACACAAAGAAAAAGAATTAACAGAGACACAGATCTATCAGAAAACAAAAGCTAATATGGCTGTATAAAATCCTCATACATCAATAATTACCCTAAATATAAATGGACTGAATTCACCAATAAACAGGCAGAAAGCAGCAGACTGGATCAAAAAACAAAACCTAACTATGTGCTGCCTTCAGGAAACACATCTAAGCTGCAAAGACAAAAGTAGAATCAAAGTAAAAGGGTGGAACATGATTCTCCCAGCAAAATAAAATACACAGAAAAGCATGATATTTTGTCAGATGTAAGTAGCCATACTTGTATCTGACAAAATAGATTTCAAGAAAACAAAGGCAACCAGAGACTGCATCAAGAAGACATAACACTTCTTTATTTTATATACATATATACACACGCACACACGCACACACACACACACACAATCAGGGAGCACTGAAATATATAAAGAAACAACAAACAGTAATAAGGGAGAAATAGACAAGAACACAATCATAGCTGGGAACCTTAATACTCCATTGACAAATCTAGACAGGTCATCAAAACAGAAATCAAGAAATAGCAGCCTCTTAAATGACACTTAGACCAAATGGACATAATGGACATTTACAGAGCCTTTTATCCCAGAACATCAGATTATACATTCTTCTCCAAGTACACAAGGAACATTCTCAAGAACAGACACAGTTTGAGTCACTAAACTAGCCTCAACAAATTCAAAAAGACTGAATTATACCAAGTATATTCTCAGACCACAATGCTTTGAAATTAGAAATCAAATGCAAAAAAAAAGACCCAAAATAACACACACACACACACACATACACACACACAGACACTTCCAGCCAAGATGGAGGCATAGGTGGAAACTGTGCCACCTCACACAACCAAGTTTAAAGACAACAAAGTTTTAGTAACAAAAACGCAACCAAAACAGAAAATTGAACTGTACAGAAGTCCAACAACAACAAACCATCCACCCAGACCAGTAAGAGGGGCAGAGCCAGTGGCTGACAGAGCCGGGTCACATAGGAAAAAGTGGCCAGACCGACCCAGGTGTGAAGGCAGTGGTTGGCAGATCCCAGGCATGGGGTGGCAATGGACAGACACATTGAGGGCGCAAAGCGGCTGGCTGACTGTGGTCACACATTCACACTCAGACAAACCAGGCAAAGGAGCGAGCAGTGAGACGGACCACTCAGGCTAGGACCCCAGTGATGGGAATTAAAGCCTAAAAGCACCAATTAGAACAACTTTCAGGGTCCAGGTGCTGGGAGAAGCTCCCAGGCTCACAGAGAGTTTGTTGGAGAGACCCACAGGGTCCTAGAGGGTGCACAGGCCCACACACCTGGGAGCCGGCACCAGAGGGGCCCAATTTGCTTGTGGGAAGCAGCAGAGGGGACCAAAATCTGAGAGAGAGAGCAGAACAAATGCCATTGCCCCTCTCTGACCCTGTCCCCACATACAGCATCACAACCCAGCAACTGGGTTGCCCCGCCCTGGTGAACACCTAAGGCTCTGACCCTCGTACATAACAGGCACGAACAGACCAAAACATTATGGCTCAAGAACAGCTCAAAGCCCCAAAGCCAATAAATCTAAGTGACCAAGAGATAGCTAACCTTTCAGATGCACAGTTCAAAATACTGGTGATCAGGATGCTCACAGAATTGGTTGATTTTAGTCACAAATTAGAGGAACAAATGGAGGCTAAACTAACTAAAATGAAGGGAAATGCACAGGAAACCAATAGTGATGGAAAGGAAACTGGGACTCAAATCAAGGGAGTAGACCAGAAGGAAGAAAAAAATGACCAAACAGAAAAATATGAAGAAACAAGAATTCAAAAAAATGAGGAGAGGCTTAGGAACCTCCAGGACATCTTTAAATGTTCCAACATCTGAACTATAGGGGTTTCAGAAGGGGAAGAGGAAGAGGGACATGTGGAAAACTTATTTGAACAAATAATGAAGGAGAACTTCCCTAATCTGGCAAAGAAAATAGACTTCCAGGAAATCCAGGAAGCACAGAGTCCCAATGAAGTTGGACCCATGAAGGAACACACCAAGGCACATCATAATTACATTAGCCAAGATTAAAATGAAAGAGAGAATCCTAGAAGCAGCAAGAGATAAGGGGACAGTCACCTACACAGGAGTTCCCATCAGACTGTCAGCTGATTTCTCAAAAGAGATCTTACAGGCAAGAAGGGGCTGGAAAGAGGTATTCCAAGTCATGAAATCCAAAGACCTACAACCAAGATTACTCTATCCAACAAAACTTTCATTTAGAATGGAAGGGCAGATAAAGTGCTTCTCAGATAAGATCAAATTCAAGGAGTTCATCATCACCAAGCCCTTATTATATGAAATGTTAAAGGGACTTACCTAAGAAAAAGAAGATAAAAAATGATGAACGGTGAAAGGACAGCGAACTCACAGTTATTAACAACCACACCTAAAACAAAAGCAAACTCAGAGGACAGCTAGATCAGGAGCAGAACCATAGAAATAGAGATCACATGGAGGATTAGCAACAGTGGAGTGGGAGGAGGAGAAGGGGGGAGAAGGTCAGAGAATAAGTAGCATAGATGGTAGGTAGAAAATAGGGGGAAGGGCAAGAATAGTAGGGGAATATATAATCTAAAGAAATTGTAACACATGGACATAAACTAAAAGAGAGGGAATGGTGGGGGAGGGGGTATGCAGGGTGGAGGGGAATGAAGGGGGCAATGGGACCACTGTAATGGCATAATCAATAAAATATATTTAAAAAACAAACTTTGATGAGAGAAAAAAACACAAATATGTGGAGATCAAACAACACACTACTAAAAAATGACTTGGTCAAGGAAGAAATAAAAGGTTAGGTCAAATGATATATGCAGACAAATGAGAATAACAATATGACATACGAAAACTTCTAGCATGCAGCAAAAGCAGTAATAAGAGGGAAGTTTATATCATTGCAGACCTATCTCAGGAAACAACCTAAGATTACATCTTAAAGAAATGAAGACGAACGAAAGCAACCCAAAGTTAGAAGATGAAAGAAAATAAAAGAAATTAGAGCAGAATTGAACAAAATAGAGAAAAAGACTATATAAGAAGATTACTACAACAAAGAACTGGTTATTTGGGAAGAAAATTAATAAAATTAACAAACCTCTGGCTATACTAAGGGAAAAAGAGACTAGTGTGAACAAAATCAGGAATGAAAGAGAAGTTACCACAGATATCACACAGATACAAAGGATCACACTAGAATATTATGAATGCCTAGATACTATTAAATTCAATAACCTGGGGGAAATGAATAAGTTCCTAGAAATATATAACCTTCCTAGACAGAATCATGAAGAAATGGAAAACCTAAATAGAGTGATAAACAGTGAGGAAATTGAAACCATCAAAACCTCCCAACAAGTGAAAGTCCAAGACCAGATGGCTTCACTAGGGAATTTTACCAAACATTCAAAGAAAATCTGATACCTATCCTTCTCAAACTTTTCCAAAAAATTGAAGAAGAGGCAATACTTTTTAACACATTTTATGAGGCCAACATAACCCTGGTACCAAAACATGGCTAGGATGACACTGAAAAGAAAACTATGGACCAAGACCTCTGATGAATACAGATGTTAAATTCCCAAACAAAATACTAACAAATCAAATACAACAATACATTTTTAAAAAATAAATCAAAATCAGTGGGGTTCATTCCAGGGGCACAAGGATAGTTCAACATACACAAATTGATCAATGTAATATACCACTTAGTAAAAGATAAATATCATATGGTCTTATCAATAGATGCAAAAAAGTATTTGTAAGATACAATATCCCTTTTTGATTAAAACACTCAATAAAATAGGAATAGAAGGAAAGTACTTTAACATAATAAAGGCCATGTACGACAAATCCTCACTCTGATCATACTCAATGGTGAAAAACTGAAAGCTTTTCCTCTAAAATCAGGAACAAGACAAGGAGGCCCTCTCTTACCACTCTTATTTAACATAGCCCTGGAAGTTCTAGCCAGAGAAATCAGGCAAGAGAAAGAAATAAAAAGCACTCAAATTGGGAAGGAAGAAGTAAAAGTGTCACGTTTTGCAGATGACATGATTCTGTATATAGAATACCCTGCAGGCTCCATCCAAAAACTATTAGAAAAAATAAATACAGTAAAGTTTCAGGATACAAAATCAGTGTACAAAAATCCATTGTTTTTCTATTGGGTTGGCCAAAAAGTTCTATTATTTTTTTCTGTATGATGGCTCTAGTAGTGAGTAGTTGTTTTTAAATTCATTTGAAACAATTTTGTTAGATCGTACTGTGACAGCTGCCATGTCTGCATGCATTTTTTAAAAAACTTATCAAAATTGGTGAAATTTTGTGCAGCCACTTTAATATTGAAGGTGGAAGAATATATGCAACATATTTGGCATACTATGCTTTATTACTTCAAGAAACGTAAAGATGCAACTAAAACGCAAAAAAAAAAAAAACAAACTTATGCCATAAATGGAGAAGTTGCAGTGACTGATCAAACATGTCAAAAGTGGTTTGCAAAGTTTCTTGGTACTGTTGACATTTGGACAAATAATTTTTTGCTGTGGGGCTGTCTTATGCACTGGGAGATATTAAGCAGTACCCCTACCTCTACCCACTAGAAGCCAATAGCAGGAGATAGCTGACATACTCAAAATATCCAAATCAATAAAGGTATTAGTGAAAATGAATAATGTTTATTTTATTTTATGGAGAAAAACTAAATGGACTTTTTGGCCAACCCAATATGTACTAACAGTGAAACTTCAGAAAAATAAATGAAAAAAATTCCTTTTGCAATTGCATTCAAGAGAATAAAATACCTAGGAATAAATTTAAGGAATGGTGTGAAGGATTTATATACGGAAAACCTACAAACCATTATTAAAGAGCTTGAAAAAGATACAATGAAATGTACAGATATGTCATGTTTTTGGATTGGAAGAATCAACATAGTTAAAATGGCCATTATTACCCAAAATCATATAGAGGTATAATGTAATCCCCATCAAAATCCCAATGTCATTCTTTAAAGAAACTGAACCAAAAAAATTGTCAAATGTGTATGGAACCACAAAAGACCCCCAAAAGCCAAAGCAATCCTGAGGGGGAAAAAAAAAGAATGAAAGCATAGGTATCATACTACCTGACTTCAAATTATACTACAAAGCTATGATATCAAAACAGCATGGTATTGACAGAAGATCAGACATACAGACCAATGGAACAGAACTGAGAACCCAGAAATAAAAGCACATGTATATAGGCAAATAATTTTTGACAAAGGAGCCAAAAAAACACAATGGAGAAAAGAAAGCCTCTTCAATAAATGGTGCTGGGAGAATTGAAAGGCTGCATGCAAAGGAATGAAAACTAGATTGGTTTGTTACCATGTACAAAATCAATTCAAACTGGATCAAAGACCTAAATATAAGATCTGAAACAATAAACTACATAGAAGGGAACATGGGTACTAAACTTACAGACTTCGGTTGTAGAGGACATTTTTTTAATTTGACTCCAAAAGCAAGGGAAGTAAAGGCAAAAAGTAAATGACTGGGACTATATCAAAACCAAAAGCTTCTGCACTGCAAAAGAAACTGCTAACATACAAAAAGGCAAGCAACCAAATGGGAGATGATATGTAAATGACAGCTCTAACAAGGGGTTAATAACAAAAATATATAAAAGAACTTATATAACTCAACACCAAACAATCTAATTTTTAAAAAATGGGTAGTGGACCTGAACAGACACCTCTTCAAAGAAGACAAGCAGCCAACAAGTATACGAAAAGATGTTCAACTTCACTAGCTATCAGGGAAAAGCAAAGCAAAAGTATATCATCTCACACCTGTTAAAATGGCTATTATCAAGAAGACAAATAATAACAAGTGTTGGAAAAGTTGTGGAGAAAAAGGAGTCCTCATTCCCTGCTGGTGAGAATGTAAATTGATACAGCTACTACAAAAAGCAGTATGGCAGTTCCTTAGAAAACTAAAAATAGAGTCACCATATGACCCAGCAATCCTCCTTTTGGGTACATACCAGAAAAACTCAGAAACATTTATTTGCAGATTTACACACCCCTACATGAAGACAACCCAAGTGTCCTTCAGTAGAAATTGGATAAAGATGATATGGTACATATATACTCTGGAATACTACTTAGCCACAAGAAAAGATGAAATACTGCTATTTGCAACAGAATGAATGGACCTTGAGAATATTATGCTGCCCTGGATGGTGTGGCCCAGTTGGATGGAGCATCATTTCATGCAGAGAAATGTTGCAAGTTCAATTCCCAGTCAGGGCATGTACACAGGTTAGAAGTTCAGACCCTGATCGGGGTATGTACAGGAGGCAACTGATTGGTTTATCTCACACAATCAGTGTCTCTTTCTCTCTCTCTCTCTCTCTCTCTCTCTCTCTCTCTCGCTGAAGAGAAAGAATATATTATCCTTGGGTAAGGATTGAAAAAAAGAGAGATTGTGCTAAGTCAGTCAGAAAAAGTTAAGAAACATATAATTTTACTCATGTGATATATAAAACTGAAACTCATAGACACAGAAAACAGTATGGTAGTTACCAGAGGGAAAGGGTCGGGGGAATATTAAAGGGTAAAAGGTAAAGGGGGCCAAATATATACTGAGAACAAAGACTATTTGACTTTGAGGAGTGGGCACACAATGTGATATACATACCAGGTATCACAGAAATGTACACTTGAAACCTCTATGACCCTATTAACTAATGTCACCCCAATAAATTATTTTAAAAATTAAACTTTTTGTCAGATTGGCAAGAAATTCATTTTTTGGTGTGCCACAGAATTTTAGTAATTTATGTGCATCATGAGATGGAAAAAGATGGAAATTGCTGTCCCAAAGTATTTTCTTTCTTAACACGGGAGAGCATGACAGTCCCATGCACTCCAGTCTCTCACACTGGGAAAAAATCGAAGGGGTCAGCACATTCACAGAACAATGGACAAGTCTCGCCCCGGGAAAACCACCTTTGTGATCATGGTACCTCCCCTGCCAGATAACTATCTTCAGTATTTTCTTGAAGGCCCTTGTAAGGCCAATCTTCTGAGGTTTGTATACTTAAAAATATTTTAAAATGTTGTCACCTTCTAATGCTAATTTGGCTGAAATTTTTAATCATTTTTTCTTTCATACTTACATTCAATAATGCTTTTGAGAAATCTGATGTCCAATTCATTCCTTTGAGAAAAGTCTTTTTACCTGTAATGTTTTAAACTATTCTTTGAAATTTTAAAATTTCACTATAACCAACACTACTCTCTATATTCATACTGTGCTTGAGTTTTCTACACAGTAATTAACACTCATATTTTCTCTCTCCCCCCCACTAGAATAGAATAAGGTCTTGGTTTTGTTCACTATTGTATATGTCATACCTCAAAGTCTGAAACAAAATAGGGATCAATAAATACAGATTGAATCATGGTTTTCTATTCTGTAGGCTTTGCCCATTAAATTCATTTCTCAAGAAAAATCACAAAAACCTGAAGCCAAATTCAATTTTCACACTATGCCTTGAATCTTGGTGTTTTGTTTCCAATATGTTCTGGTAAACTTTGCAGGACAAAGGCCTTTTTGGTCTTGAGACTTCTTTTAAGTACTTAATTTTTTAAAAAATATTTCATTGATTATGCTGTTACAGTTGTTTCTATTTTTCTCCCTTTGTACCCCTTTACCCAGCACCCTCCACTCCCTCAGGCAATCCCATGACATCGGGTCATGGGTGTAAGTTCTTTGGCTGCTCCATTTCCTACACTGTATACTACATCCCCACAGCTGTTCTGGAACTACCTATATGTACTTAATACCCTCACCTCTTCACCAATTCCCCCACACTCACCTTCCGTCTGGCAACCATCAAAACACTCTTCATATCCATGATTCTGTCTCTGTTCTTTTTAAGTGCTTGATTAAGATATCTCTCCTTTCTTTATTCTTTCCCTTTACAAAACTAAAAGCGCCCTCCTCCCTTATCTAAAAAGAGATCCCTGACCATATTCCAGGTTTATTCTAGATGTAGGGAAAAAAATAAACACAACCTCTATACACTGACTGACACTACTGGATTTCACTTATCCATGCCACTAACTATCCTGCCTTCTTCCTTACCTTGAACCAAACTTCTCACATCTCAATTGTATCTGCCTATAACTCTCAGAAACTTAATGATCCCAATGGAATACTTTAAAAAATACTATACCTGATTCCATATCCTGGTTATTGCAAATATCACTGCAATGAACACAGGGGTGCTTATGTTCTTTTAAATTGTGTTTTGGGTTTCTTAGGATAAATTCTCACAAGTGACTTATTTCTGTAGTGGCTGCACTAATCTGCATTGTCACCAACAGTGTAAAAGTGTTCTCCTTCCTCATAGAGGAGTGGATAAAACAACTATGGGATATTTACACAATGGAATTCTACTCAGCCATAAAAAAGAAGAAAATTCTACCCTTTGCAACAGCATGGATGGAACTGGAGAACATTATGCTAAGTGAAAAATGCCTGTCAGAGAAAGACAAATACCGTATGGTTTCACTCATATGTGAAATCTAATGAACAAACTGAACTAATAAGCAGCACAGAGACAGACTCATAAAGAGCAGGCTGACAGCTCTGGGGGTGAGGCAGGGTAAGGGGTAGAGGGATCAGACAAGAAGGAAAATGATTCATGAACATGGACAACAGTGTGGTGATTGTGGGGGTGGGGGCAGGGAAGGGAATATAAGGGGGACAAATGGTAATGAAAAATATATAAGAAAAAATAAATTAAAAAAAATAAAAGACTACAGCTGGAAGCACAATTTCACATTAACTATGAACTGCCATCTTTTATGCAAATGGCATCTTGCTGAAAGCAATATGACAAATTACATATTTAGTAACAAAGACTGTCTACTCCTAAAATTATTAAAACAGTAAAAGGATAACAAGCTGCTATAGCACCAGAATATATTGGTGGGTGATTTTTTAAATAAACTGGTAAGAATTAAGATGATTAAAAGTTTTACTCCCTCAAAAAAAACCATTTTGGCCCTGGCTGGTGCAGCTCAGTAGATTGAGTGTGGGCCTGTGAACAGCAGTTCAATTCCCAGTCAGGGCACACACCTGGGTTGCAGGCCAGTTCCCAGCAGGGGACCCAGGAGAGGCAACCATACATTGATATTTCTCTCCCTCTCTCCTTCCCTTCCCCTCTAAAAATAAATACATAAAATCTTTAAAAAAACATTTTGCACAATATTTTGATAGTGTGCAGCAATAACAGAAACACAAATAAGCAAGTGTGTACAAAATAATTTATTATAGCATTATCTAGGTTGACATTGTTTTACAGTGAGTGTTTTTCTCAACAATTATGAATCTAAAATACCTTAGAGTGAAAGAAAATCATTTCAACTAGAACTGTTTTTCTAAATAAAATCTCCCTTTTTGAATTTATATTTGCCTTTAAGCCTTATTATACATATTTACAATTCTGAAAGAAGCATATCAAATGATGTCATTACTGTTTTCTATACAAGACAGAAAACACTATCCCTCCCCCGAAAATTGCCCAACAATACTATGTTTTAATAATTAAACTGAGTTTAAATTCTCATTCTATTGATATAAAAACATATTTAATAGTCAATGTATGACTTTTAAGAATAAGAATGCTTCATTATAATTTGTATTCTGCCTAGTTACACTCCCTTGATATACCACTCAAATATAAACTATTTAATAACACGCAAGTCAATTTAGCTGAGAAAGCATAATTCTTGCACCTATGGGTCTTTAAAACTAATCTAGGGGAAAAAAAGGCTAATCTGGAGACACAAATTTACCAGTGAATTTCAGTGATTAAAAGGCAAACCAATACCCACATTCTAAAATCAACAGGAATTATCATTTTCATGGATATTAAAAAGAAAATGAGAAATCAGAAAAAATTAAGGTGGACAAAAACAGCAAACTAAATTTTAAAATAAACCTCAATATCTGCCAAAGGAGTTCCATATTGGTTTTTTTACATATATTTAACACATTAAAACTGATGTACTTTAATTAAAAAGAAAGTAAATGAACAATAATAAAACAAACCAATAAGGGATTGAAACATGGATTCTAAAACCAGAGCAATAAAAAATATATTTAAAAAAACCAACCCTGGAGTCTTTATATAATTTACCAAAATAAGAAATTGTCCCATTTATGATATAGAAGTAACAGCACCCATCACAATGCTGATAATTCTAAAGTTTAAGAAACCTGTACAAGTATAAACAGGTAAGTTTAACTGATGTTTATGTATACTGGCAGAGTCAGATAAAGAATAAAATAAGCTTACAGAATACTCTGTTGAAAAATTCTAACCAATTGTTTCATTTCATATCTATATACATTCTGGAGAAGAAACTCTGACCTGAAGTCAGCTTTGAATCTACAAAAGTCAATTTCCTATGGGATTTCAAATTTCGTTTGCCAAGACATCATAGTTAGCCGTGTTGTTTAGGGCCACACGGTGACTGCTGACTTCATTCACAGCAGGCAGGAAAGCAGATGTGAAAGGAAGCAGGTTATGACAGGCCATCCTGTATTCTTCATATTGGGAATTACAGCTCCCAAAGCTGCCATCAAGCAGTGCCTCAGAAACCTTTACTAAAGTCTATGGAAACAAAGAGAAACAATTTTTTTTTAAGTTTGGTACTAAAGTCTATTGAAACAGAGAGAAACAAAAAAATTTTTTAAGTTTGGTTAATAATCACTTTAATCAAGATGTAATCTGTTAACTAAGAGAAGGCCAACGAGTCCTAGTCCAAAATAAGTTCTTCCTATCTATAGTAAGTACTTGCCTCAAATAAGGAACATTTTAAAAATCAGTTCTGCAAAGCCTTAAAAAAGCAGTAAAATTCTGATACTTGTAAAGGTGACTCCCTGAAATATATGTAAACTGATCACTAAAATAAAAGTGTCCTTTATTAATAAACTAGCTCCTATATACTAAGTGGTTTCATGTGCCAGGCAGGTAGTAATCACTTCAGTTTATTATTTCGGTTAACCCTTATACCAACTCCATGACAAGGAAGCTAAAAGACATGGGTTACTTGTCTAAAGTGACAGAGCCCATAATAGTAGAACTGAGATTCAAATCAAAGTATAACTCAGAAAGTCCACTCAAGAATTATGTTATAAAGACATGTTTTGTTAGATCATTCAATATCCGTAAGTTTAAGGAAATCAGTCTTTTGAAGAATTTTTAAAATTTTTAATTTTTATCTTAATTGTTGGTCAAGTACAGTTTTCTGCCTTTTACCCCCATCCCAGCCCACACCCACCCAGCTCTCCCCTCATCCCTCCCATTTCCAACACCCCCTTGTTTCTGTCCATGTGCCCTTTATTCTTGTTCCTGCAAACCCTTCCCCTCTCCCTCTGCATTTTCCTCCCCTCTCCCTCTGGTAACTGACAGCTTGTTCTCAATTTCAGTGTCTTTAGTTATGTTGTTTGTTTGTTTTGTTGATTAGAGTCCTGTTAAAGGTGAGATCATAAGGTATTTGAAAAGTCTTACCTTTACATTTTTATCTTTTATAGTTTCATCTAGTCTAGTGGCAATGGCAATTGCTTTCTCTTGCCTTGACTTGTCCAGAAAATACATCATTTTAGCACCTGAAATAGCATGACATTTCAAAATGAGTGAACTCCTGTGGCTACATTTGATCTGATCTACACTGACCAGTGACTTACAATATGATTCCAAGTGGTTAATCAGCAGTGGCCTGGAGTTGGCTCCCACCTGCTCTCTGGAGGCAACTGTCGTATCTCTTCCCACTCCCCCTTCAATGACACCCCACGGGTAGCTTGGGGGCACAATGAAAGTATTTATATTATATCAAAACACTACAAACCAGGCTTTTCCTGTTACAAAGTGATGGTTGTTAAACATTTAACAGGAGACCACATTTAATACTCCCCCCTCCAGGAAATGATATAACTCAAAATGTAAACACAGGTTACCCTGTGGCATTTTTTTAAGTGATACCCTAAAATAAAACATCTAAGAAACAAATAATTACCAGAGTGTGGTAGAGGGAAAAAGGAAAGTGTTTGCATATTCATGAAGAAAATAATTTTTAAAGTTTTAAAGAAATAAAATCCAGTTTATATTTCTCCAATAAATTACATGGTCCATATTCTGTGCTCATTTTACTATTGGGCTTTATTAATTTATATTAATTGTCCATTTATAAGACTCCATATATATTATTAGCTTTTTATCAGTTGTATACAGTCATCCCTCGCTATATTATGGTTCACTTATCACAGCTTCACTGTATCACGGGTTTTTAAAAAATATATATATATCTAATTCTGTATCAAGGAGTTTTCACTATATGGCGGGACTTATATAATATTTATTATTTTATAATAGGTATTTATATAATATTTATTATTTTAATTATTTTTGCCTAAAAAATTTTAAACAATATAAAAAATGTTAATTCACAGCACTGGTCTGTTTGCTCTTCTGCACTGTGCCCATATGGTCCCATATGTTGCACATCTCTCCTTGTCCACTTCACACCAACGTCTGATCGCTGCACGTAGTGTGCTCTGCAGTGTTGTGTTCTTGTGGAATTTTTGTAAAAGTTCAAATTTATTTCAAGCCGTACAATGCCACCCACATGTTCTACGCCTTCTAAGGCTTCTGGCAGTGAATCCAAGCACCAGAGGAATATGCTTACCATCAGAGAAAAGGTGGAACTTCTCAACATGTTAAAGGAAGGCAAAAGCTATGCGGCTGAAGGCCGCCATTATGGGATCTACTGTTTGCTACATAAAGAAAGACGAGACTATTAGGTCTATGGCAACAGTGACTTTTAACAAGACTGCAAAGAGGGTGGTCACTTCCTGCAATAAGGCCACTGTGAGGATGCAGCCCTGTGGATAAATGACTGCAGGAAGAAGATCTCGCTGGATACCAACACCATCCAGACAAAGGCCAAGAAACTTTATGAGAGTCTTGTGGAAAGCATGGACATTCACGACAGTGACAAGGATGATGAGGACAACAATGCAGAAGCAGGACTATCGAGTGCTTCTCCCACGAGACCAACCCCATTCAGTGCCAGCAAGGGGTGATCTGACAAATTACAGAGACACTTTGGACTCAATAGCGTTTCTCTGCATGGAGAAGCTACCTCTGTGGATAAAAAGCAGTGCCAGCAACTCCCCATAACTATGTTCATCACTCGGATGAAGAGATCAGTTACGCCTACGCCTTTAGCAGAAATAGAAGTTAAGGCCCAGGGTAAAGATACTGCACCAGCTGATGAAACGCCTGATGCAGTGGTGCCTTCAGAAGAGCTGTGATGCTCTTCTTGGCTGTGCAGCACATTCATCTCATCGTCATCACTTTCATCGCCACCAGTACTGCACAGCTGCATAATTCATGATCTTCATCACTCAAGTTGGAGTATACTTCACTGGTGAGTACCCATATAGAATTTTGTATGTTGTTAAAATTATGTAGGTTTAAGAGTGTAGAAAGTGTTTAAGAGCATATGAAGTGTTTATAAGAGTGTGGGAAAGGGTTATAGGAGTGTGGGAAGAGTTTATAAAGCCTTAAAACATATATAAATAATAGAATAAACATAACACCACTTTTCAGATTTTCACCTATCTCAAGGGTCTCTGGAACATAACTCCCACGATAGGTGAGGGATTGCTGTATCCGTATTTCTTTCCCATTAGTCTTTTGACTTTACGCTGATTGTATTTTATAAATTAATTTTTAAAGTATATTTTTTGATTAAGCCATTAGTTTTCCAAATTTTCCCCCTTTACACTCCTCCACCCTCCAGCATCCCCCCCCAGTTCATGTCCATGGGTTGTACATATAAATTCTTTGATTTCTGTTTCCAACATCATTTTTTACCTTTCCCCATCTACTTAATACCTACCAATTATGCTTCTTCTTCCCTGTACCTTCCCCCCCCCATTCCTCCCCTCCTTCTCCCCACTGAAAACACTCCATGTGATGTCTATTTCTCTGATTCTATTCCTGTTCTGTTTGCTTAGTCTTTGTTTTTGTTTTTTTTATTGTTTTGGTTCATTTGTTGATAGTTGTGAGTTTGTTGTCATTATACTGTTCATATTTTTGATCTTCTTTTTCTTAGATAAGTCCCTTTAACATTTCACATAATAAGGGCTTGGTGATGATGAACTCCTTGAACTTGACCTTACCTGGGAAAAGCATTTTACCTGCCCTTCCATTCTAAATGATAGTTTTGCTGGATAGAGTAATCTTGGAAGTAGGTCCTTGCCTTTCATGACTTCAAATACTTCTTTTCAGCCCCTCTCTCCTGTAAGGTTTCTTTTGAGAAATCAGCTGATTGCCTTATGGACACTCCTTTGTAGGTAACTTTCCTTTCCTCTTGCTGCTTTTAAGATTCTCTCCTTCTCTTTAATCTTGGGTAACTTAGTGATGATGTGCCTTGATGTGTTCCTCTTTGGGTCCAACTTCTTTGGGACTCTCTGGGCTTCCTGGGAGTCTATTTCCTTTGCCAGATTGGGGAAATTCTCCTTCATTATTTGTTGAAGTAAGTTTTCAATTTCTTGCTGTTGTTCTCCTCTGGTACCCCTATAATTCGGATATTGGAACGTTTCAAGTTGTCAAAGAGGTTCAAAAGTCTCTATTCATTTTTTTGAAATCTTGTTTCTTCATTCTGTTCCAGTTGGGTGTTTGTTTCTTCCTTTTGTTCCAAATCGTTGCTTTGAATCCCGGTTTCCTTCCTGTCACTGTTGGTTCCCTGAATATTTTGCTTTATTTCATTTTGGGTATCTTTCATTTGTTTTTCCATTTTTTGCTCAAGCTCAATCAGTTCTGTGAATCTTTTGACTACCAGGACTTTATATTCTGCATTATCTATCTTCATTGTTTAGCTCTCTTTCTGAAGTTTTGCTCTATTCTTTCATTTTGGCCCTATTTTTCCGTTCAGGGCCCCTGTTAAGTTGTAAGCTGTAAGGAGGCGGGGCCTTACATATTCATCGGGGCAGGGCAACCCTCCTTGCTGTGCTGCAGGGATGCTAGTGGGAGGGGGGCCAGAGAGGGAACAATTGCAGCTTTCCTGCTCATCTCTAGCCCACTTTTCACTGAGCTCTCATGTGAGACTGGGAGTTTCTCCTGCCACAGCAACTGCCATAGTCCACAGCCTGCTCTAAGTCTCAGTTTACTCTTAAGTAGGCCCCACCCAAACAGTCCACCACCTCGCTGCAATTTCTCTCTGTCCAGCACCTTACTTGTCTAGTTGCTCTGTTTGACTGTTTCCTTAATTCTGTGGTTGTTGGAGTTCCATGAAGTTTGATTTTCTGGCACTTGTAGTTGTTTATTGATTTTTTTTTGTTTTGGGGGTTTTTTTGTTTACTAATTTTAGATTGGTTGTTATCCTCCTTTTGGTTGTGCAAGGAAGCAAAGGGTTTTTATATATACCTCTATCTTGGCCAGAACTCCTGACTTTATGGTGATTGTATTTTTATGTGGCAATAATGATCTTTTCTTTAAAATTTCATATGTTTGAAAAGGCATTTTCCATCATTCTACTAAGGAAATGTTGTCCTCCATTATTCTATGTTCTTAAAGAGAAATTCTTACCTGCCTTTACCACCAAGAAGTATAATTTCTCATGTGAATTAACTCTTTTCCATAAATATCAAAACCAAAAAGTTTCCCTTTACAATAAAAAAGCTTAGGTTAAAGTATTTAAATACAATATAAAAGTAGGAGCAGTTATATACTTTTATGTCTCCAATTCCCTTCTATAATCTTTTATTCAGTTTGCACTTATGCCGTCTTGTCATTTTTTTTGGAGGGGGGCTTTATTTTATTTATTTATTTTTACATTTTATTTGGTTATTTTTCAAGTACAGTTTTTTGTCTGTTTCTCCCATCCCAGCCCCCCCGCCCCCCACCTCCCTCCCATTTCCACCCCCCTTTGTTCTCATCCCTGTGTCCTTTATACTTGTTCCTCAAAATCCCTCCCCTTTTTTCCCCTTAAATTCCCTTCCCACTCCCCTCTGGTCACTGTCCCTTTGTTCTCTATTTCAGTGTCTTTGTTTTTATTCTGCTAGTTTGTTTTGTTGTTTAGCTTCCTGTTAAAGGTGAGATCATATGGTATTTGTCTTTCAACACCTGGCCTATTTCACTCAGCATAATGCTTTCCAGTTCCATCCATGTTGTTGCAAAGGGTAGGAGCTCCTTCTTTCTCTCTGCTGCATAGAATTCCATTGTGTATATGTACCACAAGTTTTTGATCCATTCATTTACTGATGGGCACCCAGGTTGCTTCCAACTCTTGGCTATTGTAAATTGTGCTGCTATGAACATTGTGGTGCATAGGTTCTTTGAAACTGATGTTTTAGGATTCTTAGGATATAATCCTAGCAGTGGAATTGCTGGGTCAAAAGGCAGGTCCATTTTTACTTTTCTGAGAAAATTCCATACTGTTTTCTATCCATCTTGTCATTTTTTAAAAGATTTTACTTATTTATTTTTAGAGTGAGGGAAAGGGAGGGAGAAAGAGAGAGAGAGAAACATCAATTGGCTACCTCTCACATGCCCCCATTCAGGGGCCTGGCCTGCAACACAGGCATGGGCCCTGACCTGGAATTGAACCAGCAACATTCTGGCTTGCCAGACAATGCCCAACCTAGCCAGGGCATCATCTTGTCATTTTATAAATTTATATAAATGGCCTAAATTTCTTCCTGTAACAAGGCAGAATATAAATAAATTCTCAAAATACAAAATATATAAAGTAATAAAAGTACAAGAAAAAATAAATCACTCATAACCATAACACCTAAAAGCAAAAATTAAAGCTTTGGTATAACTTCTTTTTAGCCTTTATCCTATGTATATTTTTACATAGTTGATATTATTTTTTATGTTAATTCTGCATACATATTAAAAAGTATTTGCTCTCTTCAAAATAAACATCACTTTATAAAATTACCTGATATTTCATCCTACAAATCTATTACTTCTCCTTATTATTGGACATACATTAAATTTGTTTACATTCTTTTCCCCACACTTACACACATTTTAGTTAACATCTTTGCACTTAAAGTTCTTTTTTTGCTTAGGAATAATTATTTAAAAATATTCACAAAAGACACTACAAAATGACTACAGCAAGACACAGGTAATATGAAATCCTTGCTAAGAATGACAAATTGCTTTCTTAAATGGCCAGGCAAATTTACACTGTAGCAGCAAAATACAAGAGTGGTTGTTAACTACAACTTGACTAAACTTTTTAATCTCTTTTAAATAAACAAATAAAAACTTTCCTAATTTGAAAGATCAAAAATGGCATTGTGCCCTGGCTGGTTTGGCTCAATGGACTGAGGGCCAGCCTGCGAACCAAAGGGTTGCCAGCTTGATTCTCAGTCAGAGCACATGCCTGGGTTATAGGCCAAGTTCCCAGTCCAGGATGCATGAGAGCCAACCACACTTGGATGTTTCTCTCCCTCTCTTTCTCCCTCCCTTCCCTTCTCTCTAAAAATCAATAAATAAAGTCTTTATAAAAATGGTATTGTGTTTATTTACTCTTCTTTGATAATTAGTGAGGTTAAACATTTTTCCAAAATGTTTTAAAAAAATCGCAATCTAACTTTTTCCCATAAACATTTTAACCCTGGGAGCTATATACCAACCTGAAAGTAGATGCTGAAGAGAGGCAGCATTACGTTTGAGAAAATCCTCATTAAAACTTTCCAAATCCTTATTCAAAAATATTTTCTGCATTTCTTGAGACAGAACTTTACTCACAATGTATGGAAGATTACTATGATTAGACACTATAAAAACAAAATATTTGAAATTTTTAAAAATTCAGGTCTGTCCTTTGAAACAAAATCACTTGAAATACATTTATTTAAGTTCTATATATTTTACATAGTAAAAAATTATTGCTTCTTTCAAATATAAGTACATTCTAGCTTAAAAATGTACTAGTTTCCAGCATATCTTTGCTAGCATGTTTAATTTATAATCATGCCTTCATTTAAATACTACATATAAACATTTTTTTGCTTAACATTTTTAAATCTCTTTTAATGTGCACCTTAATGGAAAAAAGCTAAATGGTTACATTTGCTTTTATATAATATTACCTTATTTATACTTACCAGATTTAGAAAATTTAATTAAACATTCATGCAACCATGGGTTATCACTGTTGATAGCAAAAGCTCGTTTGACAGATTGCAGCATTAACAGAAACTTTCCTGTGTGTCAGAAAAAAAAACAAGATCAATATTTATGTATGACATTTTATTCACTTTATTTTAGCCTAGCTTAAAATCCAGTAACAAAGTGCTACCTTTCCTAAAACATTTGTAAGAAAAATTCGAAAATAATTTTGGTTATCAAAGGTAACTTTTATTTTCTTAAGAACACCTTGAACAATCATGAAGAACTGCTTCAGATACATGATTTGTGTGATTGCTCAAACTATTCTTAAAACAGATTTGATCATAATATTCTAATTTATTACCCAGTATAGTTTTATGTAGCAAAAGAAAAAAAGGATTAAGAGCCTTTGTGGAATGCTGAGATGGAATGCTAAACCAAAATAAGTCTAACTAGCCCTGGCTGGTGTGGCTCACTGGACTGACACCAGCCTGCAAACCAAAGGTCATAGGCTTGATTCCCAGTCAGGGCACAGGCCTGAGTTGCAGGCCAGGACCCCAGTAGGGGTCACTCAAGAGGCAACCACACATTGATGTTTCTCTCCCTCTCCTCTCCTCTCCTCTCTCTAAAAATAAATAAATAAAATCTTAAAAGAAAAAAAAGGTCTAACTAATAAGATTATACTGAATATGGTCACCAAAATAACTAAGAATTAAAAACTGAATTCAAATCATTACCTTTTCTAAAATATATTTCAAATGCTAATAGATGAGTGTCAATGTTATCAGCAACAAGGTTCTTAAGAGGTATAAGGAACTTGATAGCTTCTTCCAGTGGATTTTCTATCTATTTTAAAACAGAAAGGAAAATTATTACATTTAAAAAACAGCTACACAAGTCAAATTTCTCCCCAAATTTTATACTAATATACATCTGAAATAATTTTGACAATGTGAAGAAGGAAAAAAACTTTCCTCTACCCTCAAGGTATTTTAGTTGGTCTAATAATCAAGTAAACACGAGACAAATTAACAATAGAAAATGACCAAATTTAATTACATATACAGACACATATGGAAAGGACCCCACATACATAAGATAGTTAGAGACCCCACATACATAAGACGTTCAGAGAGAAAGGACAAATGAGGTACACATGTACATATGCCACTCTAAGTTAAGGATCACCTTGGGGCTTCAGAAAGGAGGAAGGTAAGAAGATCAGATGTTCAATAATTAGTTTGTCCTGCCCTATAGAAAGGTCAAAAAAGGTTATTTCTGATAATGTCCTATTGTGGGAAAGGCCCCTAATTCAAATTCTTTTAGGTAGTTAAGGAAGGAGTAGTTAAAGAGTTCCTCTTAAGCTCACAAGGTCCTGGTTGCATCTAGGCACATCTTGGAGTGACTTGTTCTGAACTCCTACAACACTTCTTTTTATATAACCATGTGGTCTGGAGTAAGGAGGTGCTATACTGTTTTGAATTAATAGCTGGAGTAAAAAACCCACTGGGGTTTTATTATCTGGGAGACCCACTGGGAAACCTGCCTGGAGAACACAGGCAGAGTGAATGGAGCTGTGTGGAGACCTGACTGGAATGCTGAACTGTGACTGGGAATGCTGGGCCGCAGATTTCTGCTTTACTGAAAGCCAGTACCTCTGGCTGGTGTACTCTGGCCTGGGTGGGCAAAGAGGGGCAGAATTATGTATTTTGGGGTGTTTTAAAGGCAGTGGGACTTAACAGCAGAAATCCACCATTATTCTGAATCTGTATAACCTGTAAATAAACAATCCCTTTCCTTTTTCACCGAACTCTTACACTGGGAGTCACACTTCCTGGGGGTGGGTGAACCCCATAGCTGTTCCAGAACAGCATAGGTGGGGTTCTGTAAATTTATTATCTTGCAGTTCTAAAGGTTAGAAGTTCAACACTGGTCTCGCTTAACTTAAAATCATCAAGTGTCAGCCAGACTGCATTCCCTTCTGGAGGCTGTAAGGGAGACTCCATGTTTCAGTGTCCTTTTCAGCTTCCCAAGGCTGCCTTACTTCTTTGGCTTATAGCCACCTCCTTCCCTCACCTCCCTTCATCTTCAAAGGCCATCACCAGGGATGAAGCCCTCACACCACTACTACCTACTTTCCTCCTCTATTTTCAAGGCCTCTTGTGATTTCATTAGGCCCTCCTGGACAATCCAGGCTACTCTCCCTATCTTTAGGCAAGCTAATTATTGGGTTGGTCAAAAAGTCCACTTAGTTGTTTTCTGTAAAATAAGACACATTTTTCATTTTCACTAATAACCATATTAATTTGGATATTTTGAATATGTCAGTATGTCAGCTATCTCCCGCTATTGGCTTTTAGTGGGTGCTAGGGGTGCTGCTGAACATCTTCCAGTACATTATTAAGTCAGCCCCACTGCAAAGAATTACCTGGCAAAAATGTCAATAGTACCAAGAAACTTCACAAACCACTCTTAACATGTTTAGTCAGTCACAGCACCTTCTCCATACACTGCACAAATCTTTTACTGTGTGTTTCAGTTGCACTTTTACCTTTCTTGAAGTAATAAAGCATAATATGCCAAAAATATTGCATATTTCCTTCTATCTGCAATATTAAAATGGCTGTACAAAATTTCACCAATCTTAATTTTTTAAATGCACACTGATATGACAGCTGTCACTATACAACATAACAAAATTATTTTGAATGAAGCTAAAGACAACTAAGTGCTACTGGAGCCATCATACAGAAAAATTAAATGACCTTTCTGGCCAACCCAACACCACCTTGAATTCTATTTACCACCTTCATTCCCCATTGCCATGTAATGTAACACATTCACTGGTTTCAGGGTTTAGAACATGGACATCTCTGGAGGGTCATGATTCTGCCTACCACAACTACAATTCTATGTATATGATGCATTAGCAAAAGTTGCATGCTATCATTCGAAAATAATTGATGACTATCATAACCTTAAAAAATCATAAATGGATTATTTATAAATTTAAATAAAACATTTATGACTAGCACAGAACTAAATAACTTAAATTTTACCAAATCAACATAGTAAATTCATCTCACCCTTTCTAATTGTTCAGGTATAAGTTCTTCTTTGAGACCACCGGCTTCTTCTTCATCATCATCTCTTTTTTTCTTTTGATTTTTTTGTTGACGTTCCCTTTCTGTGTGCTTTCTCTCTTCTTCTAATTTTGCCTTTTTCTGAGCTCTTCTCTGCTTGCTAAGCATTTTCTTCAATTCTTTGGCTGACAGGTTTTCTACAAATATCCAAATGCATAAGCATTCTGAGTAAATGTTTCCATTCTTCCTCATATTCTTGTGCAATACATACGATTAGTATAGCTCTTTGGGGGAAAGGGGGGAAAGGCAACTATTTAAAAAGTTTTAGAAAGTATATTCCTAATGATTAGCACTAAACATGGCACACAAAAGACAACCGGCACATGCTGCATTGACTAAAATAAACCAATTCTAGCCCAGTTCTATCTCCTATACAATACATGACTTTGGGCAAATCATCTCAGTATCAAGTTTCAAACTGTATAAAGTGGGGCTGATAATACCAACTATTCTCTCAAGAGTATATCAATGATACAGACACACTTATGCTCTCTAAACACTGCATACATATTACGAATGAAAAACAAATTTTTCTCTATGAAATATTTTCTCTATAGGAATATTTTCTTAAATATTCCTAAATATTAACATTTTAGTGAATAAAAGCTGTATTATTCTCATTAGCATTATTATTCTCAATGAAGTAGGTACTAGAAGTTGTAAGAAAAATTATTGTTCCCTGTAAGGCTTAATACTATTTTCAGTGACAATTAAAAAAAAAAAAAGAACCCAGTTCACAGACATTTCTATTTTTCATGAATTGGTCTTAGTGAAGATAAAAATAAAAAAAGATTGCAAGTCATTCCATCAGTATGATTTAGAAGCACCAGCTACAGAACATCATCTTGCCAGCCTTTTATAAGTCTTGCCCTGCATTTTTTTTCATACAAACAAAGGTATACTGTCTTCGCATCCATTGACAACATACTTTTCTATGTACTGTTTATGTTAATGACATTCTGAAAATTAGTATTCTTTTCAAATTTTTAAAAATAGTTCCTTGTCAGTTACCTGAATTTATTTCTTGTTGTTTGCCTTCACTGGTTAAGGGGTTATCATACAATTTCAAGTATATTTCAATCGCTGATCTAGCAGCCTTGAAATAGAAGGCATGTCTTCTGAGCATATCTTCTAATCTTAGAAGGTCGACATAGGCACGAAGGGTCATCTTTCTCATGCAGTATGTATGGAAGTCAAATTGATCATCAGTTATCTCCAAAAAATGCTTAAAAAACAAAACGACAAAATTATCTCTTACATTTTGTCAATAATATCTTCTGAAAACCATAAAAAGCCCCCCCAAAATTTTTAAAAATCATAATTTTACTTAGTTGCCACCCTCTCCAGTGTTTAACACTGTGAAGGACATCAAGTTGTTCTTTGCATATAAAGTTTCTCTTTTTACAATTGATGATCATTCAGTATAAATCATGTTTGTGATGAAACTCAATTTCTATGTAATAAGTCAGATTTTTAAGCCTGGAAATGAGTACATATTGATATTTTAGTTTTAATTAAACATTTCTCCTCAGTGTTCCCCCAAAATGAGCATGGCAGAGTTAAACAGACCTCCGACTGAAGGCTAAAATATATACTACTATAGGTTCACACAAAATGTTTACAAATCAGACTGCTCTGCTCAACTGTGAGCCAGCTCTTCAAGGGCAAGCCTTGTAACAACGTCTATCCCCACTGACTGGCAGAGGGCCTAACATAGCAGACATTCAGTAAGCACAATATTTGCCAATGTAAGAGATGAGATGCTTATCAGACATATGACCTCAATTATCTTGAGCCTCCATTATTTTACTTAAGTTAGGAATAAAGAAATCTGTACTGTCAATTTCATAAGGCTATTAAAGATCATATAAGAACATATTTCAAAGTTCATTTTAAACCGTAAACTGCTATACAAACAGAGCATTATGGTTTTCTCTCACTTAATAAGCTACCATTAAATCTACCAATATTTCATTTAGCAAAGGTTCTTAGTCTGGACTCTAGGTATAAACATAGCATTTTGAGGCTTTTATCCAATTCTCAAAGGGCCCATAGCTCCCCAAAAGTTTAAGAACTAATCTTTTACACAGAAAGGAGAAGATTAACTCCCTACAAAACAATTTATACTTTTATTTTCTTCCCTACATGTGTCTCTACCAGTTCTTTATTTTCTCCCACTTTAGCTTCTCCAAATGTATATATTTAGAAAAATAAACTCAATATAGCAATACAGAACAAGCTGTTCTATCACTGAGTTTTCCTCTGTTCTGGGACCTAGTAACTCATAATTATGCAGAGGACACATTAGTAAGTGTCCGTATCATTTGATAATTGTTGTTGTCTTAGTAATTAGAAATACACCATATACAGAATGACATTAAATACCTGAGACTTTTAAAAAAAAAGAATTTTAAGGTAAAAGTACAGTGTGGAGGGAAGGATGTAGAAAAAAATGAACATATTAGTTTGTATTTACTACTTCAAGAATCAATCATGCTTTAATAATTATATTTGAAAATTACACTCTTCCCATCAATAAGACAAATCAATTCAAAATAGTAACAAACTCATTTTTAAAAGATTACATATTTCATAAAGTTGTTCATGGTCCTCCTTATGTCAATCAAGTTATATCTAGCACCGTAAGAATATCTTAAAATTCAATACAGCTGACTAAGAAAAACAACAGTGTCAAAAATCATGGAGATGAAAACTTTTGAGATTACAGGACCTTTCTGAGGTTGAGAAACATTTATGTATAAAAAGGCAGACATAGTTTTAAGAAATATTCCTAGCAGCATTAGTAAATAGATTTTAAGTCAAATCTTAGAGGGAGCCTTTGGAACCACAAACATTTAAGCCTCCTCTTTATCAGTAATAGCCCACAGGCTGCCTCTCTCCAGTAATTGTCTTCCATAAATAGGGTAACCAACTTATTCCACTTTGCCCAAGGCTTTCAGTTTTTCCATCAAAAGCCTTGTCTCAGGAACTTGCTGAGCCCTACAACCCCAGATGTTGATCACTATATAATAAGATAACGGTGGTGGACCAGACTTGACTAAATTAGAAAATTTAAGGTATAACAAGATAATTTTGCTTTTGGAAGAAATGATGTTTACAGAATCCTACTTTAAAACAACTAATCTTGGTTGATTTTCTTTTTTAACTTTTTATTTGGAATAATTATAGATACAGAGGAAGTTGAAAGGTAATATAACGATGTTCTGTACACTTTTCCCTTCGCTTCCCCAAACACAGCCTACATAACTGTAATATGACACTGGTACAACCTGTGTGTACAGTTCTATGTGATTTTATCTTGTGTATATTTGAGGAACTAATACCAAACAATCAAGATACAGACTGTCACATTACCACAGATATCTCCCTTGTACCACCCTGCGGTGATTTTTAGGTCTTCAAATTCATAAAACATAAAAATATGTTAGATAATATAAACATGTAAACAAGTTAGTTTCCCTGAACTTTGGCCAAACAGAAACGTGTTAAGACCACTTAGCTTACTGTAGACTATAGGTACTCAAATTTTAACAGACTGCTCATGCCCTTAACTCAGTGTTCCCCTCATCACAAACACTAGTTTTCTTTTTCTTAGGAGCAGGAGAGTTGTAGTGCAGGAATTGCTCAAATGGTCAAAATTAGGCTTCAATCAAAGTAAGAGAGGTCGGCAAAGAATTAAAAAATGCTATTCACAGCTTAGAGTACAGTTTTTGCCCTAGCTGGTGTGGCTCAGTTGGTTGGAGTGTCATCCCATAACTGAAGGGCTGTGACTTTGATTCCAGGTGAAGGCACATTATCTAGATTGCAGGTTCAATCCTCAGTCCACATAGTCTGGGTGCATACAATCCCCAGTTGGAGCACATACGGGGGACGACTAGTTGATGGTTCTCTCACATCCATGTTTCTCCCTCTCCTTTCCTTTCTCTTTAAATCAGTGAAAAAATGTCCTCTGGTGAGGATTTAAAAAAGAAAAAAGAATGTGGAATTCCCTATTAGGCCCTCTCTTCTGACCCAGATTATTCTACCCATTCCATATTAGTTCCTGGAGCAGACTAATATGAAGTATGACAAAAACCTCTGGCCTTAAAAAAAATCAATAACTAGACCAAAGAGGGTAATCAACAACCCTATGTCCTTTGTAGAGAATCTGCCATTATAAAGCATGTGACAATTTGATAAAAATTAAGATGCACTAGAAGATAAAGTTATGAACTTCCTATGGTTTTGAGCTATCAGAAATCCTGTATCTTATCAAAAAGTTTTAAGGAATATGTATTTTTGTTCTGTTTCATATACAAATTAGCACACTAAAATAATAAGAAATCAATCATCTGAAAAGGGGGAAAAGAAAATTCAGTTCTTGAAAGATAAAATAGTTTTAAAAATTATTCTGAACACAAGTTTATAGCCAAATTTTTTTAAAGACAGTTGTTTTGCTTTCCTTTGAATAAAACTCAGTTTCTAAACATCGGACTGGAATATATATACATCTCCTGTACATACAATCCTATGGCAGAGGGCAAGATAAAGACAGAGGAGTACTACAGTAGGCTGTTCCAGAGTTCTAACATTTCAAATCCAGTTACTAAGAGCTCACAGCAATATGTATACTAGCTGAAACTGCTTTCAGTGAAAGAATTCTGGAAGGAGTTCTTGATGGCACAAGACTTGGGCTTTATTTGAATTTATGTCTCTATTCACTGACCACCTATTTAGAAAGAAAACTGAAAAGTTTTTTAAAGTGCTCATTTCTTTACTAAAGTATCTTAAACTTAGGTACAAAGTAACTCTTGCAGATACCTCTCATAATAAACCTTTAAATTCAGTATTTACTCCTAAATCCTTACAATTATATTATAAAAATTTTTCTTTTAGATTACATTTTACTGGAAATTAATTTCAGAAGCATTAATCAGTCAGAAAATATTTAATCATCCTATTTGTACTAAGCACTCACACTTCAACATATAACTATTAGACAAGTCTTACTTTTGGTATGAATTTGCTATTTTTTTTACTAATGTGTAAGTAATATGCTCTTGCATTATGTTTCTAGTTTTTCCTATTCTTAAGCACCAACAGCAAACCCTAAATAAAGATAGTAAAGAATCTAACAATAACTATGTAAAATGACCAGACAGTGACGTGTACTAGTCAAATCATGTTTTTTGAACTACAAGTACAGTTGATTCTTGAACACAGGTTTTTATAATTAAATATTTTAAGATTTTATTTATTTATTTTTAGAGACTGGAAGGGAAAGAGAAAAAGAGGGAGAGAAACATAGATGTGAGAAAGAAATACCCACTGGTTGCCTCTTGCATGCACCCTGACTAGGAACCAAACCTGCAACCCAGGCATGCTCCCAGACCCAGAATTGGACTGGCAACCTTTTGCTTTGTGGTGTAACACCCAAGAGCCATACAGATCAGGGTGGTTTTTATAAATTTCAAAAATCTGTGTATAAAAGTGGACCTGTGCAGTTCAAACCTGCGTTGTTCAAAGGTCATTCTATTTTTCTATTTTTGATCCCTGATTGGAAATCCACAAATGCAAAGGACAGATTGTAGTTACACAGGATTTTAGACTACACAGTAGTTAGAGCCTCAATCCCCTCATTGTTCAAAGGTCAACTGATCTAACATTACAGAATTTTACTTCATGTTCCTCAGCCAAAAATCACTAAAAATTTAAGGGAAAGTATAATCTAAATAAAATGTAGTAACTGAATAGCTATTAATCATAGTATAACAACTGTCAAAAATGCTAAAAAGAAATCAGTAATATAGCTATTAACATTAGGAGGAATGGAATTGAAGCTGGAGAAGTTCACAATTATAATGATCTTAAGGATACACAGAAAATCTGATAATTTCCAGTTATGGTCCGGCTAGAATTACTGATCCATAAGTAAACAATCTGTCAATTCACCAAGAATGTCCTGGTTAATAAAAATGTATCTTTCCTAATAACAAATAGAATGTTTTAAGTGACAGTCATCAAGTTAATGATCTCTGATTTTATCATAGAAGAGCCTGACTTATACTTCAATGCCTGAATACTTCACTTATTATCCAAGGGCTTTTTATATTTTCAAGATGAGAATTTTTCCCAGAGATAGCCATGAAGCCCAAGCTAAGAATAAAATCAAAACAAAACAAAACAAAGCAAAAACTATGTTATTTGTAAAAGGGCTCATATATAATCCTAGTTCCAGTTCCCATCAAAAGCCACCCCCTAAGGTTTAGCCTTTCTTTTGGGTAATCTCAGAAGTTTCACATGGGAAAAAGGCCAAAGTGACTGCCGGAGAGCAGACATCAGGCTCACCTGACTATGATGCCTGTGGTTTTATACTGCGTCAGCATGGGAACAGTGGTGCCGATTGACCCCAACTGAGGGCTGCTGAGGACTGCCTCAGGGGTGCATTTGTGGCTCTTTTCCTCCTGTTGTCCATTGGAAGGAGAGTGCTTCAGAGATGACAAAGAACAGGAAAACAAAAATTCACACAAAGGAAAAGAAAAGGCCCCTCACTAAGGCAAATCACACACATCATCCTAAAAGCAAGTGATAAAATAAGGCTGCGAACCAGACCCAGACTGCTGTCCAAAGTACTGAAGTGAGAACAAATATCCTGGGAAGACAAACTGGAGAGAGGCTGACTACTGAGCAGATCCTGATATAAAGGGGAAAGAGGCAGCCATCTGCTTGTGTATCCTTCATGGCTAGTGATGAAAACCAAATAATGGCCCGATTAGGGAACAGATATTTTGAATATATGTTACTAACAGCCACGATGGCTTACTAAATTTATCTCTTACTTGTTCCTTCAGATAAAGACATGGAGACATGTTGAAATCACAACCATCTGAGGATCAAACAAAAGCAACCATTTATTCACAACCTCTGAATGTTTGAAAGAATTTTTCACAATGAAGTTTCCAAAGTAAATAAAAGAGGCAGATGTTACACTGTAGAAAAAAATCTGCTTTTTTCATCTACTTACCAGAGAAAAATAAAGTCAAAATTCTATCAACTTACTCTTTCTACTTCATGGCACTTTTTTAAGGCATCCCCGTATCTCCCCAAACGCTGATAAGCAGAAATGCACTCTGTTTGAAACCACATGCACTGCATTTCATTCAGATTTTCCATGGCAGATGTTCCTTCCTGAAATAGAAGCATTCATTAATATAAGAAGCAAATAATAAAAGGGATCCTAAAAATCTCATTTTCTCTTTTACAACTATAGCTACAAATATCTTGACAACAGTAATTAACAAATATACCGAATACTACCAAAAAGCTCCTATTGATTTAAAATTGTACGTCTTATTTATCCAGCTTTGTTGGGGTATTCAACATTCTATATAAAAAAACTCCAGATTACTGAAGCTAGTTTTTAAACAACAAAGCTTCTATTTAAACCACAGGTAGCAAACACAAGGCCAGAGGACTGAATCCGGCCCTCCACCTTGTTTCTACCCAGAAGCAGTGCCAAGTTCCTTGCCCCTAGTTAAGGAAGAGTTACATTTATACAGTCCTGAAATTATATTCGGCCTTTTGAAGGCAGCTGCCCCAGTGAAAAGGAGTTTTACACCCCTGATTTAGACTATTTTAGATAGCAACCCTGTGAAGTACTGCCTAGCTTCTGCTTATTAAGTAAAAGCTAGTTAACCTTTCTTTGCTGACACAGGGCTATGTACATCCACTACTGCCAAATCCATCAGTACTAGGGTCCAAGCCTGCTTTTCCGTTTCCCAGTCCCCCCGCCGCACATTAGGCTTAGGCTATCAGTTGTCGCTTTTTTGTGCCCATGTGTCTGCTTCTAACAGCATTTCCTATTCTATGCCAACTCTTCCCCTTGAAGCTGATAAAATCAAATAACAGAATTTGTTAAAAATGTTTGTCAATTCAGGCTCAGTGTGAATTCTGAGAACAATGTAAGTCATAAAGTACCTACTTTCAGGGCAGGGGCACTGGAGTGTTGCCACATTTTTAAGGATATTTCAAATATATTTTATATGACCCCAGGAAAGATGGCAATGGTATATTTAGATATGTAATTTTAATCTTCAGTTCTCTGTCACACCCATTTTGTGTTATCAGTTCAATTTTCAGAATTTTCATTAAAAGGATAAAAACCGGTTAGGTAAAAATATGAGCGTATTTCATTGTTCTTTATGGTTAGATATATTTTACATTTGTTGATGACTACCTATAAGAAAACTACATTGTATTTCATTTCAAAATCGTTACAAACTAGAACTATACAACTTTCATCAACAACCTCATACAAGAATTTCAAACTGTGAAAAATCTTCAAGAAGAAATCTTCAAACTGTGAAATATGAGCACTTCATTCAATGAACAAGCAGATACAAACTGGTTACTCAAGGTCATTAGCAGTTTTCCTGCTCTGGCTCACTATGCTTATCTATCACGTCAGAGACATATCTGGCCAAGGAACCACTTTGGATAAATGGAATACAAGCTCTCCATATAGCATGGCAACTTGTCAAGAATGGATGACTGAGAGCAATTATGATGAGCAAACTAGATTTTGGTGACTACTCTCAAACAGCCCAACTTTCCCCTTCTTTCATTTCCCTGTGCTTTTTCAGACAGTTGTCTCTGGTTTAGGGTGTGTATGTATGTGATTAGACTTATTACCTAGTTTTAAAAGTTTCGTGTATTCATTTGTAATTGTACTTTACTTCTAATCTCCATAGTGGCTTTCCAGGTGGTGGATACTTTTCTCTACAAACATCACTGTTTTTATATCTATACTTGAACTGTCTTCTAACCTTCAAAATTGTGACTCAGTGGGAAGGGCACTGAAAAGTCTGAGCCCCAACAATATTCACTATGTGACCAAAGATGATTCAAGTAACCTCTTCAGAAGCCCAATCAGACTGCTATAAAATTTCAGACAAACACATAAAAAAAGTGCCACATGAACATAAGCTGCATTACTATCTTCCTAGTTTTTTTCCTCCCAATACTCATCATTCTTGCTAATACTTCTTGCTAACATTTCAACTGCCCCTTTGTATCTACTGTTGATCCTATGGCTTCTGAGCTTTAGAACACTAGTCACTGCAGTTTCTGTTCCTGAAACACAATCCTAAAACATAGGTTTTAGAGTCAGAGACACCCAGTCTAGAATCCTGGCTCCAAATAAATGACTAAGTGGGTGATCTCCAGATGCCACAGTACTTGACCTCTCTAAACATTTCCTTAACTGTAATATGAGGGTAACGATGTCCTAAGATTGTTAAGATTAAGTGACATCATATACATATATATGTAAAACATATATAAAGAATATGTAAAACATATTATTTGTCAATACCTAGTAATGTTCAGACTTACACTTCTTAAATTTAATGTGTACAAAATGGTATCTTATAATTTCCCTGATTACTGTTGAAGACATCTTTCTAGGCCATTCCATTTACCACTTATGTGAACTATTCATACAGTGGTAACTTATGCTCATCCTGAATACCTCACCTGTGTTACATCAGCACAAAAGTCCTCTACTTTGTATGTAATGTGCACTTGGACATACATTTCTTTCAAAGAATCTTAATTAAAATTTGGAAATCAAACTTGCAGCAATGGTTTCCTCATGATGCCTCAATGTTACATTCAATATGTGCTATATAACTACACCAGTGAATTCTCTGGAATTTATTATAAATTCTTTTCTCATTATATAGATTAGAAATATCTTCTCTGATTAATTCTGTAGTTTATCTTCTCACTTCACTATGGTTATACTGTTATACCTTATCTTGATTTTTTAATAATTCTATTTAGTTATTTTTCAAGTACAGTTTTTTTGTCTATTTCTCCCATCCTGGCCCCCCCCCAGCCCCATGCTCCCCTCCTCCCTCCCATTTCCACCCCCCTTAGTTCTCGTCCCTGTGTCCTTCTTATCTTGATTTTTAATAGTCAAGTGTTTCAATTTACTCACATACTTTACACTTGTGGTGTCCTAAGAAATGTTCCCTACCTCAGGCCCTAAAGATAAACTTCTATACCTTCTTCCAAAGATCTAAAAACTGTGCTTTCCATACTTAGATCTTTAATCCATCTGGAATTGATTTGTTTGCAGCACAAGATAAGAATGTCATTTTATCCTTTTCAACACAAATAACTAATTGTCCCAGCAATATTTTTTCATCTGATTTTTAATGCACCTCTGGTGATATACCAAGTTTTCCAATATATATGTGCTTCTGAGCTTTCTATTCTGTTCCATAGTCTACTTATATTTTTTATCATAAACATGTAAAATATTTTTATAAAACAGGAAGTCTATGTTGAAAGGATATAAAAGGACTGCGAAAGACAAAAAGGAAAGGAACAACACTGAGTCCAAGCATTTCAGTGAACTTAAATTCTCAACTGGCACAGAGACCAGTAGTCCATGAACCTTAATTTTACATAGAAGAACTTTATGGACAATTCTGAAGTAACAATGTAAAAGAGAAATTAAACAGCAGTCACAAATTCCTAGCAAGACAAAAGAACTATAAACTGAATATTACACTTAAGTATGGCATATTGCTTATTTTTGCACACAGGTATTTGCTCCTGCTGTTGCTTTTTAACCAACTCTCCTGCCCCCTACCCCGGAAGCACATGTACACACACTGAAATCTCAGTAAGAACCCATGCTTAGGATATGAACCAAATGGGATTAAAAAAATAACAAAAATGAATTCTTAAAAATTTCAGTGGCAAACTTCACAAATCATCACAGAATGGAAGTTTAATGCTATTTCCTACCCTTGTGAACTTGGAGCACATTTCCTCTGCTTCTTTTATCATATTTGCTCGAAGCATGTACTTTGCACATTTGGAATTGATGAACCTATCAGCCGTGTCTAAAGACTGTGCTTCATCCATCCACTTTGCAGCTTCTTTGAGATTACCTATATGCTTTAAGAGATGAAAGTGTTTAAAAAGAAATTACAGTTTATGATTAAGATAATATGGAAGCACTATGAATAGCAACAGTTTATGAAGACAAATTAGAAGTTTGGTACCAGTTCTGTAAAGTTTATCTAGAAATCTTTAAATTAAAATTCACCTTTACTAAGAGTTGAGTCAATGATTAACACTGAGTTCAAAACTATGCAACCTATAACTCTTTAAGATTTTTAGAGTATTAGAAATAGATTATCAAAGTACCATAAAAGTTATTTCTGCACAGAAATAATTTCAAGGGTTCTTAAGTAGCTAAATTCTTCAATTATTAAAAAAACATATCTAGGATTTTACCTTGTAAATTTTTGCTTTCATATAGAATAATTCTATTAGAGTTGGAGTACTAGCAATAGCAGCATTAATATAATCCAAAGCCAAAGAATATTGCCCAAGTTTATCAAAGTGCTGTGCCAGGAAATACTGAACCCAGAGCAGTGTTGTTGGGGGTTCCTTTTCCCCACTCTCTGCAATCAAACAAATATAAAATTATTGTAAGGAAGAAGGCAAAGTAAAGGATATCACATACACTCTCTCCCCCAAATCATAACAAAATTAATAGTTATTATAATAATAAACAGTAAAAACCCAGCAAAAATGACAAATTTCAACAGAAAGAGGTATGACTGCATGCCATCGAGTTCAAAAAGTGGCAGCCAAACAGAGAAAGAAGATGCTACTTTCAAAGGCTTCTAAACCAACCGCCATCTCACTCCAAAGAAACAGTGCTGAGGATAGAAGATAATCTATGAATCCCCAGGCCGGGGGCATAAGGCAGCAGACCCAGAAAACATCTTGGAAAAAAGATGTCCCTCACTACCACCACAAGATTTCCACAAAGGCAAGAACTGCCAAGCTTTGTCTAGGCCTCAACACTAAATCAGGGAAAGATGGATATGAAGAAGATACATTCCTGGTAAGGTAGAAAGAAGTAACCCTATGTGTCAAAAGCAGTCACACACTATCTGCTAAGCTCTACGCTGTTCCCCATCCTGTACCCTCAAGCTACAAAGAGTAGAGAAATACCAAGCTCTCCAATTAGATTTCAGAAGGGAAGACCAACAGGTACAAAATGAGGAAGAAAGGGTGAAAAAAGAGAATTTACCCACACTACATCAGAAAAACACAGGTCTCCTAGACTAGGTGACCAAATAAAATGACAACATGCAGACAAATAAAGGCAAAGAGTTTATCTTGCTCCTCTTCCATGAAGTATAGTTCAGGGAAACCAAATAGCTGATGAGGGCAAATTTTTTACTAATAAATACATGAAATGATTGTATTTGATGAAATGATGTCTAACTAACAAATACAGATGAAATGATAACTTGAATGAAATAAGGGACTAGGACAATGATTTGCATTGACTGCTAAAATCATTAGGTGAGAGGCCAATGAGGAATCCTTTAATGGGCAGATGGCTAACAACATCTGAACCCTGACCAACCTAAACAACATAAAAAGAGAAACAAACAGAATGTCTTCTGCCTCCAGCTGTGATATAATGGGAAGTACCATACATCACGTATCAAGTACTCATATGAAACCTGAATCTAATCAAGTCTGTAAATCTTACTGAGTTTAGAAGAAATATGTTAAATGATACCATGAGAAAGCAAATCAGCCAAATGCAGAATATGGGACATTCCACAGACAAATAACCTGTTAACAAATAACATTTTTTAAAAGGGAGGGGAGGACACTACTCAAGATTAAAAGAATATCAGAGACATAAAAATCAAGTTGGATCCAAATTCAAATAAACAAATTATACAAAGATAATTTGTTAAGATAATCAGGGAAATCTGCACATACACTGGATGTTAAATATTATAGTATGAGAATTAATTTTGTATAAGATAGCACTGTGGTTACATCATTTGCTTAAGTGTTTTAAATAGTGATGTATACTAAGGTACTGACAGGTAAAAATATGTCTGCTTTAAAAATACTCCAGAAAAACTAGACAGAAGGTACTTCAAGTCTAGGAAAATGTTGTAACAGAAGCTGGGTGATGGAGACACAGTGTTCATTATTCTACTTACTTCTATGTCTGTTCTCTTACATGGAATTTGTTTCAAACTAACAAAGACAAAAGAGCAATGACATGTAAAAAACACATGAAAAAAACAGACTAAAGTCAGCATCTGCATGAATGAAAGCAATCTACAGTGCTTTCTACAGTTGCCTTGATTTACATATGCCCCTACAAAAAGAGAAACAAACAAATTTTACAGGATTTAAAGTAAAAAAAAAGTAAAAAGAAAAGTAGAGATTCAGTAAAAGTACATTTCACTATAAACTAACTGCATCATCTCTGGTAAGCCACTCAATCTCTCCAGTCAATTTACTTGTGTTAAAATAGGGTTAACTCCCATCTCGCAATATTATGGATAATTTAAATTAAACTAAACTGAAATGCACTCTTCGCATTTTAAAAATTATTCTTCACAAATTCAAAAACTATTCGGTAAATACCTATCATGTAGTATTTACATAATAAACATTAAGATAGTTTTACTGTGTGTGATTAAAAATGGACAGAAATGAGTAACTAAATTCCAACAGAAACTAATTTAAACTTACCATAAAGGCTAAAAAAGTCACATGTTTTGAGAGAGGCTTCATAATTAGTAACAAGTTCCTGGATTATAGAAATCTGTTAAAAAAACATAACATAGTTTTAAAATTTAAAAACATTTTATTAAAGGTATTTATATTTATTGTGGATTAAATTAAATTTGGAAATAATATACATCTTATTTCAAAATTATAAATTAACTTAACTATTAGGGTGTCCACTCTCCCTGCCTGTAAGTTAATTATATTGTTAAATAAACTTGATTTCCTATTTCAACTTTTTCCTTTTTGTAATGTAAACATTACAAAAATCTAAAAATAAGCAAATATAAAATTAACAAAGATATTTGTTTATGAATCACTGTTAGCATGTCTACAAAATATGAAAAAGTTTTGAAAAGTGTAAGTAAAATTTTAAATGATTCTAGTTGGCTTGTTATCATCAGCAGCCCTGCAAAAAGGCAGAAAGTGAGAATGTGTATCATACAATAGGTTTTCCTACCAAATTCACTTACCTACCTACTAAATAATAAGGTCTGACACATTACTTACTATTTTGTGAAAATGAAATTTAAACACTTTTATTTTCAGGAACATAATTGTTTCTTTTCTTCCCTAGGCCCATTTAAAAACTAAAATTCACTACAGATCCATTGCCATTGAAGAGCAGACCATTTATCACAAAGTCCTGAACAGATTTTTATGTGTATGTATCATAGTCATATATATGTATATGTGAATGTATATGTATGTGTAGCACATATACCATATATGGCTAAAAAGAAACCTCTTCACACTTTCCATAGGTGGTGATGTGAATCATTAGTTTAATTCTGAATGCAAATCAGAGCACCACCCACCAAGTCACATAGTACACAGTATTCAGGAAGCCACTGACCATCCCACTGGCACCAGTCAATAAACAAAACAAACAAAACACTGCTCAGACCTACATGATGTCTTTCTGAGATAATGTTGCATGAATTATGGCATAATTCTCTAGGATACAAAGGCAACAGGGAAATGGGTAGGACTATATACATTAGTAGTGGGGAAAACATGTTAAGTAAATTAATAAAACAACATGAAAAGAATTTACACACAATATAACTTGATTAAAACATGTATGTATAGACACATTCTCAACAAAAATATAACCAAATGGATTAGGGCAGTAGAATATGCGTATTCTTTTGAAACACAGTAATAATGCTGTACTGTTTTAATACTAAGACTTTTAAAATCAAGACTATTTTAAAACAATGATTCTTAAAATCTGAATAGACCCATAACTAGTAAGGAGATAGATTCAGTAATAAAAAAATCTATGAACAAAGAAAAGCCCAAGAACCAATGACTTCACTAGTGAATTCTACCAAACATTTAAAAACACCAAACTTTTCAAAAAAATAAAAGAAGATAAAGAAGGGAACATTTTTAAACTTATTCTATGAAGCAATCATTACTGTGACACCAAAGCCAGACAAAGACATCACAAGAAAAATACTGAACAATATTCCTCATGAATATGGGTACAAAAATTTTTGACAAAATACTAGCAAATCAAATTCAGCAGAATATTAAAAGGATTATGTACATGACCAAGTGGGATTTATTCCTGGAATGTAAGGATAGTTTAACATGTGGAAATTGAGCAATGTAACACAGCACATTAATAAAAGGACAAAGAAAAAAATACATGATCATCTCAACCAATGCAGAAAAAAACATGAAAAAATCCAACACCCTTTCATTACAAAAACACTCAACAAACTAGAAATATAACTACCTCAACATAATGAATGCCATATATGAAAAACCCACAGTAAACATCATACTCAATGGTGAAAGACTGAAAACATTTCCACTAAGAACAAGAAAAGAATACCTCCTTTCATCACTTCTATTCGACACAGCATGGTAAGTTCTAGCCAAAGAAGTTAGGCAGAAAAAGAAAGCCTTTTAACTGTAAAAGGCATTCAAATTAGAAAGAAGTAAAAACATCTTCTTGCAGATGATATGATCTTATTTATAGAAAATCCTGCCCTGGCTGGTGTAGCTCAGTGGATTGAGCGTAGGCCTGTGAACCAAACGATCGCAGTTTGATTCCCAGCCAGGGCACACGCCTGGGTTGCAGGCCAGTTCCCAGCAGGGGATGCATGAAAGTCAACCATACATTGATATTTCTCTCCTTCCCTCCTTCCCTTCCCCTCTATAGATAAATAAATAAAATCTTTTTTAAAACCCTAATGATTCCATTAAAAAATAAAACCTGTTAGAATCAACAATTTCAGCAAAGTTATATGCCAATTTTCTGGCAGTTTTGGGTATTTTTGTTTTGAGGTTAGCTATGATCTTTCTTATGATTGTGCAAGGTAGCAAAGCATATTTACCAATGCCTTCATCTTGACCAGAAGTCGGGCATTTCTATAAACAGTATTTTTTCTTATGTATATCCTCTGGCAGAGGAAACAAAAGAAAAAATTAACAAGTTGACTACATCAAATTTAAAAGGTTTTGAACAGCAAAGGGAACCATAAACAAAACAAAAAGATAACCTACTGAAAGAGAAAAGATATTTACCAATGATACATCTGATAAGGGGTTAATACCAAAAATTCATAATGCAACCAATCCAATTAAAAAATAAGCAGGGACCTGAACAGACACTTCTCCAAAGAGGACATGCAGATGGCCAATAGACATATGTAAAGATGCTCAATGTCATCAATTATCAGAGAAATGTGAATTAAAACCACAATGAGGTATCACCTCATTGTGTAAGAACTGCTATCATCAATAAATCCACAAACAAGTGTTGTCAAGAAAAGGGAACCTGCCTTCACTGTTGGTGGGAATACAGACTATGCAACTACTGTGGAAAGCAGTACAAAGGGTCCTACAAAAAATTTAAATTACTGTCGCTTTATGACCCAGTGATTCTATGTCTCAGCATTTATCCAAAGAAACCCAAAACACTGTATCAAAAGAATATATGCACGCCTAGGTTCATCGAAGCATTATTTACAATAGCTAAGCTGTGGAAACAACCAAAGTGCTCATCAATAGATGAGTGATAAAAAGGCAGTGGTACATATATACAGTGGAATATTATTTGACCATAATAAAGAACGAAGTCTTACTATTTGCAAAAGCACGGATGGACCTAGAGGGTAGTATGCTAAGTAAACTAAGTTAGAGAAAAACAACTCATATTATTTCACTTATATGTGAGCTGTAATGAAAATATAAACAAACAAAGAAATGGATTCATGGTTGACTGAGTTGGGGTTAACAGAACTGGGTGAAAAAGTTGAAGGGATTGAGAAGTACAAACTAGTGGATACAAGACAGTCATAGGGACATAAAGTCCAGCAAAGGAAATATAGTCAATAACATTGTGGTAATTGTCCAGTGTCTCTTGAGTACTGGAAATATCAGGGGGAACACTTTGTAAAATATATGATTGTCTAACCACTATGCTGTACCCCTGGAAGTAATGCAAAATAATATTGAATGTAAACTGTAATTTAAAAAAATTTTTTAATAAAAAATAAAAATAAACATTGAAAACTTTAAAAAATCTACAAGCAACAAGAGTTGGCAAGCGTGCAGAGAAAAGAGAACCTCATCTGTTGGTAGGAATGAAGATTTGTCCAGGTATGATGAAAGACAGTATGGAGAATCCTCAAAATATTAAAACTAGAACTGCCTTACAACTCAAAAATTCCACTTCTGGGTATTTATCCAGAAAACTCAAAACACTAATTCTGAAGAATATATGCACCCCTATGTTCATTACAGTGTTACTTACAAGAGCCAAGCTATGGAAACAACCCAAGTGCCCATCAATAAATAGACAATGGAATCTATACAATAGAATATGACTCAAACATAAAAAAAGAAATCTCACCATTTGAGAGAGCATGGATGGACCTAGAGAGTGTTATGCTAACTGAAATAAATCAGACAGAAAAAGACAAATATGATTTCACTTACATGTAGAATCAAAGAAAACAAACAAAAATATAGTAACAGATTCATAGATATACAGAACAGATGGTTACAAGAGGGGAGAACATAGGGGGGTGAGAAAGGTGAGGAATTAAGAAGTACAAACTGATAGTCACAAAACAGTCCCAAGGATATAAAGTACAGCATAAGGAATATGGTCAATAGTATTGCTAAAAACCATGTAGGTGCCAAGAGGGTAACTGAATATTGGCAGTGGTGGGGGGGGGTGCAATGGGGTAGCTTTGTTAGATACATGACTATCAAACCATTATGCTTATACCTAAAACTAATACGAAATAATATTAAATACAACCTGTAATTTAAAAAAATAAAAATACTAAAAAATAAATTAAGATCTAAATAAATGGAAAGACATCAAATGTTCACAGACTGAAGACTTAATGTTGTTAAGATGGGAATACTTCTCAAAGTGATCTATGGAGTCATGCAATCCCTATAAAATCCCAGCTGGCTTCTTTGTACAAATTGAAAAACTGTTCCTAAAATTTAAGCAGAAATTAAAAAATCTTAAATAGCCAAAAAGAATTTGTAAAAAACCAAACTAGGCACATTCATACTTCCTGATTTCAAAACTTACCCTAGAGCTATAGTAATCAAGATGAATGTACAGATGATGTATGGCAGAAATGTATACCAGAAAACGATATATTTTTATTAATAAATGTCACTCCAATAAATTCAATTAAAAAGAGAAAAAATAGAAAAGATGAGTGTTACTAGCATAAGGATAAGCATACAAATCAGTAGAACAGAACTGAGAGCCTAGAAATGAACCGTTAAATTTTTGGTCCATTTACTTCAACAAGGCTGCCAAGATCTTTTAATAGAGAAAGAATATGATCTCTTCAACAACTGGCACTGGGAAAAATGAACAGTCACATGCAAAAGAAGCTGGACTCCTACTTCATACCATACACAATGATGCATTCAAAGTGTATCAACGACCTCAATGTAAAAACTAAAAGTTAAAACTGTTAGAAGTAACTATTAGAAGTAACTTCATGAACTTGGATTTGGAAATGATTTCTCACATACAACACAAAAGCACAAGCAACAATAGGGAAAACAGGTAAGTTGGACTTCATAAAAATTTAAATTTTGCAAGATGGCAGCATACGTAAACATGGCTCGTTCTCTCACTCAACCACATCAAAATTACAACTATATTATAGAACAATAATCACTAAGAACTGTCAGTAATTGAGTTCAGTGAGGTCTGACAACTACAGAATTAAAGAAATCACATCCATCCAAACTGGCAGGAAGGGAAGAGACGTGGAACAGGCTGGTCCTATATCAACATGTGGACCACAAGTAAATTCAGAGGATAAAAACCTTAAAAGGAATTTACATGAAGAATGTTTTTTTAAATATATGTGTTTTTTAATTTTTATTTATTTTAGAGAAGGGAAGGAAAGGAGAAAGAGAGGCAAAGAAACATCAATGTATGAGAGAAACATCCATGGGTTGCCTTTCACATGTCCCCAACTGGGGACCTGGCCCACAACCCTGACATGTGCCCTGTCTGGGAATCAAAATGGTGACGTTTCAGTTTGCATACTGGTGCTCAATCGACTCAGCCATATCAACCAGGGCAAAGAATGCTCTTAATAGTCTTAAATTGTATATTCATGATTTAAAATGCTGAAGACATTTTAAAAAATACTTTACAATCATGCTATATCCTGAACTAACTTCAAAAGATTATTTTATTTTCATGCTACCTGATGTGGCTTGTTCTTTAGACTTGGAAGGTTGTAAGACCATAATTGTTTATCAAACTTAATGTCTTTGAAATCCTTCCTCAACTGTTAAAATGCAGCCCTTAGCTTAAAACAGGACTCACTGCTGATTACAAATATGCACATTTTGAAATGCATTTATAAGTAATCACAAACATATGTGGCCGTAATTATTTGAGAAGTATTTCCTGTACTTGTGAATTTTTTCTCACTGTACTAAGTCCTGATAACTAAAATTCAATTTTCAGAGTTTAATTCAATTCTTAAAAGCACTTGGTCCTGGGTGTACCTCAGTGGATTGAGCATGGGCCTGCGAACAAAAAGATCGTGGTTCGATTCCCCATCAGGGCACATGCCTGGGTTGCAGGCCAGTTTCCAGCAGGGGCCAGTTCCCAGCAGATGATGCACCAGAAGCAACCACACATTGATATCTCTCCCCTTCTCTCCTTCCCTTCCCTTCTAAATATAAATAAATAACATTTTTAAAAAATTACTTTTAAAAAAAGCAATTGGTAAAATGTCTGTTGTGTGCTTTAAAAACTAAAGAAATGTCAGCTCTGGCCAAGTAGCTCAGTTGGTTAGGGAGGGCATGGACCTGAGATACAAATATTGCAGGGTCAATTCCCAATCAAAGCAAATACAGGAATCAACCAATGAATGAATAAATAAGTGGAACAACAAATCAATGTTTGTTTCTCTTTCTCTCCCTTGCACCCTCTCTCTAAAATAAGCAATAAATTAAAAAATAAGAGCTCTGCCACCTTAAAAAAAAAAGGCCAATGGTTCCTATATAAATACATTATCAGTGCATCCCTTAAAAATGTAAATCCCATACTTTATAAAATACCAACAAATACTTAACACCTTTATGATGGTAATTTTGGATCAATGT
Organism: Artibeus jamaicensis; assembly: GCF_021234435.1. Classification (NCBI taxonomy): domain Eukaryota; kingdom Metazoa; phylum Chordata; class Mammalia; order Chiroptera; family Phyllostomidae; genus Artibeus; species Artibeus jamaicensis. Next base: position 7,042,095 of record NW_026521822.1, read on the forward strand.
TGGAAGGATTTGAAAAAAATAAAAAGCCTATGCCCCTTGTGATAACTGAGAAAAGCCAGAGAAAGTACAGGAAACATGTTCTTTAATGACCATTGTATTCAGTAGTTGCTGCAAGAGTATGTTTGTTATAAAAGCAGTATTCTAGAGGAGAGGAAGATGGCGACGGAATAGGACAGAAGGTACTCCAGCTCCCGTACACGTGGGGGAAAAGCCTGGCAGAGCTACTGAGAAACAGCGGAATTAAGTAATAGATCCACAGCATTTATGAAGTTGGGAGAGCAGCGATTGTGACAGACGTTGAGGTTCAGGTCAGCGGCAGGTTAGTGGTGCATAGGGGAGTTGAGTGGAGACAGGAGCGGTGGTGGCCGGTGGCCGAGGCCCTGCGGCCCCAGGGCTACAGCCGCCGCAGCAGGGCTGCGACCGGCACAGGAGGCGTCCCTCTCGGGAGCAGGGATACCAAGCGGCCCCAATAGGCAACCAGCGTGGGTCAGCAGTGTTCGCCCTCCCCGTCTGACCAAGTTTACACAAAGAACAGAGAACAACTCGAGAACACTGGGCCGAGTTCATCTTTGGATCCTGCTCCTTGGAGGTCGGGGTTCAGGGACACTGGTCTGGGACTAGCGCAGGAGGCCTCCTCATCGGGAGTGGGGGTACCAAGCGGCCCCAGTAAGCAACCAGCAAGGGTCAGCAGTTTTATCCCACACCTCCCATCTGGGCAGCGCAGGCAGAGGCCTGTGCGACTGAATTTACACAGAGCAGAGAGCAACAAAAACAAAGGGCCGTGTTCATCTGCGGACTCTGTGGTTGCCAGCCCAGAAGAATTGAGAGGGCTCTGTGGATGCCAGCCCTGGAGAATTGAGAGGCGCATGGTTGCCACTGGTGTGGCTGGGGATTGGGCTGGGCTGAGAGGCAGGCTGTCTAGGGAAGCTTTATTATTATTATTATTATTATTATTATTATTATTATATTTTTTAAAACTTTTTTTATTGATTATGCCATTACATTTGTTCTATTCCCCCCCTCCATTCCCCTCCACCATGCATACCCCTCCCCCACCATTTCCCCCTTTAGTTCATGAACACGTGTCTCAAATTCTTTAGATTCTGTATTTCCCCTACTATTCTTACCCTCCCCCCTATCTATTTTCTATCTACTGTCTATGCTACTTATTTTCTCTATCTTCTCCCTCCTTCTCCTCCTCCCACTCCCCTGTTGCTAACCCTCCATGTGATATTCATTTCCATGGTTCCGCTCCTGATCTAGCTGTCCTCTTAGTTTGTTTTTGTTTTAGGTGTGGTTGTTACTAACTGTGAGTTTGCTGTCCTTTCACTGTTCATCTTTTTTATCTTCTTTTTCTTAGGTAAGTCTCTTTAACATTTCATATAATAATGGCTTGGTGATGATGAACTCCTTGAATTTGGTCTTATCTGAGAAGCACTTTATCTGTCCTTCCATTCTAAATGAAAACTTTGCTGGGTAGAGCAATCTTGGTTATAGGTCTTTGGTTTTCATCACTTGGAATACCTCTTTCCACCCCCTTCTTGCCTGTAAGGTCTCTTTTGAGAAATCAGCTGACAGTCTGATGGGAACTCCTTTGTAGGTGACTGTCCCCTTATCTCTTGCTGCTTCTAGGATTCTCTCCTTCATTTTAATCTTGGCTAATGTAATGATGATGTGCCTTGGTGTGTTCCTTCTTGGGTCCAACTTCTTTGGGACTCTCTGAGCTTCCTGGATTTCCTGGAAGTCTATTTCCTCTGCCAGAATCGGGAAGTTCTCTGTTATTATTTGTTCAAATAAGGTTTCCACTCGTGACTCTTCCCCTTCTGGTACCCCTATAATTCGAATGTTGGAACGTTTAAAGATGTCTTGGAGGTTCCTAAGCTTCTCCTCATTTTTCTGAATTCTTATTTCTTCATTCTTTTCTGTTTGATCATTTTTTTCTTCCTTCTGGTCCACTCCCTTGATTTGAGTCCCAATCTCCTTTCCATTACTATTGGTTTCCTTTGTATTACCATTCATTTCAATTAGTATAACTTCCATATGTTTCTCTAATTTGTGACTAAAATCAACCAGTTCTGTAAGGATCCTGATAACCAATGTTTTGAACTGTGCATCTGAAAGACTGGCTATTTCTTCATCGCTTAGATCTATCGGTTCTGGGGCTCTGAGTTGTCCTAGAGCCATTTTTGGTCTATTAGTGCCATTAAGTAAGCGGAGCGAAGCCTTAGTTGTTTACCAGGACGGGGCGACCCAAGTCGCTGGCTTGTGACGCTGTGTGTGGGAGCGTGGTGAGAGAGGGAGCAATGGCGGTCCTCTCAGCTAGCCCAGTCCGTCCAGTCACACCACTGGCCCCGGGCCTGTTTATCGGATCGGAATTGTGCCAGCCTGCTGCCCCGCGCAGGCTTCCCTCCTCACTGGTTTATCCGCAAGCAGATGTGCGACCAACCGGAGACAGCCCGCCGCGCCTCTTCCCTGTGTGCTCCCGTAGCTAGCTCGCGATCTGCGCCTTTGGCTGCTCGCGCACCGCGCACCACCCGTTCGGGGATTTTTTCTTGCCAACCTGCTCCGCTGCTGACTTCGCTCCTCTTACCGGTTTAGCTGAGCATTTCGTTGTCTTTGGACTCCGTATTGTCGATTTTCTGTGTGGCTTGATTGTGTTTATTGTTGTTCAAAATAGTTGTTCTTAGATTTGGTTGTGCACAGAGGCAAGGTGGTTCCACCTACATCTCCATCTTGGCGGAAGTCCTATTATTATATATTTTTTGAAAGTGGATTGAGGTGCTCTACTGCGACGGCTTGGCTTGCTTACCACCCAGCCTGGCAGTGAGTATGTATTGCGCCAGAGAGCAAGGGAACCAGGCAGCCTGGTGGGAGAGCAGGCACCTGCATCCCAGTCTGGTAGGCTTGCTGGCGCGCGCTGGCAACCCAGCCCACAGAGAGGTCCTGCTGCAACCACAAAAATCGGTTTGGACAGTTTAAAACCAACAAGGGAAGTTTTTTTGTTTTGTTTTGTGTGGTTTTGGGGGGAGTAATCTCATTTATTTTGAATTTTATTATTGCTTTATCTTTCAATACTTTGATCCTCTTCTTTCCTTTTTCCTGTTTTAGTCCTTCCTCCCTTCTTCCCAAACTTACAGCTTTTTCCTCCCTTCTCCTGCCTTTTTTTGGTGCTATTTTCCTTTGTTTGTTGCTGCATACTTGTATTATTTTTTTTCATTATTCTGACTTCTTTTATATTCTAATAGTATCTTGGTATTCCTCCTCCTCCTGTATAGGCTTCTTAGTCTTGGCGGTTTACATTGTATTATCTGACAGGTCTCCTCTGTTCTTTCCTCCACAATGTATTTCGCCTCTTCTTTTCCTTTAGCACACTACCCGAAGCTCTACAATCCCTATTCAGACTGATCTCATAGAGCTGGTCACAGGATTGTTGCTCTAATACTACTATAAATAATAGTTGTTCTATATAACTGTAAACACTTCACATCTAATCTGCCAGATCTTAGCCCACTTTACAAGTTCCTGAATTCTATTACTGGAGTAATTAACTCTATTTGCTCACACAATACACCCATCTGCTATTCCTTACTCTCACCATACCTCAAAATCTGACTGTCTGCAACCTCACTAGTTTCTAGTCCCAACTCACAAGCCTTTGCTCCCCAATAAGAAGCTTATCTTTTGTCCATCCTTTCGTAAAAGTGGCAAGTTGGGTTGAAGATTACGGCTAAAATTATATATACCCTAAAGATTGTCTATGTCTTCTCTACTGGCTATGATTGTAAATATCATAAAATAATCTTCTACTGTCATAAACCATTTTGCCTCCCCCTCCAACTGATTACACACATACGAAAAAAGGAGTAGGTGGAAACAGAGAACATCAAGATACCTGAAGGAGCCTGCACCACTGAAATTGACAGGTATTCTACCACAGAAGTTCACACCATAAACCCAGGGAGTCAGAACAGACCAATTTTAGAAGCTGAGGCTAACAAGAAGAGTCTCACAAACAATGGGAAGACAAAGAAACAATCCCCAAATGAAAGAAAAGGCAGAACCCTCAGAAAGAATGTTAGATGAAATAGAAGCTAATCAACTACCAGATATTAAATTCAAAGCACTGGTTATCAGGAAGTTCAAAGAGCTCACAATGAGCTACCAGAAATTACACTGGAGCTACAATGATCTCACTGCAAACTATACCAACAAGAAAAAGGAAATAGAAACTTTCAGCAAGGGACAAGAGGAAATGAAGAACACAATTTCCGAATTGAAGAACACAGTAGAAAGTTTCAAAAATAGAATCAATGCAGCAGAAGACAGGATCAGAGAGTTGGAGGACAAAGTAGGAAACATCTCACAGAAAGAGCAAGAAAAAGAAAAGAGGCTCAGAAAGAATGAAGAGGGATTAAGAGAAATGCAAGACAATATGAAATGTAACAATATCCGAATAATAGAAATACCAGAAGTAGAAGAAGAACAAGGGATAGGAAACATATTTGAAAGAGTAATGAGAGAAAATTTTCCTAATGTGATGAAAAAGTCACACAAATCCAGGAATCACAGAGAGTCCCCATTAAGAGGAAAGCAAAGAGGCCCACTTCAAGACACATCATCATTAAAATGGCAAAATTCCAAGACAAAGAGAGAATCTTAAAGGCAGCAAGGGAGAAAAAAGAAATAACATACAAGGGAGCCCCAATAAGGTTAGCTACTGACTTCTCAATGGAAACACTCCAAGCAAGAAGAGAATGGCAAGAAATATTCCAAGTAATGAGAACCGGAGGCCTACAACCAAGGCTACTTTACCCAGCAAGGCTATCAATCAAGATAGAAGGCCAAATAAAGAGCTTCCAAGACAAAAGAAGTCTAAAAGATTATGCCTCCACCAAGCCAGCTCTACAAGAAACACTAAAAGGTCTGCTTTAAGGAAAGGCAGGAAAAGAGACAGACAAACACAGGTACAAAAATGGCAATGAATAAGTACCTATCAATAATAACCTTAAACGTAAATGGATTAAATGCTCCAATCAAAAGACATAGAATAGCTGCATGGATAAGAAAGCATGACCCACACATATGCTGCCTACAAGAGACCCACCTCAGGACAAAAGACCATCACAGACTAAAAGTCAAAGTCTGGAAACAAGTTTTCCAAGCAAATGTACAAGAAAAAAAAAAAAGCTGGGGTAGCAATTCTCATATCAGACAAAATAGACTTCAAAGAAAGGGCTATAAAGAGAGACCCAGAAACTCACTTCATAATACTCAAGGGAAGAATCCACCAAGAAGACATTAACATCGTAAATATATATTCACTCAACATAGGAGCACCCAAATAGGACTTCAAGAATGATATTGACAGCAACACAATTATAGTAGGGGATTTTAACACCCCATTGTGAAAAATGGACAGATCTTCCAAACAAAATATCAACAAAGATATTGTGGCATTAAACAACACCCTAGATGAAATGGACTTAACTGATATATACAGAGCCCTTCATCCCAAAGAAGCTAAATACACATTCTTTTCAAATGCACATGGAACATTTTCAAAGACGGACCACATGATAGGAGACAAAACGAGGCTCAACACATTCAAGAAAATTGAAATCATACCAAGCATCTTCTCTGACCACAAGGGACTGAAACTGGAAAACAACCCCAAAGGAAAAAACCCAAAACACCCAAAATCATGGAGACTGAATGGTATGCTATTAAATAACGAATGGGTCAAGAATGAAATTGGGGAAGAAATCAAAAAGTTTCTGGAAACAAATGAAAATGAACTCACAACAACCCAAAACTTACGGGACACAGCGAAGGCAGTCCTGAGAGGGAAGTTCATAGCAATACAGGCCTACCTAAACAAGATAGAAAAGTTTCAAACAAACAACCTAACCCTACGCCTGCAAGAACTCGAGGAACAGCAACAAAGACAGCCCAGAGCAAGTAGAAGAAAGGAAATAACCAAGATCAGAGCAGAACTAAATGACATAGAGACTAAAAGGACAATTCTACGAATCAATGAATCCAGGAGTTGGTTCTTTGAAAAGATAAACAAAATAGACAAGCCTGTAAGTAGGCTCATCAAGAAAAGAAGACAGAGGACACATATAAACACAATGAGAAATGAAAGAGGAGAGATTACAACTGATACCACAGAAATAGAAAGGACTGTAAGAAATTACTATGAAGAAGTGTATGCCAGAAAATTTGAGAACCTAAGGGAAATGGACACATTTCTAGAAACATATAATCTTCCAAAACTCAGTGAAAAAGAAGCAGAAAACCTGAAGAAACCAATAACAGCAAATGAAATTGAAGCAGTAATCAAAAAGCTCCCATCACACAAAAGCCCTGGGCCAGATGGGTTCACAGGACTATTCTACAAAGCATTTAAGGAAGAGCTAACCCCTATTCTTTACAGACTATTCAAAAAAATCCAAAATGATGGAAAACTTCCAAACTCTTTTTATGAAGCCAGCATCATCCTAATTCTAAAACCAGACAGAAACACAACAAAGAAAGGAAACTCAGGCCAATATCGCTGATGAACATAGACGCTAAAATCCTCAACAAAATATTGCCAAATCGCATCCAATAATATATAGATAATATCATACACTATGACCAAGTGCAATTCATCCCAGGGATGCAAGGATGGTTCAATATTTGCAAATCAGTAAATGTAATACACCACATAAACAAAAGCAAAGACACAAACCACATGATCATATCAATAGACAAGGAAAAAGCTTTTGATAAGGTACAACACCCATTTATAATAAAAAATACTCAGCAAATTGGGAATAGAGGGAGCATTCCTCAATATAATAAAGGCCATATATGAAAGACCTACAGCCAACATCATACTCAACAAAAACTAAAACTTAGGGCAAAAACTAAAAGCTTTTCCACTAAGATCAGGAACAAGACAAGGATGTCCACTCTCACCACTGCTACTCAATATAGTATTGGAAGTTTTAGCCACAGCGATCAGACAAGAAAAAGAAATAAAAGGCATCCAAATCGGAAAGAAGGAAACAAAATTGTCACTGTTTGCAGATGACATGATACTGTACATGGAAAATCCTATAGACTCTACCAAAAAACTGCTCAAACTAATTAATGAATTTGGCAAAACAGCAGGTTACAAAGTCAATATCCAGAAATCAAAGGCATTTTTGTATACCAACAACGAAACAGCAGAAGTAACAGAAATCAAGGAAAAAAATCCCATTTGATAGAGCAAAAACAAAAATAAAATATCTGGGAATAAACCTAACCAAGGAGGTAAAAGACCTGTATGCAGAAAACTACACAGCACTGAAGAAAGAAATCAAGGAAGATACAAACAAATGGAAACATATACCGTGTCCATGGATTGGAATAATTAACATCATCAAAATGTCCATACTACCCAAAGCAATTTACAGATTCAATGCAATATCTATTAAAGTACGAATGGCATATTTCACAGACATAGAACAAACACTTCAAAAATTTATATGGAACCATAAACAACCCCAAATATCAGCTGCAATTTTAAGAAAGAAGAACAAAGAAGGAGGGATCACAATACCTGATATCAAACTGTATTCCAAGGCCTCTGTAATCAAAACAGCCTGGTACTGGCATAAAAACAGGCACATAGACCAATGGAACAGAACAGAGAGCCCAGAAATCAACCCAACTCTCTATAGTCAATTAATATTCTACAAAGGGGGCAGTAACATAAAATGGAGTAAAGATAGCCTCTTCAACAAATAGTGTTGGGAGAACGGGACAGCTACGTGCAAGAAAATAAAAATTGAGCACCGACTTACACCATACACCAAAATAAATTCAAGGTGGATAAAAGACTTAAATATAAGCCGTGACACCATTAAAGTCCTAGAGGAGAACATAGGCAGGAAAATCTCAGACATTTCACACAGCAACATTTTTACTGATATGTCCCCTAGAGCAAGGAATATAAAGGAAAGAATAAACAAATGGGATCTCATCAAAATAAAATGCTTCTGCATGGCTAAAGAAAACAGTATTAAATTAAAAAGACAACCAAGTGTATGGGAAAATATATTTGCCAATGATACCTCAGACAAAGGTTTAATCTCCAAAATATACAAAGAACTTACACGGCTCTAAGTAAAGACAAATAACCCAATTAAAAAATGGGCAAAGGACTTGAACAGACACTTCTCTGAGGAGGACATACAGAGGATCCAGAGACATATGAAAAGATGCTCAATATTGCTAGCCATCAGAGAGATGCAAATTAAAACCACAATGAGATACCACTTTATACCAGTCAGGATGGCTATCATAAACAAAGCAATAAACAACAAATGTTGGAGAGGGTGTGGGGAAAAGGGGTCCTTAGTTCACTGTTGGTGGGATTGCAGACTGGTACAACCATTATGGAGAACAGTATGGAATTTTCTCAGAAAAGTAAAAATCGACCTGCCTTTTGACCCAGCAATTCCACTGCTAGGATTATATCCCAAGAATCCTAAAACATCAATCTCAAAGAACCTATGCACCACAATGTTCATAGCAGCACAATTTACAATAACCAAGAGTTGGAAGCAACCTAGGTGCCCATCAGTAAATGAATGGATCAAAAACTTGTGGTACATATACACAATGGAATTCTATGCAGCAGAGAGAAAGAAGGAGCTCCTACCCTTTGCAACAACATGGATGGAACTGGAAAGCATTATGCTGAGTGAAATAGGCCAGGTGTTGAAAGACAAATACCCTATGATCTCACCTTTAACAGGAAGCTAAACAACAAAACAAACAAGCAAGCAGAATTAAAAAAAAAAAGACACTGAAATAGAGAACAAGGGGACAGTGACCAGAGGGGAGAGGGGAGGGAATTTAAGGGGAAAAAAGGGGAGGGATTTAGAGGAACAAGTATGAAGGACACAAGGACAAGAACTAAGGGGGGTGGAAATGGGAGGGAGGTGGGAAGCATGGGGCAGGGGGGGCTGGGATGGGAGAAATAGAAAACTGTAAATGAAAAATAACTAAATAAATTTTTTTTAATGCAAAAAAAAAGTTATTTATTATTTCTGACTTTCCATCTCACCTTTCTTTCCTGTCACATTTGCCAAAGGAAATATGGCAAAAGTAATTTTAAATAACCCACAGAAATTTTTGGTAGTGACTACTACATGTTTTCCTAAGAATCAATCTCTACTTACTAAAAATCAACAGTACCATTACAGTTAAATAAAGCATACTACAGATATTAAAGAAATATAATTTCTTAGATGTAAATGACAATTTCTACTAATGAGTACTAGATACAATCAATTGTCACTTTTAGTTCATGAAACCTACTGCCATGAAGAAGAAAGTGCCAATAAGTTATACCTATTATTGACCTTGTTTTCAATAGTTTATTATTCACAAATAATATGGGTTGAAGCTAAATAAAATGACACAGGGTTAACTAAAAGCATCATGAAATCTTTTTCTCATACACCAGTAACTTTCAAAAACTCTTAGCTACAGAAAACAAAATTTTAGAACCTAAATAAGAAGCAATGATTTGAAATAGAATTACAACTTACCTTGTATTGTTTTAATTTTCTAATCATCTTTCTAATTTAAGACCAAGTGCCTCTTTTCTCATTGAAAAAAGCAGAAAAGTATTATCCTCTTTATTCAAGAACTACCTAAGTTGTATTTATTAAAATGTAGCCTTACAAGTTAAAACCAATAGTATGAAATGGCATTTTACTGTTGTACTAACTCAATTATTCATGCTCTCTAATTTTAAAAGCATACATAACAAGTTAGAAAGTCCACAATCATACTATAAAAATAATAAATGATTAATCACAAAATAGTTAAATATAGAACTCTGGTGACAATATGTCAAATTCACATAAAAGTATAGCCATTAAAAATAACAACAATCTTTAATCTTTACAGTGCTTTTATAAAGCCTTTACTCTGTAAACTTCAAATTGACATTCCTCTTGATAGAACTTACACCACATGCACATAATTTCAAGTGAATAACATTATTAAAACAGAAAATTATTAAACCATAGCTTATTATTTACTTGGAAATCTTTCTAAACAATTTAGTAAAAAGACTACAGCAAAACTGAATGAAGACCAAAATTTACCTTTTCTGTATTGTAATATAAAGATTTCAAAGTAGTAAACAAGGGTGGGCAGCCTTTACTGAAGTTGGCCCTCAGGAACTTATCCATTAGTTCTCTAAATTTTTCACCTAGAAACAAAAGTGTACTTTGTTATACTTTGATCAATGCAAACAGTTCTCAAAATCATTTTATAAATAAAAATCAATTCAGCAACAATTTTAAAACCCAATCAGCATGATTTCTATCTTTTTACAACCAAAAAAATCTAATACCAAATATCTCAGACAGCAGCTATAGTTTTCCCTAGACCTAGGTTCAAAATAACTTCAAGGAACACTTCCAGAGATAAACAAAACTGTACAGCCTTGAGTAAAAGTAACATACTCTATCCATTCTAAATACAGTCCCCATAGCAAATATCTTTCCTAATCTCAATGACCAGCACAGACTCAGTTCTACTATCAGCAGTCAACTCATAAAGCACTCTGAAGACTATAAACTGATTCTACAGTAATGTGTACTGTATTCAAGCAGCAGCAAAAATACATTTTAAAAAACTAAAGCAGTATTTACAAATATTTTCAAAAGTAACTAGTGATTACTTCAATATTCATTCACTCCACAAACATCTAAAAAGCACCTACTGCCCTAGCTGGTGTGGCTCAATGGACTGACTGCCCATCTGCAAACCAAAGGTCGCCAGTTCGATTCTCCAGGTCAAGGTACATGCCTGGTTTGCAGACCAGGTACCCAGTTGGGGGTGTGTGAGAGGCAACCAATCAATGTGTCTCTCGCATATCGAAGTTTTCCCTCTTTCTCCCTCCCTTCCGCTCTCTGTATAAATGAATGAATGAATGAATAAAATTTTTTATTTTTTTAAAGCACCTCCTTTGTGGCAGGCACTGTTCTCAGTATTGGTGATAGAGCAGTGATTAAAATTTAAAAATCATGAAATTAGTATTTCAGGGGTAAGAAGGCAATAAGTAAAAATAACAACAACAACAACAACATAGGCATTAGATTGAACCCCTGGGCATTCTAACACTAGAATTAAAATATCCTATTGGTGGCAACATTGGATAAATAATTATATAATTGTTAAAACCTTACCAAAAAGTTTTGAAAATGAAAATTCCTTTTTGAAAGTGGAAAAAAAATTTAAATTGTAATATTAAATACAAAGGCTCTAACCCAGATATATGAACTTTTTGACAGTTATATACATACACATATATATATACATATATATATACATATATATATATGTCTTTATATATATATATATATATATATATAAAGACATGGATTAGTCTTCTCATTTTTAAAAAGAGATACATATATGTCAGAAATGATTTTAACCAAAAGTAAGATTAAGGAAATGAACTCTTAAGGTTTCTTTATGAATCACAACACTTTATTAAAAAATACTCAAAGTGGTTATTTCTATTTTTGACGAATCGTACTGAACAAAATATACATATATTCAATATTAGATGTCATAAAATTTAAGAGAAATTTTAACTTTGAGTGGAAAATTTATCAAATATAAAAAACCACATTTGTTAACTCAATTTACTATACAGACTTTTCAGATTATCATTAATCTTTTATTAGAGCATATACAAAGAATAGGTCTTCTGAAAATCACAAATTACCAATACAAAATTTCTCTTTGTTAGCTCTGGCTAGATCTCAGCTGATTAGAGCATCATCCCAATATTCCAAGGCTGAGGGTTTATAATCCCCAGTTGGGGCACATAAAATAACCAACCAACATAAATAAGTAAAACAGGAAATTGATGTTTCTCTCCTCCTCTCCCTAAAAATCGGTCAATAAAAAAATTTTAAACAAATCTATTTGGGTTAAATATATATCATTACTTCCTTTAAAATTCAAAAGTAACTTCACAGATCAAATCTTTCCAGCACTTCCTCTGCTATAAAGCAAGTTAATACTGTAGTAGACAGTAAAAGATGATGTTGCTTACAGAAATGCATAAATCTCCAATTATTCTGTATGGCCTTGTGCAAATAACTGTCCACCAAAAACCTCACTTTCTCCAGTGTGAAAGATAAGGATTACACCACCACTAGTCTCAAGATATTGTTGTATCGCTCAAACAAGTTCAGTATACAGAGATAAGCAGTGTGTATGGCACACAGTAATCACTCGATACATGTTGTCTATCATTATATGCCTTGATATCTGACAGCTATTCTATTTCTGTGGTTAAGAATCTCTTCCATATTTGCTATCATCCACTATAAAAACAAGCATTTTATCTTCATGTCAGAGGCTACTCTAAATTCTACTTCTCAAATTTCAGTCTATGCAGATCACACTGGCAAATTTGATTTAAAATACTACAATATACTCAACTCCCAATTATCCACAACATTAAAAGCCTCTTTTCCCATTAAACTTTTACCTGTGCAGCTATGAAGAATAAAGGTGAGGAAGCTCTTATGTGCTCAAATACAACTAAACTCCAGATAGTGAGTTAAGTGGGGAGAGGGGAGAAACAGAGCAATCTATGTATATACTACTATTGTACAAAAGGGAAGGGAAAATGTATAAATAAATTTGCTGTACATATTTTTGTTTGTATGAGCACAATGTACTTCTGGAACTGCACACCATCCACTGGTAACCATGGCTATCTCTAGGGAAGTAAACTTAGTGGCCAGAGAACAGAGGCAGAAATAAAGACTTTCACTTAAAAAATCCTTTTGTACCCTTTTTTTTTTTATTTTATTTATTTATCTTTAGAGGGGAAGGGAAAGAGAGAGGGAGAGAAACATCAGTGTATGGTTGCCTTCGTGCGTCCCCTGCTGGGAATTGGCCTGCAGGGAACTGGCCTGCAACCCAGGAATGTGCCCTGACTGGGAATGGAACCGTGATTGTCTGGTTCTTGTCTGGTTCGTAGGCCCTCGCTCAATCCACTGAGCTACACCAGCCAGGACTTTTGTACCCTTTTATTTAAACTGCATGAATGCATTATCTAAATAAGCCAACACAACTACTCAACTGTAGGAGACCATTCTGCGTGGCATGGGCCCAGCTGCCAATTGGAGAGGCACAGGACCCACGCCCATGGATAGGTTCTCCCATGGGGAATCAGGCAACCAGGCCTGCAATACACCTAGGCCGCTCTGAGTCTTGCTTTTTGCTAAAAACTCCCTCACCTGGATTTGTGGCAAACATTTACTGCAAATTAACTTCCTAAAATCTGTGCTAACCCTTGACAAGTATAACTGGTTCAACCACTTTTGCCGTTTTCATTTGCAAATATCCCTCTTCTGTGATGCAATTAGAGGCACTGGCTCCTTTGTTTTCTGTAAAAGGTAACCACCTAAAGCAACCTGTGCATAGTAAAAGAGGACCATCATGTAATGTGCCCAGAAAAGCAATAAAAGCTGGTCAGGGCAAGGGCCAAGGCTTCTGCTCCCCTTGAGAGAAATGCCATGCTGCTCCTTTTTCTCCACCGGACTCAGTAGTCCATGTGAATGTCTCATTTCATCCATAATGACTCAGACACTGCGGGCCAGTGTCAGCATCACTCAACTACTCAGTCACACACTGTGTCCAAAAATTACTATCTACCCATCTTACAATTTTTTACCACAGGTTTAAGAAAAACCCTTTCAAAAGCCAAATAATCTCCTTGCTTTCTGGTTATTTTAAAATAACTTTTTAGTAACTCCATAGTCTTTCCTTGGGAGGGGAAAAATGCCCATCAATCATTATATGCCTGCTTAGCATTACAGTTTACGAACCAGTTATGTGACTACATAGATGCTATAATAATTCTCCTAAGATGTGTGGCACAGATTCACAAAAAAATTGATGTCCCCAAAATGACTGTTAAAATAATTTAACATAAACATTAATATGAGACTGTATCTGATTCACTGAAAACTTACTGTATATTATGGAGCATGCTCTCACCTTAAAACAAAAATAATTATGTAACCAGATAGAGGTGTTAGCTAACATTACACTGGTAATATTGCAATATAGAAATATACCAAATCCATAATCCTGCACCTCAAAACTTCTCCAATGTTATATATAAATTACATCTTGAAATAAATAAATGAAACAAAAATCAACAGAGCAAAATTTGACCAGCATTCTGTGTTTAATACTCTCCATTATCTTCCCTCTCTCTTCCAGAGGAAGAGGATTTAATACCTTCCCTCTCTCTTCACCTTGGCCAGTGAAGACTAATAGAACATGATGACTAATTTTTTTTAAAGATTTGATTTATTTTTAGAGAGGGGAAGGGAGGGAGAAAGAGAGAAAGAGAAACATCAATGTGTGGTGGCCTCTGACAAGCCCCCCATCGGGAACCTGGCCTGCAACCCAGGCATGTTCCCTGACTGGGAATCAAACCAGCAACCCTTTGTTTCACAGGTTGGCACTCAATCCACTGAAACACCTCAGCCAGGGTTAATTGTTTAAAAAAGTGGCTGTATCTCTGCATTCATTTCTCAGCACTTAAAATTCTAGGTTATTGGAGGACTGCCTCAGGAATTCTGCTGTATTCACTATACTGTACATATTACAACTTCATAGTTAAAAACTGGAAAGCCTTTTTCAAAAGTTACATCTTGTGTTCTTGAGTCTTATCATGCTTTTCAGAAAAGCTCTTAATTTGTTTTTGATAATGGTGAGATGCCTTTCTTATTACATATATATATACTTTTTTTGTTTCTCAATTTTTTAATTTATTTTATTGATTATGCCATTACATTTGTTCTATTCCCCTTCATTCCCCTCCACCCTGCACGCCCCCTGCCCCCACCATTCCCCCCCTTTAGTTTATGACCATGTGTCTCAAGTTCTTTAGATTCTGTATTTCCCATACTATTCTTGCCCCCCCATCTATTACCTACCTACCGTCTATGCTACTTATTTTCTCTACCTCCTCCCCCCTTTTCCTCCTCCCACCCCCCTTTTGCTAACCCTCCATGTGATCTTCATTTCTATGGTTCTGCTCCTGATCTAGCTGTCCTCTTAGTTTGCTTTTCTTTTAGGTGTGGTTGTTACTAACTGTGAGTTTGCTGTCTTTTCACTGTTCATCTTTTTTATCTTCTTTTTCTTAGGTAAGTCCCTTTAACATTTCATATAATAAGGGCTTGGTGATGATGAACTCCTTGAATTTGGTCTTATCTGAGAAGTACTTTATCTGTCCTTCCATTCTAAATGAAAGTTTTGCTGGATAGAGTAACCTTGGCTGTAGGTCTCTGGATTTCATGACTTGGAATACCCCTTTTCCAGCCCCTTCTTGCCTGTAAGGTCTCTTTTGAGAAATCAGCTGACAGTCTGATGGGAACTCCTTTGTAGGTGACTGTCCCCTTAGCTCTTGCTGCTTCTAGGATTCTCTCCTTCATTTTAATCTTGGCTAATGTAATGATGATGTGCTTCTTGGGTCCACCTTCTTTGGGACTCTCTGAGCTTCCTGGATTTCCTGGAAGTCTATTTCCTTTGGCAGATTGGGGAAATTCTCCTTTATTATTTGTTCAAATAAGTTTTCCACTGGTGGCTGTTCCTTCCCCCCTTCTGGTACCCTTATAATTCGGATGTTGGAGCGTTTAAAGATGTCCTGGAGGTTCCTAAGTCTCTCCTTATTTTTTTTGAATTCTCGTTTCTTCATATTTTCCTGTTTGGCCATTTTTTTCTTCCTTCTGGTTCACTCCCTTGATTTGAGTCCCAGTTTCCTTTTCATTACTATTGGTTTCCTGTGCAATTCCCTTCATTTCAATTAGTTTAGCCTTCATATGTTCCTCTAATTTGTGACTAAAATCAACCAGTTCTGTGAGCATCCTGATCACCAGTGTTTTGAACTGTGCATCTGACAGGTTGCCTATTTCTTGGTCACTTAGAGTTTGGGCTCTGGGGCTTTGAGATCTTCTTGAGCCATTTTTGGTCTGTTCGCACCCATTAAGTATGAGGAGCGGAGCCTTAGTTGTTCACCAGGGCGGGGCCTCCCAGGTCGCTGGGTTGTGACGCTGTATGTGGGGGCAGGGTCAGAGAGGGGAAATAGCGGCCCCCTCAGCTGCCTCTCGCCGCTGGGGCCTGCTCGGTCCTATCTCACTGCCTACTCCCTCACTGGTCTATCTGTGCACGAATTTGCAACCAGTCAACCTGCTGCCCTGTGCCCTCCCTGGGTCCGCCGGTTGCTCACTGGGTCGATAACTGGGTCGCTCACTGGCTCCATCCGTTGCAACCCCACACCTGGGATCCACACGCCTGAGTCCATCTGACTGAGTTTTCCTGTGCAACCCGCTCCGCCAGCTGCTGGCTTCGCCCCTCTTACCAGCCAGGCTGAAGAATTCATTGTTATCAGACTTTCGAAAAGTTCAATTTTCTGTATTCTGGCTGTGTTTTCTGTTGCTAATATTTTGTTGTCTCTAAACTTGGTTGTGTGAGAAAGCATGGCGTCTCCACCTATGCCTCCATCTTGGCGGAAGTCTCACATATATTTTTTGTAGAGAGGCTAAAAACCTTTATGAAGTATTCAGTTTTTCCACAGGTACAGTTAAGTATTTGAACAACTGTATATACATTCACTAGAACGTTGTAAATATATGTATGTTATAACCTCACAGTGATCACCTTTGAAGCCATGACATCAGACCCCTCTACTGAGACCTATCTTGTAAAATCTGATTCCAGAGGATACAGGATGATTCCACTTTAACCTATGCACTTCACAATCAACAGCTGGTTCCAGGCTATCTTTCAATAAAAATACATTTCCTTTCATGTACGGAGAGCTTTTAGCAAACATCACTGACTGAAAATAAATCTAGGCAGTATAAACTTGAAGCCCCATATTCCATAAAGGAATAACAGAAGAACTCTTTTTGTAATCTTAACATTATAGGTTTTTTTCATTTCCTAAGAAGCACGGAAATGCATCTGAAAGTTCCAAACTATGAGAATATTCCCAACTACCATTGTGAAATATAAAACACCCCCTAAAACTCATTTAAAAGAAGGAAAAAACGGCCACACAAAACAGCCAATTATCACAGGGATGAAATGTCCAAAAGAGGCAAAAACATAAGAAAGTAGATTTAGTGCACTGCCTGGTTGTGAGGGAGCATGGTGGGGAGGTTTGAACACTAGGGATTGGGGTGGGTAGGTAGGTGTGACTGTTATTAGGTACAGGTTTCTTTCAGGTGTGAATAAAACATTTTACATTATATTTTATTGATTGTGATATTATGGATGTCCCAATTTTTCAGCCTTTCTCCCTCTCCACCCAGTACTGTCCACTCCCTCAGGCAACCCCCATACCATTGCTTATGGCCATGGGTCATGTGAATAAGTTTTTGGCTACTCCATTTCCCATATTGTACTTTACATCCTTGTGGCTATTCTGTAACTATATATTTGTATTTCTTAATCCCCTCACCTTTTCACCCATTCCTCCCCTCACACCTCCCATCTGGCACCTATCAAAACGCTCTCCAAATCCATGATTCTGTCTCTGTTCTTGTTTTCTTAGTATGTTTTTTAAGATTCAACTGTTGATAGATATGTATTTACTGCCATTTTATTGTTCCTAGTTGTGATCTTCGTTTTCTTAAATAAGTCTCTTATTTAACATTTCATATAATAATGGTTTGGAAATGATGAACTCCTTTAGTTTTTTCTTGTCTGGGAAACTCTTTATCTGCCCTTTGATTCTAAATGGTATCTTTGCTGAGCAATCTTGGCTATAGGACCCTGCTGTTGACTTTGAATATTTCTTGACAATCCGTTCTAGCCTGCAAGTTTCTTTTCAGAAATCAGCTGACAGTCTTATGGGACCTCCCCTATGGATAACTAACTGCTTTTCTCTTGCTGATTTTAAAATTCTCTTATCTTTAACCTTTGAAATTTTAATTATGATGTGTCTTAGAGTGGGCCTTCCTGCATCCATTTTGTTTGGGACTCTCTGTGTTTCCGAAAATTGCAAGTCTATTTCCTTCACCACATTAGAAAATTTTTCTTTCATTATTTTTTCAAACAGATTTATAATTTATTTCTCTTTCTCTTCTCCTTCTCAAACCCCTATGATGCAGATGTTGGATCTGTTGAAGTTGTCCCAGAGGCTGTTTATACTGTCCTTATTTTTTGGATCCCTTTTTCTTCTTGTTCTGATTGGTTGATTTTTCTTCCTTATGTTCCAAATCATTGATGTGATCTCAGCTTTTCCCCCCTCTGCTGTTGTTTTCCTGTAAATTGTTCTTTATTTCAATAGTATATCTTTCATTTATGACTGGATCTTTTTTATGCTATTGAGATCCTAAGTTCCTTGAGAATCCTTCTGACCAATGTTTTGAACTCTGCATCTGACAGGTTGCTTATCTCCAATTTGTTTAGTTCTTTTTCTGGAGTTTTGATCTATTATTTCATTTGGATGTTTCTTTGTCTCATTTGGGAAGCATCCTGTTTGTTTGTACGTATTAGGTAAAGCTGCTTTGGCTCCATGACTTTGTAGTGTGGCCTAGTGTTGTCGGTGTCCTGTAGAGTCCAGTGGCACAGGCTACCCTACCGTTCAAGCTGGGTACTACAGGTTTGCCCTTCGTGTGGGCTGAGTACACACTCCTCTTGTAGTTGAGCCTTGGTTGCTGTAGGCAGATCAATGGGAGGGATTTACCCAGACCAATCAGACCACTGACCATCAACCTTCATCCTCTTTGTAGGATCAGCGGTGCAGGAGCAAGGTGGGGGTGTTCTGGGTGATCAGGCTTGAGATTTCCCAGGTGGTGCAGGCCAAGGCCAGCCCCCACCTTTATTTTGCCTGGAGCCACACTGACTGGGCTATAAAGCAATCTCAGATGGCTGCTACTTATGCTGGGTTTGGTGGTTCCCAGCCAAAGCCAAACTGTGGATCTAGACTAGCTGCTTCTAATGCTGGGCCTGAGGCCACTTAGCAAGAGATACAAGGGCTGAGGGCTTACTCAGGCTGGCTGTTGTTTGTTTAAGAGGATTTAGGAATTTTTGAAGCATGAGCCAAGACCAGCCACTCATATGGAAAAGTCACAGTTAACAGTTTGGGTGGGCCCACAACTTGGGTGGGACTGAGTCTCAGGGAATCTCCAGGGCCAAGCAAAATGTGTTAACCAGGTTAGCAGAGTCTCAGATATGGCACTTGTCTGCTGGCTTTGTGGATCTGTGTGGGGAGGGTTCAGAAAAGGGACCATGGCCTCTGCCCACATTTCTGTCTGGGAGAAAGCTATCTTCCCTGCTCCCATCTTGATGCCAGACATGTCAGCTCCTCCCTGTATGCCACTGGGGCCTTTCAAGCTATCCCAATGCTGGAGCTCTGAGGAAGGGAGTCTGAGTAAGTCCATGTGTGGCTCTTTAATAGGAACTGCTTGGGATTCCAGAAGTTTCTTCCACCAACTCAGTCCCCACTGGTTTCTGCAGTCAGAAGTTGTAGGGACTTATCCACCTGACACCGGAACCCTGTGCTGGGGGGCCTGGTGTGGAGCTGGGACTCCTTGCTCCCTGAATATCTCTCTTGAATTTCTATCTACCACACACCGATGTGAGACCAGCGTATTCCATGTCTCCTCACCTCCTACCAGTCTGGATAGATGTGTTTTCTTTAATTCCGCAGTTGTCAGACTTTCACTCAACTTGATTTCTATTGGTTCTAAGTGATGGTTGTTTTTTTTTTAATATTTTCATTGTAATTTTGATGTGGTTGTGTGAGGTGGCAAGCCACGTTCACTTATGCCGCCATCTTGACTGGAAGTCCTGGAAAATTTTCTTCAACTAGACAGTGACCATGGTGGCACAACTTCATGAATATACTAAATCACTGAGTAACACACTTTCAGAATTGCATTTTATTTTACGGGAATTATGTTTCAATTGTTGTAATGTTTTTTAAAAAGGAGATACAGAAATGAGAGCCCAAGCATCCTCCATGAAACACTTTTATTAGGAAAATGCTCCTCTCTGCACAGTGCATCCCATCTTGGAAATTCACAATGCATACAGGGTAGGGCAAAATATAGGTTTACGAATGGAAAATAATACAATAGTTAATAAATAACAAGAATAAACTCTTGTTTCCTGTACTCACAACTGTAAACCTACTTTTACCCCAACCTTTATACTAAAGTTTCTAAGAAGTCCTTAAAAAACCTGATTTTGTGTTTAATCCAGTTTCCCAAATGCACTTAACTAAAGAACATCTCAATATACCAGTACCCTCCCCACCAAGCCTATCAATACACATTTGGACCTAATGTTCCCTGGAAAACATTAGGAATATCTGCTCAGCATTTCAGAAATACAAAACAAAAAAAGATCAGAAGACTATTATTTATCATCTGTGGAACCTATATGTACCAGTGGAAATGTTTTTAATAAATCTATATTTACTATCTAAACCAATACATTTCTAAGAAGCACTTCATATATTTTGTAAGCCAGTTAATAACTAAAGTGCTTTCAATTTCCATGAATCTTTTGATAAACAGAAATTACAGCCCAATTATTTAAACAAATACATCTTCTGTAAAGAAGAAATCATTAGAAAATACACTTTTTCTTTACCCCATGCTTAGAATAGAGATTTTTTAAAGTTTTATTGGCTTTCTAGGGTCTGACTTGTATCAAAAGACATATCAGAAGTCCCAATAAATAAATCGATATCATAATACTTCCCACTAAAAATAAAAATGATTTTTTTAAAGGTAAAATTTTGTATGAAATCATCAACAAAGATATCAATTATCTGAAGACCTCTCTTCTCCTATACAGTCCAAAAGTGAATGAGTTCAGTTTCATGAAACAACTTGTATTCAAGATCATTAACATACTATTGTTCAATAAAAGCAAACTGCAGAATACAAACCACAGTACTCCAATTCACAAAAAGTTCAAAAGCAAGGGGTTTTTGAATTTTTGTTTCTAGGAATATATATATATTCCTAATATATTTTGTTTCTAGGAATATATATATATTCCTATATATATATATATGGAGCTCTATAAAAAGAATGTCATGATAAAAAGCAAATTTCAGAAAAATGGTTAACTCTAGGGAGAAAGGACCTTACATAGGAATGGTGGTGATTGAATACTGTCGGCACAAAGAACTTGCAAGTCTTTGAATTTATACTATAAAAAGATCCAAAACTTCACATTTTCTACCACTGAAATCATAATACCACATGTGACATTTGTCATCAACCTCAGCAAATTTATCTTCTAAATATTGCATTTAATTTTGAAAGTCACATAAAATACTTTATATAACTTGATAACAATTTTATACATAAAACCAGCATAGCTATACACTGAACTCATTAACATATGCATAGTATATTCATAACTGACCATTCTCATCCCCAAGAATAGTATAGATATAACAAAATAAACTCTATACAAAAACAAGTTTTTAAAATGTAAATAGTGTTGAGTAATTCTGACAAATAATTATTAGTATTACAAAAGATATCCTAATATTACCTGGGACAAGATTCAAAGGTAATCTTCTAGGTGAAATTGCTCTGGGGTGCTGCTTACTAATTTCTTCATAAATCTGAAGCCTCTCTTCTAAAGTGCCTGTTGTCAGTAAATATGTGTGAGATTCAAAGCATCAAAACTTGTCTATGATGGAACACTAATACACTTTAAAAATTATGTTACAGAAATTGCATTAACAACATTAAAGCTGCTCTCAATTTTTATAAGAATAACATTAAAAATTCTGTGGTGGTAAAATAATATAATCAGTATATTGCCATTTTAAACCCAATCTGGAAAAATTTGAAGTTTTTTTTTGTTACAATGGATTCTATATCCAATTCAATTCATATACACAAGATGCAAAGATTCAAGATACCTCGCACTGCATCTTATATTCCTTACTGCAGAACTTATGGAAAAGAAAATGTTTCTTTACAAGAGCAATTTTCAACTGATGTGCTGTGAGAATTTATAAAACATGCAATACGTGACTATGTAGTCAGGAGCACTGACGTCTTTTCCCTTAGATGATCAAATTAAAACATGACAACAGCTGTCCAGTGTGAATGAATCAAAATTATACCTTTTTATCTGTCAGACTGGCAAAAAATATATTTTTTAGTGAACAGCAGAATTTTAGTCATTAGTTTATGTGTGTCATATAACAAAAAATATTTTTCATTTATAAAGCAGTGAAAATACCTGCTTTATAATATATCTTACATAAACCCTCTAGCCCAATGAAGACTACACACATCCCCACAGAAGTTTATAACCCATTGATTAGGCTTAAAGAACCAACACCTTTAAGATCTTGAATGCAAATGTTTCATATGTAGAAGGATACATTAAATATCTAAGGTAGCTTTGACACTTAATATCTTCAATGAAACTCTATTATAAAGAACCCCATTACTACAGATCATGTTTAAAGGAGCAAAGTATCATTCCTCCCAAATACAATGTATAGAGTATACTTCTAACAGAAAGTTGTATCTTCCCTTCCCAAGACCAACCTAATTTTATAGAACTAATAAGAGGCTCTACATACAAACTATATAATACTCTGCAACAACGATTTCCAGATTATAATCTTGACCTGGTTTGCTATTCTAAAACAACATCCTGCATAATTTACAAAGAGACTACATGCATTATTTTACATAAACAATAAGCCAACTTACAGCAGAATTTCCAGAAAAGGCAAAAAACTTGTTTTTAAACTATAAGGTTTAAAGAGGATTTTAATTCAGACCATAGAAATACAATTATTTTAAGAATAACCTTTGGTGTTAGCAATCAAAGTATCTCCATAATAAACTATGAAGTGTTCAGTATCATGATTATAAACACTGCACTTGTCTCATTTTAAGACTCTTTCCTTCCCCCAATAATATGTTTTGGAGCTCCAATGTGGTTGCATTTTTAGAACTTGGATATGTGAAAAATAATTTTCACAATTGGAGACTGCATGGAATATTAAGGACCCTTCCACTAAAATTCAAATAAAGGTTTTTTTAAAAAGCAATCCTCATAGTCAGGCCTAATGTTAAAAAATGACAAGCTGTAAGTATTAACATAATTTTTTCACTACAACAGATATAACAAGTCTTATAAATGTAGTTAAATTAACATTAAGCGAAACCAAACCATTTCAATGCCCTATTTCAAGCCACAAGTTGGAGCTCCAGAACTTACCATGGGGGAGAAAAGGTCCTAAGGAACCTAAAAAAATAAAGTAATGTAATTAGTTTTGCAAACAATACATTTTAGATTAAGTATGGATCTTGACATAAGGATTATAATATATTCATTTCACTAAAGCATGTAAATAATCTATACTATTAACCACATGTACAGTAACTGGTGGTTTAAAGAAAAATCATAGTCTTCTTACATTTCCAACTTTCAGATATTATGATTTTAGTCCTTTAAAAAAAATTTGATGTAACCAAAAATTAAATTTTCATCATTTCCTTTAAAATTTTAAGTACTTTAAAAATTATAATATTAAATCCTAAATAAAAACTGAAAACTTGAATTAATTTATAACAGTGACTGGATACTACAAATAAACTCTTCTTATGGTTCACACTACCATAAATGACTAAGGGTAGCTACGTATTTAGCACACTTTTTAAATTTAAAAAGTTCTGCTGTTAGAACAGCCCTGAGCCATATATTTATCCATAAGTAATATGATTTTAGAAATAATAACTCCTAACAACATCTAATTATGAAAATATTAGGAAAAATACTGCTACTACATATGTCTGAAAAGGGTCAGGGTCATATAATTTTAAAATATGTAAAATATTTTCTGCTACACAAATTAACTTAATCTGACATTAAGAGAATAACTTTCATGCCAGTGCTGTATACTATATACTCTCAGTAAAATTTCTTTGGCCCAATTCTTATATTAAGAGATTGAGCCCTGGCTGATGTGGCTCAGTGGACTGAGTGCCGGCCTGTAAACCAAAAGGTCGCTGGTTCCATTCGTAGTCAGGGCCTATGCCTGTGTTGCGACCAGGTCCCCAGTGAGGGACGTGCAAGAGACAACCAATCAATGTTTCTCTCATACACTGGTGTTTCTCTCGCTCTTTCTCCTTTTCTATCCCTCTCTCTAAAAATAAATAAAATCTTAAAAAAAAAAGGTTGAGAATAACAGACCTCCTCTAATTCTTTAAAAACATTAATTATGACATTTCTCAGAAAGAGCATACTCATTTTCTTTCCCAACTCTCTAGTCTAAATAGGTAATATTATAATCAGTCAAGGAACGTGAAATTATCTGTACACATTTATCACCTAAGTATAAATATTTTAATTAATTTTCACTTTCGTGTTTAACCAGTAATTTTTCCTACACTAAAAACTGAATCTTAGGGCTAACCATATTTGTTCTCAAATATTATTACAACTTAAATTTTATTATACTTCAAACACTAAATGTAGGTAGAGGAGAAAAATCATTACATACTAAGCTGTAGAGCTTTTTCCAAGCCTTCATAATAACACCAATTTTCTGCATTCCGATCAATCAAGTTTTTGAATACTTCACTGGCTTCTTTTAATCTTCCCAATTTCAACAGCATTTCCCCTAAAATTAAATTTAAAGGCACACTCATTTAATTTAAACATTAAATATCTTTCTGATCCCAGAGACTGCACTAAACATTAGGATAATAGATGTTTATGAAAGACAGAACTGGATATGCCTTCCTCTGGGACATACTGCAGTTTATGTAACTAAACATAAATCGATTTACAGCTTGCCTTCAGAAATAGACTTTCATTTACACATTCTGCTATACTAAAATTCATTTTTGGTTCCCTCCAACATCCCAAATATAAACACAGAATATTAATTTATTAGAAAACTCCCCTGCCTGGTGTGGCTCCATAGATTGAGCACTGGCCTGCAGACCAAAAGGTCACTGGTTCAATTCCTAGTCAGTGCACATGCCTGGGTTGCAGGCCAGGTCCCTGGTTGGGGAAGCCTGAGAGGCAACCACACATTGATGTTTCTCTTCCTCTCTTTCTCCCTCACTTGCCCTCTCTCTAAAAATGAATAAATAAAATCTTTTTAAAAAAGAACTAAGTCAGTCAGTGGCTACACATTGACGAGTAAGATTTCAGTTAAGATGGCTGCATAGGCAGGCATGGCTCACCTCTTTGCACAACCACATCAAAACTACAACGAAAATATTGAACAACCATCACTCAGAACAATCAGAAATCTAGTTGAATAGAAGTCTGACAAGTATGGAGTTAAAGAAACCACATCCACCCAGACTTGTAGGAGGGGAAGAGATGTGTAACAGGCTGGTCCCTCATCCATGTGCAGTGGATGAAAATTCAGAAGGTATATCACAGGATCAAGGAGT
The DNA here is from genome assembly GCF_021234435.1 of Artibeus jamaicensis. NCBI lineage: Eukaryota > Metazoa > Chordata > Mammalia > Chiroptera > Phyllostomidae > Artibeus > Artibeus jamaicensis. The sequence continues at coordinate 7,067,606 of NW_026521822.1, forward strand.
CCCAGCCCAAACCAGGCCCCCAGCCCCGGGTTCCAGTGCCAGAAAGGTAACTGCCCACAACTTCTGGTGACAAAAACCAGCAGGGATTGAGTTGGTAGAAGAAACTTCTACAGCCCCAAACAGTTCCTCTTAAAGAAGCCACATGGAGAAGACTCCCTCGGACTCGCTCCCTCTGAGCTTCCATACTGGGGTAGCAGCTTGGAAAGCACCAGTGGCATACTAGGAGAAACTATCCCATGTGTCTAGCTAGCATCAAAGTGAATGCAGAGTCCTTTGTCCCTTTTCTAAACCCTCCCCCCCCCATACCCAGCAAGATAGTGCCATATCTGAGACTCCCATCAACCTGGCCAGCACTCAGAACTGTTTAACCTGCCTTGGACATCCCCACAGACTCTGCCTCACCCAACTTATGGGCCCACCCAAACTGCTTTTCCTTATGAATGGCTGATCTTGGCTAAAGCTTCGCAACTTCCTAAATTCTCACAATCAAGCAACAGCTAGCTTCAGTGAGCCACAGGCCTGGCATTCGCAACATCCATCCTAGATTCACACCTTGGCTTTGTGTGGGAATCTCCAAGCCCAGCAAAATTAGCAGCCATCTCAGATTGCTTTATAGCTCAGGCAGGATGGCCCCAGGCAAAACACAGGTGGCAGCTGACCTTTGCTTGCACCACTGGGGAAACCACACAGCCAGCGCACCCAGTGTGCAGTTACAGACCATGTCAGAGCACCACCACCATGACTCTATACAGCTGAACCTCCATAGAGGGCAGAGACTGGTGGTCATAGCCAGTGGTCATAGCCAGACCTTGCAGGTAACCATTGATCTGCCAACAGCAATCAAGAGGAGGGTGTACTCAGACCACACGAAGGGCAAGCCTCAAGTATCCAGCTTGGGTGATAGGGGAAGCTGTGCCACTGGACCCTACAGGACACCTACCACATTAGGCCACATTACCAAGACATGAGGTCAAAGCAGCTTTACCTAACACACAGAAACAAACACAGGGAGGCTGCCAAAACGGTAAGACAAAGAAACATGGCCCAAATGAAAGAACAGATCAAAACTCCAGTAAAAAAGCTAAATGAAGTGGAAATAAGCAATCTTATCAGAGGCAGAGTTCAAGAAACTTGTTACAAGGGTGCTCAAAGAACTTAGTGAGGACCTCAACAGCATAAAAAAGATATAGTCAGAAACAAAGAATACACTATTGAAATAAAGAATGATTTATAAGAAAACAATAAAGTGGATAAAGCCAAGAATCAAATCAATGACTTGGAACACAAGAAAAAACAACCACTTGGAACATAAGAAAAAACAAACAATCAGAACTAGAAGAAAAAGGAATCCATTAAAATGAGGACAGTATAAGCAGCCTGTGGGACAACTTCAAGTGGTCCAACGTTCACATCATAGCGGTGTCAGAAAGAGAAGAGAAAGAGCAAGAAATTAGAAATCTGTTTGGAAAAATAATGAAAGAAAACTTCCCTAATTTGATGAAGAATAGACATGCAAGTCCAGGAAGCACAGAGAGTCCCAAACCAGATGGACACAAAGTGGCCCACTCTAAGACACAACACAATTAAAATACTGAAGATTAAAGACAGGGAATCTTAGAAGCAGCAAGACAAAAGCAGTTAGTTACCTACAGAGCAGTTCCCATAAGACTGTCAGCTGATTTCTCAAAAGAAACTTTGCAGGCTAGAAGGGATTGGCAAGAAACACTCAGTCATGAAAAGCAGGTACTTACAGCCAAGACTGCTCTACCCAGCAAAGCTATCATTTAGAATCAAAAAGCAGATAAAGTGCTTCCCAGATAAGAAAAAACTAAAGAAGTTCATCATTATCAAACCATTATTATTTTAAATGTTAAAGGAACTTATTTAACAAAAAGATCAAAACTATAAATATTATAATGCCTAAAATACATATTTATAAACAACTGAATCTAAAAAACAAATTAAACAAATATGAAGAACAGAGACAGAATCATGGATACACAGAGCCTTTTAATGCTTGACAGATGGGCAGGGGTTGTGAGTAATGAATGAAGAAGTGAGGGAATTAAGAAGTATAAATATGTAGTTACAGAATAGCCATGGGGATACAAAGTACAGTATAGCAAATGGAATAGCCAAAGAACTTATATGCACAACCCATGGATATAAACAATGGTGGCAGGCTACCTGAGGGAGTGGGGAGTGGTGGATGGAGGGCAGAAAAGGAAGAAAAAAATCAAGACAACCCTAATAGCATAATCAATAAAATATAATTAAAGAAAACAAGAGTAAAGTAGAGCAATTAAAAAGGGCTCATGAAAAGATATGAAGAAAACTTAAATGCATATTACTATGTGTAAGAAGTCAATCTCAAAGGGCTGCATGTTGCATAATTCTAAATACACTGACATTCTGAAAAAGGCACAACGATGGAGACAGTACAAAGATCAGTGGCTGCCAGGGTTGGGGGCAGGGCAAAACAAATAGGCAGAGCACACAGGATTTTTAGGGCAGTGAAAGCTAATACTCAGTATGATACCCTAGTGGTAGATGCATGTCATTATTCATTTGTCAAAACTGAGAAGGTGTACAACATCAAGAGCTAACGGCAATGTAAACTATAGGCTTCAGGTGGTAAAGATGTGTTTGTTCAGTGACTGCAATAAATGTACAACTCTGGTGGGAGATGCTGATAGTGGAGGACACGATGAATAAGTAGGAACATACAGTACATGAGAAATTTCTGAACCTTCAAATCGATTTTGCTGTAAAATTAAATCTATTATAAAAAAGTCTATTAAAAAAAATTTTTTAAAGGGCTCCGCCCTGGCTGGTATAGCTCAGTGGACTGAGCGCAGGCTGTGAACCAAAGGGTCGCTGCTCGATTCCCAGTCAGAGCATATGCCTAGGTTACAGGCCCAGTTCCCAATGGGGGCCATGTGAGAGGCAACCACACATTGATGTTTCTCTCCCTCTCTTTCTCCTTCTAGTCCCCTCTCTCTAAAAATAAAACAAAGAAATTTTTTTAAAAAGTAAGTGCTCTGAAGTCAGAAAGATGGGCAAGTCCTTAATATCTCTGAGCCTTAGTTTCCTCAGCTATTAAATGGAGATAGTTAATAGTACCCACATCAGAAGTGCTAAACTTTAAATTAAATAGAACAATTCAATTACCATACTCTGAAACACAGGAGGATAATAGATAAACAAATGTTAGCTATTATTTTTATTAAGCTTTAGAAGTCCTACAACTATACTAAATTTAGTTTTAAGCTAATTATCTCAGCTGGACATTCTATAATAGAGTATTGCTTATGGAATGGGTAATTGATGAACAAAACTTTAAGAAAAAAATGTGCTTGACCCTTTGTTGACGAACATTATTTAACAAAATATTAGAATCCTGCTTTCATAATTAGGCCATGATGAATCTTGCTTTCTTGATGATCCCAGTCATTTACTAGTCTCATTATATTTTACTATACACAGAGATACACAAGTATATATAGATGGATGGACAGACAGACAGGCAAATAGAAAGACAGATAGATAAATAGAAAGACTGACAGACAGAAAAATAGAAAGACTGACTAGCTCTAAAAGCAGTAAAACATTTTGCTTAAGAAAATTAAACCTGGCCCTGGCTGGTGTGGCACAGTGCTGGCCTGCAAAGCAAGGGGTCGCTGGTTCAGTTCTTAGTCAGGACACACACCTGGGTTCTGGGCCAGGTCCCCAGTAGAGGGCATGTGAGAGGCAACCACAGACTTATGTTTCTCTCCCTCTCTTTCTCCCTCCCTTCCTCTCTAAAAATAAATAAATAAAATCATTTTTTAAGAAGGAAAAAAAAAGATAATGGAGTCTAGAGTCAAAATTCCTGGCATCAAACCAGCACTATCCAGCTTACATAGCTGTGTGACTATGGACAAGTCACTTAATCTTTCTGTTCCTCAGTCCCCCAACTCTAAAGTGAATAAAAGAACACCATTATAAGGTTGTTATGAAGATTAAATTAATCAATAATGGCTTAATGATTAATGGTTTAGAATGATGCCTGATACATAGTAAGTCTTATTTAAGTGTTAGAATAAAGTACATGATTTTTGTTTTCTTTAACTGAGGCCATGAAAAAGAAAAAACAGGTCAACTAACCTTTAATTTCTTCCACCAAAAGTTTATCACATATATGTTTCTCATATGTTTCTATATGTTCCAAAGATTCCTGAAACAGATCTGCTTCTCGCATCACTTGATTCTGGTATAATATCAATTCACTGTACTCATAGTCTATTTTGTTAAGAGGAACCTAAAAAAAGAAAGGACCAAATTATCTTCTTTATATAATTACATAAAGCAGTTTCAGATCTTTAATTTCCTACTTTCTCAGGAAAGTAATTCACGCAAACTTAAAAAAGCAACACATGCACAAACAATTACAAATAGAACAGTGACTAACAGCAAAGATTAATACACTTTTTAAAATTTCATTTATTTAGAGAAATGAAGGGGAAGGGGGGGAGAAAGAGAGGGAGAGAAACATCAGTGAGTGGTTGCCTCTCACACACACCCCAAGTGGGGACCTGGCCCACAACCAAGACATGTGCCCTGACTGGGAATTGAACTAGTAACCCGTGGTTTCACCGGTCAGTGCTCAATCCACTAAGCCACACCTACCAGGGCTAATACATTCTTTAAAATGAATGAAGGGGTAAGACTTCAGTATATAGCAAAGCAAATAGGTCCTATGCCCCCAGAAAGTATAAAAATGATTAAAATCCTATGGAATCCATATTTAAAAAATCTATTAGAACTCATTGAAGAATTAGGCAAGGTGATAGAAAACAAACCAATATGTAATACAAAACCCATTACGTTTCTATACACTAGGAGCAAACAACCCAAAATTAAAATAATTTCATTCGCAATAGCATTAAAAAGAACAAAATATTTAGGAATAAATTTAAGAAACAAGATCTATATACTGAAGACTACAAAATATGCTGAGAAAAGTTACAGACCTAAATAAAAATGATGAGATAGTGCATCTATGTTTTTGGATCACAATACTCAATAATATTTTGGTGGCAATTCTCCCCAACTTGTTCTATAAATTCAATGCAATTCCCACCAAACTCTCAGCAAGCCTTTTTTTTTTAAAAGAAATTTATAAGCTAATCCTAAAATTCAGATGGAAATAAAAGAACCCTATGTGGCCAAAAGAATTTGAAAAAGAAGAACAACATAAAAGAACCTATGTTTCAAATTTCCAAGTTAACCATAGTTATAGTAATCAATACAGTGTGACACTGGCATAAGGATATACACATGGAACAGAACGCAAGGTCCAAAATTATGTTTTTATATTCTGGTCATTGATTTTCTACAAACATGCCAAGCCAATTCAATGGGGAAAGGATAATCTTCTCAACAAATAATGGTGGGACAATTAAATATCCATATGTAAAAAATGACCTTACACACACAATTCATACCATACACAAAAATTAATTCACAGTGGATCACACACCTAAACATGAACACTGAAACTATGAAAGAAATCTTAGAAGAACAGAATAAATTCTTTGTGACCATATGCATAAAAGAAAAAATTAGTAAACCAGACCTCATCAAAATGATAAAAGTTTTCTTCTTCAGAAGACACCACTAACATGAGAACTCAAGTTACAGACTGGGAGAAAATATCTGTAAATAATATATCTAATAAGAAACTTATATTACAAATATAAGGAACTCTTACAACTCAGTTGTAAGACTACTAACTCAGTTAAAAATGGCACAAGATTTGAATAGACATTTCACCAAAGAAGAAATATACATGGCTAATAACAACATAAAATGGTCAATATCATTATTTGTCAGGAAAATGCAGAGAAAACATTAAAATAGATACTATTACGCACACACTAAGATAGCTATCATCAAAAAATTAGACAATAAATAGCTTTAGCTGGTGTAGCTCAATGAATTGAGTGCAGCCTATGAACTGAAAGGTCATCAGTTCAATTACCAGTCAGGGCATGGGCTTAGGTTGCAAGCCAGGTCCCCATTTGGGGGCATATGAGAGGCAACTAATTGATGTATCTCTTGAACATTGATGTTTCACTCCCTCTTTCTCCCTTCCTTTCCTTCTCTCTAAAAATAAATAATATTTTTTATCAGACAATAACTGTTGTTGGGGATGGGTAGAACTGGAACCCTCATACATTGCTGGAGCCACTTAGGAAAACAACTAAGCAACTTATTAAAAGGTAAATATATAGTTACCAAAAAAACCCAAGAAATTTCATTCTTAGATATATACCAGAGAGAAATTAAAACATAAGTACACACAAAAATTTGTGCATGGATGCTCATAGCAGCATCATTCATAACAAACTAAAAATGATCCTTATGTCCACCAATTAAATAGACAAGCAAAGTGTGGTATATCTATAATGAAACAGTATTCAACATTAAAAAAGAATGAACTACTAATATATTATCTAATATGGATGGATCTCAAAAAGATTATAGGAAATAACAATCTAGGGACAAAAACGCTACCTTATGATTGACTGCCTTTATATTATTGCATATACATTATTTATACATATGGAGAACTACGTTATTCTGTAAGTCTTCTCTGAACTTGGCTCTGGGCCAGAGATAGAACAAAGGACTAACTATACAAACTCTTTTTATTAATTAATGATAAATAAAAAGAGAAATTCTATCTCTCTAGCAGGTAAAACTACTTTGGCTATCATTTTTAAAAAATACCTTGCTTTCAGAGTGAATGTCAAAGAAAATACTTTCATCGAGAAACTATAAAGAGGATGATTTTAGCAAAAATACTTCCGAAAATCATCTTTCCATAAAAGCAATAAAAAGCTGACAAAAAAACTTCTCAGAATCACCTTTTTCGGAACTCTGGAAATTAACCAAAGGCCTACAGCAACCTGGGGAGCACTTATTGAAGAAAAATGGCTGGATCTTGGTAAGACCAGTGAGCTCTCTAGTGTTTTAACTTGTCCTAGTTCTATCCCATGCTCTCCAGCTATTGATAAACAGTAGCTTTGAAAAATATGGCCCTGACTGGTGTGGCTCAGTGGATTGAGCGCCAGCCTGTAAACCAAAGGGTTGCTGGTTCAATTCCCAGTCAGGGCACCAAAAAAAATTTTTTTTTAACTTTGTATTCCCAGAGCAGCCACCAGAGAGAACAGAATAAAGCTGGAACTCTTTCAAAGCCTCCTTCACAACAAACTAATTAATGGACCCATCAGGTGGGGCCCTGCAAGACCCCACATTCAAGGCAAACTCAGAGTATGCCCACAGTAAAAAGCTTTAGGGGCAGAAGAGGGCCAAAGACTTTTGTCAAAAACAATTATACACAAGTGTTTACCTTTACAGTGTCTGAAGTGATGAATAACAGTCTGTGCGAACAACAGACTAACCAAAAATCTTACAGAAGCTAGGAAATATGATGTCCACAGAGGCTCTGAAAAGCCACACACACACAGAGGTATGTACACGATCAGGAAAGATTTCATGAAACCCTGAGTTCTCACCTCTTGCTGACCTCAACACAACAAACAAGAAGCAAAATCTGACTGAGTGCTAAAGGCATACCCCAACATACCCACAGAGAAAATTAACAAAATTACAAGCTGGTTCTTTGAAAAATTAACACAAAGGACAAACCTAGAATAACCAAGAAAAAGAAAAAAACTACTAAAATAAAAAATAAAAAAGAGGGGACATTACCACAGACCCTACAGAAATAAAAAAGGATTATAAAGAACTATTATGAAAAGTTATAAGCCAACAAATTAGAAAACTTACACAAAATGGACTAATTCCTAGAAAAAAAACACAAGCTACTGAAACTGATTCAAGAAGAAATAAAAAAAGTTGAATAGACCAATAACAAGTAAAGAATAAGTTAGTTATCAATGAACTTCCAATAAAAAAAAAGCCCAGGACCAAATGCCATCACAGGTAAATGCTACCAAATCTCAGAAGAATACCATGTTTCACAAACTTCCCCAAAACAGGAGGGAACACTTCCCAACTCATTCCATGAAGCCAGACACAGACAGCAAACAACAACAAAATGACTTTGACCAGCATGGACCAATGGGTTGGGCATTGTCCTGCAAACCAAAAGGCCACGAGTTTGATTCCCAGCCAGGGCACATGCAGGGGTTGCAGGCCAGGTCCCCAGTTGGGGGCATGTAAAAGTCAACCGATTGATGTATTTCCCACACACAGATATTTTTCTCCCACTCATTCTCCTCCCATTCCCCTTTCTAATGATAAATAAAATCTTTAAAAAAAGAAAAAACTATAGGCAATAGCTATTATCCTAATAACCCTTAACCTCACTAATAATCAAGGAAACACAAAAGAAAAACAGGATATACTTCTCCATATCCAGATTAGAAAAACTAAAAAAGCTGACAGGTGACAGCAAAGACATTGAGGAAATAACTAAAACCTTGCTGGCAGGCATATAAGTTAGTGTCAGCTACTTCAGAGTGATGACAATACTAAGGATAAAAACACACAGCCACAGCTCTGTAATTCTAGTTTTAGGTATATACTGAAGAGAAACTCACAAATATAACAGACAAGAATATTGATTACAGCCCTGTTTTTTAATATAGAGCCATGGACAAACTGACATTTCTATAACAAAAATCAACTAGCAATTAAAAATGGATAAACCAGCTAACCCTACATGTATCAACATAGACATATCTCAAGAAAAGCTGAATGGAAAACTGTATTTTCATAAACCTTTTTAAGTAAACAAAATAGTGACTTTCACGAACTTATGAACATAACGTAAATGCACCGTAATGATTTATACCGATTCCAGAATAGTGACTACCTCTAGGGAGGTATATAGGAGGACCTCAGCTATTTCTGTAAACTTATTCCTTTAAAAAATAATAAAATTTGGAATATGACAAAATGTTTACATCTATTTATCATGTTTTGTACTTTTCTATTTTACATATATATTAAAATGTACTTATTAATGTTCATATCAAATATAAAGCAACATATTTTAGAGAAACAATTCCCACAGTCACAAAACTACTTTTGTTTTTCTGCAGTCTTTTATCACTTAAATATTGCTGAAATTATAGTGTACAAAAATTTTTATATACATTTTGAATTAAGAATTGTTTTTCCCTCCAACCACAGTTTACATTTAATGCCATTTCACACCAGTTTCAAATGTACAGCAAAATGGCCATAAAGCCATGCAGTCTAGGGTATCCCCCCATCTTACCCTGCCACTGCCCCAAGCCTCCACCTGATCCCATACCAGTTATCTCTACATTACTGACCTTATTCTCCATGCAGCAATTTATGTCTCTGTGGCTGTTCTGCAACTACCAATTAGTAGTGCTTAATTCCTTTACCTTTTTCACCAGCCCCCAATACCACTCCCACCTTCCTATAGATGTCAGTCTGTTCTCTGTTATCTATGAATCTATCTTGTTTACTTTGTTCATTAGAGTCCGCATATAATGAAATCATATAGTATTTGTCTTTCTCTGACTGGCTTATTTCACTGAGCGTAATACCCTCTAGGTCCATCTATGTTGTTGCATAACATAAGATTTCCTTATTTTTAACGGCTAAGTAGTATTCCATTGTATAAATGTACCACTACTTTTTTATCTACACATTTACTGATGGGCACTTGAGTTGCCTCCAAATCTTGGCTATTGTAAATAACATTGCAATGAACATAAGGGTACATATATCCCTTGAATTAGTATTTTGGGTTTCTTTAGATACATTCCCAGAAATAGAACCTCTGGGTCATAAGGCAATTCCATTTTTAATTTTCTGAGGAACCTACACACTATTTTCCATAGTGGTTGCACCAAGAAATTACATTGTTTTAACTTGTCAAATTTTTTTCAAGTTTTTTTCCATAGGTCTCAGACTTTAATTTACATTTGGGGGTGGGAGTATAACAGTGCAGCTCAAGAGGGATTTGTAATAGGCTCTGGAACTCAGGGTGTCCAGTAAATATAAAAATGTAGGATATCCTTACCCCCACAAGTCTGAACTGGGAGATGGGACACATGGAGCAGGGCCATTGAGTTATTTCGCATATCAACAGCTGGCCAGCTTCATAGCCAATATGCAAAAATAGATATTTTATATATGTATAACAGCCAGGCAGCTTCACAGATCTGTTAGTAGCTGTGGCCAAGCTCTGAGCCAGGAGGATGGGAGTGACTCTGACCCATAAAGTAACTGGGAGGCAGTTGCTCCTGGTTACAGCACTTGTGTGAGAGCTTGGACATGGTTAGCTCCATGCCAGGGGGCCATGCTTGCCTGGACTAACTATGGCAGCCCAGAGAGGCTAGAAAAATACAGAAGCGTTAGCAGGTGTAGCCAATTGTGGGAGGAGTGAGAAATGGAGTTGCAGAGGAAGATTCCCACAGTGATTTAAACCCAGGCACAGCAGCCATGTGGGTGGGAACCTTGAAGTTTTGTGGGGGCTGACCATAAAATTTTGGGGGCGGCGTGGGGGCTACCTTTACCACACAGCTTACGAAGCAGCAAAATAAGATGTAGCAGACGTGCAGAGCTCTCTCTTAGCTGTTCAGAAGAACGCAGGAGAGATAATGTGGGAAGGAAAGGGGTGAAAGGACTCTTGCTGGTGGGCCATAAGAAGGTGCCACGTGGGTTTGCATTAAGAACTGAATAAAGAAGGGACACAGCTCATAGTCCTGGGAACCTCGGAAGGCCTGCCAGCCGAGCACAGATTACTGGGAAGAACTGGGAACTAGCCAAGCCATGGACTTCTATTTTTTTCCTTCTTGAGATATGGTACCCCCAACTGGCCTGACTGGGCAAAGGGTGGGAAGGAAGAACTCTGTGTGTTTGTGGATGTTCTAAGGAACTTTGGGACTTTAACGAATACATTAAGTCATTACTCAAAACCTGTATAACTTTTAAATAAATAGTTCCTTTTCTTTTCACCGAACTCTGGCATTGAGAGCATTAATTCCTGAGGACAGTGGGTAAGATGAACCTAGTACAGAGAGACCCTGGGAGGAGGGCGATCCATTCAGTAACAGTATCTTGTCCCCTGTCACAGGTCCATTCTGTAACAGGGGCAATACTGAAATCAGCTATTTTATCTGTGAAGGTAGGAAAAAATGTTAAAATTAATTCCTTACTTGCTGAGTTTGCCTGAATTCTTCCAGTAGTTTTAGTGCCATATCATAATCCTTCAACAAATGGTACGCAACAGCATATCCAATCCAGGAAGCACGCTGTGTTGGGCGCAACTGAAGAAGCTGATACCTTGTTTCCTTAAAAAAATAATAATAAAAAATAAAATAATTGTCTTTTTTACTTTTTCACTTTCTTTAAAATATTTATTAAAGCAATACCTTTAATTCCTTTCTAATAAACTCAATTAAAAAATATAAGTTCCACAATAAAATATACTTTTTGAGCTTCTTATCTAAATTACTTAAGTTGTATAATACCCCATCATGCTCATTGTAAAGCTGTCACAAAAACAGTTGTCCTTGGTGCCCATGTTTTGGGGCTGACTTATAAAATCAGCTTTACATAAAGAATTTCTTTTGGTAATTACACATCTTAGAAGACAGACTAAGATAGTTTTTTATTGAACTAAATTTTGCTATTTATAAAATTATTATATGAAACTACAAAGGACTTGCACTGTTACAGTAGACCCCAGAGACAGGATGGACACAGTCAAGGGGAAATGCCAGACATCTGACAGGACTCTGCAAGCAGAAACACCACTGCTGCCACTTTCAGATAGGTCAGTATCCATGACATTATGAACACCAGAAGTTCCACAATGCTGCCCTAGAATAATCAAGATATCTTCACTAGCAGAAAATTCAACCTGCCTATACAGGCCTCACTTCTTTGTTGCTCATACCCGCCTCCAAGTTTTAGGCACATGCAACTGCTTGGAGGAACAGGATCTCATGAAGAACACCAATAGCAATGGAGTTTTGAAAACGTAGTGTTTAGCTTCCATGACTCTGTTGTTGGAATGGGTACCATCCATAGTATATGCCAAAAGGAGAAACATGATCAGATTTTTTTTTAAAAAGGTATCTTTGACAAAAAACTGGGTACCACTCCTCTACCTTCATGTGTGTCTAGTTCCTTTTAGGCACATTAATTTCATATGCCTAATAGCTCTAAGGAATGAGAGTTATTATCACTCTCACTCCTTATTTTGACTATTGCTCCTGTCACTCCAATCCTTTATTAAAGTCTGAATCAGTTTTCCTCACTCTGCCAAATCCTACCATCATCCTAACCAAAGAAACATTACCGATTACCCATCCAACAACCTATCTTCTTAGATCCAAGAGTTCCTCATCTTTAATGAGCTCCTCCACTGCTTTTCAGAAACCCACTCCCACAACCACAGCCTAGACCAGCAATTTTCAACTAGTGTGCCACAAGAATTTTTAAAACATGCAATACCTGACTATTTAGTCAAGTGTACCAATCTCTTTTCCTTTATACTGTCAAATAAAAAAAAATGACAACAGCCAAAACAAAAATAGCTATCCAGTATGAATGAATAAAACTTACACCTATTTTTATCAGATCAGAAAAAAATACATTTTTTGGTGTGCCACAAAATGTTAGTAATTAGTTTCTGTGTGCCATGAGATGAAAAATGCTGAAAATCGTTGCCTTAGGTTGTCAAATAAAAAAGTGACAACAACCAACACAACAATAGCTGAACACTCTGTCTTGAACCATAAATATATAGGTAATAAAATAGAGTTGCATAATCAAGTTGCATCTGACTGGTAATTCTTGGTACCAGAAATTGCCATATATAAGTACAGGCACCTGCCTCTTTAAAAAGTCACTTGGGAGCAAAAAGGGTAGATAATTATCATTTTTTTTGGTGTAGCAATCAAAATTATACCTTTTTGTCAGATCATCAAAAAGTATATGAGTGAGCCACAGAATTTTAGTAATTTATTTACATGTGCCATGAGATGAAAAGGGTAGAAAATCACTATCCTAGGCCTTATTTGCCCAGAAATCATGAATTCAAATATCTCACTCTGGCCATAGTGCCTATGCTGTCAATATTTTTCTCACTTAGTGACATTCCTACCTTTGTTCTGAAGAGGACACCACCGTAACTCTAGTTCCTTGGGTCTTTCACTTATAACTGCTGGTTCTTTTATCTTAATTTATTTCACCCTCCTTCTTAGGAACCACTCTCTTGCCAGTATTCTTAATTTCTTTGCCTCATAGAGAAATATAACTAATTTTAACTCTTGCCATACCCAAGTTGCTAAATACTGCTAATGAAAAACTCCACAATGGTGAAGAATATTTATTATTATTAAGCTCAGCAAGACTCTAGAAACTTCTGTAAAAATCTAGGCATAAGGTATAAAGACCTGTATGGCAGTAGAGGGCAAAAGTAAAAATTAAATGAAAGGAGATTAAGGAGAACTGTTAAGAGTTGAGTTGGTTGATGGCCTCCTTCATATAAGAAAGTAAAAGAACTCCATTTTGAACAGAATGAATTTAGGATACACAGAGATGCCCTGCAGAGTTCAAGATGCCAGTTTGAGGAGATCTGGACTATAGATAGACTGATGTATGGCAATCCTCACATTATTTTATATTTACTAACCCATAATTTTAAAAAAGCTAATTAATCTTTACTTTTAGATTTCAAATATAAAAGTTGTTTACCAAATTTGGTCACGTTTAGTCAAACCCACAAAGACTCTGGCACAGCATTTGCACACAGGAGATAGCCTAATGTTGTAAAAAGCATTAAATAAATAAAGTTATCCTTTTCTGATGATCAAGTATATGCAGTTCTATAACTGTAATTGGAAGAAGGTGCCAAGTGACTTTTCCCTTCTACAGACTATCATGAACAATCAAATCTTCACGAACACATGCTTTTAAATTATATCTATTGTAAAAATGTGTACACTTAACAACTAAAGTACTTACTCGGTAACCTTCAAGGTCTCTCATTTGGATCTGCAACAGAGAGAGATCCCTCAAAATTTGCAGATTATCTTTATCTAATTTGAGAGCATTTCGGTAACACTTAATAGCTTCATCATATTTCTTATCAGAACGCTGCAAGAGTCCATACACATGCCAACCTATTAAGTTAAAGAAATGCAAACATTCACAGGTACTAGAAAATACTATGCTGCATATCCATCTAATATAAAGCTTTAATAAAATAGTATGTTGTCTGAAATTTACCTCAGGATGATCTAGGATCAGAGGGAGGGGGACAGTAAGCAAGTGGTAAAAGATAAAATGAGATCAGCCTTGATTGACAACTATTAAAATTATTGAAGCTGGGTGCTTCAATAATTTTGAGGCACATGAGGGTTCATTATTCTATTTGTGTATATGTTTGAAATTTTCCATAATATTTTTAAAGTAACCTTGGAAAATTCTTGGTAAAATTCTTCACATTCCCTACCTTCTACCCCTCACTCTTCTACCCAAGTACCTCAGTGTTCACTCCCTACGTACTGAAACCAAATATATACAAAAACTGTAATTTTAAAAAAGATTTTATTCATTTATTTAGAAAAAAGGCAATGGAGAGAGAAAGAGAGAGAAACACCAATGTGCAAAAGATACATCGATCAGTCGTCTCTTGCAAGCCCCCAACTGGGGGCTTGGACCACAACCCAGGTATGTGCCCTTGATTGGGAATCTGACAGGAAACCTTTTGGTTCTCAGGCCAGCACTCAATTCACTGAGCCGCACCAGCCAAGATGAAATTATCTTTTAAAACAAGTTTATAGTCAGTCAATTCTAAAACACTAGTCATTAGTTAATTCACTAGTAATATTAAAAACCAACAAGATTAAGTTTTTATTTACTGTAATGAAATTCTTAGCATTTCTTGGAGCCAAAAAACCTGTCACACTTATATGCACTCTCTCTTTACTCAGGAGTAAGCACTGGGATAAAGAAATAAGTATTTACTATTTTGAGAGAACTCTAAGCTAAATATGTGAGAACACTACTAAGACTACTGATATTCAATACTGGCCCGCAAATAGATAAATTAAGTGTAAAAAATTAAGAAACAGGACAATACATGAAAAACTTATGAATAAACATATAGATACGCAAAACAGAAATGAAAATCATTTTAAAAAGCATTTTTGTTTTCTTACAAGCTGGGATACTAGACATAGGAAAATATAATTATGACTATTGGTGAAAATAGCCATGTCCCTGGGCAACTGAAACAAGCTGCAGAACCAATACAATATCATACTTAACACTAAATAAAATGTTTTAAAACAAATTTCTTCTAAATTTTCTTCTTAAATTTCTAAACAAAAGTTTAAAAAATATACATTTTACTATACAAGTTTACTATACAGGTTAAGTTATTTAAAATGATGGGAAAGTATCACTCACTTTATGGAAGTATAGGAAAAACAATGGGTTTCAAGTCACATATAATTACCAAAGTGAGTCTTCTCACCCTGGCCAAGTGGTGCAGTTGGTTGGAGCAACGTCTTGTACACCAGAAAGGTTGCTGGTTCAATCCGTGGTCAGGGCACATACCTTGGTTACAGGTTTAACCCCCCCAGTGGGGGAGTGTCTAGGAGACAATCAGCTGAGAGAGTGAGACCGCTCTCACTCTCTCCCGCTGATGTTCCTTTCTCTTTCTCTCTCACTCTCTCCCTCCCCCTTATTCCCCCACCAATCAATGAAAACGTGTCTTCAAGTGAAGATTACTTTTCTCTCACACTAAGCACAACTGAAGTAAATACCATATATACTGTATAAAGATTCTCTTTAAAATATTCCAATAAATAGAAAATGAGGCATAGGGCACAGATTAAACCAATACTACAAAATGTTAATAATTACTGAAAGTGAGTAATCAATACACAGAGTTCATTAAATTCTCATCTCTCATAATAAAGTTTTTAAAATTTGGATTAGAAAAAACTAGTAAATGAAAAATACACATATGAAATTAAAGTACTCAACCACTGCAAAAGGATACAGACATGACTCTTGACATCGTTACGAAGTCCTTTACGAACAAATTCATATGCTTCTTCTTTTTTTCCTAAACAGTTCAATGTTAAGCCTTTCATAGCCAAAGTCTCTGAAAAATATTTTAACTTCTATTTACACATGAACGTTTCAAATTATCTTAACAGTACTTTAACCTTTGAGATCTGCCATGCTTATAATATTAACCTTTTTAATCCCATAGTTAAAACTTCTTTCCAAAAACTACATTTTAATATTTGCTTAAAGTTTAGCCCAAGTCCTCTCCTGAAATTCCTCAGTGTGAGACTAAGTTGCTCTAGTGCTTATTGCTCTATAGAAGACTCTTTTTAAAGGAGGCTGAGGTTATTCTGCTGAGAAAAGGCAACAGGGCAGGCACCTGAACCCTGCTAAGTTAAATCTACTCCATCAGTCCACACCTTTCACCTGAGATCAACACCAATCAAGATTCCAATCTGATTTACATCCCACAAAACAATCTACCTTAACAAAGAGACATACACAATTTAAAAATAACTACTCAACATTGGAACAGACTGCATTTTTGGCAAGTGTATTCCAACCAATCCTAATTAGGCTAATTAACATTATTTTGCATTTCAAGGATACAACAACACTCAGACTACAGGAATGACAACCCCCAAAAATGTTTAAGGTAGTTAATGAAAGATGGTTTAGAATGAAATAACTGTGAATGATCCACAAGAAATAATCAACAAGGGGATTAGACATGAACAATTATTTTCAAATTGATCTCTGTGGATTCTGGTTTCCAGAACATGGTGATACAGCAATCCAAACCCCTATAACCAAACATTTCTTTTATCTGTTGATACATAAAGAGCTTCCCCACGATTCCATTTAAATAGTGGTTCCCAAGTGAAAAAGCTTGAAAACAAGCTTTAAATTTCTAAAATTTATGAAATGAAGAGCTCTTTCCATTTACTTTAAAGAATGTTGTTACAAAGCTGAGCCAGGTCAGCCTATTTTCCCAATAAGGTAGTCTCAAGAATTACCCAAGCCTAATATTCAGAGATCCCAGTTAGCTATGCTTCGCTATAGGATTATAATTTGCGTATCTAACCTGATCCATCCTTTTAATAGTGGTCACCAGTGAAAAAGAATGAGACAAGCAAACATAGACTTATTAATACCAGACTAAAAAAACTTCTCAAGATAAACAATCTAATAATAAATCAATAGTGTCATATTTATATATATAAGGTCAGCAAATATAAAAAAGATGTCTACCAAAAGACAAAATACATTTGACTATATCTTTATACTACTTCTATATTGCAAATATTGTCCTAATTTCATACATAGGAAATCAAAGAATAAACTTCTAGTCAAAGTAATAGATGAAATCAAGTCTATGAAAATACTAGTATATATTCCAGCTGATCTTCAACTGACCAACCAAACACTTCCCATCTAATAGTAAATCAGACTATACATATATAAACATAATAGAAGTAACCTAGAATAAAACTGATATGAGACATAACTAAGAATGTTAAATATTTATATACTCTAGTAGAGAGCTACAAGGCCATGGAATCTGGGAAGTATTCTTCTTTCACTGTTACAAGTCCTATATGTCTGATTTTAGAATTAGACTTCCCCAAAGCAGTATCTCACAGGTAAGACAATACCTCCATGTTCAGCAAATTTTGGATTTGAAAGAATCATCTTGCAAAACTTGAGGCCATTTTTGTATTGCTTCTGTTCATAACATTTCTGTAAAGAAATATGAACAAAAATTATTTATAAAATTAAGATACATGGAGCAACTTTTCATTGCCATAATTTAACTTCAAGATCCAAAATGAGGTCTAGAAACACGTGATGGAAAAGTCTTATGTCAATTCATATCACTTATAACAAGAAATGTACTTCTCTTTTCTAATCTTTGCCAAATCTAGTGTGTATTTTTCCTTTTACAGAAGATAAAGGAAAAAAGACGCTTAAAAAAAGAAAATTTTTTTAATTTATTTTTTATTGATTATGCCATTACAGTTGTTCTATTCCCCCCTTCATTCCCCTCCACCCTACCCCCCATCCCCACCATTACCCCCCCTTTAGTTTATGACCGTGTGTCTCAAGTTCTTTAGATTCTATATTTCCCATACTATTCTTGCCCCCCCATCTATTTTCTATCTACTGTCTATGCTACTTATTTTCTGTACCTTCTCACCCCTTCTCCTCCTCCCACTCCCCTGTTGCTAACCCTCCTTGAGATCTTCATTTCTATGGTTCCACTCCTGATCTAGCTGTCCTTTTAGTTTGCTTTTGTTTTAGGTGTGGTTGTTAATAACTGTGAGTTTGTTGTCCTTTCACTGTTCATGTTTCTTTAACTTATTTTTCTTAGATAAGTCCCTTTAACATTTCATATAATAAGGGCTTGGTGATGATGAACTCCTTGAATTTGATCTTATCTGAGAAGCACTTTACCCTCCATTCTAAATGAAAGCTTTGCTGAATAGAGCAATCTTGGTTGTAGGTCTTTGGATTTCATGACTTAAAATACCTCTTTCCAGGCCCTTATTGCCTATAAGGTCTCTTTTGAGAAATCTGCTGACAGTCTGATGGGAACTCCTTTGTAAGTGACTGTCCCCTTAGCTCTTGCTGCTTCTAGGATTCTCTCCTTCATTTTCATCTTGGCTAATGTAATTATGATGTGCCTTGGTGTGTTCCTTCTTGGGTCCAACTTCTCTGGGACTCTCTGAGCTTCCTGGACTTCCTGGAAATCTATTGCCTGATTGGGGAAGTTCTCCTTTATTATTTGTTCCAATAAGGTTTCCTCTCATGGCTGTTCCTCTTCCCCTTCTGGTACCCCTATAATTCAGATGTTGAAACGTTTAAAGATGTCCTGGAGGTTCCTAAGCCTCTCCTCATTTTTTTGAATTCTTGTTTCTTCATATTTTCCTGTTTGGCCATTTTTTTCTTCCCTCTGGTTCACTCCCTTGATTTGAGTCCCAGTTTCCTTTCCATCACTATTGGTTTCCTGTGCATTTCCCTTCATTTCACTTAGTTTAGCCTTCATTTGTTTCTCTAATTAGTGACTAAAATCAACCAGTTCTGTGAGCATCCTGATCACCAGTGTTTTGAACTGTGCATCTGACAGGTTGGCTATTTCTTATTCGCTTAGAATTATTGCCTCTGGGGCTTTGAGTTCTTCTTGAGCCACGTTTTGGTCTATTGGAGCCTGTTACATACGAGGAGCTGAGCCCTAGGTAATCACCAGGGCGGGGCAACTGAGTCACACAGTTGTGACGCTGTATGTAGGGGCAGGGTCAAAGAGGGGCAATAGAGGTCCCCTCTGCTGCTTCCGTCTGCTGCTTCCCACCACTGGGACCTGCGCAGTCTGTCTCGCTGCTCGCTCCTCGCTCCTTCGAGGTTTATCTGCTCCCAAATGTGTGCCCGAGAACAGCCTGCCACCTTGCGCCCTCACTGGGTCCACCCACTGCTACCCCACACCTGGGATCTGCCAATGGCTGCCCATGTTCCTGGGTCGGTCCAGGGGATCTTTCCTGCCCAATCCCACTCGCTGCTGGCTCCGCCCCTCTTACTGGTCTGGCTGAAAGGTTTGTTGTTGTCGGACTTCCATATTGTTCAATTTTCTGTGTTTTGGCTACGTTTTTGTTACTAAAACTTTGTTGTCTTTAAACTCGGTTGTGTGAGGAGGCACAATGTTTCCACCTACGCCTCCATCTTGGCCGGAACTAGAAACAGGGAATTTAACTGTCAATCAATGCTGCTACAGCTCTTTAAAATTCAAAGTCCAAAAGCAAAAGCATATATGATAACAACAAAGAAAAATACTAGAAACTGCATTAAAAGCCTTTGCTACTTCAAGAATGGAACAAAAAAATACACAAAATACTGTCTCTACAGAACTTGTTATGACTCATATTAATCCCTTATAGTACCTGTCATTACTGCCACCATACAGATGTGGAAGATGTTCATAAAATGTGTGAGTGACTCAGCTTAGCTGCAAACTCTGGTGTTACTCCAAAGATCATGGTCTTTCCATTGCTTGTCTAAGACAACTCGAAGCAACCTCTTTATTCCTAAATTCCACCAGACAGGCTAAGCAATCAGTGACTGTCCTCTACAACCAGTGATTATGAGAACATCTCATCTCCTTTCACTTGCATGCTCGCTTATGTTGTTATGGTTGGTTTTCTCCAGTTTTAAAGCAGTCGCTATTTATTAATGGACCAGATAACAAAAATAACCAGGGTAGACACCTTAGTTCATCCTTCTAATAAGCCTGTTGATCTAGTCTTCCCTGTTACCAACACATCTACCTTCTACAAAATGGGTGGTCTGTTTCTTCATTCCATCTCATGGAAGAGACAATTTGAAGGGCCAGAGGAAGTGGTTTGCCTCTTTGAAGCATTTTCCAACAGTATGTATCTCATGAATCTGATCCTCCATGCAGGTGATGACATATTTACCAAGAGATCTAGCAATCAACTATGTTATCTTTCAGGGCAATTTGGTTCTTGCTGATTTGTTGTTATGGTTATTCTTTCTATTACTTACATGCCCAGCTTATTACCACCTTAGGGCCTCTGCACTTGTGTTCCTTTTACCTGAAATATTCTCCCTCAGATTTTCCTGGAGCTAGTTCCTTATGATCTCAGTGTCACAGATCACCTACCTGACCACTCTATCTAATATCAACAGCCTCCTACCGGCCCCCAACAAACACATTCTCTATCATATTACTTTATTTTCTACACAGCACTATCAACTCCTGAAATTTCTATTTAGGTGATTACTTATTTAGTATCTTATTATTACCATATTGCAAGCTTCTTGAGAACAGGGATCTTGACTATTTTAAACACCCCTGCCATTCACAAGTTCTAGATAAATAAGCACTGCTCAATAAAACAGCCTACTAAATTCAAAGAAAAACAATACTAGCAAAGGAGGAAGAAGTGCTTAATCTTTGCAGCAGGAGTGGAATGTGGAGAAGAGAACTAGAAAAGTATTAATAGAAAAAAATGTTTATATTAAGACTTCTTGAGTGCCTCTGGGAAGGAAACTTAGTGATTGGGAGAAAAGAATAGAACAAAAACCTGAATTTTGAACCACACAAATATATTACTATTCCAAAGATATTTTAAAGTAAAAATTAAAACATATCTGAGTTTGACTATAGGAATTCACCTGACAAATGACAAGAACAAAAAAGAAGCAGAAGGAACTATGAGGGAGATGAAAAGAAATGAGTTTTTTCCCCAGAAAAGTGGCCTTGAAAGTAATAATCATCACACTACCAGTAACAGAAAAAAATAACAGTTAACATTTATTGGAACCATTTACTATGTGCCAGGTGCGGTTCTGATTTCATCTGTATTTAAATCCCAGGAAAGCCTATGAGATGCATGTTATCTTCATTTTAGATGGAGCAGCTGAGGCAGTTATTGAGTTTTCATGGCTAGTGTCAAAGCCACAATTCAAACCGAGGTAGTCTATCTCCAGTACTCAAGTTAAAGAAAAGTCTTAAGTTCAGTAAGGAATACATACTTGGCACAAAAGACAAATTCTAGTTTTCGACTTTGTTACTAACCAGAGAACCTTACCCACTTAGTCATTTACCATTCCTGGATTTGATTTTCTCAACTGCAAAAGAGAATATGAAGTAGAGCTCGAATATTCAACAAAATGTAATCCCACTGCCAGTTTGGGTAATAAGATAGGAAGGCATAAGCCACACAGATCCTGTAATAAGCTAGCTGGTAAATTTGTATGGCTGTGTTTATATACACTGATAATTAATAAAAATGTACTGTTGTTGACAAAACACTTTGGTCTATCAACCAAACTTAACAATAATTTTATTATAGAGACTTCAATTTGCCATGGAATTTGTTGTAGCAAAATTTACCCACATTTATTGCAATTGTCACATGATGAAAGCATTCACTTTTGCAGTACCCTCCTAAAGTCAAGTAACCTTGTAATAAACATTACATACCCAGATAATAAAATGTTTCGCATTTCCCAATTTATTTGAAGATAAAGTTAACTCAGCATCAGCTTTAACTTTCCTGTAACTAAAGAATAAATCATGAAATTGTTGTTATTCTACTGATAACATGATTTGAACTACAAGTATCCACATATAGAGAAAGTGTTGTCATCTTTTAGGTATGTCAAATGTCCTGAAATCTAACAAATTATAGATGATTTTTCATTAACATATTTCAGATTCCCTAAAAATAAAAAATAAAAATAAATCCACCTGAAAAGGGAACTTCTCTAATTCCATACTGTCAAAAACATAAATGTGTGAAGAAAAAAATTAATTTTTTAGAAAAAAGTATACTACAAAGCCAAGCAAACAATCTGCCACAATGCATTAATTACAATTTTTTGCTTTTACGCTTGCCTCATTTATTTGCTCAACACTAAGCACTATTTAAAATTAAGACAAAGTTTTTATCCGATCTATCATGTAATGCATCGTTTTTTAATACTCTTGAGTACTAAGTGTGAAGTTTCTATTGACTAGAACAGAACAGCTCCTATGAATTTTTATCTGCCGTTGCTAATACTTATAATAATGTTCTATATTCGGTGATTTTAGTAAAGGTAAGCAACAGCTAAGTTACATAACACAATCTCTCAATAATAAATTCACCCTTAAAATCTAAACACTTATGTTCAGATGAAAAGACAAACTAGGAAAAAACAGGTATTTACGATATTAGTTTAAAAGCCACGGTCCCCAGTGTATTATAATATATTGAGAAAAACAAAAGCATGCTGCCTCTCCTCTCGGGAAGAACGGGAACCCCCGGAAAACCTTGAAGGCACTCGGGACGCTGGCCCTCAACCTACAGAAAACAGTGTGTTCTGTAGAGCAGGGCCACTATTCAGGTCACTGCTCGCAGAGTAAACGGGTCCCTCAAGTGCAACAGCACCAGCCAGTTCGTAAAGCAGTTAACCACGTTCTCAAGGCACGGACTGTGTGAGTTAAAAGCAATCAGAATCATGTTCGCCTTCATAATTTAGAAATGCAGTTCAAGTCACCTTTTCACTTCCTAAAGAAAACAGGTAAATAAGAACAGGCTAAGTCTCACCCAACAAAAAGCTTGGCCTCCCAGCGCTCCCTATTTTTGCCCTGGCCAGGATATATCCGAGCCCTGCTCGGATATATACAGGATCACTCCAGCTTTAAGGGGTATCGGGGCGTGCAGTTCAACAGATGAAACACAAATCAGGGAATGTACACCACGCCGAAGAGAGCCTGGCAAAATACACCAACTGCGGAGGACAGGAGGAGGTTGCGGGCCCGGCCGCAAGGCTCCGCAGAGGGCACGGGTACCGCCGGACGCGCCCTTGCCGGGAGTGACAGCGGAGGGCGACGTGAAGTTTCTGGAAGGAGCGCAGGGGCACCTGGGCGAGCAGCCGCGCCTAGGCGAGCCGCGGCGGAGGGAGGAGGAGCGCAGAGGAGACGCGGGCTGTCAGGCGGGGCCGGCAGAGGCGGGTAGTCCGATCTCGCGGGCTCCAACGCAAACAAAGAACAGAACTGGGGGTCCCCCCGGCCCGCGCAGACGCCGCCGCTTGACCAGTCGCGCGTGGAGACCCAGGCTCCCGAGGGGCGAAAGCGCGGCCTCCCGCCACTTACCAAGATGCGTTTGAAGAGGTTGCTCTCCTTCGGCGGCAGCTGCACGTTCGGCATTGCGGCGAGGACTGGGAGGCTGGGTGACTGGGCGCTCCGTTCTGCGGGGTGGGCACCGGGAGGAACTGCTGCCGAAAGTCGGTGCGTGCGATGGGTCAGTTCATTGGCCTGGAGTTTGGGGTGGGCAGATTCTGCTGGGCAGATTTGGCTGGACTTCTGCGCAGCGCTGGGAATGGAAAGAGGAACGCGGACTGAGCAAGGGACCCACAGCTCCTGCCCTGGTTTGGGTTAAGTAGCGGCTGCTCCGCTGCGCTGCAAGATGGCACCCAGGGCCCGCCCCCGCTCGAGCAGGGCGACGTGCGCTTGCGCGAGGCGCTGAGCTGCCCGGGCCTGCGGGGAGCTGGTGAGGTAGGGAGGACGGTGGTGGGAGCAAGGAGTTGTCAGATCGCTCTTGTCTTCAGAACCTTGACGCCAAGAAGGGTTCATGCACCTAGCCCCTCATAAATCTACTCTATTGTGCTCTCATTGTTAGTGTCATGGCCCAAGACAGTGTTACTTACATCGGAGTTAGACTTTGGATTTCTCTCCACTCGAATTTAAAACAGTGCTCCAACTCAAAGTAAATGTTTGATGTAGGATGAAGTTGTGGAGACCAATGAGGTTATTCACCATGTATGTGAGGTCGTTGGGCAGACTTTGACATGAGCTGATGTAAAAGGACGTTTGAAATATCTCAGTAGCCCTGGCTGATGTAGTTCAGTGGATTAAACTTGGGCCTGTGAAGCAAAGGATCGTAGTTCGATTCCCAGGCAGGGCACGTGCCTGGGTTGCAGGCCAGTTCCCAGTGGGCGACACATGGGAGGCAACCACACATTAATGTCTCTCTCTCTCTCTTTCTCCTTCCCTAACCCTCTTTCTGAAAATAAATAAATAAAATATTTTAAAAAAGGATAATATACTATTTCAGCAAGTAAACATGTCATTATTTTAAAGAAAGAAAGAAATGTCTTAGTAAAAGAGTATTCCCAGCAGTTTAGAACACCTAACACTGTCAGTGAGAATTGTGGTGGTTTTATGGGGCCACTGATTCCCCAAGTCTACCTACCCTGTCTCATCAGATGGTTCATCTTTACACAACACATATAATAAGGAAACAAGATTCAAACCCAGGATCTTCCAACTCTGGGACACTTTCTATCATACATAGAAGGTAGAATATATCAAAACAAAAACAAAGCAGGAAAAGGTAAAATAGTAACATAACATATGTGAGTCCAGAAAGATATGGATATGTGTAGTTGACAATAATAGTCATACTGTTAGAGAACACAGGGCCAAGGGGGCTACGATATACAATTACCCAGAGGAACCCCCCCACTAGGTTCGCATTGTCTGCCGCCAGAGGAAAGATGTCTCTCAATGCCAGGGATTTGTGAAAAGGAAAGGAAATGTTTATTTAAAGATATACAGACTTAAAGTAGTGACCTAATGTCTTCATTAAAATATTAAAGTCGTTTAGGATACCCACAGAAGCACACAGTCCTTCCTGCTCCCTCTGCCCTAAACTGGGGTACTGTATCTCAGGAAAAGAAGTAGATTCAGGCTCCTGACACCATCAGCTGTGTCGTCAACAAGGATCAACCTGCGTGGTTTTCCTTGGCAAAGCTGCAAGATTATCTCCACTCTGCCAAGACCGCATGGTTCTCCCCTTAATGGCTGCCGCGTTTTGGTTTAAATCCTCATGCCAATCCTCCTCTGCAGCCCCTTTTCTGACCCCCCCCCCACAATCGGCTACACTTGCTAGCACTCCCATATCCTTCCAGCTTTACTGGGCTGCCATAGTGGGTCTGGGCAGGCGTGGCCCCATGGCATGGAGCCAATCATCTCCAGGCTCTCTCTCATGCAGGCACTCTAACCAGGGGGAGTTGCCTCCCAGTTACATCTTGGGTGGGAGTCACTTCCATCCCCCTGGCTCAAAGCATAGCCACAGCTATTTAACACATCTATGCAACCAGTTAAAGGTTATAGATATGTTCAATGACCATGCCAGAGGTTACCTGCAAAGCTGTTGCTATGCAAAACAGCTTTCCATGTTCCTGCTCCATGTATCCCTTACCCCAACTCACACCTGTTGGGGAGGAGGGGTGAGGACATCCTATATATCTGTAATATTTCCTGGACACCTTGAGTTCTGGTCCCTATTTCAAATCCCTATTTGGGGCCCCCCTCTTGGCTGCACCCTGTTACAATACATACAATGTAGGTTTAATTTTAAGGAATATGTAGCTCTGACCAGTGTGTCTCAGTTGGTTAGGCATTGTCTCACAAAGCAAAAGGTTGCTGGTTCAATTTTGGCTAGGATACATTGCCTGGGTTGCAGGTTTCATTTCTGATTGGGAGTGTGTGAGAGACAACAGATTGATGTTTCTCTTTCATGTAAATGTTTCTCTCCCATGTGAATGTTTCTCTCCCTCTCTTTACTTCTCCCTCCCCCTCTCTGTAAAAATGTTTTATAAAGGAATATGTAAATATTAGGTACAGAAACTTATTTGTACATGTTCTGGATATTGTACATGGTTGTGAGACTACAGCATAATTGATGGATAATTGCATTAAATGGTCTGTAATTAGAGCCAGGTTTCAGCTTATTTAATTTTTTCTCCTCTAGCCTTATTTGAGATGGTAGAGGTAAGAGTTCTAGGAACCCATCTCCATCAGTGTACTAGCTGTCATTCTTGTGAGAGGCTGGGTTTGGCTGCAGTGAAGTTTTTCTGAAGACCCTTTTAGTACATTTGCCCATTTCATGATGGCTGATTTACAAGTGCACCTGCCCACACTGCACTGAGTGTTAAGCAATTTTTGACCAAAAACAGGCATGACTTCCATGCTCCACCCTCCCTATTCACCTGATCTCTGCCTGAGAGATCATTATGTTTGTGTGTGTGTGTGTCTGTGTGTGTGTGTGTTTTTCCCTGATGAAAAAAGTCCTCAAAGGGAAATAGTCTGCCAATATGGAAGGGGTGAAACAAAAAAATGGTAAAAGCACTAAAAGACATCAAGATCAACAAGTTCAAAAACTGTTTTGAGCAGTGGAAAAAACGTCTTCATGAGTGTAGTGCATCCAATGGAGCATACTTTGAAGGTGACTAAAGTTTAAACATGTAAGAATAAATACACAATTTTTTATAAATAAATTCTGGGTTTTGGGGGGACACCCCTTATATATATATACACACATACACACAGTATAGATTACATTGTATTCCTCAATTTAGAACACAGTATGTAAGTTGGAAAACACTTTATAAAGAAAAAAATTTTTTAAACTTTAATGCTCATAATGGTTATTTGAAAACTACTTACGAAGGACATTTGAAGGAGAAAAACATAGGAAATAAAATTATTGAAATAAAGGTTTGAAAATGTACAATTTAAAACCAAAGTAAATGATTTTGGACTTCCAGCCAAGATGGAGGCTTTGGTAGACATACTGTGCCTCCTCACACAACCAAAAGGACAACAATTTAAAAACAAAAAGCAACCAGAACTGACAGAAAATTGGACTGTATGGAAGTCCGACAACCAAGGAGTTAAAGAAGACACATTCATCCAAACTGGTGGGGGACCAGAGACAGGCAGCCAGGCAGAAAGGACACACAACAAGGTGGTGGCTAGAGGACGGGAATGGGCAAGGCGGCGGCTGCCAGCGAGGCAGCAGATTGTGGAGTGGGGCAGGCAAGGCTGCAACTGGCCAGCAAGGCAAGAGCTGGTGGACCTGGTGAGGCAGCAACTGGTGGAGCAGGTGGTCCCACATTGGTGTACAGATAAATCGGAAGAATAACTGAGGAGCTAAACATACCACACAACCCAGGGTTCCAGTGGGGAAATAAAGCCTCAAACCTCTGATTGAAAACCCCTGTAGGGGTTGAGACACTCCCAGCCTCACAGGAGAGTTCATTGGAGAGACCCACAGTGACCTAGAACATTCACAAACCCACCCACCTGGGAATCAGGACCAGAAGGGCCCTTTTTGATTGTGGGTAGCAGGGGAAGTGACCAACAGAGAGCAGAGCAAGTGCCATTCTTCCCTTTGGAACCCCTTCCAGACATACAGCATCACAACACAATGACGTGGGTTACTCCACCCTGGGGAACACCTAAGGGGCTCTGCCCCTTACTAT
Organism: Artibeus jamaicensis; assembly: GCF_021234435.1. Taxonomy (NCBI): domain Eukaryota; kingdom Metazoa; phylum Chordata; class Mammalia; order Chiroptera; family Phyllostomidae; genus Artibeus; species Artibeus jamaicensis. Next base: position 7,095,521 of record NW_026521822.1, read on the forward strand.
GTAACAGGTGTGTCCAGACAAAAAGAAATGGCCCAAATGAAAGAACAGATCAAAGCTCCAGAAAAAACACAACTAAGCGATGGAGAGATAGCCAACCTATCAGATGCACAGTTCAAAACACTAGTAATCAGGATGCTCACAGAATTGGTTGAATTTGGTCACAAATTAGATGAAAAAATGAAGGCTGTGCTGTTAAATAAAGGAAAATGTACAGGGAATCAATAGTGATGGGAAGGAAACTGAGACTCAAATCAATGGAGTGGATCAGAAGAAAGAAAGAAACATCCAACCAGAAAACAATGAAGAAACAAGAATTCAAAAAAATGAGGAGAGGCTTAGGAACCTTAAATGTTCCAACATCCAAATTATAGGGGTATCAGAAGGAGAAGAGGAAGAGCAACAAGTGGAAAACTTATTTGAACAAATAATAAAGGAGAACTTCCCCAATCTGGCAGAGGAAATAGATTTCCAGGAAGCACAGAGAGTCTCAAAGAAGTTGGACCCAAGGAGGAACACACCAAGGCACATCATAATTACATTACCCAAGATTAAAATAAGGAGAGAATCTTAAAAGCAGCAAGAGAAAAGGAGACAGTTACCTACAAAGGAGTTCCCATAAGACTAACAGCTAATTTCTCAAAGAGACCTTGCAGGCAAGAAGGGGTTAGAAAGAAGTATTCCAAGTCATGAAAGGCAAGGACCTACATCCAAGATTGCTCTATCCAGCAAAGCTTTGATTTAGAATGAAAGGGCAGATAAAGTGCTTCCCAGATAAGGTCAAGTTCAGGGAGTTCATCATCACCAAGCCCTTATTATATGAAATGTTAAAGGGATTTATTGAAGAAAAAGAAGATTAAAAATATGAACAGTAAAATGACAACAAACTCACAGTTATTAACAACCACATCTAAAACAAAAGCAAACTAAGCAAACAACTAGAACAGGAACAGAACCACAGAAATGGAGATCACATGGAGGAATAGCAACAGGGGAGTGGAAGGAGGAGAAATGGGGAAAAGGTACAGAGGATAAGTAGCATAAATGGTAGGTAGAAAATAGGGGGAGGGTAAGAATAGTATGGGAAATGTAGAAGTCAAAAAACTTACATGTATGACCCATGAACATGAACTAAAGGGGCAGAATGTGGGTTGGAGGGGAGATGCAGAGTAGAAGGAAGTGAAGGGGGAAAAAATGGGACCACTGTAATAGCATAATCAATAAAATATATTAAAAAATAAATAAAACCAAAGTAAATGATTTAAGCAAAATACTTAGGGTGATAATGGAAAAGAAACTTAGGATAATGGAAGAGATGAAATTGCCAAGAAGTTGTGAGAGACAATACTAAATGATCTTGTTAACAAACCAGACTTCAAGCAAGGCTAATACTAGTTTAGAGGGAGTTACAAAGATTATTATTGAACTCTTTATTTTTTGAGTAAAAAGAAGGTAGTTGACCTTTTCAGCCCTCTTAAACATCTTGACAGAAAATTGTTTCAATAATGCCAGCAGGTGGCGCATTTCATGTCTTTTTTTTTTTTCAAGCTAAGGAAAAAATTTGAGAACAAGTATAAAAATGCTGCCTTTTTATCCTTTATATCCTGCTTGTCTCAGGAAAAATAATAATAAAATTGAGAAAATAACCTTGGTTTGCTACTTCCTTTCCACCTTAGTGTTACCTTGAATTTTGTATTAAATTGCTAAATAATTCCCAATTTCATTTTTTTCTATAGGAAAATAAACCTGATTAAAATCCCAAGGTATTGCTAATCTTCACATTGTGGGATTCTAACCAAATAAAAATCTAGCAACTTGCTGCTATGAAACTCAATACTCAAGAGGCAAGTGTTGATGTAAAAGAAAGTGGTTTATTTGTAGATGCTGGCCATCTGGAAGATGTGGGACTCATGTCACAAAGCCCAGCTCCACTTCTCAGTGGAGGCAGAGGTTTTTTTAAGGAGGGAGAGGGCAACAGAACAAAGAGGTTAAGGGAGGCGAACATAGTCCATTCCAACAAGGCAAGTGATTGTCCAGTGTTCATCATTCTGGTTTAGTCATCCTGGCTCCACAGTTGAAGGTCAGCAAATCTCCCAGAGCTGGAATGCCTGAAGGTGTTTTGAAACTAGTTCCTAGGATTCTTATACAAACATGCTGTTCATCTATAAGCTACATATTTGTCAGAGTCGGCACTTACAAAAACAATGTCAAAAGAATTGTTGGTTGGGTTACAATTTCCCACTGTTAAAATTTTTCATCATTCCAGGATGCCTCAAGATGTGGTCAAGAGCCTAAGCTCCAGGGAACCAGAAAGCCAAGCGCACTTCACAATGTGCCATGAGCTATATCCCCATAGTGCTATGGCCTATGTGCAGGACTTTATGTTGCTTTGAGTGCCTCTGAAAATTTCCCAAAGATTTCAACTTAGCCTGGTCTTTACACCCACTCTTAATCGGTTTCCTCCCCAAAATTGCCAGGAGCTGAGGAAGTCCTAATGCTATGCTTCTCTCAGAGAAAGCCCTGTGGACAAAAAAAAAAAAAAAAGAAGTTGCCTGGGAAGTAACTTCTCAGGGTGATATGATCATAAAGTCCTAACTGGGCAGGTAGTCACACACAGGCAGTCACGCCACAGGCATATAACTTCTTTAGTAAGAGAGTTTGGGGGGTTGTTTTTTGCTTTTTGCCTATAGTAAGCCCTGTCCATTATTTCTGTACACCTAGGTAAACACACCTTTGAAACATCTCTTCAATATAACATATAATTTTGTTAACTAACCTGTAATCTAGTCTCCATCTTCATGCACTTCCCTCCTTAATTTCAAATGCATAAAAGAAACTGCAAAACTGTATTCTTGGGAGCATTTTAGATCTCACTTCCCAGCATATGTCATCAGTTTGGCTCAAATAAACTTTATAAAAATTCTTTACAGCAGCTATTTTTTTTACTTTTGAGAGGACATTTATTAAAGTTGGGGACAGTGAAACAAGGAAGGGCTTAGGATAGAAGAAGCAACAGGAGAGCCCAGGCAGAGTTGTTTTGGCTCTCTGTAGATGTTATAGGGGGAAAAATGATCACAGGCAGGGCCGCTTTGGCTCACTGGTAAATCCAAGAAAAGTGGGCCTTGGAGACAAGTTCCAGGGCTTAGCCTGAAATGAGCTACTGCTGCCCATTGCTCCCCTGGTTCGAAGTCTTGTGGGGACCCTTAAAGTTTAGGAAATGCTCGCCTTTGAGGGAAGAAAGTCATTGGTGTGCTCCCTGGAGGAAGAGCATGCTATACAACAGCAATTTTCAAATGGTGTGCCGTAAAAAATGTTTAAACGAGCAGCACCTGACTTATTAATCAGGGACGCTGACCTTTCCCCTTAGACTGTCAAATAAGAAAATGACAACAGCCAACACAATAGCTGTCCAGTGTGAATGATAATTTTTTTGGTGTATGCGGAATTTTAGTAATTAGGTTATGTGTGCCATGACATGACAAAGGTTGAAAATTGCTGCTCTACAGCCCGAGGTGGACGCTTTATTGATGCAAAATCCCTGCAGAAGGATACAAATCAACCTTCTGTTACTACTGCAAACATGAGTGTCCTTGAAATCTTTAAAGTGATCTGAGGGTCTCCAAGAGTGAAAATTTGTTAAAATCCCTATTCTCTACTTTTTGGTTTTGGGGCTGAGTTTGCGTTAAATGGACCTGAAAAACAGCCCCACCTATTGTTGTTTTAGATCGCTTCCCTTTGGAAGCGGGGGACAGAGGACATTTAGTTTCTCAAGAGGATACCAAATTGTCAGTGCCCATCACAAATTCATTCAACAACAGCAGGAAAAAAAAAAACATAGTCAACTTTACTGTGAGAAATAGTTCAGAGATCATAGCTCTTATTTGTATCTTAGTCAACTGTTATTCTAATTAAATCAAAATTTAAATTATTTATTCAAATTTTTATCCTGTAATATGAAAGACTCTTTAGAAGTTTTTTTCCAGTTAAAAAAAATTCCCAAATCAATACATGGGTTTTTTGCATCTTTAAAATATAACAAGTAGTTCTGGCCAGTGTGGCTCTGTTGATTGGGCGTTGTCCTGTAAACGAAAGATCAAAAGTTCAATTCCTGGTGAGGGCACATGCCTAGGTTGCATGTTAAGTCTCCAGTGGGACCATGTGTGAAAGGCAACAAATAATGTTTCTCTCTCATGTCAATGTTTCTTTTCCTTCTTTCTCCCTCCCTTCCCCACCAAAATCAATAAGCATGTCCCTGAGTGAGGATAAAGTATAAAGATATCTATGAGGAATCAGTCGGCATCTTTTTTTTTAATATTTTATTTATTTATTTTTCGAGAGAGGGGAAGGGAAGGAGAAAGAGTGGGAGAGAAATATCAATGTATGGTTGCCTCTCAAGCGTCCCCTGCTGGGAACTGGCCTGCAACCCAGGCATGTGCCCTGACTAGAAATCGAACCGCGATACTCTGGTTCGCAGGCCCGTGCTCAATCCACTGAGCTACGCCAGCCAGGGCAAGTCGGCATCTTAATGTTTCTATAGCTGGACAACTTAGATCTTATTTCCTGCTGCACTGTTTCTTTTTCAGAAACATAGATAACATCCAAAAAGTATCTGCTCTCCTGTTTTTAACTGTTGTGGCTCATTCAATCAAAGCAGCTCAATTTGATACAGGTTCATTGTCATTTCCTTTAATAATCAACTGATCTTTCTGGGCTTGAGATACTGAACAAGCAATGCCTGGCCTCATCCAAACCCTACAGATGTATTTTTTCACTCAGGAAATTTCTGACTTCAACAAGAGAACCATTCTCCTGAAGAACAACATTGATGGGGAAGTGAGCATTCACAGACCTCATCTTATAACCGAAGCCCAGTATAACACCATTGATCATGTTCTGTGCATGACTGCAGATAGTTTGAACAGCAGCCAGTTCCATATTATTTCCCCACCATTTGTCATCCCAGAGCCTCTTCTTTTTCTTTCCCAGGAGACTCAGTTCTACACTGATGTAATTACAGTCCTGCAGGGTGCCTCTGGGGCCCTTCACAATAACTGCATCCCTTCAGAGTGACGTCAACATTTCCTGGAATGTTGACAGTCTGGTTGCTGAGGGTGGTCTTCATCCTTGTAGTTGATCAGGCAAAAAGAGCTAGAAGTTATTTAACTTCATAAAACAATTCAATAAAAATAACTTTCATAAGTCTTTTTCAAACATTAAAGAATACATTTTCTTTTATAGCTTTCTTATCCACAATAATACTCATTACAAAACTTCAGGAAATCCAGAATACTTTCAGTGTTACCAAACAGAGGCCAAGGGGGTACAATATACTATTACCAAAAGGACCCCCTACTAGGTTCACATTGTCTGCAGCCAGAGGAAAGACGTCCCTCAGTGCCAGAGATCCATGAACGGGAAAGGAAATGTTTTTTTTTTTTTTAATTTATCCTTAAAGGGGAAGGGAAGGAGAGAGGGAGAGAAATATCAATGTATGGTTGCCTTTCGTGGGTCCCCTGCTGGGAACTGGCCTGCAACCCAGGCATGTGCCCTGACTGGGAATCGAACCGTGGTTGCTTGGTTCCCCGGCCCTCACTCAATCCATTGAGCTACACCAGCCAGGGCCAGGAAATGTTTATTTAAAGCTATACAGACTTAAAGTAGTGACCTAATGCCTTCATTAAAATATCAAAGTCCTTTAGGATACACACACACACACACACACACACACACACACACTGCTTCCTTCTCCCTCTGCCCTGATTTGGAGCACCATAACTCAGGAAAAGAAGTAGATTCAGGCTCCTGACACCATCAGCTGTGTCATCGGCCAGGATCAAGCCGAGTGGTTCTCCTTTGCAAAACTGTGGGGGTCTCCACTGTGGCCAAAGCCATGTGGTTCTCCCCTCCACCAAAGCTGTGGGGTCCCCACTCTGGCAAAACTGTATGGTTCTCCTTGGCAAAGCTGCGGGGGGCCCCACTCTGGCAAAGCCCCGTGGTTCTCCCTCACTAAGGTGTGGGGGGTTGCCACTCTGCCAAAGCTGAGTGGCGATTCTCTGCTAAAGCCGCATGGTGATTCCCCCTACTAAAGGTGCGGGGGTCCCCACTCTGTAAACTTCGTGGCTCTCCCTCCAATGGCTGCTGGTCTGGGTTTAAATTCCCACACCAGTCTTCCTCTGCAGTCCCATTTCTGACTCCTCCCACGATCAGCTATACCTGCCAGCACTCCTGTATTCTTCCAGCTTTACTGGGCTACCATTGTGAGTCTGGGCAGGGGTGGCCCCTTGTCATGAAACCAGTCTACTCCAAGCTCTCACACAGGCACTATCACCTGGGGGACCTGACCCCAGTTACATCTTGGGTGGAAGTCACTTCCATTCCCCTGGCTCAAAGCATGGACACAGCTATTTAACATATCTATGCGACCAGTTAAAAGTTATAGAAATGTTCACTGACCATGCCAGAGGTTAGCTGTAAAACTGTTGCTGTTCAAAACAGCTTTCAGTGGCCCTGCTCCATGTGTCCCTTCCCCCAACTCACACCTGTAGGGGTGGGGGGTGGGGGAAGGGGTGAGGACATCCTATATATCTTTCTAATATTTCCTGGACACCTTGAGTTCTGGACCCCATTCCAAATCCTATTTGGGGCCCCACTCTGGGCTGCACCCTGTTTCATAAGGAGAAAAATATTACCTATAATTCAACCTGACTTTTAAATATATATGCATCACATATGGCTTTTAAAATGAAATAGTTTGCTGAATTTTTGAACACCCTCTTTCACTTAATATGTTGTGGCTATCTTTGCTTATTAATAAATATATCACATTAGTTTCTTCCTTAAAACATGGAGAAGAAAGTAGTATTTATAGTACCAAACGTAAATGTCTTAAGGGATTTTTAAAAATTAAGGAATAACACAAAGTTCATAAAGTTTCATCATTTCAATAAATTTTTGTATATGTGTTTTAGTTTGCTTGGGCTGCCATAACAAAATGTCATCTATTGGGTAGCTCAAACAACAGAAACTTATTTCTCAGAGTTTGGGAGGCTAGAAAATCCAAGATCAAGGTGTTAGCAATGTATGGTTTTGTTTTTTTTTAAGATTTTATTTATATATTTTCAGAGAGGAGAAAGGAAGGAGAAAGCGAGGGAGAGAAACATTGATGTATGACAGAAACATCAATCAGTTGCCTCTTTCATGCCCCCATATTGGAACCTGCCCACAACCTAGGCATGTGCCCTAAACAGGGAATTGAACCAGTGTGACCTTTCAGTTCACAGCGGCATTCAATCCACTGAGCTACACCAGCCAGGGCTGGGAAGGTATGTTTCATTCCGAAGCCTCTTCTCTTGGTCTATAGTTAGTTGCCATCTTGCTGTGTGTTTACATGACCTCTTTGTGCTTGGCAGGGGTTGGGGAGAGGACAGAGACTGACCAAAAAAGCCCTTTGGTGTCTTATAAGGGTATCGATCCTATCAGATCAGGGGTCTACCTTTATGATATCATTTAACCTTAATCACCTCCTTAAAAGCCCTATATCCAGTAGAGTCACAGTGAAGTTAGCGTCCATATATTGAATTTGGAGGTGAGGGTGGGGCACAGTTCAGTCCTTAGCAGTCTGGAGATTAAAGCATTATATACAAGAGTTTTTATATCTACCCACATCAAAATAAAGAAATAAAGGATTTTGTTGTGTAATTTAGGAGAATGATTTGTACGGTCTTTTGGAATTTGTTTCCTATTGGAACATGAGTGCTATGTGGACAAAGATTTTTTTTTCTTTTCTACTCATTGCTAAATTCTTATGTCTAGAACAGTAAGGAGCACATAACTGGTGTTCACTATTTACTGAATGAGTATTTTCTTTCTTTTTTTAAAAAAGGTTTTATTTAACCACCCTGGCTGGTGTGGTTCAGTGGATTGAGTGCTAGCCTGCAAACCAAAGGGTTGCAGGTTCGATTACCACTCAGGGCACAAGCCTGGGTTTCAGGCGAGATATCCAGTACGGGCCACATGAGAAGCAACCACAAGTTGATGTTTCCCTCCCTCTCTTTCTCCCTCCCTTCCCCTCTGTAAAAATAAATACAATCTTTTAAAAATTATTTTAAAAGATTTTACTTATCTGGAGAGGAAGGGAGGGAGGAAGAGGGTCAGAAACATTGATTGGTTGCCTCTCGCGCAACTCTCATGTGCCTCCCCATTGCACCTCTACACGGCGCAGTCCAGGCATGTGCCCTGACTGGCAATCACACCTGACCCTTTGGTTCGCAAGCTGGCACTCAATCCACTGAGCCACACCAGCCAGGGCCCACCCCTTCCTTCCTTCCTTCCTTCCTTCCTTCCTTCCTTCCTTCCTTCCTTCCTTCCTTCCTTCCTTCCCTCCCTTCCCTCCCTTCCCTCCCTTCCCTCCCTCCCACAGATCATTGAGACAAATCGATTGCCATGTCTGCTCTATCACTTACTTCTAGTTCTTTTATCTTGGAAAAATTGTTACTAAAGGTCTCTGTACCTTAGTTTTCACTTATGAAAAATGGGTATTCTAAGGTTGTTGTAAGGATCAAATGAATTTATAGGTTTAAATTATATAGAATAGTATGTAACATGTTGATAGAAGTAAATATTTTTAAGTAGGTAATAAAGATATTCACCTTTATGGCCAGTTCTCCTTCTTATATGTACAGTCATAACCTAAGAAAATATTCTGGGAAGTTGGTAATATGAGATCCTTTTTGCCTGTGCTTTTTAGGAAGAAATATTGAGGCACACAGGTCAGATGACTTGTAAATGTGGTTACTAAAGGTTGTCTCACATTGGAATATTTAAAGTAAGGTAATATGTTTGCATTCTCCTGGAATTATTTGGATTTTTAAATTCTTTACTTAATTGGTCATTTACAATCTATGAACCTAAGGTGAGCTCCTAAATTCTGTATGTGCATGCAACATCTATAAAATCATTGATTTGTGATTTTGGATCACAGTCTATACTTTGGATCCCATTATGACTTTTAAAAATACAAATTTATACACTCATCTAGTCATTAGGTATTTTCTCAGGCAATGGAAGCTGAAAGTACAGCTATTAACATGCAGAATCCCCTAAATTTTTGAATGCTGAAAAGGGGGATCTTCATAAAAGAAATTAAGGAACCACTTTACTGCTTCCATATATAAGGAAATTCTTGTAACTACATTAATATATCGTAAATCTTGATCTCTTCATCAAAACTGTAGATTATATACCCTTCTGGTCCCAAGATTATGGCCAGAGGGATAACAAGGTCACCAAGAATAACTTGGAAGTTGCCAAGGACTTGTTTTAAAGTGTTTTCAAGTCTGACCCAGAACTCTGACATTTAGGAAAAATTAAGAAATAAACTGTAGAAAACTCTTTCATGGATTTTCCTGAACCTGAAAACCAAACCTCCACCTTCGGCCCAGAGTGTGGGAGCACGGCGCCTGTCGGGAGGTAAACTACAACTCCCAGGATTCCTGGGTGGACGCTGCGGGGAGTTCCGGTACTTTCTGCCCTCCGAGCCCACAGCCGTGCACCCCCGCCCCTCCCACGCCCCCTCCCGCACGCCTTGTAACGTAACCCGTGCCTTGGCTCCTGTTCTGGGTGAGTACGCTGTGAGGTCGCTTCAGGGGAACTTTTCTCCTTTTTTTTTCTTTCTGGCTGTCATTCTCTTGTCGAGACCGAGGTGGAGCCGGGAATCAGTGCTAATCCGGAAGAAGTTATCAAGGAAGTGAAAGTGATTCCGTGCCTCTCCGGCTGAACTGTAGCGAGTTAGAGAAGGTTCCGCCTAAGTAAGGAAAGCTGACTTCTTTTTCATTGTAGGTACTCACAAATCGTTTCTCTTTTATGATCTTAAAAAGTCTTTTCTTTCTCCAGTTTATTTTCCGTGTTCCGTCCTTATGGGATTGTTCCCTACACCGAATCACATAGTATGGCTTACACGTGCTGCTCTCGCCCAGGGTTAATGTCACTTCTGTTATACCCACGCTGAGAATTGTTCTAAGAGTTATCAGAGTAATCCTGTTAACTGGCGGGTGGTTGAGAAAACTTGCTGTTCTCAGGTATAGTACTAGAGAGTAATGTCTTGGGTTTTTTTCCCCCGTTAAGGGTTCAAGTTGAGGCTCATGACCTTCAGAATTACTCATTCTACTACTGTTCGGAAAATGGAAATTTTAGCTAGAAATGTGCTAAAAAAAACTGTAAAACTGTTTACTATACTTTTATTTTGTCCCTTTGCAAATAGACACACCTCTGATGTGCTTAAGACTCGATGTAAAGGCACACAGAAACTCCTGGAGAACTGTAACATTTGTAGTTACTAGGCATAGATGTATTCTTCCACAGTCCTTTTCTGCATGTAATTCGGTGTGTTAATGTTCATTAGTAGAACCCTGCAAACTTTGAATATTTTAGAGACAATTCTCAATATTTTATTTCCTCGGTGATAATGTAATGATTTATAAGTTAGTAGATTTATAATGATCAAATGAGCTAATATATGAATGCATCTCCTTGCATAGGGACACCAGAGACTCTAAAGGTTGATTTTGATACATTTTGACCTTTATTTCAACTTTGAACCACAGAATTTTAGGGGCAAGATGTTATTCTTAGAACCTGTCTTAATAAAACTGCAGTGTACTTTTGTTAGCTCTTGATTATCTCTGTTAGAGGAGAGGACAAATAATTATTGTACACAGCCAGTTTCACCTAACCTGTAATTTTTAAAGTAACTTTTTTCTTGATTGTAAAAGTAATACATGCTTAGTATAGGACTTGGAAAACACTAAAAAGTAGAAAAAATAGCAAACAAGGGGTATCCATAATTCCACAACTAGGAATCATCTTAACATTTTGATATATTTAATTTTTAGTTTTCTTTTTAAAAATATTTTGTACCTTTTTCACATTTATATCATATAATGTGGAAAAACTTTGAAAACAAGTTGATCCTTGACCAAAGCAGGGGTTAGGGGCAACAACCCTCCTAGTCAAAACATTTGCATATAGCTTTTAACACTCCAAAAACTTAATTAGTCATCCTGATTACACTTGTTAAATTGATTCTAGGACCCCCACAAATATCAACATCCCAGATGCTCAATCATTGATATAAAATGCTGTAGAACAATGCATGTAGTTGGCCATTTGCCTTCACAGATTCCCAACAATTGATTGAAAATACGTTTTCAGCTGCAGTTGGTTTAATCTATGGACGTGAAATCAGGGGATACAGAGGACTGATTATATATTTATTTGAAAAATTCAAAGTGTAGATGGACCTGTGTAGTTCGTACCTGTATTATTTAAGGGCCAACTGTAATTATCAATCACCATTGCCCTTTATTACCATACCTTCTACTTTCTATTTCTTAAATTATATTTTATTGATTATGCTATTTCAGTTGTCCTTATTTTTCCACCTTTGCTCCCCTCCACCCTGTGCTTGCTACTCCCTCACACAATCCCTCTACCAGTGTTCATGTCCATCGATAATTCATATGTTTTTTTGCTACTCCATTTTCCATACTGTATTTTATATCCCCATGGCTTCTGTAACTACCTATTTGTACTTCTTAATCCCCTCACCCATTCTGTCCCACCCCCCTCCCATCTGGTAACCTTCTGGTAACTAACTTCTTTTCTCTTGATTTTAAGAGTTCTCTGTCTTTAACCTTTGGCCTTTTAATAATGATGTGACTTGAAGTGGGCCTCTTTGCATTCATCAAAACTGGGACTCTCTATACTTCCTGGACTTGCATATCTATTTCCTTCACAAGATTAGGGAAGTTTTCTTTCACTATTTTCTCAGATAGATTTCCAATTTCTTGCTCTTTCTTTTTCCTTGTGGCACCCCTATGAGGCAAATGTTGTCCCAGAGACTGTTTATACTATTCTCATTTGGGGGAGTTGTTTTTTGCTGCTTTATGTTCCAAATCATTATTTTTATTCTTGGCTTCATTCTACTGTTGTTTCCCTGTAAATTGTTTTTTATTTCAGTTAGTGTATCCTATGTTTCCGACTGGGTCATTTTTATGCTGTTGAGGTCCTTACTAAGTTCCTTGAACATCCTTATAAACATCGTTTTGAACTCTGAATGATAGACTGCTTACCTCCATTTCATTTAGCTTTTTTTCTGGAGTTTTGATCTTTTTTCATTTGGGCCATGTTTCTTTGTCTCACCATTTTGGCAGCTTCCCTGTGTTTGTTTCTATTTATTAGGTAGAGCTGCTTTGACTCCATTTCTTGGCAATGTGACCTAATGTAGTAGGTTTCAAGTAGTGACCAGTGGCACAGCCTCCCTATCATCCAAGCTGAGTACTCGAGGTGTGCTGTTTGTGTGGGCTGAGTACGCCCTCCTCATGTAGTGGAGCCCGATTGCTATTAGCAGATCAGTGGGAGGGATTTACCAAGGCCAGTCAGCTGCAAGGTCTGGCAGTGACCACTGACTACCAGCCTCCACCCTCTGTGCAGGATCAGCTATACAAGAGTAGGACAGTGGTGCTCCTTTGTGGTCCCTGAGATTTCCCTGATGGTGCAGGCCAGGGTCAGCCCCCATCTGTGTTTTGCCCCAGGGCACTCTGCCTGAGCTTTAAAGCAATCTGAAATAGCTGCTGCTGGTGCTGGGCTTGGAAATTCTCCAGTGAAGCTAAGCTGTAACTGTAATCAGCCTGCCCTAGGGCTCACTGAAGCCAGCTGTTGTTCAATGGTTTGATCGGATTTAGGAGCCAAGACCAGCCATTGCTATGGAAAAGCAGCTTGGGTGGGCTCATAAGTTGGGTGGGATAGAGCCTCTGTGGATCTCCAAGGTGGGTCACACAGTGTTAGCCAGGTTGATGGAGTCTCAAGATATGGCACCAACCTATAGGCTCTGTGAGGGGAGGGCTCAGCCAAGGGACAATGGCTTCTGTTCACCCCAGGGCCAGACACTTCGGTCTCTCCCTGTATAGCACTGGTGCCCTTCAAGCTGCCACCCTGGTGCTGGAGCTCAGAGGGAGCAAGTCTGAGTAGCTAAGTACATGTGTGGGTTCCCCAAGAGGAACCACTTACAGCTCCAGCGGCCTCCTTCACCAACTCAGTCCTCACCGGTTTTCTCATCTACAAGTTGTGGGGACTTAATCTTCCTGGCACTGGAATCCTGGACTGGGGTGGGGCCTGGTGTGGGTCTGGGACTCCTCACTCCCGAGATATCTTTCCCAAATATTTATCCATGTGGGTGTGGGGCTAGTCCATTCTGCATCTGCACCCCTCCTGCCAGTCTGAATGGGTGCAGTTTCTTTAATTCTGTAGTTGTCAGTCTTCATTCACCTTGATTTCTGACATTTCTGAGTGATGGTTGTTGTATATTTTAGTTGTAATTTTGCTGTGGTTGCATCAAGAGGTGAGCTGTGTCTACCTATGCCGCCATCTTGACTAGAAGCTGAGACCTTCTACTTTCTTTTTGTAAATATTTGAAGTTTTCTTCATTTAGGATTTCAGCTAAAAGGGAAGTAAGTATCTTTGAAGAGTGTGGAATTGAAAATAAAAAGCACTGAGCTCTGGCCCTGGTCCATGTGGCTCAGTTGGTTCAGTGGTGCCCTGTGTCCCATAAACTGAAAGGTTATGGGTTCGATTCCTGGCCATAGCACATGCCTAGGATATGGGTTTGGTCCCTAGTTGGGGCACTTACAATAGGCAACCAATCAATGTTTCTCTCTCTCTCTCTTTCTCCCCCCGTTTTTCTCACTCTAAAATTAATAAGCATGTCTTTGAGTGAGGATTTTTTTTTTTTTTAAAGAAAGGAAGGAAAAGAATAACCCTGAGCTCTGAATAGGGAACCGGAGTTCTAGAATCAGCTCCGTCTCCCTGGCTGAGTGAATAATCATGATAAAGTTACTTGGCTTCCTTGGACATTTGGATACCTAAAATTAAAGAATTAAACAAGAAAATAGTTATTATTTACATCATACTTTAGAAATCTATGAATATAGAGATCACCTAAAGTTTGCATGATTATTTTACACCTTTCAAGTACTTGTTCACACTCTAAATTGTACATTCTGGATACTTTCTAGAAAATAGCTGATTTAACCCAATCTGTTGATACATTTATTGGTTGCACTCCTACTCATTCCTAATTATGTATATTGAGTGGATAAAAAGCAGTGCTTTCTTCATTTATTTTAACACATTCCTTTCAGAAGTTGGAAGAGTTATTTTCTTTTTGTGAGTTATGGGATTTAGGGACCATGTTGGGAACTGGCTGAGACAGTAAACTGAGCAAGATTTCTTAAGGCTCCTTCCAGCTTTATTATATCTGTAGAGTTTATTTTTTTTCCAGAACATGGTTTTTTATTATATTTCAGATGCTGAGATGAATCGTCACATCAGTGTTTGGCTTTTTAGACATCTGCCCCTTTACTGCCAATGCCACATGTACCCCCTTTTTCATCAGTTTACACGGATGTATCTTGATACACAACGGTGGGGTTTTAGACAAAACTGGAATCACATTCTCCAGCCGTTAAGTAAGAATTGCTCCAGGAGATACTGTCATCAAGACACCAGGATGCTCTGGAAGCATAAAGCACTACAGAAATATATGGAGGACCTGAATAAAGAGTACCAAACACTTGATCGGTGTTTGCAGCATATCTCTGTGAATCAAGGGGACCAAAGGCCCTTGAATCAAAGACATGCCGAGTTGGCACCACTTGCAGCCATTTACCAAGAGATTCACAAGGCCGAACAAGCGATTGAAGAGTTAGAATCAATGTGTAAAAGTAAGTAAAAGATGTGTGTGTGTTCAAGTACAGGATCGATTTTCTAAGTTAAACTTCTACTGAACTCAGTCTTTAAAAAGCCTACAAGTAATAAGCTCTGTACTTGGAAAGGATAGGACTCTGTACTCTGGGTGTTTGAAGTATTTTAGTAGTTGTTATTTAGTAGCTGAGAGACTGAACTCCTTGTGGTTCTTGCCAACAAGTTTTAGGGTCTGGGAGACCGACTACTGACCTCTTCAGAAGCTTTAATTTCTTGCATAGGCCTTTACTGAGCACTGTCCTACAGTGCTATATACCAGGGACTCAAAAATACAGTGCCTACCCCATTAAAGGGTTTATTTGGTGTAGGTATTTCATCACCCTCCAGCCATCTCATCCCAGTCCCTCCCTGCCCTACCATCCCTAGGCAACCACTAATCTACTTTCTGTCTCTGTAGATATACTTACTTCAGGCATTTTATATAAATGGTTGAATCATATAGTATGTTGTCCTTTGTGACTGGCTTTTAAAAAAATTATTGACTATAGAAAAAGAGAGCGGGGGGAGAGAGAAAGAAAAAAAAGCACATTGATTTCTTTTTCCACTTATTTATGCATTCATTGGTTGCTTCTTGTATGTGCCCTGAGCAAGGGATTGAACCCACATCTTGGCATATCAGGACAATATTCTAACCCACTGAGCTACCGGCCCTGGCTGTGCCTGGCTTTTTTCCCACGTAGGATAATACTCTAAAGGTTCATCTCTGTTGAAGCCTATATCCATACTTCTTTTTCTATCTTTTTTAAAAGATTTTATTTATTTATTTTTAGAGAGATGGGAGAAAGAGGGAAACATCAATGTGTGGTTGCCTCTCACATGCCCCCTACTGGGTATCTGGCCAGCAACCCAGGCATGTGCTGAAAATTGAACCGACAACCCTTCGGTTCGCAGGCCAGTGCTCAGTCCAGTGAGCCGCACCAACCAGGGTGCATACGTCATTTTTTTTATTGCTGAGTTATATTTCATGGTATAGGTATACCACATTTCATTTTATTTATTCATCACTTGATGGATATTGAGTTGCTTTCACTTTTTGATCATTATGAACAGTGCTGCAGTGAACATTTGTGTACAAGTTTTGATGTGGCCATAGATTGCTGAGTTGTATCATAACTCCATGTTTAACCTCGTGAGGAACTGTCAGACTGTTTTCCAAAGTGGCTGCACTATTTTCATTCTACCCCTGTGTGAGGGTTCTAATTTCTCCACATCCTTGCCTATCCTTGTTATCTTCCCCTTTGATTCTACTGATCCTACTGGGTGTTCAGTGCTATCTCCTCATGACTTTCATTTGATTTTCC
This sequence comes from Artibeus jamaicensis, assembly GCF_021234435.1. NCBI lineage: Eukaryota > Metazoa > Chordata > Mammalia > Chiroptera > Phyllostomidae > Artibeus > Artibeus jamaicensis. The sequence goes on from NW_026521822.1 coordinate 7,111,636, forward strand.
CTGCCTCATTAATGATATTGAGCTTTTTTTTGTGTGCCCAATTGCCTTATCATCTTTGGATAAATAACTGTTCAGATCCTTTGTCCATTGAGTTATTTGTCTTTTTAGTATTGATTTGTAGGAGCTCTTTATATATTAGACATAAGTTTTTTATCAGATATGATTTGCAGAAATTTTTCTCTTACTCTGTGGATTGTTCTTTAAAACATTACACTTTAAAATTTTGATGTTGATTTATCTTTTTATTCTTTTGTTGCTCGTGTTATCAGTGTAATATCTAAGAAAATACTATATAATCTAAGGTCACAAAGGTTTGTATCTTGTTTTCTTCCAAGAGTTTTATATATTTTTAGCCCTTACATTCAGGTCTTGATTTACTTGAGTTAATTTTGTTTATGATGTCAAAAGTATTTATTTTTAATTTTAGTACTATTTAGTACTTAACGTTGCTATTGGCTTAATATTTTTTCTCTAAGGAAAACTTTTCAGAATATGCAGAAGTTGAAAGAAGCATAATGGACTAACCTAGGATTCAACATTTATCCAGATTTTGCTATTGGCTTTTAGTTACTAAACTTTCTTCTGTGCTCTGTCCTATTTAATTAAGCCTTAGAAATGTTAAGCAGTATCAAGGCTAGTCATAATTACACCTGTGAAGTCCTGTGTGTTCAGAGCCTTATATTTTTCTGTCTTCTGTGGGTTGCACCACAAATATCTCACCCACACTTACTGAGGATTATTTTTTACTCTTTTTGCATAATGCCACTCAAGTTTGTAATTAATTTTGGGCAAGTTCCTCACACATAATAGGAGCTTACTGAATGCTTTCTACATTGAATTACAATAACTTCTTTCAGCTTTGGTTGTATCATGTATAAGATCAGATTGGATTAGATTGTTCCTAAACTCCTCTACAGTTCTGCTACTGGCTACCTTTACTCTACAAAAATGGAGGCGTTAGCCATGCTGGATTATTCACAGTGTCCTGGGTGATAGTTGCCACCTTTAGACAAGAAGTGGTCACCCCAATTTACTCCAAAACTTATGTTTTGGGGGTTTATATTTAATTAGTCCCTTTTTAAACCCGTTTGATTAGTTACTAATTTCTATAATTACAAACATTCAAATCACAAGCTTCTGGGTCAAGATCATGCTTCTTTTCATACTGGATTTTTTTTGGGAAATACTTTACAAATGCTTGTTTATTGACATTCTCTTAACTATTCTAACTTCTTTTATATAATCTCTTACCTTCGCAACTGAAATAAAGCTCAGTAGTCAGATATTAGGTAGCTATTTAAGAGATTCTCTGTATTTAAAAACGTTTACCATTATTACTGTTGTTGGTTTGTAGGTCTAAGTAAACAAGATGAAAAGCAGTTACAAGAACTTGCATTGGAAGAGAGGCAAACCATTGCTCAAAAAATCAATGTGTTATACAGTGAGGTATGTTTTAGGAGGTAAACTAATCTTCATACATAGTGTTAATATAAAAGAATATTTTTCTCGCTAGATTATGCATTGGTGCTCAAAGTGCTTTCCAAACAGCAATTTGTTAAGTCTTCTCTTACCATAAGTGATTAGTTGGGGTTTAGTGCTGTAATTTGCTATAGAGTGAGATTGAAGAGATTGTGATAGATATCAAAGAATAAAACACTCCTCCACCCCCTAGCAGCAATATTCTAAAATTGAATTTACTAACTTGCCAGGCAAAGGAACACATGCTCATGAAGAAATTTTGTTCACCAATGGGGAGCATTAGGGGTTTCTAAGTCTTAGAAAGGGGGTATGGTTCATGGTGATTGTGTTAATTAAGGGTTGAAAATTTACATTCTGGATAGAATGGAATGAATACAAGGGTATAGAGACAGTTAACACAAGTACTTATTGTAGCTTCTTCCAGCTCAATGGATGATTTGTCTGAAATCATAGAACTGTATACCATGCTCCCCTCTGTCACATTTGCCATCTTCCTGACTTCAGTCTTTCCTACTCTGGGAATCCAATAGAGGAGTTTTTTAGGAGCTGAAGGCGATGAGGTGTTGGTTATTTTTGTCACTGATTTAACCAGCAAATCAAAGATGTCTGACTCTAATATATTCTGTATTATATTCTAATACTCTCTTCCATTACTAGTAGAGATGGAGGATGTATTTCAAAAATCAACAGTAGGGAGTATCATGACAAATATGTGCTTTTAGTTGAATTTGAAAGACTTTTTAGTAATAATACAAATAAAATTCCCTTTTCTTTCTAAGAGGAAAGTTGGTTACTTTATTAGGATGCCCCTTTTTCTTGTCACAGCTAAGAAACTATTTGAGCCTCATCTTGGGATTCCTCAACATACTCTTTAAACAAAGTAATTACTGAGGAGTCAGGGCATAGCCTGGTGTTTTGCTGTCATTTATGGCAGAAGAGAATATGCAATGATGTAAAAAGAAGACTCTCAAAGCTTTACTTCATTCACTAGATGAAAGAAGCTACTGTTCAGAACTAATGACAGGCAAAACCTGAAGAAAATTGAATGGGACACTGTACTTTGATCTAAATTTCTGTATTTTAGAAAATTAAGTTAATCTGATAGCATTGTGGAGAACATCCTGACAAGTAACTTCATTGTTAATGTGAATTGATGACTTATTTTAGGTCTAATTAGGTCTACTTATTAAAGCACTTTAGGAGTTGACTTCACTGGTGTACTATGTGATTTTTGTTAATTACTGAATATTTTTTAATATTTGGGGGTCTTTTATCAAAGTTCAAGTAATAATGGTATATATACCATGGAACATATAGATACTAATACTTATAGTTTTTCCATTTTTTAGCTTATCCGGAATCTAGTGCCAAAGGAGAAATATGACAAAAATGATGTTATTTTAGAGGTGACATCTGGAAGAACTACTGGAGGTCAGTAATTTTCTTAATAAATAGTCCATGAAATAATCTAAATTTTACTTTGATTAGACACACTGTCACTTTAAACATTTCACTTTTGAAGTAGTTAACAGTTTCCTAAGGGGCCTAATTAAGACTGGTTCTCTTGGAAATAATTGCTGACTGAATATTTTTTGTATTTTGTTTTAGGTGATATTTGCCAACAATTTACTCGTGAAATATTTGACATGTACCAAAATTATTCAGGCTATAAACACTGGAAATTTGAACTTCTGAATTATACACCTGCTGATTATGGTAAGTGTATTTGAGGATTTGTCCATAGATGATGCTGGAAATTCTTTTTCCTCTAAATTTGATTATATTCATGTTGTCCTATATTCTGATTTTAATTTTGTTGTTTAAAACATTTTTGTCTTTATTGATTTTGAGAGAGGAAAAAAGAGGGAAGAGGAGAGAAGAGAGAAACATTGACTTCTGTTCACTCATTGGTTGTTTCTTGTATGTCCTCTGACCAGATATGGGACCCTTAACCTTGGTGTGTGTAGTGGGATGACACTCTAACCCACTGAGCTACCCAGCCAGGGCTGTCCCATTTTTTTAAAACATTTGACCTACATCTGCTAAATACTGTGACATAGGTTCATCAGTCACAGTGGCTTACTATAGTAGAGTTTTTAACTGGGAGAAAGGAGTGGGAGGGATTGCATCCACTGATAGAGCTTGAAAAATCTAACATTGTTCTTTTGGTTTGCACTAGGATGCAAAAGGAAAAAATCCCTGTGCTTTCTGCCTGTCTTTGTGGCAGCCCAGATTGAATAGGGGACTACATCTGCCGCAGAAAAAAAAAATGAGTGGGAGGGAGGGAGATATCCTCATAGGAAGGAATATCTAAGTAAGAGAAAATGTCCAGAATAGGTATGTACCTTGCCTGGAAAGCATTGCTTTGTTGTTCAAAGATATAGTAAGGTTGTTACTCAGAAGAACTTTATCTAATTAGAAGATTTATCAGACTAAGTGGCTAATGATTTATCAAATTTTTATGGGAATATAGAAAAGTTAACTTCTCTTTATTTTCAAAAAGCTTCCATTTAGTTGAGCTGGTAAGAGCTTAATACAACATAAACAATAACAATGCAAGTCTTTAAACTTGCAAGTATGTTAACTCTGTTAAATCATATCTTCTGGTAATAATTTTTTTTCATGCTTTTAATTTCTCTGGAAGTAGTTTTCTGCTTGGTTTCACAGTGATACACTGTGGTAGACAGAGGATTATGAATAATGAACCACAAACTATCAAAGTGGAGAAAGAAGATTAATGCAAGTTAAATAATCTAGGGAAATGAAAACCAGTATACAGCATGTTGTGCTTGGTATAGATTTTATTTTATTTTCCTTTTTTAAAAATTATATTTTATTAATTATGCCATTACTCTTCTCCCAGTTTTTCTCTCTTTGCTCCCTTCCACCAAGCATCCCCCACTCCCTCAGGCAGCCTCCACACCATTGGTCATGTCTGTGGTTCATGCTCAGAAGTTCTTTGACTGCTACTCCATTTTCCATATTGTACTTTACCTCCCCAAGGCTATTCTGTAAATACCTACAGGTACTTCTTAATCCCCTTATCTGTTCTCCTGTTCCCCCACATTCCCCTCCCATCTGACAATCATCAAAATGCTCTCTGTATCCATGATTCTGTCTCTGTTCTCCTTATTTGCTTAGTTTGTTATTTTTTTATTCAGTTCACAGTTGTTCACAGGTATGTGTTTATTGCCATTTTATTGTTTCTAGTTTTGATCGTTTTCTGTTTCTTAAATAAGTCTCTTTAACATTTCATGTAGTAATAGTTTCGTGATCATGAGCTCCTTTAGTTTTTCTTGTTCGGGAAGCTCTTTATGTGCCCTTCCATTCTAAATTATATCTTTGCTGGGTGGCAAAGTCTTGGCTGTAGATCCCTGCTTTATCTTTAACCTTCAGCATTTTAGTTATGATATGTCTTGTAGTGGGCCTCTTTGCATTCATCTTGTTTGGGTGTCTTTGTGTTTACTGGTGGACTTGCATGTCTATTTCCTTCACCAAAGTAGGGAAGTTTTCCTTCACTATTTTTTCAAATAGATTTCCAGTTTCTTGCTCTTACTCTTCTCCTCCTTGCACCCCTATGATGTGAATGTTGGAATGTTTGAAGTTGTCCCAGAGGCTGCTAACACTATCCTTGATTTTTGGATTTTTTTTCCTTTTTCTGATTGGTTGTTTTTTGTTTCCTTATGTTCCAAATTATTGATCTGATAATTGGCTCCATCCACTCTACTGTTGTTTCCTAGTAAATTGTCCTTTATTGCAATTAGTGTGTCCTTCATTTCTGACTGAATCTTTTTTATGCTGTTGAAGTTCTCACTAAGTTCCTTGAGCACCCTTATAACCAGTGTTTGGAACCCTGCATCTGATAGATTGCTTGTCTCCATTTCCTTTAGCTCTTTTTCTGGAGTTCACATCTGTTCTTTCATTTGGGCTATATTTGTCTCCTTGTTTTGGTAGCTTCCCTGTGTTTGTTTCTGTGTATTAGGTAGAGTTGCTTTGACTCTATGTCTTGGTAGTGTGGCCTAACATAGTAGGTGACCTGTAGGGTACAGTGGCACTGTCTCCCATAACACCTAAGCTGTGTGGTCGAGTTGTACCCTTTGTGTGAGCTTAGTACACCCTCCTCTTGTAGAGGAGTCTTGGTGCTGTTGGCAGGTCAATTAGAGGAATTTGTCTAGGCCAGTCAGCTGCAAGGATTGGCTGGGACCATTGACTATCAGCCTCTGCCTTTCATGTAGGATCAGCTGTGCAGGGGCAGGGTGGTGGTGCTCCAGTGTGTCTGTAGCTGTACACTGGATGCTTAGACTCTGGGGTTTCCTGAGTGGTGCAGACCAACGTCAGCCCCTAGCTGTGTTTTGCCTGGGGCCATTCTACTGAGCTGTAAAGCAATCTGAGTTGGCTGCTACTTGTGCTGTGCTTGGAGATTCCCAGGCAAAGCCAAGCTGTGAATCTAGGCTGGCTGCTGCTAGTGCTGAGCTTGGGGCCATGTAGCAAGAGGTACAGGGCTGGAAGGCTCACTGAGGCCAGCTGTTGCTTGTTTGAGAGGATTTAGGAAGTTGTGAAGCATGAGCCAAGATCAGCTATTTATATGTAAAAGTTTAGGTTAACAGTGTGGTGGGCCTGTATGTTGGGTAGGGTTATAGTGTTAGCCAGGTTAATGGAATCTCAGATATGGCACCTACCTGTGGTAGGTGCCATATCTGAGATTCCATTAACCTGGCTGTATGGCTCTGTGGGGAGGAGGGTTCAGAAAGGGGCAATGGCCTGACTTTCTGTCTGGGAGAAAGCTATCCCCCTGCTCCCACCTTGATGCCAGACACGTCAGTTCTTCCTCATGCTGATGGTTCCTTTCAAGCTGCTACCCCATGCTGGAGCTCAGAAGGAGTGAGTCTGAGTAAGTCTATGTATGGGTTCTTTAAGAGGAACTGCCAGAATTTTCTTCCACTGACTCAATTCCTGTTGATTTTTGCAGCCAGAAGTTGCAGGGATCAATTTTTCTGGCACTGGAACCCTGGGCTGGAGGTGGGGCTGGGACCATTTGCTTCTAAATATCCCCCCTGAATTTCTATCCATCACACGTGGATTTGGGACCAGACCTTTCTGCCTGTACCTAGTAGTCTGGATAGATATGGTTTCTTTAATTCCATAGTTGTCAGATTTCCATTCAACTTGATTTCTGGTAGTTCTCAGTAATGGTTGGTCTATAGTTGTAATTTTTTTTTTGCTTGCAAATCTGTTTTTCTTTAATTGTTACTATTTATTTTTTTCATTTTTTTATTGATTATGCCATTACAGTTGTTCTATTCCCCCCCCTCCGTTCCCCTCCACCCTGCACACCCCTCCCCCACCATTCCCCCCCTCTTTAGTTCATGAATACATGTCTCAAGTTCTTTAGATTCTATATTTCCCCTACTATTCTTACCCTTCCCCCATCTATTTTCTATCTACTGTCTATGCTACATATTTTCTGTACCTTCTCCCCCCTTCTCCTCCTCCCACTCCCCTGTTGCTAACCCTCCATGTGATCTTCATGTCTATGGTTCACTCCTGATCTAGCTGTCCTCTTAATTTGCTTTTGTTTTAGGGGGGGTTGTTGATAACTGTGAGTTTGCTATCCTTTCACTGTTCATCTTTTTTATCTTCTTTTTCTTAGGTAAATCCCTTTAACATTTCATGTAATAAGGGCTTGGTGATGATGAACTCCTTGAATTTGGTCTTATCTGAGAAGCACTTTATCTGTCCTTCCATTCTAAATGAAACCTGCTGGATAGAGCAATCTTGGTTGTAGGTCTTTGGTTTTCATGACTTGGAATACCTCTTTCCAGCCCCTTCTTGCCTGTAAGGTCTCTTTTAAGAAATCCGCTGACAGTCTGATGGGAACTCCTGTGTAGGTGACTGTCCCCTTATCTCTTGCTGCTTCTAGGATTCTCTCCTTCATTTTAATCTTGGCTAATATAATGATGATGTGCCTTGGTGTGTTCCTTCTTGGGTCTACCTTCTTTGGGACTCTGAGCTTCCTGGATTTCCTGGAAGTCTATTTCCTTTGCCATATTGGGGAAGTTCTTTATTATTTGTTCAAATAAGTTTTCCACTTGCTCTTTCTCTTCCCCTTTTGGTAGCCCTATAATTCAGATGTTGGAGTGTTTAAAGATGTCCTGGAGGTTCCTAAGCCTCTCCTCATTTTTTTGAATTCTTGTTTCTTCATATTTTTCTGTGTGGGCATTTTTTTCTTCCTCTGGACCACTCCCTTGATTTGAGTCCCAGTTTCCTTTCCATTACTATTGGTTTCCTGTGCATTTCCCTTCATTTCAATTAGTTTAGCCTTCATATGTTCCTCTAATTTGTGAGTAAAATCAACCAGTTCTGTGAGCATCCTGATCACCAGTGTTTTGAACTGTGCATCTGAAAGTTTGGCTATTTCTTCATCACTTAGATTTATTGGCTCTGGGGCTCTGAATTGTTCTTGAGCCATGTTTTTATCTGTTCGGGCCTGTTAACGTATGAGGAGTGGAGCCTTAGTTGTTTACCAGGAAGGGGCCACCCAGGTTGCTGGTTTGTGATGCTGTATGTGGGAGTGGAGTCAGAGAGGAAGCAATGGCGGTCCTCTCCCCTCGCCCAGTCCGCCTCACCACTCACCCCCACCTGTTTATCTGAGCACAAATGCGCCGGGACCTGCGCAGTCTGTCTCAACGCTCACCTCTTCACTGGTTTATTTGCACGCAAATGCTTGACCGACCACAGACAGCCAGCTGTGCCTCTTCCCTGTGTCCGCCCGTAGCTAGCCCGCACCTGGGATCTGAGCCCTCGGCTGCCTGTGCACTGCCCCGGTTGGGGTTCTTTTTTGCCCAGCCTTCTCCGCTGTTCCCTTTGCCCCTCTCACCGGTTTAGCTGAGCATTTCATTGTTTCCGGACTCCGTATTGTCATTTTTCTGTGTGGTTTGGTTGCGTTTATTGTTGTTAAAACTTTGTTGTTTTTAGATTTGGTTGTGCAGGACCCAAGGTGTTTCCACCTACGCCTCCATCTTGGCGGAAGTCCACCTATAGTTGTAATTTTGATATGGTTGTGTAAGTAGGTGGGCCGTGTTTACCTATGCCATCATCTTTGGTATAGAGTTTAAATACAGCTAGTGAGAGCAGAGGGAATGGACAACCTGAGCTGTAGCATGGTGGTGGGAAAGATCTTGGTGTATGAGTGGAACAGTGAGTAAGCCAACTACTCCGGACATATTTGTGAAGGGAAGTAATAGGAAATAGATTTGAACATCTGTGAAAGCTGAATAGGCCTTTATTGTTAGGGAATAGAAAGCTATTGAAGCCCTGGCTGGCATGGCTCAGTGGATTGAGTGCTGGACTGTGAAGCAAAGGGTCTCCGGTTCGATTCCCAGTCAGGGCACATGCCTGGGTTGTGGGCTGGGTCCCTGGTTGGGGGCACACAAGAGGCAGCCACATATTGATGTTTCCCTCCCTCTCTTTCTCCTCTGCCTTCCCATCTCTCTAAAAATAAAGTAAAATAAAATCTTTAAAATAAAAAGAAAGAAAGCTGTTGAAGATTTTATTAAAAGAATTTGACTTGATAAATACACATTTTAAGAACATTTTGGTTCTAGCCACTGTGGCTCAGTTGGTTGGGTGTTCTCCCACAAACCAAAAGGTGGTCAACAGTTCTATTCTGATCAGGGAACATACCTGGGTTGTGGATTCGTCCGTAGTCAGGGCTTACAAAGGGCAGCTGATTGATATTCCTTTCTCACATCAATGTTTCTCTCCCTCCTTTCTGCTCTAAAATCAATAAGAATGTCCTCAGGTAAAGTGTAAGAAAAAAAGATTATTTTGACACAATCAGAGAATGGATTGAGAGCCCTGGCTAATGTGGCTCAGTGGATTGTCAGCCTGCAAACCAAAAGGTCACCTGTTTGATTTCCAGTCGGCACACCTCTGTGTTGCAGGCCAGGTCTACAGTTGAGGGTGTGTGAGAGGCAACCAACCACATGATCTCTCCCTCTCTCCCTCCCTTCCCCTTTCTTTAAAAATAAGTAAATAAATAAATATTTTTTAAAAAGAGTAAAATACTCTATTAAATCAGTTATTGATGCACTAGTTTCTCAAATACAATGTCAGACATCCCACTACTTTTATGTTGCCTCTTTTCTTTTACTTTTATAATAAAAAAAGTTAAAGAATAGATTTTACAGGTTATATTTAAAGCAGACTGCAGAGAGGTTATAACTTGGAGTAGGGGGACATGAGGCACCTTCAAGGGAAGAACAGGGAAAATTTGGTAACTGATCGAATACAAGAAGGGGTATTGCTTGCCTGCTGTGTCCTCTATGCAGTGTAGGTTGTTTGATGTGTCCTGTGAGAGAGATATTATTAATCATATTTTACAGATGAAGATCTAGGCTCAGAGAGTAGGCAACTAATCCAGTATCACACAATACGTAATGGCAATCCTGGGATTAAATTTAAGTCTGTCTGATCCAGAGCCACACTACATCTGGCTAATCTCTTCTGACATAAAGGAGATGAGCCACAAGGATTCTAATCTTTCCATCTAGCAAGACTGTGACACTCATATGCTACTGAATGGATAGAAGTTGAAAGGCAGAGCCAGCCCTTGTGGGAAGAATAATGATAACTGGTTTTTGAATTATTAAGTTTGTGTTTATACTAAGCATTTATTTAGAAACATCCAGTAAATTGTAAAGTTGTATAAGCAGAGCTTTAGTGAGAGAACAGAATTGAGGAGATTTTTTATAGCTGTTAGCACAGAGATAATGTCTGATACCGAAAGAAAAAGAGAGGGAGAGTCCATGGAGAGAGAAAAACATCCAGGGCACCAAACCTTGCAGAATGTCCACATTTAGAAACATAGACTAGTTGACAAAAGAAAAGGAGTCGATTAAGCAGAAAAAGGATGAAGATGGCATAATATTATGTAAGCGGAGAGAGTTTCAAGAAAAATGTAGCATTATAAAAGACAGAATAGTGGGAAATGTCATCAGTGACCTCTGAGATGTATATTTTGAATCCAGCTTTCAAGAATGAAAGGGAGATGCATGGAACAGCAGGGAGACTGAGTTTCAAGTGTGCAGAGCAGGCTAAACTGTGGGTGAGGAACCTTTCTTTTAGATACACTGACTCACTGACAAAATAATTTTAAAAAATAAAATGAAACTTTCAAAACTATTTTTAAATATTTTACTCATACCTTTATAATTAAAGACTAGGAATAAAGCTCTACTGAAATTAGAAAATAATTTTTTAAAATCAATTTATTTATTGTAATTAGAAGAAAATGATGCAGATAGAAAAAGACTAAAATAGAACGAGGGGGGAAAGCACTCGCCTTTAAAATATATAAAATTACTTATGTCTGTGTATATCTATATAAAGTTGTTATTTAATTTACATAGAGATGAGTTCTACAGAGATATACACGGAGACATAAGCTGTGTGAGAGGAGACACCTCCATGCAAAACTTCATATATCAAGCGACTTAAAGTCTTATAGGTTTGTCACTTTTGGTACAAATAGGGACAGTATTCAACCATTACATAAATATTCCAAAGTAGATGATTACCAGATAGTCTTGGTGCAAGCAGTGGAGGGTGATACTCTTGATATGCAGTACAGATCCAATGGTGTTACTCTCTATACCTGGTATCTAATGAATTGAAATGTTTTAAAGTTAAAGGAATTCTATGGCATGTATTACATTATCTCCTCTCCTCCAAAAGATTAATGTTTATAATTACGTTTTGTTATTGACACTCTTTTAAGGCTATCAGCAAATTTGTCCTTCTCTCTGGAGGGAGACATTATCTCCAAAGCTTTTCACTATACAAACACCCTTGAAAAGATTTTCCGGAACAAAGGGGCAGGCAGTGCCTCATTTGCAAGATTTGCAGAAACAAAAGACTGATAGAGAATTGTCTCCCAACACCAGTATGAACTCATGAGGTATTTCCTATCTCTGTCCACTGAAAAGACCTAGAAACAGTGACCAGTCCAGTTGCAGTGAACGTCCCTAGCAACCAAACGTGTTCTTGAAATATTATTTCTCTTAGAAAGGAATCAGGGCTTCTTGGAGAAATAGCTGATTCCAGTGTGGGTCAAGAAGTATTCAAGATATTCATGGAACATCTTGTTATACCATTGCAAGAGCCATGTCCAAAGAACACAAAACTTAATTTAGAGAGGCTCCCACTGGCCAAAGATGGGAAAAGTAGAGTTTCAATAATAAATAATTGATTTAAACATATTGGATGTGTTACCTTGAGTTCATAATGATATTTTTAAAAAATATCATTGGTCAGAGGATTAAAAGGACCTTAATTCAGCCCTGGCTGGTGTGGCTCAGTGGTTGAGTGCTGGCCTGTGAGTCAAAGGGTCACTGGTTCAGTTCCCAGTGAGGGCACCTGCCTGGGTTGTGCCAGCACCCCAGTAAGTGACGTGGGAGAGGCAACCGCATATTGATGTCTCTCTCCCTCTGTTTCTCCCTCCCTTCCTCTCTCTAAAAAATAAATAAATAAAATCTTGAAAAACAATAAAGGACCTTTATTATATTGACCAAAAAAAAGGTATTGGTATGTTAGTAAAACTGGTAAATAAACAGGATCAAGCATTAGAGGAAATGTCTCTTTATAAATATATTTTAATTAAAACAGAAATGATAGAATTAGACTGTCACCATTTTACAACCCCATGAAACAGTAAGTATCAAAGGCTATCAAGACCATAAAAAGAGAGACAACCAGACTTACCAAGGAGCTCAAGCTAGTGTCTGATCCAGTCTTTGGATATAGCTGCCAACTGCAGTCAATAGAGAGGGCAGCAGAACAGGTGGAATTTTTCCAAGAGTATGCAGTCAACAAAAATCAGACTGAGAAATTCTACAGGTCAACAGTCCAGATTCCTCAACAGATAATTTGTAGAAAACAAAAGAGATGGATGGAGAACCTTTAGATTAAGGGATTTACAAGACGAAATCAGCCCTGGCCAGAGTGGCTCAGTTGGGTGTTGTTCTGCAGTCTGAATGGTCATGGGTTTGATTCCTGGGTGGGCACATGCTAGGGTTGCAGTTCATCCATAGTTGGGGCACCTGGGGGGGCAACTGATCCATGTTTTTCTCCCTCCCTTTTTCTCTCTCTAAAATCAAAGAACATGTCTTTGGTCGATGATAAAAAAAAGAATTTAAAAGACGTAATCAGCTTTTTTAAATGGACAAGACTAACTAGTACTTAAGGCAGCACATTTAGGTAATACAATTGTTTTTTTAAAAAGGAATAAATCTCAGAATAATGATTATGCATGAGAAACAGAGGAGATTGTAACTGGGAAGAGGTATATGGGAGGGCTTTCAAGGTGACTGACAAAGTTCTTTCTTTTGATCTTGTGGTCATTAAGCTATATGTTTGATTCATATGGCTTTCTATATCTGTATATTATTGCATAATAAAAACATTTTTTAAAATGTATTTGATAAGAAGCTAGCTTAGGCATTAACATCCTTTTGTGATAATCTTCCCACTCAACAGAGCAAAGCTAGAGCTACATTTCAGTAGATCCTCGAAAACTTGGGAGGACCTTTCCAGTTGTTCATCATTATCCAAATGCTATGTAATTAAGCATGCTTTTATTTATGGCACCATATAGCCCAAAATGGGATCGGATAGTTCAAGCAGAAAATGTCCTAATATTATTTTCTTATAGTCTTTTTATAAAAGTAAAATTTATTATAGAAAATTTAGAAACATAAAAAGTAAAATAAAAATCTGCTGTTATTCTGTTTCTAGGGATAACCATACATATTTTGTTATGTTTCCTTTTATTTATTACTCCATTTACATTTGGAAAATATGGTTTTGTACCTACTTTATGTTCTTATCTCAGTCTTTAGTTCATGTTCAGACCTTAGATTACAACATTTAAGATCTTTATACTTTTCAAATTAGAATTCATTAATAGCTTTGGATATTTTTTCCTAGGTGGGCTACATCACGCAGCTGCCCGAATTGCTGGTGACAATGTCTATAAGCATTTGAAGTATGAAGGTGGGATTCACCGAGTTCAGCGAATCCCTGAGGTGGGCCTGTCGTCAAGGATGCAGCGTATTCACACGGGAACAATGTCGGTTATTGTCCTCCCTCAACCAGATGAGGTAAAGTCACCAGGAGACATTGAAACTTACTTCTTTGTAAATGGGTATTATGCTAAAAAGCATTAGCTTCTTGGAAATTATGTGATTTTTAGGATTATAGATTGAATTCAGCAGTCACTTTTGGATTTTCCGAGTAAATCCTTTTCCAGGTAAAGTTGCCTATCTTATCCCTGACCAAAATGTTTTGTTTTGTTCTAAATAGAAGTCACTTCTCGTAAAACAAAACCCACAAAGCTTTTTAAATGTTGTTGCCTAAGTTTTATCTTAAGAAAAAAATGAATTCCACAGATAATATTTTGAAGGCAGTGATATGTCTATATAGGGGTAAATGGCTTATTGGTTGAATATATTCATATTCCCATATTTTTAATTCCTAACTTTTAAAGAAAATTTATAGTAAATGTATAGAAAATGGAAAAAATAGCACACTGAAAACTTTTATAACCTTCACCTGGAGTCAGTTGTTCACATTTTGCCACATTTTCTTTATTCCTATGTATGTATATATACACACACATGTATGTATGCATATATCCTTTATACATAGTAGACACTATTGGGCCTTTAACTCCCTCCAAATCTTTAACTTAAATGTCCTAAAAATAGGAATGCTCTTATATAAGCTCAATACCATTACCTATGAAAATTACACATATTTCTGTAATATTATTGTCTAGAAAAAAACTCCTATGTATTTTGTCTATTCACAGAATACCTGTACTTCAAACATGTGTTTTATTCTTCCCATCAAACAATTCACCAGTTCTCTACAGACACCAAGTGGGTGTCCTAAAATTTAGTTAAGATTTTCTGCTATTTACGTGGAGTTAGCATCAGATCTCACAGGCTAAAGGCTCAATCCACAAGACTGCCTCCCTTCTTCCTTCAGAGGCCGGTAGCAAGCCCAGGTGTTACTTATGCTTCTGACCAGCTGGTTATATAAATTGGAAGGTTCCTACAACCCCTCCTTGGGTTTGAATAATTTGCTAGAGTGATTCATAGAACTCAGTTCACTTAAGAGATTTCTAGTTTATTACAAAGGATACTCATAAGAAATACTCAAATGGAGGAGAAGCCTGGGGCAAAGTACATGGGAAATGCTGCGGAGCTTCATACCCTCTCCAGGCATGTGACTGTCTGGCACCACCACAAATTCCCCAACCCGGAAGCTCTCTGAATCCTATAATTTGGGAGGCATCAATATGTAGTCATGATTGATTATATAATTGGGGGTTAATTCAGTCTCCAGCCCCTCTCTCCTCCCTGGTAATGGGGGAGGGAGGCGGTGAAAGTTTTAACCGTCTTAATCACATGGTTGGTTCCCCTGGCAATCAGCCCCCATCCTATGTAACCAAGGGCAGCAGTTTTTTTTTCATCTCGTGACACACATGAACTAATCACTAAAATTTTGTCACGTACCACCTCCTACCCCCCAAAAAACAGGTGTAATTTTGATTTATTCACACTGACAGCTACTGTTGTGTTGGCTGCTGTCCCTGTTTTATCTGACAGTTTAAGTGAAAAGAGGTTGGTGCCCCTAATTAATCAGGTATTACAGGCTTTTAAATTTTTTGAGGCAAACAAGTTGAAAATAACTGATCTAGGAGCTTTCCAATAATTACATTAACATAAACTCAGGTTGAAAGGGCTTGTTATGAATAACAAAAGGACAGCCATATCACAGATAAGAAATTCCGAGGGTTTTAGGAGTTCTTTTGCCAGGCATTGGGCAAAGACCAAGTATATATTTCTTATTAAAAATCACAATGTCACAGTTGTCTAATATCTACTCCATATAGTTTTCCCAAGTCATATTAAAAGTAATTTTGCAGTTTTTTTTAAAACCAGGATCCTGACTTACGGCCAAGATGGAGGCGTAGGTAGATACACTGTGCCTCCTCCAGCAACCAAAAGAAGGACAACAACAAATTTAAAAATAAAACACAACCAGAACTGCCAGAAAATCAAGCTGTATGGAAGTCTGAAAACCAAGAAGTTAAGGAAGAAACATTCATCCAGACTGGTAGGACGGGCAGATAGGCAGTTGGTGTGGAGAGGACTTGAGGCAAGG
Source organism: Artibeus jamaicensis (assembly GCF_021234435.1). Taxonomy (NCBI): domain Eukaryota; kingdom Metazoa; phylum Chordata; class Mammalia; order Chiroptera; family Phyllostomidae; genus Artibeus; species Artibeus jamaicensis. The sequence goes on from NW_026521822.1 coordinate 7,127,344, forward strand.
CGGCAGTTGGAGGACCTAGGCTGGACAGTGGCTGGCAGACCAAGCAGTTCCATATTTTCGTGTGGACAAACCAGGAGGAACAAGTGGGGAGCAAGACAGGCCAAGCAACCCAGGGTTCCAGCCCAGAGAAATAAAGCCTCAAAACCTCTGACTGGAAAAACGTATGGGTGTCGTGGCGGCAGGAGAAACTCCCAGCCTCAAAAAAGAGTTTGTTGGAGGAGCCCAGGGATCCTAGAAGATATATACACCAACCCTCCCGGAATCAGCACCAGAAGGGCTCAATTTGCCTGTGGGTGGCAGAAGAAGTGACTGAAAGCCAGCTGAAAGCTGAGCAAGCAGCACTGTTCCTTCTCAGACCTCTCCGCCACATACAGCGTCACAACGCAGCAAGGTGGGTTGCCCCACCCTGGCCAGTACCTAGGGCTCCACCCCTTACTATGTAACAAGCATGCCAAGACAAAAAAATGGCCTAAACGAAAGAACAGATCAGAGCTCCAGAAAAATACAACTAAGCGATGAAGAGATAGCCAGCCTATCAGATGCACAGTTCAAAGCACTGGTAATCAGGATGCTCACAGAAATGGTTGAGTATGGCTGCAAAATAGAGGAAAAAGTGAAGGCTATGAAAATTGAAATAAAGGAAAATGTACAGGGAACCAACAGTGATGGGAGGGAAACTGGGACTCAAATCAATGGTTTGGAGCAGAAGGAAGAAATAAGCATTCAACCAGAACAGAATGAAGAAATAAGAATTAAAAAAAAATGAGGGGAGGCTTAGGAACCTCCTGGACAACCTTAAATGTTCCAACATCCAAATCATAGGGGTGCCACAAGCAGAAGAAGGAGCAAGAAATTGAAAACGTATTTGAAAAAATAATGAAGGAGTTCCCTAATCTGGCAATGGAAAATAGACTTCCAGGAAGTCCAGGAAGCTCAGTCCCGAAGAAGTTGGACCCAAGGAAACATACACTAAGATATATCATAATTACATTACTTAAGATTAAAGCTAAGGAGAGGACCTTAAAAGCAACAAGAGAAAAGGAGACCTACAAAGGAGTTCCCATCAGACTGTCAGCAGATTTCTCCAAAGATACCTTGCAAGCAAGAAGGGGCTGGAAAGAAGTATTCAAAGTCATGAAATTATAGACTTACAGATTTGTTTTTTAAATTTAGTGATTTATAATCATTGTTTCTGATGTTCACATTGTCCCAGGTTTAGCCACTAGCAGCCTTCAAAAGAGTAACACTTTTGAAATGACCCTATCAGTCTTTGAGTATATCTTTCCTTTCTGGTATAATTACAAATACCAGGCCCACCTTATACTCCTCTGCCTCTGACTTGAGGTCAGACTTCATTCCTTTTAGTGGGGAATGGACCTAGAAATCAAGATCTGGGTGTGTGCTTACATCTAGACTCTTCAGTGGACAGAGCTAAGAAACGTATGATTTTAAATCACAGGTTTATTTAATTATTAGCAATTCAATTTAACAGGGAGCTTTGCTTCCTCACCTTGAATTTAGTATCTCTTCCCACTCAGAGTAAAAATCTTGTTTTTTAATTAACATGTTTACTTTTTCCTTTATTATACAACATATATAAAATAGTTTTAAAATTATTCAGTAAATTGCAAAGTAAAATAATCTACAAAAAAAGCGTAGTCAGAATACTATGTTGAAAGATAATCTGAAATAATGTTTTTCTGTATGGTTATACTATTATTATGGTAAATATTTTGGTTCATTTGTTTCTGTTTATATGTAATTTTAAGATTTAATCTTTCATTTTTTAAATTTACTTAAATTTTATTTATTTACCTCATTTTATTTTTGCTATATATAAGCATTTACATGATTCAGAAATCAAAACCATACAGTTGTCTTGCTTCCCTCTTTATTCTTCCAATTCCATTTCCACCTCTTTGTTTGTTGCCTTCATGATATTAAAAATTAAACTCACTTAGAGAAGTTTTATTTTTCTAAAAGAACAAGGTCTTATTCCCTTAATTGACATTAAAAATTTTTATATACTATTAAGTCACTGTTTCTATATTCAGAATTTCCCTAAAGTCAGTAGGTAGTTTCTGTAACATTTGGGAGAATATCACAATATAATATCTACATACTTGGTATGTAACTACTTCATGTACTGTAATCACAAAAAATAAGACATTACTCTTCCTCTCTTTAGTGTGTGTTTATTTAGGTACCCAACACTGGTATATATTAACAAAGTCTATATACTGTATTTTTTGAACTATAAGACACATTTCCCCCCCAAATTTGGGAGGAATAATGGTTGTTAATGCTGCTATTGAGTTCTGTTTACATTACATTGGTGAAATATTATGTTATTTATGTTTTATAATATTTTACCACATTTTTTGCTTCAAAAAATTTTTCCCCTATTTTTCTCTAAAACCTCGGTGCATCTTATGGTCTAAAAAATACAGTAATCTTTTTCTTCACAATATTGTACTCTCTATAGAGGAAATAAAAGAACAACCAACTAAGCCGTATATTAGATTGTAACCTTGACCTTCTGTTAATGTACTTTTCAAAGAGAAAAGTCACACTTACTCTCTGTCAAACAAGTGATAAATGTGGAACAGAATGTTAAATCTCCCCTCAAAAACAGCATATTTTTTTGACTTATGGATGGGTATGGGTGAATACATATGAGGTCTGTCCAGAAAAAGTCCAACTGTTGTTAATATGAGAATGGTTTTCATGGTATCTGTGTAACCTGGCAGCCAGGGAGAGTAGACTGGAATGTGCATGTATGACCAGTGACTTCACTGTACTAGTCAGTGGGGGCAATAGACCCTTTTGAGTGAGCATATGTACCTTGTGGCTGTTGCATTCAAAATGACTGAGCAAGTAGAGCAACGAATCTGCATCACATTTTGTGTTAAGCTTGAACATTCCTCTGCAGAAATTATTCAGATGATTCAGAAGGCTGCAGCTATGGGCAACTGGTGATTGGTAGCTTCACCAGAACAACGTGCCTGCTTATGCATCACACCTCATGCAGAGTTTTTTTGAGAAACATCAAATCACCCACATGACTCATCCTCTTAACAGCCCAGATTTGGCACCCTGTGACTTCTGGCTTTTCCCAAGACTAAAATCACCTTTGAAAGGGAAGAGATTTCAGACCATTGATGAGATTCAGGAAAATACAGTGGGGCAGCTGATGGTGATTGGGAGAACTGTGTGAGGTCTCAAGGTGTCTACTTTGAAGGGGCTTGAAGCATCATTGTCTTACATGTACTGTTTTTTGTTTCTTGTATCTTCTTCAATAAATGTCTTCGTTTTTTCATACCTACATGCCTGGAAAGCTTGGACAGACCTTGTATATCTCCAAAATTAAGGTATTGGTAGGGCTGTGCTCCCTACAAAGCTTTAGGGGAGAATCTTCTCTTGTACCTTCTTGCTTCTGGTCCTTGTGTTGAAGCTGTATAACTCCAGTTTCTGCCTCTCAATTCAGGTTCTGTCTCCTCTAGGTGTCTTTTCTAAGGACACATTATTGGATTTAGGGCCTATCTAAATAATTCAGGATGATCTCATCTTAACTCAATCACATGTATAAAGGCCCTTTTTTCAAGTAAGATTCCAGTGTTTAGAATATGAACATATTACTTGGGTACCTCCATTCAGCCCAACAATTAATGTACATGTGCACACACACAGATACTCAATTCTCATTCTTCATAGTTTGTTCTATAAAGTCACAGTGAACACTGACTTAGCAAATACTGAACCATTTCTCCTAGGGGAAATATATGTAGCCCATATAGATTATAACCTTAAATCCTAAAAACAACCCATCCTGGTAGTCTATTTATTATATAAAATGCAAAATGAGGTTCAGAGTGACTCTCCTGAGTCCACCTCACTAACAGGTCCCAGAGTTAGGATTCAAACCATGTTCAACTAGTCCCAGAGTTGGAGCTTCTTGTGCCACACTGCCCTTTTCCCTTCTTGTCTTCATCCTCTGGTCATACTAAAATAAGAAAGTAGAGTCTCATCATTTTGTTTGTCCTCAGCTGAGAATATACACACATAAAAGCAACTTGAACTTTTTGCTGCATGTGCATGTCTTCTAAAGACTGTGAAAGTGCTATAATAATTGATTTTGGGGAGCAAATAAATTTTAGTGAGTAGGTGAATTTTCAAATACAGGATCAGGAAATAATGAGGATTAGCTTTATATATAGGTACATATATACATACATATATTTAATATATTTTCTGTGTGATGTATCTTGTAGGATGATGGATGATGAAATATGAAAGATTGCATAATGTAGTGACCTCAGAGCATCTTACATCAGTGTTAAAAAAAATAGCATCCATTGAAGTAGGGAGTTTATTTCACCTCTTAGTTTAATAGCTGTGATACAAAGGAATGCAGCTCATTTGAAAAATTGTGAATAAATTTAATAGGAAAGTGATTCATTGAGAGTAGAATTTACTTATGTTATACTTTCTGTTGTAGGTAGATGTGAAAGTGGACCCCAAGGATTTGCGAATAGATACATTTCGGGCCAAAGGAGCAGGAGGCCAGCATGTTAATACAACTGATAGTGCTGTCAGACTTGTCCATGTCCCCACAGGTAAGCAAATCCCTTTGCTTTTGTACTTTTTAAAACTTTTATAACATAAAATAATTTAGCATTTAGAAGGAAAGAGTCCATGTTAGTGTCTCACGCAAACCCTTTAAAAGTGTCTGTTTGGAAAAGGCACCTCTCTAAAAGGAGGCAGGGAATGAGTGAACCTATTCAGAGAAGCTGCTACAGGAGTAAGCAGCCAGAGGCACCCCATCCTAAAAACAAACTTAAAAATAGTATTGAACATGCCACTGTGATGAATCTTTTATCATTTTATAGATTGACTGCTAGTTCCATTAGGCTCTGTTGCATGAACACTGTTACTTATTTTTATTTTTTTATTTTTAATGACTGAAACAAAAAAGATCTAAAACCACAGCTTCTGGAAGAACCATTTGTTCTTGCAAGTCTTGTACTTGTTTTTGAACTTGCCCTTGGCCTCCCATCAGGCCTTACTTTTCAGACAAGAACTCTGAAGATGTCCTTGTCGACAGCAGTTTTGTCCAAAGAGATATCCCCAAGAGGACTTTGTGGGCATGAGTTGATTGTAGTTATAAACTTTTACAAAACACTTGATCTTTGACCTCTTGGCAGTTTTCTTCTTGCCCATGGAGGCTGTTACTTTGTGGGGTTAGGTGGTCAATTCCAGCCACCAGAGCATGGCTGTAAGGCAGTCTGGTGCATTACTTATACATTAATTCTCCCAATGAGCCTATAAGGTAGCAACTATGATTACTCATTTTACTGATGAGAAAATGGAGATTAGATCACCCAGCCCAGGTCACAAGGCTTAGAAGAAGCAAACAGGCCAGATTTAGGCTGGCTCCTCATCACTATATTTAGTTAGTATAACCAGCTATACTAGGTTATACTGGAGATCATTCCTGGTACCTACCCTTGCTCCGGCAGCCATCTGAGTGTAGTGTCTCTCCTTCCTCCTCCTCCGCCTTTCTTCACCTCTTTTTCCTTCTCCCCATCTCTCTCACCTCAGTCGTCATCAATGTTCTTCATGATGACCCCTTTGTGTCCAGAGTAGCATCTGGCCAGGACCAGTACCACCTTCCCAGGTTTCATAAACTTGCCCATTTTGACAGCAGCTGAACACATTTAGATACTGGTTATTTTGGTCCACTGTGAGGTAGTTTTGCAGTCCTTAATGTGGTTTTCAATATTTCTACCATTTTCCAACTTTTTAAAAAATGCATTTTATTGATTATGCTCTTACAGTTGTCCCAATTTTTCCCTTCCCCCCTCCACCTGGTATCCCCATTCCCTCCAGCAATGCCACCCTTACTCATGTCCATGAATCATATATGTAAGTTCTTTGGCCACTCTATTACCTATACTGTTCTTAATTTCCCCCTGTCTGTTTTGTACCTACCAATTTGAGCTTAATCCCTGTACCTTTATCCCCATTGTTGCCCTTTCCCCTCCCAGCTGATAACCATCCAAATGATCTCCATATCCGTGATTCTGTTTCTGTTCTGCTTGTTTGCTTAGTTTGTCATTTGGATTCAGTTATTGATAGTTGTGAATTTATTGCCATTTTAATGTTCATCGTCTTGATCTTTTTTTCCTTATATAATTCCCTTTAGCAATTGGTATAATAATGGCTTGGTGATGATGAATTTCATTAGTTTTATCTCGTCTGGAAAGCACTTTATCTACCCTTCCATTCTAAATGAAAGCTTTGCTGGATAGAGTCATCTTGGATGTATAGGTCCTTGTTTTTCATCACTTTGAATATTTCTTGCCAGCCCCTTCTAGCCTACAAAGTTTCCTTTGAGAAACCAGCTGACAGTCTAATGGGAATTCCTTTGTAGATGACTTTCTGCTTTTCTCTTGCTCCTTTTAAGATTTTCTCTTAATCTTTAACCTTTGGCATTTTAATTATGATTGTCTTAGTGTGGTCCTCTCTGTGTTCATCTCTTTGGGACTCTCTGTGCTTCCTGGACTTCTTTCACCAAATTAGGGAAGTTTTCTTTTATTATTTTTTAAAAATGAGTTTTCAGTTTCTTGCTCTTCCTCTTCTCCTTCTGGCATCCCTATGATTTAGACATTGGAATGTTTAAAGATGGCATAGAGGTTCCTAAGCCTCTCCTCATTTTTTAAAAATTCTTTTTTCATCCTGCTGCTGATTGGATGCTTTTTCCTTCCTTGTGTTCCAAATCATTGATTTCATCTTCGGCTTGATACACTCCACTGTTGGTTCCCTGTAGATTTTTCTTTATTTCACTTAATACAGCCTTCATTTATGCCTGGGTCTTTTTTATACCATCAAAGTACCCAAGTGAGTTCCTAGAGCATCCTGATCACCAGTGTTTTGAACTCTGCATCTGATAGGTTGCTTATCTCCATTTCATTTAGTTCTCTTTTTGGAGTTTTGTTCTGTCCTTTCATTTGGGCCATATTTCTTTGTCACCTCAATTTGACAGCTTCCCTGTGTTTGTTTCTGTGCATTAGGTAGAGCTGCTTTGAATCTCTGTCTTAGTAGTGTGGCCTATTATAGAAAAGCACACCTTTTAAGTTGTATGGCGTGGAGCAAGCTGTGTTACAGCTCTGTTGTTTTGTGTTGGGGAAGGCTCACTGTGGGGAAAATACCTCTGCCTGGCCTCTGGAGTTTTGCCTGGGAGGAAGCTGTCTCCCTGTACTCACACTTCACTTTCTCCCCATATGCCACTAGTACCCTTCCAGCTATTGCCCTGGTGCTGAATCCCAGAGAGGGTGGGTCTGCGTGAGTCCTAATTCTGTTGTGTACCCTTTAAGAGGAGTCTTGTGAGAATTCCGCAGTTTCTTCTACTGCCCCAACCCCCACTTGCTTTTACAGCTAGAATTTATGGCAATTTATCTTCCTGGTGCTGGAACCCTGGGCTGGGTGGTCTGGACTAGGGCTGGGATCCTTTGCTCCCAAGGTATCCCTCCTATTTTTTATCTACCACACATGGATGTGGGACCGCTTGTTTCTGTCTGCATGCTAGTCTGTGTCTCTAAGACTTTCTGCACCTCTCTGCATCTCTCAGCGTATCCACCCCTCCTGCCTGTTGGATGAGTGTGGCTTCTTTAAATCCTTGGTTGTCGGACTTTTACACAGCTCGATTTTCTGACAATTTTGGGTGATATTTGTTTTGTAGTCTAGTTTTATTTTGTGTTATAGTTGTGTACGGAGGCAAAAAGTGTTTACCTATGTCTCCATCTTGACTGGAAGTCTCATTTCTCAGATTTTTTAACTTGCTTTAATCTTTTAAATCTCAGATTTTTTAACTTGCTTTAATCTTTAATCTTTTTTAAAATTCATTTCTACATTATATGTATATGGTTTTAAAAGTCCAATGGTGAAGTCCTATAACAAAAGACAGCAGCTCCCTGGACTTCTTCCTCCCCTCCTTTCTTTCCTTGACCCTAAAATTCTGTTACTCAGACACAACCACTTTAAGCTCTTTTAGCTATTTTTTCTGGTAATCATCTCAGTGTTTCTAAATAATAGTCAGATTTAATTAAGTAATTATAAGATTATATATTGACTAATATAATAGATGAGGATTTTGGCTCTCTCATAATAAATATCTTCCCCTTCCTAATATATTTGTATTTTGGCAAAATTAATCTTTAATGTTTTTATATAAAAAGTAGGTAGATAGTGTTCACTGCTGAGCCAAGTAATGTACTGTGATTTCAATTCCTAAAGTTAATAATTACCTCATTGTTTTTTTTATTTGCTTAGTTGTTATTTTCTTTTGACCCAAAGTCTTCCTATAACTTCCAAAAGCTGTATAAACTGAAGTTAACCCAGTTTTCTTCAGGGCTAATGCTTTTTTATAAAAAAAAAAAAAAAGATTTTATTTATTTGTTTTTAGAGAGAGGGGAAGGACAGGTGAAAAAGAGGGAGAGAAACATTGATTGGTTGCTTCCCATATGGACCCCTCACGGGGGACGAAACCCACAACCTAGGCATGTGCTTGACCAGGAATCAAACCTGCAACCCCTCCACTGTGAGGGATGACACCCAGCGAGGCCACACTGGTCAGGGCACAAGGCTAATGCCTTTTCTTGGATCCCATCTCATCTTTCTTGGTTTATTCCCCAATTTTAGAGAAACTCATATTTAAGTTGCTCCCTAAGAAAAGATGCATGAGATGTAAATATTTTGAGACTTTCAACCTCTGAATACTTTTATTCTCACACTTCATTGATCATGAACACTTGTTGAAAATCATTTTCACTTAGAACATGTAAGGCTTTTATAATTCATCGTATTTGTTACTTTCAGTTTGGAAACTCATGCTATTTTATTTTTTATTGGATTTATTGGGGTGACATTAGTTGATAAAATTATATAGGTTTCAGATGTACAACTCTGTAAGACATCATCTGTATATTGTATTGTGTATTCACCACCCCAAGACAAGTCTCCTTCCATCACCATCTGTCCCCCCTATGCCCTCCTCCACTTCCCCTTCAATCACCATACTGTTGTCTGTGTCTATGAGTTGGGTTTTTTTAATGCTTAGTCTCTTCACCCTTTTCACCCAGACACATAACCGCCCCTTCCCATCTGACAGCTGTCAGTGTATTCTATCTAGAGATCCATGCCCTTTAATTCTGGAAATTTTCTTCAAAATAAATTTTTTCTCACCATTTTTTATCCTCCCCAGAATTTTTATTACTCAGATGTTAGACCTCTAAAATTTATTGTTTGATTTTCTTTTTTCTTCATACATCATGTATCCCGTTGTTTTAATTTTTTTTAGACTTTTATTCTCTGAACTGTCTCTTTTTCATAGCACCTTTTTGTTATCTTGTTGATGCATTTTTCTTACTTTATTGCCCAAGTGTACAGGGTCTGGCACAAATAACACCCTTTTTTTTTTATTATAAAACCTTTTATTACAAAATCATGAGCATGTAATTCTGTAACATAACAATATCACACTCAAGCACACCATACCACATTTTAGGCGAAATGTTCAAATTAAAAGTATAAATTATTATACCCGTATTTTTACCCTACCAACCATACTCAAGTAAGCATTACTTCTGCCAGACTCTGTATTAATTTTAGTTTCCTTGAAGTTTTTTTCTGCTTACTGCAGTGTCTCCATTTCCTCTGAGTTTATTTTTCTTGTTTGTTTCAGTCTTACTTTCACTTTGGAAATGTCTAGGAATCCGTGGCTGCCTGTACACATTTAACAGTGAGGTTCTAAAAGCTTTGAGTGCATGTGTGCCACTTACCCACTAGTAAGTTTTACTGCAGGGCAGTTAAGTGATTAATCAGATTTTTTAAAATTAGGAACCCCCAAATGCCAGTGTTTGTAGATCTTTTTCTTTTGTATAGTTTCTCCTGAGAATGATCATCCAGGGTATAACAGAATAAGGACAAGATTTCACTATTCAATAACAAACTTTTACTAATCTTGTTTTCAGTGCCATGCTTCTTATTTGCCCTTCTTTGTATCTAGTCTCAAATCTAGAACGTTCCTTATTTAATTCTCTAAAGACTACCTCCTGCCTCCTACAGATTGAGAGAGGAGACTTGAATTTCTATTTTAAGACTGTTTTTAGTCCCCAAATCCTTAACTCCAACTTCTGAACTAACTTGATGCCTCAATTCCTAAACCTTTCTGACACTCAGCAGGGCAAATAGTTTCGTTTCTGATCATCTCCGTCAACAGGGAGCTAAGTTTGACCTTGCTCCTCTCTACTAAGCCATTGACTGTTCTTCCATTTGCTTTTTCTCTGTATATACTGTGTTTGGAGAGGCAGCCGATCACTGTTATCTCTTTCTCCTTCTCTTCCCTTCTCTCTGAAAATAACTAAATCTTAAAAGAGTTAAGACAGAAATATGCAAATTAATGGATATTTGTGTTTTATTTTGTGAGATACTGTTCTGTATTATAAGCAGTCTGAAACAGTAATAATTAGCTTAAGATTAATTAAAATAAGAAAAAGTAGGGTAAAAGGTGATTAAAATTCTGATGAAATGAGCCAGAATACTTTAAAACATATTAAAGGATTATAAGACCATCCTGGGAAGCCATAAATTATTTAATTTACAAAAAGTGTCTGTTGTTTGTTTGCCAAACTTAACCTTGGGCCAAATTATTTTTTAGCCACTTAGACCTGGTTCTTTGATGTAAAACAGGCCTCAAGGCTTAACCCTCAAACCTTTCCTAGACAAGGCATATCAAGGCCTATTAACTCTTATGAATCCATATAGTTATGAGCAAGTGACTTACGAGTCGTTGACTTCCTACTTTAAAGTTTGATATGATTTCAACACCTACTACAAGGAAAACAGCCTTTCTGCTATTTCTTTCATTCCCAAGACCCTTAGAGTGGAAAGTATATTCCTGAAGAACTGTGGGTCATTCTTCCATTTTCTCCATGCACGTGGACTCTGAAGAATCACATTTTTTCTAACCTACTGCTTCTATGTAACTCCATTTTTATTTAACCTTTGATTATATATAACATATCATCTAAGAACCCATCAATTGAAAAACAAATGACTTTTATTCCTATGAAGAAATATAAAAAATACAGTTAATTAAACTATGCCAGTGATTGTAAGGTGCAATTCAAAGAGGTTAAAAATTTTTATATGGTATTTTTCTCACTTGTAATTGAAAATCTTTTAAATACTATATGTAGTTACACAGCAGATACCATTTGGTACTATTACTACCTCCAGTTTTGGAATCTCCTGTAGAGTACTGAAACAACACTGAGAAAACTTATTTTTTCCAAAAGCCCTTTTATGGTTTTTTAACAAGCTCAGCACCTTATTTTAACTGGTCCTCTATTATTTAGCACAGCTCTTCACCCCCCCAAATCCTCTATTTTTGAGGGAGTACTTATGATTAAATACTCCCATATAGGAAGGTACTGATAAGATAGGATAACAAGATTCTTTTAGGAATTACTGAGCTGCTGAGTGAGAGTGTTATGCTATATGAGTTCATAGTGCAGGAGTCTAAGCAAAAATCAGTACAGGTCCCCTGACAAGGAGATAAATTTCAAAGAAATCTTATGACTGTCTAGCTATCTTGAAATGGAAATTTTCATATTCTTTTAGGCGGTAAAAAGATACCAGATTTAAGACAGTTCCAGGTAAATGCCTGGAAGATGGAAGCCAGTTAGTACTCCAGCTCAAACACATGACTGCAGTAAAGCTGTCAAGAGATATGTTTAACCCTGGCAGGATGGCTCCGTTAGTTGGAGCACAGTCTTGTACACCAAAACCTGGGGTCCTTAAAGGGTTAGTTAGTTGGTGTAGATTGTAGCTTATTTAGACAGGGTGAAAACATAGTGTCACCAACCTTTGTGGATCAGGGACCCAGAATCAAGGTCCTTCCATCCAGTGTCTCTCATGCCAATAAAACAATACAGAGTTCAGTAAAGCAGAACAGAAACTTTATTCTTTGATCAGGGAATGGAGGAGGTGAGTTTGCACTCAGAAAGCACCTTCTCACCCTAGTGAAATAATTGGGTAACTTTAAAGGATCAGGGAAAGACTAAGAAACATATCAAGAACCTAGAGAATCAGATTTCTTCAAGGAGGTACACATTCCATAGGAAAGGGAGCATATGTGCAGTTACCCCTTCCTTCTGCACACCACCCAGAATATGCCCAGCAGAGCTTTCCTCCCACCTCCATTGTGATTTTAATATGTCAGTTAGTCATAGATCATCTGAAGTTCACTTATCTTTCATCATGATGGTATTTTCCAGCTTAAACAATTTTAGTTGTGGTTCTTGAGTTTCTTATCTGGTTCCTACCTACAACCTTGGCTCACTCTATTAAACCCATGACTTTATAGTCAATATTTGACAGGAGGCAAAAACATACAATGGGCTAAAGACAGTTTATTCAATAAATGGTGCTGGGAAAATTGGACAGATTCATGCAAAAAAATGAAATTAGACCACCTTCTTATGCTACACATAAGAATAAATTCAAAATTCATTTTGAATTTAAATATTAAATTCAAAGACTTAACTATTAAACTCAAAACCATAAAAATTCTAGAAGAAAATATAGGCAGTAAAATCTCAGACATTGCTTGTAGCAATATTTTTTCTGATATATCTCCTCAGGCAAGGGAAACAAGGAATTACATCAAACTAAAGTTTTTCACTACAAAGGAAATGAGCAACAAAATGAAAAGACAACCCACTGAACAGGAGAACATATTCTCTAATGATACATCTGATAAGGAGTTAATATCCAAAATGTATAAAGAACTCATAAAACTCAATGCCAAAAAAAATAGTCTGCCCTTTCTTGATTTCAGCCTGCTTTTTGTCGGGATTATGTTAGAAAATTAAGGGAAAACAAGAAGAGAAAGTCATTAGGAATTTCGGGGTTGAGAATTCAGGTGGCACAATCCCTTGGCAGTAGTTTGGACAATAGAATTTTATAGACATTTTTAAATCTGTAGCAAAATAGTTACTGCACTATCAGTGCAGTGGACCCTCTGATGTACCTGGGAGAAGGATTGCACACAGACCTTCCAACGGGTAGCTGCGAAGTTTAAAACAGCAGCCTAAAGTTTCAAGGTGTCACTGTTCCAGGGCTAGATTTGGGCTACTTACTAGGCTCCACAATGGGCTGAACTCACCCAAATTCAGAAGTTGGCTACATGAAGCATGATTAGATGTGTTGATTAGCTGGATTTAGAACCAAGACAACTGAGAAATATTGACTATAAACTCTTCCTTTGAAAGAATTTGAGCAGTTTCTTTTCAATGGTTTCTATACTTAAAGTCATTTTTAAAACATAGCTTCGTGTGTATTTGTGATTTAAAGTGGAAAAGCGGTCTACTCAGGACAGAGAATGGAATACTACATAATGCGTGACAGTATTTTGCTCTTTGTTGAGCTACAAAAGTAGTATCTGGATGAGCTGGGCTGGAGAGGCAGAGTTCTGAGAATGAAAGTATGTGTAACTACCATCAGATGCTACTGCTTTCAGTCTTCTCATGTAACATATCTCATTTAGATATCAGAATCTAAATGGCTATCTACTGCTATTACCATGGTAACCCAGGTGTGGTTTCTGAAGCATGCTAAATCCAAAATGTATTTAATCCTTTGTTATCTTTTCCTGATTAACCTTTCCCCCTTTAAAATATTCTTCAAGTCTGTCTTTTTTTTTCTAGTTTTATTGAAGTATAACTGACACCTCACTTCTACCTTAATTTGGCTTGTGAAGGCTACAGTTTACCTCTGATCTCTGTTATTTTTTAGGGCTTGTAGTAGAATGCCAACAAGAACGATCACAGATAAAAAATAAAGAAATAGCTCTGCGTGTGTTGAGAGCCAGACTCTACCAGCAGATTATTGAAAAAGACAAATGTCAACAACAAAGTGCTAGAAAACTGCAGGTAAGATTTATTTAGTATGATAATTTAACCTCTGTACCAAAAGTTGTGTTATATAGAAAATGTAGTATTTGTTTTTTATTTAATGGACTTATAATAGAGCATAAGGAAATATGCTTCTTTGTAAATGAGCAATATTTTAAATGCATTTGGACTGACAGATTATGACTAAAATTGGACATGCAAGCTTGTGAATGAGTAGATGGCATATGCATAAATTAAAAATTATTTCCCAGTTGTTTCTCTCCAGCGTTTATATGATAGCTGTCTTGAGAGGAAATTAGTATAAAAAATCAAGTAATTTTCTGGAAATTAAGAGATTTTTTAAAATCTAAAAAACCTATGCTTCATAACTGTGAGATCAAAAATGACATTGCAAAAAACTGGTAACAGTGATTGCTACGGATGGAGTCTAGGGCAAGGGGTAGAAGATTTATTTTTCATTATATACCATTTTGTACTTTTTAAATTTTGTACTGTATACAAGAACAGTATTATTTATTCAAATATGTAAATAGGTTGTAAGCACAATGAATAGATGTCATTGTTTTAGGTAAACAAAGTGTTTTATGATTTTAAATCCTAAAAAACATCATTTGTATTTGAGACACATTAGAAGAGAAAGTGAAACCTAGAAATAACTGTGCTTTTGGGTTATTTGGAGATTGGTATGCAACAGTAAATTTGGAAGATTTTGTGGCTTTATGGGATAATCAATTCCATAAAACTAAAGATTCTTTTTGCTTAGATGTCCTAGTCTTTTTATACTTTATTCCTTCTGGTTTCCCTTACCCACATTCTAATCTGCAAGTAGTTAAAAGCAACAGGATAAATAATATGTTACTCTTCTATTAGTGGTAATTCTGGATTGTAGCACAGCATCAGTGTATACATTTACAGATAAGAAAGGTCATTTATGAACCATTACTTCTTGACAAATTATCAGTAATATAAACATTGTGAAATCTGCCACATTTGATTTAATAAAAGACATTGGATTTACTTGCCATTTGCTGTTTCAGCACTAGAAGTTTCACATACTAATTTTTTAAAGATAGATTATTTATTTATTTATTTATTTATTTATTTTTAGAGGGAAGGGAAGGGAAGGGAGGGAGAAACAGAGGAAGACATCAATGTGAAAGACAAACATCGATCAGTTGCCTCTCATCACGTGCCATCTGGGTATCAAACCCACAACCCAGGCATGTGCCCTGACTGAAAATCGAATCAGTGACCTTTCACTTTGTGGGCCAACATGCAACCAACTGAACCACACCAGCCAGGGCTCACATATTAATTTTTAAAATAAGTACTTAAGATTGGCCTTATAAGAATTGTATATGTATATCAACTTTAGTTGTCTGGTTTGAAAGGCCAGAAAAGACCTCCATGCTTCCCAATTAACCTGTCCATCTGTTTGAAATTTCTTAGTCGGTATTTCTAATGCTTGGAAATTTTTCTTCAGTTAATATACACAGTAGCTTTTATATGGAAGGCATTATGCCAGGTTCTCAACCCTGGCTCCACTTATTACCTGAAGAGCTTTGTAGATGTCTAGGCCCCACCCTCAGAGATTCTGATATAATTGCTGTAGGTGGGGCCCTGGGCATTGATACCATGCTTTGGGATAGCAGTTTCCAAACCTGCTGGTTCCAGAATGGATGGCCTAAGGAATGTTTTTAAAATGCACAAATCGGTGCCTTGGCTGGTGTGGCTCAGTTGATTGGAATGTTGTCCCATACACGGAAAGGTCATGGGTTTGATTCCCTGTCAGGGTACATGCCCGAGTTGTGAATTCAATCCTTGGTCGGGAGCCTGTGAGAGGAAACCAATTGATGTTTCTCTCTTACATCGATGTTTCTGTCTCTCTCCTCCACCCCCTTTTTCTGAAAAAGGCAATGAAAAAAGTGTACTCCGGTGAAGATTTTTTTAAAATTTACATAAATAAGATACACAATTCCTGATTCAATATACCTGAGCTTGGGCTATGGAATCTTTAATTCTATAAAACTCTCCTGATGATCAGCCATATTTAAGAGTTTAGTTTCATATTATTTACTTTAGAAAATAAGCTATAGAAATGTCTCTTTTTATCTTAAAAGGTGAAAGGAAGTGAGAGGGTATTGTGTGTATCACATGTTGAGGTAAGAAGAATATAAATAATCATAGCATAAAGTAGACTTTGGTGTGCCATGAAGATTCCAAAGTGTGGAGTTTCAAAGGAGGCAAATAACATATTTCAATTTTGGGGACCGTGAGTGGCAAAGATGGTGGGAGAGTGGTAGGGAAGGGCACCCCTTGAGATGATTTAGCAAAGTTCACAGACACACATAATAATAATAATAATAATAATAATAATAATGTATAATAAATAGCATTAAAGAGGTACATATCATTTTCAGAAATCATTGGGAAAGTTGGCCACATTATGAAGTGCCTTGAAGTCTAAGGTGAGTTGTGTCTGCTTAGTAGATAAAGAACCAAAGAAGAGAATTGATCAGAAAACTGCTTGAGGAAGACTAAGCAGGGCAACACAATGTAAGCAGAGAAATGGAAGATTAACCAGGAGATTTTGTAAGAAGTAAAGAGCCCTGGCTGGTGTGGCTCAGTGGATTGAGCACCAGCCTGTGAACCCAAGGGTGGCTAGGGATTCGATTCCCAGTCAGGGTATGTGCCTGGGTTGTGGACCAGGTCCCCAGTAGGGGGCGCCCAAAAGACAACACACATTGGTATTTCTTTCTCTTTGTCCCTCTCCTCCCTGTAAATAAATAAATAAGTAAATAAATAAGAGAAAATCTTTTAAAAATACTTAAAAAAAAAGATGTAATAAGAGATTCTTAAAACCTATGGAAATGGGCAGGTAGAGAATGGGATTAGTTTAAGGTGATTTTCAGTGTCTGTATCAAAGCCTGGCAGAATAGTAAGGTCTCATGAAATGTTTGCTAAATTGCAGGATGTCATTTTCTACTTGGATCAAAGGGAACATTGTGGTGTCATTTATAGAAACTAAGGAAGAACCAATTGGAGTAGAAAGATAATTGGTTTTATATCATTGGAGTTTGAACTATCAAAGAGACATAAATTCTTATTCCATAACTAAGCTTTAAAACTTAAGTTCTGTCTATTCTTGTTCTTTGCTACTTTGTATATATAACTTTAGAAAATATTTAAACTGTCAAAATACAAAAGTAATTTATAAGTACTTTTTTCATTGTAAAAAGCTAATTATAAAGTTAAAATGTGAATTGCTTTTCATTATGGCACAGGTGGGAACAAGAGCCCAGTCAGAGAGAATTCGGACGTATAATTTCACCCAGGATAGAGTCACTGACCACAGGATAGCATATGAAGTTCGTGATATTAAGGTAATATCACTGAGTATGCTTTATGTAACTTAACTTTCAACTTTTGAAGAAAGTATAGTCAAATTCTAGAGTAATATCTAAAAACTCAGCAAATAATTTAAAGTCATTAAGCCAGTTAGTACCATAAAATTTGCAAACATTTTTATTACTTTGCTGGTAAGAAACATGGTCTTTATGTCCGTTTGAAACAGCTATCTTGTAAATTCTAATTTCTTGGTTGTGCAGTGACAATATATTAACATATTTTAAATATAGCCATATGCTACTTTACAGGGATGTATTCTGACAAATGCATCAATATGCAATTTCATCATTGTGAAAACATCATAGGGAGCACTTACACAAACCTAGATGGTATAGCCTGCTACACACCTGGTTATATGGTGTAGCTTATTGCTTCTGGGCTATAAGCCTGTTCAACGTGTTACTGTACAAAACAACATGAGATTAAATCAAACACAAAAGAAAGTGCTGCAATCAAGAGACATGGTAAACACCAGATGAATGACACTGCTGCCAGAGTAACAGGGCCTACTGCTTTACAACAAACATTTTTTTAATAAGTGGAAAAAGTACATTCTAAAATAATAAAAAATATGGTATAGGAAATAGATAAACCAGTAAAATAGCTTATTATTATCCAGCTTTATGTACTGCACAAAATTGTATATGCTATTGTTATAAGATGGGCAGTACAGTAGGTTTGTCGGTTTGTTTAAAGGAGCATCACCTCAAATGTAATTCTTTTTTTTTTTTTATTGAATTTATTGGGGTCGCTGGTTAACAGAATTATACAGCTTTCAGGTACATAATTCTACAGCATGTCATCTGTACACTGTATTGTGTGTTCACCACACCAAGTGAAGTTTCATCATCATTCGTCCCCACGATACTCTCCTCTACCTCCCCCACTCCCCTCTCACTGGCAGTCATCATATTGTTGACTGTGTCCATGAGTTTTTTCTTTTTTGCTCAGTCCCTGCACTGCCCCCTAGCACCCCACCCCACATAGCTGTCAGCCTACTCTCTCTGAGTCTGTCTTTGTTTCTTATTAGTTTATTTTGTTCCCTCATGAGTGAAATCACA
The DNA here is from genome assembly GCF_021234435.1 of Artibeus jamaicensis. NCBI lineage: Eukaryota > Metazoa > Chordata > Mammalia > Chiroptera > Phyllostomidae > Artibeus > Artibeus jamaicensis. The sequence goes on from NW_026521822.1 coordinate 7,145,789, forward strand.
TGGTACTCATCTTTCTATCGCTGCCTTATTCAACATGAGTAATTCATTGTGCTCTGACCTTACAAGGACTACAATGTTACAATTTCAATGATAAGGAATTTTCAGCTACTTTATCATCTTATAGGGCCACTGTTGAATATGTGATTCTCTATTGACTAAAAGGATGCCATGCAGCACTTGACTGTATGTGTGTGTGTGTGTGTGTGTGTGTGTGTGTGTGTGTGTGAGTTTTCTACTGCTGCATAACAAACTACCACAAATTTAGTGGCTTATATTGATACCCATTTATTTTCTTATTGTTAGTGTAGTTCAGAAATCTGGGCACAACACAGCTGAGTTCACTGCTCTACATCTGACAAGGCTGAAATCAAATTGTTGGCCAGGCTGCATGCCTTTCTAGAGCTTCAAGCCCTCTTGCAAACTCATGTGCTTGTTTGCAGAATTCCATTTCCTTAAGCTATAGGACAGAGATCCCCATTTTCTTCCTGGCCATCAGCTGGGCAGTACTGCTGTCAGCTCTTAAAGACCCATGCAGTTGCTAGCAACATGGCCCGGGACTTTTTAAAGGCTCATGTGTTTAGGTTAGACCCACCTGGATAATATTCCTCTTTAACTTAAAGTCAGCTTTAGTCACTGGAGTGATATTCCACCATATTCACAATTTCTGCCTGCCCTTAAGGGAGGGAGTTATACAAGGTATGTGCACTAGGGGGCATCTTACATTTCTGGGTACTACAATGTGTATTCATTAGATTGAGGTGTTAACAGTTGTACATATGAGGAAAAGACCGTGTCATTTTGGTTTGAGTGTTAACCTAACTAAATCCCATCTAGCCAGGACCACTGACATTCATACGTTAATGATGAAGCACAGAAAAATTTCCCTTTTCCTCCCACTGATCAGGGAAGTGAACTAGTTCCCATATAGGACTATATGGAAAAAACAGGAGACAGAAGATTTTCATCCTTTTTCTGGGTGCCATGTGATACCTATAACTTCTTTCACTTGATTCTGTTTCATTTTGTACTCAAAGTCCTAATTTTACAAAGGAAATGTCTACATTTTTAATATTTAGAAATTTCTATATGTCTTACACCATTTCCTCTGTTTTCTCAGCAATTTAAGGCTGTCTTGCATAGGAACATAATTGCCTTGTTGAAAAGAAGAAAATATTTGCTAACTTCCCTTTGCTCAGGAAACACAGTAAAAACCAAACACATTTGGTCACATTGTTCTAATTACACCATGATCTTTCAGTTATTTTCCTAGTAGTGGTGATGATTTTCTATGAGACAGTGATATTTTTTTAGAAGAGCAAATAGGTGCTCGGTATAATATTCAGTTATAAAACAGTCAGTTATAAAATATCTGACTTTGGCTGAAATAGAAATGTATTACTACTAACCAAATAAGAATGTCAGACTCAGAAATGATAAGGAAAATCATATTGGTATGCTCTAATAATCACTAACCAACTTACTGGAAAAAAGAAAATGTTCCATATTAGTGAAAGAAACACGTTTGAAAGTAGCATTAGAGATGTTGTAGTGTCTTGACTGGTGAGGCTTGGTTGAGCATTGCCCCCAAAGCAAAAGGTCTCTGGTTCAGTTCCTGATCAAGGCACATGCCTGGGCTATAATCCTGGTTCCCAGTTTGGGCGTATGGGAGACACAGCAGCACAATGTTTTTCTCCCTTTCTTTCTCCATCCCTTCCCTTCTCTCTAAAAATAAATAGTAAATAAAATCTTTTTTAAAAATGTTGTAGTAAAACATTAAAATCTGCATGCAGGGCAGTAAAAACACTAGTGTAGGAATTGAATAATAGTTAAGTAACTGAATAGTTGTAAAAAAAGTTAAGAAAGCCCTGGCTAGTGTGGCTCAGTGGATTGAGCACAGGACTAAGAACCAAAAGGCCACTGGTTCAATTCTAAGCCATGGCACATGCCTGGGTTACAGGCCAGGTCCCCAGTTGGGGGTGTGAGAGAGGCAAGTGATTAATGTCTCTCTCACACATTGCTGTTTCTCTTCCTCTCTTTCTTCATCCATTCCCTTTCTAAAAAAGTAAATAAAATCTGAGACTTCCACCAAGATGAAGGCGTAGGTGAAAACATTGTGCCTCCTCGCACAACCAAGTTTAAAAACAAGGTTTTCGTAACAAAAACGCAGCCAAAACACAGAAAATTGAACTCTACGGAAGTCCGACAACAACGAACCATTCAGCCAGACCAGTAAGAGAGGCGGAGCCAGCAGCAGAGTAGGATCCGGCAGGAAAGATCCACCAGACCGACCCAGGCATGCAGGCAGCTGTTGGCGGATCCCAGGTGTGGGGTAGCAACTGGTGGACCCTGTGAGGGTGCAAGGCTGCAGGCCAACCACGGTCACACATTCTTGCGCAGTTAAACCAGCAAAGGAGCGAGCAGTGAGACAGACCACACAGGCTCCAGTGGCAAGAAGCAGCAGGGGGGACCGCCACTGCCCCTCTCTGACTCCACCCTCACATACAGCGTCACAAACCAGCAACCTGGGTGGCCACGCCCTGGTGAACATCTAAGGCTCCTCTCATACATAATGGGCTCAAACAGACCAAAACATGGCTCAAGAAGAACTCAAAGCCCCAGAGCCCCTAACTCTAAGCGAATAAGAAATAGCAAAACTTTCAGATGCACAGTTCAAAACATTGGTGATCAGGATGCTCACAGAACTGGTTGATTTTAGTCACAAATTAGAGAAACAAATGAAGGCTAAACTAATTGAAATGAAGGGAAATGCACAGAAAACCAATAGTGATGGAAAGGAAACTGGGACTCAAATCAATGGAGTGGACCAGAGGAAGAAAAAAATGACCAAACCGAAAAATATGAAGAAATAAGAATTCAAAAAAGTGAGGGGAGGCTTAGGAGCCTCCAGGACATCTTAAATTGCTCCAACATCCAAATTATAGGAGTACCAGAAGGGGAAGAGGAACAGCCACAAGTGGAAAACTTATTTGAACAAATAATAAAAGAGAATTTCCCCAGTCTGGCAAAGGAAATAGACTTCCAGGAAATCCAGGAGGCTCAGAGAGTCCCAAAGAAGTTGGACCCAAGAAGGAACACATCAAGGCACATCATCATTACATTAGCCAAGATTAAAATGAAGGAGAGAATCCTAGAAGCAGCAAGAGATAAGGGGACAGTCACCTACACAGGAGTTCCCATCAGACTGTCAGCGGATTTCTCAAAAGAAACCTTACAGGCAAGAAGGGGCTGGAAAGAAGTATGCCAAGTCATGAAAACCAAAGACCTACATCCAAGATTGATCTATCCAGCAAAGCTTTCATTTGGAATGGAAGGGCAGATAAAGTGCTTCTCAGATAAGGTCAAATTCAAGGAGTTATCATCACCAAGCCCTTATTATATGAAATGTTAAAGGGACTTACCTAAGAAAAAGAAGATAAAAAAGATGAACAGTGAAAGGACAGCAAACTCACAGTTATTAACAACCACACCTAAAACAAAAGCAAACTAAGAGGACGGCTAGATCAGGAGCAGAACCATAGAAATGAAGATCACACGGAGGGTTAGCAACAGGGGTGTGGGAGAAGGAGAAGGGGAGAGAAGGTACAGAAAATAACTAGCATGGACAGTAGGTAGAAAATAGATGGGGGAGGGCAAGAATAGTATGGGAAATACAGAATCTAAAGAACTTGAGACACATGGTCATAAACTAAAGGGGGGGAATGGTGGGGAGGGTGTGCAGGGTGGAGGGGAATGAAGGGAGGAAATAGAAAACTGTAATGGCATAATCAATAAAAATAATTAAAAAATAAAAGCAAAAAAAGGTAAATAAAATCTTTAAAACTAAAAAAAATTAAAATCTCCTTTAGAAAAAGAAAAGGCAAAAAGAAGTTGCCTTAACCCCAGGGAAACTTCTGTAAGAATGGAAAGAGGAAATAAACTGGATGTCTGAGGGGCTCTGCATCTCTCATTATTCTAGACGCTGACCTTCTCTCTACTCCTCCCACAGATCTTGATGGAACTCTTCTGTTCTTATGTGAGCATGCTCCTGACCCAGGGCAATAACCCAATTTGTTTGGGAGGATTTCCAGACAAGCCCCAACCAATGAGTTCCTTCATGGTTTTTTTTTTTTTTTTTTTTTTTTTTTTTTATTTATTTTTAGAGGGGAAGGGAAGGAGAGAGGGAGAGAAATATCAAGGCATGGTTGCCTCTTGTGGATCCCCTGCTGGGAACTGGCCTGCAACCCAGGCATGTGCCCTTACTAGGAATTGAACATCGATCCTTTGGTTTTCGGGCCCCTGCTCAATCCACTGAGCTATACCCACCAGGGCCCTTCCTGGGTTTTTTAAACTGAAAACATAGAGGATCATCCTCTCCCTTGATGGCTAAAGCTGAAATACATAAAAGTTTACAAGAGTTTAGAAGCTACCTTTCCAGTCATGGGGAGAGAGGAATCTGCAGCAAGAGAAGAATGGAGCTGATATATTGCAAGGAGCAAAAATGAAAACTGAATGAAACATATCCTGGTAATATGAATCCTCATATTTATTTATTTCCGAGACCCAGCTTCATTGCCAAGGTGATGACAACAGCCCTGTACATTCTTATCCTTGGAGTCTGTAAGGTCACCCTGAATTCTTACAAATTCTGTTGAGGGTATTGTTATTTTTATTTATCTAGATAATAAGCACAGACTACCATGTAATATATAGTTTTGTATTTTTATTGTTTTCTCAAAGTTCTTGTGCAGATTTCTTAGCATCGGCCTATCTCCTGCCCTGTATTCCATTTACATTGGAAATTTCCCCTTGCCCTAGGCTTTAAATGTACAGGTGACCTCTCACAATGCAGGGGTTGGAGGGCTCACTCCTCCCACCCTGTGCAGTTGAAAATCCATGTTGGGTTTTTGATAGACTCCCCCAAAAGAACAGTAACAGCCTACTGTTGACCAGAAGCCTCACTGATAACATATGATGCATCAATTAAGTAACATATAATTAATTAGAGTAACACATAATACATCACATGCATTGTATACCATGTTCTTAAAATAATGTAAGCTAGAGTGTGGGGGCGACTTCCCTCGCAAGTCCCCCCAGTGCCACAGATGAAGAGTGAATATGACTGAGATATGACGTGATCTGCATGGGGAGGAAAAGTGAGCAGTGGCCAGTTTCACAGGGGAAAAAGGCCAGCAGCGGCCAGTTTCTCTGAGGAGAAAAAAGCCTCGAGCACCCTCTTCCAGGGCCTTTTATTGGGTTGTAATACACAGGAATACAGGGCGGCAAGGATCAAACGGTAGATAACATATGAAAGAAATCTGAGGGCTTACTATGAGTCAGTCTGTCTGGAACAGAGTTTTAGGGTTTCTTGCTCGAACTCTTAATATATGAATGAAAGCACTCTTAGCAGAGCAGATTTCACAGGTTTATCAGGAAGTCTTTGTGATGCCAGGTTTTTCCCCAGGACACACTCTAGCAAGGCAAGGAGCTACACCTCTCTACAACAGGTATTCAGGCTTAAGGGGATTAGAGCCAGGAAGCACTTCTCCCAGAGGACTTAGGGACTCAGGCTATATCAAAGCGGGGTGGGGGGGGGGTCTATTGCTCTTTGTTGCAGCCTCCCTCCCCCCCTCCAGTCCTTCCATAAAGGCCTCCCAAGTGATGGAGTCTGGCTTAGGTTGCCCACTGCTGTGAGGGGTCTTATCCATCATTGACTTCCGACCAAGCTTTGGGGGAAGGGAGAGGAAACTGAGGCAGCGTTTGCTATCAGAGACAAGCTTTGTCTCCTTCTGCTCGCATTTCAAAGGTCGTCCCTTGCCCTTAGCCACAAGGGGTCGAGATACATATAACCATGGCAGAGTGTTCTACAACACTAGAGAAAAGTGCTATTAAGAAAAGCGTAAGGTTCATCTGTGAGGTTCTTTTTTCAAATTGTAGCAAATATCAAAAAAGTTTGCCAATATATTTATTGAAAAAAAATCTGTGTATTAGTTGATTCATGCAGTTTTAACACATGTAGTTCAAGACTCAGCTGTACTTTGTTTCCAGTTTGAAAAACCGGAAAAAGAATGAGTATGTACTTTCTTCATACTTGTTTTTCCTATCTCTATTGGAGAAATACTATTCACTTTTTAAGATCTAATTCAAATTTGTTTCTGTCCTGAACTCTTTCCTGATGTCACCTTCTTTTCAAAATTGATGGCTCCCTTAAAACCCTTTATTTTTAAACTTCTTGCATTTCTAGCTCCCCCACTAAATTATGAGCTCTTAAAAAGTAGGATCTATAACTCCTTCATTTTTTATCTTTTGCACTCAAGTTAATCCTATTGAACTGTGGATGTGATTATTAATAAGAATAATCAGTTGCATAATTTCCAAATAATGATGTCACCCTGGCAATACTATAATAATATGAGCTTCAGGAACACTAATTTTATAGAAAATTTTCATATTATGCTCAAAATGATAATCTTAAAAATTTCATTTTAGTGCTTTTACTTTGTTTTAAGTTTAAGTAAAACTTTAGGTTTTACTATATACTTGTGTTTTGTGGAATACAAAGATAGTAAGGCATATCTTCTCCCCTATAGTTTAACTTGAGAGATAAGTGTGTGTGCTTAACCTAAAATTCAACTTTTAAGACCCTTTAAGAAAGACTAAATATAAGATTAATTCATGCCAACATCAAAACTTTAAATGTTATATATTGTAGATGCCGATGTTAGAATATTTCCATTAAGCCATTGTCTAAATTTTGAGCATTTCTAAAATATGAGAATTTTCTAATTTACTAATCCCAACACCTTTATTCCACCAAACTTCTATAACACAGGAAAGGAAGTCATCATTTTAGTCATTTCTCATGAAGGAACTTTATGGAGGACTATAGGGAAGTCTAACTGAAACAGTTTTCATTCAGTGGAACTATTTGGAGAGTAATAAAAGAGAAAAAAATCGTCAGAAGTTTTTATTTTGAATTTTTGAAGTACATGTGTAAAGACAAGTTCAATATGCACCCTATGTCTAGATTCAAGAGTTAACATTTTGCTGCTTGCCTTCTCTTCCTCTTCCACCTCTCTTTCTCTCCATATATACACCTGTGTTGCTATTGAATCATTTGAAAGCAGGTTGTAGACCTCAAGACCCTTGTCCCTTAAATATTTCAGCATATTTTTCGTTATACAGGACTTTTAGATTTTAATACTGTATTTCTAATTTAAGGGAAAAAATTATCATAAACCACTTATGGATTAAGTAATTTAAATTTGGGGGGTTGGAATAAGAAGTGTGATCTGGAATGTTCTGGGGAGGTTTAGCTAAGCCAGGTCCCCATTATTTGGTAAGGCAGAGAATGTCAAGGAGTGGTCTGCCCATTCGCCTGAAATTTCAATCTTTTTTCCCTTGTGAAGTAATGTGATATTAATGAAAAGGGTTGAATTTTCAGGACAAGAATAAAAGGCCTTACTTTTTTTTAGGGTACAAGAGGAGAAAAGGATTCTGCAAAGCCTTCCTCTTAAAGATGGTTTGAGAAGTTAGAACTGTGTTGTCAGAAGAATCAAGCAGTGAGGAATTTTAAAGAGAGGGAGGTGATAAATTTCAGAAGTTGATTCAGATCTCTGTTTTGTTGTCTCCTGAGTTATTGGAAAAATCCAAATCCTACAAGATTGATTTTTATACAAATGCTAATTTAAACAATTTAAGATAGACTATAATTCCATTTACTATTTGGGATTCACTTTACATAAAGAGCCATACTAACCAGAATTATGTGGTAGAGGACAAGTTCGCTTGTTCTCTCTGTAAGCATTGTTTAAACTATCTCTAAATTAATTTAAACGTGTTTTTTCATCTGTCACTTAGGAACTTTATAACATTGTAAAATTTAGTGTAACAAGATTTATAGACTTCTTTGTAAATTCCTATTTAAAGAAAAGCATTATTAATTATGGTACATTTAGGGCTTAAACTGCTACTTTTCAATAGAAGTAGAAGTTGTGAATGATTTGTGTCAGTAACAATGAGCATCCTCCCAGTTAGCAGTTGTATTCATTTACTGTGTATTAGTGATCCTTTGCTGCTATTAAACAAGTACTATAAAGAAATGACACAAATACACATTTAATTCTTTGCTTCATTTCTCCTTTTTTTTACTAATCAGATTTTCATAATAACTCTTTTACCAGAAGTTTCTATGTGGGGAGAAGAACCTGGATGAGCTGATTCAGAGACTGCTTCAATCAGCAGACGAAGAAGCCATTATTGAAATTTTGGATAAAAACCTTAAATCAACAAGATGCTGATTTATTATTACATAAATAAAATGGACCTATGACAAGAAGCTGACTGAGACATGGAAATCTTAGAGAATGTTCTTAAAGAACAGTTAAAAATACACAGTACTCACAAATGTATTTTTTAACGAATTGAATCATATTTCTTGACCTAAGAGTTTATTTTAGGTTTTTGTAAAGTAAAATTTAACTCTTCAAGGAAAAAACAAACACGCATAATTGAAAAGAGAAATAAGGTCTTCAGAATTAGGTCATTTTGGACAGGTCACTTGTTCTTTTTATAGACCCTTTTTTAAAAACCATCTATAAATTTAAACACATTTTTCATCTATTACTTTAGGACTTCATAACATGGGAAAGTTTAGTGATGAGAAGAACTATGAACTTCTTTGTAAGCCCCTACTTAAAGACAAAGTGTTGTTAATTCTGTTACAGCTAGGGCTAAACTTGCTACTTTTCAATAAAAAAACTAAGTTGTGAAGAATGTGAGTCAATAGCTGTAGGGGACCGGCTTGTTTTGGTCTGGCAAATGTGACTCAGCTCCGTATGGAAAACCTGCAGAAGTCAAGTGGTGGGCAGGAGCCAGACCTTCAAACCGAGTTTTCCCATGGGAATCAGGCCTAGAAAATGCATACAAATTGTTATGGCTTGCTCTTGCTAAACCCTGGTCTAAAACAACAAATGTGTATTATCTATCTTCAAGATGATTTCCAAAGCCTGTGTGAATTTCCCCAAGGACAGAGCTAATCAGCTTGCCGCCTTTCCCTTCTGCATATGTTACTTTCATTTCCTTGATTGTACCTAAAATATAGACAGTGATATTCTACGTAATAGATAATAAATCCTTCTTTGATGTGAAACCTGAGAAAAACAATAAAAGCCTGTCTAGGCAGGGTCAGGGCGCTCTCCTCTTGAGAGAGTGGCCATGCCGTTTGTTCCCTTTTTCTCCACAGGGTTGCTGTTGCCTGACGCCTCATCATCAGTTACAACATCAGTTACCAGTCTGCTGGTCAGAGTCTGCCACAAATAACCACGAGTATCTCTAGGATACAGATCATAAAGCTCTTTGAGAGCTGAATGAATTCTGTGCTGTACAAACTGCAAGCCAAAAATCAAAGTAGAGACTCTGCTTGGCTTCTGTTTCTTATTGTTCTTTAGCTTAATTTAGTGAATATCAACAGATGTGGTATAAATTGAGTAATTTACTGCTATCAGTTTTGTGCACTGATATATAAAACCTAGTCCTTACCTCACAGAGATTCCAGTTGAGTGAGGAAGCCAGAATATAATCATACAAAGTGGCATGGTATACAGTAGTCCATATTGTCCAAAGAGAAGTATATTCCAAGGCCCCCAGTGAATGCCTGAAACCATGGATAGTACCAAATACCTATATAGCAGGTCCTCAAATAATGTCATTTTGGTATAATGTTGGTGGAGAAAAAAGAATTGATTCCTGGCCAAGAACACTGTGTGGAGTTCGCACATTTCCCCCATGACTAGGTTTTCTCTGGGTACTCTGATTTCCTCACACATCTCAAAGGTGTGCATGTGAGATGAACTGGCATCTAAATTGTCCTGGTCTGAGTGGGTGTGAGGGTGCCCTGTAGTGGAAAGGTTTCCTGCAGGGGTGGATGCTCACCTTTCACCCTGGTATAGGCTCTGGCCTCCTGTGACCCTGAACTGAAATAAGCAGGCTGGAAAATTGTAATCCCTTGTTTTTATTAATCTTTCTTAAATTTATATATAGTTTGTATTTATTTCAATGTTTAATATTAGAAGTATTTTGGGTTTTTATTTAGAAGTTTGGTGATGTGTTTATGACCAGAAATATGCTGTAGAAACTTAACTCCTGCTTATATCACTTAGCCTATGATAAAATGGTTTTGTCATAAATTGTTTCAATTTGAAGTTTTCAAGAACCTATTGATGTTAAGTGAGGACTTACTGTATATACTATTTTTTTCTATACTTATACATAGCTATAATAAAGTTTAATTTATAAATTAGGCACAGTGAGACATTAACAACAACAATAGTAAAATAGGACAATTATAACAGTATATTGTAATAAAAGTTATGTGAATGTCGTCTCTCAAAAGATCTTATGGTACCGAACTCACCACTCTTGTGATGATGTGAGATCATACAATGCCTGCATGATGAGATGAGTGAGGTGAATAACAGGCAATGTCATGTAGCATTAGGCTACTATAAGGGCTACTTGAACATAAAGCAATACTTGACAGTCTTATCTGGTAACCTAGATGGCTAGGCTAAGTGAGGTATAATTTTCACTAAATTAAATGCGCACATCTTCAGAGATAGTTCATTCAATTTGGCAATTACATATACCTGTAACCATCAGCCCAATTAAGAAGAGAACATTTCCATCACCCCTGAAAGTTTGCTTGTGTTCCTTTCTAATCAGTCCAGAAATCCACCAACTCCCACTCCTCCAATAGTGGCATACCCTGTTCAGACTTTTGTTCAGAGGAGTTTATTTTCATTCTTTAAAATTTCATATAGACGGTCATACAGTACGTACTCTTGTATATCTGGCTTCTTTTGGTCAACACAACATTTTTGAAATTCATTTACATTATTGTGTGCATCAAAGGTTTTTTTTTTAGTAGTATTACATGCTATGAATATAACACACCTAATTTTTATCATTCTATTGATATACATATGGATTATTTTCTGTTTAGGCTATTAAGATTAAAGCTACTATGAAAATTGTTGCACGAGTCTTTTTGTGAACATGTTTTAATTTCCTTTGGGCAAATGCTTAGGAGTGAAATTTTTGGCCATTTTACATTCAAAGAAACTACCAAAGAGTTTTTGAAAGGGGATATACCACTTTACATTCCTTTTATTAATATATAAGGGTTCCAGTGGCTCCGTAGCACCACCAACATTTGGTATTGCTGATCTGTTAAGTTCAGCCACTAGCAGTGTGCAGTGTTTCTTGTGAATTGAATTTACATTCATCTGATGAGGAATGATAAAGGGCAGGTGTTCATGTTTATTGGCCATTAGCTATACATATTATGAATATTTTTTGCAGTTCCATGGCTTGCCTTTTTGTTTTCACTGCTTTTTTATGGGCGTAGCTTGTTATTTTGTTGAAGTTATTTTTATTAAATTGTTTAATGTTAGCATTTTTTGTGTCCTAAAAAATTTTGTCTACCTCAAAGTCACAAAGATAGTCTTGTATGTTTTCTTTTAGAAAATTTATATTTTTCACTTTTTAGTTTATTAAGAACTATGACATATTAATTTTTGTTTTGGTATAAGGAAGGGGTTATGGTTAATATTTTTTTCAACTGTGATCCAGTTGTTCCAACACCATTTGTTGAAAACACTTTTCTTTCTCCACTGAATTACATTGATACCAATTTTTGTGTTTCTAAAATTTAAACACATGCACTAGCTGCATTCATATATACAAGAGGTTTTGGAGAGTAGGGAAAGAAGAATTACTGTGAATGGGTACACAATTTCAGTTTTGCAAGATGAAAAGAGTTCTGGACATGGATGGTTGTGACAGTTGCAAAACAATGTAAGTGTACTTAATGTCAAATGATTTTGAAAAAATTGTTAAAATGATAACTTTTATGTTAGGTATATTTTACCAATATTAAAAAAAATTAAATTGCTTTTCCACCTGCTGGGGTTTATTGCATGTAAAAAAGCAACCGGTGTTACTAATGACTTAATTCTCTCTGCTGTATTTGATGGATACACAATAGAGGTATAGAGGAGATATTGAACCCAGAGACTCAGTTTAAAGTGTCTTACCTGGAGAATTTCCAGTACCCTCACTTCAACTAACAGGAAAGGGAAAAAAGCAATCTGAGAGTTATTCTCCTGCTATATATTACCCACCTATTCATGTAATACCTAAGATTTCATTCATTAGGTAATGGTAACACATGGCAAACTAGCAGCACGAGCAGTCTGGTTTTTAAATAAAAATTGCCTAACTAGGGACTTCGACCAAGATGGAGGCATAGGTGGAAGCACTGTGCCTTCTCACACAACCAAGTTTAAAAACAACAAAGTTTTAGCAACAAAAATGCAGCCAAACCACAGAAAATTGAACTATATGGAAGTCTGACAACAGCGAACCCATCAGCCAAACCGTTAAGAGGGGTGAAGCCAGCAGCAGAGTGGGGTCGGGCAGGAAAGATCCACCAGACCTACCCCGGTGAGCAACCCAGGCACGCAGGCAGCTGTGGGCGGATCCCAGGTGTGGAGTAGCAGGCGGACTTACTGAGGGCAGACCACAGTCACACATTCTAGAGCAGATATACTGGTGAAGGAGCGAGCAGTGAGACAGACCGTGCAGGCCCCAGTGGTGGGAAGCGGCAGAGGGGACCGCCATTGTCCCTCTCTAACCCCACCCCCACATACAGCCTCACAAACCAGCAACCTGGGTGGCCACACCCTGGTGAACATCTAAGGCTCCGCTCCTCATACCTAACAGGTGCAAACAGCAAAACATGACTCAAGAACAACTCAGAGCCCCAGAGCCAATAAATCTAAGTGATGAAGAAATAGCCAAACTTTCAGATGCACAGTTCAAAACACTGGTGATCAGGATACTCACAGAACTGGTTGATTTTACTCACAAATTAGAGGAACATATGAAGGCTAAACTAATTCAAATGAATGGTAATGCACAGGAAACCAATAGTAATGGAAAGGAAACTGGGACACAAATCAAAGTAGTGGACCAGAAAGAGAAAAAAAAATGACCAAACAGAAAAGGATGAAGAAAGAAGAATTCCAAAAAAATGAGGAGAGGTTTAGAAACCTTCAGGACACCTTTAAACGTTCCAACATCCAAATTATAGGGGTACCAGAAGGGGAAGAGGAACAGCCACAAGTGGAAAACTTATTTGAACAAATAATAAAAGAGAACTTCCCCATTCTGGCAAAGGAAATAGACTTCCAGGAAATCAAGGAAGCTCAGAGAGTCCCAAAGAAGGTGGACCCAAGAAGGAACACACCAAGGCACATCATCATTATATTAGCCAAGATTAAAATGAAGGAGAGAATCCTAGAAGCAGCAAGAGATAAGGGGACTGTCACCTACAAAGGAGTTCCCATCAGACTGTCAGCGGATATCTCAAAAGAGACCTTACAGGCAAGAAGGGGCTGGAAAGAAGTATGCCAAGTCATGAAATCCAAAGACCTACATCCAAGATTGATCTATCCAGCAAAGCTTTCATTTAGAATGGAAGGGCAGATAAAGTGCTTCTCAGATAAGATCAAATTCAAGGAGTTCATCATCACCAAGCCCTTATTATATGAAATGTTAAAGGGACTTATCTAAGAAAAAGAAGATAAAAAAGGACAGCAACTCAGTTATTAAGAACCACACCTAAAACAAAAGCAAACTAAGAGGACAGCTAGATCAGGACCAGAACCATAGAAATGAAGATCACATGGAGGGTTAGCAACACTAACCCTCCATGGGGAGCGGGGGAAGGAGAAGGGGGGAGAAGGTACAGAAAATAAGTAGCCTGGACGGTAGGTAGAAAATAGGGGGGAGGGCAAGAATATATGGGAAATATAGAATCTAAAGAACTTGAGACATGTGGTCATAAACTAAAGGGGGGGAAGGGTGGGGGAGGGGTATGCAGGGTGGAGGGGAATGAAGGGGGGAAATAGAACAACTGTAATGGCATAATCAATAAAATATATTTTAAAAATTGCTTAACTAAAAAAATCACTAAGCACTTGATTTTGAAAATTCAACTAGCAGACAAAGCTAAATATATATTATATTAACATATATATGTAAATGAGGGGGACCTCTCCATCAGAATTTATTTATAAAAAATTGTGCATTTATTCTTATATGTTTAAACTTCAGTCACCTTCAAAGTACTCTCCATTTGATGCAACGCACCTATGGAGACATTCTCCACTGCTCCAGTTTTTGAACTCATTGATTTTTATGCCTTTTAGTGCTTCTGGGTTTTGTTTGTTTGTTTGTTTGTTTGTTTGTTTCACCACTTACATAGTGGCAAAATGTTTCCCTTTGAAGACTTCTTTCATCCAAAGAAAATAAAAAAGTTGCTTGAGGTGAGATCTCATGCATAGTGTGGGTAGGGCAAGGGGGTCATGCTGTTTGGGTAAAAAACTGCTGAACAGTCAGCATGGTGTGGGCAGATGCATCATAAATCAGTCATCATGAAATGGGCAAATGCGTTGAAAGAATTTTCAAAAAAAATTCACTAAAGCCAAATGCGACTTCACAACACCACCATCTGGTACACTGATACAGGTGGGTTCCTAGACCACTCACCCAGCAGGGGGAAGCTTGTATTACAAGGGACCTCCAGAAGATAATTCTGGATTTTGGGGGGATCCCCCTCATTTATACATACATATACATGCACAAGCATTAACTCCACTATATAAATTTAAAGTACTAACTCTACTATATAAATTTAAGAAATGTCAGGGCATATATGAATACCAAGCTCTGAGGATCTTGTGCTTTTGTACAATGCAAGGTCTGTTTGTTAAAATATTTTAATTTAAAATTCCCATTAAAACTTAATGGGAGGACTTCGGCCAAGATGGCGGTGTAGGTGGAAACACCTTGCGTCCCCGCATAACCAAATCTAAATAGTTTTAACAATAATAAACGCAACCAAACCACACAGAAAATCAACAATATGGAGTCCGAAAACAATAAAATGCTCAGCTAAACTGGTGAGAGGGGTGAAGCCAGCAGCGGAGTGGGTTGGCCAAAAATATCCCCGACCAGGGTGGTGCACAGGAAGCCGAGGGCGCGGATCCCAGGTGCCGGGTAGCCACGGGCGGACACAGGGAAGAGGTGTGGCCGGCTGTCTGTGGTTGGTCGAGCATTTGCACACAGATAAACCAGTGAAGAGGCAAGCGTTGAGACCACATGGCCGCAAGCTCTCACATTTCCGCTCAGATAAACAGGCGGGGGCAAGCAGTGGGACGGCCAGGGTGAGCGGAGAGGACCGCCATTGCTCCCTCTCTGACCCCACCCCCACATACAGCATCACAAACCAGCAACCTGGGTGGCCCCTCCCTGGTAAACAACTAAGGCTCTGCTCCTCATACTAACAGGCACAAACAGATAAAAACATGGCTCAAGAACAACTCAGAGCCCCAGAGCCAATAAATCTAAGTGATGAAGAAATAACCAAACTTTCAGATGCACAGTTCAAAACACTGGTGATCAGGATGCTCACAGAACTGGTTGATTTTAGTCACAAATTAGAGGAACATATGAACGCTAAACTAATTCAAATGAATGGTAATGTACAGGAAACCAATAGTAATGAAAAGGAAACTGGGACTCAAATCAAGGGAGTAGACCAGAAGGAAGGAAAAAATGACCGAACAGAAAAGAATGAAGAAAGAAGAATTCAAAAAAATGAGGAGAGGCTTAGAAACCTTCAGGACATCTTTAAATGTTCCAATATCTGAATTATAGGAGTACCAGAAGGGTAAGAGGAACAGTCACGAGTGGAAACCTTATTTGAACAAATAATAAAAGACAACTTCCCCATTCTGGCAAAGGAAATAGACTTCCAGGAAATCAAGGAAGCTCAGAGAGTCCCAAAGAAGGTGGACCCAAGAAGGAACACATCAAGGCACATCATCATTACATTAGCCAAGATTAAAATGAAGGAGAGAATCCTAGAAGCAGCAAGAGATAAGGGGACAGTCACCTACAAAGGAGTTCCCATCAGACTGTCAGCTGATTTCTCAAAAGAGACCTTACAGGCAAGAAGGGGTGGAAAGAAGTATTCCAAGTCATGAAATCCAAAGACCTACATCCAAGATTGCTCTATCCAGCAAAGTTTTCATTTAGAATGGAAGGACAGATAAAGTGCTTCTCAGATAAGATCAAATTCAAGGAGTTCATCATCACCAAGCCCTTATTATATGAAATGTTAAAGGGACTTACCTAAGAAAAAGAAGTTAAAGAAACATGAACAGTGAAAGGACAGCAAACTCACAGTTATTAACAACCACACGTAAAACAAAAGCAAACTAAGAGGATAGCTAGATCAGGAGCAGAACCATAGAAATGAAGATCTCCTGGAGGGTTAGCAACAGGGGAGTGGGAAAAGGAGAAGGGGGGAGAAGGTATAGAAAATAAGTAGCATAGACAGTAGATAGAAAATAGATAAGGGGGAGGGTAAAAATAGTAGGGGAAATACAGAATCTAAAGAACTTGAGACACGTGTTCATGAACTAAAGGGGGGGGAATGGTGGGTGAGGGGTGTGCAGGGTGGAGGGGAACGGAGGGGGAAATAGAACAAATGTAATGGCACAATCAATTAAAAAAATAAAATAAATAAAAATTAAAAATTAAAAAAAAACCTTCTTAATGGAAGGTCCTCATTAGAGAGCTCAGTTGGTTAGAGTGTCATCCAGAGTTGACCAATGAATGCATCAATAAATGGAACAACAAATCATTATTTCTCATACTGCCTCTTTCTCTCCCCCTTCCTCTGTCTAAAACAAACAAAAACAAAAATAACAATAACAACAATAAAAATAATTGCAAATAAATGGTGTTGGAAAAATTGGACAGATACATGCAGCAAAATCAAACTAGATCATTTTCTTATACTACACACAAGAATAAATTCAAAATGGGTCAAAGATTTAAAGTTAGACACAAAACCATAAAAATCCTAGAAGAAAACAAGTCAGCAAAATCTCAGACATTGCTCATAGCATTTTTTAATCAGATACATATCCCCAGGCAAGGAAAAGAAGAAAAATAAACAAATGGGACTACATCAAACTAAAATGTTTTTGCACAGCAAAGGAAATCAGCAAAATAAAAAGACAACCCACAGAATGGGAGAACATATTCACTGATACATCTAATAAGAGTTTAATATCCAAAATTTATGAAGTACTTACAAAACTCAACACCAAAAAATAAATAAATAAACAACCCAATAAAAAATAGGCAAAACTGAATACACATTTCTCCAAAGAGGACATGCAGATGGCCGATAGACATATGAAACGATGCTCAACATCACTAATCACTGGGGAAATGAGAAAACCACAATGAGGTGCCATCTCACACCTATCAATCAGAACGAGTGTCATCAACAAACAACAAGTGCTGGGAAGAATGTGAAAAAAAGGAGATCCTTTTGCACTGTCAGTGAGAATGCAGACTGGTGCTGCTACTGTGGAAAACAGTATGGAGATACATCAAAAAATTAAAAAATGGATTTGTCTTTGATCCCAGCGATTCCACTTGTGGAAATATATCTGAAGGAGTCCAAAACACTGATTGGAAAGAACATAAGCACCCTTATGTTCACTGCAGCATTGTGTACAGTCACCAAGATATGGAAGCACCCCAGTGTCCATCAACAGATGAGTGGATAAAAGACCTATGGGACATTTACACAATAGAATACTAGTTGTCCATAAAAAAGAAAATTGTACCCTTTGCAGCAGTATGGATGGACCTGGAGAACATGATGCTAAATGAAATAAGCCAGTCAGAGAAAGACATGTAGCATATGATTTCATTCTTATGTGGAATCTAATGAACAAACTGAACAAGGAAAATGGGGACCAACCCTTAGTTGAAGAGCAGGATGATAGCTGGCCAGGGGGTGGTGTAGGGGATGGAGGGATTGAGCAAAAGGGAAAAGGGACTTATGGACATGGACAATAATGTGTTGATTGCTAGGGGAAGGGGAGCATAAGGGGACTAAAAGGTAATGTAAAAAAATGCAATAAAAAACTATTTTAAATCTCCAAAACAAAAAGTTCCATTCATAAGGGGAGTAAAAATAATTGTGAAGTATTTAGCAACTTCCAATGCAGTTACAATACCTTGGAATGCTAAAAATTGGAGTTTGGTAGAACATTACTTAAGTTAGAGTAAAAAATAAAGACATACCAAACAGAAATTAAAAAACAATTTCAGAATCTTCAACTGATTTATAGAAAGGGAAAGGAGCAGTATTAGACAACTTAAAAACACTCATATTAAGAGGCTATAAAAGTAATCGTGTTCCCTGGAAGAAGTGTTGATTTGGTGAGATACTGGCCCAATCTATTTATATCCTCTATTTGTATATTTGAGGCCATCGATTTGTATATTTGTTTTGTTTTGAGGCCGCTCTAGGACCTGTATATTCTGAGACGTCTTAACCTATGCATAGTGTTCAGTATTGAAACTATTGTTAAATGCCCTTCACAAACTTTCAAAAGAAGCAACACGAAAAAGTGAAAAATTCCTTTACAGAAATTCCTCACGGTTTCAAATAAGGGGGTGTCTCATTTCTATAAATTCTAAAAGTAAAGCTAACAATAATTAAATCTTTATATACCAGGCATGGTGTAAGCACTTAATTACTGTTCTAACCAACAAACATTTATTGAAACTTCTTGTGTCTTATGCAATTTATCTCATTCTATCCAAACATGATCCTATGAACATTTTCCTTATTTTACAAAGAGAGAAAAGTTCTTAAAGACAAATGACATAACGTAATGAATACTAAAACGGGGCTGCTAGCCTCGATTTCAAAGCCGAGGCTTTAAACTATAAAATCTTCAGGTAATGCTTTTCTGATTCTGCTAGCCAAAGTAGTTTCTACCTAAAAAAACCTCGTGCTGTTACTCAACTACTACTCCCAACATGCAAAGCGGCTTTTGCCCATCAGCCCCCGCAAACCTCGAGGCGCGAAAGGCAACCTGGGAGTCGCAGTTCAGGATTTGAACCAGTGTTGCCAGTGCGGCTGCGGGTGCTCTCAGGGTTTCGCCCACCGGGTTCAGTGAGGGCGAGCGGAGCCGAGGCGGAGAAGGGCGTGAAACTGGAAGAGGGTGAGTCAGGCGGTCCCCACGCGATAAAGGGAGGCGGCACTGCTGTGTGGGGTTGAGTTAGGTAGGTGCGGCCCCTGCTCCGCGGAGTACTCAGGGACGCCGGGGCTTTTGGTTTTTGTTTTGTTTTTTTGTTTTGTTCGTTTTTTGTTTTTTTGGACTGGCGAGAGCTGGGTGAGGAGAAGCCAGAGCCCGGCCCTTAGCAACGGTTCTCGGACTCAGCTCCCGCCGCCATCTCCACCATGCAGTCCCGGGAAGACGCCCCGCGCTCTCGCCGCCTCGCCAGTCCCCGTGGTGGGAGGCGACCCAAAAGGGTTTCCAAACCCTCGGTCTCGGCTTTCTTCACGGGCCCGGAAGAGCTGAAGGACACTGCTCATTCTGCAGCCCTGCTGGCAGAGCTCAAGTCTTTCTATGATGCGCGCCTGCTGTGTGATGTGACCATCGAGGTGGTGACGCCTGGCAGTGGGCCTGGCACAGGCCGTCTTTTTTCCTGCAACCGCAATGTGCTGGCTGCCGCATGTCCTTACTTCAAGAGCATGTTCACCGGCGGCATGTACGAGAGCCAGCAGGCGAATGTGACCATGCACGATGTGGATGCCGAGTCCTTTGAGGTGTTGGTTGAATATTGCTACACGGGTCGTGTGTCTCTGAGTGAAGCCAACGTGCAGCGCCTCTATGCCGCCTCTGATATGCTACAGCTGGAGTATGTTCGGGAAGCCTGTGCCTCCTTCCTAGCCCGCCGCCTTGACCTGGCTAACTGCACCGCCATCCTCAAGTTTGCCGATGCCTTCGACCATCATAAGCTGCGATCACAGGCCCAGTCCTTTATA
The DNA here is from genome assembly GCF_021234435.1 of Artibeus jamaicensis. Classification (NCBI taxonomy): domain Eukaryota; kingdom Metazoa; phylum Chordata; class Mammalia; order Chiroptera; family Phyllostomidae; genus Artibeus; species Artibeus jamaicensis. The sequence goes on from NW_026521822.1 coordinate 7,165,782, forward strand.
GCTCACAATTTCAAGCAGCTCAGCCGGATGGGTCCGATTCGGGAGGAGACTCTGGCAGATCTGACTCTGGCCCAGCTGCTGGCTGTCCTGCGCCTGGACAGTCTAGACATTGAGACTGAGCGGACAGTGTGTCATGTGGCCATGCAGTGGTTGGAGGCGGCTCCCAAGGACCGGGGTCCCAGCGCGGCAGAAGTCTTCAAGTGTGTCCGCTGGACACACTTCACTGATGAAGATCAGGATTACCTGGAAGGGCTGTTGACTAAGCCCATTGTGAAGAAGCACTGCCTCGGCCTTATTGAAGGAGCTCTGCAGATGCGATATGGTGACATGTTGTACAAATCTGTGGTGCCAAAGACTGACAGCAGCAGCAGCAGCAGCAGCTGTATTGTATCCGCAGTAGAAAATCCTCCCCAGCGGCTGGGTATGTGTGCCAAGGAGATGGTGATCTTCTTTGGACATCCCAAAGATCCCTTTCTCTGCTATGACCCATACTCGGGGGACATTTACACAATGCCATCACCTTTGGCCAGCTTGGCTCACACTAAGACTATCACCTCCTCCGCTGTCTGTGTCTCTCCAGACCATGACATCTATCTCGCTGCCCAGCCCAGGAAACACCTCTGGGTATATAAACCAGCCCAGAATAGTTGGCAGCAACTTGCAGATCGCTTGCTCTGTCGTGAGGGCATGGATGTGGCCTACCTCAATGGCTACATTTACATTTTGGGTGGGCGAGACCCTATCACTGGGATTAAATTGAAGGAAGTGGAATGCTACAGTGTCCAGAGGAACCAGTGGGCACTGGTGGCTCCTGTACCACATTCCTTCTATTCCTTTGAACTAATAGTGGTTCAGAACTACCTTTATGCTGTGAACAGTAAGCGCATGCTCTGTTATGATCCTAGCCACAATATGTGGTTGAACTGTGCTTCTCTTAAACGTAGTGATTTTCAGGAAGCTTGTGTCTTCAATGATGAAATCTATTGCATCTGTGACATCCCAGTCATGAAGGTCTATAATCCAGCCAGGGGAGAATGGCGGAGGATTAGCAATATTCCCTTGTTCTCAGAAATTCACAACTATCAGATTGTCAGTCATGGTCAAAAGTTGCTCCTCATCACTTCTACCACCCCGCAATGGAAAAAAAACAGGGTGACTGTGTATGAATATGATACTAGAGAAGACCAGTGGATTAATATAGGTACTATGTTAGGTCTTTTACAGTTTGACTCTGGCTTTATTTGCCTCTGTGCTCGTGTTTATCCTTCTTGCCTTGAACCTGGTCAGAGTTTTATCACTGAGGAAGATGATGCACGGAGTGAGTCTAGTAATGATTGGGACTTAGATGGATTCAGTGAGCTGGACTCTGAGTCAGGAAGTTCAAGTTCGTTTTCTGATGATGAAGTCTGGGTACAGGTTGCACCTCAGCGAAATGCACAGGATCAGCAGGGTTCTTTGTAAATATTTTGAAACATTAAGATGTCTCTACTGCTATGTAATATATCTTTAAAAAATATTCTTTCTTTTTCCCGAAAAAGAAAGAATTTGATTAGGACCACAGATTTGGTATAGAAAGGCTGATGTTTGAAATTAAGAAGCTGATGAAATCAACCTATACAGTAATTTACTGTGTTGAAATCAAGATTAAAATGTGCAAAATGAAATATATAATAAATTAGAATGCATGGTAGTTTTTTCTTCATTCAAGTATTCATTGTATTGATTAGTTGCATTGTTTATATTTTAATTATATAGTCTGTTAACTTTTTAATTTAGTGCCATGGGAATTTAACTTTAATTTTTAAAATAGAAAATTGGACTGGAAACTGTTAATAGGATTTTGAGGGTTCATACTATCCTTCAAAATAATGAAAGTAGTAAATTTAACAAGTTTTAAAGTAATCAGCTTTTAGTATTTTAAGTTAATATAATTTGTTAAAATTGGGTTTGGTTTTCTTCCCTTTTGCAAATGAAATAAATTGAACATGTAAAGCTTATTAAATAGTGATTTCATTTGGATACAGTCAAAGTGTAAGAGCTCAAAGAAAGTTTTTAAAAAAAGGATTGCATGGTTTTAAAAGAAATTTAGCTTTTACTTTTGAAATATAATGTATTTTTGCTAAACATGACCATTTTTCTATCTTCAAAAACATCCATTCTAGTACTGTCACCAATTATTTAAATACCCTTCTAAACCCTCCCACCCCCCAAAAAATTGGTGATTTGTAAGTTCATATATAACCTGATACATATTTCATTGAATCAGAGAAACAATCCTTTTTTTCACTGGACATATCATCAGGTAATGTGAATTTTATCCATTGGTCATACCCTGTCTTAAAAAGTCTATGTGCTATTTTGAAATATTTTAGCTGTATACTTTTGGTGTTTTTCTTAGAGGATTCTTCAGCAGGGAGTGATTTATTCTTTACTGTTTTGTGAGGTAATAATTGGTTTTGAAAATATGTATAATCTAAAAATGTATTTCATTGAGATCAGTAGTTACCGTGTCCATAAACTATAAAATCAAGGGTCAGTAGAGAACTTTAAAACTTTAAGCTATGTATAGAACTGTTTTGTGTAGCATTGAAATATTTTGTCACTTTTGTAAGTTACTATAAATGATTATCAGCTTGAAGGTATTTTTGTATTAAAAGTGGAGAGTTAAAGAACATAAGTGGATGCTGGCAACAGTGAAAGTACATTTCCTCCAAAATATTTCCCTAAGCAGTGGTATGCATGATTATTTTATTAGAGTATTTGTATCTGTTCTGTAGTTCTTTGTGAACCAACACTCCAAACTTTGGATTCTGTTTTTAATTTTTATTTATTTATTTTTGTATATCACCATAATGTAAGAGAAAGTCCAGAAGTAGAAACTAAATTGCACAAGATTGATATTGTTAAATACAAGAACATATAGGTGCTTACCTTTTAAGAGGGTCTGTAAATATATGTGATTTTCATAATAAAATGGTGTACATATTATTCCACTCAGAATTATTTGAATCTTTGTTCAGATTCAAATTCTTTTTCTCTGTTTATTCTCTAGTGACCAAATGCTAACATTTCTTATACCCTGGTAGTCTTGAGGAGTGTCCATTGATAACAGGGAAGGTAAAAGCACTGCTCTTAACATAGAAAGCAATTTCTCTATAGTGGGTTGGTTTTTTGGATTTTTTGGCTTTTTATCACCCCTAACTTCTTGATAGCCTTTTGTTTTGTAAGGTTGAAATGAGACAGTGCTTATCTCAACCAGATTATCCATCTGCAGAATTAAGTTATACAGCTGACTGATAAAAGATAAGTTCTCTAAATTGTCATTCTCAGCCTTTAAGATAGCTTATAAGCTAATTAGTAGTAAAATCTTGGTATACAAAGAGGTTTTCTTGGGAAGGGTTTTGGTTTGGTCATATGTTTGTGAATTAGGGAATAGATGTTAATCATTATTTTAAAGATAAGTGATCTGTACGTGGTTAGTTACAAATAAAACTAGCACTAGAACTCAGGCCTTTTGATCTCTTTAATTGTTTCTCCTAAATGTGAAACCCTTACTTAGGCGTTGAGCAACACAACCAACAGTGTTGAAATCCCTTTCTGACAGGAAAATACCTGTCTCTCAGGTTTAAAATTAATTGGCACATTTTTAAACAAATGCTCAATATAATGTCATTTTCAGGACCACTCTTTGTAAGATTTAGAATAATCTTAATTATTTTTTGTATCTATGTGCTTCTAGTCTGAAAACCTTAATTCAATTTATTTCAATACTTTAAAAATTCAAATGATAAAGTGGCATTGGTGGTTTTCAAAGGGTAAAAGACTAATTTAGCAAATAACTTGTTTAATTTAGGTTTAGGGTTAAATTTAAATTACAGTTTGCTTCTCACTGCTCATTAAACTAGTGTTTGCCTGATGTGATTTTTACCAGTCTGTACTGAAATGAGGAAAAAATACAAAACACGGTGAATGAGTCGTAAACTGAAATTATTTAATTAAATTTTTTAATGTTCAGAAATTGGAAATATAAAAAGTTTGCGGCCATATGTCAGTCCCTAAACTTTAAAAGAAGTTTACTTGTCTTTTTTTAAAAAAGATTTTATTATTTTATTTTTAGAGAGCAGGAAAGGGAAGGGGAGAGAGAAACCTCAGTGTGTGGTTGCCTCTCTTATGCCCCTACCTGGGGACCTGGCCTGCAACCCTGACAGAATCCAATCAGCAGACCTTTGGTTTGCAGACTGGCATTCATTCCACTGAGCCACACAAGCCAGGACAGTTTACCTGTCTTTGAAATCCTTAAATGTGATGCCCAGAATATAATAGTCTGCTTATATGTGTACTCTATAGTCTGCTTTAGATTTGTACTCTTGGAATCATTTATGTTGCATACCTCTTAGCAGTTTTACTTTACTTCTGTCATCTCATCAGGTAACTCCTGTAGCTTTTTGTTGTTTTTTAATTTTAATAACCTATTTTATTTAACCCAATTTATGCAAAATATTATCATTTCAACAAGTAACCAATACTGTGTGAAAGCCAGATATTTTATATTCTTTTTCCACACTAAGTCTGAAACTCTGTATTTTACAAGAACTATAACACACCTTATTTTGCATAAGCAGTTTTTAATAGCTGTGTGTGGCTACTGTATTAGAGAGCATAGATCTAGATTTTATGACTTTACTCTAAAACTGAAGTTATTCCTTTCAATGCAGGGACACTGAGGTCCTGGTCCCTAGTGCTCTCCCATAGCCTTTTTAACATTTCAGTACCTTTTCATCATTACACCTTTAAAAGAATATTCATTATAACAAATATGATAAAGCATTAGGAGGCAAAATTATAGAAAATGTGACTACCAATCTTAAGAGAATTAATTGATAAGTTATTTTTAGAACCATTGAGATGGTTAAATATATACAAACCAGTTTTTTAACAAAGAAAAAAAGGGTACGCAGAAACTGCCAAGTCTTAGAGTACCAGACAGGCAATGGGTTTTGTGTCCTCTCGACTCGGGGCCATGTGGTCGCCCATTCCCGCCAGCTCCTGTTTCTCATTTCTTTAACCTTGTGGACTAAACATGGTCCAAGACACAGTGTAGGGAACAGATACTGTTGCATACCATTCCCTCCATTTTAGACACATTTTCTCAGAAACCATCCTACTTTGGGCAGTTGCCTCTTTCCCATTGAATCAATGTTTTATATTTTTATAGTTTCCAAAGCAATTTTAGCCACTTGTAACCATATTTATTTTAAAAGTTTTACAGCACAGAAGTTATTTATTTATTTAAGATTTTATTTATTTATCTTTGGAAGGGAAGGGAAGGAGAGAGGGAAAGAAATATCAATGTATGGTTGCTTCTCGTGCGACCCCTGCTGGGAACTGGCCTGCAACCCAGGCATGTGCCCTGACTGGGAATCAAACCGCGATCCTTTGGTTTGCAGGCCCGTGCTCAATCCACTGAGCTACACCAGCCAGGGCTAGCACAGAAGTTTTTAATAAGCACTACATTAGTATGGAAAACACAGAGCCTGTAGCTTATCCTTTAAAACCAAAATAACCAACTGAAAGGTCAGTACAGGTTCTTATTTTTTACTTAAATCTAAGGTACACATTGGGAATTGAACTACTATGATTTTTCTTTCTAGAGCTGTGACATCTATGTTTTGTGGTCAGTAATGTTCTATCAAACATGCTAAGCTAGCAATTTTCAGCCTTTTTCATCTCATGGCATACATTAATTAATAAAATTCTGCAGCACACCAAAAAATACAGTTTTTGCCAATCTGGTCAAAAGGGGGTGTGTGTGTGTGTGTGTATACATACACATATATATTTTTTTCTAAATCCTCACCCAAGACATGCTTACTGATTTAGAAGAAGGGAGGGAGGGAGAGGGAGTGAAACATTGTTGTGAGAGAGAAATAATGGATTGGTTGCCTCTTTCTTGTGCCCTGACTGGGGACTAAATGCACCTGGTTTGTGGGGTGATGTTCCAACCAATTAAGCCACATTAGCTAGGGCAAAATTTTGATTCATTCATACCAGACAGCTATTGTATTGACTATCATCGTCTTTTTTTATTTGACAGTCTAAGGGAAAAGAGGTCAGTATCCTGGACTAAATAGTCAGGTATTGCATGTTTTAGAAATTCTTCTGGCACGTCACTGTGCCTCTTATGACACACAAGTTGAAAACTACTGTGCTAAGTCAAAGCAGATAAATGAGCTATGTCCTATTCCTGCTGAGCTAGACCAGTAGAACACCATCTTAGTAGAAAGATTTTGACAGGAAGAAGGAATTGTAGAGCCCCTATCCCAACAGAAAAATGAACAAACTGATTTATACATAAAGGGTTTTAAGCAAACCTGCACGAACACTTAACATGGTATTAGGAGAAAAAGATACCTTTAGCTTGTTTGCAGCATAAGCACACATTCACTGGTACCCAGTAAAATAGCAGTGCTGACAGCATTTTTGCTTTCATAACATGAACAAAAAACACAGCATATACTTTGATGTTGAAGTGGGTGATTCTGTTAGGTTCCAATGTTATATCCACTTAGGTTAGTGTGAATATTCATCTATATTTTTTCAAAAATGCTTTAAAAAGAATCCTAGAAACTGGACTACATCATGACCAGCAGAAGAGAGAGATACTGGGATGGCAAATTAAGACTAGGAATTAATTTTCACATGTAGCTTTTAAGTAAAGGACATCTCTCAGTTGTTCCTACAGCCAGGACTAGCTATGACAGTGGGAGCTCCAGAACTCTCAAGATAGACTGCTGACTTGACTAACACCATAAATAAATACCCCCAAACAGTAAAAACACCATTTAGGCTGAGGACTGAAATTTTTAAGCATGGAAAAAGCTGTATGTGCACAAAAAGACTCATGCAAAGCCTGCTGGGACAGAGAGGGCGGTGATGTGGGTGCTGACACACCAACACATATGCTGGAGAAGGCCCCCAAGGTGGGATGCTGGATGTGGACTTGCTCCAGTGGAGCCTGGCTCAGAAGACCCTGAAAGAGGTGTCCACTTGGGGAGGAGTAGCAGTTACTGAACACAAGGTTTTTCTGGAGAAACAGGTCCCAGGAAGATCAGGTAATTTTTTTTAACCCATCAATACTTAATGAAGAGTTGCAGAACAGAGCCAGCCTTTCCAAGATGCATACTTCTGTCATTATCTGAAGGCTTTTACAGTATACTGAACTGACAATGTCCAGAACAATCTCATTTCCTGGAGGTGGGAACTAGTGCTACTGGTCGTTCTGGGAAACTGGCATAGAGAATAATTTACACAATGAAGTCACCACCAAACCACTACTTAAATCCAGTCCTGGCCTTTTTCTGCTCTGTAGTCCAGAATCGTTTCTTTAAAAGCCAGAAAATCAGTACACATTAGCAGCATATAGAGTACGTCATCAGCCACTTCATCTTTTGGTGCTGTTACATTGTTGTGAAAGCTGCCATGTTAAATCTAGGAACCTGCTCCCGCAGCTGTTATTCAATATACTTTTCTACCAAACATATTTTTGTTTAAAATAGCACATAGATGAGTTTATTCTATTACCTGTTTTCAAACTCCTGATAGTACTTGTCCATGAAATTTCTCTATAATAACTAGAACTCATTATCCATGATAATGTCCTTTAAATATCCAACCACAGCATCAATTCTACATCAGAGGCCAAAGAAAAATGAAAGAGCATAAACTCTTTCCTCTAGGGCAGCAATTTTCAACCAGTGTGCTACAGGAATTTCAAAAACAGGCAATACTTGACTAGGGTCACTGCCCTCTTTTCCCTTAGACTGTCAAATAAAAGAAAATGACAACAGCCAACACAACAATAGCTGTCTGGTGTGAATGTCCCGTCTTGAACTATAAATATATAGGTCAGATAATAGAGTTGCATCTTATTGGTCATGTCACATAATAAAGGTGAGCCTGATTGGCTAACCCTTGGTACCAGAAATCTTTATGTACAAGTATAGGCACTTGATTTTTTAAAAAGTTGCTTTGGAAAAAAAGGTAGATAATTGTGTTACTATTCTTTAAATCAATCAAAATATACCCATTTTTGTCAGATCAGCAAAAATGTATTTTTTGGTATGCCACAGAATTTTATTATTTAGTTTTTGTGTATTATGAAATGAAAAAGGTTTAAAACCATTGTTTTAGGGCTTCTATCTCCTCCACCACACAGGCCAGCCAGCAGATTGCCTTCTTCCCCACCTGTGGGCAGGGCCCAACCTCAGTCTGCTCCACAGAGCCCCAACTCACAAGGGGAGGCCTGGCCTCCAAGGTGGCAGCAGAGTCAGAGCTCAGCCAGGTCAGGGCCTGTTCACCAGGCCCTGATCTCAGGCTCCCCTGCTGCAGCCTCTCCCCTGCCATCCAGGCTTCCATGGTGGACCAGGCTCCTGCCCCAGGTTGGGGCAGTGTGCAGTGTTGTTTACTGACCTCAACTATATCTTAATCAGGAAGATTTTGGAGGTGGGGTAGTGGGACAAATACTTTGTTAATTCTGGGGAAACCAGAAAATACCAATGGTCCAGAGTCTCAATGAACTTAAAGCTTTCTCTGTACAGAGAAGAAAACAGGGCAATATTTTCCTCTCACTTAATACATTAGTTAGGATGTAGGTGTGATTATGCAAAGGGAAGTTTTGCACATTGCTTCCAGTCACATGACACTGGCCAGATCTGAACTATGTGGTCACACCTTGCTGCAAGAGTGCTTGGGAGAGGCAGTTTTTATTCTGCTTCAATATCTAGTAAAAATTTAGGGCTTTCTTCTTGTAAGATGCTGAGTAAACATAGTGTGGTTATAAATAGCAATCTCTACTACACCATCTGTCTGGTTAGAAGCATCATGTGGCAGCCAAAATAATTGCCAGGACTCCAAAGACCCATATTCCAGCAGCCTAGAAAACCCAGAAAAAGGTGGTATTTCCTGATACCACTGGCAGATAATTCTGTAGGGGCCTAGGACTCAGAATAGCCAAGTTTCGTCACTTGTAATCCTCATATATGAAGTTGGGGGATGAAAATGTTGAGGAAGACAGGTAAAATAACCTCAGTTTAGGATTATAGTTCCTACTGTGGCAGACTATAGAGGTTGCAGAGTTCCAAGGATGGGAATGTTGAGGTTATAACATGTATTTTGACCTAATCCTAGGATGTGTGGGAAAGCTTGGGGTGGGAACATCCCAAGCTGGCAGAGTTGGTAAACATCAGATCTTGAAGACTTTGTAACTTTATATGTCATACCAAGGAGTTGGCTTTTTTTTTGGCATACAGTATGAATTCATGGAGAATTTTTAAGAAAGTACTTGACAATTGAATATGTTCTACTGAGACTCTTCACCTTATAATTGACAGCATAAGATTATAAGGGCAAGAATAGATAAAGTAATGGCTGTTATAGTCTAGACAGTGAGATGATGTGGTATTCAATATGGGCAGTTGTGGGTTTGGTGAGGAAGGAACAGACAGAGAGGTTGAAGAAACTGAGCTGGACCTATAGTTGTAAGTTTGGGGGTGATGGATCTCTGAGGTGTGTAAGAAGGACTTTAAGCTATTTCCCAAGTTTCTTGCTTGGATATTATATTAAGGTATAGGCTAAACTTTTATACCAAAGAGAGCCTAAAATATAAGAAAGACGATTATTTCTCTCCATTCAGTGTAGAAGTGTGTAGTCAGCTGCTGGAAGGGTGGTGTTACCTAATAAGGTTGTTCATAAACCCAGGTTCCTTCATTATTTGTTTCCTCCAACTGCTAGTGACTTGTCCTTAGCTTCATGTGCAAGAATTATATGTAATGCCCCAGAATTATATCTATGTTGCAACCTGCAGGAAAGGGGAAAGAAAGGAAACGGAGGACAAAAACATTTTAGAGGACCTTTACATCACTTTTGCCATTTTTCCCCTGGGGACAACTAAATCTTATCACTACATCTAGCTGCAAGGTTGACTGGGAACTATTGTTATTAGATGGATAGCTATGTGCCCAGCTAAAACTCAGGGGATTCTATTACTAAATCAGTTAATAACCTAATATACTTTAATATAGAAGTGTCCAGGCTTCCTCTGTTCAAGTGAAGACAATTTGCAACAACACGCAGACTTTATTGCTTTGAGGTCATTTCAGATCTCTCTAATCCTCCTTCCACATTAAATTCACAGCCAAAAGTTAAATTCTATATGATGCTGAAAGATGCTTTTTCACAAAGTGAAACACATACATACACACATATGAACATTTATCCCATCTTTGCCGTTAAGTCCTGTCTCAGTACAAGTATTTCTAGAAATGGTGAAAATTAAACCTCCAGAGTGTCGGTTCTCTCTTTAAATGCCTAAGCTGTTTTCCAATCATTTCTCCTCCTCTGGGAACCTACCAGCCTAGCCCTCTCACTCATCCCACACCCCAACAACTCTCACTATTTATTACTAAAAGGGAAAACAGGAGAATGAACTGGGGGTGTGAATTGGGGGTCTCTGTCATGGTTAACCAAGTGGGTAGTGCTGTTATTCAGTGTGTTTGAGAATATAGGCATCAAATCAGAATTGAAGACACTTGTTGATGCATGTGGTATTCCACGTCACAACCTGTTGGCCACCCTCCGGTTTCAGCTGCAACTAAGGGGGACATTCCCAAACCATGGTACCAGGCAGCTTTGCTTTTCTGATTCAGGGTTTTCTCAGAAGGATTGTTCTCTTAGCAATGCTTCTGCAACTACAACACAGGAGTTCAAGGGGAAGTTAATCATGCCCCCGGGCAGTCCTTAAGCAAAAGAGAGCGTGAATTGGTAATACATACCTCAACATCAAAAATTTTAAAAAGGGACATTTCTGAAATGCATTCTATGTGGATTCACAGAGAATCCCTCCTGGACTGAACCCTAGTCTTTCACAACAGTAATCAAATCATTAATACACTTTCCCTGTATCACTTTTGGGGTTTTGGGGTATGGGCAACCATGTCACACCACAGAAATTTGACTTGACAGAGGGTCATTGGTGGTATTTTGCAAAGAAGTTGCAAAATACTAAGGTTCCCTTTCTCCACATCTTCACCAGCACTTGTTGCTTGTTGATTTATTACTGGTAGCCTTTCTGACAGGCATCAGGTGATATTTCATTGTGATTTTAATTTGCATTTCTCTGATGATTTAGTGACACTGAGCATCTTTTCATATATATATTGCCCTTCTGTATGTCCTCTTTGGAGAAGTGTCTGTTTAGTTACTGTGTCATTTTTTAATTGGATTGTTTTCTTCCTGGTATTGGTTACTTAAGTTCTTTAAGTATTTTGAAATTAACCCCTTATCAGATATATCATTAACAATATGTTCTCCCAAACAGTGGGTTCCCTTTGCATTTTTAATTTATTTTTAAGATTTTTATTCATTCATTTTTATAAAGGGAAAAGGAGGGAGAAAGAAAGACAGAAAAACATCAATGTGTGGTTGCCTCTCACATACTCCCTACTGGGGACCTGGCCTGCAGTGCAGGCATGTGCCCTGACTTGGAATTGAACCAGCAACCCTTGGTTTTGCAGGCCAGCACTCAATTCACTAAGCCACACCAACCAAGGCCCATTTTATTTTTTGATGTTTTCTGTTGTGCAGAAGCTTTTTAATTTGATGTAGTACCATTTTGTTTATTTTTTTTCTTTGTTTCCCTTGCCCTTGGACATATATTGGCAAAAATACTGCTATGAGTGATGCCTGAGATTTTACGGCCTATGTTTTCTTCTATGGTTTTGCAACTTAAATTTAAGTCTTTTGTTTTTTTTTTGTCAATTCTAGTTTATGGTATAATTTGGTCATCTAGATTCATTTTTTTTGCATATATTTGTCCAATTTGTTCAACACCATTTATTGAAGAGACTACGTTTACTATACTCTGTGTTTTTACCTCCCTTGTCAAATATTAATTGACCATAAAAACATATGTTGGTTTCTGGGTTCTCTATGATGTTCTATTAATCTGTATGCCTGTTCTTATGCTAGTATGAGGCAGTTATGATTAATATAGCTTTGTAAAAGGGTTTGATATCAGGTACTGTGATACCTCCAACTTTATTCTTTCTCAAGATTGCTGAGGCTATTTGGGGTCTCTTTTGGTTCCATATAAGTTTTTAAAATATTTCCTCTAGGTATGTGAAATATGCCATTGGTATTTTAATAAGTATTGCATTGAATCTGTAGATTTCTTTGGGTAGTATGGACATTTTAAGAATGTTAATTCTTCTGGTCCATGAACACAGTATATGCTTCCACTTATTTGTGTCTTTCTCAGTTTCTTTCTACTGTATCTTATCATTTTTCAGTACAGTTCTTTTATATCCTTGGTTAAATTTATTCTTCAAAGCAGCAAGAGAAAAACAGAGAGTTACCTACAAAGGAGTTTCCATAAGAGTGACAGCTGATTTCTCAAAAGAAACTTTGCAGGCAAGAAGGGAGTGGCGAGAAGTATTCAAAGTGAAGAAAAGCAAGGACCTACAACCTAGATTACTCTATCTAGCAAAGCTATCATTTAGAATGGAAGGGCAGCCCTGGCTGGCATAGCTCAGTGGATTGAGTGCGGGCCTGCAAACCAGAGTATCGAGGTTCAATTCCCAGTCAGGGCACATGCCTGGGTTGCAGGCCAGTTCCCAGCAGGGGACGCATGAGAGGCAACCATACATTGATGTTTCTCTCCCACTCTTTCTCCTTCCCTTCCCCTCTCTCGAAAAATAAATAAATAAAATATTAAAAAAAAAAAAAGAATGGAAGGGCAGATAAAGTACTTCCCAGATAAGGTCAAACTAAGGGGGTTCATCATCACCAAGCCATTATTACAAGAAATGTTAAAGGGAACTATGTAAGAAAAAGAATATCAAAACTATGACCATTAAAATGGCAACAAATTCACATCAACAACTGAATCAGAAAACAAGCTAAGCAAACAAACAGAACAGAAACAGAATCACAGATATGGAGATCATTTCGAGGGTTATCTGCTGGGAGGGGAAAGAAGAAGAATAGGGGATAAGGTTCAGGGAGTAAAAAGTACAAATTGGTAGAAACCAAATATGGGCATGTTAAGAACAGTATAGGAAGTGGAGTAGCCAAAGAACTTGTATGAATGATCCCTGGACATGAACTAAGGGAATTGGTAGAGGGATTATTAGAGGGAATGGGGGTACCCTGCAAAGCAGGGCAAAGTAGGAAAATTGGGACAACTGTGATAGCATAATAAAATATGTTTAAAAATAAAAAATAGGTAAGTTGAACTTAATCAAAATTTTATCCTTTGCTACATCAGGGATTGACCTGGAGAACATTATGTTAGTGAAATAAGCCAGTCAGAGAAATACAAATACCATATGATTTCACTTATATGTGGAATCTAATGAACAAACTGAACTAACAAGCAAAAGAGAGACAGACTCATAGGTAGAGAGTAGATTACAACTATTGGGGTGAGGTTAGGGAGCGGAGGGATTGAGGAAAAAAGAAAAAAGGACTCATGGACATGGACAACAGTGTGGTAATTGCAGGGGGTGGGCATATAAGGAAGTTAAAAGGTAGTAAAAATACAGTAAAAATTTTAAAAAAATTAAATTTTGTGCTTTCTATGATATCATCAATAAAAGGAAAAGAGAAGCCATGCAAGGGGAAAAACCATTGGCAAAGGATATATCTGATAAGGTACTTTATTTTTCTTGTTGCTATAGCAAATGATATTTTTTACCTAATTTCTGATTCTGATATTTCATTGTTGGTGTATAAAAATGCCTTCCATTTCTGAATATTGGCTTTGAATCCTGCTGTTTTGTCAAATTCACTTATTAGGTCGATTAGTTTTTTGGTGGAATCTATAGGGTTTTCTATGTACACTATCATATCATGTGCAAACAGTGACAGTTTTACTTCCTCCTTTCCTATTTGGATGCCTTTTATTTATTTTTCTTGTCTGATTGCTGTGGCTAGGACTTCCAAAACTATGTTGAATAGAAGTGGTGAAAGTGGACATCCTTGTCTTGTTCCTGATCTTAGTAAGAAAGCTTTTAGTTTTTATCCATAGAGTATGATATTAGCTGTAGTTTTCTCATATATGGCCTTTATTATGTTGAGGTATGCTCCCTCTACTCCCACTTTGCTGAGTATTTTTATCACAAATGGGTGCTGTACCTTATCAAATGCTTTTTCTGCATCTATTGTTATGATCATGTGATTTTTGTCTTTCCTTTTGTTTATGTGATGTATTACATTAATTCATTTGCAAATATTGTACCATCCTTGCATCCCTAGTATGAATCCCATTTGATCATGGTGTGTGATCTTTTTAATGTATTTCTGGATGCAGTTTGCCAGTATTTTGTTGAGGATTTTAGCATCTATGTTTACCAGAGATACTGGCCTGTAGTTTTCTTTCTTTGTTGTGTCTTTATCTGGTTTTGGAATTAGGATAATGCTGGCTTCTTTAAAAACAGTTTGGGAGTCTTCCCTCTTTGATTTTTTGGAGTAGTCTGAGAAGGGTAGGAGTTAGCTCTTCCTTAAATGCTTCGTGAAATTTTCCTGTGAAACTCTCTGGTCCAGGGCTTTTGTGTGAAGGAGAATTTTGATTATTGCTTTGATTCCACTAGCTGTTATAGATCTGTTCAGGATTTCTGCTTCTTTATTCAGTTTTTGGAGATAATATTTTTCTAGAAATTTGTCCATTTCACCCAGGTTTTCAAATTTTCTGGCATGTAGTTGTTCATAGTAATTTCTTACAATCTTTTGTATTTCTGTAGTATCGATTGTAATCTCTCCCCTTCCATTTCTGATTTTGTTTATTTGGGTTCTCTCTCTCTCTCTCTTTTTTTGATGAGTCTGCTTAAAGTCTTGTTGATTTTGTTTATCTTTTCAAAGAACGAGCTCCTGAATTCATTGATCCTTAGAATTATTCTTTTAGTCTCTGTGTCATTTAATTCTGCTCTGATCTTGGTTATTTTCTTCCTTCTACTTGCTCTGGGCTTTGTTTGTTGTTGTTCCTCGAGTTCTTGTAGATGTGGGTTTAGGTTGTTTGTTTGAAATGTTTCCATTTTTTTTAGGTAGACCTGTATCACTATGAACTTCCCTCTAATGGCTGCTTTTGTTGTGTGCCATTGATTTTGGACTGTTATGTGTTTGTTTTCATTTGTTTCCAGAAACTTTTTGGTTCCTTCCTTGATCTCATTCTTAACATATTCATTATTTAATGGCATAGTATTCAGTCTTCACAAATTTGAGTGTTTTTGAGTCTTTTTCCTTGAGGTTGGTTTCTGGTTTCAGGCCCTTGTGGTCCAAGAAAATGCTTGATATGATTTCAGTTTTCTTGAATTTGTTGAGGCTTGTTTTGTGTCCCATCATGTGGTCTATCTCAGAAAATGTTCCATGTGCATTTGAAAAGAAGGTGTACTTTGCTTCTTGGGATCTATATACATCAGTTAAGTCCATTTGATCTAGGGCATTGTTCAATGCCACAATATCCTTGTTGATATTTTCTTAGAAGATATCCATTTTTGACAGTAGGGTATTAAAATCTCTTAATGTAAATGATTGCCATCTATATCTCTCTTGAAGCCCTCCAAGATTTTCTTTATATATTTGGGTACACCTATGTTGGGTGTGTATATGTTTATAATGTTGGTGGATTCTTCCTTTGAGTATCATGAAGTGTCCTTCAGTATCTCTTTTTATTGCTTTTTTTCAAAGTCTATTTTGTCTGATATAAGTATTTGTACCCTGGCTTTTTTTCCTGTTCATTTTCTTGGAATATGTTTTTTTTTAACTCTTCACTTTCAGTATGTATAAGGTTTTCTTACTGATGTGGGTCTCTTTTAGGCAGCATATGTGTGGGTCATATTTCCTTATCCATGCAGCTATCCTCTGTATTTTGATTGGGGCATTTAATCCATTAACCTTTAAGGTTACTGTTGATAAGTACTTACTCATTTTTCCCCCTTTGTACCTGTGTTCCCCTCTCTTGCTCTTTTCCTTTCTCTTCTTATAGCAGTCCCTATAGCATATCTTACAGTGCTAGTTTGGTGGAGGTTCATTCTTTTGGCCTTCTTTTGTTTGGAAAACTCTTTATTTCACCTTCCATTTTAACTGAGATCCTCACTGGGTGGAGTAGTCTTGGTTACAGGCCTTCGATTTCCATTACTTGGAATATTTTTTGCCATTCCCTTCTGGCTTGCGGTGTTTCTGTTGAGAAATCAGCTGCTAGCCTTATTGGAACTCCTTCATATGTTACTTCTTGTTTTTCCCTTGCTGCTTTCAAGATTCTCTCTTTGTCTTTAAAACTTGGCATTTAATTATGATGTGTTTTGGAGTAGGCCTCTTTGAATTCATCTTCATTGGGACTATCTGTTCTTTCTGAACTTATGTGGTTTTTCCCTTCTCCAAATTCAGAAAGTTTTCTGTCATTTTTTTCAAACAGGGTTTCTATCCCTTGCTCCTTTTCTTTTCCTTCTGGTATTCCTATGATTGAATGGTGTTGTGTGTCATGTTGTCTTGCAGTTCTCTTAAGCTATCTTCATATTTTTTTAGTCTTTTTTCATGAAGCTGCTCTACCTGGGTATTTCTGTCTACCTTGTTTTCCAGCTCACTAATTCAGTTCTTGGCTTTATCCAGCTTGCTTATAATTACTTCTAGTCTGTTTTTTTTTATTTCAGAAATTTTATTCTTTATTTCTTCCCAGTTCTTATATATAGTTTCTATTCCCTTTTTCATACTGTTGTAGTTCTCACTCAGTTCCTTGTAGTTGTCTGTGAGTTCCTTGAGCACACTTATAATTATTCTTTTGAATTCTATATTTGATACTTTTCTTGCCTCCATTTCACTTAGCACTTTTAGTGGAGGGTCTTTATTCCTTTCTACTACAGGTTCTTTCTTTGCCCGTTTTAGGTGAGTCTTTTTGTTTGTTTCTGTGATTCCCGATGCTCTGCTTTGGTAGCTATCTTTGTAGGGTGAACTTCTATGGTAGGAGTTTTGTGGGACTCAGCGGTGTGGTGTCTTTGATCCCCTTGTCTGGATGCTCTAGGTTTGCCCTTTCTTCCATTTTTGTGGGCTCTCTTGTTGTTTTGAGATATACCTGTTGGCAGCTCCTTTGTCGGTGGGTTCTCTCCTCCGGTGGGTTTACTGGTATGCACAACAACCACCTTATCTTGTGTGTGATCATGGGCTGGGCAAAGGTGAAATGGATTAAGACAGCAGGAGAGTATTCTATAAGATTTAAAGTACCAACAAGTAGAGAACAGACAGGAGATCATTTGGAGAAGTAAAGTGTTAACTGTGATATTTCACCCAACTAGCCACTTTTTATAAAAGGTGAAAAGGAGATAAGACTCTTATTAGAGGAAGAAAAGGAATGTGAGCTGATTTTAGAAAGCAGGGCACTTACGTGAGGTTAGATGGTGAAATATAGTGAAAATAAGAGATAGAATCTTGGCATCATGTGTGAGAGAATAAAGTTAACCACAATAGTAATAAAGCTCAGGAAGACAGCGAAATGGAGGAAGTCCAGGGAAGGGTGTTGTGTGGGAACTGGAACAATAATATTAGAAGGAATATATGGTCATCTGGGTTTTTTTTATTTTTTTTTAAACTTTTTTATTGATTATGCCATTACATTTGCTCTATTCCCCCCCTCCATTCCCCTCCTCCCTGCATATTCCTCCCCCACCATTTCCCCCTTTAGTTCATGAACACGTGTCTCAAATTCTTTAGATTCTGTATTTCCCCTACTATTCTTACCCTCCCCCCATATATTTTCTATCTACTGTCTATGCTACTTATTTTCTGTACCTTCTCTCCCCTTCTCCTCCTCCCACTCCCCTGTTGCTAACCCTGCATGTGATCTTCATTTCTATGGTTCTGCTCCTGATCTAGCTGTCCTCTTAGTTTGCTTTTGTTTTAGGTGTAGTTCTTAATAACTGTGAGTTTGCTGTCCTTTCACTGTTCATCTTTTTTATCTTCTTTTTTTTAGATAAGTCCCTTTAACATTTCATATAATAAGGGCTTGGTGATGATGAACTCCTTGAATTTGGTCTTATCTGAGAAGCACTTTATCTGTCCTTCCATTCTAAATGAAAACTTTGCTGGATAGAGCAATCTTGGTTGTAGGTCTTTGGTTTTCATGACTTGGAATACCTCTTTCTAGCCCCTTCTTGCCTGTAAGGTCTCTTTTGAGAAATCAGCTGACAGTCTGATGGGAACTCCTTTGCAGGTGACTGTCCCCTTAGCTCTTGCTGCTTCTAGGATTCTCTCCTTCATTTTAATCTTGGCTAATGTAATGATGATGTGCCTCGGTGTGTTCCTTCTTGGGTCCAACTTCTTTGGGACTCTCTGAGCTTCCTGGATTTCCTGGAAGTCTATTTCCTTTGCCAGATTGGGGAAATTCTCCTTTATTATTTGTTCAAATAAGTTTTCCACTGGTGGCTGTGCCTTTCCCCCTTCTGGTACCCCTATAATTCGGATGTTGGAACGTTTAAAGATGTCCTGGAGGTTCCTAAGCCTCTCCTCATTTTTCTGAATTCTTATTTCTTCATTCTTTTCTGTTTGATCATTTTTTTCTTCCTTCTGGTCCACTCCCTTGATTTGAGTCCCAATTCTCTTTCCATTACTATTGGTTTCCTTTGTATTACCATTCATTTCAATTAGTTTAGCTTCCATATGTTTCTCTAATTTGTGACTAAAATCAACCAGTTCTGTAAGGATCCTGATAACCAGTGTTTTGAACTGTGCATCTGAAAGGCTGGCTATTTCTTCATCGCTTAGATCTATCGGTTCTGGGGCTCTGAATTGTCCTAGAGCCATTTTTGGTTTATTCGTGCTGTTAAGTAAGCGGAGCGAAGCCTTAGTTGTTTACCAGGACGGGGCGACCCAGGTCGCTGGTTTGTGACGCTGTGTGTGGGGGCGTGGTGAGAGAGGGAGCAATGGCGGTCCTCTCAGCTAGCCCAGTCCGTCCAGTCACACCACTGGCCCCGGGCTTGTTTATCTGATCGGAATTGTGCAAGCCTGCTGCCCCGTGCAGGCTTCCCTTCTCACTGGTTTATCCACACGCAGATGTGCGACCAACCGCAGACAGCCTGCCTCGCCCTTCCCTGTGTGCTCCCTTAGTTAGCTCGCAATCAGTGCCTTCCGCACCAAGCACCACCCGGGAATTTTTTCTTGCTAACCTGCTCCGCTGCTGGCTTCGCTTCTCTTACCGGTTTAGCTGAGCATTTAGTTGTCTTTGGACTCCGTATTGTCGATTTTCTGTGTGGCTTGGTTGTGATTGTTGTTAAAAATAGTTGTTCTTAGATTTGGTTGTGCACAGAGGCAAGGTGGTTCCTCCACCTATGTCTCCATCTTGGCGGAACTGGTCATCTGTTTTTAAACATCTTCTGCAATCTTTGGCTTCCAAATTTTATTTAATCTGGGATTCTGTTGGTTGTTCACTCTGCTCTTCAGAAGATTGGCTAGGTGTCCCAGTGGGGTGCACAAGCAAGTGGGTTCAGCTCCCACCTCTCTCACTGCCAACTTCTGAAAGTAAAAAAAAAAAAAATTCAAAATGCAGTAAGATTCACTTCACACCTACTTGAATACTATATTCAAAACAAACAAACAAACAAACAAACAAAACAAAACAAAACAAAAACAAATAAGCAACAAAAAGTGCCTGGAAAATAACAAGTGTTGGCAAGGATAAGGTAAACTGAAACCCTCATAACCTGCTGGTGGGAATGTAAAGTGGTGCAGTTGCTTTGGAAAACAGTTTGCAATTCCTCAAAACATTAAACAGAGTTACCATGTGACCCAACAATTCCACTACTAGGTATATACCCAAGAGAATTTGAAACATACATCCACACAAAAAAACCCTACCTGGTAAAAAAAACATTCATAACTAACAAAATAGGCACGCTGAACTTAATCAAAACTAAACTTTTGTTTCATATGATAGCATCAGTAAAAGGAAAAGACAATCCACACAAAGGGAAAACATATTGGCAAATGATATATCTGATAAGGAACTGGTGTCTAAAATATATAAAAACTCATATAAGTCAATAATAAAATAATCATAACTAACTAGAAGCAGGGGAAAAAATCCAAATGCCTATCAACTAATAGGGATGAAAAAATGTCAACATTAGTGAGATGGAATATTTGGCCATAAAAAAGGGGTAGAGTATTGACCATATTGGCCATATTGACCATAATTGACCATATTGACTGAAGGTCAGCCTTCAGTCAAGAAGGCTGACCTCCTTGCACAACCACATCAAAATTACAACTAAACTACAGAACAACCATTATTCAGAACTGCCAGAAATTGAGCTGAATAGAAGTTCTACAACTACGGAAATAGAAGAAACCACATCATGATTGGTAGGAAGGGAAGAGAGTTGGAATGGGCTGGTCTCACACCCATGTGTGGTAGATAAAAACCAGGTGGGATATCTTGGGAGCAAGGGGTTTCAGATGCACCCCAGACCCCCTCCCCCAGGCCAGTGTTCTAGTGCTAGGAAGATGAATCTCCATAACTTATGCTGTAAAAGCCAATAGGGATTGAGGCTATGGAAGACAGAAAATTTTGGAGTCCCAGGCAGTTCCTCTTAAAGGGCCCATGCACAGACTTATTCAGTCTCACTCAATGTGTGTCCAAGAACCAGGGCAGCAGCTTGAAAGGTACTGGAGGCATACGGGGAGGAACTGAAGTGTCTGGCATCAGGGCAAAAGCTGGAGGGGCAGCTTTCTTGCGGACAGAAGTGCTGGCAGAGGCCATTGTTCCTTTTCTGAGCCCTACCTTCACAGAGCTGGCAGGCAGGTGCTATATCTGAGACTCCATCAAATAGGTTATTACACAATAGTCATGGGGATGTGAAGTAGCACAGGGAATATAGTAGCCATAGAGTATGTATGCATGATCGCTGGACATGGACAATGGTATAGGATTGCTTGAGGGAGTTGGGGGGATCTGAGTGAAGGGAGGCAAAGGGAGAATATTGGGACAAATGTAATAGTGCAAATAATAAAATATAATTTTAATTTAAAAAAAGGAAAAAATGAACAGAGTTCTAATACATGCTACAACATGGACGAACCTTGTTAACATAATTTAATTAAAATAAGCCAGTCACAACTGAGTGCTGGCATGTGAATCATAAAATAAGCCAGTCACAGAAGAACACATGTCATATGATTCCATTTATGTTAAATATCCACAGAGGAATTGAACAGTGAGGGCTTAGGTATGGGGGGGCAAGGAAAAAGTTTTGAAATTAGTGGTGATTGTTGTACAACAACTAAATAGTTTGATATGAGACAATACCCATTAAAAACCACAACTTTATTTTCATATTGAACCCACCCCATTCAGAAGAATTCAAGCTATAATAATAGTAATAATACTTCAGTTAGCAGTTCCTTTAAGGTTTATTTTCATTAATAAAGATTGTAAAGCTCCATTCTTTACTCCTTCACTTTACTAAAGTTCATAAACCTTTAAAGTCAAAATTTATGATAAATCCATATTTTGTGCTAGAAAACCCATTTTTTGCTTTGTCTAGTATCAGGGTCCATTGTTTTACTTCCTATAGGGCTTTTCTCACATGCTAGAATTATTTAATGTATTGATTTATCTGTCTTCTCCACTACAATGTGCACCTTATCATAAAACGGACCATGTCTGTCTTTTTCACCCATTTCAAGCATAGTGCCAGAGATGGAGTTGGTACTCATGAATGAATAACAAATGAGACTTCCAGCCAAGATGGAGGCATAGGTAGGCACACTGTGCCTCCTTACACAACCATAAGGACAACAATAAATTTAAAAACAAAAAACAATCAGAATGGCCAGAAAATCAAACTGTGTGAAAGTCCGACAACCAAGGAGTTAAAGAAACATTCCTCCACACAAGCAGGAGGGGCAGAGATAGGCAGTTGAGGTGGAGAGGATGTGCATCCAGGTGGTAGAAGGCAGACTGGGTGAGGCAGTGCCTGGTCCAAGGGGGAGAGGCAGCAGCTGGTAAAGCAGGTGGTTCCACATTCGTGTGCAGATAAACTGGGAGAAAAAACTGGGGAGCGAGACAGACCACACAACCTGGGGTTCCAGTGTGGGGAAATAAAGCCTCAAAGCCTCTGAAAACACCTATGGGGGTTGCAGTGGCAGGAGAAACTTCCAGTCTCACAGGAGAATTCGTTGGAGTCCTAGAAGTCCAACAGAGTCCTAGAACATACACAAATCCACCCACATGGAAATCAGCACCAGAAAGGCCCAATTTGCTTGTGGGTAGTGAAGGAAGTGAGTGAAAGCTGGCCCAGAGCAGAGCAGATGACATTGTTCCCTCTCAGACCCTTCCCCCACATATAGCATCACAATGCCGCAACCTGGGTTGCCCCATCCTGGTGAACACCTAAGGCTCCACCCCTTACAATGTAGTAGGTGTGCTGGGACAAAGAAACATAGCCAAAATGAAAGAACAGATCAAAGCTCCAGGAAAAAATAAAACTAAGTGATGAAGAGATAGCCAACCTATCAGATATGCAGTTCAAAACACTTGTAATCAGGATACTCACAGAATTGGTTGAATATGGTCACAAATTAGAAGGGGGAAAATGAGGGTTATGCTAAGTGAAATAAAGGGAAATGTACAGGGAACCAACAGTGATGGGAAAGAAATGAAGACTCGAATCAATGGTGTCCAGAAGGAAGAAATAAGCATTCAACCAGAACAGAATGAAGAATCAAGAATTCAAAAAAAATGAGGAGAGGCTTAGAAACTTCCAGGACATTTTTAAATGTTCCAACATCTGAATCATAGGGGTGCCAGATGGAGAAGGGGAACTTATATGAAAACATAGTGGAGAAGAACTTCCCCAATCTGGCAGGGGAAAGAGACCTCAGGAAGTTCAGGAAGCTCAGAGTCCCAAAGATGTTGGACCCAAGGAGGAACACACCAAGGCACATCATAATTACATTAGCCAAGATTAAAGAGAAGGAATCTTAAAATCAGCAAGAGGAAAAGAGACAGCTACCTACAAAGGAGTGCCCATCAGACTTTCAGCTGATTTCTCAAAAGAAACCTTGCAGACAAGAAAGGGCTGGAAAGAAGTATTCCAAGTCTTGAAAGGCAAAGACCTACACCCAAGATTACTCTATCCAGCAAATCTATCATTTAGAATGGAAGGGCAGATAAAGTGCTTCTCAGATAAGTGTGGGGGCAACTTTGCCAGAAAGTCCCCCCGTCCACCATGGATGAAAGTGAAATTACCAAAACATGATCTGCTTGGGGAGGAGAGATGGTCAATTTCTCAGAAGAGAAGGACCAAGAAACTTTTCTTCAATGGCTTTTATTAGGTTGTAATACACAGGAATACAGGTAAAGCTCATCAATCAATGTCAGGTGGCAAGGATCAAACAATAGATAACATTTCAAAGAAATTGAGGGCTTAATCTGAGTCAGTGTCTGTCAGGTAAGGGGGTTGCAAAAACTCTGGGAGACATACTCATTTCCTGCTCGGACCCTTATCATATGAATGAAAGCACTCTTAGCAAAGCAGGCTTCACAGGACTTTGTGAACTCTTTCTTATGCCCGTTCACCCTGGAAACCGCTCTAGCTGGCAAAAGGATGCACCACCTTCCCAGTCATAGGTTTTTAGGCTTAAGTGGGTTAGAGCCAGGAAGTGCTTCTCCCAAAGGACATGGGGACTCAGGCTATGTCAGAATAGCTGGGGGGCGAGAGTCCATCACTCCCTGTTTCTTGCAGCCCCCCTGAGTCCTTCCTTGAAGGGCTCCTAAGTAATCATGTCTGGCTTAGGTTGCCCCTCCTCTGAGGGGTCTTACCTGTCTCTGACTAATTGACCAAGCGTTGGGGACAGGGGATAAAGCAGAAGCAGTGATGCTGCCAGAGATAAGCTTTGTCTCCTTAGTGGCTCACAGTCCGGAGGTCGCTCACTCAGCCTTAGCCATGGGGGGCAGTTACAACTCCTGAAACCAGGCAGAGCCGTTCCCAACAGATAAGGTCAAGTTAAAGGAGTTCATCATCACCAAACCCTTGTATGAAATGTTAAAGAGACTTATCTAAGAAAAAGAATATAAAAAATATGAACAGTAAAATGACAACAAAATCACAGTTATTAGCAGCCAAATCTAAAACAAAATCAAAAACAAGCTAAGCAAACAATTAGAACAGGAACAGAATCACAGAAATAGTGATCACATGGAGGGTTATCATTGGGGGAGTGGAAGGGGGAGAGAGTGGGAAAAGGTACAGAGAATAAGTAGCATAAATGGTAGGTAGTAAGTAGACAGGGGAGGTTGAGAATAGTGTAAGAAATGTAGAAGACAAAGAAGTTATATGTACAACCCATGGACATGAACTAAAGGGGAGGAATGGAGGTGGGAGGGGGTATGCATGGTTGAGGGGAATAAAGCAGGGGAAATGGGACAACTATAATAGCATAATCAATAAAATATATTTAAAAAAGAACCAAATGTACAAAAGTCATTATACTGATGTATTAACTTATAATTAGAAAATATGTAATTTCAAACTGACTAGATAGATACTGTTGATTCCTGACCAGCACATATTTTTGTGATTCAATTTTTATGAGACAAATTACTGTCAGAAGGTTATTTCATAGACTTGGATTCAGAATTTACAGAGTAAGCTGGACAATTTTAATGACCAGTATTAAGCCAGAGTGGAAGGTAGGTGCATTTCCCTTCCCTGCAGTATTAGACCTGGATGGACAACCTTTGACTAGAGCTGGATCTACAATGCACAGAATGACATGGCCAAGTCTTTCCTAGGCTTTCATGCTTGAACTCCTCCCCACTGCTCCTGGCTTCCACATACTTACTTTTACCATTGCCCAACCCCTGCATTATTTCTGTAGCTACATCATTTGCTTAATGAGATTAATAGTAAACTTGTGGAGTAGGACCTATTCTACCTCTTTAAGATTATAAATCTTCTCTGATTATTTATTTTCTTTATAATTTAATTCTTTAAAAGGCACCATATATATTCCAACTTCCAATTTTATTCCATATATATTCCAATGTGTGTTTTGAATATTGGGGTAACATGCATATGTTTCTAGCCTCCTTGTACTACTTAATCTTTAACCAATGGTCAGTATATCATTAACCATAGATCACTGATCTGGTTATCTAAATGTTGTTAATTTTTATGAAATGGCAATGTGCAGAGGGTACAGAGAAGGACATCTTTTATGATATGTTTATGGTGAATTTCATAAATTTGAAGGTGGACAAACTATATGATTTCTGGTGTAAGTTCAGAGCAGTATTGAACATAATTCCATCCTGTTTTTTTTCATGGTTGGAATGTGTAAATATTGAAAGATTAATTACTATGCTGAGCTCAATTTAAAATTAAAATTTAAAAACATAATCTTGATGAAGTTAAAGACAACTAAGCACTATTAGAGCCATCATATAGAAAAAATGTAATGGATTTTTTTGCCAACCCAATGCTTAACTGCCTCTGATGATTGCCCAGCTAGCCAGAAGCAGAAACTGATGTCTTTCCACTTATTTAGGATTCCTTTCTTTCAGAAATGTTTCATAGTTTTCAATGTACAAGTTTTGCACTTCCTTGGTTAAATTTATTCTTAAACCTTTTATTCTTTTTGATGGTATTGTAAATAGAGTTTTTAAATTTCTTTTCGGTTTATTCATTGATAGTTATAAAAAATAAAACTGCTATTTTGGTATTAAATTAAAAGAAAGTATAGGCTTTGGCTGGTGTGGCTTAGTGGATTGAGTGGTGGCCTGCAAACCAAAGGGTCACTGGTTAGATTCCCAGTCAGTGCACATGCCTGGGTTGCTGGCTGGGTCCCTACTAGGGGGTGTGCAAGAAGCCACCACACATTGATGTTTCCCTCCCTTTATCTCCCTCCTTTCCCCTCTCTCTAAAAACAAACAAATAAATAAAAAGTATAAAGCAAAATTGTTCTTTTTGTAGACATTCAATAACAGTACAAATTTCAGCAAAACCTGTTTTTAGATTTCAGGCTCTTTAAGTAAAATGATATATTGATAGCATATAATTTAGTGTTTAGCACAAAGTGGACAATCTGTATATGTCAGTGCCTTATAGTATTATAGGCAAAATGTTCAACATAAAATAACAGGTATCAGTCATACCGAGAACCAAGAAAAATCACAACTTGAGTAAGAAAAGATAATTAACTGATGCCAACAGGTAAATCAGATGTTGTAACTATCTCACAGACTTCAAAGCAGCTTTTAAAATTGTTCAGTAACCTATAAATTCTCTGGAAACAACAAGGGAAAAAAGGAAACCTCAGCAAAGAGATTGAAGTTATTAAAAAAATGAAGTGAAAATTATAAAACTGAAAGATACAATAACAGAACTAAACTAACAGCTCTACTTCAGTGGTTTTCTTTTTTTTAATTTTTTAATTTTAATTATTGTTCAAGTAGTTTTCTGTCTTTTTGATTTTCAATATTTTTAATCTCATAGCACACATAAACTAATTATTAAAGTTCTGTGGCATACCAAAAATATATTGATTTTTTTTTTTTGCTGATCTGACAAAAAATAGGTATACTTTTGATTCATTCACACAGGAAGTTATTGTTGTGTTGGCTGTTGTCATTTTTTTTACTTTGACAAACTAGGGTAAGAGAGGTCAGTGCCCCTGGCTAAACAGTCACATATTGCATGTTTTTAAAATTGTTGTGTAGCCCTGACTGGTGTGGCTCAGTGGATTGAGCACTGGCCTACAAACCAAAAGGTCTCCAGTTCAATTCCCAGTCAGGGCACATGCCTGGGTTGTGGGACAGGTTGCCAGTTGGGCAAGTGAGAGGCAGCCAGTGTGAGAGACAACTGATCAATGTATCTCTTGCACACTGATGTCTCTCTCACTACTGTACTGGATGGGCCGAGTTATAGAATAGAGATGACAGAGGGTACCAATCATTTTCCTTCAAGAAAGATCAATAGAATTTACCCAATCTGAACAACAGAGAGAAAAATAAACTAGAAAAAAATAACTGTGGGACAATAATAAAATAACCAACATCTGTATCATTTGAAGTCTCATGAGAGGAGGAAGAGAGTGAGATTGAAAGAATTTTTGGAGAAATAATTGCTGAAAACTTCTCAAATTTTTTAAAGTAACTTACAGATTCAAGAAGCTAAGCAAACCGTAAATAAGATAAACCTAAATAAATACACTGCAAGATACATTGTAATTAAAGTTCTTGAAACTAAGACAAAGAAAAAATCTTTTAAAAAAGGGAGAGAAAGGACACATTACCTGTAGGACAATATCAATTTGAAGAACAGTGTATTTCTCATCTGAAACCATGGAGAACAGAAAGAACTGTCAACTGTAAAACTTGCATTCGGAAAAACCATCCTTAAGGAATGAAAGGAAAATAAAGACATTCTCAGATGAATGAAAAATGAAAGAATTTGTTGCTAGCACACCTATATTTAAAGATTGCAAAAGATATAATAAAAGAAAGTATCTTGCCCTGGCTGGGTAGTTCGGTTGGTTGGAGCATCCTCCCATACATTAAAATGTTGTGGGTTTGATCCCTGGTCAGGGCGCATTCAGAGGGAACTGACTGATGTTTCATTTTCATGCCCTCTCTAGCCCTTCTTTGCTCTTTAAAATCAATAAACATATACTTGGGTAAAGATTTTAAAAAGTATCTTGTAGTATTAGGAAGGATTAAGGAACAATAGAAAGCGCAGAAATATGAGTACATACAAGAGTATGTTTTATTAATTATACAATGGAATATTTTATAATTCATGACTTTTGTAGATCATGTTTGATGGTTGAAGCAAAAATAACACTGTCTAATCGCTAAGATAATAATGACTAAATACAGGGAAGGTAAAGGCTAAAGGACCTAAGGGGAAGTAGGTCCCCATTATCTTGAAATGGTAAAATGTTGATTATAGTAGACTGTGATAAGTCACATAGGTATATTTTAATACCAAAGCAACCACTGAAAACCATACAAAGAAATGAAACTCAAAAATACTACAAATAAATACAGACTAAACCCCCCAAATGTTGAAGTAACTCACAAGAAGTGAAGAAAGAGAAAAAGAGGAACAAAAACCAGAGGAAACAAAGAAAATAAGTGGCATAAATGCTAGTACATCAATAATGACCTTAGCTGAAAATGGTCTAAAAACAGCAAGCAAAAGAAAGAGATAACTGGAGTGGATTTTTAAAATGTCCTAATCATCTATTGTTCATAAGAAGCTCACTTGAAATTCAATGACATAGGTTAAAATAATGGAAAAAGATATACTATGCAAATATTAATTTTTAAGAACCAGGAAAGACAATGTAAAAATCTGAAATAGTAGACTTGAGAGCAAAGAAAGTTACTAAAGTGGAGGTGAGATGACAAAGGATGACATTAAATAATGATAATATCATCAATGGACTAAGAAGACAGAATGATCTTAAGTGTGTAGGCACCAAACAACAGCCTTAAAATACATGAAGCAAAAACTGATAGAGCTGAAAGGGAAAATAGGCAGCTGCACAATTGTCACTGGGGAATTCAACATGACCTCTCAGCAACTGATATTATTAACAGACAGAAAACACAGACACACAGTATTTGAACAATAGAACTGAGGCAGTATAATAAGAATCTAGGGAAATTCCTTGACAAGTAGAATAAGGGAAACGGACAAAATAATTAAACAAGGCTAAACAATTTGAGCAATTTACAGCCAGCAAGTGAATCACAAGATTTTATCTTCCCTAACCAAGGACACTTAGGAGCAAATGGTTTACACATTCAAGACTGTCCTAGAAAAGACTGGCCTCGATCTTGGTCCCTCTTCAATAATGTTCTTTAAAAAGAAAGCTACTCAGAAAATAACTCTGATCCCTCTATACACATATTTCAATGAATTAAACATATGGAACACACCTGAAAAGCTAATGAATATTCTGTTAAGATCCTCCCCTGAGACCTCCCCTAAAATTCTGGCTGGTCAAAGAAAGACAAAAAAGGGGAGGAGGGAGAGGAATAACAGGGGAAAGAAGGGGAAGGGTCAAGTCAGGAAACATGTATAAAGGACCCATGGACGAAGAAAAGGGTGAGGTAGGCAGGACTAAAAGTGGAAGGTGAGGGTGGGTAGCACCAGGAGGAGTAATGGAGGGAAGATGGGGACAACTGTAATCGAACAACAATTTTAAAAAGATAAATAGAATTTAAAAATTAAAAAAAGGATAAAAGCCCCAAGGCAAAGAATCCACAGCAGTGCGTTTTCTAGAGCATGCCCACCCTTTTTATCTCTGCTATTTTATATTTAAAGATTGTATTTATTTTTACAGAGGGGAAAGGAGGGAGAAAGAGAGGGAGAGAAACATCAATGTGTGGTTGCCTCTCACACGCCCCCTACTGAGGACCTGGCCCACAACCTAGGCATGTACCCTTGATACAGGGTGCAGCTGGCGGGGGGGGGGGGGGGGCAAAAAGAAGATTTGGAATGGTGTCCAGAATTCAAAGTGTATAGGAATATTGGAGAGACATATAAGATGTCCTCACCGTGCCGCACCCCCCCCCAAAGGGACGAATGGAGCTGGGCCATTGAGAGCTGTTTTGCATAGCAACAGTTCTACCACTAACCTCTGGAATGATTATTTAACATATCTATAACCTTTAACTGGTTTCATAGATATGTTAAATAGCTGTGGCCAAGTTTGGAGCCAGGGAGAAGGGGAGTAGCTGGGAACTCAGGATGTAAACTAGGGGCTATGCTCCTGAGTGAGAGCGCTTGGACTCAGAGCATGAAAAGGATCTGTGCTCCGGGAATGAGAGGACTGCCTGGTGAGGGAGAGAGCCACGCGGTTCCAGGGCAGAGAGGACCCTTGCAGCCAGGTGAAGGGGAGAGCCACTTGGTTTCAGCAGAGTGAGGAACCCCTCTTGGCCAGGTGAAAGGGAGCCATGTGGTTTTGGCAGAGTGCAGACCCCCTCTTTCCCAGGTGAAAGGGAAAAACCACGCAGCTTTTCCAGAATGGAGATCCCTGCAGCCAGGTGAAGAAGAAAGCCACATGCTTCTGGTGGAGTGCAAGCTCCTGCAGTTTTGGTAGAAGAGGCCCACGCGGCTTTGGGGTGCCCCCTTTGGCCGCGTGGCCTGGAAAGCAAAGAGACTTTGACTGGAACTGGGTACAAAGGACTCTTGCCAGTGGACCATGAGAGGGTACCACAATATTTTCCATTAACTCGAGATCCTGCACAGTGACACAGCTGACAGTGCCAGTGGCCTGAAACACAGACGTGTGCTCTTTTCCTGATTTACGGTACCCGGAGTTGGGACAGTGGGAGAAGGGAGCGCTGTGTGGGTGTAGGTGTACAACCTAAAGGACTTTGATATTTTAGTGGAGGCATTAGGCCTGAATAGCATTAAATAAACATTTTGTTTCCTTTTCACAAATCTCTGGCATTAAGAGATGTCTTTCCAATTGGCGGCGGACAGAAGAGCCCAGTAGATTTTAGTATTTTGTTTTTTTTTGGAGGGGCCCCTGTTGTATAGAAGTTTTGGGCATCCCTAGGTGGGCCAAATATTGTATTGCCCATCCCTCGGACCTCTTGTTCGGTAACAGGTGTATACCCTAAAGGACTTTGATATTTTAGGGGAGGCGTTAGGCCTGAATAGCATTAAATAAACATTTTGTTTCCTTTTCACAAATCTCTGGCATTGAGAAATGTCTGTCCAATTGGCCGCGGACAGAAGAGCCCAGTAAATATTAGTATTTTGTCCTTGGGAGGGGCCCCTGTTGTGTAGCAGTTTTTGGCATCCCTAGGTGGGCCAAATACTGCCCCCTCTCCCGGACCCCCTGTTCTGTAACACCCTGTTGACTGAGAATCAAATGAGGGACCCTCAGCTTCACAGGCAGGCACTAAATCCACTGAGCTACACCAGCCAAGCCTCTGCTCATTTTCTCCTAAACCCTAACAGACCCTGTGAGACTTTCAACCCAGGGGAGCA
Organism: Artibeus jamaicensis; assembly: GCF_021234435.1. Lineage (NCBI taxonomy): Eukaryota > Metazoa > Chordata > Mammalia > Chiroptera > Phyllostomidae > Artibeus > Artibeus jamaicensis. The sequence continues at coordinate 7,196,831 of NW_026521822.1, forward strand.
ATAGGCAACAGTAGCTTGTCCTGTCTTTACCCCCTGAAAAGTTTCAGGGGGTAAAGGGTCCCCAAAGCCCCCTTTTTCTCTGACTTCCCAGTGAGCTCACTTCTTTTATTGTGACTTCTATTTCCTAAAGAGACAAAGCAGCCCAGCTTGGGCTCTCTCTTGATGCTTCTTCTATCTTAAGCCCTTCTCTTTTTTTCCCCAGTGTCCCCAGCTTTAATAAACATAGTCTTGACATCACTTGTTCTCATATAGTAAAATCTTTCCTGCATGAAGTCAAGAACCCACACACTACCAGCAGGCCCAAGGAAGGCCTGCCCTGGCTGGGCACAATCCCTGTCCAGCAACACAACCAGTCATAGAGTGACATATCACTCCACTAAATATTAACAGAGCACACATATCTTGTCATTTGCCCATGGAATATTCATCAAGATATACCATGTCCTGTATCGTAAAACAAACCTGAAAAAACACAAAAGTTGCAACACACATTTATATTTTCTGATCAATTTGGAATCAAGCCACAAATCAAAAATAGAATGACAATAAGAAAATATTTAAACACACAGAAAGTAAACAACACAATTGAAAATAATCCATGCATCAGAGAAACAGAGTGCAGCTTGAACATCGGAAAGCAAAAGAAAACAAGGGAGTAAGTGACCATGAAGGGGATGCTTAGTCTCAGAGATCAGAGACCTTAAAGAAAATGATAGGAAAACTTAAAGGAAAGAGAATCCCTCTACACCTTTCAGGCTTACTGTTCCAATATAATCATAGCTGGGCCCAACTTATCACATCCTGGTTCAGACCAACTTTACCAACTTTTCCATTAAGGCTAAACTGGACTTAGTGCAGTCAATGACAGACTGTCTATATGCCAGATGTACCCCTTGTATAAACTGGCTGTGTAATGGTGGAAGTTGAGAAATTGGGGCAGAAGTATCAAGGGGCTCTAATGATCACCACAAACCCAGGATCTGAACAACATGCACAATCAAAGGGAGCCTATGCTGATGACTGCTTAGTACAGAGAGTAACTCAGCACAAGTGTTACATTGTTGCCCTGGTTGACCTGATCCTTAAGCAAAAGTCAGGAAGATACCTGGAGTTCCCATCATGTACATTTCTAACCACAGGTGTAACACTGAGTGGATGTCAGATGATTATGGAGCACCTCAGTTCTAATTCTTAAAAGACAAAGTTTCTCTGTTTTTCTCTGTTGTTCTTCAAACAAATTTCTCTGTTACCAGTTTATTAAACATGCTACAGCATGAATTATCATTCTACTCAACCATTTGCTCTGTTAGGAGTTGAGTGTAGTTAAAGACACTCACTTTTTGATGCTGTTTTGAAAATAATATTTTGCATCATTTAAAAAGAATTGACTTTAAAATAAAAATATTGGATAAAACATAGCAAAATAAGTTGAATGCAGCTAACCCATTCTTGAGAGTGAAATTTGCAAGACTAAATGCTTATATTAGACATGATACAATAATGGAAGTAAATAATCTAAGCTTCTGCCTTAAAGCACTAGAAAGAAGGAATAAACCCGCACAAGTAAAAGAAGTAATTAAAAGGAACAAAAGATCAGAAGAGTTGAAACTGAAAATAAGAAACAGAGAAAAATTAATGAAATAAAAGATTGCTTCATTTTAAAAATCAAGAAAATTGATAAACTTCTAGCAAGACTGACAAACATTAAAAGAGAGAAACACACATTACAATATGAGGAATGAAGCCTAACATGTCTCCATATATCCTGCAGCCATTAAGATAATAATGGAATACTGCAGAAAACACTGCATTCATAAATATGACAACTTAAACATATTGGACTCCTTTTCAAAAACACAAACTATCAAACAACTAAGATGGAATAGATTATCTCAATAGCTCTATAAACAATAAAGAAATTGAATGACTTCCCCCCAAAGAAATTTCCATTCCAGATGGTTTCACTGGAGAATTCTACCAAACGTGTAAAGAGGGATTAACACCAACTTTACATAATCACTTTCAGAAGAGGAGAGAACACTTTCCAATTCATTTTTGAAGCCAGTATCACTCTGATATCAAAACCAGTACAAAATCAGTACAAAAAGAAAACTACAGACCATATCTGTCATGAACAAATATAAAAACACAACAGATAACAAATGTATACAATATATAGTCACCAAGGGGGATTTATTTCAGCAAATGTATACCATATATAGTCACCAAGGGGGATTTATTTCAGCTATGCAAGGCTGGTTTAAAATGTGAAAAATTGATGTCACTTGCCAAATCAAGAGACTAATAAATAAAAATCATCTCAATTGATGCAGAAAAAGCATTTTACAGATTTTAACACCTATTTATGATTTAAAAAAATTTTTTATTGAACTTACTGGAGTGACATTGGCTCCCAATAAAACATCATCTGTACACTGCATCATGCATGCATTGCCCCAAGCAAAGTATCTTTTTGTTTCCATTTCCCCCTTTTACCCACCTCCACCTGCCCCAAGCCCCTTTTACCTCACCATGTTGGTGCCTGTGTCTATGTGATACACATATATACATATATATACACATACACACACATTAATGGTTTTTTTTAATAATTAATTTTATTTAGTTATTTTTTTTTCTTTTTTTTTTTTTTTTTTATTTAGTTACTTTTCAAGTACATTTTTTTTCCCATCCCACCCCCCCCGCCCGGTCTCCCCCCTCCCTCCCATTCCCCTCCCACCCCCTTAGTTCTCAACTCCTGTGTCTTTCATACTTGTTCCTCAAAATCCCTCCCCCTTTTTCCCCTCAACTTCCCTTCCCTCTCCCCTCTGGTCACTGCCCACTTGTTCTCTATTTCAGCATCTTTGTTTTTATTCTGCTTGCTTGTTTGTTTTGTTCTTTAGCTTCCTGTCAAAGGTGAGATCATATGGTATTTGTCCTTCAGCACCTGGCCTATTTCACTCAGCATAATGCTTTCCAGTTCCATCCATGTTGTTGCAAAAGGTAGTAGCTCCTTCTTTCTCTCTGCTGCATAGAATTCCATTGTGTATATGTACCACAATTTTTGGATCCATTCATTTACTGATGGGCACCTAGGTTGCTTCCAACTCTTGGCTATTGTAAATTGTGCTGCTATGAACATTGTGGTGCATAGGTTCTTTGAAATTGATGTTTTAGGATTCTTGGGATATAATCCTAGCAGTGGAATTGCTGGGTCAAAAGGCAGGTCAATTTTTATTTTTCTGAGAAAATTCCATACTGTTTCCCATAATGGTTGTACCAGTCTGCAATCCCACCAACAGTGAACTAAGGACCCCTTTTCCCCACAACCTCTCCAACATTTGTTGTTTGTTGCTTTGTTTATGATAGCCATCCTGACTGGTGTAAAGTGGTATCTCATTGTGGTTTTAATTTGCATCTCTCTGATAGCTATCGATATTGAGCATCTCTTCATGTGTCTCTGAATGTTCTGTATGTCCTCCTTGGAGAAGTGTTTGTTCAAGTCCTTTTCCCATTTTTTAATTGGGTTGGGTGTCTTCTTAGAGTGGAGTCGTGTAAGTTCTTTGTATATTTTGGAGATTAAACCTTTGTCTGAGGTATCATTGGCAAATATGTTTTCCCATACAGTTGGTTGTCTTTTTAATTTAATACTGTTTTCTTTAGCCACACAGAAGCTTTTTTTTTTTTATGAGATCCCATTTGTTTATTCTTTCCTTTATATTCCTAGTTCTAGGGGACAAATCAGTAAAGATGTTGCTGCGTGAAATATCTGAGATTTTCTTGCCAATGTTCTCCTCTAGGACTTTAATGGTGTCATGGCTTATATTTAAGTCTTTTATCCACCTTGAATTTATTTTGGTGTATGGTGTAAGTTGGTGCTCAAGTTTCATTTTTTTTGCACGTAGCTGTCCAGTTCTCCCAACACCATTTGCTGAAGAGGCTATCTTTACTCCATTTTATGTTACTGCCCCCTTTGTCGAATATTAATTGACTGTAGAGAGTTGGGTTGATTTCTGGGCTCTCTGTTCTGTTCCATTGGTCTATGTGCCTATTTTTATGCCAGTACCAGTCTGTTTTGATTACAGTGGCCTTGTAATACAGTTTGGTATCAGGTATTGTGATCCCCCTACTTTGTTCTTCTTTCTCAACAGAGCAGCTGCTATTCGGGCTCGTTTATGGTTCCATATAAATTTTTGAAGTGTTTGTTCTATGTCTGTGAAATACGCCGTTGGTACTTTAATAGGTATTGCATTGAATCTGTATATTGCTTTGGGTAGTATGGACATTTTGATGATGTTAATTCTTCCAATCCATGAACAAGGTATATGTTTCCATTTGTTTGTGTCTTCCTTGATTTCGTTCTTCAGGGCTGTGTAGTTTTCTGCATACAGGTCTTTTACCTCCTTAGTTAGGTTTATTCCCAGATATTTTATTTTTCTTTTTGCTATATCAAATGGGA